>NC_092038.1:46210505-48610505 GCF_003086295.3 Arachis hypogaea
CGTTGGTTATCCTTGTTCGTTACGTTATCGATTGGAGTGTTGCGCATTTGAGTTGCGTTTTTGTTTACCCCTTTTTCTACACAGGCTCCTAGTTATAATCAATCATTCATACTACTATACGTACTAATTTTTATTTTAGAGGTCGTAATACCTTGCCATCTCCGAATTATGACTTAAGCATAAGACTCTGTATGGTAGGGTGTTACATTATGGTATCAGAGCAGTTCGTTCCTGTAGAGCCTGAGGGATGGACTGATTATGCTTCTGTGCATTCTCTGTGTGTGTGTTATGTGCTATTAGTATATCTGCTTGATATAATTGGCATAAACGTTCATGAGCATGCATTTGGGACTTTGAAGCACTAGACTTCCGATATTGAGACTGATCAACTTAATATCGATTGTTTGGTGTGTATAGGAACCAGATGGTGCCTCGTGGACGCGGTAGAGGTAGTGTGAGAGGTCGTACAAATGCTCGTGCGTCGGAGAATAACCCTAACGACCCGGTGAACTTTATGACTGCATTGGAGAACATGGCTGTTGCTATGCAAGCCACTACTGAGGCTCTTGGTCAACAGATGAACAACCAAGGTAATGATGGAGGTGGAGTTCAGGGCCCGATGACACTGGCAAACTTTTGAAGGTTAATCCGCCTAAGTTCAAGGGAACTACTAGTCCGACTGAGGCTGATACATGGTTTCAGGCTATTGAGCGAGCGCTGCAAGCGCAAGTGGTGTCTGAAGGACAGCGTGTCGAGTTTGCTACCTATATGCTTGTCGGTGAGGCGTCCCATTGGTGGCAAGGTATCCGACGTCTTCTACAGCAGGGTGATGACTATATCACCTGGAATGTTTTTCAAGAAGAGTTCTATAAGAAGTACTTTCCGACTTCTGCTAGGACAGCTAAGGAACTTGAGTTACTGAGCTGAAGCAGTGTACTATGTCCATATCAGAGTATACTGACAAGTTTGAGGAGCTATTCAGGTTCTCTCGTATGTGCCAAGGGACTCCGGTGGAATATGAAGAATGGAAGTGTGTTAAATATGAAGGAGGACTCCGGAGCGATATTTTCAGTTCAGTGGGACCAATAGAGATTAGGACTTTCTCCGAATTAGTGAACAAGTGTAGGGTTGCTGAAGAGTGTGTGAAAAGGGCAACTGCTGAGAAAGGGAGTCACAAAGGATCATTCCTATAGAACCGAGGGAAGAGCTTTGCACCTAGAGGTTCGTCTTTCAAGAGGGAAAGCTCTTTCAAGAGGCCCAACAACAACAACCCCCAAGGAAAAAGGTATGGGAAGCAGCCTCAGAATGATCAAGCTTGTACTAGGTGTGGAAGTCACCATCCGGGAGCACCATGCAAGGCCGGATGGGGTTTGTGCTACACTTGTGGAAAGGCGGGCATAAAGCCGCAAATTGTCCGAAGAAGCAGAAACAAGGTGCTGGAAAGGCACAACAGACTGGTCGGGTGTTCACCACTTCAGCTGTAGGAGCTGAGGGATCTGAGACACTTATTCGAGGTAACTGTGAAATAGCTGGTCAAACTTTAAATGCTTTATTTGATTCGGGAGCATCACATTCATTCATTGCATTTGAGAAAGCCCATGAGTTAGGATTGAAGATTGTAACTTTAGGTTATGATCTAAAGGTGTATAATGCTACCCATGAAGCCACGGTAACTAGGCTAGGATGCCCGAAAGTTTCCTTTAGATTCAAACAGCATGATTTTATTCATAATTTAGTCTGCTTGCCGATGATCGGTCTTGATCTTATCTTGGGATTGGACTGGTTATCTAAGAACCATGTTCTGCTAGATTGTTCTACAAAGTCGGTGTACTTTATGCTGGAAGATACTGAAGGGCCGGTCGTGGTGAATAGTTATTACTTGAATTCGATGATGGTGAACTGTTCTGGAGTTGAATGTCAGGGTATCATGTTGTTAACCGCGGGTGTTTCGGGCGATGATCAAAGGTTGGAACAGATTCCGGTTGTGTGTGAGTTTTCGGAAGTGTTTCCCGATGATATTGATGAGTTTCCACCTAACTGAGAGGTTGAGTTTGCTATTGAATTGGTGCCCGGGGTGGGACCAATCTCAAGTGCTCCTTATAGGATGTCACCGCTAGAGATGAACGAGCTAAAGTCTCAGTTAGAGGATTTGTTGGGAAAGAATTTTATACGACCAAGTGTCTCTCTGTGGGGTGCTCCAGTGTTACTGGTGAAGAAGAAGGATGGGAGTATGCGGCTCTGTGTGGATTACAGGCAGCTGAACAATGTTACAATAAAGAATAAGTACCCATTGCCGAGAATTGATGATCTCATGGATCAGTTACAAGGAGCTGGAGTTTTCTCCAAGATCGATTTGCGATCCGGTTATCACCAGATAAGGGTGAGGGGTGAGGATATCCCTAAGACCACTTTCAGGACTCGTTATGGTCATTACGAGTACACTGTAATGTCTTTCGGGTTGACAAACGCTCCAGCAGTGTTCATGGATTACATGAATAGAGTCTTCCGTCCGTTTCTGGATAAATTTGTTGTTGTCTTCATTGATGACATACTGATTTATTCCAAGACTGAAGAAGAGCATGCGGAACACTTGAGGACCGTGTTGCAGATTCTAAAGGAGAAGAAACTCTATGCAAAACTGTCTAAGTGTGAGTTTTGGAAGAGCGAGGTGAAGTTTTTGGGTCACGTGGTGAGTAAGAAAGGAATAGCTGTAGATCCAACTAAGGTGGAGGCTGTGATGGATTGGAAGCAACCAACCACCGTAACAGAGATAAGGAGTTTTCTGGGTTTAGCTGGCTATTACCGAAGGTTCATCAAGGGCTTTTCACAGATAGCTTTGCCAATGACAAAGTTAACCCGCAAAGACACTCCATTTGTTTGGACTCCTGAGTGCGAGGAGAGCTTTCAGACATTGAAGAAAAAGTTGACCACCGCACCTGTGTTAGTGTTACCTGAGCCGAACGAGCCATTTGAGGTGTATTGTGATGCCTCATTGAAGGGTTTAGGGTGCGTGCTGATGCAGCATCATAATGTGGTGGCGTATGCCTCACGACAGTTGAGACCTCATGAAGTTAGTTACCCTACGCACGATTTGGAACTCGCTGCAGTTGTGTTTGCCTTGAAGGTGTGGAGGCATTACCTCTATGGGGTTAAAGTCCAAGTCTTCTCCGATCACAAGAGTTTGAAGTATCTCTTTGATCAGAAAGTGCTTAATATGAGACAGAGAAGGTGGATGGAATTGTTGAAGGACTACGACTTTAAGTTGCATTACCATCCGGGAAAGGCGAATGTAGTGGCGGATGCGTTAAGTCGGAAGTCATTAAATGCGGCTTGGATGATGCTTCAAGAGGAGAAGTTGCTCAAGGGATTCGAGAGTCTGAAAATTGGTGCTCGAGAAGCATCCGGAACTTTGTGTTTGAGCCGATTAGAAATCTCAAGTGACTTTAAGTCCGAACTCCTAAAGGCTCATCAAAATGATGAAGCGTTATGGAAGGTGTTACCGGCTATTGAGCAAGGAAAACAGTGGAGAGTGTCGGAAGAAAAAGATGGGTTATGGAGATTCAAGGGTAGGATCATTGTGCCGGATGTTGGCACTTTGAGGCAAGATATTTTAAAGGAGGCACACAAAAGTGGATTCTCCATTCACCCGGGAAGTACTAAGATGTACCATGATTTAAAGGCGATGTTTTGGTGGCCGGGTATGAAGAATGATGTGGCGGAATATGTATCAAAGTGCTTAACTTGTCAAAAGGTAAAGATTGAACATCAAAGACCTTCCGGGATGTTGCAACCTTTAGAGATTCCACAATGGAAGTGGAAAAGTATTGCAATGGACTTTGTGTCGGGATTGCCAAGGACTAGGGCTGGTTTTGATGCTATTTGGGTGATTGTGGACCGACTGACGAAGTCAGCTCACTTTTTGCCCATTCGGATGACTTACACCCTTGAGGAGCTAGCACGGTTATACATAAAGGAGATTGTGAGACTTCATGGTGTACCTGCTACTATAATCTCTGATAGAGATCTTCGTTTCACTTCAAGGTCTTGGGGTGTATTTCAGAAAGCTTTTGGAACTCGATTAAGCTTGAGCACGGCTTACCATCCTCAAACAGATGGTCAATCTGAGAGGACGATCCAAACACTGGAGGATATGTTGAGAGCTTGTGTTTTGGGCCAACCGGTGAGTTGGGATCGGTATATGCCATTAGTGGAGTTTGCATACAATAATAGTTATCATGCGAGCATCGGAATGGCTCCGTATGAGGCCTTGTATGGGAGGAAATGTCAATCTCCGCTATGTTGGTATGAAGCTGGAGAGAAAAGCTTATTAGGGCCAGAAATGATAGCTGAGACTACTGAACAAGTCAAGAAAATCCGTGATAGGATGCTTACGGTGCAGAGTCGTCAAAAGAGTTACGCCGATTAGAGGCGAAAGCCCTTAGAATTTGAGGAAGGAGATCATGTTTTCCTTAAGGTTACTCCGACCACGGGAGTAGGTAGGGCGATTAAAGCAAAGAAGTTGAATCCTCGATACATTGGTCCATTTCAAATCCTGGAGAGGGTTGGACCGGTGGCGTATCGGATGGCTCTACCACCTCATCTTTCGAATTTGCACGATGTGTTTCACGTGTCGCAGCTTCGGAAGTACACTCCTGATGCTAGCCATGTGTTAGAACCTGAGTCGGTTCAGTTAAGGGAAGATTTGATGCTTCCAGTGGCTCCAGTCAGAATTGATGATACTAGTGTCAAACGGTTGCGTGGAAAAGAGGTTTCATTAGTCAAAGTAGCATGGAGTCGAGGCGGTGTTGAGGAACACACTTGGGAACTTGAGTCGGAGATGCGAACGGATTATCCACACTTATTCTCAGGTAATTGCATTCGAATTTTGTGGGCAAAATTCCCAATTAGGTGGGTAGAATGTAAAACCCGGTTAATTAACGGCTAATTAACCCATAAATGAGAATTTATTCTAGAAAGCCCAAAATGTGATTTTTGTGGCTAAATGTGATAGAGGAGATTGAGACGAGAATTTTGGTACCAATTTTATAGAATTCGGACCAAGATTGGACCGAACGGGCCAAACCGGGCCAACCGGACCCAAAGTGGGCCCTTGGCCCAACATAACTAAACCAAAACCCTAGTTTTCAGCATCCTCTCTCCTCACAACACTCAATTCACGCTGAAAAAGAGAGGCCACGGGGGAAGAACACTCTCTCAACCTTCTATCTCTCACTTGATCTTCAAACCACCATAACTTTTGATCTAAAGCTCCGATTGCCGCTCCGTTTGCGGCCACGCGTTCACCGCGAAGAGCTCTACAAAACCCATACAATCAATCTTGAGGTAAGCCACGTGTTTCTGTTCGAAATCCAAGCCCTTATTTTCGAGTTTCATGGGTGAAATGTTGAGATTTTGGGTTCTTTGATGTTATAGGACCCAACTCTCTTGAAGGAGAAGGTTAATCTTGTCTCCTTGGACCTTGGGTGTGGTAAGATTCTCAACCCTAGTGTATTTTGTTGTTTTATGATGTTTGGGTTTTGAGATGTTGTGTATGGGTATGATGATTGTGGCTTAGGTTGTGTATATGTGAATATTGGAGCTTGATTGGTGATTTTGAAAAGCTTGGAGAGGGTTTGGTGGTGAAAAATCTGTTCTTGGAGGTGTTGAGGCCTTGAGAGCTTGTGGATAAGTGATTTGGAAGTGCTCCGGTAGAGCTTGGGAAAATCGGCTAAGGTATGGTTTCGGTTTCCCGTATCTAATATGTAATGTGGTAGGAAATACTTAGGCTAGAGGCCCTAAGATAGGCATTGAATGGTTGATGTTGTTGAATGATTGAGATATATGATGTGGTCATATATGTGATGATGATTAATGATGCCTTGATGGTATGATGTATGAGAAATATGCATGTTGTGATATATGCTTGATGATTGGTTATGGTTGAATTGTGGGTTGAACCATGTTGATGGTGAGTATGATATTGATTGTGTACAATGATGATTTATTGGAATTGGTGTTGTTGAAAATTAGCATGAGTAAGAGTATATGATATGTCAATATATTTGAGTTTGAGCCACTGGGATGAAGTGGGTTAGAATGATGAGATAGTGATTTTGTATATTGTGGTAAAATCTCAATGTGTGAGTTGAGGAGGCTTGATGTTGAAATTGATATATTTTGATTGATTTCAAAGAAAAGGGATGAAAATGGCATGCTTTGATTGATTTTGAAAAGAGTTGGAAATGGCTTGTTTGCAAATGGCACTTTGTGGTTTTTATGAAAAACATGGTTTTTGGGCATACTTTGGTGGGACATAACTTGGACTACGGATCTCTGTTTTGTGCCAAATCTATTTAGAAATGAAATTGGATCCGGGATGTCCATGCCGTTCGAAGAACGGGTGAAAAACGATTTAAAATGAGAAAGTTATGTCCGTTGGAAGATTGGGGTTCAAATTGGTAAATTCTGCAGCTTTTAACTTAGAAAATTTTTAGCAGAATGACCCCTTGCGCATGGGCGCACTTGGTGCGTGCGCGCCGTTCTTCCCGAAAATGCCATCCACGTGTGCGCGTGATGTGCGCGGGCGCGCCGATGGTGCTGCACCCAATGCCCAGCCATTTTCCAGAGAGTTATGCCAGAACTGTGCTAGTGTTGTGCCTGGGGCACGAGAACACCCACGCGTACGCGTGGTTGACGCGTACGCATCGATTGGCAAATTTTTAATCCACGCGTTAGCGTGCATGACGCTTGCGCGTCGATGAGTTTTTGAGGCCATCCACGCGTGCGCGTACGCGTGGACCTGTTTTCATCCCAAAGTTGATTTTTGAGTTTTAAAAGCCAAATTTCATACTTCTAAGCCTCCGATCTCACCACTTATATCTTAAATCATTATGATATGCCTAGCTATGAGAGAAGGAGCTAGTGAATGTGGTAACTTGCGAGTTAAGCAAGGGAAAATGAATAATCAATGAGGATCATTGATGATTATGTGAGATGTGGAGGATGGTGGTGGAAGTGCTTGTTATGCCATGGGCCGAAAGGCTGTAATTGTTTATGAATTGGCTGGTTATGGATTTAACCATGAGCCGGAATGGCTGTGTATGATATGAATATTGGCTGGTTCTGGACTGAACCGTGAGCCGGATGGCTGATATGGATGTTGATCCATGGATGAGAATTCATGCATGTTTATGCTGAATTATTGATAATTGTGATTTGCACTTCCACTATCTGAGATACGAGTTTCCCTGGGTTGTAGCAGTGGCTAGCCACCACGTGCTCCAGGTTGAGACTTGATACTCTGTTGACCATATGTCATAAGTGTGGCCGGGCACAGTGAAAGACCCGGATGAGCTCGCCCCCGTAAATATTCACCAGTGAAGGTGATGGATATAGATCATGATTATGATCAAGTTTATGACGAGTACAACTCGAGTTGGGGATGCGTGACAGAGGGACAGTCCAATGGTTAGCTACCAGGACTTGTCGGGTTGGCTCTATAATCGACAGATGATATCATCAGCCACTAGGGACAGACATTCATCATATGCATACTATATGAATTGTTTGAGATTGCCTAATTGACTGCATATTACTTGCTAATTGTCTAAATGCCTTACTTGTTCCTAATTGTATATTTCTTGTCTGATATAACTGTGTTTGCTATATTATACTCCTGATGGTGGTTGGGAGGTTTGAAGGAATTGGAAAGGGAAGTATTAGTTAGACTGAAGTATCTTTAGCCAGATGCCCTTTTATGGTTTAGCTTGTTTATAAGCTTTGATATTATCTGGAGGAAGTTTTAGGATTTGCCTTCGGCTTTCCTCTATTATTATGTATTATATATGTGGAAGCTGTTACCATGCTGGGGACCTCTGGTTCTCACCCATGCGGATTTTGTGGTTTTCAGATACAGGACGTGAGGTTTCCCGCTGAGGCATGTTGGAGACTTCTATAATTGCGAAGATCCTTTGTTCTCGAGGCTATGTTTTGGTTTATATGTTTTGCTTGGATATTTTTATCTCCATTAAATAATACAAACTGTGATGACTCCTCTTATGGGAGATTTTGGAGAATAGGTTTTATGTATTTGTGTCCCTTTGGGTTTCCTTTGGGGTTTTCCTTATTTTTATTATATGTATATATTGCTATGCTCGGACCGGTTATCTTCGCAGCCGGATTTTGAGTCTTGATATTCCTGTTCTTGACACTCCTTTGTATATATATAATCACGCGTTGGTTATCCTTGTTCGTTACGTTATCGATCGGAGTGTTGCGCATTTGAGTTGCGTTTTTTGTTTACCCCTTTTTCTACACAGGCTCCTAGTTATAATCAATCATTCATACTACTATACGTACTAAATTTTTATTTTAGAGGTCGTAATACCTTGCCATCTCCGAATTATGACTTAAGCATAAGACTTTGTATGGTAGGGTGTTACAGAGTTCAGCAGTTACTGTTTTAGCCTCTTCATTAATGAAAGGTTCACTGCTTAGGTACAGATGCTGATTTTTGGCAACTGTATCAATAAGCTCTTGAGCTTCTTCTATTGTCTTTCTCATGTGTATAGATCCACCAGCTGTGTGGTCTAGAGAAATCTGAGCTCTCTCTGTATGCCCATAATAGAAGATGTCTAACTGCACCCACTCTGAAAACATTTCAGAGGGGCATTTTCTTAGCATCTCTCTGTATCTCTCCCAGGCAATATAAAGGGATTCATTATCTCCTTGTTTAAAGCCTTGGATGCTCAGCCTTAACTGTGTCATCCGTTTTGGAGGAAAATAGTGATTCAGGAATTTTTCTGACAGTTGTTTCCATGTCTTTATGCTATCCTTAGGTTGGTTATTTAACCACCTCTTAGCTTGGTCTTTCACAGCAAATGGAAACAGTAACAATCTGTAGACATCCAGATCTACTTCCATATCATGTACTATGTCAGCAATTTGTAAAAACTGTGCCAGAAATTCTGTAGGTTATTCCTGTGGAAGACCGGAATACTGGCAACTTTGCTGCACCATGATAATGAGATGATGATTCAACTCAAAACTACTGACTCCGATGGAGGGTATACAGATACTACTCCCATATAAAGCAGTAGTGGGGTTAGCATATGACCCCAGAGTCCTTCTGGACTGTTCATTTCCACCTAAGTCCATGATGGAAAAAGGGAGATGATGTGGATTTATTTTATATATTTTATTATATATGAAAATTTTGAAATAATAATAATAAAATAGAATAAAATAAAGACGACAATAAAATTAAAAATAAATAAAAATAAAATAAAATAAAATAAAAGAATTTAAAAATATTTTATGAAGATTTTCGAAAAAGTGAGGAAAGAGAAAGTGGTTAGGATATTTTCGAAAAAGATAAAAAAAATTTTAAATCTTAAAAGGATAAGATTTGAAAAATTTTGAAATTAAAATCTGAATTTTTATAAAAAAAATTGAAAATATGGCTTAAAAATAGTTAGAAAATATATTTTTTTGAATTTTGAATTTTATGATGAAAGAGAAAAACACACAAAAGACACAAGACTTAAAAATTTTTAGATCTAATGCTCCTTGTTTTTGAAATTTTGGAGGGAAAACACCAAGGAACACCAAACTTAAAAATTTTAAGATCAAAACAAAAGAAAGACTCAAGAACACCTTGAAGATTCACAAGAACACCAAGAACAAAAGAAAGAACACTAAACTTAAAATTTTTTAGAAAACCACAATAAAATTTTCGAAAATTAAAGAAACATTAACAAGAAAACACCAAACTTAAAGTCTGGCACAAGATTCAATCAAAGAGAAATTATTTTCGAAAAAAAAAGATTTTAAAAAGAAGATACCCAATTACCAAGAACATAAACCAATGCTCTAGCGAATTGAGCTGTAAAGGTAACACTTGTTTTAAAGAAGTATTTTTAATAACTAAAAATAAATTTTTTTTCGAAAACTAATGTTTTGAAAAAGCACAAGAAAAACAAGAAAAGACACAGAACAAGAAAAACTAAAGATCAAACAAGAAAAATAAACAAGAACTTGAAGATCCAGGAAAAACAAAGAACACAAATTCGAAAATTTAAAGGAAAATATAAAATATGCAATTGACACCAAACTTAAAACATGACACTAAACTCACAGAAAAATTAAAAATTTAATAAGGAAAAATAATATTTTTGAAAAAATTTTTGAAAAGAAAATAAAGGACTCAGATTTGATGACACTATAGCAACAAAAATAAATTATTCCTAATCTAAGCAACAAAATAAACCTTTAGTTTTTCAAACTCGAATAATCCCTGGCAACGGTGCCAAAAACTTGGTGCACAAAATTGCAATCACACTTTTGCAATCCGCACAACTAACCAGCAAGTGCACTGAGTCGTCCAAGTAATACCTTACGTGAGTAAGGGTCGAATCCCACGGAGATTGTTGGCTTGAAGCAAGATATAGTTATCTTGTTGATCTTAGTCAGGATGCCAATAGGGTTCTTTTGTTTTAATTCTAAAAAGTCAAAGGGCATAAAATAAATACTTATTGTGCAATAATGGAGAATATGTTGGAGTTTTGGAGATGCTTTGTCCTCTTTATTTCAGCTTTTCTCTTGTACTCCTCTTCACACACGCAAGGCTCCTTCCACGGCAAGCTGTATATAGGGTGTCACTGTTGTCAATGGCTACTTCCCATCCTCTAAGTGAAAATGGTCCAAATGCTCTGTCACAGCACGGCTAATCATCTGTTGGTTCTCGATCATGTCGGAATAGAATCCATTGATTCTTTTGCGTTTGTCATCACGCCCAACAATCGCGAGTTTAAAGTTCGTCACAGTCATCCAATCCCAAAATCCTACTCGGAATACCACAGACAAGGTTTAGACTTTCTGGATTCTCATGAATGCCGCCATCAATTCTAGCTTATACCACGAAGATTCTGATTAAGGAATCTAAGAGATACTCATTCAATCTGATGTAGAATGGAGGTGGTTGTCAGGCATACATTCATGGATTGAGGAAGGTGATGAGTGTCACGGATGATCACCTTCTTCATAGTGAAACGGGAATGAACATCTTAGATAGGAACAAGCGTGTTTGAATGGAAAACAGAAATAATTGCATTAATTCATCGAGACGCTGCAGAGTTCCTCACCCCCAACAATGGAGTTTAGAGACTCATGCCATCAAAGAGTATAAAATTCAGATCTAAAAATGTCATGAGATACAAAATAAATCTCTAAAGGTTGTTTAAATACTAAACAACCTAGGTTTACAGAAAATGAGTAAACTAGGATGGATAGTGCAGAAATCCACTTCTGGGGCCCACATGGTGTGTGCTGGGGCTGAGACTTAAGCTTCTCACGTGCCTGGGCTGTTTCTGGAGTTGAACGCCAGGTTGTAACCTGTTTCTGGCGTTGAACTCCAACTTGCAACCTGTTTCTGGCGCTGAACGCCACACTGCAACATGGAACTGGCGTTCAATGCCAGTTTACGTCATCTATTTTCGCACAAAGTATGGACTATTATATATTGCTAGAAAGCCCTGGATGTCTACTTTCCAACCCAATTGAGAGCGCGCCAATTGGACTCCTATAGCTCCAAAAAACGCATTCCGACTGCAGGGAGGTCAGAATCCAACAGCATCAGCAGTCCTTTTTCAGCCTAAATCAGATTTTTGCTCAGTTCCCTCAATTTCAGCCAGAAAATACCCGAAATCACAAAAAAACACTCAAACTCATAGTAGGGTCCAGAAATATGATTTTTGCCTAAAAACTAATAAAAATATACTAAAAAGTAACTAGAACCTACTGAAAACTACCTAAAAACAATGCCAAAAAGCGTATAAATTATCTGCTCATCAGACATCTTCTATTATGGGCTTACAGAGAAGGCTCAGATGTCTTTGGACCACTCAGCTGGTGGATATATACACATGAGAAAGACAATTGAAGAAGCTCAAGAGCTCATTGATACAGTTGCCAGAAATCAGTATTTGTACCTAAGTAGTGAACCTTTCATGAAAGAAGAGGCTAAAACAGTAACTGCTGAACTCAGTCTTGCAGAACAAGTTACTGAATTTAATCAGCAATTAGATTTTCTAACAAAACAGCTAGCCAAATTCAAGGAGATACTACAAGACACAAGAATGGCTAATATGAATATGGAAGTACAGTTGAAGCAAACAGAACAGCAGTTATCAAAACAAATAACAGAAGAGTGCCAAGCAATTCAATTAAGAAGTGGGAAAACATTAAATGCCTCACTTCAAGGCAGCAGGAAGCCAAGAAATAAACAAACTGCTACCTAAAATTCCTCTGAGGATAGTAAGAGCCCAGAGAGGAATAATTCTGGCACTAAAACGCCAGAAAATGGCGAAGAGCTGGTGTTAAACGCCCAACCCATGCTCAGTTCTGGCATTCAAACGCCACAAACAAGCAAGGAGTTGGCGTTAAACACCCAATGGAGGCTCAGTTCTGGCGTTCAAACGCCAGAAACAGGTAAGGAGTTGGCATCCAACGCCAATCCAGCTTCCAACCCTGGCATTCAAACGCCAGTGAGGGATCAGACACATATAAGTGTTGATAGCAACCCCTCTAAAAAGGCTTCTCCAACCACCTCTGTAGAAAATAAACCTGCAGCAACTAAGGTTGTGGAATACAAAGCCAAGATGTCTTATCTTCAGAAACTCTGCCAAGCGGAATAGGATAAGCAATTTTCCCGCTTTGCAGACTATCTCAGGACTCTTGAAATAAAGATTCTATTTGCAGAGGCACTTGAGCAAATACCCTCTTATGCTAAGTTCATGAAAGAGATCTTAAGTCATAAGAATGATTGGAGAGAAACTGAAAAGGTTTATCTCACTGAAGAATGCAGTACAGTCATTCTGAAAAGCTTACCAGAGAAGCTTAAAGATCCCGAAAGCTTCATGATACCATGCACATTAGAGGGTACTTATACCAAGAAAGCTCTATGTGATCTTGGAGCAAGTATCAACCTAATACCTGCATCCGTCAAACCAACCCGGATATGTCTCCAACTTGCTGATGGCTCCATTTAATACCCATCAGGCTTGATTGAAGACATGATTGTCAAGGTTGGGCCATTTTCCTTTCCCATTGACTTTGTGGTGCTGGAAATGGAGGAGCACAAGAGTGCAACTCTCATTCTAAGAAGACCTTTCCTAGCAACTAGACGAACCCTCATTGACGTCCAAAAAGGGGAATTAACCCTGAGAGTCAATGAGGACGAGTTTAAGTTGAATGTTGTCAAAGCTATGCAGCATCCAGACACCCCAAACGACTGCATGAGCATTGATATTATTGACTCTCTGGTGGAAGAGGTCAATATGACTGAGAGTCTCGAAGCAGAGTTAGACGATATCTTTAAAGATGTTCAGCCTGATCTGGAGGAACCAGAGAGAATAATAGAACCTCTGAAAATCCCTCAGGAAGAGGAGAAACCTCCTAAACCCGAGCTCAAACCATTACCACCATCCCTGAAATATGCATTTCTGGGAGAAGGTGACACTTTTCCTATAATCATAAGCTCTACCTTAGAGCCACAGGAAGAGGAAGCACTAATTCAAGTGCTGAGGACACACAAGACAGCTCTTGGGTGGTCCATCAGTGATCTTAAGGGCATTAGCCTAGCCAGATGCATGCACAAGATTCTATTGGAGGATAATGCTAAGCCAGTGGTTCAACCACAGAGATGGCTAAATCCAACCATGAAGGAGGTGGTGCAGAAAGAAGTCACTAAACTACTAGAGGCAGGGATTATTTATCCCATTTCTGATAGCCCCTGGGTGAGCCCTGTACAAGTCGTCCCTAAGAAGGGAGGTATGACAGTGGTTCATAATGAAAAGAATGAACTAGTTCCTACAAGAACAGTTACAGGGTGGCGTATATGTATTAATTACAGAAGGCTCAATACAGCCACCAGAAAGGATCATTTTTCTTTACCATTTATAGACCAGATGCTAGAGAGATTAGCAGGTCATGATTACTACTGCTTTTTGGACGGCTATTCAGGTTATAACCAAATTGCAGTAGATCCCCAGGATCAAGAGAAAACAGCATTCACATGTCCATCTAGAGTATTTGCATACAGAAGGATGCCATTTGGTCTGTGCAATGCACCTGCAACCTTTCAAAGGTGCATGCTCTCTATTTTCTCTGATATGGTGGAAAAATTTCTGGAAGTCTTCATGGATGACTTTTCAATATTTGGAGACTCATTCAGCTCCTGTCTTGACCATCTAGCACTTATTCTAAAGAGGTGCCAAGAGACTAACCTGGTTTTAAACTGGGAGAAATGTCACTTTATAGTGACTGAAGGAATTGTCCTTGGGCACAAAATTTCGAACAAGGGAATAGAGGTGGATCAAGCTAAGGTAGAGGTAATTGAAAAATTACCACCATCTTCCAATGTTAAGGCAATCAGAAGCTTTCTGGGGCATGCAGGATTCTATAGGAGGTTTATAAAGGATTTTTTAAAAATTGCAAAACCTTTGAGTAATCTGCTAGCTGCTGACATGCCATTGATCTTTGATAAGGAGTGTCTGTAGGTGTTTGAGACTCTGAAAGCTAAGCTGGTCACAGCACCAGTCATCTCTGCACCAGACTGGATATTACCATTTGAACTAATGTGTGATGCCAGAGACCATGCCATTGGTGCAATGTTGGGACAAAGGCATGACAAGCTTCTGCACGTCATTTATTATGCCAGTCGTGTTTTAAATGATGCACAGAAGAACTACACAACCACAGAAAAAGAGTTACTTGTTGTGGCTTACGCCATTGACAAGTTTAGATCTTATTTAGTAGGATCAAAAGTGATTGTGTACACTGACCATGCTGCTCTTAAATATCTACTCACAAAGCAGGATTCAAAACCCAGACTCATAAGATGGGTGTTGCTTCTGCAAGAGTTTGATGTAGAAATAAGAGACAGAAAAGGGACAGAGAACCAAGTAGCAGATCACCTGTTCGGAATAGAACCAGTAGAAGGGACGTCCCTCCCTCTTACTGAAATCTCTGAAAACTTTTCGGATGAGCAACTCTTTGCCATCCAGGATGTACCATGGTTTGCAGACATTGCAAACTACAAGGCTGTGAGATTCATACCCAAAGAGTATAGTAGGCCGCAATAAAAAAAAATTGATCTCGGATGCAAAGTACTATCTGTGGGATGAACCATATCTCTTCAAGAGATGTGCAGACGGTGTAATCCGTAGATGTGTGCCTAAAGAAGAAGCACAAAAGATCCTCTGGCATTGCCATGGATCACAGTATGGAAGACATTTTGGAAGTGAGCGAACAGCCACAAGAGTCCTCCAATGTGGCTTCTACTGGCCTACTCTCTATAAAGACTCCCGAGAGTTTGTACGTAATTGTGACAGTTGCCAAAGATCTGGCAATCTGCCTCATGGTTATGCCATGCCTCAACAAGGGATCTTGGATATTGAGTTGTTTGATGTATAAGGTATTGACTTCATGGGGCTTTTCCCACCATCATACTCAAACACTTATATTCTGGTGGCAGTGGATTATGTATCCAAATGGGTGGAGGCTATTGCAACACCCACTAATGATACTAAGACAGTGCTGAAATTCCTCCAGAAATACATCTTCAACAGATTTGGTGTCCCTAGAGTACTAATCAGTGATGGGGGCGCTTATTTCTATAATAAACAGCTTTACTCTGCTATGGTTCGATATGGAGTTAGCCACAGGGTGGCAACTCCATATCATCCACAGATAAATGGGCAAGCTGAAGTCTCTAATAGAGAACTTAAAAGAATCCTGGAATGGACTGTGATTAATCGTAGAAGGGATTGGGCAAGAAGCTTGGATGATGCTTTGTGGGCATACAGAACAGCATTCAAGACTCCTATAGGGACCTCTCCATACCAGCTTGTGTATGGAAAAGCCTATCACTTACCAGTGGAACTGGAACACAAGGCCTACTGGGCAACCAGATTCCTAAACCTTGATGCCAAGTTAGCTAGAGAAAAACGATTGCTCCAGTTAAATGAGCTAGAGGAATTCAGACTCAATGCTTTCGAAAATGCAAAAATTTACAAAGAGAAAGTAAAAAGAAGGCATGATAAGAAGCTGTCATCCAGAGTCTTTGAGCCAGGGCAGAAAGTTCTGCTGTTTAACTCTAGGCTCAGGTTATTCCCCAGAAAGTTGAAATCCCGGTGGAGAGGACTATATGTGATTACAGGTGTGTCACCATATGGGTATGTAGAGCTTCAGGATAATGACTCTAACAAAAAATTCATTGTTAATGGACAGAGAGTCAAACATTATCTTGAAAGAAATTTTGAGCAAGAATGCTCAAAACTGAGACTTGATTAAAGCTCAGTAATAGTCCAGCTAAAGACAATAAAGAAGCGCTTGCTGGGAGGCAACCCAGCCATTAACAAAGCTTATTTGTTAATTAAATGATAATTTTACAAGTTCATATTAATTATCTTCAAGGTAAAATAGCAATTGCATGAGTTCACAGAGTTACAGAAGGATTCAGAGGATAAAACAGCAAAAAAAAGCTCACTGGTGCGAAAACGCTAGTAAAAGCTGTTTTGGGCGTTAAACGCCCAAAAGAAGCATCTACTGGGCGTTTAACGCCAAATTTGCAGCATCCTGGGCATTCAGAAAAACGCCTAGTGATAAAGGATTTTCTAGCATTTAACGCCAGCCAGAAGCTACAACTGGGCGTTAAACGCCCAAGAGAGCCTACAGATGGGCGTTAAATGCCCAAATCATGCAGCAGTTGGGCGCTTAATGCCAGGATTGTGGGGAGAAGGTAACTTCGTTTTCACTTCAAATTTTTTCTATTTTTGATGTTTTAATTCATGATTTCTTGCATAAACATGTTACAAACTCTCATCTTTCAACTTCAATTTCGAAAAATTTTTAATCCTAAACATATTTCTTAATTTTTCTTCAATATCTTTTCAAACCTTTTTCAAAACTCACTTATCTTTTTGAATTCTTTTCAAATCTTTTTAAATTCCACTCAAATCTTTTTAAACTCATCATATCTTCTTTTCAAAATTCAGATTTATCTTTTTCAAATATCTTTCATATCTTTTCAATGTTAAATTACATCTTTTTCCTATCATACTTATCTTTTACAAATCATATCTTCTATCCTATCTTTTTCAAAAATTTTCGAAAACCCACCCCCCCTTCCCTTTAAATCCGCGTTCGGCCTTCCTCCTCTCCTCCCACAATTCGAACTTGGCTCTCCCTCTATCCCTCTCCTTTCCTTTCTTTTGCTTGAGGACAAGCAAACCTCTAAGTTTGGTGTGTTTATCCGTGATCACTAAGCCAATACCCACTAAGATCATGGCTCCTAAGGGAAAATAAACCACTCCAAGAGCCGAGAAAGAGAATATTCCAAAACCACTTTGGAATCAAGGGAAGTTCTTAACCAAAGAACATTCTGACCATGACTACAAAATAATGGGTCTAAGGTCAGTGATCCCGAAAGTTAAATTTGATCTGAAAGAAGATGAATATTCGGAGATCCAAGAGCAAATTCGAAACAGGAGCTGAGAAATCCTAGCTAATCTTGAAACAAAGGTAGGAAGAAACATGGTTCAGGAATTCTACTCTAATCTGTGGCAAATAGACAGGCAGAGAATAGCTGGAACCACCTTCTATGACTATCAAACTCTGGTCAGAGGGAAGATTGTTCACATCCACCCTGACAAAATAAGAGAGATCTTCAAGTTGCCTCAATTGCAAGATGACCCAGACTCCTTTAATAGGAGAATGATGAGAATAAATAAGAGCATGGACAAAATTCTAGAGGACATATGCCTCCCTGGAACCAAGTGGACAACCAACACAAAGGGTGTCCTAAATCAACTCAAGAGAGGAGATCTCAAACCAGTCACCAGAGGCTGGCTGGACTTTATTGGGCGCTCTATACTGCCCACTAGCAACCACTCTGAAGTCACCATCAAAAGAGCAGTAATGATCCATTTCATTATATTGGGAAAAAGTGGAAGTTCATCAGCTGATTTCTTGTGAACTTTACACAATTGCAAACAAGAACTCCAAAGATGCCAAATTGGCTTATCCAAGTTTAATCTCTATGCTATGTAAAGATGCTGAGGTAAAGATGGGAGTAAATGAGTATATCTCAGTTGAGCAACCAATCACCAAAAAGTCAATGGAAGGACAACAAGTGCAGGACGACCCATCAAGAGGAAAGCACAGGAGTTCCTCCCGGAAATCCCTCAAATTGAATACTGGGAGCATCTTGAAGCATCTGTTACCAAGTTGCAAGAAGCTATGGACCAACTAAAGAAAGAACAGCAGAATCAAAATAGCATGCTTTGCAAACTGCTTGGAGAACAAGAAGAGCAAAGGCGTGAACTGAAGGAACTGAAGCGTCAGAAGCTATCTCTTGAAGGGCCAAGCACTCCATAGACTAAAAGAGCATCCACCTCCCAAAATAAAGGTTGTTGAGTCCTAATCTTAGCCTTAACTCTGTGATAATTGTTCTTATTAGGAATTTACCTTAGAAGTTATATATGAGTAGTAGTAATTAGTATCTTTATTTTGATTTTATCTCCAATTAAGCTATAATTTATTTTTCTCATCATCATCAAACATGAATAAAATAGCAGATTTTTAGAATAAGGAGGCAATACTTTTTTGAGTTTTTAATAAGAAAAAAATTCAAATTAGTTATATGTGGTGGCAATACTCCTTGTCTTTTGAATGAATGCTTAAACAGTGCATAATTTTGATAGTGGAGTTTATGAATGTTAAATATGTTGGCTCTTGAAGGAATGATGATCAAGAAAAATGTTATTGATGATCTGAAAAATCATGAAATTAATTCTTGAAGCAAGAAAAAGCAGTGAAAAACAAAAGCCAATAGCCCTTAAAACCAAAAGGTAAGGGTAAAAAGGATCCAAGGCTTTGAGCATCAATGGAAAGGAGGGCCTAAAAGGAATGAAATCCTGGCCTAAGCAGCTAAATCAAGCTGTCCCTAACCATGTGCTTGTGTCATGAAGGTCCAGGTGAAAAGCTTGAGACTGAGTGGTTAAAGTCGTGATCCAAAGCAAAATAGTGTGCCTAAGAACTCTAGACACCTCTAACTGGGGACTTTAGCAAAGCTGAGTCACAATCTGAAAAGGTTCACCCAGTTAGGTGTCTGTGGCATTTATGTATCTAGTAGTAATACTGGAAAACAAAATGCTTAGGGTCACAGCCAAGACTCATAAGTAACTGTGTTCAAGAATCAACATACTGAAATAGGAGAACCAATAACATTATCGGAATTCGGAATTCCTATGGATGCCAATCATTCTGAATTTCAAAGGATAAAGTGAGATGCCAAAACTGTTCGGAAGCAAAAAGCTACTAGCCCCGCTCATCTAATTAGAATCTGAGCTTCACTTAAAACTTTGAGATGTTATTGCTTCTTTATTTCTCTTTATCCTATTTTATTTATCTAGTTGCTTGGGGACAAACAACAGTTTAAGTTTAGTTGTGCGAAGTTGTGAAAAAGAGTGATATTACAATTGTACGTACCAAGTTGTTGGCGCCATTGAGATCACAATTTCGTGCACCAAGTTTATGGCGCCGTTGCCGGGGATTGTTTGAGTTTGGACAATTGACAGTTCATCTTGTTGCTCAGATTAGGTAATTTTTTTTTCAAAAATTTTCAAAAATCTTTCAGAATTTTTTATTTTTTTCGTTTTTTTCCAAAAAAATATTTTCGAAAAAAAATACAAAAAAATTATAAAATCATAAAACCAAAAAAATATTTTTTGTGCTTCTTGTTTGAGTCTAGTGTCAATTTTTAAGTTTGGTGTCAATTGCATGTTTTTAAAATTTATGCATTTTTTTCGAAAAATTCATGCATTGCATTCTTCATGATCTTCAAGTTGTTCTTGGTAAGTCTTCTTGTTTGATCTTCATTTTTTCTTGTTTTGTGTCTTTTGTTATTTTTCATATGCATTTTTGAATTCATAGTGTCTAAACATGAAAAGTCTCTAAGTTTGGTGTCTTGCATATTTTTCTTTTCTTGAAAATTTTTCAAAAATAAGTTCTTGATGTTCATCATGATCTTCAAAGTGTCCTTGGTGTTCATCTTGACATTCATAGTGTTCTTGCATGCATCATGTGTTTTGATTCATAATTTTTATGTCTTGAATCATTTTGTTATTTTTCTCTTTCCACATTAAATTCAAAAAAAAAATAAAAAATATCTTTTCCTCATTTTACTCATAATTTTTGAAATCTTTGGGTTGACTTAGTCAAAAATTTTTAAAATAAGTTGTTTCTTGTTAGTCAAGTCAAGATTTCAATTTTAAAAATCCTATCTTTTCAAAATCTTTTTCAAAAATCAAATCTTTTTCATTTTTCCTTTTATTATTTTCGAAAATTTTTTTAAAAAAATGATTTTCAAAATCTTTTTCTTAATTTTATTTCATAATTTTCAAAAACTTTACTAACAATTAATGTGATTGATTCAAAAATTTGAAGTTTGTTACTTTCTTGTTAAGAAAGGTTCAATCTTTAAATTCTAGAATCATATCTTTTAGTTTCTTGTTAGTCAAGTAATCAATTTTAATTTTAAAAAATCAAATCTTTTTAATTTCCTTTTCAAATCTTTTTCAAAATATCTTTTCAATCATATCTTTTTAACCATATCTTTTTCAAATCATATCTTTTTCAAAGTCTTTTCTAACTTCTTATCTTTTCAAAAAATGATTTTTAAATCTCTTTCAACTAACTAATTGAATTTTTTTAGTTTGTTCTACTATCTCTTATCTTTTTCAAAACCACCTAACTACTTTTCTCTCTCTAATTTTCGAAAATCACCTTCCTCTTTTTCAAAATTCTTTTTAATTAACTAATTGTTTCAAATTTTAATTTTAATTTTATTTTTTCTCTTAATTTTCGAAAATCACTAACTTTTTTAAAAATAATTTTCGAAATTCTTTCCCTCTCATCTCTTTCTATTTATTTATTCATTTACTAACACTTCTCCTCATCTCAAAATTTGAACCCTCTCTTCTCCTCTGTGTTGGAATTTTCTCTTCTCATTCTTATTCTTCTTTTCTTCTACTCACATAAAGGAATCTCTGTACTATGACATAGAGGATTCCCCTTTTTTTTTGTTCTCTTCTTTTTCATATGAGCAGGAGCAAGGACAAGGACATTCTTGTTGAAGCAGATCCTGAACCTGAAAGGACTCTGAAGAAGAAGCTAAAAGAAGCTAAAGCACAACAATTCAGAGAAAACCTTACAGAGAATCTCGAAAAAGAAGGTGACAAGGCCGAACCCAATAATAATGCAAGGAGGATGCTTGGTGATTATACTACACCTACTTCCAATTTTTATGGAAGAAGCATCTCAATCCTTACCATTGGAGCAAACAATTTTGAGCTGAAGCCTCAACTAGTTGCTCTAATGCAACAGAACTACAAGTTTCATGGACTTCCATTAGAAGATCCCTATCAGTTTTTAACTGAGTTCTTGCAGATCTGTGATACTGTTAAGACCAATGGGGTTAATCCCGAGGTCTACAGGCTTATGCTTTTCCCTTTTGTTGTAAGAGACAGAGCTAGAACATGGTTGGACTCACAACCTAAAGATAGCCTGGACTCTTGGGATAAGCTGGTCACGACCTTCTTGGCCAAGTTCTTTCCTCCTCAAAAGCTGAGCAAGCTTAGAGTGGATGTTCAGACCTTCAGGCAAAAAGATGGTGAATCCCTCTATGAAGCTTGGAAAAGATACAAGCAGTTGACCAAAAAGTGTCCTTCTGACATGCTTTTAGAGTGGACCATTTTGGATATATTCTATGATGGTCCATCTGAGTTCTCTAAAATTTCACTGGACCATTCTGCAAATGGATCCATTCACCTAAAGAAAACGCCTGCAGAAGCTCAAGAACTTATTGACATGGTTGCAAATAACCAATTTATGTACACCTCTGAGAGGAATCTTGTGAGTAATGGGACGCCTCAGAGGAAGGGAGTTTTTGAAATTGATGGTTGACAAACCCCATTTGTAGGGTTTATCTTGTATTGAATTTAGGGGATTTTATCACCTTTTACCCACATTTATTAAATGAAATAGCATAGTTTTGTATATTCTCCTTTAATTGTGCTTAAGAGTGAAAACATGCTTTTTAGGACTTAAAATAGCTAAATCTAATTCTCCTTGATTCCATTAGATGCCTTGATATGTTTGTTAAGTGATTTCAGATTTAGGAGGCAAAGATTGGATCAAGGGAATGAAGAAAGAAAGCATGAAAAGTTGGAGAACTCATGAAGAAATGAAAGAACCGGAAAGCTGTCAAGCCAACCTCTTCGCACTTAAACGACCATAACTTGAGCTACAGAGGTCCAAATGATGCGGTTCCAGTTGGGTTGGAAAGCTAACATCCGGGGCTTCAAAATGATATAAATTTTGCCACATGTTGCTTCGCGTTCAAGGGCGCGCACGCGCACTTTGCGCGTGCGCGCCGATTCTGTCCTTGCCCACTTTAATGAAATCGTCCCCAGCGGTTTTAGGAGCCTTGTGGGCCCAATCCAACTCATTTCTGATGCTATTTAAGTCAAGTATTGAAGGGGAATCAATATACTTTTAGATACTTTTGATCATTAGCTTAGTTTTAGGAGTTAGAGTTAGTTTCTAGAGAGAGAAGCTCTCACTTCTCTCTAGGATTAGGAATTAGGGTTAGATTAGGATCTCATAGTTCTAGGTTCAATTCAAGTCTCCTTCTACTTCTACCTTCAATTGATGATTGCTACATTTTGGTTCTTCTTTCTATCCCTATCCTCTTGTTGTAATTTCTCTTATTTTGTCTCTAGGTTTTGTAATTGAGATATTCTTGTTCTTTTGCTTTCTTTTAATAATGCAATTTGAGATAATTCATGTGATTGTGATGTTGTTGATTGTTGTTTTGTTAATTCTTTGTAATTGTTGGTTGTTGATTCCTTTTATTCTTACAAATAAAAATGCTTTCTTTCATTACCCTCCAAGTGTTTGATGAAATGCTTGAGAGGATGTTAGAGTAGAATTCTATGTTCTTGGCTTGAGAAGGTAACTTAGGATTTCTTGAGTCACTAGTGTCCAATTGATTGCTAGTTGATAGCCATTAACTCTAGCCTTCATTAATCCAATTAGTGGAAAGCTAGGACTTATGGACTAGGATTGATATAACTCACTTGACTTTCCTTTGTTAATTGATTTAAGGATGACTAAGTGGGATTAATCCTTGCAACTACCATACTTGTGGCTAGTGATAATGATGAAGACCCTTGACAACCAAATCTTGCCAAGACCATTTTGTTAATAAAGTTTTCTTACCATTTACTATTCATTTTTCTCATCTAAAATCCCAAAATAAATAAATCCATAACCAATAACAAGACACTTTATTGTAAATCCTAGGGAGAACGACCCGAGGTTTAAATACTTCGGTTTATAGATTTTAGGGGTACACTTGTGACAAACAAATTTTTGTATGAGAGGATTATTGTTGGTTTAGAGACTATACTTCAACGAGATTTCATTTGTGAAATTCTAAACCGTCAAAAATCCAATCGTCAATGCTCTGAATGCCATATTGGCTCAAAACAAAATGTTGACTCAACGAGTCAACATGATTTCTCAGAGTCTGAATGGATTGCAAAATGCATCCAACAGTACTAAAGAAGCATCTTCTGAAGAAGAAGCTTATGATCCTGAGAACCCTGCAATAGTAGAGGTGAATTACATGGGTGAAGCCTATGGAAACACCTATAATCCCTCATGGACAAATCATCCAAATTTCTCATGGAAGGATCAACAAAAGCCCCAACAAGGCTTTAATAATGGTGGAAGAACAGGTTTAGCAATAGCAAGCCTTTTTCATCATCTTCTCAGCAACAAACAGAGAATTCTGAGCAGAGCCCCTCTAGCTTAGCAAACATAGTCTCTGATCTATCTAAGGCCACTTTAAGTTTCATAAATGAAACAAGGTCCTCCATTAGAAACTTGGAGGCACAAGTGGGTCAGCTGAGTAAGAAAATCACTGAAACTCCTCCTAGTACTCTCCCAAGCAATACAGAAGAGAATCCAAAAAGAGAGTGCAAGGCCATTGATATAATCAAAATGGCCGAATCCAAAGAGGAAGGGGAGGACGTGAACCCCAATGAGGAAGACCTCATGGGACGTTCCCCAGGCAGAAAGGAGTTCCCTATTGAGGACCTAAAGGAATCTGAGGCTCATATAGAGACCATAGAGACTCCATTAAACTTCCTTCTGCCATTAATGAGCTCTGAGAACTATTCTTCCTCTGAAGAGGATGAAGATGTAACTGAAGAGCAAGTTGCTCAATATCTAGGAGCCATCATGAAGCTGAATGCCAAGTTGTTTGGTAATGAGACTTGGGAAGATGAACCTCCCTTGCTCATTAGTGAACTAATTACATGGGTTCAGCAAACTTTACCTCAAAAGAAACAAGATCCTGGTAAATTCTTAATACCCTATACCATAGGCACCATGACCTTTGAGAAGGCTCTGTTTGACCTGGGGTCAGGTATAAATCTTATGCCACTCTCTGCAATGGATAAACTGGGGATCTTTGAGGTACAAGCTGCAAGAATCTCATTAGAGATGGTAGACAAGTCAATAAAACAAGCTTATGGATTGGTAGAGGACGTGTTAGTGAAGGTTAAAGGCCTTTACATCACTGTTGATTTCATAATCCTAGACACTGGGAAGGATGAGGATGAATGCATCATCCTTGGAAGACCCTTCCTAACCACAGCAGGAGCTGTGATTGATGTTGACAGAGGAGAGCTAGTCCTTCAATTGAATGGGGACTACCTTGTGATTAAAGCTCAAGGATCTTCCTCTGCAACCATGGAAAGGAGTAAGAATGATTGGATAAAAGTAGTAGGAAAGCAGAGATTCAGAAGGAACACAGTATCTTCATGCGCTTATCTGAAATTTCCACCAATGAATTACATAAGTATCTCTATCTCTATTTTATGCTTTATTTATCTTTATATTCGAAAACCATCATAACCATTAGAATCCGCCTAACTGAGATTTACAAGATGACCATAGCTTGCTTCATACCAACAATCTCCGTGCGATCGACCCTTACTCACGTAAGGTATTACTTGGACGACCCAGTGCACTTACTGGTTAGTTGTGCGAAGTTGTGAAAAAGAGTGATTTTTTACAATTGTGCGTACCAAGTTGTTGGCTCCATTGAGATCACAATTTCGTGCACCAAGTTTTTGAAAAACTTGGTGCACGAAATTGTAAATCACACTTTTCACAACTCGTACCACTAACCAACAAGTGCACTGGGTCGTCCAAGTAATACCTTACGTGAGTAAGGGTCGAATCCCACGGAGATTGTTGGCTTGAAGCAAGCTATGGTTATCTTGTCACTCTTAGTCAGGATAATAATAATTCTCAGTTTTGATTGGTAGTAAATAAAAAAGCATGGATTAAATAATACTTGTTATGCAGTAATGGAGAATATATTGGAGTTTTGGAGATGCTTTGTCTTCTGAATCTCTGCTTTCCCCCTTTCTTCTTCTTCACGCATGCAAGGTTCCTCCTATGGCAAGTTGTGTGTTGATGGATCACCGTTGTCAATGGCTACCATCCGTCCTCTCAGTGAAAATGGTTCAGGTGTGCTGTCACCGCACGGCTAATCATCTATCGATTCTTACTCATGCTGGAATAGGATCCATTGATCTTTTGCGTCTGTCACTACGCCCAACCCTTGTGAGTTTGAAGATCATCACAGTCATTCAATCCTTGAATCATACTCGGAATACCACAGACAAGATTTAGACTTTCCGGATTCTCAAGAATGCTGCCAATGGATTCTAGCTTATACCACGAAGACTCTGATTAAGGAATCCAAGAGATACTCATTCAATCTAATGTAGAATGGAGGTGGTTGTCAGGCACGCGTTCATAGGTTGAGAATGGTGATGAGTGTCACGGATCATCACATTCATCATGGTTAAGTATGAATAAATATCTTAGATAGAAACAAGCGTGTTTGAATGGAAAACAGAAGTAATTGCATTAATTCATCGAGACACAGCAGAGCTCCTCACCCCCAACAATGGGGTTTAGAGACTCATGCCGTCAGAAATACAAAGTTCAGATCTAAAATGTCATGAGGTACAAAATAAATCTCTAAAAGTTGTTTAAATACTAAACTAGTAACCTAGGTTTACAGAAAATGAGTAAACTGAGATAGATAGTGCAGAAATCCACTTCTGGGGCCCACTTGGTGTGTCTTGGGGCTGAGACTTGAGCTTTTCATGTGCCTGGGCTATTTCTAGAGTTAAACTCCAGGTTGTAACCTGTTTTGGGAGTTTAACTCCAACTTGTAACCTGTTTCTGGCATTTAACGCCAGAATGGAACATAGAACTGGCGTTAAACGCCAGTTTACGTCATTTATCTTCGAGCAAAGTATGAACTATTATATATTGCTGGAAAATCTTGGATGTCTACTTTCCAACGCAATTGAGTGCGCACCAATTGGACTTCTGTAGCTCCAAAAAATCCATTCTGAGTGCAGAGAGGTCAGAATCCAACCGCATCAGCAGTCCTTTTTCAGCCTGAATCAAATTTTTGCTCAGATCCCTCAATTTCAGCCAGAAAATACCTGAAATTACAGAAAAATACACAAACTCATAGTAAAGTCCAGAAATATGAATTTTGCCTAAAACTAATAAAAATATACTAAAAACTAAATAGAACATACTAAAAACTACATGAAATTACCCCTAAAAAGCGTATAAAATATCCGCTCATCAAACGGTGCCATAAAACTTGACGACTGAAATTCACTCACTAATAAATGAATTCATTCTTTGGCAAGCGCACCAAAATATCGTCAAGTAATAACCCACTAGGAGTGGGGTCGAATCCACAGAGATTGGTAGATTTGAGCAACTTTAATTAATGGATTAACTAGTCAAGCTAATCAAGAGTGATTGTGAGTACAGAATTCTAAAAGCAGAACGATAAATGACTTAAAAATAAAAGAAAGCTTAAAGTGCAGAAACGTAAAGAGCAAGAAACTAAAATGCAGAAACATAAATGACTGAATTGTAAATAGGGTGTAGGATGATAACATAAATTAAAGTAAGCAGTAAAGAATGGGTAAGATAAGAATAGGGAAAATTCATTGGAGTTGGGAGATACTGTTCTCTCTAGATTAAAATCAGATCATCTCATCTTCAATCATGCAACTCATTGACCTCTTGGCAATCATGATTGATAGAACCCCAATTCCTTGGTGATTCAATCTCTCAAATTTTGATCATCAGCCAATTCATTGGTCTAATTGCTCATGAAGAGAGATATGCTTGGTACCTGATTTTACCACACATCATCATAGATCCATTTAATTGGGCAAATTTCATGTCACTGTACCCAATCCCAAAAACCCAGATCTACTCAATGTGAGAGGGAATTTCAAGCATGGTTTTATGATCCCTCTTCCAAGATTCACATAAAACCCAATTCGTATTCAGCCTTTTTTCCAAGATGACTAAACACTAAGAATGAAAAACGAAATTCCTTCTAGCAAATCAAAGAGAAGATGAAGAGAAGAAGAAATTCACTATCAATTAATCCATCAAGTACAATAGAGCTCCATCCCCTAATGAGAGGGAAGTTAGCTACTCATAGCTCAGTACAAAATGGAAGTTCAAAACTGGAAAATAAAGCTAAGTACGAAATAAAAACTCCATATCTCTAGAAGCTAAAAGTGTGTAAAAGTTTAAAAGTCCCTTCTCAATTTAAGTAACCACCTATTTATACAAGTGTTATGCGAGTCTTCAGGTGTACTTGCATGATCTAAAAGTGGGCCTTTCTCATTTGCAATCAGTACGACCCATTTTGGCTGAACAGTGTGCTTCCAGGAGAACGTAGCGTTCGTTTGGAGAACGGAACGTTCGGGCACCCACGCGTACGCGTGCTATACGCTTGCGCGTCCCTTGCAGCGTTCATTAACTGAACGCTACGTTCGCGCTATGAACGCTCCTCACGCGTGTGCGTCCATTGCATGTGCGCGTGGATGGTAAAATGTCATTTCTGCGCTCCAGCCTCATGTACTCATTTGTGCCAATCACCACTATCGTCACATCGACGCGTGCGCGTCATGTACGCGTGCACGTCAGTGACCAAATTCAAATTCCAATTATAAAAGTATCGCATACACTCATTCAAAGTGAACGTAGCGTTCATTGCTGGTGAACGCTGATCCTCCTTCCACGCGTGCGCGCCATGCAGGCGTACGCGTGGATCTCTAAAAGTGTCATCCTGCGCATAAGTGCCTTGTACGCGTGTGCATCACTTGTGAACGTAGTGTTCATCTAATGAACGTAGCGTTCTCCTGCACTTCTTCTTTCTTTGTTTCTTCCTCTCATTATTTTCACCTTAAGAATGTAGCGCCACTTGTGTTCCCTGTTTCATCCCCTTTTTGTTCTTTTTCACCTGAAATTTCAGCCAAAACTCATTTCAAAGAAATGTTCATAAATTAATCATATAGCTCATATAATTGCATCTTTGAATGAGATTTCACCAATTCTATGGTCCTTTTAAATAAGAGAATGGGGTAAATGACGTAAGTCATCACTCACCACTTTCACATTTCATTCAGAACTCATTAGTTCATCACTTTCTCAATTCATTATCAGTAACCACCAATATACTATTCTTCCTTCTCACTCAACCAAACCCCTCCTCAGTACACCAGAAACCTAAGACTCCGTTCTCTAACTTTTACCAAAAATACCGAAATAATTCCACCCAAGACCTTCACTATGTTTTAACATCCAAAAACAAACAAAAAAGTCTTAAATAGGGGTCACAGAACTTTATAAGCTTGCCGGGAAGGTGAAACAGTTAAAAACAAGATTTTTATTGAAAAACAAGGCAGTGTGCGTACGCACGCCCAGGAAGATTTTCAAGATGTGTGCGTACGCACAGTGTAATACCCGGTCTAACCGAAATTAATTAAATAATGAGTAAGTAGGAGCGAATATGGTTGGAAGATTTGGCAATTGGAATTTGATGATTTCAATATGATATTTGGATTCAGTGAATTTTTCCGAGTCGGAAGACATAGTTTTCTGCGTAAAAGCGCGCAGTGGAATTTTGACCGACAGTACCGGCTGAGACCTGTCTGGTACTGCAGCTGAGAAAATTGATTATGAGTAAATAAGATTAAGAAATGAGGAATTATGATTAGGGGAGGTAGAAATATTTAAAGTGCGATTTGGAGCGCTAATCTTAAAGGTTTTGGCCCAAAATTGGGCCAACGGACAAAAATAAGTGAACCGGGCCTAAGTGGGCCCAAGACCCAACATATATAAACATTAGTTATGAGCATTTCAGCTCATTTTACCCTAAAAAGAAGGGTTGGGGCGCTGAATTGAGAAGAGAGAAGAGAAGAGAGAAAACCTAACTCTCTTTGATCTTCAAACCACCATAACTTGAGCTACGGAGCTCCGATTGACGAGCCGTTTGCGGCCACGCGTCGCTCTTCTCATCCTCTACAATTCTTTCTAAGTTTTGTGGTGAGTATTCCATTCATCTCTGTCCAGTTTTCGAAATTCCCCACTGTTACACGTTTTTAGGAAGTTAGTGTTGAAATCTTGTGATTTTGGGTGTTTAGGGATACTCCAACATGGATTCTAAGTGGGTTCTATCCCTACTTCATATGGGCTGAGGTAAGAAGTGCTCAAACCCTTGTGATTTATCATCTTTATGAGCCCTAGGTTGATGTATGTATGTGATATTGGTTATGTTAGTGTATTTGGTGATTTTGATGCACAATTGGGAGGTTGGTATTGCTTGTGGAGCTTTGGTGAGGCTTGGAGCTAAGGGTTGGTGGAGACTTCCATAGAAGAGGCTCAATTGATTTGGCTACAAGAGGTACGGCTTAAGTTTCATTTAAGTACCGTGTGGTGTGATGCGAATTCCTAGGCTAGATGCCCCTAGGATTAAGTTTGGATTGTGTAAATGGTTGGTGCTAATATGCGTAGTTGGTATGTAATGTGAATTGATGATTGGGTTGAGAATTGTGTGGCCTTGTATGCTTGGTGTATTGAAAATTTGATATATTGGGTAATGAGTATTGATTTGTGGTTTATGCATTTAAATTGTGAAATTGGGCCGGAGGCCGTGAATTTTGGGCCAGAGGCCGAAAAGAGGTAAGTAAGGTAAGTTGATGTGTGCATTGTATGATGACACAAGTGATTGGATGAATTTCAGATAATGAATATATGAATGATTGGGTTGGTTATTGAATAATGAGGTTTGAGGAGTTGAAGTGTGGAAATTGGTAATTTTGGGTGAAATTGTATAGATGAGGTATGTTTGGTTTTGGTTGAGGTATGTTATGTGGTCATATATGTGATCATGATTATTGATGCCTTGATGGTATGATAATGCATGAGAGATATGTATGTTGTGATATATGTTTGAGGAATGATTGAGGTTGATTTGGGGATGAAACCACGTGATAGTGAGTATGATATTGATCATGTATAATGATGGTTGAATCAAAATAGTATTGTTGGAAATTGGGATGAGGAAGGGTGTATGACATGTTGATGTGTTTGTAATTTAGCCATTTGTTTGAAATGGGTAAAAATGGTTATATGGCGGTTTTGTGAATTATGGTAATGTGTCAATGTGTGAGTTGAGGAGGCTTGACGTTGAATTTGATACATTTCAATTGATTTCAAAGAAAAGGGATGAAATTGGCATGTTTTGATTGATTTTGAAAAGGGTTGGAAATGGTTTGTTTTGAAATGGCACTTTGTGGTTTTTTATGAAAAATATGGTTTTTGGGCATACTTTGGTGAGACATAACTTGGACTACGGATCTCTGTTTTGCGCCAAATCTGTTTAGAAATAAAATGGGATCCGGGATGTCCATGCCGTTCGAAGAACGGATGAAAAATGATTTAAAATGAGGAAGTTATGTCCATTGGAAGATTGGGGTCTAAATTTATGAATTCTGCAGTTTTTAACTTAGAAAATTTTTAGCAGAATAACCCCTTGCGCGTGGGCGCACTTGGCGCGTACGCGCTGATCTTCCAGAAAGCGCCATCCACGCGTGCACGTGATGTGCGCGGGCGCGCCATCCACGCGTGCGCGTGATGTGCGCGGGCGCGCCGATAGTGCTGCACCCCAATGCCCAGCCATTTTCCAGAGAGTTGTGCCAGAACTGTGCCAGCTTTGTGCCTGGGGCACGAGAGTATCCACGCGTACGCGTGGTTGACGTGTGCGCGTCGATTTGGAAAATTTTTAATCCACGCATTAGCGTGCATGACGCTTGCGCGTCGATGAGTTTTTAAGGCCATCCACGCGTGCGCGTGGAGTACGCGTACGCGTGGCATTGTTTTCATGCCAAAGTTGATATTTGAGTTTTAAAAGCCAAATCTCATACTTCTAAGCCTCCGATCTCACCCCTTATGTATTAAATCATTATGATATGCCTAGCAATGAGAAAGGAGCTAGGGGATGTGGTAACTTGCGAGTGAAGCAAGGGGAAAAGTTATGATCAATGATGATCAACGATGAATATATGAGATATGGAGGATGACGGTGGGAGTACCGTGTATGCCATGAGCCGAAGGGCTATATTTATTGATAAATGGCTGGTTCTTGATTGGACCATGAGCCGGATGGCTGAGTTATTGCCGGGTCACGGCAAAGCCATTATTGATTATGGCTAAGTATAAATGCATATATGATTAATGAATGAATATGTTGAATGGATAATAATAGAAAATGTTGAAATGTGATGTGTAACCCCGGGTAGTAGGCAGTGGCGTTGTCCACTTGCTCCGGGTATGAGGCGGAAAATGATGTTTATGATAAATGAGTTAATTATGGAGTGTTGAATGAATGTAACTCTGACACCTGGGTAGTAGTAAGGGTTGGGGTCCGTCCCACTTGCTCCAGGTTAATGTTTGAGTTTTGATAACAATGAGGATTGATAATATGAATTGAGATTGAATGAATATATGTTTGAGATACCTGGGCAGTAGCAAGAGTTGTGGTTCGTCCCGCTTGCTCCGGGTTAATGTTTAAGATACCTGGGCAGTAGCAAGGGTTGTGGTTCGTCCCGCTTGCTCCGGGTTAATGCTTAAGATACCTGGGCAGTAGCAAGGGTTGTGGTTCGTCCCACTTGCTCCAGGTCAGAGATTGTGACACCTGGGTAGTAGCGGCAGTAGTGGTGAATCCACTCGCTCCAGGTTGAGCTGTTAAACACCCGCCTGGGTAGTAGCCGCAGTAGTGGTTGTTCCACTGGCTCTGGGCTGAGCGGGTAGTAGCAAGGGGGTTGTAGCTCAAACCTACTTGCTCCGCAAGGGGTGTTTCTGTCCATGGTTAGCTACCAGGACGTGTCGGGTTGGCTATATAACCGACAGATGATATCATCAGCCATAGGGCAGGCATACATCATTTGCATATGTTTGAATTGTTTGGGTTTGCCTATTTGTTTTGGATTTCTACATCATATATGCTATGTTACCTGATTATGTGCTACTTGTTATACTTGTACCTTATTTGTGTATTACTTGTCTGTATTGCTTGTGTTTGTACAACTGAGAGATCCCTCATGTTGGTGTCGCTGGATGTTGAGGGCTGTTCTTGATGAGATGAATTGATGATGCGATAGCATGATGATGATGATTTTTGGAATGAGATAATTTGAGCCCCCTGGGTAGACGCAGTGATGTGATTTCACTAGCTCCAGGCGAGGGTATGATGTATTGATATAGAATTGCTGAGATAGAACAACTGGTGATGGTTTTGCTTATGATTCTGAGTCTGATTCATGTAAGAATCAGCGAGTTGGGAAACATGTGTAACATGAACTAGATTTAGTATCCCCTTACGACAGATGCCTATTCATGGATTAGTGAGAATCTAGGCTGGATACTTGGAGAAAAGGAGTTTAGGATGCTTAGTGAGTTTTTATTGCAGTGCATTGTATTTATTTGGCACTTTTACCGTACTGGGAACCCATGGGCCCGGGGTTCTCATTCCGTATATATCTCTTGTTTTTCAGATACAGGTCCAGGTGCTCAGAAGTGAGCTGTGGTTCGTCTGAGAGCCGGCGAAGATCTTTATTTTTCTCTACTTTGTGTTTTGCTTAGAATCTCTCCACCTTTGTTTTGAAGATATTATATTATGTGTTGAACTCTTTTGGAACTTGCCTATAGAGGCTCTTATGTTTCCTTTGGGAGAGATTAGGATGTACTGTTGTCAGTTACTTTCATACTGTACCCTAGCCGGCCTAAACTTCGCGGGTCGCGACTAGTGGCTATTTACTTATGTTATATATATCTATCTGTTATCTATCTCTTAATCTCTTTTATGCCTTGTCCATATATCGCTTTCGGCTTCACGTTTTATCTTTTCGTTGTCGAATCGTGAGTGATACATTTTCGCGATTTTATTTCTACTCTTTTCAGGCTCCTCGATTAATACTCCTTTCGAAATTACCTATGTTTATATATCAAAAATCCACCTGAGAGTCGTACCACCGTAATATCATTGACTTATGACTCGAGCATAAGGATTTGAATATTAGGGTGTTACACACAGGAGTAAAATTTTCCAATTCTGTTCGCTCGCACAAGGCGTGCGAATGCCCTCAGCAGAATGCACCTTCCAACGTGTGCGTGCACACAACTTGCAAAACTTCGTTGGTTCTGTGTGCGCACAGAGCGTGCTAGCGCTCCCAACAGTAGCCACATCCCCGTGTGTGCGTGCGCACAAGGCTGAGCATGCGCACAGTTTCAAAAATCCACAAGGTGTACATTCGCACACAAACTAGAAATCACAAATTCTGCAGCATTCACAGAATTCAAATTTTGACACCAAACTTTGAATGAACATAACTTCCTCTACAAAAATTTATTTCCTACAAACTTTATATCAATTTAAAGCTCTTAAAGCCATCTTTAATTTAAAATAATTTTCATGCAATATTTGGCTTTGAGGCTTAAGTTATGATCTGTCAAAGTTTGCCCAAAAACTCATTTTTACCAAAGTTTACAAATTCTCCATTCCTAAGGATTCATAACCAAAACCAAATCAAGCCTCTTCCATCTCATCATACAACATTAACAAGCATTATACTTAACCTTTTCATCATATTTCAACCATTCTAATCCTATATCCATTAATTCCACCTCTATCACCCAACAATTTCATATTTTGCATATCAACATTCAATGTTACACACTTATACCAATTTTCCCACTCACAAGCTTCATCTATCATGCATCATCAAAATTCTCATTTCAACATATCAAACCATCACAAGCATTAACATCATCACACATTATCAAGTTAACACCATCATCATGCGTCATCAAGTCTACCAATCAATTCAATCCAAACCTATCATATGGGTCACTAGCCTAAGTATCCAGAAATATTATATATTACATAGAGAAAACCAAAACCATACCTTGGCCGATTCCCAGTATGCACAAAAACCCAAATTGAGTGCAAATCAAGCTTCAAACCATAACCTAGCCACCAATTCAACTCCAAGCTCCAAGCAAAAGCCAATAATCACAACTTCAAGCTATAAATACACATAATTCATAACCAAATCAACCTAGGGTTCATCTTACTCAAACTTCACAGGGGTTCAAGATACTCTTACCTTGCTCAACAGTTTTGGAAGCAAACTCCAATAGTAATCAAGTGCTAGAGTGTACCTAAACACCCAAAATCACAAAATTTCACTCAATAAAATACCCTAAAATTTCAAATTTTTTAAATGAAGAACTGAAAGGGATTTCATGACTTCCTTACCAATTTTTTGGGTGGGTTTTGTAGAACTCTCCGCGGTGATCGCGTGGCCGCAAACGGGCGGCGATTGGAGCTCCGTAACTCAAGTTATGAGCTTGGGAAGTTGAAGATGAATACTAACAATGAAACCCTCACTCTCTTCTCTTCTCAGCTAGGTTGTGTTGTGTTTGAGTATGGTGAACGAGCTGATGGCTCATTAATGAAGGTTTTATATGTTGGGCTTGGGCCCAACTTGGGACCGGTTCAACCCATTAGCATTTTTAACTCGTTTGGCCCAACTTTGGGCCAAACCTTTAAAATTAATGCTCAGTTTCCACCTTTAATTATTTTTCTAAGGTTTTCTACTATTTTTAATTATTCTCGCACAGTACCGGACAGACTTAAACTGGTTCGGCTGGTTTACCTGCCAGTTTGCAATTTTACTCAGTTTTTTACAGAAATTACGTTTTTTGACTCAGAAAAATCTACTGAGTCCAAAAATCATATTTAAATCCTCCAATTCACATTCTAAATTTTGGATCCTATTTTGAGCAATATTAATTACTTAATTAAACGGTTAATTAGTCGCATTCTTACAGTTAATTTTGTTAGTTTCTGATTTTCTGATTTGGAAGATGCAATCACAAAATGATTTTTCGCGTTAAATTCGTTTCATACAATAAAAATATATGTTAATGTTATTTTTTGTTGTAGAAGATTATGTTATTTTTATGCATTTTGATTTTGTTTAGTGATAAATTTTGTTAATATATGTTTGTTATTTTCTAAGTTTGGATAATTTTGTTTTTTGTACTGTTTTGAAAATTGAAACTAATTGATTATGGAGGTTGATTTGTTTGAATTTGTGTAAATTGCGTTGTTTTGTTTGAATGGTGCAGGCTGAAATTGAAGGAGCATATGCAATATTGCATTGATCACCCTGAGGAGATAAGTAAGCTTACTACAGTTCAGAAAAAAGTCTTTGAAGTTAAGGGTTTCATGATCAAGAATATTGAAAAGGCTGTAGAAATGTGAGAACTTTGTTTCAGTTAGATATGCAGTTTTATTTTTTCCATAGTATCTGTTGATTTGGTTCTGAAGCTTTAATCAAAATAAAACAGGAAACTTTAGTTTTGCATGTAGCTTAGCCAACTAATTTAGAAAAAAGGAAGCCTTTGGAGGAACAGGGCTAGGTGAAGCAAGGAAAATTTGGTATATTTAAAACTATGTATTGAATTTTTATATCATTTTAGTATATATTTAATTAAACCGGTTTAATTACGATTCGACTCCGGTTGAACCATTAAATTATTGAACCAGTTGCTTGATCGGTTCAATGACTGATCCGATTTTGGCAACCTTGATTTATAGTGAATATATAAGTGTTGTTAAAATTAAAGGCACATTTTTTTACATTTTGATAATAATTTTTTTATTTTTTAAGTTAAATTATACAGTCGGTTCTTACACTTTCAGTGAAATTGCAAATTGGTCCCTACACTTTAAAAGTTTGTAATTGAGTTCCTAAAGATAATTAACATTTAAAATTTAGTCCCGGTCGTTCAAAAAGTGTTTGATTTAATAGAATATGCTCAACATATTCTCTATTTTAACAGAATATTCTTAGCATATTCTGAGAATTTTTTATTAAATTAACATTTTTTGACCGGCGGAGATTAAATTGTAAATTTTAATTCTTTTTAAAGATCCAATTACAAATTTTTAAAGTGTAAAGACCAATTTATAATTTCACTAAAAATGTAAGGACCATCCATATAATTTAACCTATTTTTAATATTAAAGTGGCACTATAATTACTATAGCCACCATAACATAGGTGTCGTAACATGTGTATGTTATTAAAATTAAAGACACATGTTTTACATTTTGATAATTTTTTTTATTTTTTAAATTAAGGCGACACTATAATCACTATATAGCCGTAACGTGTGTGTGTATGTATAGCGATGCTTACGGTGTGTAACTATGCTTAAGATGGCTATAGTGGCTATGTTTATGATGACTATGGTGGTTTTGCAAATATTATTAAAATTAAAGTTATATTTTTTTACATTTTGATAATAATATTTTTAGCAATATCTTTTCACAAAATATTATTAAATAATAAAAAAATATTACTTTAATTTTAACAATATTTTTTTAAAAAATATAACCATCATATTATAGACATACTAGAATATATATATATATATATATATATATATACTGAAAAATCCAACTACTGGATAGAATACTAAAAATGAACCAATACATAATGTCTAATGGCATTGGTCAAACACTTCTTCTAATTAAGCCATCGGTGTCATGCATCCTCAAATGGAGAACAACCAAACGTCTATGGTGAAAGATAGTTCTAAATTTTGAAAATAATAATAATTAGATTTCATCATTTTGGTCCAGCTCAAGCCATGCCTGGAATTTTCTGTCCATTTATACCAATTTTAAACAAAAAATGATCACGAGTTGTTAAACCAAAAGGTTTAAGGATAAGAAAATCATAAAAGAAAAGTAACATGTTAACTATAGACAAATTAGTAATATGAGGACTTAAATATTTTTGAACAATTATAGCACAATAAGGACAACAACATGAAAAGAGTAGTGTTGGATATTATGAAAAGGATATTTATATAAGCCCTACACATTTTCTTCTTGTCTCAATTGTCAGAACGAACATCAAACCGTGACAATTTAAAAGGCATTTTAACAAAAGAGAAAAGAAAAAATAAAGGTAAAGTACTGTTTTGACCTCTAACGTTTGTAGGAAATTTTATTTTGGTCTTTAATATTTTAATCGTCTTATTTTAATTCTAAAACGTTTAAAATGATATTAATATTATCCCATGGTCAAATCTCTCACTAACAATTAATGAAATTAATATACTATTAATAATACTTTTGTTAAAGTTACATTTACTCAACCTCCTTCTTTTATATTTACCATTTCAACAAATTTAAATATATCGATTACATTCTCTTACTTCCTTCTTTTTCTCTCTTTTACACTATTAATTTTTTAAGAAGAATTTGAAGAGAAAGAAAAAGAGAATAGGAGAATGAAATTTAGACTTATTGAAAAGGTGAAAATAGAAGAAAAAGGTTAAGAAAAAGTAGCTTTAATAAAAGAATTATTAATAATATATCAATTTTGTTAATTGTCAGTGATGGATTTGACAATAGAATAATGCTATTTTAAATATTTTGAGATAAAAATAAGACGACTAAAATATTAGAGACCAAAATAGAATTCACCTCAAATCTTAAAGATTAAAACAAAATTTTATCCAAAAAATAAAAATTACTTTCTTTAAGTTCTACTTTTTCCCTATAGATCTAAGTAAAATACAAATTTACACAGTTTAGATTAGACGGTTCTTGTTTTGAAAATATAAATTAAACTGAATTATATACATAAAGTTAATTTCAAAACAAAGTTAATAACTTAAAATTGATTCATATTAATCATATAATATTATTTTAATGGTTCAATTCGAAATTTTATATAAATAAACTTTATTTATAAGAAATTTCATTATTATTAAATTAATTTTAAATTTATTGAATAATTAAGGTCTAAATTCAAAGCCTCTAAGAGTAGTTTAGTATAGTAGGATTAGTGTATCACTGAAAGAACTTAATAGAGAAATGATATTGTCACACGTGATATCAATATTTAAATCCGAATTATAATCAAGAACCGCAGTCAACACATATAGCACCTAGAATATCACCCACTCATATCAAAAAATCACACCCTCATACACACATAACCTACATGAACCTCATAGGAATAAACAATAAATCACTCCTTCCAGAACCTACCCACTCACCCATTACAAACAAACAAAGGTTAATGGGGATGGCATGGCGATATATATAGCTACGAGAAGGGGCTCGCTCTCCCTGTGGCAAATGACCACAAAATAACTAAGGCACATTATTCCCACTCATGAAGAAGATTATGTTCGCCGGAGGATTTCTTTGCAATTTAATTTGAAAAAGAAATTTCCTTTTCTGAAAGCTATGCTTAACAGAGACCACCAATCGCAGTCAAGGCCACAAACCTTTAGGCGGTGTTTGTTTAGGGGGATTGAAATTGAGATTAAAGAACAGTGTTTATTTCGTAGGTAGAGATTAAATCTAAAATTTTAATTCCAAAACTCAAAATTTTAATTTCATAATAAAAAATTTTAATTTTTTTTAATATTTTTAGAAAGTATGGACATAAGAGACTAAAACTTTTTAGAATAAAAATTAAAATTTTAATAATATTTTTTTTTAAAATCAAATATATTTTATGTCGAGATATAACTCAGTTTTATCATTTTATTTGTTTCAATTTTTATATTTATCTTAAATTAATATACTAAGATATAACTCAATCTTGTATATTTTATAACAAAAATAACACAAAAATTTAATTTAATTTTTTTCTCTCAATATTATCTCACAACCTCAATTTTTCAGTGTCAGTTTCCTTTCTAAACGCAACTGTTAATGCTGCATACAAATCCCCTTAAAGCATGCAATATGAATTGAACTAGCTAGTAATAATACCATGTGTTCAATCTTAACGTGCGATACGTAGGGAAGAATTGATCGGTACGGTGTGCAGACAATGCAATGTGGTTTTTTGTGGCTTTGTAAGGAATACGCTCTTCATGGGAACCGTTGGGTAGATAAGAATGAATTGGAGGAAGATGATTCCTCTAGTTTTCTAGTATGGACACAATTTCGGGGTTGGCCAGAATTTTGTAAAACTCTAAAATGAAGAGGAAGCTAGGTGACAAGATTATTGATGAAGTATTGGAAGTGAGTTTCTTTGATGTTAGGGACTGAGAATGTGAAGAAAACTAGAAGGAGAGATCCTCTTGAAATTTCAGAGGATACTTAGCTTTTCATTATGAATAATGGAACTATGAATAACGTAACTCAAGTGTGTAAGGGAAAGAGAACAATATGGAAATACAAGATGCTACTCTTTAAAAGATGCATTTTCCATTTTGGTTCTTTTTCCTTGAACCTTGTATTGTCATTCATTTGTTTCTTCTCAATGAACTTGTTGTATCTTTTAGTAAAAAGACAAATTCTTCTTTTTTTCACTATCATCTTCATCATTGCTTTCTTTTGATGGTGAAGAATGCTTTTCCTCTTTTTATCTTCACTTTGTGATATATAAGAAGTGCTACCTCATCATATATTAAGAAGTGTTGACCTTTGATTTCTATGGCAGCGTGAGACTTCTCAAAATTTTGTGCTGTATCTTTATTTTAGATTTTTTTTTCCAAAAAGATTTTGAATTATTCAAATATATCTTCTATCGTTTTTTCTTCCTTCATGGTAAAGAGTTCATATTCATAAGCAAGTATGAATTTTTTATCGTTTCACATTACTTATTCCTTTATACGATACTCTTATAATATATTTTATTCCATATTTGATTTGCAGTTTAACAATTGGATAAATTCAAGTAATCATTTTGAGTTACAACACAATGAAGGAAATTTATTGCTAGTGAACAAGCTTTCGTGAATGTTATTTTTCACAAAATATCCGACTTGCTTCTAATAATTCCTCTTCTCAATAATTTTAAGTAGGTGCTTTATTTTTATTTATATGCTTTCTATTGAAAAATTAAATTGCAGATCTCAAGAATGACAGCAGATAACGAGATAAATTTTAAGTGTAGGATCAATAATTGTTATTATAAAAATTGTTATAATGACTAAAATTGCCACCATAAAATCTGTTCAGAATAAAATAGATTAAAAATTTTTATGATATTAATCTAAGAATTAGTTTATCAACTAGCTTTTCATTATAAAATTATAAATTTCTCAAATTTCTTTAGAGTTTGGAGAGTCATGTGTTTTCTAAAAAAGAATTGGTTTTACCCATATTATAACATGTACAAAAATTATGTAAATCAATGAAAGATAAATTTTAAAAATATCTTTTAAACATCTCTATCTTCTTTTCTCTTTTATTTTATTTTTTAAAATTTGATAAAGAAATGGTCATATTTTAAAAGCATGGAATTAGACTTCCATAAGGATTATTTATGTACAAATTTAAAATAAGTGTGTAAAGATTCAACTAAAAATTTTTAAATTATAAAAATCTAATTATAATTTTAATAAAATTTAATTACAGGTATTTTGTACTTTTTGCTATTATACACATGCAATATTGCTCTGAAAATTATCATAAAAAATTCAGGGTTACTTACATAGAGACGACAGATAAAACAAAATGATTATGCAAAACACTTGGAAACTCAATTTTAAAACGTGAGTAATTGAGGGGTGGACCACATCAAATAGAAACCAAAGAAAATTTATTAAGCAGCATAGCATCATCGTACGCCATTATTGGCACCACTACCAGTCTTCATGGATCACAGAAGTATGCAGTAATAGTAAGTAGCTATAAGAACCCTCACACTGGCTTCACATGTTAGATAGTGATCTCTTATTACTCACAGGTTACACAACACAACTTTTTTGTGTATTTGTGAGAGATCATCAAAGACATACAATAATAATAATGGGAAGAAGCCCTTGTTGCTCAAAGGAGGGTTTGAACCGCGGTGCCTGGACAGCTCAAGAAGACAAAATCCTCAGAGATTATATCAGTCTCCATGGCCAAGGAAAATGGAGGAACCTTCCTCAAAGAGCAGGTTCATTAATTATATTAGTGTGCATTATAAGATCTCATCTCATTTTCATGTTATATCATGGTTTTTCCATCCAACGTGGAAATAATGTATGAAAGTACTAAGTGCTTTAGTCCTTTAATTAAAGGTTTTAGAAACAAAATAAAATTTGTGGTAAATTAGATCTGGCCAATCAAATTTCTATTTTCTAATAATAGAACTCAGACAACGGCAGTTTCATCGGGATCTTTTATTTTTTCAAAGAAAAAAATGACGGAAAAGAGAAGTTAAGGGTTATTTTTTTACGAATAATTCTGCTACGGGTATATTTTCTTATAATAAATATTATTTTAGTATTAATAGTTTTTTAATAATTAAATGTATATTTTTTATTTTATTAACTAAAAAAATTAAATACATAATTAATTAATAACAATCGAATTCATAGATGCTTCGTGTGTGAAATGTGTGGCTGTGTAGGGTTGAAACGTTGTGGGAAAAGTTGCAGGCTTCGATGGTTAAATTATCTGAGGCCAGATATTAAAAGAGGAAACATATCAGAAGATGAAGAAGAACTTATCATAAGACTTCACAAGCTACTTGGAAACAGGTAATATATACGTTTCTTCTTGCTCTCTTCTCTTCTTCTTTCCATTCTTCTCTCTTAAAATGTTCCTCTCTCTGTCTGTTATCTTTCTTTACAAATTACAATGGCGCGCCTTCCATTATTTTTCTTCTGTCTTAAATTAAATAATCTTTGCTTTGCTCAAAATTAATAATATCTTAAAAGGCATTTAAAAAAAAATTAAAATTTATACTATATTCGATACATCAAAAAGTTAATCTTTTTTTTGAGAAACTTTTACTGTTAAATTTTTTTTCTCTTTTTTTGTTAAATGTGAAATTTGTTAAAATAATCTATAATAAAAATAATAAACAATAATAAAATCTTATTCTACTAAGTAAAAAGAAGGACAACATGAATATTTTTTAAGAAATTACTCATCTTAAAAAAAAATTTCAGTAATTATAAATATTATAAAAGTACTGAAAATTTTAATTTTTATTTCTTTCTAATAAAAACTTTTTTTATATGAGCCAAATTAGGTAGTGTAGCACACAATAGTTATTTTAAAATGAGTCAAGTAATAAAAATATTGGAAAATACAATTATATTAGATATATATTAAAAATTAATTAATAGTGTAAAATATATGTTAAAATATAAAGTATATATAAAAAACAAATTAAATTTAATATATGTATTTATATACAAATATAAAAAAATATTAGATTATTAGTTGAATTTATTATTTTGGATCATTATTTTTAAACATTAATTTAAATTTTTTAATTTAATAATTTAATAATATATTTTTAATATATACTTTTAAATATTAATATTAGCTGATGATTAAAAATAATAAATTTTAATGCTTCTATATCATTTCTCCCACAAATATAGAGTGATTAATTTAGTGTCTGGATTTTTACGACAGGATTTTTGTTGGACATATTAATTAGCAACTTTGTAATTGCTTTATTGTTTTTGTTGGTAGATGGTCACTTATAGCCGGGAGGCTTCCAGGAAGAACAGACAATGAGATCAAGAATTATTGGAACACAAATTTAGGCAAAAGAGTTAGAGATCTTCAAACAATAAGCAGTGCATCTTCTCAGCAACCCAATGAAACAAATAACAACATTCAGAAACCAACAACAATGCCTCCTACAACCAATAAAGTGGTCTCCACAACCACTCCCTCTCTGTCACCGTTAAACGATTCACATTCTCTTCTCGTCCGTACAAAAGCTTCTAAGTGCTCTAAGTCATTATTCTTGGATCATTCATCAACAACAACAACTTCACTGCAGCAGAACAAGACTTCTAGTAATAATAATAATAATAATGACAATAGCCACGAACTCGATGAAACCGCCGCCGATCATGTTTTGCTGCCACCGCCGGGGTTGTTGCTTCCGAGCAACGGTGACAACAACAACACCATGGTGATGATGATGATGGAGATGGGTACCAATTCAGAAGAATACAAAGAGATCTCGACAACAGAATTGCTCTTGGATTTTGACGTTGGCGATATTTGCTTGCATTCTCTTCTGAACTCGGATTTCGAGGATATATGCGATTTCGGTTACAACAACAGTAACAGTAACTGCGAGGATCTGTTTGGATTCTCACCGCCGGAGCAGATGCAGCTGGATTCTTCTGATGAAGTTCTAAAGGAAGCCACCGTACCAAGCAACTTCCCTGACGAAACAAATAATATTGTACAAAACATACAGTTTCTGTGAAGATCAGAGTGCTCATAGCTGCTAACAAACTAGTCCATTATCGTGTTCTTCTAGCCTGTTATGCTTCGGGTAATGTTATTTTTGAATATTTTCAAGTAGATCCATGTTGTCTATTATTACATGCTTATGGTGGTTAAATATTTTTAATAATATTTTTTAAATATCGTTAAAATTGTATAATAGTCACCGTATCTATTATAATTGTAGGCACTATGTACTAAGTAAAGTTTAAGTCTTTGATAAAATATAAAATAATATTATTATTTAAATATATGATGTTTAATGTATCCTTTGACTTTTGGACTTTATTCAGTGGTTCATAAATTTATTAGACTAAAATGGATGCATAACAACTTTTAAGTGCCTACAAAAATGCAAAAATAATTGGTAACCAACAAAAATTTATCAAAAATTTATAATTTATTTTATTTAATATTCATTAATTATTGTGATAATTAATAAATACTAAATATGATAGATTTTGACTGTTTTTTTTTTATTTTTAACATTACCGCAAAAATATATATAGTCAAACAACTTTATTAAAAGTAAAAGTTGAATAAAGTTGGAATAGAAAAAATTATTCTAAAAAAGTAAATATTATGGTGTTTATTACATTATATTTATATTATTAAAAAAGATAAATAAATAATATTTAATAAATTTTAAATAATTTATTTTTTATTTTAAATATTTTATTTTTTATTTTAAAAAATAAAAATTAGACAATTTAAACACTACAGTAAAGACATCATAAAATTTACCATCCCAAAATGTAAGACTGTTAGAATGGTAAAGTGGATGTTGATATAAAATATGATAGTTTCCTTGTTCAAACAATATTAGATATAAGCTTTCATATCAATTTTTCAGATAATAGGTTTATGACGTGGCATAAGAGTTTTGTTATTTTCGTGAAGGAAAAGTTTTCGTGAAGTGTATTAAGCATAATTATTTTTATGTTTCTCTATCTATCAATTTAAAATTTTTTTAATAAGTGATTGTATGATAAACAACATATTTTGTAGAATTTCTAACTTTCAAATTATATATATTCTAAATATTTTGTTATTGCTATTGCATTGTATGTAATTTCATGTCATTAACAGCTTTTGAATATTTGTATGGGTTTGATTAACAAGTATTTTTAAAGCAAAAATATCCAAAATACTAAAACTGAACTATGCACCGTATATTTGTATATATTTATATATATTTTTTCACAAATTTCTTTAAACAAATTGACTAGCCGGCAGAAAAAATTTTCACATTAAAATGACACAAACATTTTATAGAAGAATGAATAATAAAGTATTTTTTTTCAGCAGTATAATAAGTTTTTAATGAAACACTAAAAATCAATTACTATTATATATAAATACAAATTTAGTTTAATTATTTTATTTTTGAAGTTTGATTATAAATGTGAATTAAATTTGATTATATTATTTTGATTGTAAATGTAAATATGTATGTGATCATTTTATATTATTCTAATATATATTCTTATACGTGTAGCTAATTATCCATAACTAATTTTGTGTATATATAAAAATCACTATCAAAATTTAATTTTTTGGTTCAATAAATGAATTTAAAACACAAATTATTTTATCCTTTTAATATAATTTGTTAGCAAATTCAACTATTTGTATGATGACTAGGCATGTAGAACGGTATAGCAAGAGAACGAAAACGAAAATGGCATATTCATCATAATATTAAAGTTATACTTCTGTTGAAAAATAAAGTCTTAATAAAAGCTATATACTTTATTTTTTTAATTTTAAAATAAATAAATAAATAAGTAAATTCTAGAGCCCTTAATTTTGGCAAAGGATGAGAATAGGGTTGGGCAAAGGTAGAGTCACGGAGATATCGTCTGACCTCCACCAATAAGTCCTCCTTTTGTTGACACTGCAATCTCATGCCAAAAGCATATACCATATAATTGATGATCATGAATTACCTACCTCTGAGAATAACTGCTATCATCATAATATCATATAGTAATTAATATGTACTCCTTATCTATCACTGCCTGTTCAATTATGAGCACATAAAGGAGTATTTGTTTTTGGTATATCATGAAATGCGCAATAAATATAACACACTGCTGTTTTTGTTCATATTCATTTGGTATGGCGCAATAAATATAATAAAAATTTTATACAATTGTGCAACACATTCGGGTTTTTTACGATTATTTACGCAGTTAATACGAAAAAAATAGTTATTTTTATTGACATAACGATATATAATTAAATAATGCATAAAATAAACTTATGCGTATAAATAAAAAAAAGTAAAAATTTTATAGTAAAAAATACGCAAATAAAAAATATATTATAAAAACATAAACTCTAATTAGTAATACACAGAGATATTATCGATGTAATCGTAGATATTTTAAAGGATTTTTTAAATAAATAATATAATTATTTTATTTATTAAAATAGATCATTTATAGAGAATTTATGAAATTCTATCTCCTTTTTTATTTCATTTATAGTATAAACGAGATACAATATATTTTTTCAAACAAATATAATAGGTACAAACCAGATACGTTGGAAACGACAGACTACACGTATCTCGTTTATAGTGTAAATGAGATATAGTCAATTTCAAATCGTTTATAGTGTAAAAAAGATATGTATATAATTATATTATTTACACTGTAAACGAGATATTATACAGCAAATTTCAACCAACTATAAAATAATCTGCAAGTGATAGGCTTCCTCATAAATTAAACATACCACTTCCTTTTCTTCATTCTTTCAATAAGTGTAGAAATAATGTCTAGTGGTAGTAAATATATTTTTATAAGTGTATATCCTAGTTGTCACATGAAAAATAATGATGATGGAGTTGTGTTTTAGTGTGATAGTTCTATATATTCTTTTGCGCACTCGAAAATTACGTTCTTTGTCTGAGTTGAAGAGTCTAATATTAACGAATTTAGGTGCTAATGGGACAAAGGAGATTAGAAGAGTTTAGTATAGGTTGTTAGCACTAATGAAAAATACAGTATTTTGGTTTCATATTTTTTAGCTCAATGACAATGAACATGTGTTCTTGATGTTTAATGCTCATGGGAGAATCATGGCCAATAAGTGATAGAACTTTTAATGGAAGTTAGTAATGTGGGTGGTATTAGTTTTGGGTGCTCGAATTTTGTCCAAGATAACTCACTTTTTATACTACCATCTCTGTACTATGTTAGTCGACACGGACAATATAAAATTTATTGTACTTAGAGTAGAAGTCTTTTAGACAAAAGTAATTATTAATTATATGTAACACTGCCAAAACTAAATATTATATAGATTATCTCAATCAACTATTAAGAAAAATTATTAATTACTAATAGTCTATTTATATTTGAAAAGCTAGATTTAAATTTAAATAATTAGGTAATTGGATTATTATTATTCGCACTTTTTAGTTGAGTAAATATGATTTTATCCAATTTCAATAGATCAAATTCATATAATACAATAATTTTTATTATTATATTAGTATTTAATAGTATAAATTTTATACACATAAATAATTTTTTTTAAATACAGAAATACATATATTATTACAATAGACTTCTTATATATATTTTTATTTTTAAGATTTAATAGGAAAAATGCCCCTACAATCTACTCGTTTTTGAGTGTCTATAAAATATTTTACACAAGCGATATATTAAAATTAAACTCTATTTTAAATCATTAAAAGGTAAAGTGGAAGCGAAAAATCTTTAAGAAACTAATTTCATACCAAAGTTGAAAAGGATATATATATATATATATATATATATATATATATATATATATATATATATATATATATCATGAAATTGATAGTTTGGTTCATAGTCTTATTTGGTAATTACTATTAGAAAATTAGTTATTACAAATGGATATTTTTGACGGATTTTATCTCACAGAAATTAAGACAGAATTTCAGAAGGATTTTTTGTCGAAAAATAAAAAAAATGAATTAGCATAAATTACAGACGAAAAAAAAATCCGTCAATAATTCTGTCGGTAAAATTAATTTTTTTCTGTGAAAAATGGTTACAGACAGAAAATCTGTCTGTAATTAAATAGACAAAACGCTGAGTTTTATTAAATTATTACAGATGGAAAATCCGTCTGTAATTTAAATTTTCCGTCAAAAAATATTAGATTAAACCTAATTCTACCCCCACTCTCTCGAACTCCATTCAACTAAAACGAGCTTCTTCCTCTCTCCTTCCACGAGCTTCTTCTTCTGCCGCTGCTGCCGCCGCTTGCGTCGCGTCTCCTCATCGCACGAGTTTCAATCACATCTAATTCGAATCAATTCAACAATGGCTGCCGTGGCTTCACCTTCCTCCAGAAACTAGACGTCGTCCTCCTCGTGCTCCTTTTCCTACCCCTTCGCTTCATACACCTTCGCCAATTTCGCTCCCGGAGCCTCCCCCTCATCCCCACGTGCTTCTCCTCCTCCTTTGGCCACTATCGGCGTCTTTCTTCCACCTCTTCGCCACTGTGTCCAACATCGTCATCCGTGAGATTCTCCTCGGAGCAACCACCAGGCTCTCCCGGGCAACACTCCACAGCTATAAAGAGGTATACTCTGATTTTATGATTTTATTGCTTAGGGCTCAATTTTTCTATGTCAATTTTAGGTTTATCAATTTTTTTATGCAGTTTTTATCTTCTCAAAACAATTTAGGATTTTATTACAGAGATAGAGATGACAAGATTTCTATGAAGGAACTCCAAACCTCTGATTCCATTAGATGAATATATGAATATTCACTTGCTGTTATTGATTTTGTTTATATTGAAGGCCCATGGTACGCATTACGAATTGTTACTTGTTCGTATAAATTTTCTTTTTAAGTTGATATGTGAATGTTTCTTGTGTTGTTTTTTTTTTCAATAGGTCTTGCTGCTGAAATACCTGAAGATCTATACCACTTGATCAAGAAGGTTGTCTCCATCAGGAAGCACTTGGAAAGGAATAGGAAGGACAAGGACTCCAAATTCATGTTGATTTTGGTAGAGAGCAGGATCCACCGCCTTGCACGTTACTACAAGAAGACCAAGAAGCTTCCACCTGTATGGAAATAGTAAGTATCAAATATGCATTTTCTTTAAATCACAACGGTTTCTTAATGTGCCTGAACTTTTATTTTGATGACTAGACACCAGGATGATGCATTTCATGAGTACTTCCATTTTTTAAAATCCTTGTGGTTCCCTGAATTGGGTTTTGTGTGGTTCATATTTTAATTGTGCTGTTTGTTCAACTTTTTGCTCTTATTTATTTATTTACTGCAACTTTTGGCATTTGTAAATGTTTCTAATTTAAATTGTATGCTTTTCTTTCTGTCAGTAGGTTTGTTATCTGTATTTTATTGTTTCTAATTACTTCAGAGATTTAAAACAAAACACCTTTTCCATAAATAAAGTTAAAATAAACACTCGTTATTTGCAGGATTTGACGCTTACTCTGTCAACACTTCTACCTGTAGTTTCTATAAATAATGACAGCAAAGATCAATCAGATTTCTCAATTGGACTTAAGGTAATACTATCTGTTCTTACTGTAAGATTCCAACCTTATTGAATATTTATGACACTGATTGTTGATGAAAAAGGTTAAATGTTCTTTTTTAATTCAATAATGTTTGGAAAATGTATAATGAGGTGCAATGTTGCTTTCTCACAAATGGCTTGGTGTATCAGATGATTTGTTTCTGTTTCTTGTAAATGTAAGTTGTTGAAAATCTAGTTGAAGTGAAGTTTCTATTCTGTTGATAAAAAAGGAAAAGAATAGTAAGCCGAAGGGAGATTAAGTTATACCATGTAAAGCTAAATAACTTGCTAGAACAAATTAGACCTAGACTAGATATCAGATGAAGGAAGGCAATCAGTTGAACTAGTTTCTGGTTTGATTTAAAGTTGAATCATGTCCTATTTCTTTTACGTATTTTTGTTAGCCTGTGTGTTATGTTGAGAAAGGTGTCTTATTTGCACTGATGTTTCTTCCTTTTCCAAGGAGAAAATTATTTCTGTCAGTTATTTTACGTTGTTGCATCAGAAAACCTTCTGAATCCATATTGGCTTTCACAGCACGTTCTTTGGCCTTTTTTGTTGCGAATGATTATTCCACGGAGCTACACTAGCACTGTTGCCACGGTAAAAATTCTTGTACGACTTTTTGTAGGGATATGTGCATATGGGCTGGCAAACAAACACAGGATGGGAGAGATGAGGAAATCACAGCCCTTCGTGTGGAAATTCAGGTAATTTTTGAAGAAAGCATGCATTTCTTTCCATAGTTAGATTACTATATCTTGCTTTTCAGGGCTATGCATTGTAACTATTACTGCAGGTTAGATTCTTCTTTTCAGGACTATGCATTGTAATTGTTTGTGATTATATCTTGCTTATAGAGGGTTTAACATTGCAATGCTCGTAACTGTTCATTATGTTACAATATTGGATTCATTGTTTGAAATTTGGGAAAAGAAAAATGGGCCTCACAGTAATATTTCTCATGGACTAATGATTCTGTATTTGACTGACAAGGTTGCTTCTTAGATTTATCTGTGGATTACGGCCACATACACAGAGAGTAGAAAAGGTGGTGGGGATTGACTTTCAACCTGGACTAGACCCAGGAAAGGTAAGATGATCTTTACTAATTTTTTCTTTCTTTTTCATATAATGTTGTCTTTCTTGGTAGGAATTCAATAAGAATCTATGGATTTGATATGAAAAAGGTTGATGAAATTATGTTGTATTTGTGTTCCTCTTTAGATTGTTAGTGCTTCTCAGGCCGGAGATATTCAATTCCTTGATATAAGATGTAACATCCTACCATACAGAGTCTTATGCTTAAGTCATAATTTAGAGATGGAAGGGTATTACGACCTCTAAAAATTAAAATCTAGTACATATAGTAGTGTGAATAAAGATTATAACTAGGAGCCTTTGAAGAAAAAGGGGTAAAACAAAATCGCAACTCGAAAGCGCAACACTTCGATCGAAAACGTGACGGACAAGGGATAAACCAACGCGACATTATATATCTACGAAGGGGTGTCAAAAATAGGAATATCAGAACTCATAATCCGGTTGCGAAGATAACCGGTCCGAGCATAGCAATATATACAAATAAATAAAATAGGAAACCCCAAAGGAAACCCAAAGGGACATAAATACAAAACCTATTCTCCAAAATCCTCTCTAAGAGGAGTCATCACAGTTTGTATTATTCAGTGGAGATAAAAGTATCTAAGCAGAACATATAAACCAAAAATAGAGTCCCAAGAACAAAGGATCTTCGCTAATCCAGAAGTCTCCAGCACGCTTCAACGAGAAGCCTCACGTCCTGCATCTGAAAACCACAAAATCCGCATGGGTGAGAACCAGAGGTTCCTAGCATGGTAACAGTTCCCACATATATAACATGTAATATTAGAGGAAAGCCGAAGGCAATCCTAGAACTTCCTCCAGATAAAATCAAAGCTTATAAACAAGCTAAACCATAAATGGCAACTGACTAAAGATTCTTTAGTCTAACTAATACTTCCCTTTCCAAATCCTTCAGACCTCCCAACCACCAGCAGGAGTATAAAATGGCAAACACAGTTATTTCAGACAAGAGATATACAAGTAGGAACAGATAAGGCATTTAGACAAATAACAAGTAATATGCAGTTAAATAAGCAATCTCAAACAATTCACATAGTATGCATATGATGAATGCCTGTCCCTAATGGCTGATGATATCATCTGTCGGTTATATAGCCAACCCGATAAGTCCTGGTAGCTAACCATTGGACTTTTCCTCTGATGAGCGGATATTTTATATGCTTTTTGGCATTGTTTTTAGGTAGTTTTAGTATGTTTTAGTTACTTTTTATTATATTTTTATTAGTTTTTATGCAAAAATAATATTTTTGGACTATACTATTAGTTTATGTGTTCTTCTGTAATTTCAGGTATTTTCTGGCTGAAATTAAGGGACCTGAGCAAAAATCTGATTCAGAGGCTGAGAAAGGACTGCAGATGTTGTTGGACTCTGACCTTCCTGCACTCAAACGCATTTTTCTGGAGCTACAGAAGTCCAATTGGCACTTTCTCAATTGGGCAGAAAAGCTAACATCTTGGGCGTTCCAGCAATGTATAATAGCTCATACTTTGCCTGAGATTTGATGGCCCAAACTGGCGTTAAAACGCCCATCAGAGACCATTTTCTGGCATAAAACGCCGGAACTGGCACCAGAACTGGAGTTAAATGCCCAAACTGGCATCCAAGCTGGTGTTTAACTCCAGAAAAGGCCTATGCACGTGTAAAGCTCAATGCTCAGCCCAAGCACACACCAAGTGGGCTCCGGAAGTGGATTTCTACACTATCTGCACTTAGTTACTTATTTTCTGTAATCCTTAGTAACTAGTTTAGTATAAATAGCACTTTTTACTATTGTATTCAGAATCTTTTGATCACTTTTATGCAATTTTCATATCTGGGGAGGCTGGCTATTCGGCCATGCCTAGACCTTTTTCTCTTATGTATTTTCCAACGGTGGAGTTTCTACACCTCATAGATTAAGGTGCGGAGCTCAGCTCTGCTGTTCTTCATGAATTAATGTAAGTACTATTGTTTCTCTTTCAATTCACGCTTACTTCTTCTCCAATATATACTCTCGTACTTAATTCAGTTAAGTCAGAATGAAGGGGCGATCTGTGACAATCACCCACTATCTTCGTTACTCGCTTAGCCAAGATCCGCGTGCCTGACAACCACAAGCGGTCTACATGATGTTCAACGTAGTCATTGGATGACAGCCGGAGTATATTCTCTTGGGTCTCTGATCCACGGATCTGACTTGTCTCTCCTAACAATAGAGCATTCAAATCTGTGAGATCAGAACCTTCGTGGTATAAGCTAGAACCAATTGGCAACATTCCTGAGATTCGGAAAGTCTAAACCTTGTCTGTGGTATTCCGAGTAGGATCTGGGATGGGATGACTGTGACAAGCTTCAAACTCACAAATGTTGGGCGCAGTGACAGTGTGCAAAAGGATAGAGAGATCTTATTCCGACACAAGTGAGAACCGATAGATGATTAGCCGTGCGGTAGCTGTGCCTGGTATTTTTCATCCGAGACGAGAGATCCGACAGTTGATTAGCCATACAGAAACTGTATCGAGACCATTTTCACTGAGAGGATGGATAGTAGCCATTGACAACGGTAATCCACCAACATACAGCTTGCCATGGAAGGGAGCACGCATGATTGGATGAAGACAATAGGAAAGTAGAGGTTTAGAAGCAACAAAGCATCTCCAAACGCTTATCTGAAATTCCCACCAATGAATTACATAAGTATCTTTATTTTAATTTACATTTTATTTATCTTTCAATTATCAAAACTCATAACCAATTGAATCCGCCTGACTAAGATTTACAGGATGACCATAGCTTGCTTCAAGCCGGCAATCTCGGTGGGATCGACCCTTACTCGCGTAAAGTTTTATTACTTGGACGACCCAGTGCACTTGCTGGTTAGTTGTACCAGAGTTGTGAAAAGTGTGATCACAATTCTGTGCACCAAGTTTTTGGCACCGTTCCCGGGGATTGTTCGGGTTTGGACAACTAACGATTCATCTTGTTGCCTAGATTAGGTAACCTTCTTTCTTGTTTCAACCTTTATTTTCTTTTCAAAAAATATTTTAAAAAAATTAATAAAATCATAAAAACAAAAGAAAATTTTTTGTGTTTCTTGTTTGAGTTTTGTGTCAAATTTTAAGTTTGGTGTCAACTGCATTTTTTTTAATTTAATTTTCTTAGATTTTCGAAATTCATGCATTTTGTTCTTCTTTGATCTTCAAGTTGTTTTTGATGATTTTCCTTGTTTGATCTTTAATTTTTCTTGTTTGGTGTCTTTTCTTGTTTTTCTTGTGCATTTTCGAATTGTTAGTGTCCCTAGTACAAAAATTCTTAAGTTTGGTGTCTTGCATGTCTTTCTTTTCTTAAAAATTTTCAAAAAAATGTTCTTGATGTTCATCATGATCTTCAAAGTGTTTTTGGTGTTGATCTTGACATTCAAAGTGTTCTTGCATGCATTATTTGTTTTGATCTTAACTTTTTATGTCTTGTTTCATTTTGTTGTTTTTCTCTCTCCTCATTAAAAATTCAAAAGTAAAAAAAGTATCTTTTCCTTATTCTTCTCATAATTTTCAAAATTTTGAGTTGACTTGGTCAAAAATTTTTAAAATTTAGTTGTTTCTTGTTAGTCAAGTCAAAATTTCAATTTAAAAACTTTATCTTTCCAAATCTTTTTCAAAATCAATTCTTTTTCATTTTTTTATGATTTTCGAATTTCATTCTTAAAATTTTTCAAAATCTTTTTCATTTTTCTTTTAATGTTTTCAAAAATTTTAAAATTAATTTTTCAAAATCTTTTGCTTAATTTTATTTCATATTTTCGAAAATCCTTACTAACAATTAATGTTTTGATTCAAAAAATTTCAAGTTTGTTACTTTCTTGTTAACAAATGTTCAACTTTAAATTCTAGAATCATTTCTTTTAGTTTCTTGTTAGTTAAGTCATCAACTTTAATTTTAAAAATCAAATCTTTTTTAATTTCTTTTTCAAAATAAATTTCAATCACATATTTTTAAAATTTTAATTTCAAAATCTTTTTACTAACTTCTTATCTTTTCAAAATTTATTTTCAAATCTTTTCAACTAGCTACTTGACTTGTTTGTTTTAAATTTAAAAAAGAAATTTACTATTTCTTATCTTTTTCAAAACCACCTAACTATTTCTTGCACTTCTAATTTTCGAAAATCACCCACCACTTTTTCAAAATTCTTTTTAATTGACTAATTGTTTTTAAATTCTAGTTTTATTTTATTTCTTTTAATATTTTCGAAACTAACTTAATTAATTAAATAAAAATAAAAATATTTTTCTTTTTCCTCTTTTAAAATTCAAATTCGAATACTCTCTCTCTCGTCTCTTTCTATTTATTCTATTTAATTACTAACACTTCTCTTCTACTCATCATTCGAACCCCTCTCTCTTCTCCTTCTTCTATTCTTCTATTCTTATACTCACATAAAGGAATCTATATATTATGACAAAGAGGATTCCACTACTCCCTTTGTTCTCTTCTTTTTCATATGAGTAGGAACAAGGATAAGGACATTCTTGTTGAAGCTGATCCTGAACCTGAAAGGACTCTGAAGAGGAAGCTAAGAGAAGCTAAAGCACAACACTCCGGAGAGGACCTTACAGAAGATCTCGAAAAAGAAGCAGACATGGCAGCCGAACCCAACAACAATGCTAATGATGCAAGGAAGATGCTTGGTGACTATACTGCACCAACTTCCAACTTCTATGGAAGAAGCATTTCAATTCCTGCCATTGGAGCAAACAACTTTGAGCTTAAGCCTTAATTAGTTTCTCTAATGCAGTAGAATTGCAAGTTTCATGGACTTCCATCGGAAGATCCTCATCAGTTCTTAACTGAATTCTTGCAGATCTGTGATACTGTTAAGACCAATGGAGTTGATCCCGAGGTCTACAGACTTATTCTTTTTCCCTTTGCTGTAAGAGACAAAGCTAGGATATGGTTGGACTCACAACCTAGAGAAAGCCTGAACTCTTGGGGTAAGTTAGTCACTGCTTTCTTGGCCAAGTTCTTTCCACCTCAAAAGCTGAGCAAGCTTAGAGTGGACGTCCAAACCTTCAGACAGAAAGAAAGTGAATCCCTGATAAACCCCATTTTTAGGGTATATCTTGTGTTGGATTTAGAGCATTTTATCAACCTTTTGTCACATTTAACCAATGAATTAGCATGATTTTGTAATCTCTCCCGTATTTGTGCTTGAATATAAAAACATGCTTTTTAAGCCTTTAATGTGATAATTTTAATTCATCCTTGATTCCATAAGATGCCTTGATGTGTTTGCTAGTAATATCAGGTTAAAATAGGCTAGGCATGGATCAAAGGAGTAAGGAAGGAAGCATGCACGTGGAGAGAAGCACAAAAAGCCAAAGAATTGATCTCGGCCAAGGACGCGCACGCATACAAGGCGCTCGCACGCAGATCGCTAAATCGTCCAGGGACACGTACGTATACCGTGCGCGCACGCATTACAGTCCGCACGTGATTCTGTTACTGCAACACGTGCTTGGCAATTTTGGAGGGCTTCTGCAACCAACTTTGGTGCTAAACTGCATATATGAACCAAGGATTGAAGGGGATTGGGACTTTCACATCCATACACTCATTTGGACATTTTCTTAGATATTTTTAGTTAGTTACATTTGTAGAGAGAGAGACTCCAACCTCTCTCTAGGGTTCATCTTCATTTTCTCAATTTTCAACCATTCCTTAGTGAAATCCATTGCAACTCTCAATTTACTTTGTTCATGTTATAGATCTTTTTCTCTAATCTCAATTAGTGCTTGTAATTGTTCAATCCTCATAGATCTTAGATTTAACTTTGTTGTTTTTGATTCTATTAATGCATTGGAGATCTCATTTTCATTGTTGTTCATTGTTGATTGTTGTTAATCTCTTGTATTGAATTACTTTGATTCTAAGTTTCTTCTCAATTCTACTATGTCTTTCATTCTTGCTCTCCAAATGTTTGAGAAAATGCCAACTTTAGATATAGAGTAGCATTCCTTCACTTGGCCTAGTGGTTGAGTCATTGGAGACACTTGAATAATGGATGTCAATTGTTGATTGAGAATTGAGAATTGCTAATTGACTTGGAGTGCACTAAAGCTAGACTTCCCTAAGGTAAGACTTGGATTTGTGACTCAAGTTAGTTACTTTCACTTGACTTTCCTCTATGATTAAGGGTTAACAAAGTGAAGTAATACTCTATTGTTATCACAATTGAAGGAAGCTATAGTGATGGAACTTCCAATGTTCAACCTTGGCCAAGGCCTTTAATATTGATTGATTGTTGTTCACCTTTGTTATCATTTTTATGCCACACTCTTCAAACCACAAAAGACCACTTAACTAATAACATGCATCCTTGTAGCATTCCTAGGGAAGAACGACTCGGGACTAATACTCTCGGTTATTGATTTGATTTGTTTGATGATGGATTTGATGTTGGTTAAGACTATACTACGATTGGTTACTTGATAATTTCTATACCAACTAAAATCCATTCATCAATCCCTCTATGAAGCATGGAAAAGATACAAGCAATTGATCGATAAGAAGGTGTCCTTCTGACATGCTTTCAGAATGGAGCATCTTGGATATATTCTATGATGGTCAGTCTGAATTGTCCAAGATGTCATTGGACCACTCTTCTGGTGGATCTCTTCATCTGAAGAGAACCCTGCTGAAGCTCAGGAACTCATTGAGGTGGTTGCAAATAATCAGTTCATGTACATTTCTGAAAGAAATCCTGTGAGTAATGGGATGAATCAGAAGAAAAGAGTTTTTGAGATTGATACTTTTAATGCCATATTGGCTCAGAACAAAATATTGACTCAGCAAGTCAATATGATTTCTCAGAATCTGACTGGATTGCAAGCTGCATCCGGTAGTACTAAAGAAGCCTCCTCTGAAGGAGAAACTTATGACCCTGAGAATTCTGCAATGGAAGAGGTGAATTACATGGGAGAATCCTATGGAAACACCTATAATCCTTCATGGAGAAATCATCCAAATTTCTCATGGAAGGATCAACAGAAGCCTCAACAAGGCTACAATAATAATAATGGTGGGAGAAATAGGTTTGGCAATAGCAAGCCCTTTCCATCATCTTCTCAGCAATAGACAAAGAATTCTGAGCAGAGCCTCTCTGGCTTAGCAACCATAGTCTCTGATCTATCTAAGGCCACTTTCAATTTTATGACGGAAACAAGGTCCTTCATCAGAAATTTGGAGGCACAAGTGGGTCAGCTGAGTAAAAGAGTTACTGAAACTCCTCCTAGTACTCTCCCAAGCACTAAAGAAGAGAATCCAAAGAGAGAGTGCAAGGCCATCAATATAACCAAAATGGCCGAACCTATAGAGGAGGAAGAGGCAGTGATTTCCAGTGAGGAAGACGTTGCTGGACGTTCACTGACCACTAAGGGGTTCCCTAATGAGGAACCAAAGGAATCTGAGGCTCATATAGAGACCATAGAGATTCCACTGAACTTCCTATTACCATTCATGAGCTTTGATGAGTATTCTTCCTCTGAAGAAGATGAAGATATTGTTGAAGAGCAAGTTGCTCGATACCTAGGAGCAATCATGAAGCTGAATGCCAAGTTATTTGGTAATGAGACTTGGGAAGATGAATCTCCATTGCTCATCAGTGAACTGAATGCCTGGGTTCAGCAGACATTACCTCAAAAGAAACCGGATCCCGGAAGGTTCTTAATACCCTGTACCATAGGCACCATGACTTTTGAGAAGGCTCTGTGTGACTTGGGGTCAGGTATAAACCTCATGCCACTTTCTGTAATGGAGAAACTAGGGATCTTTGAGGTACAAGCTGCAAGAATCTCACTAGAGATGGCAGACGAATCAATAAAACAGGCTTATGGACTTGTAGAGGATGTCTTAGTGAAGGTTGAAGGCTTTTACATCCCTGCTGACTTCATAATCCTAGACACTAGGAAGGATGAGGATGAATCCATCATCATTGGAAGACCCTTCCTAGCCACAGCAAGGGCTGTGATTGATGTGGACAGAGGAGAGTTAGTCCTTCAATTGAATGAGGAATACCTTGTGTTTAAAGCTCAAAGATCTTCTTCTGTAAACATGGAGAAAAAGCATGAAAAGCTTCATCCAATTTTCCCCATACATAGTCAAGTAGAGCCCCCACATTCAAACTCTAAGTTTTGTGTTGGGAGGCCACAATCATGCTATGAGTATCTGTGAAGCTCTGTAAGAGCTTACTGTCAAACTATTGAAATTAAAGAAGCGCTTATTGGGAGGCAACCCAATCTTATTTATCTATGTTAATTACTTTTTCATTGCATTTTCCATTGTTAGTTTATGTTTTCTTTAGGATGATGATCATGTAGAGTCACAAAAACAGCTGCAGAATTAAAGCGGAATAAAAAATAGCATCAAAAATAGCACACCTTGGAGGACAGGCTTACTGGCATTCAGGATAGAAGAATGGGTGTTTAACACCGAGTCTGGCAGCATTTTGGGCATTAAATGCCATAATTGGCAGACAAATTGGCATTTAATGCCAGAAAAGGGTGCCTGGTGTCTGGCTGGCGTTAAACGCCAGAAAAGGGCATCAGTCTGGCGTTTAACACTAGAATTGGCAGACAGACTGGCGTTAAACACCAGAATTGGCACACAGAGGGCGTTTAAACGCCAGAAAGGTGCAGGGATGAGAAATCCTTGACACCTCAGGATCTGTGGACCCCACAGGATCCCCGCATACCCCAACTCACTCTCTCTCCTCTTCACACCTTTTCATCACACTCTTCCCCAAACACCATTCACCTGTCAAATCCTACCCTCTTCCCCATAATCTCTTCACCATTCACATCCATCCACTATTCCCCCAAAAACCCATCATGAAGCCCCACCTACCTCACCATTCAAATTCAAAATATTTCTCCTCCCAAACCCACCCCTTTCCACACGGATTCCCTCTCCCCCTTCCCCTATAAATACCCATCCTTACTCTTCCACTTTCACACATCACGAACACTTCATAACCCCCTTGGCCGAAGCATTCATACCCTTTTATATCCTCTATTTCTTCTTCTTCTTCTCCCTTCTTTCTTCTTTTGCTCGAGAACGAGCAACCTTTTAAGTTTGGTGTGGGAAAAATCTCTGCTTTTTATTTTTCCATAACCATTAATGGCACCTAAGGCCAGAGAAACCTCTAGAAAGAGGAAAGGGAAGGTAGTTGCTTCCACTTCTGAGTCATGGGAGATGGAAAGATTCATCTCAAAGGTCCATCAAGACCACTTCTATGAAGTTGTGGCCAAGAAAAAGGTGATCCCCGAGGTCCCCTTCATGCTCAAAAAGAGTGAATATCCGGAGATCCGACGTGAGGTTCGGAGAAGAGGTTGTGAAGTTCTCACCAACCTCATCCAATAAGTCAGAATCTTAATAGTTCAAGAGTTCTATGCTAATGCATGGATCACTAAGAACCATGATTAAAGTGTGAACCCGAACCCAAATAATTGGCTCACAATGGTTCGGGGGAAATACTTGGATTTCAGTCCGGAAATCGTGAGGTTGGCAATCAACTTGCCAATGATGTAAGGAGATCCTCATCCTTTCACTAGAAGGGTCAACTTTGATCAAATATTGGACCAAGTCCTCATGGATATCTGTGTGGAAGGAGCCCAATGGAAGAGAGACTCCAAAGGCAAGCCGGTTCAACTGAGAAGGCCTGACCTCAAACCCATGGCTAGAGGATGGTTGAAGTTCATCCAACGCTCTATCATTCGTACTAGTAACCGGTCCGAAGTAACTGTGGATCAGGCTATCATGATCCATAGTATCATGATTGGAGAGGAAGTGGAAGTTCATGAGATCATACCTCTAGAACTATATAAGGTGGCTACAAGTCCTCCACTTTGGCAAGGTTAGCCTTCCCTCATTTCATCTATCATCCATGCAATTCAACCGGAATTGTCATAGCGAAAGACATCCTCATTGAAGCAGACAAGCCCATAACTAAAAAGAGGATGGAGCAAACAAGAGAGCCCATTCATGGACCTCAACAAAAGCATGAGGAAATCCCTGAGATGCCTCAAGGGATGTATTTTCCTTCACACAACTATTAGGAGTAACTCAACACCTCTTTAGGAGAATTGAGTTTCAACATGGAGCAATTAAGAGTGGAGCACCAAGAGCACTCCATCATCCTTCATGAAATTAAAGAGGACCAAAAGGCCATAAGAGAGGAGCAACAAAGGCAAAGAAGAGTCATAGAGGAGCTCAAGAACTCCATTGGTTCTTCAAGAGGAAGAAGAAGCCACCATCACTAAGGTGGACCCGTTCTTTAATCTCCTTGTTTATTTTCTTTTCTGTTTTCGGTTTTTATGCTTTATGTTTTGTCTGTGTTTGTGTCTTTATTACATGATCATTAATGTCTAGTGTCTATGTCTTAAAGCTATGAATGTTCCATGAATCTTTCACCTTTCTTAAATGAAAAATGCTTTCTGAAAAAGAAAAAAAGGTACATGAATTTCAAATTCTATCTTGAAAATAGTTTAATTATTTTGATGTGGTGGCAATACTTTTTGTTTTCTAAATGAATGCTTGAACAGTGCATATTTTTTATAGTGAAGTTTATGGATGTTAAAATTGTTGGCTCTTGAAAGAATAATGAAAAAAAATGTTATTGATAATCTGAAAAATCATAAAATTGATTCTTGAAGCAAGAAAAAATAGTGAAAAACACAAAGCTTGCAAAAAAATGGCAAAAAATTAAGAAAAAGAAAGAAAAAGAAAAAGCAAGCAGAAAAAGCCAATAGCTCTTTAAACCAACAGGCAAGAACAAAAAGCCAGTAACCCTTTAAACTAAAAGGCAAGGGTAAAAAAGATCCAAGGCTTTGAGCATTAATGGATAGGAGGGCCCAAAGGAATAAAATCCTGGTCTAAGCGGCTAAATCAAGCTGTCCCTAACCATGTGCTTGTGTCATGAAGGTTCAAGTGAAAAGCTTGGGACTGAGCGGTTAAAGTCGTGATCCAAAGCAAAAGAGTGTGCTTAAGAACTCTGGGCACCTCTAACTGGGGACTCTAGAAAAGGTAAGTCATAATCTGAAAAGGTTCACCCAGTTATATGTTTGTGGCATTTATGTATCCGGTGGTAATATTGGAAAACAAAATGCTAAGGGTCATGGCCAAGACTCATAAAGTAGCTGTGTTCAAGAATCAACATACTAAACTAAGAGTATCAATCACACTATCTGAATTCTGAGTTTTGATGGATGCCAATCATTCTGAATTTCAAAGGATAAAGTGAGATCCCAAAACTGTTCAGAAGCAAAAAGCTACTAGTCATGCTCATCTAATTGGAACTAAGCTTCATTGATATTTTGAAATTTATTGTATTTTCTCTTCTTTTTATCCTATTTTGTTTTTAGTTTCTTGGGGACAAGCAACAATTTAAGTTTGGTGTTGTGATGAGCGGATATTTTATACGCTTTTTGGCATTGTTTTTATGTAGTTTTTAGTATGTACTTTTTATTATATTTTTATTATTTTTTATGAAAAAATCACATTTCTGGACTTTACTATGAGTTTGTGTGTTCTTCTATAATTTCAGGTATTTTCTGGCTGAAATTAAGGGACCTGAGCAAAAATTTGATTCAGAGGCTGAGAAAGGACTGCAGATGCTATTGGATTCTGACCTCCCTGCACTCAAATGCGTTTTTCAAGAGCTACAGAAATCCAATTGGCGCTTTCTTAATTGGGCTGGAAAGCTAACATCTTGGGCTTTCCAGCAATGTATAATAGTTTATACTTTGTCACAGATTTCATGGCCCAAACTGGCGTTAAAACTCCCACCAGAGACCCTTTTCTGGCGTAAAACGCCGGAACTGGCACCAGAACTGAAGTTAAACGCCTAAAATGGCATTCAAGCTGGTGTTTAACTCCAGAAAAGGCCTATGCACGTGTAAAGCTCAATGCTCAGCCCAAGCACACACCAAGTGGGCCCCGAAAGTAAATTTCTACACTATCTGCACTTAGTTACTTATTTTCTGTAATCCTTAGTAACTAGTTTAGTATAAATAGCACTTTTTACTATTGTATTTAGAATCTTTTGATCACTTTTATACAATTTTCATATTTGGGGAGACTGGCCATTCGGCCATGCCTAGACCTTTTTCTCTTGTGTATTTTCCAACGGTGGAGTTTCTACACCTCATAGATTAAGGTGCGGAGCTCTGTTGTTCTTCATGAAGTAATGCAAGTACTATTGTTTCTCTTTCAATTCACACTTACTTCTTCTCCAAGATATACTCTCATACTTAATTCAGTTAAGTCAGAATGAAGGGGTGATCTGTGACAATCACCCACTATCTTCGTTACTCGCTTAGCCAAGATCCGCGTGCCTAACAACCACAAGCGGTCTACATGATGTTCAACGTAGTCATTGGACGACAGCCGGAGTATATTCTCTTGGGTGTCTGATCCACGGATCTGACTTGTCTCTCCTGACAATAGAGCATTCAAATCCATGAGATCAGAACCTTCGTGGTATAAGCTATCCGGAAAGTCTAAACCTTGTCTGCGGTATTCCGAGTAGGATCTGGGATGGGAAGACTGTGATAAGCTTCAAACTCACGAATGTTGGGCGCAGTGACAGTGTGCAAAAGGATAGAGAGATCTTATTCCGACACAAGTGAGAACCGACAGATGATTAGCCGTGCGGTAGCTGTGCCTGGTATTTTTTATCCGAGACGAGAGATCCGACAATTGATTAGCCGTACAAAAACCGTACCTGGACCATTTTCATTGAGAGGATGGATGGTAGCCATTGACAACGGTAATCCACTAACATACAGCTTGCCATGGAAGGGAGCACGCATGATTGGATGAAGACAATAGGAAAGCAGAGGTTTAGAAGCAACAAAGCATCTCCAAACGCTTATCTGAAATTTCCACTAATGAATTACATAAGTATCTTTATTTTAATTTACATTTTATTTATCTTTTAATTATCAAAACTCATAACCAATTGAATCCGCCTGACTAAGATTTACAGGATGACCATAGCTTGCTTCAAGCCGGCAATCTCCATGGGATCGACCCTTACTCGCGTAAGGTTTTATTACTTGGACGACACAGTGCATTTGCTGGTTAGTTGTACCGGAGTTGTGAAAAGTGTGATCACAATTTCGTGCACCATCCTCTGTCGTGCATCCCCAACTCGAGTTATACTCAACATAATTCGTGATCATAATCATTATCCATATCCAACACCCTCACTGGTGTATATTCACGGGGAAGAGCTCATCCGGGTCTTTTACAGTGCCCGGCCACCCTTACGACATAGGGTTAACAGAATCTCGAGTCTCCACCTAGAGTACGTGGTGGCTAGCTACTGCTTTCTCCTAGGAAAACTCGTGTCTCAGATGGTGGAAGTGCAAACATTCACATTTCATTCAACAGCATATATGCATTTATACTTAGCCATAATCATGGCTCCGCCGTAACACGGCAATAAACCAGCCATCCGGTTCACAGTTAAATCCATAACCAGCCAATTAATTATCAATTACAGCCCTTCGGCCCATGGCATAACAAGCACTTCCACCGCCATCCGCTGTATCTCATATAATCATCCTTGATCATCATTGATCATTAATTCTTCCCTTGCTTCACTCGTAAGTTACCACATCCCCTAGCTCCTTTTCTCATTGCTAGGCATATCATAATGATTTAAGACATAAGTGGTGAGATCGAAGGCTTAGAAATATGAAATTTAGCTTCTAAAACTCAAAAATCAACTTTGGGATGAAAACAGGGTTACGCACACGCGTCCTTCACGCGCACGCGTGGATGGCCTTACAGTTCATCGATGCATATGCGTCATTCACACGGATGCGTGGATTGAAAAACATCCAATCGACGCGTACGCGTCAGCCACGCGTACGTGTGGGTGCATTTGTGCCCTATGCATAAAATTGGCACAACTCTGGCACAACTCTTGGGAAGGATGGCTGGGCAATGGGTGCAGCGCATCGACGCGCACGTGTGGATGGTGCTTCCTTGAAAAAAGACGCGTACGCACCAAGCACACCTACGCGTGGAGGGTCATTCTGCTAAAAATTTTTTTCTAAGTTAAAAGCTGCAGAATTCCCAAATTCAACCCCCAATCTTCTGACGGACATAACTTTCTCAACTTAAATCATTTTTCACCCGTTCTTCGACCGACATGGACATCCCAGATCCAATTTCATTTCTAAACAAATTTGGCACAAAACGGAGATCTAGAGTCCAAGTTATGTCCCATCAAAGTATGCCCAAAAACCATGTTTTCACATAAAACCACAAAGTGCCATTTTCAAAACAAACCAATTTCATCCCTTTTCAAAATCAACCAAAACATGCCAATTTCAACCCTTTTTGAAATCAATCAAAATATACCAAAATCAACATCAAGCCTCTTCAACTCACACATCAACAGTTCACCACAATTCACAAAACATCATCCCACCATTTTAACACTTCTCAATCAAATGGCTAAGAGACAAACACATTGACATGTCATACATCCTTTCTCATCCCAATTTCTAATAATACCATTTCCAATCAACCATCATTATACATAATCAATATCATACTCACCATCAACATGGTTTCACCCACAATTCAACCTTAATTATTCATCATGCATATATCACAACATGCATTTTTCTCATATATCACACCATCAAGGCATCAATATTCATAACCACATATATGACCACGTCATATATCTCATCCATTCAACAACATCAACAATTCAATGCCTATCTTAGGGTCTCTAGCCTAAGTATTTCCCACCACATTACTATTAGATACGAGAAACCGAGACCATACCTTAGCCGATTTCCCAAGCTCAACCGAAACACTTCCAAACCACTTTTCCTCAAGCTCTCAAGGTCTAAACACCTCTAAGAACAGATTTTTGCATACAAAACCCTATTCCAACCTTTCCAAAATCACCAATCAAGCTCCAATACACATATATAAAATGCCTAAGCCACAATATCATACCAAAACACAAGAGCTCAATACTCACAACCACAAATTCAATATTCTCACTAGGATTTGAGATATCTTACCTTACCCAAGGACCAAGGGAGCAAGAACAAGCCTTCCCTTCAAGCTAATTTGGCCCTATAACACAAAGGAGCTCACAAATCTCAACATTTTACCCAATGAACTCGAAATCAAAGCTGAAATTTCGAAGAGAACAATGTGGCTTACCTCAAGATTGATTGTATGGATTTTGTAAAGCTCTCCGCGGTGAACGAGTGGCCGCAAACGGTGTGGCAATCGAAGCTCTAGATCAAAAGTTATGGTAGTTTGAAGCTTAAGTGAGAGATAGAAGTTTGAGAGTATTCTTCCCCTCCCTTACTCCATTTCAGCGTGTGAGTATGTCAAGTGAGGAGAGAGAGTGCTGAAATTTAGGATTTTGGTTTAGTTAGGTTGGGCCAAGGACCCAATATAGGTCCGGTTGGCCCGGTTTAGCCCGTTCGGTCAAATCTTGGTCCGAATTCTACAAAATTGGTATCGAAATTCTCGTCTCAATCCCCTCTATCATATTTAGCCATAAAAATAACATTTTTGTCTTTCTAGAATAAATTCTCATTTATGGGTTAATTAGCCATTAATTAACCGGGTTTTACATTCTACCCACCTAATTAGGAATTTGGCCTACAAAATTCAAATTCAATTACCTGAGAATAAATGCGGATAGTCCGTTCGCATCTCCGAATCAAGTTCCCAAGTGTGTTCCTCAACACCGCCTCGACTCCATGCCACTTTGACTAATGAAACCTCCTTTCCACGCAACTGTTTGATACTAGTATCATTGATTCTGACTGGAGCCACCGGAAGCGTCAAATCTTCTCTTAACTGAACCGATTCAGGTTCCAACACATGGCTAGCATCAGGAGTGTACTTCTAAAGCTGTGACATGTGAAATACGTCGTGCAGGTTCGAAAGGTGAGGTGGTAGAGCCATTCGATATGCCACCAGTCCAATCCTCTCCAGGATCTGAAGTGGACCAATGTACCGAGGATTCAACTTCTTTGCTTTAATCACCCTACCTACTCCTGTGACTGGAGTAACTTTAAGGAAAACATGGTCTCCTTCCTCAAATTCAAAGGGCTTTCGCCTCTGGTCGGCGTAACTCATCTGACAACTCTACACCGTAAGCATCCTATCTCGGATTTTCTTGACTTGTTCCATGGTCTCAGCTATCATTTCCGGCCCCAACAAGCCTTTCTCTCTAGCTTCATACCAACACAGTGGAAATTAACATTTTCTCCCATACAAAACCTCATACGGAGCCATTCTGATGCTCTCAGGGTAACTATTATTGTATGCAAACTCCACTAACGGCATATACCGATCCCAACTCGCCGGTTGGTCCAAAACACAAGCTCTCAATATATCCTCTAGTGTTTGGATTGTCCTCTCAGATTGACCATCGGTTTGAGGATGGTAAGCTATACTCAAGCTTAATCGGGTCCTGAAAACCTCGAAGTGAAACGAGGATCTCTATCAGAGATTATAGTAGTAGGTACACCATGAAGTCTCACAATCTCCTTTATGTATAACCGTGCTAGCTCCTCAAGGGTGTAAGTCATCCGAATGGGTAAAAAGCAAGCTGACTTCGTCAGTCGGTCCACAATCACCCAGACAGCATCAAAACCGGCCCTAGTCCTTGGCAATTCCGACACAAAGTCCATTGCAATACTTTCCCACTTCCATTGTGGAACCTCTAAAGGTTGCAACATCCCGGAAGGTCTTTGATGTTCAATATTCACCTTTTGATAAGTTAAGCACTTTGAAACATATTTCGCCACATCTTTCTTCATACCCGGTGATAGGCAAAATTGTGATTTACACTTTTTATAACTCGAACAATTCTTAGTAATGGCTCCAAAGACTTTGTGCACACTTCTATGATTCACTCACATTCTTCACAACTTCGCACAACTAACCAACAAGTGCACTGGGTCATCCAAGTAATAAACCTTACGTGAGTAAGGGTCGATCCCACGGAGATTATTGCTATGAAGCAAGCTATGGTCATCTTGTAAATCTCAGTTAGGTTGATTCAAATGATTATAATGGTTTTCAAAAATTATGATAAATAAAGCATAAAATAAAGATAGGGATACTTATGTAAATCATTGGTAGGAATTTCATATAAGTGTATGGAGATGCTGTGTTCCTTCTGAATCTCTGCTTTCCTACTGCTTTCATCCAATCCTTCTTACTCCTTTCCATGGCAAGCTGTATGTAGGGCATCACCGTTGTCAATGGCTACTTCCCATCCTCTCAGTGAAAATGGTCCAAATGCTCTTGTCACAGCACGGCTAATCATCTGTCGGTTCTCGATCATGTCGGAATAGAATCTATTGATTCTTTTGCATCTGTCACTACGCCCAACAATCGCGAGTTTGAAGCTCGTCACAGCCATTCAATCCCTGAATCCTACTCAGAATACCACATATAAGGTTTAGACTTTCCGGATTCTCAAGAATGGTCGCCAATAATTTTAGCTTATACCACGAAGATTCTGATCAAGCAATCTAAGAGATATTCGTTCGGTCTAAGTTAGAATGGAGGTGGTTGTTAAACACGCGTTCATAAGGATGGATGATGATGAGTGTCACGGATTATCATATCCATCAGGTTGAAGTGCAACGGATATCTTAGAACAAGAATAAGCTGAATTGAATAGAAAATAGTAGTAATTGCATTGAAACTCGAGGTACAACAGAGCTCCACACCCTTAATCTATGTAGTGTAGAAACTCCACCGTTGAAATACATAAGTGATCAAGGTTCAGGCATGGCCAAATGGCCAGCCCACAAAGTCTAAGAACTAAACGTCCAAAGATAGATACCAAGATGAAAACCAAGATGAAATTACAATAGTAAAAAGTCCTATTTATACTAGACTAGCTACTAGGGTTTACAGAAATAAGTCTAAGTGCAGAAATCCACTTCCGGGGCTCACTTTGGTCTGTGCTTGGGCTGAGCTTGAGCTTTACACATGCAGAGGCTTCTCTTGGAGTTAAACACCAAGTTGTAAGGTGTTTTTGGCGTTTAACTCTGGTTTGTGACGTGTTTCTGGCATTTTACTCCAGAATGCAGCATGAAACTGGCGTTGAACGCCAGTTTGTGTCGTCTAAGCTCGAACAAAGTATAAACCATTATATATTGCTGGAAAGCTCTGGATGTCTACTTTCCAACGTCATTGAGAGCGCGCCATTTGGAGTTCTGTAGCTCCAAAAATTCATTCCGAGTGCAAGGAGGTCAGAATCCAACAATATCAGCAGTCCTTTTTCAGCCTGAATCAGATTTTTGCTCAGGTCCCTCAATTTCAGCCAGAAAATATCTGAAATCACAGAAAAACAAAAACTCATAGTAAAGTCTAGAAATATGAATTTTGCATAAAAACTAATAAAGACATCCCTAAAAGTAGCTAGATCCTACTAAAAACTACCTAAAAACAATGCCAAAAAGCGTATAAAGTATCCGCTCATCACAACACCAAATTTAAATTGTTGCTTGTCCCCAAGCAACTGAAAATCAAATAGGATAAAAAGAAGAGAACATACTATAAATCTCAAAATATCAATGAATATTAGTTCTAATTAGATGAGCGGGACTTGTAGCTTTTTGCTTTCTGAACAGTTTTGGCATCTCACTTTATCCTTTGAAGTTTAGAATGATTGGCATCTATAGGAACTCATAGTTCAGATAGTGTTATTAATTCTCCTAGTTAAGTATGTTGATTCTTGAACACAGCTACTTTATGAGTCTTGGTCGTGGCCCTAAGCACTTTGTTTTCCAGTATTACCACCAGATACATAAATGCCACAGACACATGACTGGGTGAACATTTTCAGATTGCGACTCAGCTTTTCTAAAGTCCCCAGTTAGAGGTGTCCAGATCTCTTAAGCACACTTTTTTGCTTTGGATCACGACTTTAACCACTCAGTCTCAAGCTTTTCACTTAGACCTACATGCCACAAGCACATGGTTAGGGACAGCTTGATTTAGCCGCTTAGGCCTAGATTTTATTTCCTTGGGCCCTCCTATCCATTGATGCTCAAAGCCTTGGATCCTTTTTACCCTTGCCTTTTGGTTTTAAGGGCTATTGGCTTTTTCTGCTTGCTTTTTCTTTTTCTTTCATATTTTTTTTCGCAAGCTTTGTTTTTCACTGCTTTTTCTTGCTTCAAGAATCAATTTTATGATTTTTCAGATCATCAATAAAATTTCCCTTTTTCATCATTCTTTCAAGAGCCAATAATTTTAACATTAATAAACAACAAGATAAAAAATATGCACTATTCAAGTATTCATTCCGAAAACAAAAAGTATTGTCACCACATCAATATAATTAAACTAATTTCAAGGATAAATTCGAAACTCATGTGCTTCTTGTTCTTTTGTATTAAAAACATTTTTCATTTAAGAGAGGTGAAGGATTCATGGAATTATTCATAGCCTTAAGACATAGACACTAGACACTAATGATCATACACAAACATAGACAAACATATAGCATAAAAACCGAAAAACAGAGAAATAAGAACAAGAAATGAGTCCACCTTAGTGATGGTGGCATCTTCTTCTTGAAGGACCAATGATGTCCTTGAGCTCTTTTATGTCTCTTCCTTGCCTTTGTTGCTCCTCCCTCATGGCTCTTTGATCTTCTCTAATCTCATGGAGAATAATGGAGTGCTCTTGGTGCTCCACCCTTAATTGGTCCATGTTATAACTCAAGTCTTCTAGAGAAGTATTGAGTTGTTCCCAATAGTTGTTTAGAGGAAAATGCATCCATTGAGGCATCTCAGGGATTTCTTGATGATGAGCTTCCTCATGCGTCTTTTGAGATCCATGGACGGACTCTCTTGTTTGCTCCATCCTCTTCTTAGTGATGGGCTTGTCCTCTTCAATGAGGGTGTCTCCTTCTATGACAACTGCAGCTGAGTAGCATAGATGGCAAATAAGATGAGGAAAAACTAGCTTTGCCATGGTGGAGGACTTTTCGGCTACTTTGTAGAATTCAAGAGAGATGACTTCATGAACTTCTACTTCCTCTCCGATCATGATGCTATGGATCATGATGGCCCGATCCACAGTAACTTCGGATCGGTTGCTAGTGGGGATGATGGAGCGTTGGATGAACTTCAACCATCCTCTAGCCATAGGCTTAAAGTCCAGTCTTCTCAATTGAACCGGCTTGCCTTTAGAGTCTCTTTTCCATTGAGCTCTTTCAACACATATGTCCAAAAGGACTTGGTTCAACCTTTGATCAAAGTTGACCCTTCTAGTGTATGGGTGTGCATCTTCTTACATCATAGGCAAGTTGAATGCCAACCTTTCATTTTTCAGACTGAAATCTAAGTATTTCCCCCGAACCATTGTAAGATAATTCTTTGGATTCGGGTTCATACTTTGATCATGGTTCCTAGTGATCCATGCATTGGCATAGAACTCTTGAACCATTAAGACTCCGACTTGTTGAATGGGGTTGGTCAGAATTTCCCAACCTCTTCTTTAGATCTCATGTTGGATCTCCGGATACTCATTTTTCTTGAGCATGAAAGGGACCTCAGGGATCACCTTCTTCTTGGCCACAACTTTATAGAAGTGGTCTTGATGGACCTTTGAGATGAATCTCTCCATCTTCCATGACTCGGAGGTGGAAGCTTTTGTCTTCCCTTTCCTCTTTCTAGAGGTTTCTCTGGCCTTAGGTGCCATAGATGGTTATGGAAAAACAAAAAGCTATGCTTTTACCGCACCAAACTTAGAGTATTGCTCGCCCGCGAGTAAGAAAAGAAAGAAAAGAAGAAGAAGAAGAAGAAGAAGAAGAAGAAGAAGAAGAAGAAGAAGAAGAAGAAGAAGAAGAAGAAGAAGAAGAAGAAGAAGAAGAAGAAGAAGAAGAAGAAGAAGAAGAAGAAATGAAGGAGAGGGAGAGAGAGGTGTATTCAGCCAAGAGAGAAAAGAGAGTGTTGTGTGGTGTGAAAATGAAGAAGGATGGAGGGGTTTATATAGTGGAGGGAGAGGGGGTAGGTTCGGTTATTTAGGGTGGGTTTGGGTGGGAAAGAGAATTTGAATTTGAAGGTAGGTGGGGTTTATGGGGAAGAGTGGATGGATGTCAGTGGTGAAAAGGTGATGGGGAAGAGAAATTGAGGTGATTGGTGAATGTTATTTGGGAAAGAGTGTTATTGGATTGTATGAAAGAAGAGAGAGGGTGAGTTGAGGTAGGTGGGGATCCTGTGGAGTCCACAGATCCTGAGGTGATCCTGTGGGGTCCACAGATCCTGAGGTGTCAAGGATTTATCATCCCTGCATCAATTAGGCGTGTAAAATGCCCTCTGCATGCAATCCTGGCATTTAACGCCAGATTGATGCTTGTTTCTGGCGTTAAACGCCAGTTCTATGCTTGTTTTGGGCGTTCAACGCCAGTCTGCAGTATGTTTCTGGCGTTGAACGCCAATTCCATGCTTGTTTCTGGTGTTTAACGCCAGCTCTCCTCAGGGTGTAATCCTGGCATTTGAACGCCAGACTGTTGCTTGTTTATGGCGTTCAACGCCAGATTCATGCTCTGTTCTGGTGTTGAACGCCAGACAGATGCTCCTTACTGGCGTTTGAACGCCAGTAAGCTCTTCCTCCAGGGTGTGCTTTTTCTTCTGCTGTTTTTTATTTTAATTTTAATTTTTACAATTGTTTTGTGACTCCACATGATCATGAACCTAATAAAACATAAAAGAACAATATAAATAAATAAAAATTAGATTGCCTCCCAATAAGCGCTTCTTTAATGTCAATAGCTTGACAGTGGGCTTTTATGGAGCCTCACAGATGTTCAGAGCATGATGAGGGCCTCCCAACACCAAACTTAGAGTTTGAATGTGGGGGCTTCTCAACACCAAATTTAGCGTTTGGTTGTGGCCTCCCAACACCAAACTTAGACTTTGATTGTGGGGGCTTTGTTTGATTCTGTATTGAGAGAAGCTTATCGTGCGTCTTTTTCATGTTCACATAGGGATACCCTTGGGCCTTAAACACAAGGTAGTCCCCATTCAATTGAAGGACTAATTCTCCTCTATTAACATCAATTACAGCTTCTACTGTGGCTAGGAAGGGTCTTCCAAGGATGATGCATTCATCCTCGTCCTTCCCAGTGTCTAATATTATGAAATTAGCAGGGATGTAAAGGCCTTTAACCTTCACTAATACATCCTCTACCAATCTATAAGCTTGTCTTTTTGACTTATCTGCCATCTCTAATGAGAAAGTGGCAGATTGTACCTCAAAGATTTCCAGTTTCTCCATTACAGAGAGTGGCATAAGATTTATACCTGACCCCAGGTCACACAGAGTCTTCTCAAAGGTTATGGTGCCCATGGTACAGGGTATTAAGAATTTACTAGGATCTTGTTTCTTTTGAGGTAAAGTTTGCTGAACCCATGTATCTAGTTCACTAGTGAGCAAGGGAGGTGCATCTTCCCAAGTCTCATTACCAAACAACTTGGCATTCAGCTTCATGATAGCTCCTAGATATTGAGCAACTTGCTCTCCAGTTACATCTTCATCCTCTTCAGAGGAAGAATCATTTTCAGAGCTCATGAATGGTAGAAGGAGGTTTAATGGAATCTCTATGGTCTCTATATGAGCCTCAGATTCCTTTAGGTCCTCAATAAGGAACTCCTTCTTGTTTGGGAAACGTCCCATGAGGTCTTCTTCATTGGAATTCACGTCCTCCCCTTCCTCTCCAGGTTTGGCCATTTTGATTATATCTATGGCCTTGCACTCTCTTTTCGGATTCTCTTCAGTATTGCTTGGGAGAGTACTAGGAGGTGTTTCAGTGACTTTCTTACTCAGCTGGCCCACTTGTAACTCCAAATTTCTTATGGAGGACCTTGTTTCAATCATGAAACTTAAAGTGGCCTTAGACAGATCAGAGACTATGTTTACTAAGCTAGAGAAATTCTGCTCAGAATTCTCTGTCTGTTGCTGAGAAGATGATGGAAAAGGCTTATTATTGCTAAGCTTGTTTCTTCCACCATTATTCAAGCCTTGTTGGGGCTTTTGTTGATCCTTCCATGAGAAGTTTGGATGATTTCTCCATGAAGAATTGTAGGTGTTCCCATAAGGTTCACCCATGTAATTCACCTCTGTCATTGCAGGGTTCTCAGGATCATAAGCTTCTTCTTCAGAAGATGCCTCTTTAGTACTGTTGGATGCATTTTGCCATCCATTCAGACTTTGAAAAATCATGTTAACTTGCTGAGTCAACACTTTGTTCTGAGCCAATATAGCATTCAGAGCATCAATTTCAAGAACTTCCTTCCTCTGAGGCGTCCCAATACTCACAGAATTCCTCTCAGAAGTGTACATGAATTGGTTATTTGCAACCATGTCAATGAGTTCTTGAGCTTCTGCAGGCGTTTTCTTTAGGTGAATTAACCCACCTGCAGAATGGTCCAGTGACATCTTAGAGAACTCAGATAGACCATAATAGAATATATCTAAAATGGTACACTCTGAAAGCATGTCAGAAGGACACCTGTTGGTCATCTGCTTGTATCTTTCCCAAGCTTCATAGAGGGATTCACCATCTTTTTGTTTGAAGGTCTGAACATCCACTATAAGCTTGCTCAGCTTTTGAGGAGGAAAGAACTTAGCCAAGAAGGCTGTGACCAGCTTATCCCAAGAGTCCAGGCTATCCTTAGGTTGTGAGTCCAACCATGTTCTAGCTCTGTCTCTTACAGCAAAAGGGAAAAGCATGAGCCTGTAGACTTCAGGATCTACTCTATTAGTCTTAACAGTCTCATAGATCTGCAAGAACTCAGTTAAAAACTGGTAGGGATCTTCTGATGGAAGTCCATAAAACTTGCAGTTCTGTTGCATCAAAGCAACTAGTTGAGGTTTCAGCTCAAAATTGTTTGCTCCAATGGAATGGATTGAGATGCTTCTTCCATCAAATTTGGAAGTAGGTGTAGTATAATCACCAAGCATCCTCCTTGCATTATTATTTTTGGCTGCCATCTCCTCTTTCTTTTCGAAAATTTCTGTAAGGTTGTCTCTGGATTGTTGTAATTTAGCTTCTCTTAGTTTCCTCTTTAGAGTCCTTTCAGGTTTAGGATCTGCTTCAATAAGAATATTCTTGTCCTTGCTCCTGCTCATATGAAAAAGAAGGGAACAGAAAATAATAATATGGATCCTCTTTATCATAGTAGAGAGATTCCTTTATGTTAGTAGAAGAAGAAAAGAATAGAATAAATAAAAGAGGAAAATTCAAACTCAGAGAGAAGAGAGGGTTCGAATTTTTAGATGAAGAGAATTGTTAGTAAATGAATAAATAAATAGAAAAGAGATAAGAGAGAGGAATTCGAAAATTAATTTTAAAAAAAAGGGTTAGTGATTTTCGAAAATTAAGAGAAGAAATAAAATTAAAATTAAAATTTGAAACAATTAGTTAATTAAAAGAATTTGAAAAAAGAGGGAGGAAATTTTCGAAAATTAGAGAGATAAAATTAGTTAGGTAGTTTTGAAAAAGATAAGTAACAAACAAAAAGTAAATTAGTTAGTTGAAAAAGATTTGAAATTCAATTTTGAAAATATGAGAAGTTAGAAAAGACTTTTGAAATCAACTTTGAAAAAGATATGATTTAAAAAAGATATTTTGAAAAGATATGATTGAAAAAGATATTTTGGAAAATATTTGATTTTTAAAATTAAAATTGATTACTTGACTAACAAGAAACTAAAAGATATGACTCTAGAATTTAAAGATTGAACCTTTCTTAACAAGAAAGTAACAAACTTCAAATTTTTGAATCAATCACATTAATTGTTAGTAAAGTTTTCGAAATTTTGAAATAAAAATAAGAAAAAGATTTTGAAAATAAATTTTAAAAATTTTCGAAAATAAATAAAAAAATGAAAAAGATTTGATTTTTGAAAAAGATTTTGAAAAGATAGAATTTTTAAAATTGAAAATTTGACTTGACTTATAAGAAATAGCTAAGTTTTAAAAATTTTGGACTAAGTCAACTCAAATTTTCGAAAATTATGAGCAAAATAAGGAAAAGATATTTTTATTTTTGAATTTTTAATGAGGAGAGAGAAAAATACAAAAATGACTCACAACATGAAAATTATGAATCAAAACACAAGATGCATGCAAGAACACTATGAATGTCAAGATGAACACCAAGAACACATTGAAGATCATGATGAACATCAAGAACTTATTTTTGAAAAATTTTCAAGAAAAGAAAAACATGCAAGACACCAAACTTAGACATTTTTCATGCTTAGACATTATGAATGCAAAAATGCATATGAAAAAAACAAAAAACACAAAACAAGAAAATATCAAGATCAAACAAGAAGACTTATCAAGAACAACTTGAAGATCATGAAGAACACATGCATGAATTTTTGAAAAATGCAAAGGTTTTTGAAACATGCAATTGACACCAAACTTAAAAATTGACACTAGACTCAAACAAGAAACATAAAATATTTTTGATTTTTATGATTTTATTAAAAAATTTTTGTATTATTTTATTTTTGAAAATAATTTTTAGAAAAAACAAAAAAGAAAAAAAATTAAAAGATTTTTGAAAAAATTTTGAAAAGAAATTTACCTAATCTGAGCAACAAGATGAACCGTCAGTTGTCCAAACTCAAACAATCCCCGGCAACGGCGCCAAAAACTTGATAGGCAAAATTGTGATTTACACTTTTTATAACTCGAACAATTCTTAGTAATGGCTCCAAAGACTTGGTGCACACTACTATGGTTCACTCACATTCTTCACAACTTCGCACAACTAACCAGCAAGTGCACTGGGTCGTCCAAGTAATAAACCTTACGTGAGTAAGGGTCGATCTCACGGAGATTGTTGGTATGAAGCAAGCTATGGTCATCTTGTAAATCTCAGTTAGGCTGATTCAAATGATTATAATGGTTTTCGAAAATTATGATAAATAAAGCATAAAATAAAGATAGAGATACTTATGTAAATCATTGGTAGGAATTTCAGATAAGTGTATGGAGATGCTGTGTTCCTTCTGAATCTCTGCTTTCCTACTGCTTTCATCCAATCCTTTTTACTCCTTTCCATGTCAAGCTGTATGTAGGGCATCACCGTTGTCAATGGCTACTTCCCATCCTCTCAGTGAAAATGGTCCAAATGCTCTTGTCATAGCACGGCTAATCATCTGTCGGTTTTCGATCATGTCGGAATAGAATCCATTGATTCTTTTGCATCTGTCACTACGCCCAACAATTGCGAGTTTGAAGCACGTCACAGTCATTCAATCCATGAATCCTACTCGGAATACCACAGACAAGGTTTAGACTTTCTGGATTCTTAAGAATGGCCGCCAATAATTCTAGCTTATACCACGAAGATTCTGATTAAGGAATCTAAGAGATATTCGTTCGGTCTAAGGTAGAATGGAGGTGGTTGTCAAGCACGTGTTCATAAGGATGGATGATGATGAATGTCACGGATCATCATATCCATCAGGTTGAAGTGCAACGGATATCTTAGAACAAAAATAACCTGAATTGAATAGAAAATAGTAGTAATTGCATTAAAACTTGAGGTACAACAGAGCTCCACACCCTTAATCTATGGTGTGTAAAAACTCCACCGTTGAAAATACATAAGTGATCAAGGTTCAGGATTGTAATTCAACTCAAAGTCGTAGTCCTTCAATAATTCCATCCACCTCCTCTGCCTCATATTAAGCTCTTTCTAATCAAAGAGGTATTTCAAGCTCTTGTGATCGGAGAAGACTTGGAACTTAACCCCATAGAAACAATGCCTCCACACCTTCAAGGCAAACACAACTGCAGCAAGTTCCAAATCGGGCATAGGATAATTAACTTCATGAGGTCTCAACTGCCGTGAGGCATACGCCACCACATTATGATATTGCATCAGCACGCACCCTAGACCCTTTAGTGAGGCATCACAGTACACCTCAAACGATTCATTCGGCTCAGGTAACACCAACACAGGTGCGGTGGTCAACTTTTTCTTCAATACCTGAAAGCTTTTCTCACACTCAGGAGTCCAAATAAATGGCGCATCCTTGCGGGTTAACTTTGTCAATGGCAAAGCTAATTGCGAAAAGCCTTTAATGAATCTTCGGTAATAGCCAGCTAAGCCTAGAAAACTCCTTATCTCAGTTACTGTGGTTGGTTACTTCCATTCCATCACTGCCTCCACCTTAGATGGATCAACTGCTATCCCCCGTCTACTCACTACATGTCCCAAAAACTTTACCTCACTCTTCCAGAATTCACATTTGCACAGCTTTGCATAGAGTTTCTTTTCCTTCAGTATCTACAACACGGTCCTCAAGTGTTCCGCATGCTCTTCTTCAGTCTTGGAATAAATCAGTATGTCGTCAATGAAGACAATAATGAATTTATCCAGAAATTGATGGAAAACTCTATTCATATAATCCATAAACACCGCAGGAGCATTTGTCAACCCAAAAGACATTACAGTATACTCGTAATGACCATAACGAGTCCTGAAAGCAGTCTTAGGGATATCCTCTCTCCTCACCCTTATCTGGTGATAACCGAATCGCAAATCGATCTTGGAGAAAACCCCAGCTTCTTATAACTGATCCATGAGATCGTCAATCCTTGGCAGTGGATACTTATTCTTTATTGTAACCTTGTTCAGCTACCTATAATCCACACATAGCCGCATACTCCCATCTTTCTTCTGTACCAGTAACACTAGAGCACCCCACGGGAAAACACTTGGTCGGATAAAGTTCTTACCCAACAAATCCTCTAATTGAGACTTTAGCTCAGCCATCTCTAATGGTGACATCCTATAAGGAGCACTTGAGATTGGTCCAGCCCTATGCACCAACTCAATAGTGAACTCAACCTCTCGGTTAGGTGGAAACTCATCAATGTCATCGAGAAACACTTCCGAAAACTCACACACAACCGAAATTTGTTCCAATCTTTGATCATCACCTGAAACACCCGCGGTCAACAACAGAATACCCTGACATTCGGTCCTAGAGTAATTCACTATCATAGAGTTCAAATAATAACTATTTACCACAACCGGTCCTTCTGTTCCTTCCGGTATGAAACACAGTATTTGTGTAGAACAGTCGAGCAGGACATGGTTCTCAGATAACCAGTCCAATTCCAAGAAAAGATCAAGACCGATCATCGACAAGCAGATTAAATTATCGACAAAATCATGCTGCTTGAACCTAAAGTAAACTTGCGGGTATTCTAGCCTAGTTATCATGGCTTCATGGGTAGCATTATATACTTTTAGGTCATAACCTAAGGTTACAATATTCAATCCTAACTCATGGGCTTTCTCAAATGCAATGAATGAATGTGATGCTCCCGAATCAAATAAAACGTTTAAAGTTTGACCAGCCATTTCACAGTTACCTCGGATAAGTGCCTCAGATCCCTCAACACCTATAGCTGAAGTGGTGAACACCCGACCAGTCTGCTGCGCCTTCCCGGCACCTTATTTCTGCTTCTCTGGACAGTTCGTGGCCTTATGTTCTGCCTTACCACAAGAATAGCACAAGCCCCCCCCAGCCTTGCATGAGGCTCCCAGATAGTGACTTTCGCACCTAGCACATGCTTGCTCACTCTGAGGCTACTTTTCAAATCTCTTTCCTTGGGAGTTATTATTGTTGGACTTTCTGAAGGAGCCTTTCCGCTTGAAAGGCAGACCTCTAGGTGCAAGGTTCTTCCCTCGGTTTTGTGGGAATGATCCTTTGTGACTTCCTCTCAGTGGCTGCCTTCTTCACACACTCTTAAGCAACCCTACACTTGTTCACCAACTCGGAGAAAGTCCTAATCTCCATTGGTTCCACTGAACTGAAAATATCACTCTGGAGTCCTCCTTCATACTTAATATACTTCCATTCCTTATATTCCACCGGAGTCCCTTGACACATACGGGAGAACCTGAACAGCTCCTCAAACTTGTCAGTATACTCAGATACGGACATGGTACCCTGCTTCAGCTGCAGCAACTCAAGTTCTTTGGCCGTCTTGGTAGAAGTTGGAAAGTAGTTCTTATAGAACTCCTCTCGAAAGGCATCCCAAGTGATATAGTCATCACCCTACTGTAGGAGACGTCTGACTCCTTGCCACCAATGCGATGCTTCCCCAGTGAGCAAATAGGTAGCAAACTCTATACGTTGCCCTTCAGGTACTACCTGCTCTTGCAGTGCTTGCTCCATAGACTGGAACCAGGTGTCGGCTTCAGCCAGGTTAGTAGTTCCCTTGAACTTAGGTGGATTAACCTTCAAAAGGTTTGCCAGAGTCATCGGGCCCTGAACTCCACCTCCGTCATTGCCATGGTTGTTCATCTGTTGCCCAAGAGCCTCAGCAGTGGCTTGCATAGCCACAGCCATGTTCTCCAACGCCATCATAAAGTTTACTGGGTCATTTGGGTTAACCTCTGGCGCATGAGCATTGGTATGACCTCTCCCACGGCCTCTACTGCGTCCACGAGGCGCCATCTGGTTCCTATACACACCAAACAATCGATATTAAGTTGATCAGTCTCAATATCGGAAGTTCAATGCTTCAAAGTCCCAAATACATGCTCATGAACGTTATGCCAGTTATATCAAGTAGATATACTAATAGCACATAACACACACACACAGAGAATACACAGAAGCATAGTCAGTCCGTCTCTTAGGCTCTACAGAAATAAACTGCTCTGATACCATAATGTAACAGCTCAGACCACCCGCTAGCACAATATTGTCCGCTTTGGCACATAAGGCCTCATGATTTTGCCTTTGACGATAGGAATACTAGCCGAAGCCCCCCTCACACTCACTCGTCAAAACGCGTCATGCTAGGGAGAGGTATCCACACCCTTATAAGGCATGCTTCGTTCCCCTTCCCAACCGATGTGGAGCCTTACATAAGACTTTAGGGTGACCGCATCATCGCAGTAGCAAATGATATTATTAGTACTAGCTATATATAGGATTTAAGATACATACAATGATAAGACCATGATTGAAACCAAATTTACTTTCTTAAATGCCATCTTAGCTTGGTGATGATCATGCCAGCAACTTATATTGTTGTGCCATGATTCAATTTATAAAAGGAACTATGCTACAAACATATAATTAGAAAGGGTGATGAGCAAGGCTATATATATATATATATATATATATATATATATATATATATATATATATATATACCCACATAAATTACATAACACCCAACCTTTTTCAGATATGTTAATCATTCTGAAGACAAAATAAAGAAACCTAAATTGCATTTAGCTTCTCTTTACCAACTTCACATGGATAACATACTAGAAACATAAAAAAGGGGTGTACTTCCCATGAATCTTTATTAGTTCTTTAGTCTTTACCTTTTTTTGGTCGGTATTTAATTTGGTAATAAAGAAGAAATTGTATATTGTGATTTAAGTAAAATTGCTCATGCACTATATCTTACTCTGTTATTTCAGTTTGGGTGTTTGAGCTGTGTTTGTAATATCCCAAAATTGGGGGAAGAAGGACAAGCTGACAAAGGAGCCAAGGAAGGAGGATCTAAGGTTCTCGGCCAAGTTCTACTGCAAACTAGCCACATTCTCCCTTAAAGCTTCATTTTTTAGCTTCAAAAAAGTAGGATATTCTTGTTTAATTGATTTAGTTGAATGCATGTGACTGTAAGCTAATTAGCAAGTAGGCTTGGTTTTGGTTGGGTAGGAAGATCATTGATTCCTGTTTTAGTTGAATGCATATTGGTCTAGGATAATTATTGGTGATTATATGTCTTTGCATGTGATGTTTTACAGCTTGATTATTGATTCACTTTTGTTGGATTATCTGGTTTATGTGGATGATGATAGTAGTTGCTAATGGATTCTTCACTTTTGTTGTTGTTATTATGATTTGTGAGCTGAACTTGTGGGTGAGTTAGTTTATTTGAAGGATTGCAGGATTCACTTTAACCTGTAGGCACTGGTGGCAGATTGATAGATAATTTTACGTCAAATTGAAAATGATGACTGAGTAATACTACTTGTTAATTTTAAAGCTTAGGTTCATGCCTCTTTTTTCTCAGTGGAGAGTTTACTCTATTGTTGATATAGTATGATTTGCTTTATCTGATTTGGATTAAAAGATATTAAAATATAGGGTTTATTGTGAAGTCTTCCCTAGTAATTACTTTGTTTTCGATATTAAAGGCATACTGCATAGTCGATCTTAAAGAGCTTTCCTCTTTTTTCCTCCTGGTTTAAAAAAGAAAGAGAAAGAAAGAGTTATGTTTTTAAAGATAACACTGAAGATGATTTTGATATCAATACCAAGAAAGTGCCACTTCTTCTCATGTTTTCATCTAAAAAATTAGAGTTGCATGTTTTGATATCAATACCAAAAAAGTGCCAAAGGTGGAGTTGCATGCTCATCTCAATGGATCCATTAGAGACTCCACACTCCTATATGTAGATCCATATCTCTATCTTCTGATCTTCATCATCCTTTTATTCTTTTTTTAATTATTATCTAAGAGTATTGTGATTTATTATTATTAAGTGTGGGCATATTCAACCCGTTTCTTTGTTCTTGTAGCTTGAATTAGAAATACATTAATATAAAAGTATCGTATATAGAAATTTTGAGTCATGTTGCTTGTCAATTTGTGTTTTCTTCTGCTGATTCTTTTAGTTCTTTGAAGATGTCTACAAGAGATCAACATTTCCTGTTTTCAAAGCACATAGGTTGGCCCAGGCATCAATAGATGATTGTGTATCAGAAACATTTTCTGCTATTTGAACAGTGAGTTCTCCATGGTTTATACTTCAAATTTATAGTAACTTTGTGCATTGTAAAGTCTTGTATTTTTAATAGACAGTTGATAACAGTAAAATAAATTATTATAGGTAAGATCTTTTGGTGGTGAAAAAGAGCAGATGTTTACGTTTGCTAAACAAGTAAGATTATTCAAGAACGAATAGGTTTTTGTTGTGAAAGGCTTGACACCTCTAATTATTAGTTCTTTACAGGTTCTGTCTTTCCAGTCAAGTGGGATAAAGCTTGGTACTTTCAAATCATTTAATGAATCTATGACCAGGGTTGCTGTTTATATCTCTTTGATTTCATTATATTGTCTTGGAGGGAACAAAGTTAAGGCGGTAAGCAGTTCTAATCTGTTCAAAATTTCTATTTTTCCATTTATATTTCTCTCTCACTGTTTCTTTTGCAACAAGTTCAACCATTAAAATAACATTTTTAAGTTGCTTTAGTTTCTGTTCTCAGGGTGAGCTCTCTGTCGGAGCTATGGCATCTTTTATTGGATATACTTTCATTTTAACATTTTCCGTAAGGAAATTAAGTTGTGACTTGTTATTTATTTCATCTTATCTTTTGATCTTTACTTGATTGTCTGATATTATATCGTTTAGGTTCAAGGACTGGTTAATACCTTTGGGGATCTCCGAGGAGCTTTTACGGCCGATGACAAGATCAATTCTGTTTTATCTGGAGTTCAAGTTGATGATTCTCTTGCCCATGGCTTAGAAAGAGAACTAAGACAACAGAAAGCAGTGGATGATGAAAAATATAAATTATTCTTCTCTAATAGTTCAACTGTGAAAAACCAAATGCATTACATGCCGGCACTAAAAACATCTAACAATTTGTTTAGCTTGGCTTGGCTTGGCAAGTATACACGCTAAGAGATTTCTTATTCCATAAGATTTGACTACATGCTCTTTTAATTAAATATTTATTTGTAATAAATTATAGTTGATGTATCAACACACTTGGATATATGGTTGTTACTTAATATTATAGTTGATGTATTAATACACTTTGTTTATGTTTTGAATTATATTAACTTGCTTGTTTATAGTACTTTTCTTTTAGTTTGATAATACAATGAATTTGTTTATTTTTTGAAATATTATAAATATTCAAATATAAAATAGATAAAAAAAATTGTATGTATTAAATTTATATTTATTTTGTATGAAAACAGGTTTATTTTTGTAATAGAAAAATCTAAAAAAAATTATTTTACCTTACCAACGGATTTACTAACGGATTTTCTGTCTGTAATCAGAGTGTAAGATGGTTTTCCAAGATTCAAATTACAGACGAAAAATCTGTCAAAAAATTCGTCTGTAATTACAGACAGAAAATCCGTCGGGAAATGGATAGAGAATTTACAGAGAGAAAATTCGTCGGTAACTGGTAAAAATCCGTTGGTAATTTTCTAACGGAAAAAATTCGTCGGTAAATAATTTTCGACGAGGCTTTTACAGAAATCCGTCGATAACCAAAAATTTGTCTGTAATACAAACTAAATCTATCTGTAAATCTGTCTATATTAATCTATTTTCTAGTTGTGAGTCATTATCAATAATGGAAGTTTCAATAATAGCATAATTAAGATACCTATCACAAAAATTATAAGGATAAAACTAAATATTATATATATTATCTCAATTAACTATTAAGAAAAATTACTAAATATTAGTAGTCTATTTATATTTAAAAAGTTAGTTTTAAATTTGAATAATTAGATAATTGAATTATTATTATTCGCACTTTTTAGTTGAGTAAATATGATTTCTTCCAATCTTAATAAATCAAATTTATATAATACAATAACTTTTATTATTATATTAATATTTAATATATAGTATAAATTTTGTACACATAAATAACTTTTTTTATATACAGGGACACATATATTATTACAATAGACTCCTAATATATATATATATTATTTTTAAGGTTCAATGGGAGCAAATGCCCCCGCAATGTTATGAGTATTGAGTAGGTATGTTCTTAAGTGTCTATAAAATATTTTATACTATTAATACATTAAATTAAACTCTATTTTAAATCATCAAAAGATAAAGTGGAAGCGAAAAATCTTTAAGAAACTAACTTCATACCAAGGTTGAAAGGATATATATATATATATATATATATATATATATATATATCATGAAATTGATAGTTTGGTTATAGTCTTATTTGGTAGTCATTATCAATGGAAGTTTCAATAATAGCATGATTAAGATACCTATCGCAAAAATTGAAAGGGTAGCGTGAGATCCATTTGGTTTGGCAACTCCAATTACTTTCCCCCACGAGTTTGGCAACAGAGATGTCTTACTATTTTTATCAATTAATCATGAAAATATATTGATAGGGACATCTAAAAAAACCTGAAGTTGATACTCATCCATCACCCATGGATAGTGGTGTGTGTGTTTAAGAATATATATGGAGAACGAATATTAACAATCTTTAACGAGCTTATGCATGCATGATCCTATCTTTGCACTTGTTTTGTGCACGTCTAAACTTTTAATCTCTATATTTTCAACTAGGGTGCATATAATTCGGCTCGGTGTGAAAATTTAGTCCGGAATTAAATATTTTGGAACTAATTTGGTATAATTTTACTGAGTTTAGAATTAGATAAAGATCTCAAAAATAAACCCAGTCATTATTTAGAATCGAATTTGGGTCAAGAAGAACCCAGCTTCAACCGGCACATGTGCCCCTTAGGAAAACTAAAAAATGTATATATGTTTTAAATTAATTCCAATATTATGTTATATTAATTATAAGTTTATTGTTTTGTTTTTAATCACATTTGTTGAATTAGGAAATAGATCAACGAAGCATAAAATTAGAATTTATGAACAAACTCAAGTTCAAGTATGGTTATCAACTTCTCTATAACAAATATTTTTTTTTCTTCTTTATAAATGAGCGCATCATAATTTTTTTACATAAAAATTATGAAGACTTGGACTTCATCCGGTCGAGACCCGGTTTTAATGTGACCCGAAAGTAATGTGATTTCACGGGTCTAGAATCGAGTAAGGGTCTCAAAAATAGATCCGATAATTATTTAAAACCGAATCCAGATCAAGGCGAATCCAGTTTCACCCGATCCCATATGCACCTCTAGTTTCAATCATCTAATTGACGAAATTGAGTTAGGATAGATGAAGATGTTATCTAATCAACTTGAGTTGGTCGAGTAATTAGCTCATTTGTCTGCTTAAATAAGTGTCAGAAATTTAAATCTTACTTTATGCATGTAACAACCCATTAGCCAACAATGAATTAATCTTTAACCAGTCATTTTTTTTTGTTAGTCACTAACTATTGCTCACTTCACCAATATGTTGATGGTGAGGGTCCAATATCCATGACTTAGATATCAATTGATAGACTAAGCTAGGAGAGTTGACAAATATAGTAAAAAGACTAAAAGCTCAAAATATATTTTAAAAAGATGCGAGTTCGAGGATACCCAAACCAACTTTTCAGATTGATAAATCTCGGTTTGTCGTGATTCAAACATTGTGGGTGACATAAACATACCATATACCTAATATAAGAATTTTTAAAGTTGTTTTGTGCCAACAAAAAAAAAAGATTAATATACTAACCGTGTAATTTAAAAAAAAATGTAACTAAATGTATTTTTTGGGTGGCGATTTACAAATATGAATGAAAGTTAAATATTCTATATTTCTATTGATATAGCAATAATATGTAAAATATATTTAAAATGAGGATAAATCACGATTAAATTAAAAAAATAATAATTTGCATAATTATCAAGTTCTCTAATGAATTAAGAGTTATATGCAGAAAATGTGTGTATAAATATTTTAAGGGAAAGTCTAGGAGACTAGCACTTTTATTAAAATTTAGTCAGCATTTAACTAGCAAAAAAAAGTAAAGGACAAATTGGTTTCTGACCTTTTTTTTCGCAGACATTTTTGTTCCTGACTATTGAAAAATACTTTTAAATCTCTGGTGTCCTTAAAACTTATACGGATCAGTCCCTCCATTCAAATGCTTCCGTCAGACCCAACAGAAAATTTGACGTGGCTCGCGTAATGCTTGTCACGCGTATGCGTGTGAGACGCACGTACACTCGCCATAACCAATTTGTGGCTGAATTATACAGCGTGGGGGACAAGGCCTGGACCACAATTCGGAGTGCTTTTGCCCTTGCGACTCCGAGGCCCAACGCCTCCTTTCACCCCTCACTCAACAGTGCTCTTCATTGGCTCGCTCAACCCACCACCACCCACCTTTGTCAGTTGATATGCTCCTTTGACCTCCACACCAATGAGTTCAAATGGGTGCCACCCCCCTCCTACTTCGACGCCCACTATATTCACAGCCTCTCTGGCATCACTCTCGGGGTTCTCAAAGGTTGCCTCTGCCTCTGCTTTGTTGCCCCTGCAGCCGCAATATTGAAGACGTGGTTCATGCGAGACTACGACGTGCAGCACTCTTGGAGCCTTTCATTCTACATTGATATCAACTCTTATTTTGGCTTGAGGTTCCCGGACCGCCTCCGACCTATTGCCTTCGCTAATAATGGTGATATGTGGCTCAAGGATGACTATCCTTTTGATTCATACTCTCTTGTTTCATATTCTCCACAGACTGGTTCCTTCAAGGATGACTGGCGATGCTTACGCGTGGGAGGGAAGTCTGCCAGTCTGCCAGGCGATACGTACGCGTGACCCACACGTACGCATAACAAGCATTACGCGAGTCACATCAGACTCTTCCATTAGGTCTGAGGGAGGTATTTAGACGGTATGATCCGTCTAACTTTTAAGGACGTCAGGGACCTATTTGTCCTTTGCTAAAAAAAAAAGAGTAATCTCACACTAATGACTAATTAATGACTACAAATCACAAAATATACTGGCCTAACACTTCTCATATTTCAATATCACAACTACTAGAAAAGCACTAAGAAACCCCATTAACAAAACTATGAAAGGTATTTTGTAAATAGAGCCGATACAGGCATGAGGTTTTCTGGCATGTGCTTAAGTGCTTCTAATCATCATGCAATATATATGCTCCACTACTTGAGTTCCACACTTTCACATGAGATCAAACTTACAATGACAATTGCACTACCATTAGCTATAGTGAGTATTACTCAATCAAGTAAGCTGAAAAATACTCGTTTTTTGCTGTTGAAAACAAAGACACATTTTATGTATTATTGGCCAAGGGGAATTCTCCTTTCTTATTCACTCAGAGGAAGGCTTTTTTTTTTAATCTTTTATTATTATTATTATTTCTCAATTCTCACATAGTCCTCCAACTTGTTGGCCAAGAATTAATTCACCTTAGATTAAAATTCTATTTAAGAATTTATTATTAATAAGTAAATTGTTATATACATAAGACAGAATTTAAATCTCCAACACTTACTTAAGCAGACAAGTAAGCAAATTATTCGACCAATCCAAGTTAGTTAGTGGAAAGATCTTTTTGAAAGATAAAAAGGGTGAAGCTTCATTCTTCTTTTAATAAGGTAAATAATTTTACTAAACCATAGACGTCGTATAAAAATCATCCATGCAAGTATAACTATCAAGACGTGTGTATTGATAAAAAAATCGAAACAGCATTAATATAGAAGGCGATAGTCTCTAAGATTTATAGTTTCAATTCATCCAAAAAGTCAACAAAATGGGCCATATTGATGGATTACAAGGAAAGAAATATAAATAATTTACAACATTGACCAGCCCCAATCTCAAGCTCATAGTATGCAGTGGCATTATGCATCTCTATCTAATTATAAGTTTATTTCTTCTCAGAAACGTTTTAACCTGTTAGTTTCTAACAAATCCCCTCTATATTTTATTGTGGAGACAAACAAAAATATCCACAAGAGCACAATTACCTGAAAGGTTGCAACTGCAAATGGAGTTGTCTTTATATAAATTTAAGGTTTCAGTTGGTTCCTCCACGAATCCAGCGACCAGGTCCTTTTGTTGCAATACCAGAATAATAATCACCAATGTTCAGGGACTGACGTTGCCCCATTAGCGGGGATGCTTCTCGAGAGCTTGTAAAACCCGAAGATAGACGTCGCTTTTTGTTGGATTGTGTAATTCAAAAAGCAGACGTTGGAAGTCTGCTCTTGTCGCGCCTACACCAGCTTCTTTATTTGGACTTTCCAAAACAAGGCGCTGCGCTATATCCTCCCATGGTTGGGGGTCCCTTTGTTGGCTTTTCGAGAAAGATGATAGAAGAATAGCACATTTCTTTCGTAAATCGTTTACTGTAGGGGGGGGGCGAGTGGCGGCTTCGGCTCCCCCAACTTTTTTTAATTGTAATAAGTTATTATGTATAATTTAATTTTTTTAAAAAAATTATTTAGTATTTAGTCTAATATAAATAAAAGTCCAGTCTAATTTAAATATTAATAATTTTTAATATCTAAAAAGTAAGTAACAATATTAAAGAAATCTGAAAAAGATATTATTACTAATATTTTTTAATTAAATAAAAATTTTCAAATCTCATAAAGTGAATTCTTTTTCTTCTTGTGGCCGTCTTTTTTTATTCATTTGATATTAATTCTCTCTGTTTCAACTGCTACAATTAAGAAATCTTTTTAAACTATGAATATTGTGAAAAATAACTTAGAAACAAAATAAAAGATGAATTTCTTGTTAATTGTCTTTTAATTATATTGAAAAGAAAATTACTGAAAAATTTGACACAAATTCCATTATCGGTGAATTTTATGATACGAAAAATCGACAACTTCGTTAGTAAAAAGTATATGCATATTTTTTTTACTTTAAAATATATTCTCTGTCGATATATTTTTGTAATATATCTTATATTATATAATTTTTTTACATAATTTTTAATATTATATGAGTTATTGGCCCCCCATAATATTATTTCTGGATTCGTCCCTGCCAATGTTTGCTACAAAAGTGGATCTCTATCTTCTACATTGCCCTCACTGCTACCACTACCACTCACATTATCTAACTCTGACTTCTCCAACTCTTTTGTTAAATTCTCCATTTGGTTTTTCAAACTAGGTTTGCTCATCTGGTTGGCTTCCTCTGTAGATAGACCAATCATTGTTACTTTCGGAAGGAAGGGACTCAGTCCTGAATCTTCTTTGTGTACCCCTTTTCTCGAGGATTCTACCTTTTCCTGCTATTTTTGGTGAAACCAACCACCAAAAGGTAGCCTAAATTTGGGACGAGAGTCTTCGATTATAGAATTGTTATCATCCAAATTGAAACAAGAGGAGTCAATGCATTCAGAATGTTTCTATCATCTTCCCCTTTAGAGTTATCAAGATAGCTACTTGAATCTGAATCCTCAACAAAAAGAAGCTTCACTTCTACAGAACCATAAAAAAAGTTACAAATCACTGTATGGGAAATAAAAAACCTCACTTGGAAAACTTATTTCCAGCAAAGGCAGAATAGTTATGCTCTGTTGTTGACAATAAAACCATAGTAGATGAACCCAAAAGGTAGCAGCGTTTCAAAATACAAGCTAAATCAAACTTTCGACAAGTGAAAGTATAAACTGAATTCAATTTAACCTGAAAGAATAACTATTGTTTATTCTTGGGCAGACTTGCGAATATTTGTTAATTTTACATATATGATAAGATCGACGTAACTAGGAAACCACTGAATTTGGATTTTAAATCAGTTTAAAAGGATAAAACCAACATGGAATGTACCTTCTCTCAAACGAGTCAACCATATAGGGAAATTTTGGTTGTATGCCTGTTGCTTTCCGCAACCACCTATTACCCAGGATTACCTTGTCAACAGTATAATGGAAATGGAGTTCTGCAGCTTTTGAAATAACACTTAGTGGTATACTTGGATGGCCCATTTCATCGAGGACTTCCTGAACCTATCACAGGGGAAAAAAAAAACTAAACTTTACAATTTTCCAAGAGAAATGAGAAGATTAATAAAGAAGGATCATACTCAGTGCTTTTATGATTGCAAAAAATTGTGTAATATCAGAGTCATGCAATAAGCAACATCATATTCTTCTTCACAAAATTTCTCTCTTTCTAGTATAAAATGTCACTAAATGAATCCTACCTCTGGAGGATCCCCTAAACTATCATTCATTTCCTCAATCACTTCTGCTGCTAAGTTGTCATCAACCACATCTCGCCGTCGCTGCAAGTGTCGAGTTTGGATTAATGTATGGAAATGTTGATCAACAGCTTCTTCAAGAATGTTATCAAGCACGCCTTTATCAAAAAAATAGGGAGTATACCTGATAGATCCAGCATAAAGAAAAAAGGAAAAAGAAGGAAGTGTAAGCATAATGTATACTCTGTTATGTGCTTTTCTTATCATACATTATAGATATTCTACAACCATTAGGTATAATGGAATGGGTAAACAACCAAAACAATTTCAAACCAAACAGAAAAATTTTCAGCTCACAACCATTGTAAAGATGAAAAATAAAATGCCAAAAAGGTCAAAAACCAAAATACACACCCAAAAAGAAGAAAAAATTAATGGCAAAAATAAGCAGGCTATGATAAAGCAACTATTATTTCATATCCATACAATTGAACAAGAAACACGAGATATTCCTGTTGAATCACTTCTCTGGGGAAAAAATTGAGAGGTACCCTTCAATTCAAAATCCATATTCATATGATGGGTACTAAATTTCATACAACAAATTGTGAAAATAACACTAGGGTCATATGTAACAAAGAAGATAAGAAACATGCACCATTGAATTCCATCTTTAGTTGCAATTGCAATGTCTAAGTTCTGGCACTAAACACAGGCACCCCATCGACCTTTTTTCCAACACCATCTTGTGGAATTGTCTTCAGAAGCTTGTTAGCTGCCTTGACCTACAGAGGAAGAGAAGTGTATCTATAAAAAAATCAGGCAGCATCAAACTATAGCATGAACCAACGTAAGACAAATAATTCCTGCTTCTCATTTGGTACAAATTGGAACAAAGTGTGGTTTTTCCTGCATGGTATATAGTGAAGAACATTATAGATTAACCAAGCATTATAGTGAAGAACATTATAGATTAACTGAAGGCCGAAACATTAATCCAGCTATTGCCAGCTTCCTTGACCAACCCTTTTGTCCTCATCATGCTTCTCAACTCATCTACATAATCCCACTTTCCAATGGCTGCATAAAAATTTGATACAAGCACAATATGGCTAGCGTTATCAGGCTCCATCTGCAAGAGATGCTTTGCAGCAAATTCACCTCTTTCAACATCCTGATTAAGACTACAAGCATTCAGCAATGCTATCCATACTCCTACAGTAGGCTTAGTACCTTGCTCAATCATATTTTGATATGCTGACCAAACTTCTTCCATGTTACTGGCTTGGCGTAAGATATCTACGAAGCATGCATAATGCTCTGGATCTGGTTCAAGACCATATTTCTCCTTCAACGAATTGAAGCATTTTTTACCTTCCTCCACCAATCCAGAGTGAGCACAAGCCGACAACAAGGACAAAAAAGTCACAGAGTTCGGAATCGCCTTATTGCCATCCTCCATCATCTGCTCAAACAGCTCAACAGCTTCATGTCAACGCCCATTCCGACCATATGCATCAATCATACATGTCCAGGAAATCACATCCTTCCGACAAATTCCATCAAACAATGATCGAGCATGGGAAATCTTCCCACATTTAGCATACATGTCCAACAAGGCATTGCACAGTTGAGTTTCATAAGTGAAACCTTGACGTATCGTGATACAATGAATCTGTTTACCTACCCATAGATCCAGATTCTCAGAGCAGCCAACCAGAGAACTGGTAAGACCAACCACATTAGGCTTCATCAAGCTCAGAATTTTGAACCCTTCATCATACCTCCTATTCCTGACGCACGCAGAAACCAAAGAGTTATACATCATGTCATCTTTCCAACCCTTCAAACTATAGAAAACTTTCAAAGAATCATCAATACATCCAACAGTGGAGTAAAAATGAATAAGAGCAGTGCTCAGCACAACCAAATCACGCCCCATGGACACCACCAAACCATGAACCTGTCTACCCAATTCCACGGCCTTCAAAGAAGCACAACATTTCAACACAGAACAAAGTGTGAACTCACTGAGCTCAACATTCTCCTTTCCCATTTCTCTTGGAACACTTGGTGCTTCAAGGGGTAGATCGTGCCTCAAGAAATTCGAAAGCAAAGCATTCCAAGCAACAACATCCCTGTGAACCATCTCTTCAAAGATCCTTTTGGAGTGTTCCAAATACCCATATCTCGAATACATGTCCATCAGTGCAGTTTTTGCCACAGTTCCAATATCTGCACCGGTCTTGATCATGTGTGTGTGGACTTGTTTGCCACGCTTAGAGAGTGGTAACAAAGAGCACGCACGAAGAACAGGGGTGAAGGTGTGTGCATCAAGGTCAGAGCGTGTGCGTCGCACATCACAGAAGAGGGTCCATGCAGCGGCAAGGTCTCCACGGCGAACATATGAGGTGATGAGGGAGTTTACAAGGGAAATGTCTCTATGGAGCATTTCATCGAACATTTTATATGTGAAGTTGGTTTTGGAGGTAAAATAGGACCGAATCAATGAGCATTTTGAAACCAACCAAGAACAAGACAACTCCAGCCAGCAGATTCAAACCATCATCTCAATTCCGAAAGGCAGGGCCAGCATAGAGAGACGGGGCCAAACAGAGTGTCAATTCGGCCATGAGGAAGTTACCGGGAGAGAAGATTGCACAACAACGCTGCGTTTGCCACTTCGTTCACAGTACCAAGAATCAATCATCTCAAACAAACCCACCAGCACGCACGACGTAGCACTCAGAACTCTTGCAGAGCCTGTCGGAACTGATCAGGAACCACGCCAGAAGCGACCAGAGACGCCGAGAGGAGAGCTCCACTGCGGTCCGATGGCTTAACCGATGATAGGGAGTGTTTGAGGTAGCTCGCCGATGTTAGCTCCACGACGACCAGGCACGGCGATCCTCTGGTAGAAGTAGTGCTCCTCAGGTGGTCTTCATGGTCTTCTCCTTCTGGAAGCGCAGCATCAGGAATCTTGTTAGTGCACCATATTTGAAATATCACTTTTCTAATTGAATCTTGGGACAACACATCATTCATTTATTATTAGATATCATTACGAATATTTACATATTTTTTCAATCAAATAATCAAATTTAGAATAATTAAATGATATATTAAATTATTAACCAAAGCTGCAATAAACGAAAAATCAAACATATATTTTTATACAGAATGATTGGTTAATGACTAATATTTAATATACACGTTGTGTAATTAATTTTGATACACGGTGTGAGTCTACATGTTTTGTCCCTTAAAATACTAGCAATTGAGAGTTAAAATATCATTTCCATTTCAAGAATATGTAACTACTCAACTATTGCTTTTTGGTGAGTGAAAATTTATAACACTACAAATATTGTGTGTAGCAGAACTGAAGTGTATCAACTATTGAACTACCCTCTCCCAAAAAATTTAAAAAATAAATAAATAAATAGAAAAGTATCAACTACCGCTAATAGTTCATCCTATAAGTCTACGACATGTAGTGGGCTTTGGTGGAATCAGTCAACTCAGCAGGTGAATTACTCTGTATTTGGGACTAATTAACTTGTAGCCCAAAATACTTGAGATCTGATAAGAAAAGCACTCCCTTTTGTTTCCATCAATCTAATGAACCCCAATTTATATTTTTTGCATAACCCTTTCACCATTTCAGCCTTACCCATGCCCCCCAAATCCCTAACATTCTAGAACGCTATTTTCATTTATTACAGAACTTAGCACCTGACCTGAGGGATTTCTTGCGCTCGTAAACACTTTGGCCTACCTCCTTCTTACTTGTTTGCTTCTTTTCATAGTTTTTGGCGCTATTTTCCTTCCAAAGAATAGCCAAAACCCTTGCACGCTCTCCTTCCTTGATGATGATTCCACCTTCCTCACATATCTTCACGGTCTTCTCAGCCTCCCAGCGCGACTCTAGCAATCTCTGTATGCTCTCAGCGCAACTCTGCACTAATGCATTAGTCATTAGTCCTTCTCAATATGAATTGCAAAGACATACCAGCCAGTTAATAAGGTCTACATGAGTTCTTTTAGCAAAGTTCCTGTAAACTCTGCTTCTTGTAATAAGTTTAACTACAACCAGAATATATAGTAGTACTGAAATATGATTGCCACAATGCATAGTTATTTTAAGTAGTTCATCACTTATTCCTCTTAAATAAGGTCTTGGTTTTGAGTATTATAAATCATTAACTAAAAAGAAAACATAAAAAATAAATTAACGTACTAAGAGAACTATATATCTCACATATAATGAGCTAAACTCTAACCAAATAAATAAATTAATTAGGCTCAAAGGAATACTTCAGTAAGTTTAAATTTTTAAGTGACTTAAACGAGTCAAATCAATTCCATTTTACTTACTAAATCAATCTCTTTTTCTCCTTTAATCTTGAATAATTCACACATAACATATATAAAATATAATATAATTTATAACAGTAACATACACTAACCTCTACAAAGAAATAAAAAAACAAGTGAAAAATCTTTCCAAGAATGGAAAGATCAGAAGAAGAGGAAGAGCTACCTACATTTCTCACAACCACGTCTATAACTGGGCATGAATTTCCATAGAAGTTGAAAAAGAGGCTACTTGAAACAGATCTAACAAACAACACCATAATAAGTGAAGACATGGCAATAATATTGGTAAAAACCACTACTTTTATTGTCTCCATAGAATTATTTGGATTAAGATTGAATAGCAAGCTAAAAGTACTCTAATAAACAATATTTCATATTGATTTATTGCATGAAGAAAACTAAGTTAAGAAGGACTACCGCAGCAGACTGGCTCACCAGCAGTGGAGCAACACTGCTGCAGAGGCAAAATATAAGAGGTGGCAGTGGCAGTGGCAGCATCAGCAGATAAAGAACTATCAAAAGCCTAAAATAAATTAAACTTAGAACATACAACAAATGAAATAGTAATACCAAACACCAGACATGCATCAATGGCAACATGTATGCTCGGACAACAATGAGCTGGCAATGCTTCCTGGTGTAGTTATCTTTCTCATTCAGTTTTGAGACAGAACTTGGAGCAAAATCCAAAAAGACTTCACTGTGTTCAGGAATCCAAAAAGACTTCACTGTGTTCAGGAATACATGAGAAGAATTAATAGAATTTTTTGAGCAGTAGCTACATATGAAAATCGTAGGAATCAATGAAAACCAAATAGAAGTACTGGGAATATATATTAACAAGCCAATTATTCAATGAACATTCTCTTCCAACACAAATAATATTAATACAGAAATGAAGTTTAATACGAAAACAATTCTGTACTATCATTTCACACTGATTTTTGTCATGGTGCATCTTTTATCTTCATTTTTTAATACATGTATATTTAATTGAAATGAAACATTATGCCGCCATGTCGGGTTTCTGAACTAATCACACTTATAACTAATCTTTCAATTCTTGAAGATGAGTATGATCCTCAATAGCTTTTTACCATTTGCATAAAAACAAACATCGAACCAAATAAAATCCAAAAATTACAGACTAAACACAACACTAGAATAAGTAAGAACCAAGAAAACATAACATCAAACCCAATAAAACCCAAAAACAAAAGATCTCCCTTTTCACATTTGCATAAGAACGAAACATTAGACCAAATAAAACCCAAAGACTGGAAACTCTGAACAAATAAATAAAACCATCAATACCAATCAACAAAAATTAAACAAAATCAAAACCCTAACCGTGAATGCTTAAAGTATGAAAAAATTAACCTGCTTATATGATGTAGAAAAACTAGCAGAACAGAACAGGCAAAGCAGTAGCAGTTCAGCACCACATAGCAGCAGCTGAGCACTACCACAGCAGCAGCAGAACAGAACCAAATATCAAGAAGTTTAGAAACAAAACCTAAACCAAATATCAGAATAGAAAAAAAAATAGTTTAGAAAAATTAGAAAATATGAAAAACCAAGAAATCGAAAACAAAAAATCAAATTCAAAAACAAAAAATAAGATCAAGGAAAAATTTGACCAAATAATTTACCACGGCGCTGCCAATGCTGAACATGGCTGACGGTTGGCGCTAACGGGTGGCGAAGAGGAGGGTTGAGAGAGGAAACAGAGGTGCGACGAGTGTGGGAGAGGGAGACGGCAACGGCAGCGGGTGCTGAGCGATGGAGGGAGGAGCGACGATTGAGGGTTTGCGAGATAGAGCGCGCCAAGGGAGGCCTTGCCAGAGGGAGTCACCGCCGAGGGAGGAATAGGGGTTTACAGGAGAGACGGAAGGAGTGCCGACGTAGGGAGAATAGAGTAGAGTGAATCGAGAGCCTTTTCTCAGTGACAGTTTTTTGAAAAAGGTCCTGGGAACCTTGTTGCCACGCTTTTTATGGGTGTCAAAAGAGTTAGAAAAAATAGGGACACTTCAAAAATGTGACAATGAAAAATATTTCGCCACGCTTTAAAAGATTTCTCTCTATAATCACGCTTTGGTAAGCATGAAATCTAAAATGCCGTTAAATCTCTTATTAATTGCCACTTTTATAAAAGTGTGACAAGAAAAAAGTGCGCGCAACAGACCGGTTTTCTTGTAGTGTGGGTTGTTGAAGGAGATTTCAGAGTTCAGTATCTGGTAAACTCATCAAACAAGTAATCTTATTCTATTGTAACTGGTATGGTCCTACTATTAGCCCCACTAGCATCTCAAATTAAGTTTTGATAATAATACAAATACAATTTAATAATTTCATTAAATGATATCTAATTTTTAATGGGTTAATAATCAAATTAGTTCTTGAAAAATAAGACATTTTTTAAAATTTATCACTGAAAGATTTTTCAATCAAATTCGTCCTTCAAAGATTGCGAATTAATTATATTTGTCCTCTAGTCACTTCATTAACAATTTTCTTCAAAGATTAATGTTGTAAAATGTTATATATAATACATGATATGTCTAATTAGATATTGACCAAATATGTTTATGAAAATTTATTAATTTAGTCACTTTTTCCAATTACAAAAATCCTATTCCTAATATGACCTAGTGACTAAATTGATAGATTTTCGTAAACATATTTAGTTAACGTCTAATTGAACATGTTATATGTCATGTATGCTATCAGTTAACATTTCATATCGTCAATCATTGACTAAAATTGTGAGTGGAGTAACTGAAAAACAGATATAATTAATTCGTAATCTTTGAAGAACAAATTTGATTGAAAAAGTCTTTCAAGAACAAATTTAAAAAATATCTTATCTTTTAAAGACTAATTTGACTATTAACCTAATGTTTAATATATTAAGGAAAATTTTTTTTCTTAATGTAATCACATTTGGAAATACCTAAACCTAAAAAAGCCTAAACTTAAAGTAAAATAACCTTAGAAGTTAAGTCTCAACAGACTACTTTAGAAGCATATTACAACATAATATCATACCTCAAAAGCATAACATCATTCTTTTGTATGTAAAACGCTTCAAAGGAGCAAAAAATGCTTACATTAGAAATGCGTCCGAAGAAACGTACACTTTGTCCTGAGAAGTTAACTATTGTTAGAGAGATGATAGATACAATCCCTTCATCCTCGCACAAAAATGCGCATAAAGATATTTATATATTCAAAGATCTAATTCACTTTTTATCAAATTCATAATTCACACCTTTGTAAAGAATAAGTACTACCATAGGAAACATAAATCTTGCACCTGTAACATAATTCATGCATCTGTGTGCTAAGCGAATATAACATAAAAGCCTTTAAAATATTAAATAATTGTCATAATTGGAAGTGTCAAAACACTACATGAAAAACATTAAATACAATCAGATTTAGTGTCGGAGGTTAGCAACGAATTTACTAGTAAATTTGGTAATAAATTTATTGGGTAAAAAAGTTATCATCAGATTCGGATTCCAACGGTAAATTCGCCAGTAATAATAAGAGAGAAAAAAAGAAAAATTAGCGTGATCATTACCGTCAGATTCAGAAGCGAAAAAATCCGATGGTACAGTAATTAAATGAAACGTGTCGTTTTGGTCATAGGATGTGCGTTACTGGCGAATTCGCGAACCCTTCCCCTCTATTTCTGCAACATCATCAACCTCACTTGTCTCCCTTTTCTCTTTCTCTCTCGCCGCTAGCTCTCATCACCACCATTTACTGTCGTTTTGCCATCGTCGACCGCTTCCCACGACCCCAGCCATCATTATCGTCGACGAGCGTCCAACTGAAGCTTGTTTTTACCATGGTTCTCCCTTGCGAATTGATGCCTCTATCATTTGCTGCCGCCGCCGCTTACCTCCGTCAGCTGCGATGCTGCCCTTTCTCTTTCATCCAGGTATATCTTCTTCTCTTCTTTCTTCTATTTTTTTTACCTTGTTGATATTTGCTAAACCCTAACCCTAGACTTCTCTATTTTATTCCTAGAAAATCAGTATCATTAGTTTACCTGAATACGACCTTGGTTGAATTGTTCACTCATTGATTATCTAATTGTTTTGATATTCTAATTTTGTTATATTTATATTTTCTGTGGAGACTTTAGTAGCTTTAATAAGAATGTTGATCATAGTGCCTTGATTGTGTTAATTTGTTTTCACTGAAAATTTATGATTTATTGTCTATTTATGAATTGTTGCCTACCTGTAATTTGTTGTTTGATTAGTCTAATAACTTAAAATATAGAAACCCTAACCCCTTTTAGTTTTGAACCCTAACCCTACTATTCAATTTTGTTTTCAACTCCAAATTTTAATTAATTACTTAATTTTTATTTGGATTGGTCTTGTTAGTGGGTTGGAGGTGTCGTGTGAAATTGACATTCCAGAGTGCAAAGGTGCATAACTCAGTTATTTTCTTCACTTTTCTCTGTTTTATTAATGTGTATTTGTATTTTTTTCTTTGTTATTGTCAATAATAATTTTCATTTGTGTTCTTATTCGTTGACATAAAATTATTCTAAGTAAATTTTTTGTGTGTTGTATTTTTTTGGCAGCTCATCATCCTAATATTAATGCTGTTGTTGAGTTGTTTAGAGAAGATAATTTCTTGTTATTTTTATTAACTATTTGCTTATTAAATAATTTAGAACTGATAATATTGTTTGTGATTTTTAATTTTTCATTATGTGGTGGATTGTTTTGTTGGAAACTTTAAATTATGTGGTGGATTGTTTTGTTAGAAGTTTTAAATTTTTTCTGCTTTAAAATCCATTTTAATTTTACTAGCACACAACCTGATCGATCAAATTCATTTGATGCACTGATATGCAGCATTGTGTGTAACACCTTATCACACAGAGATTTACGCCTAGGTCATAAATCGAAGGTGATGAGGCGCTACGACCTCTAAAAGCAAAATATATACATATAAATATAGCAATGATATAGTATCTAGAAGCCTTGAAGGAAACAAAAGCTAAACAAAAACCAAGACCAGACAATTACGTCGCACTCGAGAAGCGTTAAGCTAAAAGGCATAAACAGAAAAACCAAAGAGACATACATATATAAGTAGAGTTCCAAGAATAGTTACATAATCAAAATCTAGGCTCGACCAGCGAAGCAAAGGCTGGCTAGAATATATATACAAAAACAGCCCAACAAAAATATCTACAACAATAAATTCCTGTTTCTCCAAAATAATCCTCTACAGAGAGATATACAGCATAATGAACAAAAATGGAGAACAAACTACAAAGACTAACACAGAAAATAAGCCCCGAAATTAAGTCTTCACTTCCAAGAAAGCAAATCCAGCACACTCAACAAGGCATGTCACGTCCTGCATCTGAAAAACAACAAATACGTATGGAATGAGAACTATATCCTAAATAGTGCTGTCTCCAATGAGATGGTGGAAGGTTGAGGATTTCCTTCTTTATGTTCCTCCTGGGAAGCATGATAGAGAGATAATGTCCGAATTAGCTACCGGATATGTTGGGTCTAGCACTTTAACCGACAAATTAGCTCACGGCCAGTAAGACAGGCATACATCATACTGCATTTGTTTGCAATTGTTTGGGTATGCATAATTACTTGGTTTGCCTAATTGATAATCTGTGTAACTGTTAATTGTACTACTTGTCATAACTGTTCTATATGTAATTGTTTGTTTGACTGTCTAATTTTTTGTGATTGTGATTTTTTAGTTCGAATTTATTATGGAGTGTAGTGGCTTGTAAAAGATTAACTAGATGATTGAATGAATTTTGGCCAGAGGCCGTGATATAATTGAGTTATATTTATTGATATGGTGTGGTGTATTTTGGGGCGGAGGCCGTGACTGTTTGAACGTAGATGAGTTTTGGGCCGGAGGCCGTGGTGAGATGAATTCTTGGTAAGTTTGGTGAAATTATTTCTTTGGAATATAGAGAAATGTTACGGAATATTGTTGAGATTGGAATTTTTATAAATGAAATGTGAAATTGGACTGTGATGATTAATTGTTATTGTTCGAAGAGTTGTATGAAGACAGGATTTAAAAAAAATGAAATTGATAAGGGTCATCGCTAAATTTGATATAAATCAGAGTTTCAATGATTTTTTTTTTGTTTCGGATGGAAAATCATATGATTTTGAATTAGTGAGTAATATGCCCAATAATTGAGATTTAAGAAAAGGATAGTTTGGCAAAAAGATTATATATATCTAGTTTACATTGTGAACGAGATAAGCACGTTATTACAAACATCATACGATTGCATTGTATTGTTTATAGTATGAACGAAATATACACAATATTATTTTGTTTACGCTATAAACAAAATAAGTGATAGAGTGTAAATCGATAAAAATATTATAAATTGCATATAAAATTTTTTTTATTTAAAAAAATCCAAAAACTAGGAATGACAATGAAATCTGAATCAACGAGACCCGACCTATCTAAACCTAATCATAATGATTTAACAACGACACAGAGCGACACACAATTTATATCATATACCTAGTTATTCAAAAATACTATTCGTACATTAAAATTAATCACTAAATATAATTTAGTTTATTTTTAACATGTATTTATATTCCAGTATTTTATACTAATAACTGATTTTAGTAGTTGATTTTAATATACAAATAACATAGGTCGAATCATGTTTCAAATTCTCGCCAAATTCTTTATTAATAATAATAATAATAATAATAATAATAATAATATACGAACTTCTTCTAAGAATGGAGATTAGGAACGATAACATAATTTGAACCGCGACAGGTACTTACTCTGTCTCAAGTCTCAACACGACCAATTTCTACTGGTAAAAATATAAAACAATAATATGACTTTTATATTTCTACTATTTTTTCACGTATAAACAAAACAACTCAAAAAGTATATTATTATTATTATTATTATTATTATTATTATTATTATTATTATTATTATTATTATTATTAAAAAATTAAACTTATTATTATTTTATTATTATTACTATTATTATTATGAAAAAATTAAATTTTCTATATAAATATATATAAATATTATAAATAAAAAGATATTTTTAATAATATTTTTTATAAATTTATATTACATAATAATATTTTAACAAAATTATTTATTTAAGATTTTTAGCTTTAATGTGAAATAAAAATTTTTATTGATTTTAATGAAAATTTATGTTTTATATTCATTTATTTAAAATAAACGATTGTACTATTACTTTAAAATATATTATATAAAGATAGAAATATTTTTATTTATTTCATTTATTGATATGCTCAATATTTATTAAAATATATTAATACATTTATTTTATTGGATTTTTAATTTTTATTTAATAAAATTTAATAATTTATAAAAATGATATATTCATTGTACGGAATTATTCACTTATTTTTGCATCCAACTAGTATATGTTTTCGTGTCCTGCACGAGATAATACATAAAATTATATAAAATTTGTTTATTAAAATTTAAATAAAAAATATCTATAGTAATTATTATTATTATAAATATTTTATAACTTAAAAATATTAAAAATAAGAGTAAAGTATTGTTTTTGTCCTCAATGTTTGGGATAAGTCCTATTTGTGTCCCTAACGTTTTAATCATCCTATTTGTATTCCTAACGTTTATAAAAGTGATTCAATGTTATCCCACTATCAATTATACTAACAAATCAGATTATATTTTTCAATTATTTTTACTTGGATGTATTCATTCTCAATTAAATCTCACTTGAATGTGTTCGATTTTAATATTATACCCACTATTTGTGTTTAGATTCAATTATGTCCCTAGAAAAATGAATTATGTAAATGTTGTAGGAATTAGTTTCAATTTTTGATGAGCTATTTTTTGGAGTGGATCATCGATTCTATTCCAGATATTTGTATTCTAACTTCAAGAAGAGATTTTTAAAACTCAAACTAAAGTGCGCATGATGTGTAATTGACGGCAGGATAACATTGAATCACTTTTACAAACGTTAGGGATAAAAATAGGACGATTAAACGTTAGGGACACAAATAGGATTTACCCAAAATGTTGGGGACAAAAATGATACTTTACTTTAAAAATAATTAATATTTGTTTTAATTAATTTGGATTGGGTCATCTCATTTGTCCGTTTAAGCAAGTATTTAGAGTTTGAATATCGCCTTGTATGTATAACAATCCATTAGTTAGCGACAAACCCTTAATAAATAGAGCATCAATATGTGATGGATTAGTCATTGACTTGCCAAGTTAGAAAATCCGTAAAAAAAAATTGTATTTGTCTTTAAAATAGATTCATTTTCCATTAATAGCAATACTTATGGACTTTTGTTTTGTTGAAATTTACTTCGGACAATTTTATTTGTTGGTATCATATTCATTCTTGAAATCAAAATAATATGATCAGCATTGTTACTTGTTAAAACTTCACATTTTATGAAATGATTTCTAAATTTTCAAATTCATAAACTTATGTCATTACAAAAGTTATTAGATCGATTGATTAATATTTCTTGGTAACATAGTATACCGAAACACCATTATTGAGTATTAGTTAGTGTGAAGAGAAACCAATAACAACTTTTATTATTTAACATATGATTTATTCTATTGAAAAATAAATTAATATTTTCTAAACTTGTAAATACATTTATTTCTAATTTCTTACACTATTTTATTTTCCAATATTTACCATTAAAAAATAATAAATGACCATACTATTTTCCAATATATATGATGTACAAAATAATTTCTTATCTTAAAATTAATTCTAGTTAGTAAGATAAAATTTAAAATATTTTTTTATTTTCTTACTCAAATTTAAATTTAAATTTAGAATTGATTAACAATTCATTTTTTTAATTTCAATAAAAAATAAATTGGTTCGATACAAAATATTGAGCATTTAATAATTTCAATCATTTAAATTTTAATTACCAAAAATTGGATTAAATATTAATTATAAACTTAATAATCGATAATATATATATATATATATTAATTTAGTACGTAAATAATAATATCCAATGTATTAATTATTTATTTTTTTGATAGAATTAATGTATAATCTATTGAGGATTGATTTATTATCTAAATTTTTTTCATAAACTTTGTAATATATGAAAATAGTGATATTATATTTTATTATTATTTAAGAAATTCTTCATAATTTTTTAATTATGTAATTAACTTAATTCATAACCTTTATTATTGTTTTTATACTAAAAAAATATCAATTTATATTATTTACATATTTTTTTACTACTAATAAATAAATAAGTATTTGCACTATTATACTTATTGTCCTAGATAATGACTTAAATTACTTATTTTGTATGTTAAATAATATTTTATATGTTAAATTTATTAAATATTAAGATGAAAAAATTGTTCAATAAATTATATAAATAGTCATTACAGAAAAAAATTATATATCATATATAATAATCCTTGATATATATAGTATCATGTATATATTAAGATTATCTATTTTAATTATGTGAGTAATTATTGTTATTTTTTAACTTTTTGTTACATTAGAAAATAATATTTAAAACTAAAAAAGAGATAATTAATTTTTTTAAATTGAATTAAAAAATATCTTATAAATATATCCAACTTTTATATATACTAAGTGTTACAATATTAAATAGTATAATATTTGCTACAACAATGACTTAAAATATTAATCCAAGATATATTTGGGCCTAGTAAAACCTCAATGCAAGTAAAATTAACTAAAATCCATTGTTAGGGTCCCAAATCTGACTTAGATTCATTACCTTAAATGCCCAATGCAGATGAAGTCCACGCATCCCTTCTTAAATCGACTTAGATTGGATCCTGTTGCTAGTTAGATATGGTAATGAGTAAGGAGCGTGAGAAGCCTCCTTCCCATCCTTCACTCCTATTCAAAAAAGAATGCCATATTCCTTCTCTGTCATTGCAAGTTCTTGTTTAATTACCCCTTAGGAAACGCAGATTTCCTTAGGTATCTACGAATATTCTTTGAAAATTTTTTAAAAAAATTAACACAAAAATCCTTAGGTATCTACGAATATTCTTTGAAAATTTTTTAAAAAAATTAACACAAAAAGACATAATATAATAATCATAAAATAATCGATTCAATATAATTCAACACAATTTATAACATATTCGTTATGAAAAATAACATTTTAAAAGGAGAAAACATAAAAACATATTCCAACATAATAACATAACATAATTTTTTGGGACGATACTGAGCGACGTAGTGACGGACTTAAGAGGCAGAGAAAGTGAGTTAGAGAGAGATCATCGAGGCTGAGAATGAGTCTGAAAGAAAAAGGAAGAATTTGAATTGGAGGCAGAAATTAGGGTTACTAAATTCAAGAAATGGATTTATGTATATATAAATTAATAATTTTATATTCGCGTATATTTAATATGTTCTATGGGGTAGGTACTTATCTACATGTCCCCATTAGGGTGACAAATAGAAAAGCCCATCTGTCTTGCCAAAAGTCCGTCATCTGGTGGACTGGCATGCCCCACCTTGCTTGATAAGACGGTCCTGAATATCTCTCCCGCCCTGCCTAATGGTACGCTGGTGGGTTGGTGGGTTCTCCTTTTTTAATAAACCATTAAATATTAAACAATATATATAATTTCACAACAATTTCAATAAATTTATAATTTTTAAAAACATAAAAAATTTATAATTTTTAAATTCACACACATTAAAGTCTTTATAATTATAAATATGTAATAAACATAATTATAAACCAAATTTATTGAAACAAAATAATAAAACCAATATTGTCCAAAGTAAAATAAATATTGTCCAAAATATATAATAAACATCTTCAAGTTTATAATCAATCAAACATAAAACATAATCCAAAATATAACTTAGAATATCTTCAATTATCATCTTCATCCTCTTGTAGATCAATAACATCATAAAAATTTATAAAAAAATGGTCCTGACAAAATAAAATCTTGCCCCACCTGTCGAAACCCGCCAAATCCCATGGATTAGGTGGTGCAGGGTAGGCAGGCTTTTTAAGTTTGGCAATCTTAAATTTCCAGCCCAATCCGCCTTTGAGGGGGTTATGCGCGCCAACCCAATGGGTTTCGACCCGTTTACCACCCCTAGTCTCTATATATTTTTGCATGGCAGGTCGTGAGGATTTCATGACTCTCCACCTAGTCCCAAAATACGAGTAATTCCTGCAAACACCCGTTTCGGCTATTTTTGTGATCATCCCAATTGCAAGCATTCATTGGTTCGTGACGTGGAGCTATTCTAGCCACTCAATAAATTCTCAGATAATCAAAGTTAATGTTATATTATTTTTATAAAGTCACATATATTCTTGTTATAACAATATTAATAGAAGATAAATGGATAAACACTAAGCTATTGTTTGGATATAAGATGGAAAATAAGAGGAAAGACAATGGAAAGAAAGAAAATAAGAGGAAAAAATGGAAAGAAAAGTATATTTTTGTATGTGTTGTTTAGATGAAGAAAAATGAATGGAAAAAAATAGAGAGAAAATTTTCTTTTAGTTAGATGGAAGAAAAAGTAAGAAGAGAAAAAATTATAATGGAATAAAATTATATTAATGTTTTTATATATTATATATAAATTATAATTCAAATGGTAACTTTATATTTCTACCCATGTTTGCACTTCTGCATCAGTTTTCTTCGCAACTTTGAAGAGAAAAAATTTATATGAGCTCCACATACACTTTTATGTTTTTCATTCAATTTCTTTGTTGATCCAAACAATGAAAAATTAATTTTTTAGTCCATTTTCTTTTCCAGCATTTATTTTCCTACAAATTCTTCTAATCCAAACAATGCATAAATGAGTCACATTTTTCATATATATAACAATAACTAATATCACATTTTAAGTTAATTTACGTTGATAAACCAAAACCATCCCAAAATTATTTGAATCTCCCAAATTAGAAAACATTACCTGGTTGTCTCTATTTACATTTCTATATAAATCGAATTTAATGAATTTGAATTAGGGTAATAAGTAGTAAATCGAATCTATAGGATTCGAATTACTTGACATTGTGATTTGAAAGTAAATTGACTTCAAAGAATTTGAACTATGTCATCTCCTACTAAATCGAATCTATAAATTTCGATTTATATGGTCCATGCTAAATCAAAGTAATAAGGTTCAATTTATACTCACTTAGTAGCAATCCAGCTCACTGTAAATCGAATCTCCTTCATTCAATTCAGTAGTGATATGACTGTTACAATTCGAAGATATAACTCGACGCTGTACGTTACTACGAAAACACATAATTCAAACTCCATAAATTTGATTTACATAGATATGTAAATTGAGACATGCACGTAGCTTTTTTTTATTTTGGGGTATATACATAAAATTGGTTTGTAAATGGTTTATAAAGGTAATTTACCTCACATATTATAACTTGTGAAATCATAATATTTTGAAAAGTGATGTATAGACAACTTAAATGTTGATAAGTCTGAAAAATTTTAGAAAAAAAATATCAAAAAATTATATGTTGAACCATAAGATTTTAAAAAAAAAATTGTGTCCATAGTTTATGATTAATAACTTTAAAATTATATATATGTTATTTATTTTATATTTTTTATTTAATAGAGACATATAATTTTGTTATCGGCGATGTTAGTGGTTATAAAGAGATTTTTACCTTTAAATAAATTATAAAAAAATTAAAAATAAAATTGGTTGCTATTTTTCTTACAATTTATTTATTTATTTGTTTAAATTAAAATTAAATGATATATTCAATTTATATTTGTTTGTTTATCCTAATGATTGTATATAATAGATAATATATTTAAGCATATTTTGAAAGAAATTATTGAATTTTATATAATTAAAAGTTAATTATGAAATTGAAACTAAGATGAAGTGAAATACACTAAATATATGAAGAGTGAAAATAAAATAAATAACTAAAAATAAGATAATAAAATAATTAAAAAAAAGTAAAAAAAGACAGAAAAATAATGCATGTAGTTGATAAAAATACACTGTAAAAAAATTAGTATAATCAATGAATATATGAAAGACAAAATTTAAGATATATTTTTGTTAAAAAGTTCAAGAAAAACATTGTGAAGAAGAACTTATTAATTAGTATATATTTTTTTTTCATTTTTTAGACACGTATCTATTTTTTTAAGTTATACATTTCAATTTATATAAATTAATGACAATTAAATATACAAAAAAATACTAATTAATAAAGAAATAAAATTTAAAATAAACATGTCCTAAACAAATTGAAATAAAATAAAGACTTTTAATTATAATCATTAATTATAATCATATATATTTACTTCAATATTTATACTTCAATAACTCATTATATTAATATTTTATATTTTTATGTCTCAATTTTAAGCTATCACAAACATTAGTTATTCTCCAATAATGATAATACTTTTAAAAAAATAAACATAACTAAGTGATCTTAAAATTATATAATAATTTTTAAAATAATTAAAAAAATATACAATTACCTAAAATATAATATTTGTATAGTAACTGAAATTTAATTGCCAATATAAAAGTAACATATAATATCATTTCGTAATCAAATAAGTGTTTAATCAAAGAATTGAATATTTATATAATAATATGACAAAATAAATTAAAGTGCAGACACTTAATTTTTATATAATACAATAGATAATAAATAGAATATATGAGAATATGATATGTGACATATTTTAATTATGAAATTGGTATTATATAATAGTTTTTTTTAATTCTTATTGCTTGTTCGTTGCTAATTTTTACGTAATTATTTAATAATTTTCGCCTATAAAACTATCAACTACCTAATATTTTGATTTAATTAATAAAAATGATGACATTAATATGTTTTCATAAGTCTTGTTATTATTTATAATTAGAAAATAATCATAAATAAATTTATTTCTTTAATGAATGTTAATTTTGTTGTCAAATTCTATATTACCTTTAAAGTTTTAGCGTAATTGAGTCTAATTTTTACATTTTGAAATGAATTTACTTGAAAAAATTAATATATAAATCACATTATTATTACAAAATTACTTTTTTAATATAATTAGTGGTGCTTATTTGAACCATTAAATTTAGTTTCTAATGATATTAAAGTCAACATATTTTATTATCTTGTGCCTTCAAAAAATTTACAGGACTGACATAAAAATATATCAATTGAAAAAAAATTCATTACAATGGGTATATTCATTTTAATAAATATTCTTCTATCTAATACTATAAAAAAATACATTGGCCACTTTGAATTGCTACAGGTCAACTTCTATCCACAGTAGTAGAATTCTTAAATTGATATATATTCATCAAATAAACAATCAATAAAACACTCATCTGTACTTTCTCATTTTGGATACATTTATATATAAAATAAATTATACATAAAGAAAAAAAAAAGAAGAAAAGAAGAGTTGAAATAGCAAGAGATAAAAATTACGATTCTTATAATTTTGTGTGGCCATCTATATATAATAGACTAGACAACTATGATTATCTAACAAAATTAATTTGTATTTATTGCACTTAACTTGAATAAATAAGAAATTATCTTACTTTAATTTAGTTCTTAATTCACATTATTTGAATTTAGCTTAATATATATGATTTGATTTTGATTTGATTTAATTATTAGTTGAAAATATCTCAGTTGCCTATTTTATTCATAAATTTATTATTTTAATGACTAATAAATTAATCAAATTAATTAATTAGTACACACAATAAATTTGGTTTAATAAATTAAAAGAAATAAATTAAAAAATACTATCATAATATTAAAATAAATAAATTAGGAAATACTACCAAATCAAATTGATATAAATTATAATAAATTATATGATATTTAAATATCTAATCAAATCAATTAGTTGATATAATTAGTTTATCGTAATAATTTGTATTTAATATGTTAAAAGAAATAAATTGAGAAACACTCTTAGAAGTATGCCATGTCAGATCCATCATTAAATGTAGAAATCTGATTTTTATATAATAGAATAGAACAAGTTTAATCACCCGTGCCATGCACGTGATAAGATTGAAATTATAATTTTAAGTTGTTATGTTAAATTTCATTTTAATTATAATAATTTAATTAATAAAAAAATAACTTGTATGCGTTGTTTTTCTTTTCTTAATATAGTGTTAATTGTATTAACTATAAAATAGTTATTTAATATACTTTTTTCAATAAATCAGGCATATATACTCAATATGACCATAAATAATCTAGCAATACTTAAATCTACCAACAAAGTTTTATATGTTGGTTTACTATGAAGTAAGAAAATATTAAAATCAGTTCAAAATGAAGAACAAATTAATAGAGAATCCTAATGCAGAAAGTTTTGTAATAAACAATAAATAATTTAAACTTACTGAATAACAATTCAATACTATTCTTTGATACCTACAAAATATATACATGAAACAACACTGTATCAATATTTGTATATAAAATTATATGATTAACGTAATTATAAAATTGTTTGTCAAGAGAATAAAATTATACGAATTTTAATGATAATTTTAATATTCTCAAACTATTAATGTACAATAAGAATTCATCTATTAGTTCTTATAATTTCTAAATTTTTTAAGTGATAGTAATAAATTTTAATAAATAAATAGATTTAGTAAGACATTTTGTTATTACCTTTTTATTATAGGCTCTCAAAAACTTCTCTATATACCACATTCATCGTGCAGTTATCTTCCAAGTGGTCATGATCTTGCAACAGCACTCGCAGACTATCTTTACTCGTTACCCTTGATAACGCAGCATACAATTGACCATGGGTGAAAACTGGTCTTGGAAGGTAAATTCCAACTTTCGATAGAGTTTGTCCCTGAGACTTATTTATTGTCATTGCAAATGACATGATAATTGGGAATTGTCTTCTTTGAAACCTGACCGGTAATGTTTCATTATTTGGAATTAGATTCAGTCTTGGGATAAGAACAATACTTCCAGCTTTGTTACCAGTTAAAGTCTTGCATTCTATCACATGATTTTCCATTCTTCTAACTTGCATCCTTGTTCCATTGCACAAACCATTAGTTTGGTCTATATTTCGCAGCAACATAATAGGAGCGCCAACCTTTAGAACCAACTTGTGTGGTGGTAGACCTGAACAATTTATTTCATTTAGAATCTCCGGCGAGAAAGCATCTAACTCAAATTCCATATTTTCCTCTTCAGCACACACAGAGTCTCAACTTAAGTAGACTCTTTCTTGTCCAGGTAACCCTACAGTCATCTTGTTGTTGACATCAGTGACACAATCCAAAGTTGGTGCAAGAATTGCTCTATCCTTGAAATAATTTTCAACGGATAAATTGGATAATATATCTGGATACACGAAATCAATGAGGTCATCTAAAGTTGTCTCAGAGTTCTTAATCAAAATGTCAGATGTTATATGAACGATCGATTCACCATCTGTTGTATCACCAACCAAACCATCACCAATTTTGAGTAGCCATTCTGCAAAATTTCTGAGTTCTTGTATGTTGTTGTTTTCACCTAGTGACAATCTCATTTTTTGTAAGTTTTAAAACCTTACAGTTATGCCACAAATATGAAGAATTAATAGAAGACTGAATTATATCTTTCCTTGAGCCTCTGAGAATCACAGGTAAAATTTGTCTAAAATCTCTTCCGAGAACAACAATTTTACCTCCAAATGGCAAATGAGCATTATACGAATCTGAGCACCTTAAGATGTCTTTGAGACATTTGTCTAAAGCTTCGTAACAATACTTACTTATCATTGGAGTTTCATCCCATATGATTAATTTGGCCTTGGATATTAACCTTGCAAGAGGACTTCCCTGTTTAATGCTACACAAAGAATCCTCATTTATGGCCAAAGGAATTTTAAACCTTGAATATGCAGTTCTTCCATTAGGCAACAAAAGTACAGCAATCCCATTCGAAGCAACATTTAAAACTATACCTCTTTTAGACCTAATTGAGCATGATATAGTTGACCATAAGAATATTTTTTCACAACCACCTTGACCGTATAAGAAGAAAAGTCCACCCATATTATCGCTAACAGCACCAATTATTTGATCGTATGCAAATTTCTGCTCATTAGTTAGCCTTTCTAAATACCCACTTTGTTCATTCGCAAGAGCATTAACGTCAAAATAATTGAAACAATTGACTATTACGACTTATATATATATATATATATATATATATATATATATATACACACACTAATACTTGATACTAATAGAAAAAAATTATATAAATAGAAATTATTTAATTTCAATTTTAATTTCATATAACAACACAGTAGTTTTCAAAAATTATGGAATCTTTTTTTGACATATGTATTATGTCATACGTATAAATTATACGGCTTATTATATAACTTTATATATATGCATAACAAAACAGTTTAATATTATATATTTTCTATATTAATTATATGCCAATATTTTTAAAAAAGAGATAAAAGAAGAGATATATAAATATGTATAATATTATTGTTATATATAAAGCAGTTTTATATTGGTTTAATTATAGAGACTTACTATAATTATATAAAATTTAATTTGAGGAAATAATTTCCCTTGCCATAAATAATATACTAAAACTGTTAGTATATTATCTTCTTTATGATTAATTGAATTTATCAATGATTTTTCCGTGTAAATCGTTATTATCTAGTTTTTAATAATTACTTAATATACAAAATTTGAAATTGAAAATTGTTATTACTAATTCAATTAACTGGTTAATTGAGTGATAATTGTCAAATTATTAAGGTGCAAAATTATTGATTTACTCAATTGATTTCTATATATTATTTATATTTCAAGTAATAATTTGAAATATATTATTTACCCAGTTAATAATACTATTATTAAAAATTATTTTTTGCATTGATTTTTAAATCAATTATTAAATAATTATTTTTGTTAAGATAATTGTTTATAAATTATTTCAAATTATATTTTGTTAAGATATAATTATTTAGATTATTACTCATGACACGGGTATAATTTCATTTTATACCAATTAATCAATTATAATTATATGACACGGGTGTAATTTTAATTTTATCTACGGATTATTTTCCGTAATAATATACAACATATTATTTACCGTGATAATTTGATTTGATTGATTTCTAATTATTTACGTACATAAATGATTAAAATATATAACATAAATATCGTAATTATTATAATTTTATGATATAATTATAATTAACATATTTTATCATAATTAAATATTGATTTAATATAATTATAATGAAAATACTTTTCCAAAATAATATAATCTACTATTATTCATCCACTAATTATTTGGCAATAAACCTTAATATAATTTTTTACATCTCTGCTATAAGAAATAACTACTTAGATATACCAAATAATATGTAACATATTACTACTTATATAAGTTAAGGCACAAATACAGGATTTAATTAAGGTGATCGAAACTTTCACCAAATAGAATATGATCTCAATCGAATAAAAAATGGTACTCGATTTTGGATTAATTAGCTAGTCGAAGAAATAACATACTCATTCATTATTCATGTTTCATTATATTTTTAAATAATATATAGAAAACATATATCTTGTGTATAAAAATATGACTATCAGTAATTTTATTAATAAACCTTTTTTTAAACTATTACTAATTTCAATTTTAATAGAAAATCTGAGGAAATAATTTCGCTTGCCATAAATAATATACTAAAACTGTTAGTATATTATCTTCTATATAGTTAATTAAATTTATCAATGATTTTTCCGTGTAAATCGTTATTACCCAGTTTTTAATAACTACTTTAATATACAAAATTTGAAATTGGAAATTGTTATTACTAATTCAATTAACTGGTTAATTGAGTAATAATTGTTAAATTATTAAGGTGCAAAATCATTGATTTACTCAATAGATTTTCATATATTATTTATATTTCAAGTAATAATTTAAAATTATATTATTTACCCAGTTAATAATACTATTATTAATAATTTTTTTTGCATTGATTTTTAAATCAATTATTAAATAATTATTTTTGTTAAGATAATTGTTTATAAATTATTTCAAATTATATTTTGTTAAGATATAATTATTTAAAATATTACTCACAGCACGGGTATAATTTCATTTTTATACCAATTAATCAATTATAATTATATGACACGGGTATAATTTTAATTTTATCCACCGATTATTGGCAAATAAATTTTATTTCAATTATAAATAAAATCTGTTTTTATTAGTAAATAAATTGTCTTTAGGTCAACGATTTAATATATGTGTAGGTTCATTTTTTGTCAAATATAATGAAAATACAAATAAAGAAATAAAGGATAAAAACAAATTTAATAATATCTGACACTACTTTATTTTATTAAATTATTTAAAAATAGCACATCCACAAAAAATAATCTAATATATAAATTGAGGCAATAATTTAAAATTCTATAATTATAATTTAATCAAATACTAATAGTAAAACCAAATTACCTAAACAATATTGAACATATTCTAGTCCTTAGTCACGTATAATATAGAATCATTCTTGTAACGACAACCAACTGAAATAACATCGTAAGTTTCAATATTTAAAATTCGTGCAAAATCAGACCATCCTCTTGTTAGATAAGCTTCATCATCCGCTATCTATGCAATGCGGTAAGGTAGAATTGCCACACCGAGAAACCAAACTAACTCTTATTCCCCTCAATGGCATTGCATACATGCAAAAGAAAGCTGGTAATTTCTGAAAAAAATCAAAATATGTTAAAAAATTATTCTAATAATGAACAGCTTAAACTAAGAAAATTTAAATATATTACCAATCGTTGAAATTGCATATCTGAATTTGTCATGAATTTAGCAAAACTGAACGCTTACATCCTACGGTAAAGTAGAAACTATTGCCTCTTCTTTGAACGCTTACTTCTATATAGTTGGAACCCGAATCAGTGAAGACAACTCGATGAGGTATTTCATGGATGTGATGCATTGTAAATGATTGTGGCAAAAGACAATCGAACTGGAACATTAGACGATAAAAATAACTTAGAGTAACAACAAATAAAAAATTATCAAAAGAATAATATAATAGAATGAGTATATAAAAAATATTATAAAAAATTATAAATTGCACCTTAAAAGGATCAACTTCAATAAACAAACGAAGAATACATTCTTATTCTATGAAGTAGTAAAAAAATACTAAATATAAAATTATGAATTGACTCTCAAATTTAGATTCATGTACCACAGGAAAACACTATATATAGACTTTAGTAAAATAAAAATAAATATGTAAATTATCTATTATTAAGGTAATTTTTTAATAATGCATTAAATTTTGATTTGATACAATTATAATGAAGATATGTTTTTAAATTAGTATAATTATATTAAAGATATTTTATAAAATAATTTAGAAAAATTATTTGATATATGTGAATCGGGTAACAAAGATTTTTTATTATTATTATTACTATTATTGATATTATTTTTATCATTAAAATTATTAAAAATATTTTTAATTGATAATTGATAAGTAGTTTAATAGTGCATTAAATATTGATTTGATATAATTATAATGAAGATATGTTGCTAATTTAGTATTAATTATAATATAATTACAATAAAATAATTTAGAATAAAAAAAATTTATTCGTTTTGGAGGGAAAATGGAGGCATGAGAGATCGACACGTCACCTTTAGTAGTTGGGGAAAAATCCAGTTTTAGTATATTAAGTAGATAGATGAGTGCAAATGTGCAATTATTCTTTTCTTTTTCTGGTAGATGGGTGTGCTCTGTGGTATGGGATAAATTCTTTTATAAAAATAATTTAGCGAAAAAAGTCAAAATATAATAAAATTTAGGTTTTTTTTTTAGTTTTTCACAATATTTAATAAATTAAAGATTAATTTATTGTAAATTGAATTTTATTTGAAAATATGTAATTGATAAATGAATTATTACACATACAAAATAAAATTTAAATTTTCAATATTTTTTTAAACAGATAATTAAACTGATTATTTGATTGATCTAAATTAGTTTAGATATATTTAAAATTTTGAATTAAAACTGTCTAAAAAATAATTTGCCGTATGGTGTGTGCAAACTACTTTATAGCTCCACAAAGATTTTCTCCAGTTTTATACGAAAATGACATGAGCGATCAGGGCCAGCACCAATTAAAGAGAAAGAATCACACTTCACAGGATATTATCATGGTGCCTTCTATGGTACCTATTATTTTATTGTACCTATGGTGACTATAAAGAAGGTTACTAATTAATTGTGGACATTTGGTAACTGAAAGCGTGTCACTAAAAGTGTTGCTTAAAGAAAAAGTGTTACCCTTAATCGTTAACTTGGCTCTGATACCAAATTTTTCATTTCGATTTTTTTCTTTTAATTTCTTTTTCGAAATTTCTATTAGCTCTTCAAATTTTTTTTTTGAAAGTATTGACCTTTTTTACCAGTTTATAACTTTTCAATCTTATTTTAGTTTATAATATTCCTTTTTACATGGATTATTGTATATAAAATCTTTTATCTGTTTGTCTTTTTCTTTAATATAACTTCTCAAATCCTCAATAACTTCTTTTATTTCTATACTTTCTCCTGTTTCTAAATGTCTGTTTAATTTTTCAATTTCATTCTCCATTTTTTCTTTTAACAGCTTTAATTCTTTTAGGTCATAATATGGTGTTCCAGGCATTTATAAATTTTTTAAGTTTAGCTCCAACTTGTTTATATTTGTTCTTATTTCTATCCTTTTTATTATAAGGTCATTAATTTCGAACTGAAGATTATTTAATTCTCTTTCATACTCCTTTATTTTACTTTTTAATTTTTTCGCCCTTTTTCTTTTTATTTTATTTTCTGGTCTTTCAATCTTTATATACTTCATTAGTTATCTTAGAATTTCTGCAAATTCTATCATCGATTCATCACTATTTTCTAGAGATTCTATTAATTTTTCTAGCTCTTCAACTTCTCCTTTCAATTTGTCATAGATTATTTTTAGAGCTTCAAATGCTCTTTGATTTATTTCAGAAAACTGTAAATAATTCAACCGATTTTATCTTTCAAAGAGCTCTTGTTTCTTGTCTTGATAGGTTACATATATTTTCTCTTTATTTATTGTCATAACTTAGTGTTTAGGTTTCATTTAATTTTTCGACCTTTTTTGTTAATTCTTTTATTTCAGAATTTTCTTCTTTAATCTTTAACTTAGATAAACTTAAAGGGCTATTAATTTTGGATTCTCTTATTTGAAAATTCGATGAAACTAATTTTCCTGATGGTTCTTTTAGTAAAAGAACTGGGTTTTCAATAGCTTTATATTTTGGTATTTCTGTTTTTACAATTTTCTGAAATAATTCATCGACATAAATTCTTTCTCTGTTTTTAAATATTATACTATGATGGCTATTTGTTAAAGCATAATTTATTGCATATGTAATTGAAAATGGTTCATCGTCTTGTTCCATTAGATTCTTTCTGTGAAATTTATAAGCCAAACTTATAGATCTTCCAAGATTTTCAGTTGATAAAGGTATAGCATATCCAATATGGGCATTGAATTTAACATTTACGTTTGCCAAGTTTCCATGAACAATTCCAATTATTTGATCTATTGGGTCATCAGTAATTCTTTTGTCACAGATTGCTAAGCTTATTGGTGAATTAATTCCTTTCATATATGTAGATTTGATTAAGACTTGTATAGTACTAATATGAATCCATCCAATTTTAGATCTTTTTTGTTGATCCTTAATTTTCTCAATCTGTTTACTCAATTCTTCATCATTTATCAGAGCTATTTCAAGTTCTCCATTAGCAGATTTTATCTTTATAGGGGCTTCAAGTTGAATTTTTCCATAGTATATTATATTTTTTCTATTAAAAACTTCTTTTAAAAGATTTTGTTTATTAAAATTTTCATTTGATTTGAGATTTAATTCTGTTTTTAGAACAGCCTGTTTTTCATTATCTAATAAGGCAGATAATCTATAATAATCAGATTCTTCCGTTAATTCTAAACTTTCTAAATAATTCATAACTATGAGATTAAGATAAAGGCGTACCTTTTTGGAGAAAAACTTCCTTTATTTAGAATATTTTACATAAGATGTTTTTATCTCCAGAGGGGAGATTGTAGATACTAACTCCAGAGGGGAGTTTAGAATTGGTTTTTCCTAAGGGAATTCTTCTTCAAACTATAGAATCGCCTCGGCCGCTTCCTCCTTGCTCTCCTAGCATATGAGTACTCTTAGCCTCCTGCTTTCTATGGTTTGATGCCTTCTACAATTGCCTAAGCAACCTATTTATAATGGTTGGGTCTGATGGACAATTCCCATCCTTACCCTTCTTATGACGTCATTGCTTACGTCATTGTTTATTATCTTGCACCAGCTACATTGTTGGTGCTCTATGACCTAAGCGCTTACGTCACTATGCAATAATGTTGAGAGATGCTTCAGATGTGTTGTCCTCCTCTTTCATCATGTGACCTTCAGATGCGTTGTCTTCTTCCTTTATCATGTGGGTTGATTCCGTTTTATTATTGCTTTCTTCAGATAACTCTGAGACACATAGTTGACACTTGTGGTCTTCTCTGTCTTTTATCAAATAGCAGAGATTCCTCTTTATCCCTTCGGGGAGCTTTTCTAAGAGTCCAGATAAGTTGTAGAATGCTGATTCAAATTCCACTAAGAGTCTCATCTCTCTTTCTTCAATTTCATTCTTTTTACTGGACACAAGCAAAGTATTTCTGCTTTTATAATTGATTCTTGTGTGAGATTCCCTTGTTATCTTTTGAGTTCTTTCGAAGACCCTTGCTAGTGTGCTGGCTAGTCTTCCTTCATGACTGTAGATTGTTAAATCTTGAACTTGATCAATTGGTTGAAAATTTCCTGGGAAGACGGACATGAAGATCACTTGATGTGCTGGAACCAAGCATTCTTCTTCTTCATTAAAAATAGGTTGACTATTCGTAAATTTTAGGGATATATCCCTCGGATTTACGTTGTCAATCATATTTTTAAATCTTTTTACTGCATCAATAAATCCTGCAGGAAACTCACTAATAATTTTCAAATCATTAAAAATTAAAATTGTATCAATTAATCCATACTGGAAAAACTGATAGGTGTCAGATGGGGAAGCCTCTGGAAATATAACCAGCTTTGTTAGCTGTTCTTTGGCAATAGGATAATATCCCAAGATTGCCCTCTTTTCTGCAGTCCAATTCAAGACTATGTTAAGGGTTTCTCTGAGATTTGATCTACAAACCCTTTTCTTTTCCTTGATTTCAGCCCTTGTAGGAATGTTTCTTATTATCCCTGTTCTCTGGGTTTGAATTGGAGCTTTATCTGCTCTTTTTAGGGTTTGCTCTGGATGAAGAGCTTCATATTCTCTAAAAGATTCCTTTGCTTCTTCTAGTGTTAAAAACCCTCCTTTATGAATTATCCTTGATTGCTGTGTAAATGGTGCTGCTTTTTCCCAGGCATCATATACTCCTTTCATGGGGCCATTATAAATTACATAATATTTTTTATCTTGGGTGGATTTTTTGATAATTTCAGCAATTGTATTTTGTGCCAAGCATGCTTAGATTGTTGAAGATCTTGGAGAGTCTTTCAAGATCTTCTTCAATGCTCTCTTCATCTTTCATTTTAAAATTTTCCCATTCATGAACCAACATAAATACCTTTGATTCTTTAACGTGGTCGGTTCCTTCGTAAGTGATTTGGAGTTTATCCCAAATCTCTTTAGCGGTTTCACATGTAGAGATCTTCATATAATCATGCTCGTTAAGTGCACAATGAATGAAGTTGATGGCTTTATCATTCATTGCCACTTTCTTCCAATCATCATCACTATATTCATCTTCTCCTTTCGGTACTTGCTTTGAGACGGAGACTTCTCCTTCTTTAGCGCTTGTTGTCTTTGTTGGAATGTGATTTCCATTCTCAATCACTTTCCAAATTCTCACATCTTGAGAACGGATCCAAATTCTCATCTTATTTTTCCAATAAGAGTAATTTGTTCCGCTAAAAAGAGGAGGTCTAGCGGTTGAGTTACCTTCGCTAGTGTTGTTGTTGTTAAAGCCTGTGCTTGCCATGATCTTTTCCCTTAAACGGTTAAGTCTTTCAAAGGGTTAAGCTCTGATGCCACTTGTAGAACCTATGCACAATTACTCAAGAGGGGGGTGAATTGAGTAATTGCAACAACAATGAATCTTTTTGCGAAAGTTAAAGACAATATACAAAAGTGTTATTGTACTAGTATTTTTCCAAGAGCTTAACTCAATTGCTAAGCATTTATAAGGAGCTTTTACTTTCCAATACACACCAACTCAAATAAATTGATCAAGCTTTTCACCAATCGGACTTAAGCTACTCCTTAAGTACTTACGAAGCTACTTTTCGATCACAATTTATTTGCTCAAAGGTAAAAGACAATAATATTGAAGAGATGAGTTTGGAGAGATGCAAACGCTATTTAGAGTGGTTCGGCACAATCCTTGTCCTACGTCCACTTTCTTTCTCAATCGCAATTGAGAAGTTCCACTATTGCCAAGCTTCAAGGTGCTCGCGCAAAACCTTTTACAATCCGAGTCCTTAGTTTCTAACACCTCACGGTATATGATCACCACTCGTATACTAACCCACTCCACTTAGAGATACCTTCTCTAAGATTTGCCTTGAGTACTTAGTATACCTCTTTGGTATCCTCACCGACTATAGTGTTTATAACTCTTGACTCAACCTTGGAGATCACACTCCAATTTACAAAGTGTACAAGAAAACAATTCTCAAAGAATTGTTAAGATGAAATGAGTACTCTCTAGAAGAGTGTATGATTACAAGTTTAGCACTATTGAACCAATTGATATTGCTCTCTCAAATTGTGTATTATAACACCTTAAAAAATGTGTAGAATGAAAGAATATGAACAAGATAGTTTGCAAATACTCAAGTTAGTGAAATAAGGCTTCAATCCATCTATTTATAGATTCCCCAAACCTTAGAAACGTTGGGGAATTAATGGGATGGAGCCTTTATGTCAAAACTAGCCGTTTTTTATGTTTTTGAATTATTTGCATCGATGCATAACACTCTGCATCGATGCAAATGTGTCTTTGACGCTGAAATTTGAATTTTCAGCTAGGTTGCATCGATGCAAACATCTTTGCATCGATGCAACAAGTCGTTGCATGCTTTGCATCGATGCAAGATGAGTGTGCATCGATGCAAACCTTAAAGAATGGCTTAAAATCACTTCAAAATACTTAGGATTGATCTCAAACTTGTTGGAGTCAATTCCTATGCTTTTGTACCTTTGAAAACAAGTTTTAAACCATTTGGCTAGCATCGAATTGCAAGATGTGCATATGATATGATAATCAAAACATTTTGTGAGTGTGTGTTGAGAGATTTAGCAATTGGTTCTTAACAAGAAGTTACCTAAGTCCTAAGACACTATACTTGTCTTCAAATGTTGTGGACTTGAGTTTCTTGTTGTTGTTGTGTTGCTTTCAACTCTTCATTCCTCAACGTTGAATGTTGGTTGATCTTTCAATCATGCTTGTTCATTCAAGTTGTTTGTTGGTTTGTCTTTCATGTCGTTTGTTGGTTTGTCATTCATCAAAACCTATGAATACAAACTTCACATACAAGCAACATGATTTACAATTTCCCCCTTTTTGATAATGACAAACCAATTTTGAGGATATGTATTTATAAATGATTTTGAAAGCAACAATAATGCACTTTGTTTTATAGAAAGCTTTGGAGAAGACTTCACAAAAAAAATTTTGCAGGAGTTCCCCCTAAATATGTGCATTTGTTCCCTTAAAGGGCGTTTATCAAAGAAAACGATTTAGATATCAAAGTTTTTGCTTAGCGGAAGTCTTTTTGAAATCATTGTTTCGCAAACTTATTTCTTCTTTTCAAATCCTCAAACTTCTTCTTTTTTCAAAAGTTCAAAACTTCAAATATCCTCAAACTTCTCTTCCCCCTTTTGACATTATCAAAAAGAAAGGAGTTTGAAATGTGTCATAGAAGCATGCATAAAACAATGAATTTTTTTAAGTTCAATTTCTCTATTAATCTCAAGGATGAGATATTCCCCCTTTCAAAAAGAATTTGATTTCCTCTTGTTATATATAACAAGCATGCATAATTCCCCCTAAAGAAGTGAAATATATCAAAGCATGCACATTAACTTAAAATAGGGGTACCAAGCCTATTTTGAGTTATTCACCAAATAAGCATACAAGCATTAATCATTAAACAAAATTATGAAGGAAATATCAAAGTATTTAAACTATAATAGAAATCTTTAGCTTACTAGGAGTTAGTTTAACAATTCATATAATCAAATAAACATAAAGCAATAAAAAGTGAGTTGTGAGGTTGAAGATGATGAAAAAGTGGGGTTTTGTGGCTCAAAAATGCCAAATTCACGTGTTTTTGTGCAATTTGGTCGTGTTTGCATCGATGCAATAGGCTTTGCATCGATGCACATAGCACGTTGTGTACTTTGCATCGATGCAAAGCTTGGTTGCATCGATGCAACATGCATCATTTTGTCCAAAATCACCAAATTTTCATCCTTTGGTGGTTCTTTCTTCAATCCTTTGAGTTCCATCATGTATATACTCACTTAAACCATTATAAACTTCAATTTGTTGATCCTCCATTGTTTATAATCTTCAAATTTTTCAATCTACCTCAAAATTAATCACTCATTCATCAACTCATAAACCTACAAAACAATGGCTAATTGGATATCTCCAATGCTTAAGTTAGTAAGAGATACAAAAATAGCAATATAAATACAATGAATTCAAACAAATCATATTAGATTAGAATCCAAGATACCAAGTTCATTTCGGATGTTAAAAAAACTTTCTTTACATAAAGGTTTAGTGAAGATGTCCGCTAGTTGTTTACTAGTTTCGACAAATTCAATAACCACATCACCCTTTTCAACATGGTCTCTTATGAAGTGATGTCTAATCTCAATATGCTTGGTTCTTGAATGTTGAACCGGATTCTTGGTTAAATTTATTGCACTAGTATTATCACATTTGATAGGAATGTGATCAAGCATGAGTCCATAGTCCATAAGTTGTTGTTTCATCCATAAAATTTGGGCGCAACAACTACCGGCGGCTACATACTCGGCTTCGGCGGTAGACAAGGCTACACTTACTTGTTTCTTACTATGCCATGAAACAAGAGAGTTTCCTAGCAAGTGACAAGTGCCGCTAGTGCTTTTCCTATCCAATTTGCAACCGGCAAAATCGGAATCGGAATAACCAATCAAATCACAAGTGGATCCTTTCGGATACCACAATCCAACATTTAGTGTTCCTATGAGATACTTCATAATCCTTTTTACCGCACTTAAGTGAGATTCCTTAGGATTAGCTTGGTATCTCGCACACATGCATACACTAAACATGATATCTGGCCTACTTGCCGTTAGATAAAGTAATGATCCTATCATGCCTCTATACTTCTTTACATCTATGCTTTTACCTTGTTCATCTTTGTCAAGGTAGCAAGTAGTGCTCATTGGTGTGTCCATTGCCTTAGCATTGTCCATTCCAAATCTTTTGAGCAATTCCTTGCAATATTTGGTTTGGCTAACGAAAGTTCCTTCTTTTCCTTGTTTGATTTGAAGACCAAGGAAGAAGTTGAGTTCGCCCATCATGGACATTTCAAATTCACTTTGCATGAGGTTTGAGAAAAACTTGCAAAGTGATTCGTTAGTTGAACCAAATATTATGTCATCGACGTAAACTTGTACCAAAAGGATATTTTTGTTTTCAATCAAGATAAATAAAGTTGTATCAACCTTCCCTCTTCTAAAACCCTTTTCTATTAAAAACTTGCTCAAACGTTCATACCAAGCTCTTGGAGCTTGTTTAAGACCATAAAGAGCTTTCTTGAGTTTAAAAACATGATTAGGATTTTCATAATCCTCAAAACCGGGAGGTTGTTCAACATATACTTCTTCTTTAATGAAACCATTAAGAAAGGCACTCTTAACATCCATTTGATAAAGTTTGAAGTTATAAGAGGATGCAAAAGCAAGTAACATCCTAATTGCTTCTAATCTAGCTACGGGAGCATAAGTTTCGTCATAATCAATGCCTTCCTCTTGATTATAACCTTTAGCTACTAATCTAGCTTTGTTTCTAACAATTGTACCATTTTCATCGAGTTTATTTCTAAAAACCCATTTTGTTCCTACAATTGTTTGATTACTTGGTTTAGGCACCAATTCCCAAACGTCATTTCGTTTGAATTGGTTAAGCTCCTCTTGCATTGCCATAGTCCAATGTTCATCATCAATTGCGGACTCAATGGTAGATGGTTCAATTTGAGAAACAAAAGCACTATATGCAAATAAATTTCTAAAAGTGGATCGAGTTGTTACCCCTTTCGAAACATCACCAATGACGTTGTCTAGAGGATGATCCTTTGAAGTACGCCAATCCTTTGGAAGTGCATTTATTTGTGCTTGTGATGGTTCAATTTCTTCAACTTGAACACTATCCTTTGTTGAGCTTGTAGAGGCTTCATTTAAATCTTTTTCTTTGTCTTCACCATTCAAATTTAGTGAATCAAAGTTTTCTACATTTTCATCAAAATCTTTTCTAGCACAACAACGGTTAGTTTCATCAAAAGCGACATGAATACTTTCTTCCATAGTCATGATGCGTTTATTATATACTCTAAAAGCTTTGCTAGTTAAAGAGTAGCCTAAGAAGATTCCTTCATCAGCCTTAGCATCAAATTTGCCTAAGTTATCTTTTCCATTATTTAGAATAAAGTATTTACAACCAAAGACGTGAATGTGGGAAATATTTGGCTTTCTTCCTTTGTACAATTCGTACGGTGTTTTCTTAAGAATAGGTCGAATGATAATCCTATTCATAACATAACACGCGGTACTAACCGCATCCGCCCAAAAGTACTTAGGAATATTAGCCTCATTGAGCATAGTTCTCGCCATTTCTTCTAAATGACGATTTTTCCTTTCAACCACACCATTTTGTTGTGGTGTTCTAGGAGAGGAGAAATTATGCTCAATGCCATTTTCTTCACAAAAAGTTTCAAAAAGATTGTTTTCAAATTCTCCACCATGATCACTTCTAATAGATGATATATGCAAATTCTTTTCATTTTGAATAACTTTGGCTAATCTTTTGAATGCTCGAAATGCATCACTCTTGTTTGCTAGGAACAAGGTCCATGTAAATCGAGAGTAATCATCAACAATAACTAAAGCATAGTAATTGCCACCAAAGCTCATAGTCCTAGAAGGACCAAATAAATCCATGTGCAAAAGTTGTAATGGCCTTGTTGTTGAAACAATGTTTTTGGATTTAAAAGAGGCCTTTACTTGTTTTCCCTTTTGACATGCGTCGCAAAGGACGTCTTTTTCAAAACGTAGCTTTGGTAAGCCAATTACTAACTCTTTAGAGACCAACTTGTTAAGATGGTCCATGTTAGCATGAGCTACTCTACGATGCCATAGCCAAGTTTCATCATTTTTACTAACAAGGCATTTCACATCATTTGAGGAAACTTCATTTAGATTAATCATGTATACATTGTCAACACGGTGCCCAATTAGCACAATTTCATTAGTGTCTTGCCTTTTTATCAAACAACATTTTGAATCAAAGGTGACTAAGTTTCCTTTGTCACAAAGTTGGCTAACACTAATGAGATTATGTTTGAGACCTTTGACAAGTATAACATTATCTATGGAGGTAGAAGGATTTTTACCAACTTTTCCAACGCCGATTACTTTGCCGGTGTTGTTGTCTCCATAGATCACGTTTCCTTCGTTTGTAGGCTCTATTGCGGTAAACTTTGATTCATCGCCGGTCATGTGTTTGGAGCATCCACTATCAATATACCAATTTGTATCCTTAGCTCCAACACGTACCTACAAAATAATTAAAATTGGGATTTAGGTACCCAAGTGAATTTGGGTCCTTGATGGTTAGTATGAGCATAATGCCCATAAGGTGCCCATCTCGTATCTTGACTACAAAAGTTTATATGTTTAATTCTAGTAAAGCATACGGGTGCTATATGACCTACTTTATTACAATAATGACATATGACATTTGGATTATGCATCCTATGCATGTTTCTAAATGGTTGCCTAGGTTGTTTCCTAAATGCAACATCTTTTGATCTATATGCATTGTGATTATAATTTCTAAATGAAGCATGTTGAGGAAGATGTTTAAAGGCTTCATTCCTTTTAGGCATGCTTGCCTTTTGAGCTTGCGGTTGCCTAATAGGAGTTTTAGCATTTTTAAATTTTCCTTTTTCAAAACCTAAACCTTCCTTATTATGAACATGCTTTTGGTTTTTCAACATTTTATCTAAGTTCTTTGAAGATTCATTGAACTTAGCTAAAGTGTTCTTAAGATTTGTAATTTCGTTTTCATGCATTTTGCAAGATTTGTATGGATCACTACTTGTGCTACACTTATCTTTTCCAAGATTGATATTCTCGTTTTTCAACATCTCATTTTGTTTTAAAAGATCCATATTCTTTTTCTTTAGGAGAGAATAATCTTGGGTAAGTTTTGTGTACACCTCAAGTAAGGCATCATATTCATCTTGTAAATTAAAAAAAGTGGAGTTGTCATCACTAACCTTTTCTTCGCTTGCCATTAAGCAAAGATTTGCAACCTCGTCGTCATCGGAGTCGGATTCATCCTCGTTCTCCCATGATATGTATGCTTTCTCCTTCTTCTTAAATTTCTTGTTTTTGTCCTCCTTTTGAAGTTTTGGACAATTGGATTTGATGTGTCCAACTTCTCCACACTCATAGCATTTTGGTACCTTTGTTTTGCTCTTGAAGTTTTTCTTCATTGCAAACTTATTGAATCTTTTTAATAAGAGTGCAAATTCTTCATCTCCTTCTTCTTCATTATCATCACTCTCTTCTTGCAGTGATGTTGTTTTAAGGGCGAGACTTTTCTTCTTGCTTTCTTCACCTTTTTGTCTATTTAGCATAGTCATTTCATAGGTGAGAAGATTACCTCGTAGTTGATCAAATGTAAGTTGATCATAGAGCCTTCCTTCCACAATGGCGTTCACTTTGGAGTTCCATTTTGGTGTAAGGCTTGTAAGCACCTTGGTCACAATTTGTTTATCATTGTATTTTGTGCCAAGCATGCTTAGATTGTTGAAGATCTTGGAGAGTCTTTCAAGAGCTTCTTCAATGCTCTCTTCATCTTTCATTTTAAAATTTTCCCATTCATGAACCAACATAAATACCTTTGATTCTTTAACGTGGTCGGTTCCTTCGTAAGTGATTTGGAGTTTATCCCAAATCTCTTTAGCGGTTTCACATGTAGAGATCTTCATATAATCATGCTCGTTAAGTGCACAATGAATGAAGTTGATGGCTTTATCATTCATTGCCACTTTCTTCCAATCATCGTCACTATATTCATCTTCTCCTTTCGGTACTTGCTTTGAGACGGAGACTTCTCCTTCTTTAGCGCTTGTTGTCTTTGTTGGAATGTGATTTCCATTCTCAATCACTTTCCAAATTCTCACATCTTGAGAACGGATCCAAATTCTCATCTTATTTTTCCAATAAGAGTAATTTGTTCCGCTAAAAAGAGGAGGTCTAGCGGTTGAGTTACCTTCGCTAGTGTTGTTGTTGTTAAAGCCTGTGCTTGCCATGATCTTTTCCCTTAAACGGTTAAGTCTTTCAAAGGGTTAAGCTCTGATGCCACTTGTAGAACCTATGCACAATTACTCAAGAGGGGGGTGAATTGAGTAATTGCAACAACAATGAATCTTTTTGCGAAAGTTAAAGACAATATACAAAAGTGTTATTGTACTAGTATTTTTCCAAGAGCTTAACTCAATTGCTAAGCATTTATAAGGAGCTTTTACTTTCCAATACACACCAACTCAAATAAATTGATCAAGCTTTTCACCAATCGGACTTAAGCTACTCCTTAAGTACTTACGAAGCTACTTTTCGATCACAATTTATTTGCTCAAAGGTAAAAGACAATAATATTGAAGAGATGAGTTTGGAGAGATGCAAACGCTATTTAGAGTGGTTCGGCACAATCCTTGTCCTACGTCCACTTTCTTTCTCAATCGCAATTGAGAAGTTCCACTATTGCCAAGCTTCAAGGTGCTCGCGCAAAACCTTTTACAATCCGAGTCCTTAGTTTCTAACACCTCACGGTATATGATCACCACTCGTATACTAACCCACTCCACTTAGAGATACCTTCTCTAAGATTTGCCTTGAGTACTTAGTATACCTCTTTGGTATCCTCACCGACTATAGTGTTTATAACTCTTGACTCAACCTTGGAGATCACACTCCAATTTACAAAGTGTACAAGAAAACAATTCTCAAAGAATTGTTAAGATGAAATGAGTACTCTCTAGAAGAGTGTATGATTACAAGTTTAGCACTATTGAACCAATTGATATTGCTCTCTCAAATTGTGTATTATAACACCTTAAAAAATGTGTAGAATGAAAGAATATGAACAAGATAGTTTGCAAATACTCAAGTTAGTGAAATAAGGCTTCAATCCATCTATTTATAGATTCCCCAAACCTTAGAAACGTTGGGGAATTAATGGGATGGAGCCTTTATGTCAAAACTAGCCGTTTTTTATGTTTTTGAATTATTTGCATCGATGCATAACACTCTGCATCGATGCAAATGTGTCTTTGACGCTGAAATTTGAATTTTCAGCTAGGTTGCATCGATGCAAACATCTTTGCATCGATGCAACAAGTCGTTGCATGCTTTGCATCGATGCAAGATGAGTGTGCATCGATGCAAACCTTAAAGAATGGCTTAAAATCACTTCAAAATACTTAGGATTGATCTCAAACTTGTTGGAGTCAATTCCTATGCTTTTGTACCTTTGAAAACAAGTTTTAAACCATTTGGCTAGCATCGAATTGCAAGATGTGCATATGATATGATAATCAATATATTTTGTGAGTGTGTGTTGAGAGATTTAGCAATTGGTTCTTAACAAGAAGTTACCTAAGTCCTAAGACACTATACTTGTCTTCAAATGTTATGGACTTGAGTTTCTTGTTGTTGTTGTGTTGCTTTCAACTCTTCATTCCTCAACGTTGAATGTTGGTTGATCTTTCAATCATGCTTGTTCATTCAAGTTGTTTGTTGGTTTGTCTTTCATGTCGTTTGTTGGTTTGTCATTCATCAAAACCTATGAATACAAACTTCACATACAAGCAACATGATTTACAGAATTTGTCCTTAATGTAAATTCTTTGGGTATTAAATCAATTTTCCATTTCTTAAGAGATTTAATTGCTGCTAGAGTTTCCCTTTCATGAGTAGTATATCTCTGTTCTGTTGGAGTAAAAGTCCCTGAAATATACCTGCAGAGTAATTCCTTTGGGGGATATTTAGAATCTAGTGATTCTTTTTCTTGTTCCAAACTTTTTATAGCTTTCTTAGCTTTTAGACATCCTGACCAGGTTATGTCTGAAGCATCTGTTTCTACTATTAAGTAGTCATTTTCTTCTGGAATATAAAGTTCTGGAAGTTTTTCACATAATTCTTTAATTCTTTGAATTTGTATACTATCTTTTTCATCCCATTTCCATACTTTTTTAGTACTTATTTTTGGAAATAAACTTTTAGTGTATTCTGTTATATTCTTTAAAAATCCCTGATCAGAAATATAATTTATACACCCTAAAAATCTTTGTAATTGTTTTCTATCTTCTATTTTATTAGGAAATAAATTTACCTTTTCTAGAACATTTGGTTGAAGTTTTAGCTTTCCTTGAGTGGATAAAATTAATCCAAGGAACTCTATTTCTTGTTTTGCTATTCTTGCTTTCTTTTTACTAAGAACTAATCCTTTTTCCTTGCATCTTTCTAAAACTATTAATAATTTTTGAAGATGATATTCTTTATCCTGTTTTGTAAAAATTAGTATATCATCAATGTATACTAAAACAAATTCATTTAACTCTTTTAGATTTTCTTCCATAAATCTTTGATAAATACCTGGGGCTTGCTTTAATCCGAATGGTAATACATTCCATTCATAAAGCAACACACTTGTTGATTCTTTTGTTGGGCAAGTAAAAGTAGTTAATTTCTTTGTTTCTTCGTCTAAACGAAGTTGCCAATATCCTGATTTTGCATCAAGAGATGAAAACCAAGTTGCTCCTTTGATTTTTTCTAAAATAGAATCTTTTCTTGGAAGTTTATGAGCATCACCAATAGTTGCTTCATTCATTTTCTTATAGTTTATTACCATTCTTCGTTTTCCCCTTTTAATTTCATTGTTATTTTCAACGTAAAGCTGGAGCCGCATGAGGACTTTTACTTGATCTTATAATTCCTTTTTCCAAAAGATCTTTACACTCTAATGAGAACTCTTCTCTATCTCTCGCGGAATAAGGAATTTTATTTGGAACATTTATCTCTTTTGTGGGATCTTTTAATTTAATGCTTACTAATTCGTTATTTGTATTTTTAATATCTAAAGGATTTTCAGCACAAATTTCATCCAAGAGTTCTTCTATTTTTATTTCAAGATTATTTTTTGGAATATTTATCTGAAAGTATAGATTTAAATAACATGTTTCTAATATAGAAAATATTTTAAATTTTAAGATTTTATCTATAGTAGTAGTTGGTATTCTTATACGTTTTGATTTTTGATTTATTGAAGAATCGTGTGGAGCTTTTAAAACTATATATGTTAATTCTTGAATGAATGGATGATATAGCTTTAAAAAGTTATTTCCTATGATAAAATCCATTCCAGAATCTAATATATATATAGATGGAACAATGAACTTATAATTTTGAATAAAAATTTCAACCATCTCTGCTTTTTGGTTAATTTTATGTATTGATTTGTCAGCTATTCTGACTCTTAATGGTTTCTTTAATTTTTTCCAATCAAGTTTTATACTTGAACTAGCAAAGCATTGTGTTGCCCCAGAATCTATGAAAGCATTTATAAACTTTTCTGTTATTTTTATAGTAATAAATGTAGCATTATTGCTCAGTCTCTGAGTCTGTTTCTGAGACATATTCAAAAATATAGTCTAAGTTATCATCAGATTCTTCTAATGGTTCCATGAAACAAGACTTAGCAATTTCTATTTGTTTAGTAAGATTCTTTTTATCCTTCTTTTTCGGGCATTCATTTGCGTAGTGTCCTTCTTCTTGGCAATACCAACATTTACAATTTTCTTTTTTATTCGGACAATAGTTATTTCTTTGTCTTTTGTTTTTATTGTTATTTTTTTTTCTAAAATATCTCTTTTTTCTCCAGTTTGGATAGTATTTTCTTTTTCTAAATTGATATTTTCTTTTTCTTTGAAGATTTTTATTAAGACCATATTTTTGAGGTATCTCCTCATTATCCTGACAGCAAATTCTTATTATATTTGCAAATCTTTTTTGAGTTGCTTCTTGCATACAACGTTCTTTTATTTCCTCTCTTATAGCAGAGGTTGCTCCACCAAAATTATTTTCAATTGTTCCTCTATTTATTTCTCTTATAAATCTTCCCATTATAAATTCATTAGCAGGATATAGAAGTTTTGTTATGTACATACTAAGATAATGATTTTTATCTTCTTCTTTTAATTTGTAATAATGTATCTATATTCACATATATAAGACTCCACATTACATAAATCATATATCTGAATATTAGCTAAATGGTTTTTTGCTTCTTGATATTCTTTATTATAGACTTCTTGTCTATGATCTATAATATTTTTTCCAAAAAATTCTTTATATAAAATCATCATTATATATAATATCTTATCATAAGCTGTTGTTTTTGTTTCTAATTCTTCTATTATTTGGTTTTCTATTGATATCATATAATCTCTTATAGTTCCTTTAGTATGAAACCCTATGTAATTCCAAATGTCCCTTCCAGATAATTCACCAAGTTTTGGATTAGTAAAGGCTTCTAATAAGAAGGAATTCAACCAATTTTCGAAAATTTCTTTTTCGTTCTTTTTGCAGTCTAAATCGAGTATTCTTTCTCCTCCCATTTCCTGGATTTTAGGAATGTATTTTGATGGTATTTTTGTATATTTTGAATCTTTATTTATAAACCCTTTTTTAAAAGCATAATTATCAAAACCTGTTTCCCATTTAAATTGAGATTGATTATCCTTAGATGTTCCAGCTTCATTTTTTACTTGTATTGGAATAGCTGGTTCTTCGTCACTTGAATAATCTAGAATGTGTTCTTCATTTTTTATATTTTCAGAATTTACTAATTCTTCCTCTATCTGAAAACCATGTTCCATAATATTATTTTCTTGAGCCATTTTTAATTGTTTAAAAAGCATTGTAACTTCTTCTAATTTTTCTTCAATATTCATAATTTTAGTGGTGGTTTTACTTTTAAATCTGTTATGTTAATTATGTTTTGAAATTTTTCTTCCTTGGGATTCTCTTTTTCCTTATTTCTTTAAAATTTTATGGATGTTAATATTTCTTCAAGCATATCTACTATAGAATTTAATTGTGGGTTAAAAGTATGATATAGATGTGGGGAATCATTTCCATGGTAACATTTTTTAGAAATTTCGTGTGAAAAATAAGTTTTTTCAGGTTTTTGAAGTCCTTCAATAAAATTTATAGTAAAATAAAGATTTTGAGAAAAATCATTTGTATTGATTTTAAGAATTCGGTGTCATTACAATTAACATTAGTTAAAATTATTAATTTTTGATCTATTAATTTTGATAACTTAATTATTTTTTCTCTTAAATCTTCTAATTTACTTTTTTCCATTAGATGACACTTTTCTTTGTGAAGAGTTACACTTTTTAAGTTAAAAGTGTAGTTTTAACCACCACTAGTTACCATAGACATAGCCACTAGAGACTTGGCTTATTATCATTGCGAGATTCAAGTACTTACAATCTTGCAACGGAGCATACGTACGTTCACGGATGGGCGCAGTTCCCTTGTTGCCAGAAGGCAGGCATAGTCAATTCTGGACCCCCTGCAATATAATTAATGCACAGCGTTTTGGTTGTCAAGATCACTATTCTGTCTTTATTCAATGAAAATTAACTACACCACGGATCAAGGACAATTAGATCATGAAAACAGCTAATTTCATTTTCATTTCTGTGTCAATTTTCCATTTTTTATTTTCATCTTTTTCTTTTTGTTTAATCACATATTTCCTTCTTCGATGCATGCATCTAATGATTTGCAAATTAATTAAAAAGGAAACAGTAATGTTATGTTATCAACTTTTTATCTGCCAAAATCTGCCAACTTGAGTTGGGCTGGACATGAAGTTTATCTACTAAATAAAGCCACATCTAAGTTAATCATGGTTTAATCCTAATTTATCACGTGTTGGTAATAGTTGGCAGATTCTCTCTTGGTAACGTATACTTTTTCAAAAGGAAAATCGCTCGGCCGTCGCAGCATCAGTCTTGGCAGCAACAATGGTCTTTCATTTCTATCACTATGATAAGCGAAGGGAGGGACTAGTAATATGAGTAATTCTTTGGATTTTTTTATTTAAAAAAATTTCTATTTTTTATTTTATTAAAAAGTCAGTTTTATTAAATTTTGAAATGTTCGAATAAAATTTGAAAAAAAAATCTTTTTATTTTAAAAACCTTTCATGTACTTTTAAAAAACAGAAGTAAATATATTTTTATATTAATGAAACATAAAAAAAAATAAATAAAATGAGTACTTAAAAGAATTATCCAAACTCATCACTCTGAGTCTCGTATTAATTATTAACTATGTTCGTTCAATTAAGTAGATCAAACCATGCTATGAATTTATATACGAGTTTAACTTTTGACAGGGAAGATAAAAAGGATAAAAATAGGGCATGGTTTCAAGCTAAAAGATAGTATAGATTAAGGGTCCTTTGGATTAACGTTTCTAAACTCTGAAGTACAAAAATTACTTTTATATAATTGTAAAGGTGTTATGAACAATTTAAAAAAGTAAAAAAAAAAATCTTTGATTTGAGCAAGCAATATGTTGCCTTTTTTAAAAGAGAAAAAGTTTCAAGAATATTTTAATGAATTCTCTATTAAAAAATATTTATATTTTCTATGCAAATAGAAAAAAATATCTTATTTAAAAAGATTTAAAAGAAAAAAGTATTTTTTTTTCAAAAGTTAATCTAAAATCACCCTAAATGTACAATGCTAAAATTCCAATTAAGTAAGATAATTATTATTTCTTCATTTGGAAGGTAAAATTGATATTGATACTACTTATTTTCCTTTTAATAATTTTTACTCAGCAAAACTGATAGAAAAAGAATAATTTAGTTACTTGAGTCTCAAGCTATAACAAAATTGTATATAACCAGATTAGTTTTTTCTATTATGTTAGTTATATTGGTTATTTTTCTGCAGTCTTACTATGTGTATATGGTATACAAAACTTAAAACTCTTGTGTAAATGATTAATTCACAATCCATTCCAAAACAATCCAAATTTCTATTTTCTATTCCCTTTGGTCTCTGGCTCACCAAGAACAACTTCTACACTAAGTCTTTAGTTCTTTTTATAGTATGAAAGCATTAGAATTTTTTTTTTCATGTCTTTCATTATCTCTTTTACCACAACAATTTTAAGAGAATAAAATTTTTTTATTATTGTCTAATAAAAAATTCATAGAGATTTTTTATATCTTGAGGGAATATTATTATTAACTCATTAACAATTATGTATGAGGACGAATATCTATGTAAAAAAAAAATGATTCGTTCGTGTTTTGAAATTACAATATTCCACTTCTTGTCATTTTTATCCCTATTTTTCTCAACAAAAACAACACAATTATAATAGTAATCATCAAATCCATGCTAACAAATGTACAAGATAAACATCACTAAAATCTTTATTCTCTCAACTCTAAGATATCCTTCTATATCAATTCTTTTTTATGTTACCTCATCACATTCTTGAAAAAGAATTGAAACAAAGGAAGGATAGAGGTGGAATTTTGACAATAATAATTAAACCAATCATAGCTATCAATTCCAATAAATTCAAAGCCAAATCCATCAACTACATATGAATTACAATGAAACATAAAATCACTTGGATTTCTCTTACCTTTTCAACTCATGATCTTCTCATCATTTTAGCTTTTTTCCGTTACAGAAAGAGATTGACACAAGAAACAAAGTCAGTCTAAGAAAAGCTTAGACATTCTTTTCTAATCAAAGAGAATAAATAATATTTTTATGTAAGAGTATATATCCATTTTGGTCCTCAAAGAATTTTAGACTGGACACTTTAGTCCCCAATTAAAATTAATTACTCGATTGGTCCCTAACAATTAACTCCGTCAGTCACTTAGGTCCTTTACTCCGTTAATTCTAACGGAGGACAAAATAGTCCCTGACAACTCTAACAGGGGACAAAATGGTCCCTGATCTCCTCTATTCGAAAACGACACTGTTCTCTTCCAATTTCCATCATATCTCGCATAACACTAACAGTCTAACACTGTAACTTCAAAGTACACAATGCACACTCTGTAAATTTAATGTTCACAAGAAAAAAATCCTCATCGGATTGAGTTACTGATGTGGTTTGTAATTTTAGAAAGATTGAATACTAGAGATAGATTATGTAAATTTAAGATTATACCAGAAGCGGAATCCTTTTGTGTCTTATGTAAGGATAGATTGGAGACGGTACATCACTTGTTTTTTCATGTGATCGTATATGGAAGTTGTGGGGATCAATCTTGGTGGATTGGAGTGTGATTTGGGTTTGGCCAGGAACCACCAAAGAATGTTTTGAGGTGTGGATGGATAGAAAGATAAGAAAAGATATGAAGAAAGTGTGGATTGTGTTATTTTTTTCTATAATATGGTGCACATGGAGATGTAGAAATAACATTGTCTTTAATAATGGAGTGTTGGTATTAGAGAAGTTAAAGGAGGAAGTTGTAGAATGCACAAATCGATGGTGTCAAGATTGGCAATATAGAAGTAATTGATGTACTTATGAGTGCAAATATCAAGTCTAAGGTGAATAAGAAGACATATGAAGTTGATCTTTGATGCATGATTTACTGATCTATGAAAAAGTCCAATAATTCTGCAGATTAAAAGTTGGAAGGAGAACGATCATGATTTGATGTTGTATAACTGATCAGGTTCATCTTGAAGTGTCTTTAGAGGAGCTAAAATCATTATATTCTTTTGCTCCCTGTTTGCTGTTTTATGCTAGTTTTTTATATTTTCTTTGTAGTTATTGCTCTGTTTTTGTTACTGTTTTTTGGAACTACGCCCACTTTGTTTAAAATTGGGTAGAGATGTAATTTGCATACGATGTCGAAGGAGAATCTTTTCATGACGTTCTAATGTCCAACAATCTATATTGCTTGCCGGAGAGTGGAGAAAGGCGTGCCCTTGGAGTAGTTGTGAAACTTGGTCTTGAGGATGTCGTAGACGTTGTCGGGGTTGGAGGTAATGTTATCAAAGACGTAGAAGTGGATGCTTTTGGTGTGTGAAGTGCAGAGGAGGTGGATGTACCAATCATAAAGATTTAGAAAGTGTATGGTTCATGACATGTTGAGGTAGGTGCGACACGTGTGACAATTACACCATGGCTTAATCTTGGAGTTAAAGAGGAGGAAGGAAAAGATGGAAAAGAAGACTGTGAAGGTAAAGAAGGAGAGTATGAATGTTAGGGTTATGCGAGATATGATAAAAATTGGGGAAGAACAGTGTCGTTTTCGAATAAAGGGGTCAGGAATCATTTTGTCCCTTGTTAGAGTTGTCAGGGATCATTTTGTCCCATGTTAGAGTTTTCAGGGACCATTTTGTCTTCCGTTAGAGTTGACGGAGTCAAGGACCTAAGTGGCTGACGGAATTAATTGTTAGGGACCAATCGAATAATTAATTTTAATTGGAGACTAAAATGTCTGGTTTAAAATTCTTTGAGGACCAAAATGAGTATGGGGTGAAAAGAAAAAAGCTTCTAAAATAGAAGAATACCATTCATGATGAAGTGATGCTCTCTTTTCTTGCCTTCAATCCTGGAAATTGCAAGTTATGTATGGATGTTATTTGCCTTCCACACTTTTAATTATTATTTACTATAGTTGTCAGAACCGATCCAATGATCGAACTGATTAAACTGTTGGGTTACTAGAAGTTTTGGTTCAATCGATGGATCATCGGTTGATTCAGTCTTCGGTTTCAACATATATCATCACAGCAACAACAATAAACAATCAACAAAATCACTTCGTATTTATAATCAACAAAATCAATTCATAAATCAATTCAACAATCAACAAAATCATTCATAATCAGCAAAATAATTCATAAACTAATTCAACAATAAAATTAACAACAATAATATTTCAACCATTTCAACGTTTTAAGTTCAATATCGGCCATATTCTAATTAAATTCATAAATCAAACAACAATAAAATTAACAGAAATAACATCAATGAATCAACTATTAAAAATTAATATAGAATATTAGAATAACTGAAAGAAAAAATGCATGTTGTCTATTGTTGCAGTTGTAGAATCGAGGAGTGCAGTGTAGGCAGCAACACTCGCGGAAGAGAGGCGACAGAGGAACGAAGGCAGCAACACCTGCGGAAGAGAGGCGAGAGAAACTTTTTATTTTTGGTGTCTATCAACTATAACTATTTTAAGTGTACATTAAAATCAGTCATTAGTATAAAATATTTGTTGGAATACAAATATATATTTGAAATGAATCAAATAATATATGTATTTATACACAAATATATTAACAACAGATTTTAATAGCTAATTTTAGTGTACAAATAATATTTTATATTGAATATTGGTTTATTTCTTGACTGGTTTATCCATTTATTATTACCATCACTTATCATTAATGAATATTGGTATACCTATCACAAATGCGGATTTTTTAAATAAATAATTTAAATATTTTATTTTTGAATATGAGTCATTTAGACACAATTTACTATTTTATGTCCTATTATTTATTATGTTTATATTGTAAATGATTTAACTATTGTTATATCTCATTTATAAATCTCATTTATAATATAAACGAGATAAGACACAATTTAAATATACAAAACGGGTGTAAATGAGATACGTGAAGAGATACATGATAAGTATATTTCGTTTACACTGTAAATGAGATATGAGAAAAGGCAACTCAAACACAATGTAAATGAGACATGCCCATAATTAAATCGTTACACTATAAACAAGATATAGTAAGACAAATTTCGATCATCTTTATAAGGAACTGCAAACAGTAGCATTCTTCACAAACACTTCAATCATTCTTCTCTATTTTTTCAACAAGTTTAGTAAAAACGTCTAGTAGTAAGTATATCTTTATGAGTGTCTATTCTAATTGCACATAAGAAACAACCATAAAGGAGTTATATTTGAGTGTGAGAGTCCTATCCTTTTGCACACTTGTTATTTGGATTCTCTGTCTAAGTTAAAGAGACTAATATTGATGAGCATGGATGCTAATAGGACAAAATATATCAGAAGAGTTGAGTATAAGTTGTTAACATCAATAAAAAAATAGAGTATTTCATTTTTGTATTTTTTAGCTAGATAGTGAAGAGCATATGTGCCTAATTTTGATGTCCATGGGAGAATCATGGCTCAACAAATGATGAAGCTTTTCTACAGAGATTAGTGATGTAGGTGGTAGTAGTTTTGGGCATTTGAATTTTATCCAAGATAACCCACCTCTTGCACCACCCTCCACACTGTGCTAGTCCAAGGGAACACATGGACATGGATATTCATGAGTCAGATGAAGAATATATTACGGACAACAATGAAAGTAGTTCTACTGAGGATGAAGAGGACTTTATACCTGAGACCTTGCTATGAGGATCAGTTCGATACTTTCTGCCTCTCCCACGACCAGTTTTGAAGTTGTCAGATGTAGCTAGCCATAATCACACAAGTTTCGCATTGGTTATAGATTCAAGAGTAGGGAGGCTGTCATGCTAGGTGTGAAGAATTACAGGATTCAGAAGAGTGTCGAGTATATGGTCGTGGAGTCTAATCGAGCAAAGTACCATGTGTATTGCAGACAATCTGCTGCAAGATATCCATGGAGTCTCCGTGTTTCACTCCGATAAAATCTTGGATATTGGTAAGCCACATCTTGATGTCTTAAAGAAGTTTATTGTTGTTTATCATAATGCTTATTGATAAACATATGGCGACACACTTGTCTAGCTCCCACCATGTTTGAGAACCATCGACAGTTGGACAGCAATCTAATATGTAGTGTCATCATGTCCCTCATGCAGTCCAACTCACCTGTTTCTATTGCTGTCCTACAAGGTGTAATTGGGTAGAGCTATCACTTCAAGCTCTCGTACAGAAAAATTTGGATGGCGAAGCAAATGCAATTGCTCAAACCTATGGTGATTGGAATGAGTCCTATAACAAGATTACGAGATTGTTGCAAGTATTGCAGAATTGTTATCCCGACAGGATAACTAATTTCAGTGCTGTATCATACTATGATAGATACTTGGTGGTCTACGATTGCTACCAATTTAAGGTTTCAAGCATTGTAAGTCCTTTTTATCTGTGGATGGCATGCACCTGTACAATAAGTATGGTGGTGTATTGCTAATTATTGTGGCACAAGATGGTAACAGTAACATTTTTTTCAGTTGCTTTTGCTATCATAGTGTCCGAAACAACGGAGTTGTGGTCATTCTTTCTTACCAACCTTAGACAACATGTCACACCACAAGAGAAACTTTTGATTATATGGGATTGATCCCAAGCCATCAAAATCGCACTGAATGCCGATGATAGTAGTTGGAAGCCTCCTAGTATTTATCCGTTTCATAAAACGAGTGCACTTGTGATATGTTCACATGTGTATGTTTCTTATCCATAGTTAAATCGTTTATACCGTAAACATAATAAGTAGTAAGACACAACAGTAAATTATGTCCAAATTACCTATACCCGTCAGCCCATATATTGATTAATGAATTCTAATTTGTTTTCTTCGTTTTCTTTTAAAAAATCATTTCGGGTAACTATAATTTACGATTCAATTTTAATGCTTCAGCACTATGTACTTTATCCGGATAAGAAAAGGGTTACTTGTTCCAAAAATTACAAAGAAATCAAGCATCCTCTAATCTCTGAAAGTCCAATTCCAATAGATCAACAAATCAAAGATTCTGTTCCCGCTCAGGAAGTCTAACTTGGACCAAATGCATTATGCCATTCCAATATTTTTATTAATTGAATTTCGCATTGTAAATCCTATGAAACGAGTTCTTTACTTTGTATAATTGCTGTCTGGAGAGAATATACTTGGCTTACTTGTGATTGTAAAATTACTTATTTTATGTTATAGATATGTCTTAGTTGCACCACTTAGCATTTTCTTTTGATTTTAACTTACACATTTCGACGTAATTTTCTTTAAACTTTGTCAAGAATTTACCTAACTTTAAAAGACTTGCATACGTTTATTAACTATGCTTACATTTATATTCAATAAGGATAACTAAGGACAGTTTAAAATTACTTCAGAATACAAATCAACTCGTTAAAACCAAAAATAGAATTATTTATTTTTCTGAATCTTTGCACAATACTTCTAATATTTCCGAATATTTCAAAGTACTAAAAAAGGTCGAATAAACAAATTCAAATTCCTAATAAATAAAAATGGAAAATAAAATAAATATGGAATTGGGTTTTATAAAGATTTAACAGAGTCGATGAATTCCCTAAGTGGGTTGAGTGTTTTTTTTTTCCAACAGAAAATATCAATCCCTGCTTTCCCCTCTAATTTATGTTTTCTTACACTGCACAGGGTACATAAATATGACATGATAACCCATCCATTGAGAAAATTCAAAGCCATCTCTACTTAATTACCACCAACTACAATCAAAATCAACACACAAAATAACTTAAAACGGGCAATATCACTCTGATAAGGCAAGAAAACACAATCCAAGATTTGAAGTCCTTACTACAAAATGCAATTTGTGCCACCACTTTAGTTGTTGTCCGAAAGAGGCTTCCGAGCCAAAAAGAAGTACATAGGTGTGAATATCTCTTTCCTGAAAAAAGGTAACAAAAGCAAGTCAAGTTTCAGTAGTCCTCCTCTAGTGAGAATTGTTGTTAAATTAAACTAAATCGTATTTGATTCTCATGTGCTTCAATCGAAACTCAGATGTTTTCAGATTAGTGTCCTTCCAACTTAAGAGTCAAGAATGAGAATGAGACGAGATCAAGATCGGATGGATCACTGAGAGAGATACCACTATTCTTCCTTTTAAGATGATACACATTGAGACATTGTGTTTCAGTTCTATCGTGTTTCTCGCTGTCTCTGTTCTATGCAACTAAACATCATTGTGCATCTCTATGTATATGTATTTGTGTATCTGAGACACTAATCAATCGGAGCCGAATTGCCAAGAATGGTTTAAGAACACCCCAACCTTAGCTCCAATTGAAACAAGTATATAATATAAGAGCTTCAAATGTGGATAGAGAGTGACATTACAAAGATAAATGAGAAACTTACTTTCCGCCTTCAACTAGTCCCTCAGCAGCTTTCTCTAGAAAATCTTGAACCCTTAGACTCCCCTTTGGAGCCAATCCAGCAAATTCCAAAGCCTTGACCTACAAATAAATCAAATTCATCGTCTGAAAGACTCAAACTAATATCAAATTGAGTAATACAAAAAATCTTATCTTATATATATAAAAGGTAAGAGGTCTCGAGCAATAGCTTTACAATATGGCATGTCTTGCTTAATTAATAGACACGAGGATTTTATATTGCAAAATGGCATTTGATTGACAATGATTCACATACTTCGTTAAGTAATGCTGAAATTTTTATCCACAAAAAAAAATTCAACTATGATAAGAAATTTTCAAGATTAAAGTATTATGAAATAATACAAATAGAATACAATGTATAATTAACATTTCAATTTCAAGGAGAGGATAATGCTAGTATGCGACTCTAAAATTGATAATGCTACTCTAACTTGATGAAAATTTGTAATAAATATATTCTGTAATTGAGATTAAGATGTCTCAATTTGGAAATGACATTCTCAATTTGGAAGTGGCAAAATCCACTCTTAATTTTATTGTAATTTTTAATATGTTGCCAAATTACAATAGAGTGGAATTAAATCCAAATACTTAAAACGAATAAAATAATAGCTATGGTATTGAGTAAAAATACCATGTTTCTGGTAAAAAATCGTCCAACGGCTGTTAGACGGAAGCTACTCAATGAGAAGTGATTTTTGTCTAAAGGCTGGTACCAGGGAACAGGAGACTCCTTTGCAAGATCTTTTTCCCATATTATCTTCATACAGAAAAGGAATGATTCTCCCCTTAGCCAAATTGTCTATCTTTTAGAAAATCAAATAACAATATCGTCAAAATTGATAACTACTAAGATTTTATTGTTCACCTCAAAGCCTGCTTGCTTAAGAGCTTCAAGACACTTTGTAGTCGACCTAATGTCTGGAAGACCATCACCAATCTCAACTTCTGCCTGCAACAATGAATTTTACGTATTGAATTACAAAACATGAAGTTGTTTCCACAGAATTAATAGATAACATCTTCGTTTTTGTCCATATTTTACCTTTATTTTTTTATGTTCTTGGTTATTGGGATCAAATGCATCGGTCATGCACCATTCATATGCAGCAAAACATTGGCCGGGCTTCAACACTCTATAAATTTCTTTATAGCATCCATACTATTCCAAATTCATGAGGTTTAAACATGTTAGAAAATAAAAATTCCATCATTGTTGAAATTTACTGCTAACACATTTACTTCATGCAGTTATGTGTAAGGCTACGTTGAAAATTTATCCACAATCATTGACAGCTTACGGGCGCAACTGCAAAAGTAAGAATAAAAAGCTCGTAAGTGTATGAATTACAGTCACATACAGCATCAGGTGCATGGCAGGTGGCTTCAATTGCATACACTGCATCAAAACTGTTGTCTGGAATAGGCATTTTCATGAAATCAGCCTGCATTATCAAACTACTCTTAGCCAAAAGCTATGTCTTAGGCATTTTTATTATAAGCTTTTCCGAAAATAATATCCAACATATATAATTGGATAGGAACAATTTTACAATAATCTTGGATCCACATGTTGTGAAACTAGTAGGCTTCCAACTTGGAAAACAAAAATTAATTGATTTTGAAGTATCAACCTTAATGAAGTCGCAAGTCTTGTCTACTCCAGCTATACGATTGAGTTCCTGTCAAATAACAAAAAACTGTAAATGATGGAAATACTTTTGGAGTTGCCGTGAAGCAACATTTTTATTAATTATTTTTTATATAACCCAATAAACAAAAAAATAATTATAGTTCTGTAGTTAAAGAATCTATAAAGAGTATAACTTAAAGAAACTAGGTTCGATTTCTCACAATGACCATTTTGGAATTATTTTTACAAAATTGTGAGAGAGACCAAAAAATGTGAGAACCCAAGATTCAAATCAAACTACCCCAATTCTCTACATATAGGTATAGATACTATCATCGTTTAAGAAAATATGGAAAAGCAACATAAATACTTCATCAAGAAGGTCAAAATAATTGTTCAACTAACAGGAAGCTTAGGATGATAGACTTTGTGTATCAAACACTAGAAGATTCATGAGGATACTACAAAATTTCCAAGCATTAATGTGCTAAATACATAGTAACACTCAAATCAATGCATCAATTTTATGTGAGAAGACTCAAACAATTTTAACAATGATAGTACAAGCCTACATCAGATAGATATAGTGATTGAACCAGAAGGTCAAATAGTTTTGCCAATTACTTCTCAAAAGTCAAAACTTGTGTCAGCATGTTACATCTCACAACACATACCTTTCCTCTCAATATTTGGTACTCATTGTTATTCAACCCTGTAACTGATGTTGAGCTGCAGAAAAATACATTTAATCAATTTTTGTCAAGCATCAAAGGCAGAGCAGGGAAGAGCAAAAGGAGAGGAAGCCAAAAATGAAGAGTTATTGTTCACCTAAAGCGAGCAATTTCTCTCAATGGTCCTCCAATTCCGCATCCAACATCCAAAACCTAAACCCAAAAAAATAAAAAAGTTCATGAGTATTTACTAAAAATGTACTGATAACCAAATAACAAGATGCTACTTTGTTCTATTGAAATATCAAAACCTTCTGCCCAGGCTTCAGGCCAAGTTGCAAAGCAAGGAAATGCTCGTGACGTTTGATGCTTTCTCGAAGAGACTCACCATTCCATCTGAAAGAGAAGAAAAACATCAGCATGACCCAATTAACAGCAAAATATTGAATTTGAAATTGCAGAACGAAGCAACCAGACCTGTGTGCAAAATGGAAAGATTCTCCCCACCCAAACTCATAAAAGCTCGTAGCAAGATCATAGTATTTGTTAACCTGAAAAATATGCATTCTTATGATATCCTTTCTGAAAATAATCAAATTAGTTACAAGACGAGAAAATATAAACAAACATCACTTGTGTGATGGAAGGAGGATAGATGAAAAAAAGAAAAAGAACATATATGCATTGATTTTCTCTTTTCAAAAAAATAAAAATGAAAAGGAGATAGCTATGCGTTGATCATCAAAACATAATTGTGACAGAGTAACCAATCTAATTAACTAGATATCCATAATAATAGTCCAGAGCCATAATAATATATTTTATTGCTTTTTCTTCTTAATCTCTCACCATATCAGTGTAGTTAGCATTCCTATCTTCTTGTTTCCCTCCATAGTGAACATGATACTTCTCATACCTGAACAATAAGATCAATAACAGACAAAACCAAGATTACTAGTCGACCAATGTATGTATAAATAAACTGAGATTTATAATTTCCAAATTTAATAGCAGTAGAATCACCAATTTTCTGAAGCACATATGACTTTAATCTTAAGGGCTTAAGAACAACAATTATCAAGTTATTTTACATAACCAACACAACTTGTCCGATTATATTAGCAGCAAAACCAATGGAGATGCAGAACATTTTCAACAGTCTGTTCTAATTTTATTTCGTGTTGTGCTTAAAGTTGTATGCAGGGTAAAATTGAAAGAAAGATTTGATAATGTTACATCGATTAATGAATAAATATCCAAATTTTCATTGCGAATAGACAATCGACAGAAGAATCCTTCAATTTTCATCTAAAAACAGAGTCAGATTTTGATTTAAAATATCCAAAACAAGAAAATTTCTTTACTCAATGTTGCAACATTTATTATCAAAATCAAATCAAATTATCAAAAGGTAACCAAGAACAGAGAAAATTTGAGTAAATACAAAAAGAAGTGAACAGATTACTGAAATCACAAAAGAATTAACCAAATTGCATGTGTATATATCAAGCTAAAAAGTTAAATATAAATCTAAAAATTTCTTTACTAAATATTGTAACATTTATTATCAAAATCAAATCAAATAAAATTTAAAAAAAAACAACCGAGAACAGAGAAAATTTGAGTAAATTAAAAGAAAATCTGAACAGATTACTGAAATCACACAGAAATTCAACCAAAATGCGAGTATCAATATCAGAACCAAATTACACACACACACACACACACACACACATATATATATATATATATATATATATATATAAAGCTAGAAAGTTAAATATATAAATCTAAAAATTATTAAGATAAAGAAGAATGGCATACTTATCAACAGCATCTAGAACTTGAGCTTTGTTGATCTTGCCACCAACACCTGATGCCAAATCCATAGCGATGACTTAATTCAATAAACCACCTTTGAATCTACACACACAGAATTCCCAAATCAACATTCAAACATAAGTTAAAAAAGAAAAAAGCCGAAAATTAACAAATGAATGGGATGCCGAAATAAAGGAAAAACACGAATGTGACTGTGCAAACTGCAAAGAGTAAAAACTAGCATTGAATGCCAGAAAGAGTGTGAAAATACCTATGCACTGTTGATATTTTCAGGTAGTGTCTGAGTTTTAGAGAAGCTTGTTTGTTTATATGGAGAAGGATGGCCACTTTAAATTCTAAAATTTCAGAAATAGACAAATGAGGAATGAATTAAAATATCAGTTTAATTCTTAAAATTTTATAATATAAAATTTAATAAATTAATTAACTCCAAAAAGCTTTCATTAAGACAATTTTACGTTTTAAATATTTTTATAATTTTATATTTTACATATTTAATTTATTATTTTAATTTTACTTTGAATTTCAATTTTCTATACATTTAAAATTAGGGGTGTGCATGGGCCGGGTGAAACCGGGTTTGATGTGACCCAGACCCGGCCCGAAATATATATCGGGCCTATTTGTTAGACCCGAACCCGACCCTAGACCCGATGAAACCTATACACTTTCGGGCCACGATTATACCGGGTAAAAACCGGGTGAAAACCGGGCCGTTAACATTATATTACCTTGATACCTTCTTGTAAGTTAGCATGTAAAAATATCCAAATTTTCAAGACTCCAACTATTATTTGACATGGTAAAATTCACTTAGAAAAATATAATAAGAACCAACTTTTCTCTAAAATTAAAGCATAACCATAATCAATACTAATATTGCCTAATAACACCAAATATTTAAATCAATACAAATAACACAAGATTATGCATTAGTCTAAAGTCTTATGCATTTTAAATATAAAACATTAACTTATAGTCTTCTATATAATGACTAGTAATACAAAATATTAAGGTTTACAATACTTAAATTTCACATAATAATAGCCATCATCCATCACTAATAACACAAAATATTAATTGTGTATGATGACTGGGCCACCGGGCCGATTTCGGGTGACCCGAGATATGGCCCGGACCCGACCCGAAATAATGACCGGGTCTATTTTTAAGACCCATACCCGGCCCTAGACCCGATAAAATCACACCAAATTAGCCCCAACGGTGTTCGGGACCGGGCCGGATCTTCGGGCCGGACCGGGCCATGCACACCCCTATTTAAAATAATTCGTAACCCAATTCAACACTAACAAAATCACTGCATATTCATAGTCAGCAAACCCAATTCATAAACCAATTCAACAGTAATATTTCACCCATTTCAGCTTTTCAAGTTCAACCTCTGCCATATTCTAATCAGATTCATAAATCAAACAACAATAAAATTAACAGAAATAACATCAATGAATCAACTATTAAAAATTAATATAGAATATTAGAACAATTGAAAAAAAACGTACGTGTTGACTGTTGTTGTAGCTGCAGAATCGAGCAGTGCAGTGCAGTGCAGGCAGCAACACCCGCGGAAGAGAGGCGAGGGAGGGACGGAGGCGCGGCGAGACGCGAGCACTCACCGGGAAGCACAGCTGCAGGAAGAGAGGCCAGACGCGAGCAGTGGAGCACACCGGGCGTTGGGTGCAGTGATGGCGGACGAGCAGAATACGAGGCAGAGGGAGCAAGACCGCTGGCGAGGGACGACGAGCGGAGAAGACGCGGCGAGACGCGAGCGTGCGGTGGATCCGGCAAGAGCACAAGATGCGGTGGATCCGGAGGAGACGCGATTCGCGAGCACACAATGCGGTGGATCCGGCGAGAGGGGGCAGCGCTGTGGCTGTGTGTCAGAGTGATAGTGGAGTTACTGAACTAAAAAAAAGTATACGGGGAGTTAATGTAGCGTGACACTGTGACTCTGAGCACGTGAGGATGCGTTGGCTTTGTGGACTTATCTGCGAAACAGCACTTTGGGGAATGAACGTGCAATCAAGTCCATGTCAACGGGCCCCGCGAGGGCCGTCCCTGTATCCCTTGAATTGGTAATGAAGAATTAGTAATTACTAATTACTCATCGAATATTTGTATCCGCTGATATTTTCTAAAATTTAAATCATTCAAAAAGTTGAAAAAATACTAGCTGGACTTCAATGACAGAGTAACAACACTCACATAGTCTATGTCGTATACTACGCAAACAAAAAACCCTTTTTTCTTGACAGAACGAAAACAAAAACCCTAGTAGTTAGGATTCAGTCGTAATGATATTTGTCTTATAATATATACATTTGAATTCAATATTTAACTGAGATTAACAGTAAAAAAAAATCTTTAATGTTAAGTATGTAAATGTAAAAAAATACTAAATACTAAAATTAATTATTATATATTTATACATAAATACATATATTATTTAACTTATTTTAAATATATATTAATATATATATCTAGCATAGATAATAAATATATAATGTGTATGAGTATTGTGATTTTTAATATCTAAGATTAGAAACTCTTCAACCTATTCCCTTATTTAAAAAGCAATCCTATAGTCATTAGCTAACGATGTCAAATAATACTTAAACCAAGTCAATGCCACAAAAAAATTAAAGAATTTAATTATACAAATTCAATTAAATAATTTTTTTATATAATCAATATATTAAAATTAAAGTCAAAATTAAAGTAGCCAAATCTTATATTCAAATATCCAAATCAATGTCAAATAATGTAATATCATCAAGAGACAAAAATGTAGGAAAATTGCCAAATAATTACACTTTGTTTGAATATATGATGAAAAAAAATGAGAAAAAAAATAAGAAGAAAAAAATAAAAAAAAAAGTGAATTTTTTTTGTATGTTATTTAGATGAAGAGAAAATAGATGAAAAAAATAAAAAAAATTTTTTGCTTGAATGAAAAGAAAATTAAAAAGAGAGAAAATTAAAGTAGAGTAAAATTATGTTAATATCCTTTTTTTTTTGAAGCAAAGAAAGCTCAACACAATAGAGTGGAGCAACAAGTTAGGTATTACAGTAAAAGAAACAAAAGCATAAATCTCCTGTCATCTCCAGCATTGCCATCAACCACCACCAAAAGGATCACTGCCAGTCCATTCTTTGTAATTCAAAAGCATTCTCTGTTGGATGACCTCAACACCTGCTTCCTTATTATTGAAAATCCTAGCATTACGTTCCAACCAGATGTTCCAAATCACTGCAAAGAACCCAGCCAGCCACATCTTCTGCTCTTGTTTTCTCTTGTGCCAGCCAGTCCAACTCTCAAATAGCCCTCTGATGGTTCCTGGAATCGCCCAATCTCTACCAACAGACCGCAACCACGTGCACCACACCTGCCATGTCATTTCACACACAAGAAATAGATGTTGTACAGATTCTACCTCCTTCTTACAGAGTACACAAATAGTATCACTGTGAGTAAAAACGCCTAACCTACTCAACCTCTCTTTGGTATTTATCCTACCAACAAGCACAAACCATCCAAAAAGCTCAATTCTCGGAGGCACCACTCCTCTCCATAATGAGCTTGTGAAACTATAGCTCGTGATCGCGGCTGACAGAGTATCCGATTGTAGAACCTGCATAAAGGAGTTGGTAGAAAACACACCCTTACTATCAAACTTCCAAACCACATTATCCTGTCTACCATTTGATAGCTTTACTGGCTGAAGCCTCTCATGAAGCTGATGGACAAGTTCCAGCTCCCATTGGAATAGCTCTCTTCTCCACTGGAAGTTCCATATCCAACTAAACCCATCCCAAAATCCACAATCCCCTATCATAACACCTTGTTGATTTGAAACAGAGAAGAGTCTTGGAAAAGTCCCTTTCAGCGGCCCACCTTGCAACCAGTTATCTTTCCAAAACAGGGTGCTCCTTCCATTCCCTACTTCCATCGCCAGGCCAGTAACCAATTTATCCCTGATCTACTGCTCCTTTATATTTAACTGGCATATATCCTTCCAAGGCCCTCCTTTAACCGGGAACTTCTGATTTACCAACACGACACCCGGGTTCAAATTGTTACAGGAGCAAACAATCTTCTTCCATAAGGGGCAATCCTCTTTTGAAAACCGCCACTACCACTTAAACAAGAGCGTTGTGTTCCGAAGCACTGCATCCCCAACCCCCAAACCTCCAGCCTTTTTCGGTGCCTGAACCAGCTCCCACTTAACTAGTGGGATACCATCATTACCATCCCCCTTACACCACATAAATCTCCTTTGCAAAGCAATCAGCTTGTCCGCAACCGCCTTTGGTATCTTGTACAGACTTAAGTAATACACCGGTAGGCTATTCAGCACCGATTTAATGAGGACAAGCTTGCCTGCTTTGTTTAAAATCTTCGCTTTTCATAGGCTGAGCTTCTCTTCCACCTTATCTATGATTAGTTTCCAAGTCTTCACCAGCCTCGGATTTGCACCTAAAGAAATTTCAAGGTACCTAACTGGTAAGACAGCTTGCTTGTACCCCAGTAGGCCACACGCCTGTTCTACCCATTCCTGCTCACAGTTCACGGATATCAGATTCGACTTATCAAAATTGATGCTCAACTCCGACATCAACTCAAAACACCGCAATAGTCTCTTATAATTCACCACTGTCTCTGTTTTCGGGGGACAAAAAAAGATCGTATCGTATACTTTATTAATGTATTTAAGTCATTTTTTCTAAGAAAAAATTGGTTACTCAATTTAACATTCAAGACTTTAATATATTATTTTTATTAATAAAAAATATTTTTTATAGTTCTCTTTTTCATTATTTTTTAAATGCCATAAACAAAAAGATCTAACTCTGTTTTCCAAAGATCATATAATAAAATCGTACACAAAGATTATATACAATTTCTAAATAATATAAAATACTAAAAAGAGTAACAATGAGCATTACAATAATATTTTGTAATCATAAGCCAGTTTCAAAAAGAATAATTCTTCAAAGTTAGAGTCATTAGCATACATCTACTTCAAAAAAATAATTCTATATAGTTAAAGTCATATGCACACATGTACTTCAATAAAAAAAAGTTTTTTAGAATCAAATATATTAACACATGATCCATTTCTGCTTGTAGTACGCAGTATATTCGTTGTACCCAAATATTTTCAACTATTATAATTCCTGCACAAGCATAAACATAAAATATAAATTAGCACATAGTTGATAATAATAAATTATTTTTTTATATTTTTCTATTCAAACAAACAATTATTCTGAAAGAGATAACAAAAAAATGATTTGTAACCATTTGTTAACATAAATATAACAGAGAAATATATGTTATTCAAATACATGAACCTATACTTATACTTTACGGCAATGAACACAGAATCAATTGTTAAAAAGCAATAACTTCAAATTAACCAAAAATTAAGTGCATATAAAATTATATTTCTAATGGTGAATGTTTTCTGGAAGTACCATGTCTTCTAAGGGAACACCAACAGCAGTCATAATATGGAAAAGAGCATCCAGTCACATTTCCGATGGGATACCAAAAAGTTGGCGCTTTTTCTGCTCATTTTCACATAAAAATTGACATTGCATCCAGTATGAACCTACCAAACCCAATTCAGTCAACATATCACATACATCTTATTCGCTATAAAGGCGAGGCCTACTTTGTTGCATGATAGCTAATCCTTTTTTAGGCTTTCAGTAATTGCAACTTGTCTTTCTATTAATGAGACTTGTTTTTTAGCAACCAAAACCTGCCTCTCAGCCACATAAGCTTGTCTCTCAGCTGATTCAACCTGCCTCTGAGCCATAGCAACCTTTACTCAGCCACATCATATAGTTTGCTAGAAAGATAATTACCTTCTTTTACAACATCAGTCATGCTAGTAATTTCCAATGCAACTTTCTCATATTGCGCCTCCAGAAAATCATTCATAGGAGCCTTACGCTTTGTACCTCTTGAAGTTGAAGTCCCTCCTAATTGATTTGGCTGACTATAAGGAGCACTTGGTGAATCCAAATTAGCGAAAATGTAGTGGTATCATGTCACATGTTAATATCTATGTCAGCAAACCCAACTTTTTCAAATGAGTCATTCAAGCAGTCAATGAGATCTCTGTCAAGTTGTTGAATCCTTTCTCGTGAAGTAGCACCCCCTTTACCAGTAGCTCTATCAGCTCTGAACAACTCCTTCAAAGTATTATAATGCTTAAGTTGTAATTTTTTTTTCATTTTTTCTGCATGTGGTTTCTCCTCCATAAAGAAATGTTGATTAGTTTTTTTTTAACTAAATAAAAATATAAGTAATAAAAGCAAAGTTTAACATACCTTAATAAAGTCTTGCCACACTTTTTCTTCAGCTTCAAATTTTCTAGTAATAAGATTCCATGTTAATCCAGTTAAGTGATGAAATAAGTCATATGCTTCAGTAAAATGATTTTTCAATGTCTTCATTCTATTCTTAATGTGGTTTTTAGTTATGTACTGGCCTATTGCTATGCTCAAAGTCTTCACAACATTGGCATATGCTTCGATTGTCCACGAGCCATCATGTCTATTACCTTTCAATGCTTCTTCTGCTAATGCATTCAGCAACACTTCATCCATATCATCAGACCATTTTAAGTTGTCTTTAGAAGGTTGATTAGGTTCTATTATTTTATTCCCTTTATTTGGCATTATTTAACCTGTAACATTTTCTAAAAAATCCAGTTAAACAAATCAAACTATAAACTATATATATGAAGCATATAAGCACTCATAATGTTTGATACACATTTCACATTTTAGCTGCAATGTTATCTCTTAACAATGCTGCATGTCTATATTCCTCATCACGTTAATTTGATTGTGATCTATCTACGTTGTGTTCTTGTAACAACTCTGGGTTGACTGGATCAATTATGGATTGATCAACATCGATACCCATCAAAACGTTATGCAATATACAACATGCTAGAAAAATGTCTCTCATAGTTTCAAATGAATAATAAGGTTCAGTGTCACCAGATATAATTGAAAATCTTTTCTTTAGAATTCTAAAACATCTTTTGATGACATTTCTTAATGAAGAATGCCGGTGGTTGAATAGTTCTTTAGGATTTTGTGGCTCACGTACTAAATACTCTTTCAAGTGATAGCAAACACCTCTATATGGTGTAAGGGTCACTGGCTTTAGCATAAATCCAGCATCGCCTAGATAAAATTTTCCTATAATAGTTTGATACACAAATTAAAGTATAACATAATGTGACTATGAATTTAACTTCATGTAGTTGATGTCATAAATTACACTATCACAGACCTTTGAGAATCCGAATTGGGTATTCCCTACTTAAAGCATCTTTCAAAATTATTGAGTCAGAGGCTTTTCCTTATCAACCGGATAACACATAAGTGAATTTCATATCAAACCTACAAGCAGCAAAATCATTTTGTGTGGAGTGATCTTTTCTTCCACGAAAATGAGGGGCTTCCACCCTTGGTACCTTCACATGACTATGAGTTCCATCTATGGCTCCGATGTAATCCTTTTTTTAGAAAATATATTGGCATCTTAACATAACACTTTTATAATTATTCATTGAGAATTATATAATTGTCACTAACTAGAGTGCGAATTTGTGACTTGCACAACTGAACTGGCAAGTGCACCGAGTTGTCCAAGTAATACCTCAGGTGAGTGAGGGTCGAATCCCACAAGGATTGCCGGATTGAGCAAGCTATGGTTATCCTGCAGATCTTAGTCAAGCGAATGGAAAGATAGTTGTTGTTTGTTGTAGGCGCATGAACAAAAAATAATAATGAAACATAAAAACAGTAACGAGATGTCAGTTAAGGCTTCAGAGATGCTTATTCTTTTGGATTAACATGTCATACTAACTACTCAAACGATGAATAATTCCTTCAATGGCAAGGTTGTAAGTGATTAAGCCATTGGTCGTGGTCATTAATCTCCTCAGATCCAAACCAAACACCCAAACAGGCTAGATCAATTTACGAGAGGGTGAAGCGCGCGCAATTCAATCTCTTGATGATCATATTCAAAATGCCACAGACAAGGTCGGATCTTCCGGATCAGAGAATGACATTCTATGATTCTAGCCCTTAGAGCCACAGGAACCTCAATTACCCCTGACTAACAGAATTTCATGTCACATATCCCAATTAGCCCAAGTAACTTATTGGAACCCGTGATGCACTCTCAAGCTATAGCTCAATACTATCCGGGTCAAGACTCGTAAAGAACTCATGTAGAACAGGTGGTCATACTTTCATTCTACCTCAAATTCATAAGGATGAAGAACGACAATGCATCATAGAATAGAATCAAACATAGATTGAAGTAGAAAAGTAATTGTATTAATCCATAGGAATCAACAGAACTCCTAACCTTAACATGGGAGGTTTAGTTGCTCATAATGTATAGAAATAATGTGTATGTGCTTCTCTCCTCCTGGGAGGCATAGTCCTCAGGAAGAAGGAAGTTCCTTATTTATAATAAAAACTCTAAGACTACCTAAAAGATATTGTTTTAAATTATAAAAAGAAAATAAAATAAGCTAAGAAGTGCTAAAATCCACTTTAGGGCCCACTTGGTGAGTGTTTGGGCTGAACTTGGTGTCCAACTGGGTTGAGTGGGCGTTGAACGCCCACTAGGGAGTGCCCACGCTACTTCCTTTGCTCTCTTGGTGCATTGAAGACCAGTTTGGGCGTTCAACTTGGGAGGTTGGTCCTGTTTGGGTGTTGAATGCTAGAAAGGGGGTAGTTTGGGCGTTCAACGCTCGTTTTGGGCAGTCCAATCCAAAGAAAAATATAAACCATTATATATTGCTAGAAAGCCCTGGAAGTTAGCTTTCCAACGCTGTTGAGAGCCGTCAATTGGACCTCTGTAGCTCCAAAAATGCTCGTTTGAATGCATGAAGGTCAGGATTTGACAACATCTGCTATCATTTCTTTGCCTCTGAATCAGATTTTGCCAAAATTTGCCAATTTCACCCAAAAATCACCTAAAATCATAAGAAAAACATAAAATCTCAAAGTAGTATCCAAAATGTGAATTTTGCACTAAAACCTATTAAAACATAATAAAACTTAACAAAATATACTAAAAACGCTAAGAAAACAGTGCCAAAAAGCGTATAAAATATCCACTCATCACTAACTAAATTAAACGAGTTAGTACCTTAAAAAAACGGATAGAATCGACTATTATTAAGTATTTCATAAGGAATATCCTCACCAGATGGTTGTTTCAAAAATTATCTCTCTAATGATAGAATAGTTTGTAGGATATTGTGAAAGTGATGACTGATTGTCTCCCCTGAGCGGTGGAAGAAGAAAGACATGGTTATAATTTTAACATTATGCCCTATAATATGTAAGAATTTAGCGACTTGCTTTTCAACCGTAGAGCGAGTTGAATCCTTTACTTTACCAGTTTCTCTTAATTTTTGACACAACTGCCTAAATACTTCAGGGTCCATACGTATGACATCTGGCATTTTTCAAACTTCAATAAACGTGTCATTAACTGAGTACACCCAATTTCTCTTTTCAAGTTGTCATTATAAATTTACCTAAGCCTATATTGTGATAATAATTCTGATAAACGCAAGACATGCATTGTAACACATGAAAGAGATGTGACACATATATTTTGTCTCTTTTGTAACTCTTCCCTTACAGTAGTTAAAATTTGTATTGGCTCAAGATGATGTAGGTTAGTAATAGTCATTTGATTTACTTAAAATTATGCATCGTGTATGATGTTTGTTCTATCTTCAACGATATTTTCGTTATCCATTGGTGCACGAAAATTACTTCACACTATGTAATTCCGCACAACTAACCAGCAAGTGCACTGGGTCGTCCAAGTAATACCTTACATGAGTAAGGGTTGAATCCCACGGAGATTGTTAGCTTGAAGCAAGCTATGGTTATCTTATTATTCTTAGTTAGGATACCAATAGGGTTCTTTAATTTCAATTGTAAAAAGAATGAAAGGGCGTAAAATAAATAATTGTACGCAATAATGGAGATTATGTTGGAGTTTTGGAGATGCTTTGTCTTCTGAATTCCTGCAACATAATGCTTTCTCACTTTCATACATGCAAGGCGCCTTCCATGGCAAGCTGTATGTAGGGCATCACCGTTGTCAATGGCTACTTCCCATCCTCTCAGTGAAAATGGTCCAAATGCTCTGTCACAGCACGGCTAATCATCTGTCGGTTCTCGATCATGTCGAAATAAGATCCATTGATCCTTTTGCGTCTGTCACAACGCCCAAAACTCGCGAGTTTGAAGCTCATCACAGTCATCCAATCCCAGAATCCTACTCGGAATATCACAGATAAGGTTTAGACTTTCTGGATTCTAAAGGATGCTGCCAATGGATTCTAGCTTATACCACGAAGATTCTGATTAAGTAATCTAAGAGATACTCATTCAATCTATTGTAAAACGGAGGTGGTTGTCAGGAACACGTTCATGGATTGAGGAAGGTGATGAGTGTCACGGATCATCACCTTCTTCATAGTGAAGCGCGAATGAACATCTTAGATAGGAACAAGCGTGTTTGAATGGAAAACAGAAATAATTGCATTAATTCATCGAGACGCTGCAGAGCTCCTCACCCCCAACAATGGAGTTTAGAGACTCATGCCGTCAAAAGGTACAAAGTTCAGATATAAAAATGTCATGAGATACAAAATAAGTCTCTAAAAGTGGTTTAAATACTAAACTAGTAACCTAGGTTTACAGAAAATGAGTAAACTAAGATGGATAGTGCAGAAATCCACTTCTGGGGCCCATTGGTGTGTGCTGGGGCTGAGACTTATGCTTCTCACGTGCTTGGGCTGTTTCTGGAGTTAAACATCAGGTTGTAACTTGTTTTTGGCATTTAACTCCAACTTGCAACCTGTTTCTGGCGCTGAACGCCAGAATGCAACATGGAACTGGCGTTGAATGCCAGTTTACATCGTCTATCTTCGCGCAAAGTATAGACTATTATATATTACTGGAAAGCCCTAGATGTCTACTTTCCAACCCAGTTGAGAGTGCACCAATTGGACTCCTATAGCTCCAAAAAAATCCATTCCGAGTGCAGGGAGGTCAGTATCCAACAACATCAACAGTCCTTTTTCAGCCTAAATCAGATTTTTACTTAGCTCTCTCAATTTTAGCCAGAAAATACCTGAAATCATAGAAAAATACACAAACTCATAGTAAAGTCCAGAAATATGATTTTTGCCTAAAAACTAATAAAAATCTATTAAAAACTAACTAAAACATACTAAAACCTACATGAAATTACCCCCAAAAGCGTATAAAATATCCGCTCATCACAACACCAAACTTAAACTGTTGCTTGTCCCCAAGCAACTAGATAAATAAAATAGGATAAAAAGAAATCAAAAGGCAATAATATCTCACAGTTTTAAGTGAAGCTCAGATTCTAATTAGATGAGTGGGACTAGTAGCTTTTTGTTTCTGAATAGTTTTGGCATCTCACTTTATCCTTTGAAATTCAGAATGACTAGCATCCATAGGAACTCAGAGTTCAGATAGTATTATTGATTTTCCTAGTTTAGTATGTTGATTCTTGAACACAGTTACTTTATGAGTCTTGGCCGTGACCCTAAGCTCTTTGTTTTCCAATATTACCACCGGATACATAAATGCCACAGACACATAACTGGGTGAACCTTTTCAGATTGTGACTTAGCTTTGCTAAAGTCCCCAATTAGAGTTGTCCAGAGTTCTTAAGCACACTCTTTTGCTTTGGATTACGACTTTAACCACTCAGTCTCAAGCGTTTCACTTGGACCTGCATGACACAAGCACATGGTTAGGGACAACTTGATTTAGCTGCTTAGGCCTGGATTTATTTCCTTGGGCCCTCCTATCCATTGATGCTCAAAGCCTTGGATCCTTTTCACCCTTGCCTTTTGGTTTTAAGGGTTATTGGCTTTTTCTTTTTCTTTATCCAATGATTTTTTTCACTGCTTTTTCTTGCTTCAAGAATCAATTTCATGATTTTTCAAATCATCAATAATATTTCTCTTGTTCATCATTCTTTTAAGAGCCAACAATTTTAACATTCATGAAATTCAATATAAAAAATATGCACTGTTCAAGCATTCATTCAGAAGACAAAAAGTATTGCCACCACATATAAATAATTAGAATTTTCCTTATTAAGAACTCGAAAAAATTAAATTGCCTCTTTATTCTAAAAATCTACTATTTTATTCATGTTTGATGATGATGAGAAAAATAAATTATAACTTAATTGGAAATAAAATTAAAATAGATATACTAATTACTACTACTCATATATAACTTCTAAGGTAAATTCCTATAAGAACAACTATCACAGAGTTAAAGCTAAGATTAGGACTCAACAACCTTTATTTTGGGAGGTGGATGTTCCTCTAGTCTGTGGGGTGCTTGGTCCTTCAAGAGATAATTTTTTACGCTTTAGTTCCTTCAAGTCACGCCTTTGCTCTTCTTGTTCCCCAAGCAATTTGCAAAGCATGCTATTTTGATTATTCTTTTCTTCCTTTATTTGGTCCATAGCTTCTTGCAACTTGGTAACAGATGCTTCAAGATGATCTCAGTATTCAATTTGAGGGATTTCCAGGAGGAATTCCTGTGCTCTCCTCTTGATGGGGTCATCCTGCACTTGTTGTCTTTCCATTGATATTTTGGTGATTGGTCGCTCAACTGAGATATACTCAGTTATTTCCATCTTCACTCCAGCATCTTTACACAGCATAGAAATTAAGCTTGGATAAGCCAATTTGGCATCTTTGGAGTTTTTATTCGCAATTATGTAAAGTTCACACTTCTCTTCCTAACATAATGCAGTGGATCATCACTGCTCTTTTAATGGTGACTTCAGAGCGGTTGCTAGTGGGCAGTATAGAACGCCCAATGAAGTCCAGCCAGCCTCTGGCGACTGGTTTGAGATCTTCTCTCTTGAGTTGATTTGGGACGCCCTTGGTGCTGGTGGTCCACTTGGTTCCAGGGAGGCATATGTCCTCTAGAATCTTGTCCAGGCCCTTATTTGTTCTCATTATTCTCCTATTAAAGGAGTCTGGGTCATCTTTCAGCTGAGGTAGCTTAAAAATATCCCTGATTTTGTCAGGGTGGATGTGAACAATCTTTCCTCTGACCAAGGTCCGATAGTCATAGAGGGCAGTTCCAGATATTCTCTGACTGTCTGTTTGCCACAGATTAGTGTAAAATTCCTGAACCATGTTTCTTCCCACCTTTGTTTCAGAATTAGCTAGGACTTCCCAGTTCCTATTTCGAATTTTCTCTTGGATCTTCGGATATTCATCTTCTTTCAGATCGAATTTAGCTTCTGGGATCACTGACCTTAAACCCATTATTTTGTAGTAATGGTCTGAATGTTCTTTGGTTAAGAACTTCCCTTGATTCCAAAGTGGTTTTGGAATACTCTCTTTCTTGCCTCTTGGAGTGGGTTGTTTTCCTTTAGGAGCCATGATCTTAGTGGGTATGGTTTAGTGATCACGAATAAACACACCAAACTTAGAGGTTTGCTTGTCCTCAAGCAAAAGAAAGGAAAGGAGAGGGATATAAGGAGAGCTAGTATCGAATGGTGGATGAAAGGAGGGAGGCTGAATGTGGATTTAAAGGGAGGGGGTGGGTTTTCGAAAATTTTGAAGAAAGATAAGATAGAAAATATGATTTGTAAAAGATAAATATGATAGGAAAAAGATATAATTTAAAATTAAAAAGTTGTGAAAGATATTTGAAAGAGATAAATCTGAATTTTTATTTTGAAAAAGATTTGAGATGAATTTGAAAAGATAATTGAGTTTTGAAAAAAAAATTGAAACGAAGTTGGATGGGATATGAAAAGGATTTGTGTTTATGAATTAAGATACATTTGATATTTTTGAAAAAGGGATTTTAGAAATTAGGATTAAAATTTTTGGAATTGAAGGATGAGAGTTTGTAACATGTTTATGCAAGAAATCATGAATTGAAATATGAAAATTGGAAAAAATGTGAAGTAAAAACGAATTTACCTCCTCCCCACAATCCTGGCGTTAAACGCCCAAACACTGCATGTTTTGGGCGTTTAACGCCCATTTGTAGCCTCTCCTTGGTGTTCAACGCCCAGCTGTTGCTTCTGGCTGGCGTTGAACGCCAGAAACTCCTTTGTCACTGGGCATTTTTCTGAACGCCCAGGATGCTGTGAATCTGGCGTTAAATGCCCAAAAGGTGCTTCTTTCTGGCATTCAACACCCAGAAGATGCTTCTTTTGGCGTTTAACGCCCAGATGGCTATCTCTACTGGCGTTGAACGCCCAGTAGATGCTTCTTTTGGGCGTTGAACGCCCAAAACAGCTCTTACTGACTTTTTCGCACCAGTGAGCTTCTTTTTGCTGTTTTATTCTCTAAATCCTTCTGTAACTCTGTGAACTCATGCAATTGCCATTTTACCTTGAAGAAAATTAATATGAATCTTATAAAAATCAATAATTGAAAAATAAACTTTGTTAATGGCTGGGTTGCCTCCCAGCAAGCGCTTCTTTATTGTCTTTAGCTGGACTATTACTGAGCTTTAATCAAGTATCCGTTTTGAGCATTCTTGCTCAAAATTGCTTTCAAGATAATGTTTGACTCTCTGTCCATTAACAATGAACTTTTTATTAGAATCATTATCCTGAAGTTCTACGTATCCATATGGTGACACACTTGTAATCACATATGGACCTCTCCACCGGGATTTCAATTTCCCGGGGAATAATCTGAGCCTATAATTAAACACCAGAACTTTCTACCCTAGCTCAAAGACTCTGGATGACAACTTCTTATCAAGCCATCTTTTTGCTTTCTCTTTGTATATTTTTGCATTTTCGAAAGCATTGAGTCTAAATTCCTCTAGCTCATTTAACTAGAGCAATCATTTTTCTCCAGCTAACTTGGCATCAAGGTTTAGGAATCTGGTTGCCCAGTAGGCCTTATGTTCCAGTTCCACTGGCAAGTGACAGGCTTTTCCATACACAAGCTGGTATGGAGAAGTTTCTATAGGGGTCTTGAATGCTGTTCTGTATGCCCACAGAGCATCATCCAAGCTTCTTGCCCAATCCCTTCTACGGTTAATCAGAGTCCGTTCCAGGATTCTTTTAAGTTCTCTATTAGAGAGTTCAGCTTGCCCATTTGTCTGTGGATGATATGGAGTAGCCACCCTGTGGCTAACTCCATATCGAACCAAAGCAGAGTAAAGCTGTTTATTGCAGAAATGAGTGCCTCCATCACTGATTAGTACTCTAGGGATACCAAATCTACTGAAGATGTGTTTCTGGAGGAATTTTAGCACTGTCTTAGTATCATTAGTGGGTGTTGCAATAGCTTCCACCCATTTGGACACATAATCCACTGCCACCAGAATATAAGTGTTTGAGTATGATGGTGGGAAAGGCCCCATGAAGTCAATACCCTATACATCAAACAACTCAATATCCAAGATCCCTTGTTGAGGCATGGCATAACTGTGAGGCAGATTGCCAGATCTTTGGGAACTGTCACAATTAAGTACAAACACTCGGGAGTCTTTATAGAGAGTAGGCTAGTAGAAGCCACATTAGAGGACTCTTGTGGCTATTTGCTCACTTCCAAAATGTCCTTCATACTGTGATCCATGGCAATGCCAGAGGATATTTTGTGCTTCTTCTTTAGGCACACATCTACGGATTACTCCGTCTGCATATCTCTTGAAGAGATATAGTTCATCCCAAAGATAGTATTTTGCATCCGTGATCAATTTTTTTGATTGCTGCCTACTGTACTCTTTGGGTATGAATCTCACTGCCTTGTAGTTCGCAATGTCTGCAAACCATGGTACTTCCTGGATGGCAAAGAATTGCTCATCTGGAAAGTTTTCAGAGATCTCAGTAAGAGGGAGGGACGCCCCTTCTACTGGTTCTATTCGGGACAGGTGATCTGCTACTTGATTCTCTGTCCCTTTTCTGTCTCTTATTTCTATATCAAACTCTTGCAGAAGCAACACCCATCTGATGAGTCTGGGTTTTGAATCCTACTTTGTGAGTAGATATTTAAGAGTAGCATGGTCAGTGTACACAATCACTTTTGAGCCTACTAAATAAGATATGAACTTGTCAATGGCGTAAACCACTGCAAGTAACTCTTTTTCTGTGGTTGTGTAGTTCTTCTGTGCATTATTTAAAACACGACTGGCATAGTAAATGACGTGCAGAAGCTTGTCATGCCTTTGTCCCAATACTGTACCAATGGCATGGTCACTGGCATCACACATCAGTTCAGATGGTAATGTCCAGTCTGGTGCAGAGATGACTGGTGCTGTGACCAGCTTAGCTTTTAGAGTCTCAAATGCCTGCAGACACTCCTTATCAAAGATAAATGACGTGTCAGCAGCTAGCATATTACTCATAGGTTTGGCGATTTTTGAAAAATCTTTTATAAACCTCCTATAGAATCCTGCATGCCCCAGAAAGCTTCTGATTGCCTTAACATTGGCAGGTGGTGGTAATTTTTCAATTACCTCTACCTTAGCTTGATCCACCTCTATTCCCTTGTTCAAAATTTTGTGCCCAAGGACAATTTCTTCAGTCACCATAAAGTGACATTTTTCCCAGTTTAAAACTAGGTTAGTCTCTTGGCACCTCTTTAGAACAAGTGCTAGATAGTCAGGACAGGAGCTGAATGAATCTTCAAATACTGAAAAGTCATCCGTGAAGACTTCCAGAAATTTTTTCACCATATCAGAGAAAATTGAGAGCATGCACCTTTGAAAGGTTTCAGGTGCATTGCACAGGCCAAATGACATCCTTCTGTATGCAAATACTCCGGATGGACATGTGAATACTGTTTTCTCTTGATCCTGGGGATCTATTGCAATTTGATTATAACCTGAATATCCATCCAGGAAGCAGTAGTATTCATGACCTACTAGTATTTCTAGCATCTGGTCTATGAATGGTAAAGGAAAATGATCCTTTTTGGTGGTTGTATTGAGCCTTCTATAATCAATACACATACGCCACCCTGTAACTGTTCTTGTAGGAACCAGTTCATTTTTTTTTCATTATGAACCACTGTCATGCCACCTTTCTTAGGGACGACTTGGATAGGGCTTACCCAGGGGCTACCAGAAATAGCATAAATAATCCCAGCCTCAAGTAATTTAGTTACCTCCTTCTGCACCACCTCCTTCATGGCTAGATTCAGCCGCCTTTATGGTTGAACCACTGGCTTAGCGTCACCCTCCAATAGGATCTTGTGCATGCATCTGGCTGGGCTAATGCCCTTAAGATCACTGATGGACCACCCAAGAGCTGTCTTGTGTGTCCTTAGCACTTGAATTAGTGCTTCCTCTTCCTGTGGCTCTAAGGTAGAGCTTATGATTATAGGAAAGGTATCACCTTCTCCCAGAAATGCATATTTCAGGGATGGTGGTAATGGTTTGAGCTCGGATTTGGGAGGTTTCTCCTCTTCTTAAGGGATTTTCAGAGGTTCTATTATTCTCTTTGATTCTTCCAGATCAGGCTGAGCATCTTTAAAGATATCCTTTAGCTCTGATTCGAGACTCTCAGACATATTGACCTCTTTTACCAGAGAGTCAATAATATCAATGCTCATGCAGTCATTTGGGGTGTCTGGATGCTGCATAGCTTTGACAACATTCAACTTAAACTCGTCTTCATTGACTCTCAGGGTCACTTCCCCTTTTTGGACGTCAATGAGGGTTCGTCCAGTTGCTAGGAAAGGTCTTCCTAGAATGAGAGTTGCACTCTTGTGCTCCTCCATTTCCAGCACCACAAAGTCAGTGGGAAAAGCAAATGGCCCAAGCTTGACAATCATGTCTTCAATCATGCCTGATGGGTATTTAATGGAGCCATCAGCAAGTTGAAGACATATTCGAGTTGGTTTGATTTCTTCAGTCAAACCAAGCTTTCTAATAGTAGATGCAGGTATTAGGTTGATACTTGCCCCAAGATCATATAAAGCTTGCTTGGTACAAGTACCCTCTAATGTGCATGGTATCATAAAGCTTCTGGGATCTTTAAGCTTCTCAGGTAAGCTTTTCAGAATGACTGCAATGCATTCTTCAGTAAGGTAAACTTTTTCAGTATCCCTCCAATCCTTCTTATGACTTAAGATCTCTTTCATGAACTTAGCATAAGAGGGTATTTGCTCAAGTGCCTCTGCAAATGAAATCTTTATTTCAAGAGTCCTGAGATAGTATGCAAAGCGGGCAAATTGCTTATCCTGTTCTGCTTGGTGGAGTTTCTGAGGATAAGGTATTTTGGCTTTGTATTCCTCAACCTTAGTTGCTGTAGGTTTATTGCCTACAGATGTGGGTTGAGAAGCCTTTTTAGAGGGGTTACTATCAGCACTTGTATGTGTCTGATCTCCTACTAGCGTTTGAATGCCAGTGGTGGAGGCTGGAGTGGCGTTAGATGCCAACTCCTTACCTGTTTCTAGCGTCTTAACACCAGAACTGTACTTCCTTTGGGCGTTCAATGCCAATTCCTTGCCTGTTTCTGGTGTTGAACGCCAGGATTGAGCATGGGTTGGGCATTCAACGCCAGCTTTCCACCCCTTTTCTGGGGTTTGAGCGCCAGAATTATTCCTCTTTGGGCTCTGACTGTCCTCAGAGAGATTTTGGGTAGCAGTTTGTTCATTTCTTGGCTTCCTACTGCCTTGAAGTGAGGTATTTAATATTTTTCCACTTCTTAATTGAACTGCTTGGCACTCTTTTGTTATTTGTTTTGATAACTGCTGTTCTGTTTGCTTCAACTGCACTTCCATATTCATATTAGCCATTCTTGTTTCTTGCAATATCTCCTTGAATTCGGCTAACTATTTTGTTAGAAAATCCAGTTGCTGATTGAATTCAGTAACTTGTTCTGCAGGACTGAGTTCAGCAGTTACTGTTTTAGCCTCTTCTTTCATGGAAGGTTCACTGCTTAGGTACAGATGCTGATTTCTGGCAACTGTATCAATGAGCTCTTGAGCTTCTTCAATTATTTTTCTCATGTGTATAGATCCACCAGCTAAGTGGTCTAGAGAAATCTGATCTCTCTTTGTAAGCCCATAATAGAAGATGTCTAACTGCACCCACTCTGAAAACATTTCAGAGGGGCATTTTCTTAGCATCTCTCTGTATCTCTCCCAAGAATCATAAAGGGATTCATTATCTCCTTGTTTAAAGCATTGGATGCTCAGCGTTACCTGTGTCATCCGTTTTGGAGGGAAAAATTGATTCAGAAATTTTTCTGACAGCTGTTTCCATGCCTTTATGCTAGCCTTAAGTTGGTTATTTAACCACCTTTTAGCTTGGTCTTTTACTGCAAATGGAAAGAGTAATAATCTGTAGACATCCTGATCTACTTCTTTATAATGTGCTATGTTAGTAATTTGTAAAAACTGTGCCAGAAACTCTGTAGGTTCTTCCTGTGGAAGACCGGAATACTGGCAATTTTGCTGCACCATGATAATGAGCTGAAGATTCAACTCAAAACTACTAACTCCAATGGAGGGTATACAGATACTACTCCCATATGAAGTAGTAGTGGGGTTAGCATATGATCCCAGAGTCCTTCTGGACTGTTCATTTCTACTTAAGTCCATAATGGAGAAAGGGAGATGATGTGAATTTATTTTATTTATTTTATTATTATAGAGGAGGTTTCGAAATAATAAAATAAAATAAAATAAAAACTAAAATAAAAAGAAAAACAAAAAGAATTTGACAATATTTTATGAAGAATTTCGAAAAAGTGAGGAGAGAGAAAGTGGTTAGAATATTTTTGAAAAAGCTATAATTTTAAAAATTTAAAAATGAATTCTAAAATTTTTAGAAAAAAAAATCGAAATAATTGCTTTAAAAATAGTTAGAAAAAATATATTTTTTAAATTTTGAATTTTATGATGAAAGAGAAAAATACATAAGAGACCCAAGACTTAAAATTTTTAAATCTAATGCTCCTTGTTTTCGAAAATTTTGGAGGAAAAACACCAAGGAACACCAAACTTAAAAATTTTAAGATCAAAACACAAAGAAGACTCAATAACACTTTGAAGACTCACAAGAACAACAAGAACAAAAGAAAAAACACCAAACTTAAAATTTTTAGAAAACCACAATAAAATTTTCGAAAATTAAAGAAATATTAACAAGAAAACACCAAACTTAAAGTTTGGCACAAGATTCAATTAAAGAAAAATTATTTATGAAAAAGATTTTAAAAAAAAGATACCCAATTACCAAGAACACAAACCAACGCTCTAGCCAATTTAGCTATAAATGTAACGTGTTTTAAAGAGGTATTTTTAATAAATAAAAATAAAGTTTTTTGAAAACTAATATTTTGAAAATGCACAAGGAAAACACGAAAACACACAGAATAGGAAAAACCAAAGATCAAACAAGAAAAATTGACAAGAACAATTTGAAGATCAAGGAAAAATAAAGAACATGCAATTCGAAAATTGAAAGACAAAGAAAAGCATGCAATTGACACCAAACTTAAAACATGACACTAAACTCACAGAAAAACTAAAAATTAATAAAGAAAAATAATATTTTTTTGAAGGGATAATAAAAGATGCAATTCTAGTGAAAAAAAAAGACAAATTTTTCCTAATCTAAGCAACAAGATTCACCGTCAGTTGTTCAAACTCAAACAATCCCCAGCAACGGTGCCAAAAACTTGGTGCACGAAAATTACTTCACACTATGTAATTCCGCACAACTAACCAGCAAGCGCACTGGGTCGTCCAAGTAATACCTTACGTGAGTAAGGGTCGAATCCCACGGAGATTGTTGGCTTGAAGCAAGCTATGGTTATCTTATTATTCTTAGTCAGGATACCAATAGGGTTCTTTAATTTCAATTGTAAAAAGAATGAAAGGGCGTAAAATAAATAATTGTTACGCAATAATGGAGAATATGTTGGAGTTTTGGAGATGCTTTGTCCTCTGAATTCCTGCAACATAATGCTTTCTCACTTTCATACATGCAAGGCGCCTTCCATGGCAAGCTGTATGTAGGGCATCACCGTTGTCAATGGCTACTTCCCATCCTCTCAGTGAAAATGGTCCAAATGCTCTGTCACAGCACGGCTAATCATCTGTCGGTTCTCGATCATGTCGGAATAAGATCCATTGATCCTTTTGCGTCTGTCACAACGCCCAACACTCGTGAGTTTGAAGCTCGTCACAGTCATCCAATCCCAGAATCCTACTTGGAATATCACAGACAAGGTTTAGATTTTCTGGATTCTCAAGGATGCTGCCAATGGATTCTAGCTTATACCACGAAGATTCTGATTAAGTAATCTAAGAGATACTCATTCAATCTATTGTAGAACGGAGGTGGTTGTCAGACACACGTTCATGGATTGAGGAAGGTGATGAGTGTCACGGATCATCACCTTCTTCATAGTGAAGCGCGAATGAACATCTTAGATAGGAACAAGCGTGTTTGAATGGAAAACAGAAATAATTGCATTAATTCATCGAGACGCTGCAGAGCTCCTCACCCCCAACAATGGAGTTTAGAGACTCATGCCGTCAAAAAGTACAAAGCTCAGATCTAAAAATATCATGAGATACAAAATAAGTCTCTAAAAGTGGTTTAAATACTAAACTAGTAACCTAGGTTTACAGAAAATGAGTAAACTAAGATGGATAGTGCAGAAATCCACTTCTAGGGCCCACTTGATGTGTGCTGGGGCTTAGACTTATGCTTCTCACGTGCCTGGGCTGTTTCTAGAGTTAAATGTTAGGTTGTAACCTGTTTCTGGTGTTTAACTCCAACTTGTAACCTGTTTTTGGCGTTCAACTCCAGAATGCAACATGAAATTGGCGTTGAATGCCAGTTTACGTCGTCTATCTTCACGCAAAGTATGGACTATTATATATTGCTGGAAAGCACTGGATGTCTACTTTCCAATCCAATTGAGAGCGCGCCAATTGAACTCTTGTAGCTCCAAAAAATCCATTCCGAGTGCAGGGAGGTCAGAATCCAACAGCATCAGCAGTTCTTTTTCAGCCTGAATCAGATTTTTACTCAGCTCCCTCAATTTCAGCCAGAAAATACCTGAAATCACAGAAAAACACACAAACTCATAGTAAAGTACAGAAATATGTTTTTTGCCTAAAAACTAATAAAAATCTATTAAAAACTAACTAAAACATACTAAAACCTACATGAAATCACCCCCAAAAAGCGTATAAAATATCTGCTCATCATCCATCTATGAAAATATAACAGTCATGGTAGACATATTGTAAACCCCGCTAAAATCGGTAAATAATTAGTCAATAAATCGAATTTTAAATAGAAAAATTAGAAATAAGAAAGTAATATAAAAATGGGATAGAGCTAATCAAAACGAGAATTTTGATACCAATTTCGAAAAATTTGGTCCGAAATTGGATCGGATGGGCCAAACTGATTGGACCGGACCCAAACCGGGCCCATGGGCCCAACCAACCCAACATATAAATGAGATAAAGCTCATTTTCTCTTCTAAGAAAACAGCAGAAGCAGTGCTAGGCACAGGGAGAAGAAGGGAAGGGACGAAACCCTTGTCTCAATTTCCAAACGCCATAACTTCTCCCTTCGAGCACCGATCGCCGCACCGTTCGCGGCCACGCGTCCAGCGCGTTGAGCTCTATGTTTCTATTGGATCAATTTCATGGATAAGCTTCAATTTCATTTTAGATTCTCATTCCCCCTTTCTATTTGTAAAATTGAGCTCTTGTGATGAAATCTTGCCAAAATCGATATTTTAGGTTCGATTTAGCTTCCGGAGCTTATTGGGCTTGAGTCACTACGCATATGGGTGTGGTAAAGACCACTTATACCCTAATATAATCTTAATTTCATTATGTAAAAAATCTGAATTTGGATGTATATACGTGTTAGGTGTGAATTAAGTTTGTATATGAGCATTAAACTTGAAAGGTGGACCTTTGGAGGCTTGGTGGTGATTGACACTAAGTTTGTGACTGGTTACTCTAGGCTTGAGGGGCTGTTTTATAGCTTGTGAGGCTGCCTTGGGTTTAATAAAGTGATCGGCTAAGGTATGGTTTAGGTTTTGCGCGTTTAACATTTAAGGTGTTGTGAAAACTTAGGCTAGAAGAACCATAGGACAAGTTGAATTGATTATGTGCATTAAATGATTAGCATTGTGAAGTTGTTGGATGAATTTATGGTTAAACTTGTATTGGAATTGAATGAGTAATAAAGGGTTGATTTATGTGTTGGAGGAAAAACAAATGTGAAGTGTTGATATATAATAATGAAAGGTTGTTTACATAAGTGATATATATTGATATGTGTTTGTGAGTTGTTGAAGTAAAGAGTTTGTATTCTTGAGATTGAGCTAATATTGGGAGTTATGAGCAAGAGTTGTTATTGTTGTACATGTGTGCTTGAGATCATTAGTGAGGGATTGATGAAGATGTTGATATGTGTAATAAAGTGTTGATATATGTTGATATATATTGGGGGTTAAGGATTGTTGAATTGGTTAAAGGCAATTTTGGTAATGGTTCTTAATGAAATGAGATGATATGTTAATGACATGCAAGTTTTGATGGTAAGGAACATGAGATTGATGAAAATGAGGCTTGGAAGCCAATTAAGAAAAAGTGGATTTTGGTGAACTTTGGAGGTCCATAACTTGATCTCCAAATTTTGGATGGAATTGTGGTTTGTTTCAAATGAAAGATGATTTTACAAGCTTTTGAACGATACCAATATTTTGAAAAAAAAATTTCGTAGAGAAAGTTATTGACAACAGAAGTTTGGCATGTGAATCTGTGTTACAAGGTACCAAAAACAGGGATGCAGTAGCTTTCTGGGCATTTTGGCCATTTTGGAAAAACTCCCATCCACGTGTACGCGTGGTATGGCACTTTGACGACGCATGCGTGAGTAGCCATGCGTGCGCATGAAAAGCTAAAGCGCATGACTCACACGTATGCGTGACTTGTTGTTCGTCATGCATGCGCGTAGCCCACGCATACGCGTGGCCCCTATTTGCTGCAAAACTGGATTTTGGCTGTTTTAAACCAAATTTTTACTTCTAAACCTCCATTTTCTTTCCTTTTAGACTTAGAGTGTAGTACTAAGTCCAATAGCTAGTTGGAGCTAGGAAAATAAGATAACTTAGGGATGAAGTAAGAGATAAAATGATGAGTTATATGAAGGAAATGAGAAAATTAAATAAGGTTTAATGCCATGGCTTGATATAAGATTATATGTTGTTTATGAAAACAAAATGGCTTATGAATAATGATATCTGAGATACGAGTTTCCTTGGGTAAAAACCGTGGCCTGCCACCACGTGTTCTAGGTTGAATCTTGATACTCTGTAGACCCTGCGTCGTAAGGGTGACCGGGCACGTATAAATTCTTGGGTATGGATAACCCCCATTGAGTGATTATATGATGAATGAATGTGAACTCTAAGCATAGACTCTTGGGGATGCGCGACGAGGGACATTATAAGGTTTTCGGACTTGTCGGGTTGGCTGGATAACCGACAGATGGGCCCCATCAGCCATAGGACAGGCATGCATCATGTGCATTTGTTTATTTTGATTGCTATGCATTTCCAGAATTTGCCTAGCTGTATGTATACATCCTGCTACCTGCTATACTTGCTACTTGCACTATCTGCCTATTACTTGTGCGTAAATTTGTCTGGTTTCTTGTCTTTGCTGAATTATGGATGATGGAGGAACGGAGGAAGGGTGAAATGGTTTGATGTTAGGTTAGGTTTAAGATTGAGTGAGTTTAGGTAGGTTTAGTATACTTACCCCTATTTATGGCTTCTGTTTAGAAATTAAGTTTTACAATTGTATGACGGAGTTCTAGGATTGCCTCTGGTATTCCCAAGACCTTATTTATTATACGCGTGGCACCTTTACCATGCTGAGAACCTTCGATTCTCACCCCATACTGTGTTGTTGTTTATCAGATGCAGGTCGAGAGGCTCCTCGCTAGGCATCTGGATCTTTGAAGCGAAGTAGTTCCTGGGTGTATTTTGGGTTTCTGTTTGTATATATGTATATATGTATTTAGCTTGCTCTCCAAGAAACTTGTTTATTTTGCTCCTCTTAGAGGCTACAGGAGAGTTAGGGTTTTATTTCTATACTTTGGTTTTTGGGATACTTATATATGTATGTATATATATTCTTCAGCCAGCCGTGGCTTTGCAGGTTAAGTCAGGAGCTAGTTATGTTGCATTCTTGGCCCTCTTTTCTCTCTCTCGTTTCTTTATATCTTGAACTTTTAGGTTTCTTAGCACGCAGGTAACTTCGTTCTCTGAGTGTTGCATTTTTTTTATTTTAAGAATTTTGTTTTACCCATTTTTCAAGGCTCCTAGTATATTTTATTCTTTGTTATGTATTATTATATATTTTATTTTAGAGGTCGTAGCACCTTGCCACCTCTGTTTTACATCCTAGGTGTAAACCTCTGCGTGGTAGGGTGTTACACATATCAATAATAAAAATAGCCAGAAAGTTATATTATATATTACAATATAACAATTCATTTGTTGGAAAAAAATTAAAGAAAACCAGCATTGAAGTTTTATATAAAACTATAATTTCACCTTATGCAATATAAAAATACCTTTTTTTGAAGCAGTTATCTCAAATTTTTAAATACCTGAATTTCTAAATGCTAAACTCGATATCAATGCTCACTGTCATAAACAATAAACATAAACTGTCAATTTTTAAATTCTTTATTCATATGTATGATTGGGTTAATAATGGCATATTTCTCTCTAGTTTAGTCTAAGATTATATAAATGCATTTTCCTTTTCTAAATGGCTATAATCTGATCTAACGACACACAACAAAACAAAAAGCTACAAAACAATAGGTATGATCCTGATGAGCACACATGACATGAACTTTCTAATAGGATATACCATATTTTGCATCCCATCTTTCTTCATATAAACCCAAATGCATGCATATAATAATAAAATCATGAAGAACTCAAACCTAGTACAATTAAAGGGTATTGGAACTCAAATTTAAACTTTTAAGAATTTAAATTCAAAAACATAACTTTATACAAGTAAAATTATATGATTACTAGCCTCAAACTTCCTTCTCTCACATAAACTAGTGCAATTAAAGGGTTTTGGAAATCAAATTTATACCTTCAAATATTCAAACTCAAAAACATAACCTTATACAAGTAAAATTATATGATAACTAATTAACTAGTCTCAAAGTCCCTTCTTTCACATAAACTAGTGCAATTAAAAGGTATTGGAACTCAAATTTGAACCTTCAAGAATTCAAACTGAAAAATATAACCTTATGCAAAAACATAACCTTATACAAGTAAAATTATATGATAACTAGTGTCAAACTCTCTTCTTCCACATAAACTAGTGTAGTTAAAGGATTTTGGAACTCAAATTTAAACTTTTAAGAATTCAAATTCAAAAATATATTCATATACAAAATCATAACCTTACACAACTAAAATTATATGAAAACTAATCTCAAACTCCCTGCTTCCACATAAACTAGTACAATTAAAGGGTTTTGGAACTCAAAATTAAACATTCAACAATCATATTTATAAATCATACTCAAAGATAATGCATCCATATGATCTTGTGGATTTTTCAATAAGGATAAGGTGAACACCAAAAACTAAAATATCTCAATCTCTATTTAGGGGTGTTCATGGTTCGATTAATCTAAAAGCCAAACCAATTTTTTGGTTAACCAAAAATATAGTATTGATTAATTAACCAAATTGGTTTTACATAATGAAACTGGTTATTAATCAGTTAGTGAAATTCAAAATCGGTTTTGAACCGGTTATTAAAGCAAAAACCAGTTTTAAAAAATAATTGGTTTTTATATAAAAAACCGGTTTTCACATTAAAAAACCGGTTTTTACATTAAAAAATCGGTTTTTATACTAAAAAAATTGGTTTTTATATAATAAAATTGGTTTTTACATGTAAAAATAGATTTTTACACAAAAATTAATATTTTTTCATACAAAAACCCAAAATTTTAGACCTTTTTTAATTGAACTTTTTAATCTATTTTTTTCTTTCTAAATGATACAAGTAATATTTATAAATAATGAAATCCCTTCCATTGCTTTCGTTCCTTTTTCTTTCTTATCTCTTTTCAGCATTTTCTATAAATAATTTTTTCTAATATAAATGATTTTCTTTCTAAATGATACGAGTAACTTTTTCTTATTTCCTTCTTTCCATCTCTCTCCTTTTCTCTCCCCCTCCTCTTCTCTTTTCCTTCTCTCTCTCTCTTTCTCCCCCTCCCCTGTCTTTCTCTTTCTCTTCCTATCTCTCTCCTATCTCTCCCATTTCTCTCTCACCCCCTACTCTCTCTCCTCTTCTCTTCCATTTTTCTCTCTCCTCCTCTCTTTATTTTTTCTCTCTCCCCCTCCTCTCTATCTATCTCCTATCTCCTTTCCCTCTTTCTCCCCCTCTCCTTTCTTTCTCTCTATTCTTCTCTCTCTCCCCCCTTCCCTCTTTCTCTCTCCCCTTCTCTCTCTCTCTTTCTCTTCCCTCTTCTCTTTTCTCTCTCCTTCTCTTTTTCTATCTCTCTCTTTCTCTCTCTTTATCCTCTTTCTCTTCCTCTTTCTCTCTTATCCTTTTTCTCTCTTCTTATCTCTCTCCTTTTTTCTTTCTCCTCCTCTACCTTCTCTTTCTCTCTCTCTTCTCTCTCGCTTTAGAGAAAAAAGGAGAAAAGAGATAGAAGAGGGATAGAAATTGAGAGAAGGTTGAGAGAGAAAAAGAAAAGAGAGAGTAAAAAAGGAAAGAGGAGAAGGAGAGAAAAGGAAGAGAGGAAGATGAGAAGAGAGAGAAAATGGGAGAGAGAGAGAAAGAAGAAAAAAAAAGAGAGTGGAGTGAGAGAGAAAGAGAGAAAAGAAAAAAAGAGAGAGGGAGAAAGAGAGGGGAGGGAAAAGAGAGAAAGAGAGAGGAAGGAGAGGGGAGAGAGAGGGAAGGGAAAAGAGAGGAGAAAGGAGAAAAATATGGGGGAGAGAGAGAAGGAAAGGAGAGAAAAAAGAGATAGAAAGAGAGAGAGAGAGGATGAGAGATAGAAAAAGGGGAGAGATGATTAGAGAGAGGAAGAAAGAAAAGGGAGGGAGAGAAAGAAGGCAAAGAGAGAGAGAGAATAAGTGAGAGAGCAGATAGAAGGAGAGAGAGACAGAGAGAGAAGGAGATAGAGGGAGAAAAGAAGAGAGAGAAAGAGGGAAGGGGAGAGAGAGGGAGAGAAGGATAAAGAGACAAGGGAGAGAGAAAGAAAGACAAGGTGGAGAGAGAGAGAGAGAGAGAGAGAGAGAGAAAGGGGAGGGGGAGAGAGAGAGAAAGAGAAGAAGAAAGGGAAAGAGAGAGATATGGGAGAGAAAGAGGGAAAAAGGAGAGAGAGAGAGAGAAGGGGGGAAAGAGAAGCGGAGAGAGAGGGGAAGGAGAGAGAGAAGAGGAAAGGAGATAAAGAGGAAAATGAGTGAGAGAGAGAGAGAGAGAAGGGAGAAAAAGAGAGTGAGGGGGGAAGGAAGGGGGAGAGAGGGGGAGAGGGGAGAGATATAGGGGAGAAAAGAAGAGAGAGAATAGAGAAAGAGGAGGGAGAGAGAGAGGGGGAGGGGGAGAGAGAAAATGAGAGGAAAAAGAGAAAGAGGAGAAAGAGGAAAATAAGAGAGAGAGGAGGCAGAGAAGGGAAAAAGAGAGATATGAGGAGAGAGAGAAGGGGGAGAGAGAGAGAGAGAAATAGGAAGGGGGAGGGAGAGAAAGAGAGAGAGAGAGAGTATGTAATTTGGTTTTGAAATTAGGTTTTAATTTTAATTTGGTTTTGGTTTTGGTTAACCGATTAAAAACCGATTTTTTTAATTTGGTTTTGGTTAACCAATTCTAAAAAATATGGATATGAATTTTAAAATTCTTTTATTAAACTGGTTAACCAAAATGTGGTTATAATTTTTTAACCGGTTAACTACATTTTGATTTTTTTATGAACACCCCTATCTCTATTCTATCACATTCAAAAATCAATCTATTTATTAGTAGTAGTATCATGTATCTTGAATATCTAAACTCTTTCCACATAAATTAATTTCAAAATAAAATTGAGTTTTTATTTTTTAAAATAAAATAAAACGATATGCCATGGTCGTAATCATACGTACACCTACAACCTTTTGGCTTATTAAATTCTATGAGTATTTGATTACAAACTTCCCCAAATATATAGAGCTAATGCTCAAGATCAAACTGGATAGAGCAACGAATAATTTTCCCTAACACTATGGTCTACCAATCATTTTCAACCATAATCTCTTGATCAAGCACACTTACATAACATATATGACGCGTTCCAATAACACATACACTATTAATTAATGCGTTGGTTTATTGTCAAAATTCAGTAGGCTTAACTACTAAAAGTACTTAATTAAAGAGCTACTGAGTTAAAAAAATTCTTCACTTTTAGACCATACATACATGATGTGGTACAGTGAAACATAAGGTCGAAGTTGGTTGGATCTTTGAATTAGAACGAAGGACTCCTTTGAAAACAAAGAAGGAAGAATCAGTTATGTTTCCACTACAAAGATAAGAATATCCATGGAATGTAAAATCGGAACAATTTCTTAGTTGAAAAATGAAATAGAATTACGAACTATGTGTAGTGATGATTTTTCCATTTCTATTTAGGGGAATTACAAAACGACGAAAAAGGGACTCACTTTTGTCTTGAGAATGTAGGGATGAAGATGCGGTGGAGCTGACGAGGATGATGAAGCTGATGTGGTGCTGTGGACAATGTTGGTGAAGCTGTATGCGCTAGTGAGGACGACGTTGAAATTAGGGGTGGAAGAAGGCCAGATGGCCTGCCAAGGGACTGTTATAAATTAGACACAGGCTCAGTCTCTTATAAAAGTCTTATTATATTAATAGGTCAGGCCCATGCTCACTAATTAGCCTTATAGGCCTATCAGGCCTACCCTGGGCTTGTTAATACATAATTACATATATAAATAATTTTTTATTATTAAAAAAATTATGAGATATTTTAAATTTATTATATTTAATTATAAATAGTTTTTTATATTTTAAATACTTTAAAATTTAAATTTTTTATAAATATTAAATATCACATATTACATATAAATATGTTTATTAAAAAATAATTTTTTAAATAATATTTTTATTTTTGTAAAAAATAAATTATCAAGCCTTTTAACAGGCTTTAGGCCAGGCTTGGCTGAATAACAGGCCATACTTAGTACTTTAAAAAAAGTCTATAGCAGGCTGCAGGCTAGGCTCAGGCCAATTGACTACATGACAGGACAGGCCTGTTAAGAACAAAGCCTGACCTGGCCTGGCCTGTTTCCGTCCCTAGCTGAAATGGAAGAAGAAAAGAGATATGTACAGAAATCCCACTAGGTTTAGGAATTTTCCTTTCTATGTAACTCAAAGGGTATATAAGTTATTTTACCGTTGATTCTTTTTTCATTCTCCCTTAATTTTCTTCTCATGTTTAAAATGAAAAAAATTATGTGGACCCTACATAACTTTTTTCTTTTTCACTCAGTTTTCTCTCCCCATCCAAACAACATAAAATTTACTTTTCCGTCCATTTTTCTTTCAAATATTTTTCTTCCTTTCATTTTTAGCTAATTCAAACAATGTGTTAGAGGTAACCAAAACCCCCTCTTGCAGGGATGATGACCCAGTGAGACAAGTGATGATAAGGATTCAATATTAGTTTTTATCTATATTAAAATGTATAAGTAATTTTATAAAATTGATTTTAATCATTTCTATTAGTTTATTGTTACTGCCACTTATTATTTTTGGTGTCTATCAACTATAACTATATTAACTGTACATTAAAATCAGTCGTTAGTATAAATATTTATTGAAATACAAATACATATTAAAAATGAATCAAATAATATACATATGTCTAGACAAATATATTAGTAACTAATTTCAGTACATAAATAATATTTTTATATTAAATATTGGTTGATATTTTCCTCCATACTCAAATTTATTTTTCAACTGATTTATCAGTTTATTGTTACCATCACTTATCATTAATAATATTTGTATACCGATCACAATTGCAAATTTTTTAAAATAAATAATTTAAATATTTTATTTATAGGTATGAGTATTGTAGACACAACTTATTATTTTGTGTCCTATTACTTATCACGTTTACACTATAAATGATTTAAGACACAAAATTTAAATAGATAAAACGGGTGCAAACGAGATATGTGAAGATATAAATGTTAAGTATATCCCGTTTACACTGTAAATGAGGTGTGAAAAAAGGCAACTCGGACACAATGTAAATGAGATATATCCATAATTAAATCATTTACATTATAAACAAGATATAGTACAACAAATTTCGATCAGCTATATAAGAAACTGCAAATAGTAGCCTTCCTCACAAACATTTCAATCCTTCTTCTCTATTTTTTCAATAAGTAGTCTAGTAAAAATGTTATATATATCTTTATGAGTTCTATCCTAATTATCACATAAGAAATAGTGATAACTGATAAATGCGTTGTATTTGAGTCTGACAGTCCTATTATTTTGTACACTCATTGTTTGACTTCTCTGTCCGAGTTGAAGAGGCTAATATTTGACGAGCATGGATGCTAATAGGACAAAAGATGTTGGAATTGTTGAGTATAGGTTGTTAGCACTGATGGAAATAGAGTATTTAATTTTTGTATTTTTTAGCTCGATAGTGATGAGCATGTGCGCCTAATGTTTGATGTCTACAGGAAAATCATGGCTCAACAAGTGATGGAGCTTTCTGCAGAGATTGGTGATGTAGGTGGTAGTAGTTCTGAGCATTCGAATTTTATCCAAGATGACCCACCTTTTGCATCATCCATCTACACTATACTAGTTTAGGAAAACACATGGACTCGGATATTGATGAGTTGGATGAAGAATATGCCACGGACAGCAATGAAAGTAGTTCTACTAAGGATGAGGAGGACTTTATACCTGAAACCCCAATATGTGGATCAGTTTGATACCTTCTGCCTCCCCCACAACCAGTTTCGGAGTTATTAGATGTAGTAAGCCACTATCACACGAGTTTCACACTGGCCATAGATTCAAAAGTAAGGAGGCTATCATGTTAGATGTGAAGAATTATAGGATTTGGAGGAGTGTCGAGTATATGGTCGTAGAGTCTGATCGAGCAAAGTACGCTGTGCATTGGATACAATCTGCAGCAAGATATCCATGGAATCTCCGTGTTATACTCCGACAAAATCTTGGATATTGGTAAGCTGCATCTTGATGTCTTAAAGAAGTTTATCTATCGATAAACATATAACGATCCAATTTTAATCCCGTAGGGAGGCGCGTAAATTTGGAGGACCACACACTTGTCAAGCCCCACCATGTTTGAGGACCATCGACAATTGGATAGAAATTTCATCTGTAGTGTCATCATGTCTCTCATATAGTTTAACTCATCTATTTCTATCCCTATCCTATAAGGTGCAATTAGGCAGAGCTATAACTTTAAGCTTTCATACAGAAAGATTTGGATGGCGAAGTAAATGCAATTGCTCAGATCTATAGTGATTGGGATGAGTCCTGTAACAAGGTTCCGAGTTTATTGCAAGCATTGAAGAATTATTATGCCGGCATGATAACTGATTTCAATGCGGTATCATAGAATGATGGATACTTGGTGGTCTGCGATGGCTGCCAATTTAATAACGTATTTTGGATTTTTTTCTCCATATGTTGAGACTTTCAAGTATTGTAAGTCCTTTGTATTCGTAGATGAAACACACTTGTACGATAAGTACGGTAGTATGTTACTAATTGTTGTGGCACAAGACGGTAACAGTAATATTTTTTCAGTTGCTTTTGTTATCGTAGAGTATGAAATGACGAAGTCATGGTCATTCTTTCTTACAAACCTTAGACGACATGTCACACCACAAGAGGGACTTTTGATTATATCAGATTGATCCCAAGCCATCAAAGTCACACTGAATACCAATGATAGTAGTTGGAAGCTTCCTAGTATTTATTCATTTACATAAAATGGGTACCCTAAAACCTAAGGTGCACCTGTGATACATTCACAGGTGTATGTGTCTTATCTTATTTACAATGTAAACGAGATATATCCATAATTAAATTGTTTATATTGTAAACATGATAAGTAATAAGACACAAAACAGTAAATTGTGTCCAAATTATCTATATCCATCAATAAAACATTTAAATGATTTATTAAAAAAAACCTCACAATTGCATGTTGTTTGTGTTTCTTTTGGTTTAGTTATTTTTAGGATTTAACTATTTTGTGTTATAAAGGCACATTTTAATAGGATAATAATATAAATTTTTAACTTTTTAATGTATTTAATGAATTGAAAATATAAAAAGTTTATTTTTTAATAATTTTCAATAAAATATTTTTATGTCATTTTTAAAATATATCCTTAAAATACATGTTAGCAAGATCATTATTTTTATATCAATTATGATATACACTAAAAACTAGTTTTTGATATTGCATATAAAAATATATGTTTTGGTATTTTATAAAAAATATATTATACTATTATAAATAAATTTGATTATTAATTTATGGTTTAATTACTCTGTTGGTCCCTATAGTTTCGCGAAATTTTCAATTAGGTCCCTATACTTTTTTTTCTTTTAATTGGGTCCATGCACCAATTTTTTTTCAATTAGATCCCTCTTAACAGTAATTGGTTTAATTATATAGGGACCCAATTAAGAAAAAAAATAGTGTAGGGACCCAAATAAAAGGAAAAAAAAGTATAGGAACCCAATTAAAAAGAAAATTTGGTGCAAGGACTCAATTAAAAGGAAAAAAGTATAGGAACCTAATTGAAAATTTCGCAAAACTATAGGGACCAATAGAGTAATTAAACCTGAATTTATTGTAAGTTTAATTATTCTTCTATGAAGACTTGAAAAAATATATAAATTAATATGTATAAATATATACAAATAGTCAAATACATAATAGTTAATTTAGTAATTGCGTGCTTTTTAATATACATATAATATTTTTGACATGTTATGTTTGAGGTAATTTATATTTTTATTGTAAATCTTAATTAGTTTTATTTTCATATCTTATAAAAAAAATTATATTGAAATTATAATTATTATTTCGCATGACTATAAATTATATATAAAGCAGTTAAAATAAATTATAATTTGTGAGTTGGCCTTCGAAATTTTAAACTTTTTTAATTCTAGAACCAACAATATTAAATCATTTAGAAAGATATCTGAAAATGTACTTCTATTCATGAACATGATTGAAAGACTTTAGTTTTAATCTGGACTAAGTTTTAGATCATCATCTTGATTTATTAATCCTAATTATAATATGTACTTCTTTGATATTTCTCAACCACAATATGTTAAATCCTTATATTATGACTTAATAGCCACTTTTTAATGAGTAAGAGTTATAAGATAATTTAGTATATCGGGATCAAAATCTTTTAGTTTTATTTATGTTTGGCTATTAATTTTCATTAAACTCTAAATGTCCAAGTACAAGAGAATAATATTGATTCTATTCTTATTAATATTTAAACCGGTAAGTAATCTTAATTATTTTTTTATTATTTAAATTAATATTAAAATCACCTTATATAAATTTATTTTTTATGTCTTGTGTGTACGTTCATCCCTGTACGCACGCACACACTTGAAAATATTATGGTATGTTGCAGAATTTGTATTTTTCAATTTTCGATACCGATTTTTAAACATCAATAACTTTTGTTACAAAATTCATTTTTCCTCTGTTCTTGATCAGTTTTAAAATACTCATCACCAATTTTAACTTAAGATAAGTTTCACTCAATTTTAAACTTTGAACGCTAAGTTATGACCCGTTAAAATTCGCTAAAAATTATTTTTTACCAAAATTTTTTACATAACTCCAATTCACTATTTTCTAAATTTCACCTCTTTTAATACCAACATAAACCAATTCGCACCCATCATTTATACTCTATCAAGTTACCAAATTCGCACCCATCATTTATACTCTATCAAGTCACCAAATACTTAATTCATTACCAAATCTAAATCTCCATTTCCAAGATTGTCTCATTCTCTATTAACAATTAAAATCAATGCCAAACCTACTAATTATCAATCACCCACTTTCAATTTACATCAATTCCAAATTCAACATCATACCATAACACAATTCAACATATCAATACCAATAAAACTTATCAAAACTTACTCGATTACGGCCTCCGGCCCAATTTTCATTCAATAGCCTTTCACCAATCAAATTCACACAATTCAATAATCATTCTCATCCAAAACTCAAACCAACAAAATTTTCATCAATATCTCAACTTTACCTCCTCCTTAATCCCTTTTTCATAAAATTCCCAAACAAACATAAATCACCCAATTTTGTACTTTATTAACGGAAGGATTACAAGTGTTCATAACACGCAGCGAAAGTAATAAAGTGATCCTATTGATCTATTTTGTGCTTAAAATTTTATTGAAATAAGATGGGTTAGATGCCAATACCTGAGTACCCTAGTGAATGAAAACTTTCTCCTTAGATAGTACAAAGGTACTATGTGTATCCACACCGAGACTGATCCTTGTTGTCAACTCATTGACCAATGAATTTAATTGAGAAATTTCTTGCAACTCCTTGCACCAGCAATTTTTCACTAAGAATTGGAATATTTGTGTATATGGAGGTAAAAGAAAAAACTTGTGTTCTCTTTCTTTTATCATATACACATATATATAGTATGAGATTTGTGACTGCTTATTGAATAAAATTACAACTTAATTTGAAATAGAATCAGTTAGGATCTTATCCATATTTAAAACTCATCATAGAATAAATAATTAATTATTTAATATTCTCAATTATCATATTATTATATTCATGGTGCCAGCAAAGAATATAATAATATTTCATTTGAATTAATATAATTATTTATTTGATCTAATCAAAATAATAATTAAATAATTATTTACCAAAGATTAGAACACTCGTTAGTGGGTGACCCCATAGGTTCAATACTAAGCGGGTAGTATATCAGTCATACTGAATTTACTAATCAAGGTTGGCGTCTAGCAACGCTCCTTGACGACCCGATAGTATGAATTAATAATATTTTTGCTAAGAACCCAAGATGAACTAAAAATACAACTCCTTCCATCTTTTCAACTCTTGGCTAACTTGTAGAGTACGGTTTGATTGTCAAACTCTAAATTGTTACCATTATTATAATGAGTTATGAATGACATAAGAAACTCATTTCTTAATTCATTCAAACCCCTTGGCCAAGGTATTATTTATTTCATTCATTATAATCGTAGAGCTCAAACTCATTACCATAGTTGATGGATTCCATTTTGACTTATCATTAATTCTACAAGTATTTAAATCATACCCAATGTCTATTCAACTAACACCGTAGAGTGTGTAAATCCCACCAAAATTGGTAAATAATTAGTCAATAAATCAAATTTTAATTAAGAAAATTAAAAATGTAAGTCTAACATTAAAATAGGACAGAACTCTTCAAAACGAGAATTTTGATACCAATTTCTAAAAATTTGGCCCAAAGTTGGACCGAATGGGCCGAATGGTTGAACCAGGCCCAAACCAGGCCCGTAGGCCCAACCAGACCCATTATTTAAATGAGCTGAAGCTCATTTTTCCCAGTTCTACATGCAAGAACACGCTGAAGGCAAGCAAACAGAGGGGGGGGAGAGCATCATAAGAAACCTAACCCTCACTTTAATTTCAAATCCACGTAACTTTTGATCCAGCGCTCCGATCGTCGCACTGTTTGCAACTACGCGTCCGCGGTGTCGAGCTCTACAAAGCCCAGTATATTTTAAGGTAAGGAATTCACGTTTTGGTGCTCAATTTCTCCATTTACAGTTTCAAAAAACTATGAGCAATTATGTTAAAAATTGTTCAATTTCGGTGTTTAAGATCAAATTAACTTGGTGGACTTGCCGGGTCTTGTTCCAATTTCTTGTTGGTAAGGTGAGAATCCTAGAACTCTAACTAATTCATTAATTTGGTGTTTTGGGTATTGAATTTTGGGAATATGCTTGTGATACTTATGTTAGGTGCATGTAAATATGTGATATGAAGCAATTGGATATGTTGGGAGCTTAATTGGAAGCTGGGAGTGAGTTCTAGTTGCTGGATTTTAGTGGTTGAGGCTTACAATTTGGCCTTGTGGGTTGTCTTGGACCAAACGTGGTGATCGGCCAAAGTACGGTTTAGGTTTTGCGCGTTTAACATTTAAGGTGTTGTGAAAACTTAGGCTAGAAAATCATAGGTTAAATTGAATTGTTAGATGCATTTAATGATTAGTCTTGTGAAGTTGTTGGATGGATTTATGGTTGAACTTATGTTGGAATTTATGAGTTGTTGATGTTATTGAATATGTGTTTCTTGTAATTGAGCTAGTATTGGAATTATGAGCATGAGTGTTAAATATGTGTGATTATAATTTATTAATGATGGGTTGATGATGATGATGATGATATGAGTTAAATGAACTTGCTGGTTATGGCTTGTTTAATTAGTGAAGGTGAATTATGATTTGATTTTAATGAGTGAAGGTAATGGATTGATGAATTTTAATATGAAAGTTATGGATGGAAAGGGAGGATTCTTTGAATAAAGTATGGGTTTGATGATTTGGTGTGGATATTAATGTGTTAGTGGGTAGGATTAATAACATGAAACTTGATATATGATGGAGGTGCAGGTTTTAATGGTAAGGAACATGAATTGGTGAAAATGGGGTTTGGTTATAATTTGGTAAAAAGTGAATTTGGGCGAATTTTTGGAAGTCCATAACTTACTCCCCAAATTTTGAATGAAAATGTGGTTTGCTTTAAACGAAAGATGGTTTTACAAGCTTTTAAACAATATTAATTTTGTGAAAAACAAAATTTCGTAGAACAAGTTATGGACGATGGAAAATTGGTGTATGAAACTGGATTAATGCAGGTTAAAAACTAGTTTTGCAGCTTTCTGGGTATTCTGCATTTTGGGAAAATGTCCATCCACGCGTACGCGTGGCATGGCATTTTAATGACGCATGCATGAGTAGCCATGCGTGCGCGTGAGCGCATGATCACACGTATGCATGACTCATGCGTACGCGTGACATGATGTTCGTACCACGTGCACGCGTGGCCCACTCGCACGCGTGGCCTCTGCTTGTTGCAAAACTTGAATTTTGTGTTTCAAAACCTGATTTTCACTTCTAAACCTCTATTTTCCTCCTTTAAACATAAGGTATAGTACTAAGTACAGTAGCTAGTTGAAGTTATAAAATTAAGGTAACTTGAGGGTGAAGTAAGGGTTAAAATGATGAATTCTGAATAAAAAGGGTGAAAGTGTTATGAAAATGATGAACATTTGTGATAGTGATATATTGATGGATGATTGAACTCATTTGAAATAAATGAAGGTATGCTTGAGATGCCTGGGTAGTAGCAAGGATGGTGGTTCGTCCTGCTTGCTCCAGGTCAATGTTTGAGAATTGATGATGATTATGCTTGATTTAAATTGAATAAATGTACGTTGTGACACTTAGGTAGTAGCAGCAGTAGTGGGACTCCCATTTGCTCCAGGTTGATCTTTTAAACACCCGCCTGGTATTAACCGCAGTAGTGGTTACTCCACTAGCTCTGGGTTAAGCGGGTAGTAGCAATGGGGTTATGGCTTAAACCCACTTGCTCTGCATGGGTGTTTCAGTCCATGGTTAGCTACCAGAACATGTCGGGTTGGCTATATAACCGATAGATGATATCATCAGCCATAGGACAGGCAAGCATCATGTGCATTTGTTTGCTTTGCCTGCTATGCATTATCTGAGATTGCCTAATTGAAATTATATATTCAGCTACTTGCTATACTTGCTATTTACACTATCTGCTTCTTACTTGTGCGTGAACTTGTTTGCTTGCTTGTCTCTGCAAGATTTATAGATGACGAAAGAACAGAGGAAAGGTGAAAGAGGGTTGGTGGTTATGTTTGGTTTGAATTTGAGTAAGTATAGGAATAGCTTAGGTTACCTACCCCTAATTATGGCTTTGCTTTGAAACTAAGTTTTATAATTGTATGACGGAGTTCTAGGATTGCCTCTAGCATTCCCACGACCTTATTTATTATACGCGTGGCACCTTTACCATGCTGAGAACCTCCAGTTCTCACCCCATACTATGTTGTTGTTTCGCAGATGCAGGTCGGAAAGCTCCTTGGTAGGCATCGGATTTCTGAAGCAAAGTGGTTTCTGGGTTTCTTTTGTTGTTTAGCTTTTGTATATGTGTACTTAACGTTCTCTCCGAATAATTTGTTTATTTTTTTCCTCTTATAGGGTTGAGGAGAGTTAGGGTTTTCATTTAAGAATTTTGGGTTTTTGGAATATATATATATACATATATACATATATATATATATATATATATATATATATATATATATATATATATATATATATATATATATATACTCTCCGGCCAGCCTTGGCTTCGCAGGCTGAGTCAGGAGCTTGTTATCTTGTATTATTGACCCTCTACTCGTGTCATCTGTGTATATTTATTACTGAGCTTTAGTTTTCTTCTCACGTAAGTAACCACGTTTCCTGAGCGTTGCGTTTTAAATTTTGCTATTTGTTCCACCTATTTTTCAAGGCTCCTAGTATACTATCTCTTTTCATTGATATTATTATTATATATATTTTACTTTTAGAGGTCGTAATAACTTACCACCTCAGCTTTATGACTTAAGCATAAGACTCTGTTTGGTAGGGTGTTACATTATGGTATCAGAGCAGTTTGTTCCTATAGTGCTTGAGAACGGACTGATTATGCTTCTGTGCATTCTCTGTGTATGTGTCTATGTGCTATTAGGATATCTAACTGATATATGTGGCATAAACGTTCATGAGCATGCATTTGGGACTTAAAGCACTAGACTTGCGATATTGAAACTGATCAACTTGATATCACTTGTTTGGTGTGTATAGGGACCAAATGTCGACTCGCGGACTCGAACGCAGGCGAGGTAGAGGCAGAATAGGAAATGCTATGCTTAAAGCGACAGGGAACAATCCTAACCCTGTAGACTTCATGGCTACTCTAGGAAATATAACCGCGGTGATGCAATCAACAGCCGAAGCCTTGGGAAACCAAATAAACAATGGGAATAATGGCAACGGCGATGATGGTCCTATGACACTTTCATCCTTCCTGAAGGTTCATCCTCTGACCTTCAGAGGAACCTCGAACCCTACTGATGCGGATAACTGGATACAAGCTATTGAGTGAGCATTACAGGCTCAGCAGGTTCCTGATAAACAGTGGGTTGAGTTTGGAACCTACCAACTGCAAGGTGAAGCTCAGCATTGGTGGCAGGGCATGAGGCGTATTCTACAACCTGATGGGGTTGTGATCTCTTGGGAGTTGTTCCGAGAGGAATTCTATAAGAAATACTTTCCCAGCTCAATTAGAAATGTCAAGGAACTTGAACTGCTTCAGCTGAAGCAAGGCCAGATGATTGTTACTGAGTACACAAGCAGGTTTGAGGAACTGTGTTGTTTTTCACGGATTTGTCAAGGAGCTCCTGAGGACTTTGCTGAGTGGAAATGCATTAAGTATGAGGGAGGCCTTTGGAGTGATATTCTAAGCTTTGTTGCACCTATGGAGATCAGGGTATTTTTTGAACTCATGAACAAGAGCCGAATAGCTGAAGAATGTGTGAGGAACGCAGCCGTGGCAAAAAATGATAACTGGGAGTCCCACCGAAAAGACCACAATCAGAATTTGGCACGAATGGGCTAGAAATTCAAGCAAAAGGGAAACAAATGAGGAATACCTCAGAGGAGCTGACATGTTAGAAGTGTGGTCGTTACCATCCGAATAGGCCGTGTCGCATTGGCTTGGGCATATGTTACAAGTGTGGTCTACTAGGGCACGTATCTAGGAACTGTCCGCAAGGAAAAACTCAAGATAGAGGTCGATCAAATCACCAAGGTTGAGGTAATTGCAAAAATTGATAACCAGAAATTTAAATTGTAATATGTGATTTTGAAACACCACATTTATTTATAGCCTGCGACAGGGATGAGGATGTAAGATTGGAAGTGACAAGCTTAGTGTTAAACCTAGGACTTGGTTGAAGGGAGTAATGAAAGAAAAATCTGTTTGACCGAGTGCTACCTTTGTGGAGAACACCCCTTTTGTTAGTAGAAAGGGAAGAATATAGTAGTAGACTGTATGCGAGAGGAATAGTACCGGCGCATCTTCGCGACTCGATCTAGCTTTCCTTGTATAACCTGTAATGGAATTTTGTTTTGGATTTCTTTTTCCCTCGAACAATGAATGGTTTATCCTTTAAAATTCTAGCCCCCTTACATACACATATTTGTATTTGAATCTGTCCATCCAGGGGTGAACCTAAGCTTGTTTTGGTATAGATAAATGATTCTTGAGCCTTGGAAATTGCTGAAGGTTGGGTGCTCTCTTCACCACTTTGTAACTCTTAAGCTCAACTGAAACTTATTTGATTCAGCATGTTCTATCCATACTATCAAATGTTGTTGATTCGGTTTCCTTTCTTGAGATGTACTTAAATTTCTCTTCTTGTGCGTTCTATTATTTTGATACAACTCTGATCGACCATATATGAAACCCTTTCTAATTTCTCACGAACACTGTTCAGACTATTCATTCATCTTTCAAATTTAATATCTCTTTGAAAATCAACTCGAGCCTATATTAGTATCGCGTATGAATTTTAGCCGTAACTAAAGAGATGTTGATTTCTTAGAGCAAGACATTTGAGCACAAAATGAACCTGTGACATTACTAGGGAATTTAGAGCCTTAATCCTCGCCGATCATAGCGCTCGTGACTAAATAGACACGATGAGGTGCACCGTGTGAATGAAATACCAGGATCCGATGGAAGCCTTCGAGCCATGGAAAGAAGATTGACCTTCATGCCAACGCCTGTATCATTTGAGCCTAACGAACCATTTAGGGAATGACTACGATGTATTATTGTAGGACTTAAGATGCGTGCTGATGCAACACCGGTAGGTTATGGTAGATGCCTTAAGCAAGAAGTTTTTAAGAGATTCTTGGACGATAATTCCAAAGGAGAAAATGTTAGATAAGTTAAAGTTCTATGTTGGAAGAGTGAGAGTGCGGTTGGAAGTGTTGGGCTAAATATATTACTAGTTTACAACGTAGCATTGATGAAGTACGGGACGCATAACGAGACAATAAGAAGCCGCTAAAGATGTCGAAGTCTGGTGAAAAAAATGGAATTAAAAAGAGATTTATATGCCTAATGCAAATGCCGCAGTAGAGATCGTAGAGTCAAGGACTTAAGCAGTGCAATACTAGTGATAAAGAAATACCAAGAGTACCGAAACCGGTTAAATCAAGAAGACACCAAGAGAGGGTTATGTGTCGAGATCAGGAGTTGAAATGAGAAACTGTTATCCGAAGATTACAAGAGGGGATTTTTGAAGTTACCTTGATGTTTCTAAGACGTATCGTGAATCCAAGAAGATATTTTGAGCAGCCAGAAGTGAAGAATAACGAAGTGACAATCTATATGATTACATGTTTGACGCATGAGAAGGAAAAGAGAGACCACCAGAATTCATGCGAAAAGCTACAACCATCGAAGGTTCTACATTAAAGGTAAAAGAGAATAGTCATTTCATAATAGGTTGCCGAGGACTAGAACAAAAGGTGATACTGTTAGGAAATCATGGACCAAGTGATCAAGTCCGTTTTGCCCATCAGAGAAAATTGCTTATTGGAGATATCAACGAGACTATACATCAGGGAGACGGTGAGACTCCACGGTACGCTAAACACCTTTGAGTTAATCAAAAAGTGGAACATCGAACGTCTTAGTTCCTGAATTTGACAGCCGAGACAACGGAGAAAAAGTCAAGCAAATGTGAGCCAGAATTCTCACTTTGAAAGCCGACAAAAGAGTTAGGCAGATTTAAGAGGAAGACTTCTTAAGTTGGAAAGAAGGGAATACCTATTTCTGAAGATTACTTCAACGAACTAGCATCGGATGAGAAATCAAAAATTGAAAAGTTAAACCCCGCCAAGTTAGCCCATTTCGAGTTTTGGGAAGTATTGTTGGTCAGTGACGTGCCAAACGGGTTTCCGCCGCATCTTTCGAACCTATTTGACGTACTCCATACCTCGTAACTTTTGAAGCATGCTTCTAAAATAAATTCATGTCTTACAACCTAAGCCAATTTAAATAAAAGGAGATGGACGTTTCGAGTAATGGGGTTAACTTCAAGAAACTCTAAATATTCCAAAGGACTACCCACACCTTTTGTCAGACAACTGAGTCTGAATTTTAAGGGCAAAATTGCTAATTAGGTGGGTAAGATGTAAACCCTGCCAAAATTGGTAAATAATTAGTCAATAAATCAAATTTTAATTAGGAAAATTAAAAATGTAAATCTAACATCAAAATAGGACAAAACTCTTCAAAACGAGAATTTTGATACTAATTTCGAAAAATTTGGCCGAAAGTTAGATCGGATGGGCTAAACTGGTTGAACTGGGCCTGTGGGCGTAACCGGACCCATCATTTAAATGAGCTGAAGCTCATTTTTTTCAGTTCTGCATGCAAGAACACGCTGAAGGCAAGCAAACAGGGGGGGGGGGAGAACATCATAAGAAACCTAACCCTCACTTTAATTTCAAATCCACGTAACTTTTGATATGGAGCTCCGATCGTCGCACCGTTTGCGGCCACGCGTCCGCGGTGTCAAGCTCTACAAAGGCCAGTACATTGTAAGGTAAGGAATTCACATTTTTCTGCTTAATTTCCCCATTTAGAGTTATGAAAATCTATGAGCAATTATGTTGAAAATTGTTCAATTTCAGTGTTTAGGATCAAATTAACTTGGTGGACTTGCCAAATCTTGTTCTAATTTCTCGTTGGTAAGGTGAGAGTCCTAGAACTCTAATTAATTCATTAATTCGGTATTTTGGGTATTGAATTTTTGGAATATGCTTGTGATACTTATGTTAAGTGCATGTAAATATGTGATATGAAGCAATTGGATATGTTGGGAGCTTAATTGGAAGCTGTGAGTGAGTTTTAGTTGCTGGATTTTGGTGGTTCAGGCTTACAATTTGGCCTTGTGGGTTGCCTTGGACCAAACGCGGTGATTGGCCAAGGTATGGTTTAGGTTTCGCGCATTTAACATTTAAGGTGTTGTGAAAACTTAGGCGAGAAAATCATAGGTTAAGTTGAATTGTTAGATGCATTTAATGATTAGTCTTGTGAAGTTGTTGGATGGATTTATGGTTGAACTTATGTTGGAATTTATGAGTTGTTGATGTTATTGAATATGTGTTTCTTGTAATTGAGCTAGTATTGGAATTATGAGCATGAGTGTTGAATATGTGTGATTATAATTTATTAATGATGGGTTGATGACAATGATGATGATATGAGTTAAATGAACTTGCTGGTTATGGCTTGTTTAATTAGTGAAGGTAAATTATGATTTGGTTTTAATGAGTGTGGGTTTGATGATTTGGTGTGGATATTAATGTGTTAGTGGGTAGGATTAATAACATGAAACTTGATATATGATGGAGGTGCAGGTTTTGATGGTAAGGAACATGAATTGGTGAAAATGGGGTTTGGTTATAATTTGGTAAAAAGTGAATTTTGGCGAACTTTGGAGGTCCATAACTTACTCCCCAAATTTTGAATGGAAATTTGGTTTGTTTTAAATGAAAGATGGTTTTACAAGCTTTTAAACGATATTAATTTTGTGAAAAATGAAATTTAGTAGAGCAAGTTATGGATGATGGAAAATTGGTGTATGAAACTGGATTAATGCAGGTTAAAAACTGGTTTTGCAGCTTATAGGGTATTCTGCATTTTGGGAAAACATCCATCCACGCGTACGCATGGCATGGCATTTTAATGACGCATGCGCGAGTAGCCATGCGTGCGCGTGAGCGTATGATCACGCGTATGCATGACTCACGAGTACATGTGACGTGATGTTCGTACCACGCGTGCGCGTGGGCAACGCGTGGGCTCTGCTTGCTGCAAAACTGGAATTTTGTGTTTTAAAACCAGATTTTTACTTCTAAACCTCCATTTTCCTCCTTTTAAATATAAGGTATAGTACTAAGTACAGTAGCTAGTTGAAGTTAGAAAATTAAGGTAACTTGAGGGTGAAGTAAGTGTTAAAATGATGGATTATGAATAAGAAGGGTGAAAGTATTATGAAAATAATGAATATTTGTGATAGTGATATGTTGATGGATGATTGAACTCATTTGAAATAAATGAAGGTATGCTTGAGATGCTTGGGTATTAGTAAGGATGGTGGTTCTTCCCGCTTGTTCCATGTCAATGTTTGAAAATTGATGATGATTATGCTTGATTTAAATTGAATAAATGTACGTTGTGATGCCTGGGTAGTAGCAGTAATAGTGGGACTCCCATTTGCTCCTGGTTGAACTTTTAAACACCCACCTGGGTAGTAGCCGCAGTAGTGGTTATTCCACTGTCTCTGGGTTAAGCGGATAGTAGCAAGGGGGTTGTGGCTCAAACCCACTTGCTCTGCATGGGTGTTTCAGTCTATGGTTAGCTACCAGGACGTGTCGAGTTGGCTATATAACCGACAGATGATATCATCAGCCATAGGATAGGCAAGCATCATGTGCATTTGTTTGCTTTGACTGCTATGCATTATCTGATATTGCCTAATTGAAATTATATATTCTGCTACTTGCTATACTTGCTATTTGCACTATTTGCTTCTTACTTGTGCGTGAACTTGTTTGGTTGCTTGTCTCTGCATAATTTATGGATGACGGAGGATCGGAAGAAGTGTGAAAGAGGGTTGGTGGTTATGTTAGGTTTGAATCTGAGTAAGTATATGAATAGCTTAGGTTACCTACCTCTAATTATGGCTTTGCTTTGAAACTAAGTTTTAAAATTGTATGATGGAGTTCTAGGATTGCCTCTAGCATTCCCAAGACCTTATTTATTATACGCATGACACCTTTACCATGCTGAGAACCTCCGGTTCTCACCCCATACTGTGTTGTTGTTTTTCAGATGCAGGTCGAAAAGCTCCTCGGTAAGCATCTAGATTTCTGAAGCAAAGTGGTTTTTGGGTTTCTTTTGCTGTTTAGCTTTTGTATATGTGTACTTAATGTTCTCTCTGAATAACTTGTTTTTTTTGTTCCTCTTAGATGGTTGAGGAGAGTTAGGGTTTTCATTTATGAATTTTGGGTTTTTGGAATATGTATAGATATATATATATATAAATACTCTCTGGCCAGCCCTGGCTTTGCAAGTTGAGTTAGGAGCTTGTTATCTTGTATTATTGATCCTCTACTCGTGTCATCTGTGTATATTTATTACTGAGCTTTAGTTTTCTTCTCACATAAGTAACCACGTTTCCTGAGCATTGTGTTTTAAATTTTGCGATTTGTTCCACCTATTTTTCAAGGCTGCTAGTATACTATCTCTTTTCATTGATATTATTATTATTATTATATATTTTACTTTTAGAGGTCGTAATACCTTGCCACCTCAGCATTATGACTTAAGCATAAGACTTTGTGTGGTAGGGTGTTACAGAGTGTTAGGTGTCCGGAATCAAAGTATAACAAATACATTGTCAATTACTATGATAGTCGCAGGTCAAAGGAAAATTCTAATATTATGTTCATCATAAGAATATTCTATTGAGAAATATACGGTAACTATAACCATTAGGAATTCTTAGAGTGAGTCAGTTCAATGGTTATATATATATATAATTTAATAAATGAGATCTATTATTGTTCATCCAATGAATATTATATATATATATATATATATATATATATATATATATATATATATATATCTTAATCTATCCTATTCACTAATATCCTATTTTTAGTGATTCTATGATTAAGAACAATTTAAATTAAAAGTACTAAAAAAACGTAGATCTGATTATTACAATCCCTATCGTAATTATTCGTTTCTAATTTTAATTAAGGACACTATCATAAATTATAAAAGTTCATTCTTAAAAAAGGAATAATAATAATATTAATAATAATTCATGATAGTATTTTGTTGGACATACACACTTATTTCCAACAATCTCCCACTTGCACAAGAGCCAATGACAGATTGGATTTAGAGCATACATGTATTTTCAACAAAATCTCCCACTTGCACTAGAGCCAATCAGTCATATATTTCAATCCTAATTCCCTCATGTGCTTATCAAACTCTTTTGATCCAACCGCCTTAGTGAATGGGTCTGCTGCATTATCCTTTCCAGTAACCTTTTGAATCTCAACATCTCCATGTTCAACGATCTCTCTTATCAAATGATACCTTTTCAAGATATACTTAGATTTTTGATGTGATCTTGGCTCTTTTGCTTGTGCAATGGATCCATTATTGTCGCATAGTAATAGAAGTGGTTCTATAATTGAAGGCACCACACCAAGCTCATTTATGAACTTCTTCATCCACACAGCTTCTTTAGAAGCCTCACTTGCTGCTATGTACTCAGCTTCAGTCATTGAATCAACTACAGTAGCTTGTTTGGAACTTTTCCAACTCACTGCACCACCGTTTAAGGTGAAAATATAACCTGAAGTAGATTTGCTATCATCTTTGTCTGAGGAAAAACTTGCGTCAGTGAACCCTTTTGGTATAAGTTCAGAATCTCCATAGATGAGGAATTGGTCTTTGGTTCTTCTTAAATATTTAAGAATGGATTTAACCACCTTTCAGTGTTCCTCACCGGGATTTTCCTGATATCGACTGGCTACTCCTAGCGACATCAGGACATGTACATGTCATGGTATACATGATAGCTCCCACTGCACTAGCATATGGTATTCTACTCATGTGTACTCTCTCTTCAGAAGTTTTAGGATAATCCTTTCTGCTGAGAGTAATTCCAGTGCCTATTGGTAAATAGCCTTTTTTGGAGTTTTCCATGTTATACCTTTTCAATATGGTATCAATGTACATAGACTGAGAGAGTCCGAGCAACCTTTTATATCTATCGCTATAGATCTTTATTCCTAGAATATAGGCTGCTTCTCCCAAATCTTTCATGGAGAATTGTTGAGATAGCCAAGTTTTGGTATTTTGCAATGCTGGTACATCATTTTCTATTAGTAGTATGTCATCAACATAGAGTACTAAGAAAATGATTGTACTCCCACTAAACTTTTTGTATATGCAAGGATCCTCTTCACACCGGATAAAATTGAACTTTTTGATTGTCTTATTAAAGCAAATGTTCCAACTTCTAGAAGCTTGCTTTAGCCCATAAATGGCCTGTTGCAGCTTACAAACTTTACTATGATCAGACTGAAGTGTGAAACCTTCAGGTTCTGTCATGTATACTTTCTCTTTGAGTTCTCCATTAAGAAAAGTTGTTTTCACATCCATTTGCTGTATTTCATAATCATAGTATACTGCTATAGCAAGTAGAATCCGAATAGATTTGAGCATTACCACAGGAGAAAATGTTTCTTCATAATCCATTCCCTCCTTTTGACGGTATCTCTTGGCAACTAGACAGGCTTTATAAGTCTCTACCTTACCATCTGCTCCAATCTTTTTCTTGTAAACCCATTTGCAACCAATAGGTTTTATGTCTTTTGAGGGTTCAACCAAAGTCCAAACATTGTTGATCCTCATAGACTCTATTTCAGATTCTATGGCACTCTGCCATTTTAGACTTTCGAAACTTTGCATTGCCTCTTCATAAGTTTTAGGATCATTATCATCATAATCGATCCCATTTTTCACATCATCTTGCACCATTAGGTTTAGCCTTCATGGTGGACGATGTTCTCTTATGGACCGTCGAAGAGGTAGTTCTTGTACCAAATTTGGAGGTTGCTGAACCGGTTCTAAAGGTAGTTCAAGGATTTGTTCATTAATCTCTCTTTGAACTGCTATCGGTTCGTTATCCTCAACTCTTGAAGATGATAAATTTGGTGTTAGTTTGAGTACATCCAAAGTTGGTTGCTCAACTTGAATTTCATATTCTTGAGCTTGTACTATTTCATTGGTTTTTTGAACTACATCAACTTGAAATTCCTTTTCTAAAAAGGTTCCACATCTTGCCACAAACACTTTGTGGTCAGAAGGGTGATAGAAATAATAACCCATAGTTTCTTTAGGGTAACCAATTAATCTACATTTATCGGACCTAGCATCAAGTTTATTACTTTACAATTTCTTAACATATGCTGGACATCCCCAAACTCTAATGTGTTTGAGATTTGGTTTTCGTCCTTTCCATATCTCATATGGTGTTGAAGAAACTGCTTTAGTGGGTACTTTATTTAGCAAATATGCTGCTGTTTCTAAAGGATAGCCCCATAAATTCAATGGAAGATCAGTAAAACCCATCATGGATCGAACCATATCTAATAAAGTTAGATTCCTCCTCTCTGAAACACCATTGTGTTGTGGAGTACCAGGAGGTGTCCATTGAGAAAGAATTCCATTTTTCTTTAAGTACTCAAGAAAATTATCATTAGATATTCTCCTCCTCTATCAGATCTAAGCCCCTTAATGCTTTTACCTGTTTGATTTTCAACTTCACTGTGAAAAATTTTGAACATTTCAAATGACTCAAATTTGTGTTTCATAAGATACACAAAGCCATATCTAGACATATCATCAGTGAAAGTGATAAAATAGGAATATCCTCCTTTGGCTTGAATTTTCATTGGTCCATAAATATCTGTATGTATTAGTCCCAATAATTCTGTAGCCTTTTCTCTATGTCCCATAAATGGAGTTTTGGTCATTTTTTCTTTGAGACATGATTCACAAGTTACATATGATTCATAATCATATTTATTAAGGTAACATTCTTTATGTAACTTAGAAATATTTTTTTCTCCTATATGACCAAGTCTACAATGCCAAATATATGATTCATTTACTTGATTATTCCTCTCTCTTTTGAGAGTAGAAACATGCATGACAGAATTACCATTTAAATCGGGAAGAATATAAATGCCATATTGGAGATAGCCATTTACGTATAAGTGATCACCATAATAAGTAGAAAAAATGTCATTTTTAATATTAAAATAAAAACCACGTTTATCCAACATAGAAACAGAAATAACATTTGCAATAAAATTAGGAACATAATGACAATTCTCCAATACTAATATCTTGTTCGTAGGCGTTGCTAAAGAAATAGATCTTATAGCTACAGTAGCAACAATTGCTCTATTCCCGACTTGAAGGTAAGTTTCTCCCTTCTTCAGCCATCTACTTACTCGTAGTCCCTGCAACAAATTGCAAATATTATGAGCACTTCCGGTATCTAATACCCATATAGAAGAATTAATGGTAGCTAATGAAATCATGAAAACTGTTTTCAAGCATGTCTTACCTTCCTCTTTGGTTTTCAAAGAAGCAAGGTACTCCTTGCAGTTTCTTTTCTAATGACCTTTACATTTACAATAAAAGCATTCAGCATCATTTTTGTCTGCCTTTTCTTGTTTGCCCTTGGATTTGGTCACACCACCCTTAGGTTCCATGGGTTCTCTTTTAAAACTATTCTTTCCATTTTCTTTTGCTTTCCTCTTTCCTTTCTTCTTAGAAGAGCTGCCAACTACCATAGCAACTCCTTTCTTTTTCTCAGATGCAATTTGATTCTCATAATCAATTAGCATGTTGAGCATTTCATAAAGATCACAGCTTACTTTAATCATATTAAAGCTAACAATGAATTGTGAAAAAGTTTTTGGAAGAGTGATAAACCATTATTTTATGATTTATATTGTGTTTAATTGAGTGGTTTTATCAAGTCTTTCACCCACTTATTCATATGATTAGCATGATATTACAAGTCCTTTCCAAAATTGTTCTATGATTGAAAACTTGCTTCCTAAAGCTTTAAATAATGTATTTTAATTTCTCTTTTATACCATTCGATGTCGTGATCTGTGCGTTAAGTGTTTCGGGCTTCATAGGGCAGGAATGGCTTAGAGAATGGAGAGGAAGCTTGCAAAAATGGAAGGAATATAAGAAATTGAGAAATGACCAGCGAGAAGTGACGTGGGCGCATGACTCACGCGTCCGCGCAAAATGGAGAAAATCACAGCGAGGCGAACGCATGCCTGACACGAGCGCGTGGATCGGAATCTGCACGAGTGACGCGAATGTGTGGACGACGCACACGCGTGGCACGGAAAAACTCTGGATGACACGAACGCGTGGACGACGCAGTTGCGTGACGTGCGCAATCTGTAGAATTAACAGAAATTGCTGGCGTGGATTCTAGGCTGCGTTTTAACCCAACTTTCGGCCCAGAAACGCATATTAGAGCCAGGGAACATGCAGAGACTAAAGACAATTCTCATTTCGCATAAATTTTAGTTTTTTAGTTTTTGGATCTAGAGAGAGAATTCTACCTCTTCCTCTAGGTTTTGCTTTGGTTATTGAGAAGAGTCTACCTCCGGAACTGGTCATTCTAGTTTGTTTACTTACTTTTCACTTACTCTTTCATATCCTTAATTTGTCCAGAGTTACAATTGGATTATTTTTCAGAGTTTATTAATACGAAGACTATTTTTATTTTTAATTGATCTCTTTGATTATTGTTTATCATGTCTCTTTTTATTTTCCCTTTTTATTTTGTGAAGTCTACATTTATGATAATGGAGTAGTTTTCCAACTTAATTGGGAGTTGCTAAAAAGGAGAACCTTGAGTTGGAATACTCAAGAGTCAAATTATAATTGGGTTTATTGTTGGTTAAATCTCTAGTTACTAATGCTAATCCTTCCCAAGGGAGAGGATTAGAAATTGTGAATAGAAGTTGACTTCCAAATTACTTGACTTTCCTTTATTCAGTAAAGGATAACTAAGTGGAAATAACTACCAATTATCAATTGATCTTGAGAAAAATCCAACAAGGATGGAACTTCCAATTGATCTTCTCTCGGTCAAGGTTTTTATTTGAATTACAGAAATTCTCTGATTTAATTTCCTGTTTATCAAACTCAAAAACATTTTGGAAAACCTCTGATTAATAAAATATCACACCTTTCTGCAACTTGTTGGGAGACGACCTGAGACTCATACTCCTAGTATTTTTATTTCTAAAATTTGTGATAACTCTTTTATAAATTGACAAGTGGATTTTTGCTGGTTAAGAGCTGTACTTGCAATGCTGTTTTCCTTAATAATTCTTAATCTGCCAATTTCCACCACTGCCAATTTTTGGCGCCGTTGCTGGGTAGTTGCAATAGAGTGCTAATTTATTGATTGAAATTTATTTAATTGCATTTTATTTTATTTTGTCTTTATCACCATGAGCTATGTGCTTCTTCTGTTGAATGACGCGTTCATTGCCTGATTTGAGCTTAGCCATTTTTGATCCTGAAATTGAAAGAACTATCTTACGTATTAGGCGAGCTCGACGTCGGTTAGCGTCTGAGGGTGGTGAAGTAATTGTCATCGATTCACCAGTCTCATCTGAGGGCGAATCTGAACCGTCATTTGAGGAAGAAACAAGCTCTCCTTCTACTGATTCGGTTGATTTACGTGCAAGTAACATGGCAGCACCTAAGAGAGTTACTATCTAGGAAGCTGGAGCCCCAGATTTTACACTGCAACCGTATCAAGCGCATCACCCAGCGGTGGCTGTAGATTTTGAACTGAAGACTGCACTACTCAACTTGATACCCAAGTTTCATGGCTTACCTGCTCAAGAGCCTATCATGCACCTTAGGGATTTCCAGACAGCCTGTTCTACTGTTAAGCGTGAGGGTACAGATGAAACTTTTATTCTGTTAAAAGCCTTCCCATTTTCTCTTCAGGAAAAGGCGAGAGAGTGGTACTACACTTAACCTGGAGCGACTGTTGTTAACTGGGATACACTTAGAAGAGAATTTCTGGAAAAATACTTTCCAGATGAAGTTACTGATAGATTGAGGAAAGAAATTTCCATGATTGTTCAAGGCGAATCCGAGACTCTCTACGAATATTGGGAGTGCTTCAACAATCTTCTGGAAGTAAGTCCCCACCACATGATTGACAAGTTAGTGTTGCTCGGCTACTTCACACAGGGCATGAAACCTCAAGATAATACCACATTGGAAGGTTCTAGCAATGGGTCTATGAAAAAGTACAAGACCATTGATGAAGCATGGCAATTGATCAGCGATTTAGCTGAATCCACTAGGAATCACAGGCAGAGGCAAAGCCACTTAAAAGCTGTTGCAGAGGTATCCTCTAGGAAAGAGACTACTGCTCTAACTCAGAGTATATGTGAAATGACCAACTTACTGAAGCAGATGCAGTTGAGTCAACAACAAGCTCAGCCTTCTCCACCACAGTAAAGCCAACAGTTGGTTCCATAAAGAGTATGTGGGATCTGTGCTGATTATAGTCATTATACTGATGAATGTCCGCAGCTCTAGCAGGAAGACAACACTGTGGCAGCCACTCATAACTTCTATGACCGCCTCAATCAAAGATACAATCAAGGTGGAAGCTACAACCATGGATGGCAGGACAATTCCAACCAGGGTTGGAGAGATAATTCTAACCTTGGTTGGAGGGACAATCATAACAGAGGAGACAGAGATAACAATGGAAACCAGCGGTGGAATAACAATAACAATATCAGACAGCAGAATCAGAATCAGGCCTACAGAGCACCTCATCTAAGGCAGCCTCAAGCATCTCAGTAGACCCCTCAGATCACTTATCCCTCTTCATCTTCTAATGATGAGTTATTACAATCTATTGATCGGAGACAGCAGGCCATGGAAAATAACCTTACTTCTACTCTAAATGGTCCGAACTCTACCTTGCAAGCTCTTGTCTCATAGATTGGATCACTAAATAACTCCAACAAACAGCCTTTGAGCTCTAGTGGAATCCCCTCTCAACCATTACCCAACCCCAAGGGTGGCATCAATGCCATTACCTTGAGGTCTGGAACCACACTACAATGGAGGAATCCTGAGGAGCCAAGCCCGCTAGGACACGCCCCAGCTGAGGACATGGTTGAGGTAGAGGATGTTGAAGAAGAAGATGAAGCATAAGGCATCGTGGAAGCAGAAGCAGCCCAACCAGGGAATGTAGAACCCCAGCAAGCTGAAGCTGTAAGAGACGCCACTCCTATCCCATTTCCACACCTTGCTAAGCAATCCAGAAAGCAGATGGAACTTGATCCCAAAATGGTATAAATCTTCAAAAAGGTTGAGGTAACCGTTCCTCTTTTTGATATTATTCAGTAAGTACCTAAATACGCAAAGTTTCTAAAAGAACTGTGCATACATAAAGATAAAATTAATGAATTAGAAACTATTCCTTTAGGTAGTTCTATATCTGCTTTAATGGGAAATATACCTAAAAAATGTAGTGATCCAGGCCCATGTATGGTTAACTGTACCATTGGAGGTGTGATATTTTTAGACTGTATGTGTGATTTAGAAGCGTGCGTGAGTATTATGCCCTTGTCTATATATAATGCTTTAAGGCTCCCTCCCTTAAAAAGGCCGGCAGCTCGTTTTGTGTTAGCAGATAAAATCATTATTATAGTGGTTGGAATTGCTGAAGATGTGTTAGTGAGCATTAATGGGCTCACCTTTCCCATTGACTTCTATATCTTGGAGATGCCCTAAAATGACTCAGGAAAGCCTTTATCAATCCTACTTGGAAGACCATTTTTGAAGACTTCGAAGTTCAAGCTGGATGCCTTTTCGGGAACCTATTCTTTTGAGGTAGATGGCAAAACAGTAAGCTTCAATCTGGATGAAGCTATGAAGCATCCCTCGGAAGATCACTCCATATTCCAATGCGATATCATTGATGAAATTATAGCTGCAACTCACCAGAAAAAATGGAAGAGAGTCACATGGAGTAAGACCTAAGTGTGGGGACACCCTCTGAACATACTGAAGATTCGTTACCATTTTCACCAGCACCAGATGATCCAGAGCCAAGCCATAAGCAGAAAATGGAATTAAAGCCCCTTCTTCCACACCTCAAGTATACTTACCTTGAGGACAAGCAGAAGTTTCCAGTTATCATTGCGAGGGAGCTCACTTCCCAACAAGAAGAACAACTGCTTAGTGTATTGAGGATGCATAAGAAAGCAATTGGATGGAGCTTGGCGGATATAGTAGGCATCAGCCCTCAAGTTTGTGAACATAGAATATTCTTAGAAGAAGGAGCAAAGTCTGTCCATCAACCTCAGCGAAGATTGAATCCAACCATCTTAGAAGTTATCAAGAAGGAAGTAACTAGACTACTTGAAGCATATATCATTTACCCCATTTCAGATAGCGAATGGGTCAGCCCAGTGCAAGTGGTGCCCGAGAAGTCTGGAATCACAACAATAAGAAATGAGCAGGGAGAACTTCTGACAACCAGAGTGCAGAACTCATGGAGAGTTTGCATTGACTACAGGCGTCTCAACCAAGCCACTCGCAAGGATCATTACCCCTTGCCATTCATTGATCAGATGCTTGATCGCCTGTCAGGTAAATCTTATTACTGCTTTTTAAATGGTTATACAAGTTATTTTCAAATCCATATAGCTCCTGAAGATCAGGAAAAGACTACTTTTACATGTCTTTTTGGGACCTATGCTTATAAGAGAATGCCATTTGGCTTATGCAATGCACCAGCTACTTTCCAAAGGTGTATGATGAGTCTTTTCTCTGATCTCATTGAGACCTGTATGGAAGTTTTTATGGATGACTTTAGCGTATATGGTGATTCATTTAGCCTTTGCTTGGATAGTTTATCTAGAGTATTGGATAGGTGTGTTAGTTCAAACCTTGTTTTAAATTTTGAAAAGTGTCATTTTATGGTGAAACAATGAATTCTTCTGGGACATGTTGTTTCTGATACTGGTATCTCTATAGACCCAGCAAAGGTGGATGTTATTTCTAGTTTACCTTACCCCTCCTCTGTGAGGGAAGTCCGTTCGTTCCTTGGCCATGCATGTTTTTACAAGAGATTCATTAAAGACTTCAGTAAGGTAGCACTACCCTTATCCAGACTACTGTAGAAAGATATTGAGTTCAAGTTCAGTGGGGATTGCAAACAAGCATTTGATAAGCTGAAGACCGCCCTGACTCAACTCCGATTGTGAGGGAACCAGACTGGAGTCAACCATTTGAAATCATGTGTGATGCCTCTAATCATGCAGTAGGAGCAGTACTAGCTCAGCATAAAGGTAATGATCCTTTCGTAATTGCTTATGCATCTAAGACTTTAGATGCTGCTCAATCTAATTACACTACTACTGAAAAAGAGCTTCTAGCTATTGTTTTTGCTCTGGATAAATTATGAGCCTATTTACTTGGTACTAAGGTAGTAGTGTACTCAGACCATGCATCTCTAAAATATTTATTAGCTAAAAAGGAGTCTAAACCAAAGCTAATACGTTGGATGCTACTGTTGCAAGAATTTGATTTAGAAATTAAACATATGAGTGGTAACCAAAATTTAGTGGCAGACCACTTGAGTTGCCTTGAGCACATTAAAGATGACTCTATTCCTATCAATGATACTTTCCCATTTGATAGCTTATAGACGGTATCTGAAGTAGTTCCTTGGTATGCACCTGTAGCTAATTATCTGGTTAGCCACACTTTTCCTCCCGATTTTACTTAGCATCAGAGAGACAAGATAAAAAGCGAGTCTAAATATTATATATGAGATGGTCCATATCTATGGAGGTATGGTGCTGACCAGGTAATTAGACGGTGTGTACCTCAATCAGAATTCCAGTCCATTTTAGAGGCCTGCCACTCATATGAGAGTGGAGGACATTTTGGCCCTCAACGAACAGCTAGAAAAGTTTTAGACTGTGGATTCTAGTGGCCTACTCTTTTTAAAGATGCTGCTGACCTTTGTAAATCTTGTTCTCCTTACCAAAGATTTGGTAATATATCCAAGAGGGATGAAATGCCTCAATAAATTATGTTTTTCTGTGAAATTTTTTATGTTTGGGACATTGACTTCATGGGTCCATTTCCAAATTCTAATGGTTACCTTTATATATTGTTAGCTGTAGATTATGTTTCTAAATGGGTGGAAGCAATTCCGACCCGTACTGATGATGCTAACACTGTTGTTTCCTTTGTTAGAAACCATATTATTTGTCGCTTTGGATCACCACGAGCAATCGTGAGCGATCAAGGCACTCACTTTTGTAACAGGAGACTAACAGGATTACTGAAGAGGCATGGGATAATTCATAAAGTATCAATAGCCTATCACCCCCAGACTAATGGGCAAGCCGAGGTGTCTAACAGATAGATAAATTGCATACTGCAAAAGATAGTCAAGCCTCATAGAAAGGACTGGAGCACCAGGCTCCAAGATGCGCTTTGGGCATATCAGACAGCATACAAGACACCAATCGGGATGAGTCATTTCTACTTAGTTTATGGAAAGGCCTGTCATCTCCCAGTTGAGTTAGAACACAAAGCCTTCTGGGCGGTAAAGGAATGCAACATGGACTTCGAGAAATCTGAAGCTGAACGGAAGTTGCAACTGCAAGAATTAGAGAACCTTCGCCTAGAAGCTTATGAAAACTCCAGGTTGTATAAAGAGAAGGTGAAAGCTGTGCATGAGAAGAACATCAAGAGAAGAGAGTTCCAACCCTGAGACTTAGTCCTCCTTTACAACTCCAGAATGTGGCTCATGCCAGGCAAGCTAAGATCCAGATGAGACAGTCCCTATCGAGTAAAGAGGGCGGAGCCATACGGAGTCTTTCACTTGAGCCATCCTTCAAGCTCTGAACTTATAAAGGTCAATGGACATTGCTTGAAGTTATTTCATGGCGAGAAGATGGCGAAAAAGAAGGAGCTAGAGATCTTCCTCTTGGAAGATCCACCCACAGCAGAAGACTGAGCTAGTGGAGCGTCAAACTTAAGGACGTTAAAATAAAGTGCTGGGTGGGAGCCAACCCACCATGGTATGATCGTTCTTTTCCCTCTCCTTAATTCCCTTTTTCAATAACTTTTCTCAATACTAGTGCCTATAGTTTGCATCTGCATTTGCATATTGCATAAAAAAACAACAAAACAAAAATGCATGTGACGCGACAGCGTCGACGACGCGTCCGCGTCATATGTGCGTTGGGAAGAAAATAAGATTGAACAGAGAGTCACGTGAAAGTGTGGCTGGAGGCATGCCTTTGGCACAAACTCGCCTATGTGACCGCGTCACTAACGCGTTCGCGTCGTTTGTGACATAGCCTCCCCACGCGTTCACGTCACTCACGCGAACACGTGGCCCTGTAAAATCGACGTAAATGTGTGTATGGCAGTAAGTTGAGCTGGAATTGGGATGGACTCGCGCTAGAAGCACAAGCCCTACCACACGAACGCGTGCTCCACGCGTCCGTATTGTTTTCAAAATATGGCCATTCACGCGATCGCGTCAACCACGCGAACGCGTCACCCTAAAATTTGGCAAAATGAGTTTCACACAGAGAGTTGTGCAAACGCGAGGCTACTCTCGCGCCACTAGCACAAATCATGTCATGCGTCCGCGTCACTTCATATAAGCGCGATTCACGCGGACGCGTGACCCATGTGTCCGCGTTGCCTGCGCCGCACAACTTATCCAGATCAGCCAAAATATCTTATCTTTTTCTTCCCCAAATCCTAATTTTTCTTCTCCCTTCTTATTTCTTTCTTCCCCCTTCTTTGTACTTCCTCTTTCTCACCACCATCATCAAGGTCTTTTTTTTCTTCTTCCCTCTTTACTTTTTTTCTTCTTATTCTTTTTTTTATGTTTTCTTCCTCTTTTTCTTTTTACTTTCATTATCTATGCTTTCTTTTTCTTTCTTTTTCTTTTAATTAGTGTTGGAAATTTATTTGGGTCATTATTCTCTATATTTTGCTTGTGGATTATTAAGAATTGTTTGACAATTATATATTACTTTTTATAAGGTTGCCTGCATGTTCAATTTAATACTTTCCACAACTTATTTCCCATGCATGCTATGTGTTTGTGAAAACGTCCGTATGGCATTGTGCACTATTTTTAGATTTTTTTTATTCTACTACTCTAAATGCTTGCTTTTCACAAAATCCTTTTTATATTTTATTAATTATTTATAATTGTCCATACAAACATATTGTTAGTTTGAAAGACTTGGTAATCTACCTTGGACATTGAATGCTTGATCTATGCTACTCATGCCTTTGCCGACATGCCAATAAATACCTTGCATTTAACTGTTATCACATGCACTCGCTATATTTCTATTGATGACTTTTCACATGTAGTCATGACCATGTGTTAACGTTATTCTTCTTTACTGTGCATTGATTACCACCTTTCCCGTTCTCTTCCTTGCTCTGACCCTTGAAGTTTTAACGTCCTTACTCTTTCCCTTTCAGGATGGCCACCAAGAAAGGAAAGGAGAAAGCTACTCCCAAACCACCAGCAAGGAGAGGAACAAAAAGAGAATTAGTGGCAGAGCCATCTTCAACTGCAGTTAAGCCCTCAACAAAAAGAATTAAGATGATTATAAAGGTCGATGAAAAAGAGAAAGCTTTCCCAGCAAAGGACACTGTGCGATTTCCCAACCACTACTGTGAGCAGATGTTCCCTATTCTGGCAGAAAAGGATTACAACAATGAATACCTTCTTATCCTCCCAACCCATATTGCTAAATTTGTTGAGCCACGAATTGAACAAAGACACTGGGGATTCTTATAGAGACTGTAAAACCTGGTTAATTAACGGCTAATTAACCCATAAATGAGAATTTATTCTAGAAAGCCTAAAATGTGATTTTTATAGCTAAATGTGATAGAGGAGATTGAGACGAGAATTTCGGTACCAATTTTATAGAATTCGGACCAAGATTGGACCATACGGGCCAAACCGGGCCAACCGGACCCAAAGTGGGCCCTTGGCCCAACATAACTAAACCAAAACCCTAGTTTTCAGCACTCTCTCTCCTCACAACACTCATATTCACGCTGAAATTAGAGAGAAAGGGAGGAAGAACACTCTCTCAAGTTCTCTCCCTTGGTTGATCTTCAAACCACCATAACTTTTGATCTAGAGCTCCGATTGCCGCTCCGTTTGTGGCCACGCGTTCACTGCGGAGAGTTCTACAAAACCCATACAATCAATCTTGAGGTAAGCCACTTGTTGCTGTTCGAAATTCCAGCCCTTATCTTCGAGTTTCATGGGTGAAATGTTGAGATTTTGGGGTTCTTTGATGTTATAGGACCGAACCCTCTTGAAGGAGAAGGTTAATCTTGTCTCCTTGGACCTTGGGTGTGGTAAGATTCTCAACCCTAGTGTAATTTGTGATTTTATGAAGTTTGGATTTTGAGATGTTGTGTATGGGTATGATGGTTGTGGCTTAGGTTGTGTGTGTGTGGATATTGGAGCTTGATTGGTGATTTTGAAAAGCTTGGAAAGGGTTTGGTGGTGAAAAATCTGTTCTTGAAAGTTTTGAGGCCTTGAGAGCTTGTGGATAAGTGGTTTGGAAGTGTTCCGGTTGAGCTTGGGAAGTCCGCTAAGGTATGGTTTCGGTTTTCCGTATCTAATATGTAATGTGGTAGGAAATACTTAGGCTAGAGGCCCTAAGATAGGCATTGAATGGTTGATGTTGTTGAGTTGTTGATATATATGATGTGGTCATATATGTGATGATGATTAATGATGCCTTGAGGGTATGATATATGAGAAATATGCATGTTATGATATATGCTTGATGATTGGTTATGGTTGAATTGTGGGTTGAACCATGTTGATGGTGAGTATGATATTAATTGTGTACAATGATGATTTATTGGAATTGGTGTTGTTGAGAATTGGCATGAGTAAGAGTATATGATATGTCAATATGTTTGAGTTTGAGCCACTTGGGTGAAGTGGGTTAAAATGATGAGATAGTGATTTTGTAAATTGTGGTAATGTGTCAATGTGTGAGTTGAGGAGGCTTGATGTTGAATTTGATATATTTTGATTGATTTCAAAGAAAAGGGATGAAATTGGCATATTTTGATTGATTTTGAAAAGAGTTGAAAATGGCTTGTTTTGAAAATGGCATATTGTGGTTTTGTATGAAAATATGGTTTTTGGGCATACTTTGGTGGGACATAACTTGGACTACAGATCTTCGTTTTGTGTCAAATCTGTTTAGAAATGAAATTGGATCCGGGAAGTCCATGCTGTTCGAAGAACGGGTGAAAAACAATTTAAAATGAGGAAGTTATGTCCGTTGGAAGATTGGGGTTTAAATCTGTGGATTCTGCAGCTTTAAACTTAGAAAATTTTTAGCAGAATAACCCCTTGCGCGTAGGCGCACTTGGCGCGTATGCGCCGATCTTCCAGGGAGCGCCATCCACGCGTGCGCGTGATGTGTGCGGGCGCGCCGATTGTGCTGCACCCAATGCCCAGCCATTTTCCAGAGAGTTATGCCAGAACTGTGCCAGTGTTGTGCCTGGGGCACGAGAACACCCACGCGTACGCGTGGTTGACGCGTACGCGCCGATTGGCAAATTTTTAATCCACGCGTTAGCGTGCATGACGCTTGCGCGTCGATGAGTTTTTGAGGCCATCCACGCGTGCGCGTAGAGTGCGCGTACGCGTGGCTCTGTTTTCATCCCAAAGTTGATTTTTGAGTTTTAAAAGCCAAATCTCATACTTCTAAGCCTCCGATCTCACCACTTATATCTTAAATCATTATGATATGCCTAGCTATGAGAGAAGGAGCTAGTGGATGTGGTAACTTGCGAGTGAAGCAAGGGAAAATGAATAATCAATGAGGATCATTGATGACTATGTGAGATGTGGAGGATGGTGGTGGAAGTGCTTGTTATGCCATGGGCCGAAAGGCCGTATTTGTTAATGAGATGGCTGGTTATGGATTTAACCGTGATGCCAATGGGCTGGTTATGGATTTAACCGTGAGCCGAAGGGCTAGATTATTGCCGTGTTACGGTGGAGCCATGATTATGGCCATGTACAAATGCATATATGCTGTTGAATGAATTGTGAATGTTGCACTTCCACTGTTGGAGATGAGAGTTTCCCTGGGAGGAAGCAGTGGCTAGCCACCACGTGCTCCAGGTTGAGACTCGAAGCTCTTTTGACCCTATGTCATAAGTGTGGCCGGGCACTGTGAAAGACCCGGATGAGCTCGCCCCCGTAAATATTCACCAGTGAGGGTGATGGATCTAGATCATGATTATGATCAAGTTTATGACGAGTATAACTCGAGTTGGGGATGCGTGACAGAGGGATAGTCCAATGGTTAGCTACCAAGACTTGTCGGGTTGGCTCTATAACCGACAGATGATATCATCAGCCACTAGGGACAGGCATTTATCATATGCATACTATATGAATTGTTTGAGATTGCCTATTTGACTGCATATTACTTGCTAATTGTCTAAATGTATTACTTGTTCCTAATTGTATATTTCTTGCTTGATATGACTGTGTTTGCTATATTATACTCCTGCTGGTGGTTGGGAGGTCTGAAGGAATTGGAAAGGGAAGTATTAGTTAGACTGAAGAATCTTTAGTCAGATACCCTTATATGGTTTAGCTTGCTTATAAGCTTTGATATTATCTGGAGGAAGTTCTAGGATTGCCTTCGGCTTTCCTCTATTATTATGTATTATGTATGTGGAAGCTGTTACCATGCTGGGGACCTCTGGTTCTCACCCATGCGGATTTTGTGGTTTTCAGATGCAAGACGTGAGGTTTCCCGCTGAGGCATGCTGGAGACTTCTAGATTTGCGAAGATCCTTTGTTCTCGGGGCTATGTTTTGGTTTATATGTTTTGCTTAGATACTTTTATCTCCATTAAATAATACAAACTATGATGACTCCTCTTATGGGAGAATTTTGGAGATTAGGTTTTATGTATGTGTGTCCCTTTTGGTTTCCTTTGGGGTTTTCCTTATTTTTATCATATGTATATATTGTTATGCTCGGACCGGTTATCTTCGCAGCCGGATCTTGAGTCTTGATATTACTGTTTTTGACACTCCTTTGTATATATATAATCACGCGTTGGTTATCCTCGTTCGTTACGTTATCGATCGGAGTGTTGCGCTTTTAGTTGCGATTTTTTTGGTTTACCCCTTTTTCTACAAAGGCTCCTAGTTTTAATCAATCATTCATACTACTATACGTACTAAATTTTTATTTTAGAGGTCGTAATACCTTGCCATCTCTGAATTATGACTTAAGCATAAGACTCTGTATGGTAGGGTGTTACAGAGACAACCACGGTAGGTTAATCTTTCATGGGTAGTTGAATTCTACTTCAATTTCTACTTGCCAACCCTGCAGTCTGTCTATGTCCGTCAGAAGCACGTCCCCATTATAGAAGAGACCATTCAAAGAGCTCTAGATCTTCCCCCTACTCAAGAAGGATTGGACGCATTCCAAGAAGCCTCACTCAAGCGCCAGATATACCAATTCGACTGGGACGCTGTTCTTACGTTATCATACAACCTGACAGCAGATAGATTTATGAATACCATCATTCCTGACCCAAGGGAATATCGGCTTCCACACTTACCTTGGAGGCTCGCGTATGGGCACAAATTATGTCCCATTACGTCTTTTCGAGCACTCATGAGTCCTCCTTCACTGCAGACATGGCCGTTCTACTATGGTGCATCCTTATAGACCAACCTCTAAACCTACCAAGACACATCTGGAATGCCATGGGACACGTACAAATTGTGGGCAACTTACCTTTTCCCGCCTTGGTCTCAGATCTTGTCTCAGCAGCTGGAGTCTCCTACAGAGCTGGGGACACCAAAGCCATGCTTCCACGGGATGATCAATACGTCCCTAACGGAAAATATCTCAGGCCACCAACAGCCACTACCATCCAGTCCACAGAACAAGCTGTAGACATCCCCCCTTCCACACCACAAGCACCTTCAACAAGTTAGCTGCTCCATCAAATATTGGAGAGGTTAGACCGGCAAGACCAGAAAGCGAAGCTACGAGAGCGCTGCAACCAGCGCCGATTCAAATACCTCAAGGAGCTACTCATTGGCAACCACAGACCTGACAAAGACCCAGACACTCCGGACTCCACTTCCTTTACCAGCACAGGGAGCCATGACGGTCCCGACTGTGGAGATACTGCTACCAGCCCACCTTTGTTCCTGACAGATGGCACCGAGGACGGTGCAAAGCCTTAAGTGTGGGGAGGTCGGTCAGTACCTGATTTCCGGAGGTAATTTCTCTTCCCTAACATCAATAAAGTAGGATATTTAGTTAGTTTTTCTTTAGGATAGATTGTTTAGAAATAGGATTATTTGCATGCATGTTCTATTTAGTTGAAATATAATAAGTTTCTTTTAAGACCCTATTTTTGAAAATTTTTTCACTAATTTAAATCAAAACTTAGATGTTAAACTTGTTTGAAGATTGTAAATTAGAATATGGTTTTTGAGCTAAGAAACACACAACCTGTAAGACCTTGTGCCTAAATACATGGTTACATTATTTAACCATAAATATTTTATTCTTGTGTGTTTACTTCTCTATGATTGTAATTTGTATTTTGTTTTATCCTATATGTCCAATGTTTAATGTGTTATTTGCATGCATATGATTGAGGCCACTATTTGTTTAGCTCACTTATCCCAAATAAGCCTACCCTTTAAATTACCTTTGTTAGCCACTTTGAGCCCTTTTAAATCCCATTTGTTCTACATTTTACCACATTACTAGCCTTAAGCGGAAAAACAATTAAATATTCCAATTGAATCTTTGGTTAGCTTAAGATAGAGATTGTGTGTTAATTGAGCATGGAAAGATTGTAGGAACAAGGGTTAATAAGGGAATGTGTCGTGATAAAATAATGGGAATTTGGGTACCCACTCATGTAAAATAGAAAATAAAAAATTCCATATGCGTTGATATGTTATTTTTACATCTCAAAAAAAGAGAGAATAAATAAATAAATTAGGGAAAAAATTACCCCAATGTTATGCTAATGAAAAATCAATGCATATGTGATAAAAATTAAAGAAAAGCTGATGCATGAGTAAGTAATGCAAAATGAAGAATTTTTGGGTAGCTAGGCATGATTCTAAAGTTATATAGAGTATATGTATGTTAGGTGAGAGCTTAGGTTAATTAAAGATTCAATTTATAAGCTCACTTAGCCATATGTACACCCTTACCTCTACCTTAGCCCCATTACAACCTTGAAAAAGACCTCATGATGTTTGCATTGGTATATTAAATATTGTTGATTGATTAGGTGAAGAACAAAGTTAGAAAGCATGATTAGAGAAGGATATAGTGATTACCCTATACACTAGAGAGATTAGAGTGCACACACACTATCAGTGAGGGTTCAATACTTGATTCTATGTTCCTTGCTTTCACGAGCTGTCTTCTTAGAAATTTACTTGCTTTTACTGTATGATTTGAATTAGTGGGATTTGATCTATGTTTGTCTTAAGAGAATTTATTTGCTTTTAACCGAATAAACAAAATCATATAGTTGCATTCATATAGGTTGCATTGCATTGCATGAGTCTTACATGTCTGTATTCATTCATATTTATCTCGTTCAACTAAGCATGAGGACATGTTAATGTTTAAGTGTGGGGAGGTTGATAAACCATTATTTTATGATTTATATTGTGTTTAATTGAGTGATTTTATCAAGTCTTTCACCCACTTATTCATATGATTAGCATGATATTACAAGTCCTTCCCAAAATTGTTCTATGATTGAAAACTTGCTTCCTAAATCTTTAAATCGTGTATTTTAATTTCTCTTTTATACCATTCGATGCCGTGATCTATGCGTTAAGTATTTCGGGCTTCATAGGGCAGGAATGGCTTAGAGAATGGAGAGGAAGCTTGCAAAAATGGAAGGAACACAAGAAATTGAAAAGATGACCAGCGAGAAGTGACGCGTGCACATGACTCACGCGTCCGCACAAAATGGAGAAAATCACAGCGGCGCGAACACATGCTTGACGCGAGCGCGTGAATTGGAATCTGCACGAGTGACGCGAATGCGTGGACGATGCGCACGCGTGGCAAGAAAAATGCTGGATGATGCGAACGCGTGGACGACGCGATCGCGTGACGTGCGCGATCTGTAGAATTTACAGAAATCACTGGCGTGGATTCTGGGCTGCGTTTTAACCCAGCTTTCGGCCCAGAAACACAGATTAGAGCCAGGGAACATGCAGAGACTAAAGACAATTCTTATTCTGCAAAATTTTTAGTTTTTTTAGTTTTTGGATCTAGAGAGAGAATTCTACCTCTTCCTCTAGGTTTTTCTTTACACTCATAGTTTAGGATTTGAAGGTTTTGCTTTGGTTATTGAGAAGAGTCTACCTCCGGAACTGGTCATTCTAGTTTGTTTACTTACTTTTCACTTACTCTTTCATATCCTTAATTTGTCCAGAGTTACAATTGGATTATTTTTCAGAGTTTATTAATACGAAGCCTATTTTTATTTTTAATTGATCTCTTTGATTATTGTTTATCATGTCTTTTTTTATTTTCCCTTTTTATTTTTGTGAAGTCTACATTTATGATAATGGAGTAGTTTCCCAACTTGATTGGGAGTTGATAAAAAGGAGAACCTTGAGTTGGAATACTCAAGAGTCAAATTGTAATTGGGTTTATTGTTGGTTAAATCTCTAGTCACTAACGCTAATCCTTCCTAAGGGAGAGGATTAGGACTTGTGAATAGAATTTGGCTTCAACTTACTTGACTTTCCTTTATTCAGTAAAAGATAATTAAGTGGAAATAACTATCAATTACCAATTGATCTTGAGAAAAATCCAACAAGGATAGAACTTCCAATTGATCTTCTCCCAATCAAGGTTTTTATTTGAATTACATAAATTCTCTGATTTAATTTTCTGTTTATCAAACTCAAAAATATTTTGGGAAACCTCTGATTAATAAAATAGCACATCTTTCTGCAACTCGTTGGGAGATGACCTTGGACTCATACTCCCAATATTTTTATTTCTAAAATTTGTGACAACTCTTTTCTAAATTGACAAGTGAATTTTCGCTGGTTAAGAGTTGTACTTGCAATGCTGTGTTCCTTAATAATTCTTAATCTACCAATTTCCACCACTGCCAAAGAGATTGCAAGATCAAATCTTGTGAAAGTTCTTTGCCCAATTCGCATCCCAACTTCTCAAGTTGGTCAATAAGATCAATCATCTTAAGAACATGGGGTCTAACAGGAGAGTCCACATCAAGTGTGGATCTAAACAAAGTTTTGGACAATTGATATCGGGTTGTCTTGTGCACCATACATCTTCTTAAGATGTTCAACAATAGTTGGTGGATCCATGTCTTGATGTTGCCTCTGAAGATCAGAACACATGGATGCCAGAATGATGGATTTGGTAGAAAGATAATTTTTCAAGAACTTCTCATAAGCCTTGGTAGCCTCAATATCAATACTTCCATCCTCTTTAGGAACTGGGGCCGTAACAGCAGGCTTATCGATTATATCAATTAGCCTTTCATGCATAAGAACAATTCTTAAATTGCGATAACAATCATCATAATTGACTCTAGCTAATTTGTTATTTTCAAGTATGCCACGCAGTGATAAAGCAGACATATTATTCATGAATCTAAAAGGAAAAAACAAATATAAGTACGTATTCACACATACAAATAAGACTTTTTACAATAATTATTATTATAGAAAATTAAGAAATCTTTATTTCTTAAATTAAGTGTTAAAAAATATTTAAAATCATGAATGAGTACCTTGGTTGTCAAGTCATTACTCATACATTTTTAAATAGATGATTAAATGTATCACATACAATTTTAATCCCAAATAATTACCTGGTTGTTAGGTTATTATTTAATTGAATTATATTTTATACCCCTAGGTTGTCTAGGTTTAAGTAAAAATTAATTCTTCCCATGTATCAAATACATATATAAATTTTATCCTTGAGTACAAATCTCCTAGTTGTCAGGTAACTCCTCGTAAACAAAGTATAAAATTTATTTATCCTTTTTTCCTTTCAGTTTTATTTCATAAATAAATAAAAATAATAATAACAGTATGTTCCTTAATATATATATAATTTTATCCCATATAAATTTATAATTTTGACAATAGCATCCCATGCCATTAGTAGGAATCACATTCACTATAATAATAAAACTTAAATTAATCCTATTAACTTTACAAAATTTTGCAATAAAACTTTAAACACAAAAGGGCCATGGCTCTGATACCACTGAAGGATTACAAGTGTTTATAATACGTAGTGGAAGTAATAAAGTAATCCTATTGATCTATTTTGTGCTTAAAATTTAATTGAAATAAGATGGGTTAGATGCCAAAAGTGAATGAAAACTTTCTCCTTCGATAGTACGAAGGTACTATGTGTATCCACACCGAAACTAATCCTTGTTGTCAACTCCTTGACCAATGGATTTAACTGAAAAATTTCTTGCAACTCCTTGCACCAGCAATTCTTCGCTAAGAATTGGAATATTTGTGTATGTGGAGGTAAAAGAAAAAACTTATGTTCTCTTTCTTTTATCATATAACATATATATAGTATGAGATTGATGACTGATTTGTGAATCGAATTACAACTTAATTTGAAACAGATCAGTTAGGATCTTATCCATATTTAAAACTCATCATAGAATAAATAATTAATTATTTAATATTCTCAATTATCATATTATTATATTCATGGTGCTAGAAAAGAATATAATAATATTCTATTTGAATTAATATAATTATTTATTTGATCTAATTAAAATAATAATTAAATAATTATTTTCCAAGGATTAGAACACTCGTTAGTGTGTGACCCCATAGGTTCAATACTAAGCGGGTAATAAATTAGTCATACTGAATTTACTAATCAAGGTTGGCATCTAGCAACGCTCATTGACGACTCGATAGTATGAAGTAATAATATTTTTACTAAGAACCCAAGATGAACAAAAAATACAACTCTTTCCATCTTTTCAGCTCTTGGCTAACTTTTAGAGTGTGGTTTGATTGTTAGACTCTAACTTATTACCATTATTATAATGAATTATGAATGACTTAAGAAACTCATTTCTTAATTCATTCAAACTCCTTGATCAAGGCATTGTTTATTTCATTCATTATAATCGTAGAGCTCAAACTCATTACCATAGTTGATAGATTCTATTTTGACTAATCATTAATTCTACAAGTATTTAAATCATACCCAATGTCCATTCAACTAACACCGTAGGGTGTTAGGTGTTTGGAATCAAAGTATAACAAATACATTGTCAATTACTATGATAGTCGCAGGTTAAAGGAAAATTCTAATATTATGTTCATCATAAGAATATCCTATTGACAAATATACGGTAACTATAACCATTAGAAATTCTTATAGTGAGCCAGTTCAATGGTTATATCTCTATATATACCATATATATATAATTTAATAAATGAGATCTATTAATCTTCGTCCAATGAAGACTATTACATATATATATATATATATATGAATCACTAATGTCCTATTTTTAGTGATTCTACGATTAAAAACAATTTAAATTAAATGTACTAAAAAAATGTATATCTCATTATTACGATCCCTATCGTAATTATTCGTTTCTAATTTTAATTAAGGACACTATCATAAATTATAAAAGTTCATTCTTATAAAAGGGAATAATAATAATAATAATAATAATAATAATAGTTCATGATAGTATTTTGTTGGACATACACACTTATCTCCAACATTAACAACAATCCAATCTCATCAAAACATACCATAATAATTTAATACATACCAAAGCACATAATTCAATCAATCAAGGCCTCCGACCACAAATTCATTCAACAATTAACAATTAACCAATTTAAACATTTACAATAAGCCAATGTTATCAACAACACCAATTATATCAATTCAACCCTACTTAAGGTCATCTAACCTAGGTTTTCACATAGCGTTACATAATGTTTATCCGAAAATAAAATCCGTACCTTCATTGACGGTTATTCCAAATTCCTTGAAATTGCTTTCTGATCAAACCCAAGCTTTAATTGGCATCCAAGGCTCCACCAAGTGCTCTCCAATCAAACTAAGCATCCAACTCGCACCAAATCAAACCAAGCATCTAAGCTACTCCATTCAATCTAACTATATCAAATTCTTAATTGTTTACATTAGTTTTTTGCATATAATTGAAAAAATCAAAGAAAAAGAGTTTTCTTACTTTGTACCACATAATCTTGGGTCAAAAACCCTATTAGAAGTTAACATTGACCTTCTCCTAAAGCATCAAAATCACAAACTTCAATCCCATATATACAAAACCACACAAATGAGAGGAGAAACGAAAATGGGTCAGAGTTCTCATGAGTACTCACTGCAAAAGTTATATAGAATCAAAGAGGATGATGAGGTGATCACATGGCCACAAATGGGTCATCGATCGGAGCTTCGGTTTGAGAGAAAAGTGAGATTGAAGCAGAGTGTGAATAGTGCTAGGGTTTGGGGTTCTCTTCCTCTCTTCTCTCGAGCCCTCTGGTGTAGAATTCAAATACCACAAACTAACCAGTGAGTGCACCAGGTCATACCAACTAATACCTCAGGTGAGTGAAGGTCGATCCCACGAAGATTGATGGACTAAGCAACAATAGTCGAATGATTCACTTAGTCAGACAAGTAGAAAATGGTGTTTTGAGATTCAAAAAGCATTAAACAGTAATTTAGTGATTAAGAAAGCAAACAGTAGATTTGGTGTGAGAAATATGTGAGAGAACAGTTAAGGTTTCAGAGATGTTTATTTTCTGGATTAAGATTTTTTACCAACTATTTTAATCATGCAAGATTTAATTCATGACAAGTTGTAATTGACTAAATCCTAATTCCTTAGTGATTTAATCTCCTTTAACCTAATCCACCGCTAATTGTAACAACCCACAATTTTGAAAATATAAATATAAATAAGTTATAATTTATTTTATAAATTAGAGTTCTTTATTTTAGAAATTATTTTATTATAAGTAATTAAATTAATCTTATAACTACTTGAGTTCAATTAAATTCAGATTCTTATATATATTTTTATTATGATAAAATATTTTACATAATTAAAACTATAATTTTAGTAATTTATTGGTGGACGAAATTGTGATCAATGATATTGACTTTTTGGTCTTGTATGATTTTACTCTTAGGGCACTGTTTATTTGAAGTCACAACTCCGTTCAACTAACCAGCAAGTGTACTGGGTCGTCCAAGTAATAACCTTACGTGAGTAAGGGTCGAATCCACAGAGATTGTTGGTATGAAGCAAGCTATGGTCACCTTGCAAATCTCAGTTAGGCAGATTAAAAATGGTTTATGGGTTTTCGAATGATTAATAATAAAAAGGAATAATAAAAGGGATAGAACACTTATGCAGATTCATTGGTGGGAATTTCAGATAAGCGGATGGAGATGCTGTAGAGCTCTTGGACGCCTGCTCTCCTACTCCTTCTACTCAATCCTTCTTACTCCTTTCCATGGCAAGCTTTGTATAGGGGTTCACCATCAACTGTGGCTACTTTCATTCCTCACGGGGAAATAACCTGTGCGGCTGTCACTCGCACAGCTAACCAGTCTGGAGGCATCACCCATGGCTGATGGCTACATCCCATCCTCGCAGTGAAAACTATGCAACGCACTCTGTCACAGTACGGCTAATCACCGGTTGGTTCCCGCTCCTACTGGAATAGAATCCCTCTTTTGCGTCTGTCACCAACGCCCAGCAGGTTAAAGTTTGAAGCACGTCACGGTCATTCATGATCGGAATCCTACTCGGAACACCACAGACAAGGTTGGACTTTCCGGACTCCCAGGATCCTACTCGGAACACCACAGACAAGGTTGGACTTTCCGGATCCAGATGAATGCCGCCAACTATCTAACTTATACCACGAAGATTCTGTTGGGGAATCTAAGAGATACGCATTCAAGCTCTGTTGCATGTAGAACGGACATGGTTGTCAATCACGCGCATTCATAAGTGAGAATGATAATGAGGGTAATCTGACTCATCACATTCATCATGTTCTTGGGTACGAATGAATATCTTGGAATAAGAATAAAAGAGAATTGAATAGAAGAAGATAGAATTTCATTAATACTTGAGGTACAGCAGAGCTCCACACCCTTAATCTATGGTGTGCAGAAACTCCACCGTTGAAAATACATAAGCAAAGAGTTCAGGCATGGCCGAATGGCCAGCCCTCTCTAACGTGATCACAGGATCAAAATACAATCCAGGATGTCTAATACAATAGATAAATGTCCTATATATACTAGACTAGCTACTAGGGTTTACATGAGTAAGTAATTGATGCATAAATCCACTTCCGGGGCCCACTTGGTGTGTGCTTGGGCTGAGCTTGATGAATTCACGTGCTAAGGCATATCTTGGCATTGAACTCTGAGTTATGACGTGTTTTGGGCGTTCAACTCCGGATCATGACGTTTTTCTGGCGTTTAACTCCAGACAGCAGCGTGTACTTGGCGTTCAACGCCAAGTTACGTCGTCATTCTTCGAATAAAGTATGGACTATTATATATTGCTGGAAAGCTCTGGATGTCTACTTTCCAACGCCGTTGAGAGCGCGCCAATTGGAGTTCTGTAGCTCCAGAAAATCCATTTCGAGTGCAGGGAGGTCAGATTCCATCAGCATCAGCAGTCCTTTTGTCAGCCTTCTTCAGAGTTTTGCTCAAATCCCTCAATTTCAGTCAGAATTTACCTGAAATCACAGAAAAACACACAAACTCATAGTAAAGTCCAGAAATGTGAATTTAGCATAAAAACTAATGAAAACATCCCTAAAAGTAGCTTAAACTTACTAAAAACTATATGAAAACAATGCCAAAAAGCGTATAAATTATCCGCTCATCATTTATAAATAATAAAAATTATATATATTTTAATCTGGGAAATTGATATTTTTAATTTAAAAATAAAGTTTAGTTAATAATATTATTATTGAGCTAGATATCCGCCGATATGAGTAAATATCGGTACTCTTCAGTGAACTTAGCTTTGCTAATGTTTCACTATATATCTTTTATCATTAAGTTACTAATGTCATTTATATTAGTAATTCACATATATTTAATCCTATATATATATATATATATATATATATATATATATATATATTACTTGTGTTTTAATATATCCAGTTTTCATAATTAGTTTAAGATATTTATAACTTGAATCACTGACTCAGCAACTTAACCAATTGACATGTGCCACTCCTTATAACACGACATCACCATCATTTCTTTCATTTTTCTCATTCAGCGTGATTCATGAGGAAGAAAGAGAGAGAACCGTGTGAGAGAAAGCAAGAATTCCATGTGGTGCACGAAATTGTGATCAATACTTTTCACAAATCAAATAATCCCCGGTAATGAATCCAAAAACTTGGTGTTCAATACCATGGCATAAACACAACTTCGCACAACTAACCAGCAAGTGTACTGGGTCGTCCAAGTAATAAACCTTACGCGAGTAAGGGTCGATCCCACAGAGATTGTTGGTATGAAGCAAGCTATGGTCACCTTGTAAATCTTAGTCAGGCAAACTCAAATGGGTATGGTGATAAACGCATAAAACATAAAGGTAAAGATAGAGATACTTATGTAATTCATTGGTAGGAATTTCAGATAAGCGTATGAAGATGCCTTCCCTTCCGTCTCTCTGCTTTCCTACTGTCTTCATCCAATCCTTCTTACTCCTTTCCATGGCAAGCTTAAGCAAGGGTTTCACCGTTGTCAGTGGCTACCTCCCATCCTCTCAGTGGAAATGTTCAACGCACCCTGTCACGGCACGGCTATCCATCTGTCGGTTCTCGATCAGGCCGGAATAGAATCCAGTGATTCTTTTGCGTCTGTCACTAACGCCCCGCCTTCAGGAGTTTGAAGCACGTCACAGTCATTCAATCATTGAATCCTACTCAGAATACCACAGACAAGGTTAGACCTTCCGGATTCTCTTGAATGCCGCCATCAGTTCTAGCCTATACCACGAAGATTCCGGTTAAAGAATCCAAGAGATATTCACCCAATCGAAGGTAGAACGGAGGTGGTTGTCAGTCACACGTTCATAGGTGAGAATGATGATGAGTGTCACAGATCATCACATTCATCAAGTTGAAGAACAAGTGATATCTTGGAACAAGAACAAGCGGAATTGAATAGAAGAACAATAGTAATTGCATTAATACTCGAGGTACAGCAGAGCTCCACACCTTAATCTATGGTGTGTAGAAACTCCACCGTTGAAAATACATAAGAACAAGGTCTAGGCATGGCCGAATGGCCAGCCTCCCAATGATCTAAGAACTAGATGTCCAAAGATGATCCTAAGATCGAAAAATGATCCAAAGATGAAAATACAATAGTAAAAGGTCCTACTTATAGAGAACTAGTAGCCTAGGGTGTACAGAGATGAGTAAATGACATAAAAATCCACTTCCGGGCCCACTTGGTGTGTGCTTGGGCTGAGCAATGAAGCATTTTCGTGTAGAGACTCCTCTTGGAGTTAAACGCCAGCTTTTATGCCAATTTGGGCGTTTAACTCCCATTTTGGTGCCAGTTCCGGCGTTTAACGCTGGGATTTCTGAGGGTGACTTTGTACGCCGGTTTGGGCCATCAAATCTCGGGCAAAGTATGGACTATCATATATTTCTGGAAAGCCCAGGATGTCTACTTTCCAACGCCGTTGAGAGCGCGCCAATTGGGCTTCTGTAGCTCCAGAAAATCCACTTCGAGTGCAGGGAGGTCAGAATCCAATAGCATCTGCAGTCCTTTTTAGTCTCTGAATCAGATTTTTGCTCAGGTCCCTCAATTTCAGCCAGAAAATACCTGAAATCACAGAAAAACACACAAACTCATAGTAAAGTCCAGAAAAGTGAATTTTAACTAAAAACTAATAAAAATATACTAAAAACCAACTAGATCATACTAAAAGCATACTAAAAACAATGCCAAAAAGCGTACAAATTATCCGCTCATCACCATGGCACCTCCGAGCTTCTGGCTTCGATTTTTTGAGATCCGTAACTCCAATAAAAAATCTAATCCGATAAAAGTGTTTGTATCATCCTCCTCTACATATTGGTGTCACTTTTAGGTAGGAGTTGATGGTGACGTAGCTCCCCTTCTCCTTGAGTTCAGACAATTGGAGTTCTAGGAGGCATAGATGATTTTTGACGTTTTCTTCTTCAGCAGCTCGGTAAGAAAGCTTCTCCGGAGCTTCCTTTTTTTTATTTTGTATTGAGGTAGGATTTGGTAATTTTATAATAATTAAATGTAAATTTTATAAGTGAATGTTGATTTGATTGATTATTGTTGAGTTTGATTAAGTTTATGTTGAAATTTTGTTGAATTGCTATTGTTATTTGTGAATTATGGTTCGGCCACAAAAAATAGCCCAGCTGGGATTATTTTGATGATTTTGGGGCTGTTGTAAATGAGAAATCATTGATTAAAATTGATAAGGTTTGATGGCCGAGAGATTAAACTAAAAGCTGTGAAAAATCGGTAACCGAAAAACTCGAAAACGGATTAAAATACAAATAATATTTTGAAAAGAAAGGGTTAAGAGTTTCTGATTTAGTATAAAAGAAAGATTATTAATTACATTTTATTTTTGAAGGATAATATTGTATTTGTATATAAAAATCGAGGTATAATTTTCAATTGTATAAGTTGTTGGGTATTTTGGGTAATAAATAAAGTTTAGGGGTAAAATGGGTATTTTATAAAAATTCATGTTATTTTTCTAAATATGAAAATAAGTGAGGGTTCAAATATAATTTTATAAAATATTGATGTTGAAAATAGAATATTAACAAGTTTGTAATTTAGAAAGTAATTAATAAAAGCTTAGAATAAGGTTTTATAAACTAAGTTTTAAAAGGAAATTATAAATATTATTTTAAATACTTCTTTAAAATTACTCATTTATATTAAAATTAATCATTATTATAATTATTATTTATCAAAGATATTATTTTGTAAGAATGTTATAATGTGTAATATTAATGAGAAAGCAAGCAAGCAGAGTAATCTTTAAAGCTTTAGAGAATGCAAACTTAATTAAAGAACTTTATAATTCTTTTCCATGAGACATTTAGGAAGAGGAAAGGGAATAATGTAAAAATAATTTATATTATGGAATAATAGAAAAGAAAAGAAGAAGAAAGAAAAGAAAAATATTAAAGAATCCTTTGCCACAAGAGAGTAGAGAGAAAAGATTAAAAGAATCTAAAAGAATCCCTGCCACAAGAGGGCAGAGCACAGGAAAGAAAAAGAAAGAAAGAACGAAAAGAAAAATAGCTAAGTAGAGATATTATTTCGCATTGAGAACGAGCTGAGATGATTGTGTACCTACTAAAAATGAGCAGAGATATGGTAGTGAGTCCACTGAGATTTGCTTTGAGAGATACATTGGCCAATCCAGGGGATGGTCACATCTGTAAGACAGAGGTTATCAATACATACATTGGCTAGAGAGAGCCTCATCTGTAAGATCAAAGTTGCTTACAGAGGTTATGTTTGCAGACATCAACTCAAGAGAGTCGCACCTGTAAGACAGAGGTTGCTTACAGAGCTTATGGCACTGGAAACTAAACTCAGACAAATGTTACTGAGTTACGTCGGGTATAATACTCTACCACACAAAGCCTTATACTTAAGTCATAAGACAGAGGTTGTGAGGTATTATGACCTCTAAAAGTAAAATTATATATAGTAATAGTGAAAAAGATTTTTAACTGGGAGCCTTTGAAGAAAAAGGTAAAGTAAAAATCGTCAAATTAAAAAGCGCAACACTCCCGAATGCGATAACGTAAGCAAAAAAGGATAAAAAATAAGCTAACACGGATATATATATATATATATATATATATATTGAGCTTGTACTTGTACATAAGGGTCTGGTAAAGGTTGAGGATCAGGTTGTATCATTTGGACGTTTACTACTTGGATTCTTGATTGTATATCAAGAAAACGTATCATACTTTGTACATGAAGATAATGCATCCTTCTAACATGATGAATCCCTTTATTATTAATGTTTTTCTTAACGAATTTTATTGATTTTATGGTTTTAAACTGTGGTAGAAACCTTTTGCTTTTGATTATTTTCTTGTTTATCTTCTTTATTTCTACTGTTAGTTCTGAAGATTCAGTTATTAATTCTCTTATTTTCCTTCTTATTGCCATCACTCTTATTACACGAATAAAAAAAATAATTAAGGGAATAATGAAATTATAAGAAAAGAAAGAATAAGATAGTAAACTTACAAAGATGAACTTGTACTCTTATTGCTGATAAAGCTGATACAATCTTGAAGATGATTACAAATATTTAGAGAATTTATGAAGTAGAAGTAGAGAAAGTGCGGAAGTTTTCAAGTTTTTGATGATTTGGGATGAATGAGGCCTTCGGTATTTATATACCCCAAATGATTACTATTTGGTTACTATTTTCCGACAATACTGTTTATTTATACTGTTTGCTGACATTTACTGTTTTGCCGAGAGTTACTGTTTACTTTTACTGTTTGCCGACATTTACTGTTTGCATTTTTTTCACTGAGATCATTTTCTTTATGATTGGGCTTTTTACATTTATTTCATATATAATTCTTTCTACATTTCAAATGGGTCTTGAGAGTCTTGATAGTAATGGGCTGGACTGGACTGGACCTCTTTGTCTTCTCCAAGAGGGATGACATGTATTGCTTGTAGAGAGCTTTGGATATCTTGTAAAACCCGGTTAATTAATGGCTAATTAATCCATAAATGAGAATTTATTCTAGAAAGCCAAAAATGTTATTTTTATGGCTAAATGTGATAGAGGAGATTGAGACGAGAATTTCGGTACCAATTTTATAGAAATCGGACCAAGATTGGACCGAACGGGCCAAACCGGGCCAACCGGACCCAAAGTGGGCCCTTGGCCCAACTAAACTAAACCAAAACCCTAGTTTTCAGCACTCTCTCTCCTCACAACACACTCAAACACGCTGAAATGGTGGAGAGGAAGGGAAGAACACTCTCTCAAGTTCTTTCTCTCACTTGATCTTCAAACCACCATAACTTTTGATCTAGAGCTCCGATTGCCGCTCCGTTTGCTGCCACGCGTTCACCGCGGAGAGCTCTACAAAACCCATACAATTAATCTTGAGGTAAGCCACGTGTTGCTGTTCGAAATTTCAGCCTTTATTTTCGAGTTTCATGGGTGAAATGTTGAGATTTTGGGTTCTTTGATGTTATAGGACCCAACTCTCTTGAAGGAGAAGGTTAATCTTGTCTCCTTGGACCTTGAGTGTGGTAAGATTCTCAACCCTAGTGTATTTTGTGATTTTATGATGTTTGGGTTTTGAGATGTTGTGTATGGGTATGATGATTGTGGCTTAGGTTGTGTATATGTGAATATTGGAGCTTGATTGGTGATTTTGAAAAGCTTGGAAAGGGTTTGGTGGTGAAAAATCTGTTCTTGGAGGTGTTGAGGCCTTGAGATCTTGTGGATAAGTGATTTGGAAGTGCTCCGGTTGAGCTTGGGAAATTGGCTAAGGTATGGTTTCGGTTTCCCGTATCTAATATGTAATGTGGTAGGAAATACTTAGGCTAGAGGCCCTAAGATAGGCATTGAATTGTTGATGTTGTTGAATTGTTGATATATATGATGTGGTCATATATGTGATGATGATTAATGATGCCTTGAGGGTATGATGTATGAGAAATATGCATGTTGTGATATATGCTTGATGATTGGTTATGGTTGAATTGTGGGTTGAATCACGTGGATGGTGAGTATGATATTAATTGTGTACAATGATGATTTATTGGAATTGGTGTTGTTGAGAATTGGCATGAGGAAGAGTATATGATATGTCAATATGTTTGAGTTTGAGCCACTTGGGTGAAGTGGGTTAAAATGATGAGATAGTGATTTTATAAATTGTGGTAAAGTGTCAATGTGTGAGTTGAGGAGGCTTGATGTTGAATTTGATATATTTTGATTGATTTCAAAGAAAAGGGATGAAATTGGCATGTTTTGATTGATTTTGAAAAGAGTTGAAAATGGCTTGTTTTGAAAATGGCATATTGTGGTTTTGTATGAAAATAAGGTTTTTGGGCATACTTTGGTGGGACATAACTTGGACTACGGATCTTTGTTTTGTACCAAATCTGTTTAGAAATGAAATTTGATCCGGGATGTCCATGCCGTTCAAAGAACGGGTGAAAAATGATTTAAAATGAGGAAGTTATGCCCATTGGAAGTTAGGGGTTTGAATTTGTGAATTCTGCAGCTTTTAACTTAGAAAATTTTTTTAGCAGAACAACCCCTTGCGCGTAGGCGCACCTGGCGCGTACGCGCCGATCTTCCAGAAAATGGCATCCACGCGTGCGCGTGATGTGCGCGGGCGCGCCGATTTTGCTGCACCCAATGTCCAGCCATCTTCCAGAGAGTTCTGCCAGAACTGTGCCAGTGTTGTGCCTGGGGCACGAGAACACCCACGCGTACACGTGGTTGACGCGTGCGCGTCGATTGGTAAATTTTTAATCCACGCGTTAGCGTGCATGACGCTTGCGCGTCGACGAGTTTTGAGGCCACCCACGCGTGCGCGTGGAGTGCGCGTACGCGTGGACCTGTTTTCATCCCAAAGTTGATTTTTGAGTTTTGAAAGCCAAATTTCATACTTCTAAGCCTCCGATCTCACCACTTATATCTTAAATCATTAAGATATGTCTAGCTATGCGAAGAAAGGCTAGTGAATGTGATAACTTGCGAGTGAAGCAAGGGGAAAATGAATGATCATTGAGGATCAAGCATGATTATGTGAGATGCGGAGGATGGTGGTGGAAGTGCTTGTTATGCCATGGGCCGAAAGGCCGTATTTGTTAATGAGATAGCTGGTTATGGATTTAACCGTGATGCCAATGGGCTGGTTATGGATTTAACCGTGATGCCAATGGGTTGGTTATGGATTTAACCGTGTGCCAGAAGGCTAGATTATTGCCGTGTTACGGCGGAGCCATGATTATGGCCATGTACAAATGCATATATGCTGTTGAATGAATTGTGAATGTTGCACTTCCACTGTTGGAGATGAGAGTTTCCCTGGGAGGAAGTAGTGGCTAGCCACCACGTGCTCCAGGTTGAGACTCGAAGCTCTTTTGACCCTATGTCATAAGTGTGGCCGGGCACTGTGAAAGACCTGGATGAGCTCGCCCCCGTAAATATTCACCAGTGAGGGTGATAGATATAGATCATGATTATGATCAAGTTTATAACGAGTATAACTCAAGTTGGGGATGCGTGACAGAGGGACAGTCCAATGGTTAGCTACCAGGACTTGTCGGGTTGGCTCTATAACCGACAGATGATATCATCAGCCACTAGGGACAGGCATTCATCATATGCATACTATATGAATTGCTTGAGATTGCCTATTTGACTGCATATTACTTGCTAATTGTCTAAATGGCTTACTTGTTCCTAATTGTATATTTTTTTTGATATAACTGTGTTTGCTACATTATACTCCTGCTGGTGGTTGGGAGGTTTGAAGGAATTGGAAAGGGAAGTATTAGTTAGACTGAAGTATCTTTAGTCAGATGCCCTTTATGGTTTAGCTTGTTTATAAGCTTTGATATTATCTGGAGGAAGTTCTAGGATTGCCTTCGGCTTTCCTCTATTATTATGTATTATATATGTGGAAGCTGTTACCATGCTGGGGACCTCTGGCTCTCACCCATGCGAATTTTGTGGTTTTTCAGATGTAGGACGTGAGGTTTCCCGCTGATGCATGCTGGAGACTTCTATATTTGCGAAGATCCTTTGTTCTCGGGGCTATGTTCTGTTTATATGTTTTGCTTAGACACTTTTATCTCCATTAAATAATACAAACTGTGATGACTCCTCTTATGGGAGATTTTGGAGAATAGGTTTTATGTATTTGTGTCCCTTTGGGTTTCCTTTGGGGTTTTCCTTATTTTATCATATGTATATATTGCTATGCTCGGACCGGTTACCTTCGCAGCCGGATTTTGAGTCTTGATATTCCTATTTTTGACACTCCTTTGTATATATATGATCACGCGTTGGTTATCCTTGTTCGTTACGTTATCGATCGGAGTGTTGCGCTTTCAAGTTGCGATTTTTGTTTACCCCTTTTTCTACAAAGGCTCCTAGTTATAATCAATCATTCATATTACTATACGTACTAAATTTTTATTTTAGAGGTCGTAATACCTTGCCATCTCTGAATTATGACTTAAGCATAAGACTATGTATGGTAGGGTGTTACATTATGGTATCAGAGCAGTTCGTTCCTGCAGAGCCTAAGGGATGGACTGACTATGCTTCTGTGCATTCTTTGTGTGTGTGTTATGTGCTATTAGTATATCTGCTTGATATAATTGGCATAAACGTTCATGAGCATGCATTTGGGACTTTGAAGCACTAGACTTCCGATATTGAGACTGATCAACTTAATATCGATTGTTTGGTGTGTATAGGAACCAGATGGCGCCTCGTGGATGCGGTAGAGGTAGTGCGAGAGGTCGTACGAATGCTCGTGCGCCGGAGAATAATCCTAATGACCCGGTGAACTTCATGACTGCGTTGGAGAACATGGCTGCTGCTATGTAAGCCACTGCTGAGGCTCTTGGTCAACAGATGAACAACCATGGTAATGATGGAGGTGGAGTTCAGGGCCCGATGACACTGGCAAACTTTTTGAAGGTTAATCCACCTAAGTTCAAGGGAACTACTAGTCCGACTGAGGCTGATACATGGTTTCAGGCTATAGAGCGAGCACTGCAAGCACAAGTGGTACCTGAAGGGCAGCGTGTTGAGTTTGCTACCTATATGCTTACAGGTGAAGCGTCGCATTGGTGGCAAGGTATCCGACGTCTTCTGCAGCAGGGTGATGACTATATCACTTGGAATGTCTTCCAAGAGGAGTTCTATAAGAAGTACTTTCCGACTTCTGCTAGGACGGCTAAGGAACTTGAATTGTTACAATTGAAGCAGGGTACTATGTCCATATCAGAGTATACTGACAAGTTTGAGGAGCTGTTCAGGTTCTCTCGTATGTGCCAAGGGACTCCGATGGAATATGAGGAATGGAAGTGTGTTAAGTATGAAGGAGGACTCCGGAGTGATATTTTCAGTTCAGTGGGACCAATGGAGATTAGGACCTTTTCCGAGTTGGTAAACAAGTGTAGGGTTGCTGAAGAGTGTGTGAAAAGGGCAACCGCTGAGAAAGGGATTCACAAAGGTTCATTCCCACAGAATCGAAGGAAAAGCTTTGCACCTAGAGGCCCGTCTTTCAAGAGGGGAAGCTTTTTCAGGAGGCCCAATAACAACAACAATTTCCAAGGGAAGAGGTTTGGGAAACAACCTCAGGATGATCAAGCTTGTACTAGGTGTGGAAGTCACCATCCGGGAGCACCATGCAAGGCCGGATGGGGTTTGTGCTACACTTGTGGAAAGGCGGGGCATAAAGCCGCTGATGAGCGGATAATTTATACGCTTTTTGGCATTGTTTTTAGTATGTTTTTAGTATGATCTAGTTAGTTTTTAGTATATTTTTATTAGTTTTTAGTTAAAATTCACTTTTCTAGACTTTACTATGAGTTTGTGTGTTTTTCTGTGATTTCAGGTATTTTCTGGCTGAAATTGAGGGACCTGAGCAAAAATCTGATTCAGAGACTGAAAAGGACTGCAGATGCTGTTGGATTCTGACCTCCCTGAACTCGAAGTGGATTTTCTGGAGCTACAGAAGCCCAATTGGCGCACTCTCAACGGCGTTGGAAAGTAGACATCCTGGGCTTTCCAGCAATGTATAATAATCCATACTTTGCCCGTGATTTGATGGCCCAAACCGGCGTGGCAAATCAGCCTTAGAATTTCCAGCGTTTAACGCTGGAACTGGCATGAAACTTGGAGTTAAATGCCCAAACTGGCATGAAAGCTGGCGTTTAACTCCAGAAAAAGTCTCTACACATGAAAGCTTCAATGCTCAGCCCAAGCACACACTAAGTGGACCCAGAAGTGGACTTTTATGTCATTTACTCATTTCTGTATACCCTAGGTTACTAGTTCACTATTAATAGGATCTTTTGACATTGTATCTGTACCTCATGACACTTTACACGTTTCTTTGTGTACCTTTTACGGCATGAGTCTCTAAACCCCATGGTTGGGGGTGAGGAGCTCTGCTGTGTCTTGATGGATTAATGCAATTACTACTGTTTTTCATTCAATCGCGGGTGTTTCTATTCCAAGATATCACTTGTTCTTAAACCGGATGAATGTGATGATCCGTGACACTCATCATCATTCTCACCTATGAACGTGTGCCTGACAACCACCTCCGTTCTACCTTAGATTAAGTAGATATCTCTTGGATTCTTTAACCGGAATCTTCGTGGTATAGGCTAGAACTGATGGCGGCATTCAAGAGAATCCGGAAGGTCTAAACCTTGTCTGTGGTATTCTGAGTAGGATTCAATGATTGAATGACTGTGACGAGCTTCAAACTCCTGAGGGCGGGGCATTAGTGACAGACGCAAAAGAATCACTGGATTCTATTCCGGCCTGATTGAGAACCGACAGATGGATAGCCGTGCCGTGACAGGGTGCGTTGAACATTTCCACTGAGAGGATGGGAGGTAGCCACTGACAACGGTGAAACCCTACATACAGCTTGCCATGGAAGGAGCCTTGCGTGCTTGAAGAAGAAGACAGCAGGAAAGCAGAGATTCAGAAGATGGAGCATCTCCAAAACCTCAACCTGTTCCCCATTACTGCAAAATAAGTACTTATTTCATGTTCTTTTACTTTTCACAATCAACCCTGATAATTATTGATATCCTGACTAAGATTTACAAGAGAACCATAGCTTGCTTCAAGCCGACAATCTCCGTGGGATCGACCCTTACTCACGTACGGTATTACTTGGACGACCCAGTGCACTTGCTGGTTAGTTGTGCGGGGTTGCAAAAGTGTGATTGCAATTTCGTGCACCAAGTTTTTGGCGCCGTTGCCGGGGATTGTTCGAGTTTGGACAACTGACGGCTTATCTTGTTACTTAGATTAGGACTGTTTATTTTTGTTGGTTTAGAGTCTTTTAGTTGAGTCTACTTTCATATTTTAAGTTTGGTGTCAATTGCATGCTTTTGTTTTTCTTTTAATTTTCGAATTTGCATGTCTTTAGTCCCTTTTTGATCCGTAAAAATTCTAAGTTTGGTGTCCTCTTTGTGTTTTTCCCTCAAAATTTTCGAAAATTAGTGTTTGATTTTCTAAAAATTTTAAGTTTGGTGTCATTTTGTTGTTTTTCTCTTTCCTCATTTCAAAAATCAAATCTTTTTCATAAAAATTTTTCAATCATATCTTTCTAATTGCTAATTTCAAAATCTTTTTAATTAACTAATTGATTCAGTTTTCAATTTGTTTTTATCTTATTTTCTTTTAATTTTCGAATTTTTTTATTTTATTTTATTTTCCCTTTGTTTTTATTTTATTTTTCGGTTAATTCAAAAAAAAAATTATCTACTTGCAATCCATATCATTTCCCTTTATCCATCATGGATCTAAGTGGGATTGAACAGTCCAGAAGGACTCTGGGGTCTTATGCTAACCCCATTACAGCTGCATATGGGAGTAGCATCTGTACACCTCCCATCAAAGCAAGCAGCTTTGAGCTAAATCCTCAACTCATTATCATAGTGCAGCAAAATTGCCAGTATTCCGGTCTTCCACAGGAAGAGCCTACTGAGTTTCTGGCACAGTTCTTACAAATTGCTGACACAATACATGATAAAGAGGTGGATCAGGATGTCTACAGACTATTACTGTTTCCATTTGCTGTAAAAGATCAAGCTAAGAGATAGTTGAATAACCAACCTACAGCAAGCATAAAGACATGGAAACAGTTATCAGACAAATTCCTGAATCACTTTTACCCTCCAAAGAGGATGACACAGCTAAGGCTGGACATCCAAGGCTTTAAACAAGAGGATAATGAATCCCTTTATAATGCCTGGGAGAGGTATAGAGGTATGCTAAGAAAATGCCCCTCCGAAATGTTTTCAGAGTGGGTACAGTTAGACATCTTCTACTATGGGCTTACAGAAAAAGCTCAGATGTCTTTAGACCACTCAGCTGGTGGATCTATACACATGAGGAAGACAATTGAAGAGGCTCAAGAGCTTATAGACACTGTTGCTAGAAATCAGTATTTGTACTCTAGCAATGAGTTCTCCCCAAAAGAGGAAGTCATGGCAGTAGCCACTGATCCTAATCCTCAAGAACAGATGATTGAGCTTAATCAACAATTGCTCCTGATGACAAAACAGTTAGCAGAATTTAAAGAGATGCTCCATGAAACTAAAGTTGCTAACAAGAATATAGAACTGCAGTTGAGTCAAGAAAAATAGCAGATATCTAAACAGATAACAGAGGAATGCCAAGCAGTTCAACTAAGGAGTGGGAAAACATTGAATAACACTGCTCAAAGTAGCAAAAAGCCAAACAAGGAACAATTGACAGAGGATAACCAAACCACTATTCAAAATCCCTCTGAGGACAGTAAGAGCCCAGAGAGGAATGCTATTGGCGTTCAAACGCCAGAAAAGGGGGGAAAGTTGGCGTTAAACGCCCATTCCCTGCCCAGTTCTGGCGTTCAAACGCCAGGAAAGGGGGAAAAGTTGGCGTTAAACGCCCATTTTCCACCCAATCCTGGCGTTCAAACGCAAAAGGGGAACCAGACACCTGAGAGTGCTGATAGTAATCCCTCTAAAAAGGCTTCTTCAACCACTTCTGTAAGGAATAAACCTGCAGCATCTAAGGTTGAAGAATATAAAGCCAAGATGCCTTATCCTCAGAAACTCCGCCAAGCGGAACAGGATAAGCAGTTTGCTCGCTTTGCAGACTATCTAAAGACTCTTGAAATAAAGATTCCATTTGCAGAGGCACTTGAGCAAATACCTTCTTATGCTAAGTTCATGAAAGAGATCTTAAGTCATAAGAAGGATTGGAGAGAAACTGAAAAAATATTTCTCACTGAAGAATGTAGTGCAGTCATCTTGAAAAGCTTACCAGAAAAGCTTCAAGATCCAGGAAGCTTTATGATACCATGCACATTAGAAGGTGCTTGCACCAAGACAGCCCTATGTGATCTTGGAGCAAGTATCAATCTAATACCTGCATCCACTATCAGAAAGCTTGGGTTGACTGAAGAAGTCAAACCAACCCGTATATGCCTCCAACTTGCTGATGGCTCCATTAAATATCCATCAGGCATAATAGAGGACATGATTATCAAGGTTGGGCCATTCGCCTTTCCAACTGACTTTGTGGTGCTGGAAATGGAGGAGCACAAGAGTGCAACTCTCATTCTAGGAAGACCTTTCCTAGCAACTGGACGAACTCTCATTGATGTACAAAAAGGGGAAGTAACCCTGAGAGTCAATGAGGATGAGTTCAAGTTGAATGCTGTAAAAGCTATGCAGCATCCAGACACACCAAATGACTGCATGGGCACTGACATTATTGACTCTTTGGTGGAAGAGATCAATATGACTGAAAGCCTAGAATCAGAGCTTGAGGACATCTTCAAGGATGTTCAACCTGATCAAGAAGAACCAGAGGAAACAAAGGAATTTTCGAAAATTCCTCAGGAGGAGGATAAGCCTCCCAAACCTGAACTCAAACCACTACCACCATCCCTGAAGTATGCATTTCTGGGAGAGGGTGACACTTTTCCAGTGATTATAAGCTCTGCTTTAAATCCACAGGAAGAGGAAGCACTGATTCAAGTGCTAAGGACACACAAGACAGCTCTTGGGTGGTCCATAAGTGATCTTAAGGGCATTAGCCCAGCTAGATGCATGCACAAGATCCTGTTGGAGGATAATGCCAAACCAGTGGTCCAACCACAGAGGAGGCTAAATCCAGCCATGAAGGAGGTGGTGCAGAAAGAGGTCACTAAATTACTAGAGGCTGGGATTATTTATCCTATTTCTGATAGCCCCTGGGTGAGCCCTATACAAGTTGTCCCCAAGAAGGGAGGCATGACAGTGGTTCATAATGAAAAAAATGAACTGGTTCCTACAAGAACAGTCACAGGGTGGCGTATGTGTATTGACTACAGAAGGCTCAATACAGCCACCAGAAAGGATCATTTTCCTTTACCATTCATAGACCAAATGCTAGAAAGACTAGCTGGTCATGATTATTACTGCTTTTTGGATGGCTATTCAGGTTACAACCAAATTGCAGTAGATCCTCAGGACCAAGAGAAAACAGCATTTACTTGCCTTTCTGGCGTGTTTGCCTACAGGAGGATGCCTTTTGGTCTGTGTAATTGATGAGCGGATAATTTGTACGCTTTTTGGCATTGTTTTTAGTATGTTTTTAGTATGATCTAGTTAGTTTTTAGTATATTTTTATTAGTTTTTAGTTAAAATTCACTTTTCTGGACTTTACTATGAGTTTGTGTGTTTTTCTGTGATTTCAGGTATTTTCTGGCTGAAATTGAGGGACCTGAGCAAAAATCTGATTCAGAGACTGAAAAGGACTGCAGATGCTGTTGGATTCTGACCTCCCTGCACTCGAAGCGGATTTTCTGGAGCTACAGAAGCCCAATTGGCGCGCTCTCAACGGCGTTGGAAAGTAGACATCCTGGGCTTTCCAGCAATATATGATAGTCCATACTTTTCCCAAGATTTGATGGCCCAAACCGGCGTTCAAAGTCACCCTCAGAATTCCCAGCGTTAAACGCCGGAACTGGCACAAGGATGGGAGTTAAACGCTCAAACTGGCATAAAAGCTGGCGTTTAACTCCAAGAAGAGTCTCTACACGAAAATGCTTCAATGCTCAGCCCAAGCACACACCAAGTGGGCCCAGAAGTGGATTTTTATGTCATTTACTCATCTCTGTACACCCTAGGCTACTAGTTCTCTATATATAGGACCTTTTACTATTGTATTGAGAGGAGAGCTTTTGATCATGTTTTTATGATTGAACCCTCTTTGGGAGGCTGGCCATTCGGCCATGCCTAGACCTTGTTCTTATGTATTTTCAACGGTGGAGTTTCTACACACCATAGATTAAGGTGTGGAGCTCTGCTGTACCTCGAGTATTAATGCAATTACTATTGTTCTTCCATTCAATTCCGCTTGTTCTTGTTCTAAGATACCACTTGTTCTTCAACTTGATGAATGTGATGATCCGTGACACTCATCATCATTCTCACCTATGAACGTGTGCCTGACAACCACCTCCGTTCTACCTTAGATTGGGTGGATATCTCTTGGATTCTTGATACAAGATGCATGGTTGATCGCCTGACAACCGAGTGCTCGCCTGACAACCGAGCCAGCCATTCCGTGAGATCAGAGTCTTCGTGGTATAGGCTATAACTGATGGCGGCATTCAAGAGAATCCGGAAGGTCTAACCTTGTCTGTGGTACTCTGAGTAGGATTCAATGATTGAATGACTGTGACGAGCTTCAAACTCCTGAAGGCGGGGCGTTAGTGACAGACGCAAAAGAATCACTGGATTCTATTCCGGCCTGATTGAGAACCGACAGATGGATAGCCGTGCCGTGACAGGGTGCGTTGAACATTTCCACTGAGAGGATGGGAGGTAGCCACTGACAACGGTGAAACCCTTGCATAAGCTTGCCATGGAAAGGAGTAAGAAGGATTGGATGAAGACAGTAGGAAAGCAGAGAGACGGAAGGGACAAGTATCTTCATACGCTTATCTGAAATTCCCACCAATGAATTACATAAGTATCTCTATCTTTGTCTTTATGTTTTATTCGTATATCACCCATATCCATTTGAGTTTGCCTGACTAAGATTTACAAGGTGACCATAGCTTGCTTCATACCAACAATCTCTGTGGGATCGACCCTTACTCGCGTAAGGTTTATTACTTGGACGACCCAGTACACTTGCTGGTTAGTTGTGCGAAGTTGTAGTGATCACAATTTCGTCCACCAGTAATGCTCCTGCAACCTTTCAGAGATGCATGCTATCCATCTTCTCTGACATGGTGGAGAAATTCCTGGAAGTCTTCATGGATGACTTCTCAGTATATGGAGACTCATTCAGCTCCTGTCTTAACCATCTAGCACTTGTCCTGAAAAGGTGCCAAGAGACTAACCTGGTTTTAAACTGGGAGAAATGTCACTTTATGGTGACTGAGGGAATTGTCCTTGGACACAAAATTTCAAGCAGGGGAATAGAGGTGGATAAGGCAAAGGTAGAGGTAATTGAAAAATTACCACCACCTGCCAATGTTAAGGCAATCAGAAGCTTTCTGGGGCATGCAGGATTCTACAAAAGGTTTATAAAGGATTTTTCGAAAATTGCAAAACCTCTGAGTAATCTGCTAGCTGCTGACACACCATTTGTGTTTGATACACAGTGTCTGCAGGCATTTGAGACCCTGAAAGCCAAGCTGGTCACAGCACCAGTCATCTCTGCACCAGACTGGACATTGCCATTTGAACTAATGTGTGATGCCAGTGACCATGCCATTGGTGCAGTGTTGGGACAGAGGCATAACAAACTTCTGCACGTCATTTATTATGCCAGCCGTGTTCTAAATGATGCACAGAAGAATTACACAACCACAGAAAAAGAGTTACTTGCAGTGGTCTATGCCATTGACAAGTTTAGATCCTATCTAGTGGGATCCAAAGTGGTTGTGTACACTGACCATGCTGCTCTTAAATACTTACTCACAAAGCAGGATTCAAAACCTAGGCTAATAAGATGGGTGTTGCTTCTGCAAGAGTTTGATATAGAAATAAGAGACAGAAAAGGGACAGAGAACCAGGTAGCTGATCATCTGTCCCGAATAGAACCAGTAGCTGGGGCGTCCCTCCCTTCTACTGAGATTTCTGAGACTTTCCCGATGAGCAACTCTTTGCCATTCAGGAAGCTCCATGGTTTGCAGATATTGCAAACTATAAAGCTATGAGGTTCATACCCCAGGAGTACAGCAGAGTGCAAAGAAAGAAATTAATTTCAGATGCCAAGTACTACCTATGGGATGAGCCATATCTCTTTAAGAGATGTGCAGACGGAATGATCCGTAGATGTGTACCCAGAGAAGAAGCACAAAGGATCATATGGCACTGCCATGGATCACAGTATGGAGGACATTTTGGAAGTGAGCGAACAGTCACTAAAGTCCTCCAATGTGGCTTCTACTGGCCTACTCTCTATAAAGATGCCCGAGAGTTTGTGCGTAACTGTGACAGTTGCCAAAGAGCTGGTAACTTGCCTCACGGATATGCCATGCCTCAACAAGGGATATTAGAGATAGAATTGTTTGATGTATGGGGAATTGACTTCATGGGTCCATTCCCACCATCATACTCAAACACTTACATTCTGGTGGTAGTGGACTATGTATCTAAGTGGGTAGAAGCAATTGCTACACCCACTAATGATACCAAGACCGTGCTGAAATTCCTCCAGAAACACATCTTCAGCAGGTTTGGTGTTCCCAGAGTACTAATCAGTGACGGGGGCACTCATTTCTGTAATAGACAGCTATACTCTGCTATGGTCAGATATGGAATTAGTCACAAAGTGGCAACTCCGTATCATCCACAGACAAATGGGCAAGCTGAAGTCTCTAACAGAGAGCTAAAAAGATCCTAGAACGGACTGTGATAGCCCGAAGGAAGGATTGGGCAAAGAGTTTGGATGATGCTCTGTGGGCATACAGAACAGCATTCAAGACTCCTATAGGAACCTATCCATACCAACTGGTGTATGGGAAGGCCTGTCATCTACCCGTGGAACTGGAACATAAAGCCTACTGGGCAACCAGATTCCTAAACATGGATGCTCAGTTAGCTGGTGAAAAAAGATTGCTCCAGCTAAATGAGCTAGAGGAATTCAGACTCAATGCCTTTGAAAATGCAAAAATTTATAAGGAAAAGACAAAGAAGTGGCATGACAAGAAGTTGTCATCCAGAGTCTTTGAGCCAGGACAAAAAGTTCTGCTCTTCAACTCTAGGCTCAGATTGTTTCCAGGAAAACTTAAATCCCGGTGGAGGGGTCCGTATGTGATTACAGGAGTGTCACCATATGGATATGTTGAGCTTCAGGATATTGATTCTGACAAAAAGTTCATTGTTAATGGACAGAGAATCAAGCATTATCTTGAAGGCAATCTTGAGCAGGAATGCTCAAAACTGAGACTTGAGTGATTCTCAGTAAAGGTCCAGCTAAAGACAGTAAAGAAGCGCTTGCTGGGAGGCAACCCAGTCATTAGCAGGTTATATGTTTTGTTTTTACAAAGGCAAGTATCAAAAATGAAGGAATTCACAGAGTTACAGAAGGATTCAGTGCAAAAAGCAGAGAAAAAGAGCTTACTAGCGAAAAAACGCCAGTAAGGGGTACTTTGGGCGTTAAACGCCAGAATGGGCACCATTCTGGGCGTTTAACGCCAGGTGTGCAGCATCCTGGGCGTTTAGCAAAACGCCCAGTGATAAAGGGAATTCTGGCATTTAACGCCAGCCAGGGCACCTGGCTGGGCGTTAAACGCCCACAATGGGCAGCAAATGGGCGTTAAACGCCAGAATGGATGCCATTCTGGGCGTTTAACGCCAGAAAGGTGGGGGACCAAGATTTTGTTTTCCAATCAAATTTTTTTCAAACTTTCCTTTTCTTACCCATACTTTTTTACATAAACACATCTCAACCTTTCATCATTCACTTTCAAATCTTCAAAAATCAAAATCATTCTTCAAATCTCTCTCAAATCAATCCCAAATCTTATTCAAAAACTCACCATTCTCTCAAATTCTCTCCATATCTTCTCAAATCTCCTTTCAATTTTTTTTCGAAATCTCCTTCCCCCTCCTTTTAAAAACACGTTCGGCCTCCTCATTCCCCCACACCATTCGAATGTGCTCTTCTCCTCTCTCTCTTTTTTCCTTTCTTTTGCTTGAGGACAAGCAAACCTCTAAGTTTGGTGTGCTTTTCCGTGATCACTAAGCCAAGATTCATCAAGATCATGGCTCCTAAGGGAAAACAAACCAATTTAAGAGGAAAGAAAGAGAATAATCCAAAGAATCTTTGGAATCAAGAGAAGTTCTTAACCAAAGAACATGAAGACCATTATCACAAAATAATGGGTCTGAGGTCAGTGATCCCGGAAGTTAAATTTGATCTGAAAGAAGATGAATATCCGGGGATCCAAGAGCAAATTCGAAACAAAGGATGGGAAGTTCTAACCAATCCTGAGATAAAGGTTGGAAGAAATATGGTTCAGGAATTCTACTCAAATCTGTGGCTAACAGATAAGCAGAGAATGACTGGAACTGCTTACCATACTTACAGAACCATGGTCAGAGGGAAAGTTATGTACTTCCATCTGGACAAAATAAGAGAAATCTTCATATTGCCTCAACTGCAGGATGATCCTGAATCCTTTAATAGGAGAATGGTGAGAGCAGACAAAGGGTTGGATCAAGTTCTAGAGGACATATGCCTCCCTGGAACTAAGTGGATAACCAATTCAAAGGGTGTCCCAAACCAACTCAAGAGGGGAGACCTCAAACCAATTTCAAGAGGTTGGCTAGACTTTATTGGGCGTTCCATATTGCCCACTAGCAACCGTTCTGAGGTCACTATCAAGAGAGCAGTGATGATTCATTGCATTATGCTTGGAAAAGAAGTGGAGGTTCATCATGTGATTGCTTGTGAGATCTACACAATTGCAAATAAGAATTTCACTGAAGCCAAACTGGCTTACCCAAGCTTGATCTCCTTGCTCTGTAAAGAGGCTGGGGTAAAGATGGGAGTAGATGAATTCATACCCATTGAACATCCAATCACCAAGAAGTCAATGGAAGGACAAATGCAAGACTCTATCAAAAGGAGAGCGCAGGAGTTCCTCCCTGAATTTCCTGAAATTGGCTACTGGGCCAGCCTAGAAGCATCTATCACCAAGTTGCAAGAAACTATGGAGCAACTTAAGGAAGAACAGCAGAATCAGAACTGCATCCTCTGCAAATTGCTGAAGGAACAAGAGAAGCAGGGGCGTGAACTTCAAGAACTGAAACGCCAAAAATTCTCTCCTCAATTTGAGAGAGCATCCACTTCTCAAAATCAAGGTTGTTGAGTCCTAACTCTGTGAAAACCTCTATCATTAGGAGCCTATTTAAATTTTTGTGTTTTTTTTAGTCTCATCTTATATCTATTTTTGAGTCTTGTTCTTAATTCTTAATTAATAAAATTTAAAATTCATGTCTTGAAGCTATGAATGTCCTATGAATCCATCACCTCTCTTAAATGAAAAATGCATTAATCACAAAAGAACAAGAAGTACAGGATTTCAAATTTATCCTTGAAACTAGTTGAATTAGTTTGATGTGGTGACAATAATTTTTGTTTTTCCGAATGAATGCTTGAACAGTGCATATGTCTTTTTAATTTGTTGTTTTTAGAATGTTAAAATTGTTGGCTCTTGAAAGAATGAGGGAAAAAGAGAACTGTTATTGAGGATCTGAAAAATCATCAAATTGATTCTTGAAGCAAGAAAAAGCAGTGAATTCAAAAAAAAAAGAGAGAAAGAAATAAAGTTGTGATCCAAGGCAAAAAGAGTGTGCTTAAGAACCCTGGACACCTCTAATTGGGGACTCTAGCAAAGCTGGGTCACAATCTGAAAAGGTTCACCCAAGTATGTGTCTGTGGCATGTATGTATCTAGTGGTAATACTGGATGACAGAGTGCTTTGGGCACAGCCAAGACTCATGACATAGCAATGTTCAAGAACCATTATACTTAACTAGGAGAATCAATAACACTATCTGAGTTCTGAGTTCTTATAGATGCCAATCATTCTGAACTTCAAAGGATAGAGTGAGATGCCAAAACTGTTCGGAAGCAAAAAGCTACTAGTCCCGCTCATCTAATTGGAGCTAAGTTTCAGTGATATTTTGGAGTCTATAGTATATTCTCTTCTTTTTATCCTACTTTGATTTTCAGTTGCTTGGGGACAAGCAACAATTTAAGTTTGGTGTTGTGATGAGCGGATAATTTATACGCTTTTTGGCATTGATTTTAGTATGTTTTTAGTATGATCTAGTTAGTTTTTAGTATATTTTTATTAGTTTTTAGTTAAAATTCACTTTTCTGGATTTTACTATGAGTTTGTGTGCTTTTTTGTGATTTCAGGTATTTTCTGGCTGAAATTGAGGGACCTGAGCAAAAATCTGATTCAGAGACTGAAAAGGACTGCAGATGCTGTTGGATTCTGACCTCCCTGCACTCGAAGTGGATTTTCTGGAGCTACAGAAGCCCAATTGGCGCGCTCTCAACGACGTTGGAAAGTAGACATCCTGGGCTTTCCAGAAATGTATAATAGTCCATACTTTGCCCGAGATTTGATGGCCCAAACCGGCGTGGCAAATCAGCCTCAGAATTTCCAGCGTTTAACGCTGGAACTGGCATGAAACTTGGAGTTAAACGCCCAAACTGGCATGAAAGCTGGCGTTTAACTCCAGAAAAAGTCTCTACACATGAAAGCTTCAATGCTTAGCCCAAGCACACACTAAGTGGACCCAGAAGTGGACTTTTATGTCATTTACTCATTTCTGTATACCCTAGGTTACTAGTTCACTATTAATAGGATCTTTTGACATTGTATCTGTACCTCATAACACTTTACACGTTTCTTTGTGTACCTTTTACGGCATGAGTCTCTAAACCCCATGGTTGGGGGTGAGGAGCTCTGCTGTGTCTTGATGGATTAATGCAATTACTACTGTTTTTCATTCAATCGCGCGTGTTTCTATTCCAAGATATCACTTGTTCTTAAACCGGATGAATGTGATGATCCGTGACACTCATCATCATTCTCACCTATGAACGTGTGCCTGACAACCACCTCCGTTCTACCTTATATTAAGTAGATATCTCTTGGATTCTTTAACCGGAATCTTCGTGGTATAGGCTAGAACTGATGGCGGCATTCAAGAGAATCCGGAAGGTCTAAACCTTGTCTGTGGTATTCTGAGTAGGATTCAATGATTGAATGACTGTGACAAGCTTCAAACTCCTGAGGGCGGGGCGTTAGTGACAGACGCAAAAGAATCACTGGATTCTATTCCGGCCTGATTGAGAACCGACAGATGGATAGCCGTGCCGTGACAGGGTGCGTTGAACATTTTCACTGAGAGGATGGGAGGTAGCCACTGACAACGGTGAAACCCTACATACAGCTTGCCATGGAAGGAGCCTTGCGTGCTTGAAGAAGAAGACAGCAGGAAAGCAGAGATTCAGAAGATGGAGCATCTCCAAAACCTCAACCTGTTCCCCATTATTGCAAAACAAGTACTTATTTCATGTTCTTTTACTTTTCACAATCAACCCTGATAATTATTGATATCCTGACTAAGATTTACAAGATAACCATAGCTTGCTTCAAGCCGACAATCTCCGTGGGATCGACCCTTACTCACGTAAGGTATTACTTGGACGACCCAGTGCACTTGCTGGTTAGTTGTGCGGGGTTGCAAAAGTGTGATTGCAATTTCGTGCACCAGCCGCAAATTGTCCTGAGAAGCAGAAACAAGGTGCTAGGAGAGCACAACAGACTGGTCGGGTGTTTACCACTTCAGCTGTAGGAGCTGAGGGATCTGAGACACTTATTCGAGGTAACTGTGAAATAGCTAGTCAAACTTTAAATGCTTTATTTGATTCGGGAGCATCACATTCATTCATTGCATTTGAGAAAGCCCATGAGTTAGGATTGAAGATTGTAACTTTAGGTTATGACCTAAAGGTCTATAATGCTACCCATGAAGCCATGGTAACTAGGCTAGGATGCCCGGAAGTTTCCTTTAGGTTCAAGCAGCGTGATTTTATTCATAATTTAGTCTGCTTGCCGATGATCGGTCTTGATCTTATCTTGGGATTGGACTGGTTATCTAAGAACCATGTTTTGCTAGATTGTTCTACAAAGTCGGTGTACTTTATGCCGGAAGATACAGAAGGGCCGGTCATGGTGAATAATTATTACTTGAATTCGATGATGGTAAACTGTTCTGGAATCGAATGTCAGGGTATCCTGTTGTTAACCGCGGGCGTTTCGGGTGATGATCAAAGGTTGGAATAGATTCCGGTTGTGTGTGAGTTTCCGGAAGTGTTTCCCGATGATATTGATGAGTTTCCACCTAACCGAGAGGTTGAGTTTGCTATTGAATTGGTGCCCGGGGCGGGACCAATCTCAAGTGCTCCTTATAGGATGTCACCGTTAGAGATGAACGAGCTAAAGTCTTAGTTAGAGGATTTGTTGGGAAAGAATTTTATACGACCAAGTGTCTCTCCGTGGGGTGCTCCAGTGTTACTGGTGAAGAAGAAGGATGGGAGTATGCGGCTCTGTGTGGATTACAGGCAGCTGAACAAGGTTACAATAAAGAATAAATACCCATTGCCGAGGATTGATGATCTCATGGATCAGTTACAAGGAGCTGGAGTTTTCTCCAAGATCGATTTGCGATCCGGTTATCACCAGATAAGGGTGAGGGGTGAGGATATCCCTAAGACCACTTTCAGGACTCGTTATGGTCATTACGAGTACACTGTAATGTCTTTTGGGTTGACAAATGCTCCTGCGGTATTCATGGATTACATGAATAGAGTTTTCCGTCCGTTTTTGGATAAATTCGTTGTTGTCTTCATTGATGACATACTGATTTATTCCAAGACTGAAGAAGAGCATGCGGAACACTTGAGGACCGTGTTGCAGATTCTAAAGGAGAAGAAACTTTATGCAAAACTGTCTAAGTGCGAGTTTTGGAAAAGTGAGGTGAAGTTTTTGGGTCACGTAGTGAGTAAGAAGGGAATAGCCGTAGATCCAACTAAGGTGGAGGCTGTGATGGATTGGAAGCAACCAACCACCGTAACAGAGATAAGGAGTTTTCTGGGTTTAGCTGGCTATTACCGAAGGTTTATCAAGGGCTTTTCACAGATAGCTTTGCCAATGACAAAGTTAACCCGCAAAGACACTCCGTTTGTTTGGATTCCTGAGTGCGAGGAGAGCTTTCAGACATTGAAGAAAAAGTTGACCACTACACCTGTGTTAGTATTACCCGAGCCGAATGAGCCATTTGAGGTGTACTGTGATGCCTCATTGAAGGGTCTAGGGTGCGTGCTGATGCAGCATCATAATGTGGTGGCGTATGCCTCACGACAGTTGAGACCTCATGAAGTTAGTTACCCTACGCACGATTTGGAACTCGCTGCGGTTGTGTTTGCCTTGAAGGTGTGGAGGCATTACCTCTATGGGGTTAAGTTCCAAGTTTTCTCTGATCATAAGAGCTTGTAGTACCTCTTTGATCAGAAAGAGCTTAATATGAGGCAGCGAAGGTGGATGGAATTGTTGAAGGACTATGACTTTGAGTTGCATTACCATTCGGGAAAGGCGAACGTAGTGGCGGATGCGTTAAGTCGGAAGTCGTTATATGCGGCTTGGATGATGCTTCAAGAGGAGAAGTTGCTCAAGGGATTTGAGAGTCTGAAAATTGGTACCCGAGAAGTATCCGGAACTTTGTGTTTGAGCCGATTAGAGATCTCAAGTGATTTTAAGTCCGAACTCCTAAAGGCTCATCAAAATGATGAAGCGTTATGGAAGGTGTTACCGGCTATTGAGCATGGAAAACAGTGGAGAGTGTCGGAAGAAAAAGATGGGTTATGGAGATTCAAGAGTAGGATCATTGTGTCGGATGTTGGCACTTTGAGACAAGATATTTTAAAGGAGGCACACAAAAGCGGATTCTCCATTCACCCGGGAAGTACTAAGATGTACCATGATTTAAAAGCAATGTTCTGGTGGCCGGGTATGAAGAAGGATGTGGCGGAATATGTATCAAAGTGCTTAACTTGTCAAAAGGTAAAGATTGAACATCAAAGACCTTCCGGGATGTTGCAACCTTTAGAGATTCCGCAATGGAAGTGGGAAAGTATTGCAATGGACTTTGTGTCTGGATTACCAAGGACTAGGACTGGTTTTGATGCTATTTGGGTGATTTTGGACCGACTGACGAAGTCAGCTCACTTTTTGCCCATTCGGATGACTTACACCCTTGAGGAGCTAGCACGGTTATACATAAAGGAGATTGTGAGACTTCATGGTGTACCTGCTACTATAATCTCTGATAGAGATCCTCGCTTCACTTCAAGGTTTTGGGGTGCATTTCAGAAAGCTTTTGGAACCCGATTAAGCTTGAGCACGGCTTACCATCCTCAAACAGATGGACAATCCGAGAGGATAATCCAAACACTAGAGGATATGTTGAGAGCTTGTGTTTTGGACCAACCGGCGAGTTGGGATCGGTATATGCCATTAGTGGAGTTTGCATACAATAATAGTTATCATGCGAGCATCGGAATGGCTCCGTATGAGGCCTTGTATGGGAGAAAATGTCAATCTCCGCTATGTTGGTATGAAGATGGGGAGAAAAGCTTGTTGGGGCCGGAAATGATAGCTGAGACTACTGAACAAGTCAAGAAAATCCGTGAAAGGATGCTTACGGCGCAGAGTCGTTAAAAGAGTTACGCCGATCAGAGGCGAAAGCCCTTAGAATTTAAGGAAGGAGATCATGTTTTCCTTAAGGTTACTTCGACTACAGGAGTAGGTAGGGCGATTAAGGCAAAGAAGTTGAATCCTCGATACATTGGTCCATTTTAGATCCTGGAGAGGATTGGGCCGGTGGCGTATCGAATGGCTCTACCACCTCATCTTTCGAATCTGCACGACGTGTTTCACGTGTCGCAGCTTCGGAAGTACACTCCTGATGCTAGCCATGTGTTGGAATCTGAGTCGGTTCAGTTGAGGAAAGATTTGACGCTTCCAGTGGCTCCGGTTAGAATCGATGATACTAGTATCAAACGGCTGCGTGGAAAAGAGGTTTCATTAGTCAAAGTGGCACGGAGTCGAGGCGGTGTTGAGGAACACACTTGGGAACTTGAGTCGGAGATGCGAACGGACTATCCGCATTTATTCTCAGGTAATTGCATTTGAATTTTGTGGGCAAAATTCCCAATTAGGTGGGTAGAATGTAAAACCCGGTTAATTAATGGCTAATTAACCCATAAATGAGAATTTATTCTAGAAAGCCAAAAATGTTATTTTTATGGCTAAATGTGATAGAGGAGATTGAGACGAGAATTTCGGTACCAATTTTATAGAAATCGGACCAAGATTGGACCGAACGGGCCAAACCGGGCCAACCGGACCCAAAGTGGGCCCTTGGCCCAACTAAACTAAACCAAAACCCTAGTTTTCAGCACTCTCTCTCCTCACAACACACTCAAACACGCTGAAATGGTGGAGAGGAAGGGAAGAACACTCTCTCAAGTTCTTTCTCTCACTTGATCTTCAAACCACCATAACTTTTGATCTAGAGCTCCGATTGCTGCTCCGTTTGTGGCCACGCGTTCACCGCGGAGAGCTCTACAAAACCCATACAATTAATCTTGAGGTAAGCCACGTGTTGCTGTTCGAAATTTCAGCCTTTATTTTCGAGTTTCATGGGTGAAATGTTGAGATTTTGGGTTCTTTGATGTTATAGGACCCAACTCTCTTGAAGGAGAAGGTTAATCTTGTCTCCTTGGACCTTGAGTGTGGTAAGATTCTCAACCCTAGTGTATTTTGTGATTTTATGATGTTTGGGTTTTGAGATGTTGTGTATGGGTATGATGATTGTGGCTTAGGTTGTGTATATGTGAATATTGGAGCTTGATTGGTGATTTTGAAAAGCTTGGAAAGGGTTTGGTGGTGAAAAAACTGTTCTTGGAGGTGTTGAGGCCTTGAGAGCTTGTGGATAAGTGATTTGGAAGTGCTCCGGTTGAGCTTGGGAAATCGGCTAAGGTATGGTTTCGGTTTCCCGTATCTAATATGTAATGTGGTAGGAAATACTTAGGCTAGAGGCCCTAAGATAGGCATTGAATTGTTGATGTTGTTGAATCGTTGATATATATGATGTGGTCATATATGTGATGATGATTAATGATGCCTTGAGGGTATGATGTATGAGAAATATGCATGTTGTGATATATGCTTGATGATTGGTTATGGTTGAATTGTGGGTTGAATCATGTGGATGGTGAGTATGATATTAATTGTGTACAATGATGATTTATTGGAATTGGTGTTGTTGAGAATTGGCATGAGGAAGAGTATATGATATGTCAATATGTTTGAGTTTGAGCCACTTGGGTGAAGTGCGTTAAAATGATGAGATAGTGATTTTGTAAATTGTGGTAAAGTGTCAATGTGTGAGTTGAGGAGGCTTGATGTTGAATTTGATATATTTTGATTGATTTCAAAGAAAAGGGATGAAATTGGCATGTTTTGATTGATTTTGAAAAGAGTTGAAAATGACTTGTTTTGAAAATGGCATATTGTGGTTTTGTATGAAAATAAGGTTTTTGGGCATACTTTGGTGGGACATAACTTGGACTACGGATCTTTGTTTTGTACCAAATCTGTTTAGAAATGAAATTTGATCCGGGATGTCCATGCCGTTCAAAGAACGGGTGAAAAATGATTTAAAATGAGGAAGTTATGTCCATTGGAAGTTAGGGGTTTGAATCTGTGAATTCTGCAGCTTTTAACTTAGAAAATTTTTTTAGCAGAACAACCCCTTGCGCGTAGGCGCACCTGGCGCGTACGCGCCGATCTTCCAGAAAATGGCATCCACGCGTGCGCGTGATGTGCGTGGGCGCGCCGATTTTGCTGCACCCAATGTCCAGCCATCTTCCAGAGAGTTATGCCAGAACTGTGCCTGGGGCACGAGAACACCCATCCGTACGCGTGGTTGACGCGTGCGCGCCGATTGGTAAATTTTTAATCCACGCGTTAGCGTGCATGACGCTTGCGCGTCGACGAGTTTTGAGGCCACCCACGCGTGCGCGTGGAGTGCGCGTACGCGTGGACCTGTTTTCATCCCAAAGTTGATTTTTGAGTTTTGAAAGCCAAATTTCATACTTCTAAGCCTCCGATCTCACCACTTATATCTTAAATCATTATGATATGTCTAGCTATGAGACGAAAGGCTAGTGAATGTGATAACTTGCGAGTGAAGCAAGGGGAAAATGAATGATCATTGAGGATCAAGCATGATTATGTGAGATGCGGAGGATGGTGGTGGAAGTGCTTGTTATGCCATGGGCCGAAAGGCCGTATTTGTTAATGAGATGGCTGGTTATGGATTTAACCGTGATGCCAATGGGCTGGTTATGGATTTAACCGTGTGCCGGAAGGCTAGATTATTGCCGTGTTACGGCGGAGCCATGATTATGGCCATGTACAAATGCATATATGCTGTTGAATGAATTGTGAATGTTGCACTTCCACTGTTGGAGATGAGAGTTTCCCTGGGAGGAAGTAGTGGCTAGCCACCACGTGCTCCAGGTTGAGACTCGAAGCTCTTTTGACCCTATGTCATAAGTGTGCCCGGACACTGTGAAAGACCTGGATGAGCTCGCCCCCGTAAATATTCACCAGTGAGGGTGATGGATATAGATCATGATTATGATCAAGTTTATAACGAGTATAACTCGAGTTGGGGATGCGTGACAGAGGGACAGTCCAATGGTTAGCTACCAGGACTTGTCGGGTTGCCTCTATAACCGACAGATGATATCATCAGCCACTAGGGACAGGCATTCATCATATGCATACTATATGAATTGTTTGAGATTGCCTATTTGACTGCATATTACTTGCTAATTGTCTAAATGCCTTACTTGTTCCTAATTGTATATTTTTTTTTGATATAACTGTGTTTGCTACATTATACTCCTGCTGGTGGTTGGGAGGTTTGAAGGAATTGGAAAGGGAAGTATTAGTTAGACTGAAGTATCTTTAGTTAGATGCCCTTTATGGTTTAGCTTGTTTATAAGCTTTGATATTATCTGGAGGAAGTTCTAGGATTGCCTTCGGCTTTCCTCTATTATTATGTATTATATATGTGGAAGCTGTTACCATGCTGGGGACCTCTGGTTCTCACCCATGCGGATTTTGTGGTTTTTCAGATGCAGGACGTGAGGTTTCCCGCTAATGCATGCTGGAGACTTCTATATTTGCGAAGATCCTTTGTTCTCGGGGCTATGTTCTGTTTATATGTTTTGCTTAGACACTTTTATCTCCATTAAATAATACAAACTATGATGACTCCTCTTATGGGAGATTTTGGAGAATAGGTTTTATGTATTTGTGTCCCTTTGGGTTTCCTTTGGGGTTTTCCTTATTTTATCATATGTATATATTGCTATGCTCGGACCGGTTACCTTCGCAGCCGGATTTTGAGTCTTGATATTCCTGTTTTTGACACTCCTTTGTATATATATGATCACGCATTGGTTATCCTTGTTCGTTACGTTATCGATCGGAGTGTTGCGCTTTCGAGTTGCGATTTTTGTTTACCCCTTTTTCTACAAAGGCTCCTAGTTATAATCAATCATTCATACTACTATACGTACTAAATTTTTATTTTAGAGGTCGTAATACCTTGCCATCTCTGAATTATGACTTAAGCATAAGACTCTGTATGGTAGGGTGTTACATATCTTCCTCTGAGTTTGCTGCCACTAACGCTGCCATAATTTGTCGCTTCTGTGCTAAGAATTTGGTGTCTTTTTATAAGCTATTTGTTCATTGGTGGTGCTTGAGACTATTATTACTGGACGCTTTTGTAATGTTGTTAACCATTGATCAATAGCTGCTCTTCTTAGCAGATTTATACCACATTTGTTCCACCATTTTATTTTTACTACTCTTACCAATATTGTATGCTCGGACATTCTTCATATGCTGCAGAATCATATTCCCAAGTCATGATCCAACTTATTCCCATAGCTGCAATAAATGAAATGAATTTGTACTCTTGTAAGAATGGTGACTTGCTTTTAAAATATTTATATGCTAGGCTGGCTTCTTTTGGGAAGAAGGCTTCTATTGGTCCAAAATTCTGGAACCATCATTGAAACTATTTGAGAAACTGTAGTGATATCCCCTTTCTGAACCATATGAACCAAGAATGGGGACTTGGTGATAAGAATAAGATATGGTTCCAGGCTTCTTGGTAATCATAATAGGTATAGTTCTGAGGTTCAAATTTTAACGAGAAGCTTTTAGACTGATATGGGCGTACTTCCCACTCTTGTAGAGATAATATTTTCATGATTTTTATTTTTGAATAAATGGGTTGTTTAGTGTTGGGATCTCTATAATGGGTCAATTCAATTGATCCGGTGTCTACTAATATGAATTCATAGAATTTTTGGGTTTTTTGTGGTTAATAGGAATGTAATGGAAAGCATTTGGGAAGATAGTCTTGTATAGGGTTTTCCTATCTTTTTTGAACCACTCTTTTTTATGGTTAATATTCTAATAGAATTGGGTTTTTCTTAGAAAGAAAACTGTTCTTTCAAGGGTTGAGTGTTATAGATGTCAGATGGTGGTAATAATGTGAATTTGTTATTAGTAGTAATTAAAGAGTTCTTAGAAGGTGATGATGATGATGATGCTTTTACAACCTGTGACATAGTCATAGGTCTTAATGATAATGGTTTTGTTGATACAGGAGTAATAGGTAATTGTCTTTCTTTTATTTGGTCAAAAGGTTGACCATAATCTTCATCGGAGGCTAGTTTTTGATCCATTCTTTCCATGCAAAAATTCTCTAGTAAGAAAGTCAGGGAGTGAATTTAATTCTCCTTTTATATGTTCAATAGTAAAATCAAAACATGATAAAATAGCTTGCCATCTTGCAAATATTTATTTTGAAACCAGATTTTTGACATCATTTTTCAAAATGCTTGGGGCTGCTTTACAATCAGTTCTTATTATAAATGCTTTATTAAATAAATTTTCTTGAAATTTTGAAACACATAATACTATGGCAAGTATTTATTTTTTGACTGTTGAATAATTCTTTTGAGCTTGGTTCCAAATTCCTGAATGATATTTTATTATTTGTTCTTTTGAGCTATTAGGAGGTATTTGTTTAAGAATTCCTCCATATCCTAATTCTGATGCATCTGTTTCTACAATTAATTTAGCAAGTGGATTTAGTATACTTATACAAGGTATTTCCTTTATTGTGTTTTTTATTTTTATTATTATAGAATTCATTTCTTTTGTCCACGGAGGTGGATTTTTCCTTAACCTCTTATAAAGAGGTTCGCATGTGATTCGTATTCCAGGTAAGAATTTTGCTATATAATTTAAACATCCCAAAAATCTTTGTAATTGTTTTTTGTTAGTTATTTCATTTGGAAATTTATCTGCAAATTCAATGGCTCTTTTAAAAGGTACTATGGTTCCTTGATAAATTTCATAGCCTAAAAATCTTACTTTAATTATAAAAATTTTCATTTTCTTTTCTGATAAAACTAATCCTTGCTCTTTTATAATATTCATAAATTTTTCTAGATGATATATATGTTGGTTTATTCCTTTCGAATATACTAATACATCATCAAGATATACTATAGTAAATTCTATATGCGGATAAAATATATTATTCATTACATCCTGGAACTCATTTGGAGCATTTTTTAATCCTTGAGGCATCACATTCCATTCATAATGTCTAAAGGGTACTATAAAAGCTGTTTGATATCTATCTTTCACTTTTACTGCAATCTGATAATATCCTGATTTCAAATCAAATTTTGAAAAGATATTTGCTTTATTTAATCTTTTAATTAAATCACTTTTATTTGGTAAGGAATACCTAATCCATTTTAATACATTGTTAAGAGGCTTATAATTGATAACTAATCTCGGAACACCTCTTTCTATTTCAGATGTTTTAATCACATAGAAGCATGTATAGCTCCAGGGTGATTTTGAAGGCCTTATTAGCCCCTTAACCAAATATTCTTGTATTTCTTTTTTACAATATTCTAGATACTCTTTGTTCATATGTATCGTTTTTGCCTTTGTTGGTATATTTTTCTCATTAAACCCATCTTCAGATGGTAAAGATATCTCTTGTAATTTTCTATGTTGAAAAGCTTTGGGGTTTAGGCTACATAATTCCTTCTTAATTTTTTCTTCATTTGCTTTTATTTTATTTTGTATTTCAGGAGTTTGTAATTGTTCTTCTATTCTTTTATATATAACTTCTTGGTTTAAATAGTTAATTTGTCTTGCCTTCCTTTCTATAACATTAATATTAATTTGGAGTGGTATGTTTTGTAAAATTTTCTCTTGGTTTAAATAATTAATTTGTTTTGTTTATTTTTCCATAATATTAACTTGGGTAGATAGATGTTGTAACATATTGAGTTCATGTTGTTTTGGTTTAGTGAGAAATTCAAAATGAACATGATGATTTGGAATGCGTACACAAGTTATTCCGTCAATGTCGACATTAAAGGGATATAGTAATATAGTAAAAGGATTTCCTAATATGACTTGATGAGATATATTTCTTGCCAAAAAGAAGGTAGTGGCAAAACACACCCAATATTTAGAAATTTTTGCTTTAGATAATTTATAGTCTATAGTTATTCTATCATTTTCTGCTTTTAGAACTTTTTCTGTAGTTTTTTCATAATATTTTGTAGATATTAATCCTTCTTGTATACAATTGACATCAGCTCCTGAATCTACCATAGCTATGAAATCAAATTTTTCTTCTCCTACTATTAAGGTTATCGTAATGAACCATTTTTGGCTTACTAATAAAGTTAGTATATTTATGTAATTTTTTGTACCCAGGTTAATATAATTCTCGGGAATTATTATGTTACTAGTCTCTTCTGTTTTACTAACATTATTTTTCAAAGTTTATTCTTGGATTTTTATTATGTTTTCTCCTTCTATTTTTAGTAATCTATAGTCCATATTAATATTTTGTTGTTTTAATTATGAAATTTCTCTTTTTAACTTTTTTATTTCTTCTTTAAGAGAATTAAGAGAGACTTCTTCTTGTGGATTTTTAAACCGATTATAAATTTCTTTTATTTCTATTGGTCTTATTTCCTGTTTACTTTCTTCTTCTTTTTTAACTAGTTCAACTAATTGTTTATGAACTTATCTCTTAATGGGGTATCCTCTAACTTGTCAATTATTTTGACTAGTGTAGAAGTTTATTCTCTAGTCAAAATATTTATAGTTTTTTTCATAATTTCTACAATTACATAATCCTATTCCTAAACAATTATTCTTTTCGTCTTTTTCACTATTTTCTTCTGAGCTTTCTTCTTTTGACATAAGGTCTAATTGTTGTATAAAATAATCTTCAGTCTCAGAAAAGTTCTCATAAAGAATTTTTAAAGAATTAAGGGAATAATAAAATTATAAGAAAAGAAAGAATAAGATAGTAAACTTACATAGATGAACTTGTACTCTTATTGCTGATAAAGCTGATACAATTTTGAAGATGATTGCAAATATTTAGAGAATTTATGAAGTAGAAGTAGAAAGAGTGTTGGAGCTTTCAAGTTTTTGATGATTTGGGATGAATGAGGCCTTTGGTATTTATAGATCCCAAATAATTACTATTTGGCTACTATTTGCCGATAGTACTGTTTGTTTTTATTATTTGCTGACATTTACTATTTTGCCGACAGTTACTGTTTACTGTTATTATTTACCGACATTTACTGTTTGCTGTTATTTTTTACTGAGATAATTTTCTTTATGATTGGTCTTTTTACATTTATTTCATATACAATTATTTCTACATTTCAAATGGGTCTTGAGAGTCTTGATAGTAATGGACCGGACTGGACTGGACCTCTTCTTTTTCTCCAAGAGGGACGACTGTATTGCTTGTAGAGAGCTTTGGATATCTTCCTCTGAGGTTGCTATTTGTCGCTTTTGTGCTAAGAATTGGGTCTCTTTTTTATAAGCTATTTGTTCATTGGTGGTGCTTGAGGCTGTTATTACTGGACGCTTTTGTGATGTTGTTAACCATTGATCAATAGCTGATCTTCTTAGCAGATTTATATCATATTTGTTCCACTATTTTATTTTTACTACTCTTACCAAATATTGTATGCTTGGACATTCTTCATATGCTGCAGAATCATATTCCCAAGTCATGATCCAGCTTATTCCCATAGCTGCAATATAAATGAAATGAATTTATATTCTTGTAAGAATGATGACTTGCTTTTAAAATATTCATATGCTAGGCTGGCTTCTTTTGGGAAGAAGGTATCTGATAACATTTATAAAGAATTTTTTAACCAGATTTTTATTACAAATCTTCTTGATAAACTAAAAATTTTTATAGTTAAAACTTTGAAGTAGTAGTGAGAACTTTTAATACGTTGGTCAGCCCAGATCATGGTCCCGGTTGTAAGTCCTAAGTGAGGCAGTGAATCCATTGGTTAATGAGGGTGGTCCTGTAACTCACAAAATTCTAACCATAAAATGGCTAGTTTATTGAGAACGATGAGTAGTTTAAATCTAGGAAAAATTAATTCTTTAGTAGTAAAAACAGATAATGGTAAAGCATCCACCTCTGGGACTAAAAATGAATTAGAAATAGCTAAGTTAGAGGAAAGTTTTCATAATTGGAATATACCTATAATAAATAAAGATGAAGTATATAAAAGAGAAATTTCTGGGAAGAAAGAAATCATGAGATTCATATGTTAGAATACTGTAAACCAGGAACAAGTAGTAATAGGACTATTACCATTTTAGAAGAAGATAAACTAAAAGAACATAGTAGCAAAGGATACAATTTTATCCATATAGGATTAATAAAAGTAGAAATAAAACCTAACTTTAGAATAGGGATAAATCTTCCTATATTACTAACTTTAAGAGATACCAGATTTCAGAATTTTAGTGATTTATTAATAGGAATATTAGAAAGTAACTGTCATGATGGATCAGTTTTCTTCAATTGTTATCTGAATTATGCTATGAATTTAGCAAATGAATACACTTGGCAAGCATTAAAATTGCAGGTACAATCTGATGAAAAAATTATAAATGAAAAGTATGATCCATTCGAAATAATCTATAGAATATATTATAAAATTACTAAGGTTAATTATAACTTCAAAGCATTAAAACAATCCTCAAAAGATGAAACGATAATTATGCATGCGAATCTAAAAAGATCTAATATACAAACCCCTAGAAGGTTAAGGCATGAGGAATTACGAGATAGAATACCTAGAGAATGGGTAATACCTGACGTTATTGAAAAGCCACAAATAGAAAATACTAGATTAAGAGAAATAATAAGAGAAGGACCAGACATTAGAATTAGGATGAATAGATCCCAGTCACTAAGAGTTCCTAATAACATTGAAACTATTAGTCATAGAAATTCTATAGATAATTCATCAATAGGAAATATGGATAATATCATAGGAATTAATAATACAAGACCTCATATAGCCACTCTTGTATATAAATCACCGTCAGAATTTGGTGAAATGGAATCACAAGTTTTATCAGTAATTATTAAGGAATAACCATTTGAGATTGATAAAGAATGGATAAGACAAGATTTTAATGCTGATTATAATAAACCATTAAGAGATTGGTATTTTACCAACCATTCAGAAAATGAAGTTATTAGACTAAGAGAACTATTTTATGATTTTATAAAAGAAAATAGAATTAATTTACACTTCTTTGACTAGTACGTTAATTATTACTCTGAAAACAATAAGAAATTATGTCCTTTAACAAACTAACTGTTGTATGAAAAACAAGTTCAGGATTAGTAATAGAATCTAAATATCCTCCTAAAGAAACTATTAAAATACCGATTGAAAAAGAATTAGAAGTTGAAGCAACAACTAATAAAGATCGCAATGCACAAGGAAATATAGAAAAAAGAGATATTTAGAAATTAAATCAACAATTAAACTTTACTAATACCATATTAGATATAGTGAAAAATAAATTAGGAAGAATGGAAAATATGAAAAAAACCATTAAGGTAGAAAAACCTATAGAAAAACTTATATATAAGTTACAAACTTTAGATAATATTAGTTTAAAATCTAAAGTAGAAGCAGAAGTTGAAGAATTTAAAGAAAAACTTAGAAGTATTAGCTTGGGAAAAATGACAATTAATACATTAAAAAGAGAAGAAGAACTAGAAATAAATAACATATCTCATAAAAGGGATTATCCTAAAATAAGAAATTATTATTCTAAACCATCACCAGTAGATATAGGCTTAGAAGAAAGAACATAATTGGTACAAAATAGTTTCACAGGATCAGACTTAGTAGAATAGAATATAGATGGGTTAAGTGAACAAGTCATTTTAGATCAAATGTGTAATATGACTATGGCTGCAACTGCATATAAGATGAGAAAAGCTTTCGATAAAGAAGGAGCAATCATGATAACCCAAGGATTTACAAGACAATTAAAAGGATGGTGGGATAATTTTCTCAGCATCCAAGAAAAAGAATTAATTATTAATAGCATTAAGCAAGAAGATCAGTCACCAGATGCTACATCTACCTTAATATATACCATTATTAAAAATTTTGAAGGAGATCCAAGTACTTTTAAAGATAGGATAGAAATTCGATTAATGAATTTAAGATGTCCAACCATGTCTCATTATAGATGGTACAAAGATGTATTTATGTCAAAAGTTATGATAAGAGATGATGCATATGCACCTTTCTGGAAAGAGAGATTCGTACCAGTTTTACCAAAGTTATTCTCTGAAAAAGTACTACAAAAACTACAAAAACTCATTAACCTTTGGACAATTGCATAATATAATAGTACAAACAGGCATAGAAGTATGCATAGATACCCAGATACAACAAAAAATAAAACAGGAATCTATCACGGAAAAAAGAGAACTTGGAACATTTTGTTATCAATATGGAATAACTCCCAAAAAAGCACCTAGTGGTCAACATAAAGTAAAAAAGAAAAAATTCTATAAAAAATCCAAATATAATATAGATAAACCCCTTTATTATGAATAGAAACATTATAAAAAATTCTATAAACTCCTAAAGGAAAACCTAAATCTTCTAAGAAAAAACAAGTAACATATTGGAAATGTAAAAAACAAGGACATTATGCTAATAAGTGTACAACAGAACAAAAAATAAATAAAAGAGAAAATAAAGAAATTAAACACGCTTTGACAGCCATATTAATCAACTCAGAATCAGAAGAAGAATCAATTTATGAGGACTCTTCTGAGACTGAAGATTATTTTATACAACAATTAGACCTTATGTCAGAAGAAGAAAGCTCAAAAGAAAATAGTGAAAAAGACGAAAAGAATAATTGTTTATGAATAGAATTATGTAATTGTAGAAATTGTGAAAAAACTGTAAATGTTTTTACTAGAGAACAAACTTCTACACTAGTCAAAATAATTGACAAGTTAGAGGATACCCCATTAAGAGATGAGTTCATAAAACAATTAGTTGAACAAGTTAAAAAAGAAGAAGAAAGTAAACAGGAAATAAGACCAATAGAAATAAAAGAAATTTATAATCGGTTTAAAAATCCACAAGAAGAAATCTCTCTTAATTCTCTTAAAAAAGAAATAAAAAAGTTAAAAAGAGAAATTTTAGAATTAAAACAATACAATATTAATATGGACTATAGATTACTGAAAATAGAAGGAGAAAACATAAATATATCTCATTAAGTCATATTAGGAAATCCTTTTACTATATTACTATATCCCTTTAACGTCGACATCGACGGAATAACTTGTGTACGCATTCCAAATCATCCTGTTCATTTTGAATTTCCCACTAAACCAAAATAACATGAACTCAATATGTTACAACATCTATCTACCCAAGTTAATATTATGGAAAAAGAAACAAAACAAATTAATTGTTTAAACCAAGAGAAAACTTTACAACACCTACCACTCCAAATTAATGTTATAGAAAGGAAGACAAGACAAATTAACTATTTAAACCAAGAAGTTATATATAAAAGAATAGAAGAACAATTACAAACTCCTGAAATACAAAATAAAATAAAAGCAATTGAAGAAAAAATTAAGAAGGAATTATGAAGCCTAAACCCCAAAGCTTTTCAGCATAGAAAATTATATGAGATATCTTTACCATATGAAGATGGTTTTAATGAGAAAAATATACCAACAAAGGCAAAATCGATACATATGAACAAAGAGTATCTAGATTATTGTAAAAAAGAAATACAAGAATATTTGGATAAGGGGCTAATAAGGCCTTCAAAATCACCCTGGAGCTGTACAAGCTTCTATGTGATGAAAGCATCTGAAATAGAAAGAGGTACTCCGAGATTAGTTATCAATTATAAGCCTCTTAACAATGTATTAAAATGGATTAGGCATCCCTTACCAAATACAAGTGATTTAATTAAAAGATTAAATAAAGCAAATATCTTCTCAAAATTTAATTTGAAATCAGGATATTATCAGATTGTAGTAAAAGAGGAAGATAGATATAAAACAACTTTTATAGTACCCTTTGGACATTATGAATGGAATGTGATACCTCAAGGATTAAAAAATGCTCCAAGCGAGTTCCAGAAATCATGAATAATATATTTTATCCACATATAGAATTTACTATAGTATATCTTGATGATGTATTAGTATATTTGAAAGGAATAAACCAACATATATATCATCTAGAAAAATTTATGAATATTATAAAAGAACAAGGATTAGTTTTATCAGAAAAGAAAATGAAAATTTTTATAACTAAAGTAAGATTTTTAGGATATGAAATTTATCAAGGAACCATAGTACCTATTAAAAGAGTCATTAAATTTGCAGATAAATTTTCAAATGAAATAACTGACAAAAAATAATTACAAAGATTTTTGGGATGTTTAAATTATGTAGCAAAATTTTTACTTGGAATACAAGTCACATGTGAACCTCTTTATAAGAGTTTAAGGAAAAATCCACCTCCGTGGACAAAAGAAATGACTTCTATAATAATAAAATAAAAACGCAATAAAGGAAATACCTTGTATAAGTATACTAAATTCACTGGCTAAATTAATTGTAGAAACAGATGCATCAGAATTAGAATATGGAGGAATTCTTAAAAAATATCTCCTAATAGCTCAAAAGAACAAATAGTAAAATATTATTCAGGAATTTGGAACCAGGCTCAAAAGAATTATCCAACAGTCAGAAAAGAAATACTTGTCATAGTATTATGCATTTCAAAATTTCAAGAAGATTTATTTAATAAAACATTTATAATAAGAAATGATTGTAAAGCAGCCCCAAGCATTTTGAAAAATGATGTCAAAAATCTGGTTTCAAAACAAATATTTGCAAGATGGCAAGCTATTTTATCATGTTTAGATTTTACTATTGAACATATAAAAGGAGAATTAAATTCACTCATTGACTTTCTTACTAGAGAATTTTTGCAGGGAAAGAATGGATCAAAAACCAGCCTCCAATGAAGATTATGGGCAACCTTTTGACCAAATAAAAGAAAGACAATTACCTATTACTCCTGTATCAACAAAACCATTATAATTAAGACCTATTACCAAAATAAACCCAAAATACAGATAACAAAAACCTATTTCTCCAAAATAACCTTTAAGAGAAGCTAATACATCATATATATGAACAGTGGAGATAATAAGTATCTATGTAAGTACATATAAACAAAATAAAACCCCGAGAGATAAGAATCTTCGCTCAATCAGGAGCTTCCAGCATGCCTCAGCGAGTAGCCTCACGTCTTGCATTTGAAAACTACAAAATCTATATGGGTGAGAACCGGAGGTTCTCAGCATGGTAACAGTGCCCACATATCTAACATATAATGTCTTGGGAAAGCTGAAGGCAATCCTAGAACTTTCAACAGATAATAAAAGCTAATAAACATAGCTAATCCATGAAAAAGTAATAGGCAACTAGCTAAGGGTCTTCAATATATCTAGAACTCCCCTTTCCAACTCCTCCGAACCTCCCAACCGCCACCAGAACCAATTTTTACAATCACATTTATTACAGACAAGAAAATTCACAGATAGAAAGCATATACAGTAGATAAACAATTAGCAAGTAATTATGCAGTCAATTAGGCATTCCAAAGGAAACACACCAAACAAACATATAGATGCATATGACGCATGCCTGTCCTAGTGGCTGATGAGTCTCATCTGTCGGTTATAAAGCCAACCTGACAAATCCTGGTAGCTAACCATTGGACTGTCCCTCTGTCGTGCATCCCCAACTTGAGTAATACACAATCATAATCATAATCAAGTAACACCCACACTGGTGTTTATCCATGGGAGCGAGCTTATCTAGAACTTTCATAGTGTCTGGCCACACTTATGACATAGGGTCAGCAGAGTATTGAGTCTCAACCTGGAGCACGTGGTGGCTAGCCACTGCTTTTACCCAGGAAAACTTGTATCTCAGATATTTGGAAGTGCAATAATCACATTATCAATCATCAATCATATACATATACATACTCAGCCATAATTCAATATTAATTCAGCCATTTAGCTCATAGTGTAATCTACAACTAGCCATAATTCATTATCACATACAGCCATTAGGCTCATATCATACACAGCACTTTCACCATCATCCTCAACAACTCTTACAATCATCATTGATCATGATTTATCATAAATGTTTCCTTTACATTATCCACAAGTTACCAACTCACAACCCTCACTAGCTTTATTACCCAAAGACTACCTATCAGGCTTTACATAAGAGAAAATAAGGTTTTAAAAGCTGGAGGAATGTCTTTATAAGTAAAAAATTTAAGTTTAGAAAAACAGGGGCTTGCGTACACGACCCCTACTCGCGTACACGAGAAAGACTACCAGTAGTGCATGCTCGCATCGTGTATAACCCCTCGCGTACGCGACACTAACTCGCATACACAAACTTCTCTACCCGAACTCATTGCTTGCGTTGCATGCTCTGTGTTGCGTACGCAATTAAGAAAACGAGTTCCTTGCATACGCGAAGCACATCTCTTGCACGCAAGTTCTTGAGGCAGAAAACAATGGTCGCGTCACGCAGGCATCTCACGTACGCAGGCTTAGCAGAATCCCAAAAAAGCTGTTAAGTCCTAAAATTTCAGTTTTACGTACCAAACTTGGATCGCGCATAACTTTCTTGTTCTAAAACATTTTTCTTCCGTTCTTCGAACGGTGTAAACATTTTGAACCAAATTTTCTTTCTAAATAAATTTGATACAAATCAAAGGTTCGGAGACCAAGTTATACACCACCAAAGTGTCAAAATCACAATTCTTACAAAATTTGCAAAAACCTCCATTTTCAAATGATTTTTAAACCAACCCAAACTTACCAATTCAACATCAACATTCTCAATCCATATAATCAACCTCCTCATTATATCCACATCCAACCAATTCTCGATGCTCATCAAGTTCCAACCTAATATTTCCAAATTTCACAACAATTAATATAATTCATTAAATATCCATATCAACTTCAAATTCACCAATCATTATACACAACCTAATCTATATCTTGAACAATTCATACATTCATCATCAAGAGCACCAATTCATAATCTCCAAGGATATTAACCACATGCATAACAATCATATTTAAACCAATCATCAACATCAACAGTTCAATTCCTATCCTAGGGTCACTAGCCTAAGTTTTCACATTACATTATATTTTAGATACGAGAAACCAAAACCATACCTTGACCAATTCCCTACTCAACCCAGAACACTCTCAATTCACTTATTCTCAAGCTTCCAAGCTTCTCAAAACCTCAATCAAGATCCAATATACATATATATATACTACCTAATCCACAGTACCACATTCAAACATAACAACTTAATATCCATACACAATAAATCAAGAATTCCACAAGGGTTGATAATTCTTATCGTACCCACGGACCAAAGAGGCATGACTAAGCATTTCCCTCAAGTTAATTGGATCCTATAACATCAAAGAACTCAAAATCTTAACAATTTCACCCAATAATCTAGGAATCAAGGGCTGGGAAGACAAGAAAGGAAACGTGGCTTACCTCTTACACAATCTTATGGGCTTTGTAGATCTCAACGCCACAGTCACGTGGCCATAAACGATGTAGCGATCGGAGCTCTGGATTAAAAGTTACAAGGATTTGAAGATCAAGTGAGGGTTTGAGTTTGTGAATTGTGTTCTTCCCTTGCCCAATTTTGTTTGCAGCATGTTTGATGATTGAGAAAGGGTGTTCTTTAAGTGTTTTGGGCTGAGATGGGTTGGGCCTTAGGCCCAATATAGGCCTAATTCACCTGGTTTGGCCCGTTCGGCCTAATCTTGGGCCAAATTCATTAAAATTAGTGTCGAAATTCTCGTTTTAATTTTCTCTATCACATTAAACTATAAAATGTTATTTTCTAATTTTCTAGAATAAATTTTAATTTGTGGGTTAATTATTCATTAATTAACTGAGTTTTACATCGAGAGCGAGTCAAAATCGACAGATGAGCTCATTACCTGCACTAAGGATAGACATGCATTATGCTTGTTTGCGCATATTTATTTGAGTGTGTTTCCTATGATTGTGGGTGTGCTAAATGGCTGTTCAAATTCTGTGTTCTATAATTGTAGAAGTGGATTGTCCCTTATTGACTATCATCGCTAACCAAGTATATATAAAATGAACTAAACTTCTAACCCCGATCCTACTAAGAGTTCTCCAGTTCTTACCCCCTATTTCCACCCCTTTCAGCTATAGGTGTGAAGGTTTAGTATGGAGCTATAGGAGCATAGAAGATTATGTTTACGAGTTTAGTTGTTAGATTTTATTTTCCCCTTGTCGTTTATTATTTTGGTTTTTAGAGGGTTATGACTAGTGTTTAAGAATCTTTGAATAAGTCCATGTATATAAGGCTATGTGAATATATAGACTTTTGTGATTAAGTGATTTAAAATAAAGTCTCCTTTTGTTTTCTTAATTAAAGTTTAGGTTCGTATTCGTATTCATGAAAGCTCGATATTAAATAAATATAGTATGAAATTAAAGGAACAGAGGTAAGTAGCACTCAAACTTTTAGTACAATCATGAGGTGCTAAAAGTTAGGGTGTTATACTAATCTCTTGGTCACTTAATATAGCTAAGAGGGTTAGGTTCAATTCTAGTTTATTAGCCATAAAAACCCTAATTGCCCAAATATAAGAGGATTATATGTCACGTATCCCATTAAGTCCAGACAATCAGTGATTTAGGAGGAATTTACTTCTAGGCTAGTTGGTGCACGAAATTGCAATCACACTTTTGCAATCCCGCACAACTAACCAGCAAGTGCACTGGGTCGTCCAAGTAATACCTTACGTGAGTAAGGGTCGATTCCACGGAGATTGTCGGCTTGAAGCAAGCTATGGTTATCTTGTAAATCTTAGTCAGGATATCAATAATTCTCAGGTTTAATTGTGAAAAGTAGAAGAACATGAAATAAATACTTGTTTTGCAGTAATGGAGAACAAGCTGAGGTTTTGGAGATGCTCTATCTTCTGAATCTCTACTTTCCTATTGTCTTCTTCTTCATGCACGCAAGGCTCCTTCCATGGTAAGCTGTATGTAGGGTTTCACCGTTGTCAATGGCTACCTCCCATCCTCTCAGTGAAAATGTTCAACGCGCTCTGTCACAGCACGGCTAATCACATGTTGGTTCTAAATCAGGTTGGAATAGAATCCAGTGACTCTTTTGCGTCTGTCACTAATGCCCAGCCCTCAGGAGTTTGAAGCTCGTCACAGTCATTCAATCCTTGAATCCTACTCAGAATACCACAGACATGGTTTAGACCTTCCGGATTCTCTTGAATGGCTACCAATATATTCTAGCTTACACCACGAAGATTCTGGCTAAAGAATCCAAGAGATATCCACTCAATCTAAAGTAGAACGGAGGTGGTTGTCAGGCACACATTCATAGGTGAGAATGATGATGAGTGTCACGGATCATCGCATTCATCAAGTTGAGGAGCAAGTGATATCTTAGAATGGAAACAAGCGCTTTTGAATAAAAAACAGTAGTAATTGCATTAATCCATCAAGACACAGCAGAGCTCCTCACCCCCAACCATGGGATTTAGAGACTCATGCCGTAGAAGATACAATAAGAAACATGTAATGTGTCATGAGGTACAGATACAATAGCAAAAAGTCCTATTTATGGTGAACTAGTGACCTAGGGTTTACAAGAATGATGTAAAAATCCACTTCCGGGGTCCACTTGATGTGTGCTTGGGCTGAGCATTGAAGCTATCATGTGTAGAGACTTTTTCTGGAGTTAAACGCCAGCTTTTGTGCCAGTTTGGGCGTTTAACTCCAACTTTTGTGCCAGTTCCGGCGTTAAACGCCGAGAATTCTGAAGCAAAGTATGGACTATTATATATTGCTGGAAAGCCCAGGATGTCTACTTTCAAACGCAATTGAGAGCGCGCCAATTGGGTTTCTGTAGCTCCAGAAAATCCACTTCGAGTGTAGGGTGGTCAGAATCCAACAGCATCTGCAGTCCTTTTTCAACCTCTGAATCAGATTTTTGCTCAGGTCCCTCAATTTCAGCCAGAAAATACCTAAAATCACAGAAAAACACACAAACTCATAGTAAAGTTCAGAAAAGTGAATTTTAAATAAAAATTAATAAAAATATAATAAAAACTAACTAAAATATACTAAAAACATACTAAAAATAATGCCAAAAAGCGTATAAATTATCCGCTCATCACAACACCAAACTTAAATTATTGCTTGTCCCCAAGCAACTGAAAATCAAATAGGATAAAAAGAAGAGAATATACTATAGACTCCGACATATCAATGAAACTTAGCTCCAATTAGATGAGCGGGACTAGCATCTTTTTGCCTCCGAACAGTTTTGGCATCTCACTTTATTCTTTGAGGTTCAGAATGATTGGCATCTATAGGAACTCAGAATTCAGATAGTGTTATTGATTCTCCTAGTTAAGTATGTTGATTCTTGAACATAGCTACTTTATGAGTCTTGGTTGTGGCCCAAAGCACTCTGATTTCCAGTATTACTACCGGATGCATACATGCCACAGACACATAACTAGGTGAACCTTTTCAGATTATGACTCAGCTTTGCCAGAGTCCCCAATTAGAGGTGTCCAGGGTTCCTAAGCACACTCTTTTTGCTTTGGATCACGACTTTAACTGCTCAGTCTCAAGTTTTCACTTGACACCTTCACGCCACAAGCACATGGTTAGGGACAGCTTGGTTCAGCCGCTTAGGCCAGGATTTTATTCCTGTGGGCCCTCCTATCCACTGATGCTCAAAGCCTTGGATCCTTTTTATTTTACCCTTGCCTTTTGGTTTAAAGGGCTATTGGCTTTTCTGCTTGCTTTTTTTTGTATTCACTGCTTTTTCTTGCTTCAAGAATCAATTTGATGATTTTTCAGATCCTCAATAACATTTCTCGTTTTCCATCATTCTTTCAAGAGCCAACAATTTTAACATTCTTAAAACAACAAATTCAAAAGACATATGCACTGTTCAAGCATTCATTCAGAAAACAAAAAGTATTGTCACCACATCAAACTAATTCAACTAGTTTCAAAGATGAATTCGAAATCCTGTACTTCTTGTTCTTTTGTGATTAAAAACATTTTTCATCTAAGAAAGGTGATGGATTCATAGGACATTTATAACTTTAAGGCATAGACACTAAGACACTAATGATTATGTAATAAAGACACAAACATAGATAAACATAAAGCATAAAAATTTGAAAAACAGAAAACAAAGATCAAGGAAATTAAAGAACGGGTCCACCTTAGTGATGGCGGCTTGTTCTTCCTCTTGAAGATCTTATGGAGTGCTTTTGAGCTCGTCTATGTCTCTTCCTTGTCTTTGTTACTCTTCTCTCATAGCTTTTTGATCTTTTCTAATCTCATGGTGGATGATGGAATGCTCTTGGTGCTCCATCCTTAGTTGTCCCATGTTAGAGCTTAATTCTCCTAGGGAGGTGTTGATTTGCTCCCAATAGTTTAGTGGAGGGAAGTGCATCCCTTGAGGCATCTCAGGGATTTCATGATGAGGAATTTCCTCATGGTCTTGTTTGCTCCATCCTTTTCTTAGTGATGAGCTTTTGAGATGAATCTCTCCATCTCCCAGACTCAAAGGTGGAAGCTTTTGCCTTCCCTTTCCTCTTTCTAGAGGTTTCTCTGGCCTTAAGTGTCATACATGGTTATGGAAAAACAAAAAGCAACGCTTTTACCACACCAAACTTAGAAGGTTTTCTCGTCCTCGAGCAAAAGAAGAGAAGAGGGAGTAGAAGAAGAAGAAATAGAGGAGATGGAGTGGGGCTTTGTGTTTCGGACAAGGGGGAGAAGTAGTGTTTAGGTTGTGTGAAAATGAGGGGGTGAAGATGGGTTTATATAGGGGTGGAGAGGTATTGAGGTGATTGGTGAGTGGGTGAAGAAGAGAGAGAGAGTGGTGGGGTAAGTGGGGATCCTGTGGGGTCCACAGATCCTGAGGTGTCAAGGATAGCTCATCCCTGCACCAAGTGGTGTGCAAAATGCCCTTTTCTGCCAATCCTGGCGTTAAACGCCAGGCTGCTGCCCATTTCTGGCAATTAACGCTAGCTTCTTGCCCATTCCTGGCGTTAAACGCCAGTTTGGTGCCCCTTTCTGGCGTTAAACGCCCAGAATGGTGCCAGACTGGGCGTTAAACGCCCATTTGCTACCCTTATTGGCGTTTAAACGCCAGCAGGTTTTTCCTCCAGGGTGTGCTATTTTTCTTTCTATTTTTCATTCTATTTTTGCTTTTTCAATTGATTTTGTGACTTCACATGATCATCAACCTACAAAAAACATAAAATAACAATGGAAAATAGATAAATATAACATTGGGTTGCCTCCCAACAAGCGCTTCTTTAATGTCAGTAGCTTGACAGTGGGCTCTCTTGGAGCCTCACGGATACTCAGAGCATGATGATGGCCTCTCAACACCAAACTTAGAGTTTGGTTGTGCCCTCCCGACACCAAACTTAGAGTTTGAATGTGGGGGTTTTATTTGACTCTGTATTGAGAGAATCCTTTCATGCTTCTTCCCTTTCTTGTCTGCAAACAATGGTACTTCCTGAATGGTGAAGAGTTGCTCATCCGAAAAGGTTTCAAAGATCTCAGTAGGAGGGTGGGGCGCTCTTGCTATTGGTTCTATCCGGGACAGGTGATCAGCTACTTTATTCTCTGTCCCTTTTCTGTCCCTTATTTCTATATCAAACTCTTGCAGAAGCAACACCCATCTTATGAGCCTGGGTTTTGAATCCTGCTTTGTGAGTGGATATTTAAGAGCAGCATGGTCAGTGTACACAATCACTTTTGATCCTACTAGATAGGATCTAAACTTGTCAATGGCATAAACCACTGCAAGTAACTCTTTTTCTGTGGTTGTGTAATTCTTCTGTGCATTATTTAAAACACGGCTAGCATAATAAATGATGTGTAGAAGCTTGTTATGCCTCTGTCCCAACACTGCACCTATGGTATGGTCACTGGCATCACACATTAGTTCGAATGGTAATGTCCAGTCTGGTGCAGAGATGACTAGTGCTGTGACCAGCTTAGCTTTCAGAGTCTCAAACGCCTGCAGACACTCCTTATCAAAGATAAATGGCGTGTCAGCAGCTAGCAGATTACTCAGAGGTTTTGCAATTTTTGAAAAATCCTTTATAAACCTTCTGTAGAATCCTGCATGCCCCAGAAAGCTTCTGATTGTCTTAACATTGGTAGGTGGTGGTAATTTTTCAATTACTTCAACTTTAGCTTGATCCACCTCTATTCCCTTGTTTGAAATTTTATGCCCAAGGACAATCCCTTCAGTCACCATAAAGTGACATTTTTCCCAATTTAAAACTAGGTTGGTCTCTTGGCATCTTTTCAGAACAAGTGCTAGATGGTTAAGGCAGGAGCTGAATGAGTCCCCAAATACTGAAAAGTCATCCATGAAGACTTCCAAATATTTCTCTACCATATCTGAGAAGATAGAGAGCATGCACCTCTGAAAGGTTGCAGGTGCATTACACAGACCAAAAGGCATCCTTCTGTAGGCAAACACTCCAGAAGGACATGTGAATGCTATTTTCTCTTGGTCATGAGGATCTACTGCAATTTGGTTGTAACCTGAATAGCCATCCAAAAAGCAATAATATTCATGACCTGCTAGTCTGTCTAACATCTGGTCTATGAATGGTAAAGGAAAATGATCCTTCCTTGTGACTGTATTGAGCCTTCTGTAGTCAATACACATACGCCACCCTGTAACTGTTCTTGTAGGAACCAGTTCATTCTTTTCATTATGAACCATTGTCATGCCTCCCTTTTTGGGGACAACGTGGACAGGGCTCACCCAGGGGCTATCAGAAATAGGATAAATAATCCCAGCCTCTAGTAACTTAGTGACCTCTTTCTGCACCACCTCCTTCATGACTGGATTTAGCTGCCTCTGTGGTTAAACCACTGGCTTAGCATCATCCTCCAATAGGATCTTGTGCATGCATCTTGCTGGGCTAATGCCCTTAAGATCACTTATGGACCACCCAAGAGCTGTCTTATGTGTCCTTAGCACTTGAATTAGTGCTTCCTCTTCCTATGGATTTAAAGCAGAGCTTATGATCACTGGAAAAGTGTCACCTTCTCCCAGAAATGCATATTTCAGGGATGGTGGTAGTGGCTTGAGCTCGGGTTTAGGAGGCTTATCCTCTTCCTGAGGAATTTTCAGAATTTCTTTTATTTCCTTTCGTTCCTCCAGATCAGGCTGAACATCTTTAAAGATATCCTCTAGCTCTGATTCGAGACTTTCAGTCATATTGACCTCCTCCACCAAAGAGTCAATAATATCAGCACTCATGCAGTCATTTGATATGTCTGGATGCTGCATAGCTTTGACAACATTCAACTTAAACTCATCCTCATTGACTCTCAGGGTCAATTCCCCTTTTTGGACGTCAATGAGGGTTCGTCCAGTTGCTAGGAAAGGTCTTCCTAGAATGAGAGTTGTACTCTTGTGCTCCTCCATTTCCAGTACTACAAAGTCAGTGGGAAAGGCAAATGGCCCAACCTTGACAATCATGTCCTCAATTATGCCTGATGGATATTTAATGGAGCCATCAGCAAGTTGGAGGCATATTCGGGTTGGTTTGACTTCTTCAGCCAAGCCAAGCTTTCTGATAGTGGATGCAGGTATTAGGTTGATACTTGCCCCAAGATCACATAGAGCTTTCTTGGTACAAGTACCCTCTAATGTGCATGGTATCATAAAGCTTCTAGGATCTTTAAGCTTCTCTGGTAAGCTCTTTAAAATGACTGCACTGCATTCTTCAGTGAGAAAAACTTTTTCAGTTTCTCTCCAATCCTTCTTATGACTTAAGATCTCTTTCATGAACTTAGCATAAGAGGGTATTTGCTCAAGTACCTCTGCAAACGAGATTTTTATCTCAAGAGTCCTGAGATAATCTGCAAAGCGGGCAAATTGTTTATCCTGTTCCGATTGGCGGAGTTTCTGAGGATAAGGCATCTTGGCTTTATACTCATCAACCTTAGTTGCTGCAGGTTTATTTCCTACAGAAGTGGTTGGAGAAGCCTGCTTAAGGGGGTTGTTATCAGCACTTGCAAGTGTCTGACCCATTTGTGGCGTTTGAACGCTAGAATTGGCTACCCATTGGGCGTTTAACGCCACTTTCTTACTATTTTCTGGCGTTTGAACGCCAGAAGTAATCCTCTATGGGCTCTTACTGTCCTCAGAGGGATTTTGGGCAGTGGTTTGATTATCCTCTGTCAGTTGTCCCTTTCTTGGCTTTCTACTGCTTTGAGTTGATACATTCAATGTCTTCCCACTCCTTAATTTAACAGCTTGGCATTCTTCTGTTATCTGTTTAGATAGCTGTTGTCTTGTCTGATTCAACTGTGATTCCATGTTCTTGTTAGCAATTTTAGTTTCTTGGAGCATCTCTTTAAATTCTGCTAACTATTTTGTCATCAGGAGTAATTGCTGATTAAGCTCAACCATCTGTTCTTGAGGGTTAGGTTCAGTAGTTACTACCATAGCTTCTTCTTTTATAGAGGACTCACTGTTTGACTATAGATGTTGATTTCTAGCAACCGTATCTATGAGCTCTTGAGCCTCTTCAATCGTCTTCCTTATGTGTATAGATCCACCAGCTGAGTGGTCTAAAGACATCTAAGCTTTTTCTGTAAGCCCATAATAGAAGATGTCTAACTGTACCCACTCTGAAAACATTTCAGAGGGGCATTTCCTTAGCATACCTCTATACCTCTCCCAGGCATTATAAATGGATTCATTATCCTCTTGTTTAAAGCCTTGGATGTCCAGCCTTAGCTGTGTCATCCTTTTTGGAGGGTAAAATTGATTCATGAATTTGTCTGATAACTATCTCCATGTTTTTATGCTTGCTCTGGGTTGGTTATTCAACCACCTCTTAGCTTGATCTTTTACAGCAAATGGAAACAGTAATAATCTGTAGACATCCTGATCCACCTCTTTATCACGTACTGTGTCAGCAATTTGTAAGAACTGTGCCAGAAACTCAGTAGGTTCTTCCTGTGGAAGACCGGAATACTGGCAATTTTGCTGCACCATGATAATGAGTTGAGGATTTAGCTCAAAGCTACTTGCTTTAATGGGAGGTATACAGATGCTACTCCCATATGCAGCTGTAATGGGGTTAGCATATGACCCCAGAGTCCTTCTGGACTGTTCAATTCCACTTAGGTCCATGATGGAGAAAGGGAGATGATATGGATTGCAAGTAAATTATAATTTTTTTTATTTAATTAAAAGTGACCGAAAATAATAAAATAAAATAAATAGAAAAGAAAATAAAATAAAATTTCGAAAACTAAAAGAAAATAAATCAAAGCAAATTGAAAACTAAATTAATTAATCAATTAAAAAGATTTTGGAATTATCAATTAAAAAGATATGATTGAAAATTATTTTGAAAAAGATATGATTGAGAAGATATGATTGCAAAAAAAAAATGATTGAAAAGATATGATTGAAGAAATTAAAAAGATTTGATTTTTGAAAAAGATTTGACTAATTTAATGCAAAATTTCAAAAATTATGAGTAAAATAAGGAAATGATATTTTTTATTTTAAAATTTTAATGAGGAAAGAGAAAAACAACCAAGTGACACTAAACTTAGAAATTTTAGATCAAAACAAACAGAACAAACAAGAAAACTTTGAATGTCACCAAGAACACTTTGAAGTTCAAGATGAACACCAAGAACAAGTTTTTTTTTTAATTTTTAAGTAAATAGAAGCACAAAAGACATCAAACTTAAAATTTTAAGAAAATCCAACACAAATTTTCGAAAAATTAAAGGAAAACCCAAAGAAGACACCAAACTTAGAAATTTTTAAAGATCAAGAAAGGACAAGAAACATGCAAATTCGAAAAATTAAAAGAAAATAAAAGCATGCAATTGACACCAAACTTAAAATAAGAACTAGACTCAAATAAAAGACTCTAAACCAACGAAAATAAAATATTCCTAATCTAAGCAACAAGATAAACCGTCAGTTGTCCAAACTCGAACAATCCCCGGCAACGGCGCAAAAAACTTGGTGCACGAAATTGCAATCACACTTTTGCAATCCCGCACAACTAACCAGCAAGTGCACTGGGTCATCCAAGTAATACCTTACGTGAGTAAGGATCGATCCCACAGAGATTGTCGGCTTGAAGCAAGCTATGGTTATCTTGTAACTCTTAGTCAGGATATCAATAATTCTCAGGTTTAATTGTGAAAAGTAGAAGAACATGAAATAAATACTTGTTTTGCAGTAATGGAGAACAGGCTGAGGTTTTGGAGATGCTCTATCTTCTGAATCTCTGCTTTCCTACTGTCTTCTTCTTCATGCACGCAAGGCTCCTTCCATGGCAAGCTGTATGTAGGGTTTCACCGTTGTCAATGGCTACCTCCCATCCTCTCAGTGAAAATGTTCAACGCGCTCTATCACAGCACGGCTAATCACCTGTTGGTTCTCAATCAGGTTGGAATAGAATCCAGTGATTCTTTTGCGTCTGTCACTAACGCCCAGCCCTCAGGAGTTTGAAGCTCGTCACAGTCATTCAATCCTTGAATCCTACTCAGAATACCATAGACAAAGTTTAGACCTTCCGGATTCTCTTGAATGGTCGCCAATATATTCTAGCTTACACAACGAAGATTCTGGCTAAAGAATCCAAGAGATATCCACTCAATCTAAAGTAGAACGAAGGTGGTTGTCAGGCACACGTTCATAGGTGAGAATGATGATGAGTGTCACGGATCATCGCATTCATCAAGTTGAGGAGCAAGTGATATCTTAGAATGGAAACAAGCGCTTTTGAATAAAAAACAGTAGTAATTGCATTAATCCATCAAGACACAGCAGAGCTCCTCACCCCCAACCATGGGGTTTAGAGACTCATGCCGTAGAAGATACAATAAGAAACATGTAATGTGTCATGAGGTACAGATACAGTAGCAAAAAGTCCTATTTATGGTGAACTAGTGACCTAGGATTTACAAGAATGACGTAAAAATCCACTTCCGGGGTCCACTTGGTGTGTGCTTCAGCTGAGCATTGAAGCTATCATGTGTAGAGACTTTTTCTGGAGTTAAACGCCAGCTTTTGTGCCAGTTTGGGCGTTTAACTCCAACTTTTGTGCCAGTTCCGGCGTTAAACGCCGGGAATTCTGAAGCTGATTTGGAACGCCGGTTTGGGCCATCAATTCTTGGGCAAAGTATGAACTATTATATATTTCTGGAAAGCCCAGGATGTCTACTTTCCAACGATATTGAGAGCGCGCCAATTGGGCTTCTGTAGCTCCAAAAAATCTACTTCGACTGCAGGGAGGTCAGAATCCAACAACATCTGCAGTCCTTTTTCAGCCTATGAATCAGATTTTTGCTCAGGTCCCTCAATTTCAGCCAGAAAATACCTGAAATCACAGAAAAACACACAAACTCATAGTAAAGTCCAGAAAAGTGAATTTTAAATAAAAACTAATAAAAATATAATAAAAAATAACTAAAATATACTAAAAATATACTAAAAACAATGCCAAAAAGCGTATAAATTATCCGCTCATCACTAATATTCAGGTGAGATAACTTTTCCAAGAATCAACAAGAATTCATATAGAACAAGAGTTATTTTCCAATAAACTCAAATTCATAAGATGAAGAACGAAAGTAATCCTTGAATTTAAATCAATACATAAATCAAAATAGAGTGGCAATAGTTTTAATCCATAAAATAAATAGAGCTCCTAACCTTAACCAAGGAGGTTTAGTTGCTCATGACTCAGAGAGAAAACTAGGGTTCCAAAGTGTGTAAATTGGAATAAGGGAGAGGAAAAGAGAAGCAAGGCTGAAGGGCTAAATCTTTTTCCTTTTATGTCTAACCTAATTTGATTTAAAAATAAAATAAACTAATAATTACTAAGGCTCAAGAGATTGTGTTTGGAAATAAAAATAGCTAAACGAAATAGAATAAGATAAATATAACCCAAATCTAACTAATGAAGCCATTTTATTAAAGTTGGATCTACGCTATTGGCGCTAAACGCCAGAATTGGCGTTAAAAACCCCTCGAGGCAGTAAGCTTCTAGTTGTTGCTATCTTCCTGGCGCTAAACTCTAGGCTCAGCGTTTAGCACCCCTCGAGGCAGTGGCTTGGGCGCTGGTTACGAGTCGTGGCATTTAGCACCATGATGTCAGAAGAGAAGTATAAACTATTATATATCGTTGGAAAGATCTAGAAGTTGGCTTTCTAATTCCGGTAGAATTGCATCAATTGGAGCATTATAGCTCACGTTATGCTCGTTGGAATATGAGAAGGTCAGGGTTGATAGCATCTACTTTCTTCCTTTTTCTTCTGTACGAACTCTGTCAAACTCGCTCAAATCTTTCCTAAAATTAATATAACCACAATGCGCCTCAAAGTAGCATCAAAATAGGCTTCAAATACTAAAATCTAAATAAAACTCAATAAATTCATATTTAAAATAATAAGAAAATATAGATAAGATGTTCACGCATCACCCTCTCTCACTCCCAATGAAATTTTTGTGATTTTTGTGGAAGGGGGAGGGGTTTGAGTCACGCCCTTTCCCCTTAAATGAGGGACAATTTTGTAATTTTTTGCTCCTTGGCCTCACCTAAGGCCAAAATCTTTAAGATAAGTATTCCGATTTTTGTTCCAAATATTTTTCTGGTTATTTTTACAGTTTTAGTTTTCTTATATGCAATATCGGGCATACTTAAGTTTGTACCATTAATTATAATGCCGGTACGCGTTTTTCTATAGCTATTTATATTTTCGCGCTCTAATTAATTTTCTAATTTGAATTCTCACCGTAAATTCCCAAATTATAAATTTTAAATTTCTTAAACCTTTTAGCTCACTTTAATTTATTAATTAACTATATATTATTTATCTGGTTTTACATCCTACCCACCTTAAAAGAAATTTTTCACGCAAAATTTAGTCTCTTGTAACAGAATGGGAATAATCTTTCGACTCCAAGTGACCTTTACCGATGGAACTTCCTTTCCACGGAGTCTCTTAACACTAATATCATCAATTCTGACCGGGGCAACTTGAAATATTAGATTCTCTTTCAATTGAACTTATTCTGATTCTAACACATGAGTCATATTGGGGGTATACTTCCGAAGATGCGAGACATTGTGCAAATTCAAGAAGTGTGGTGGTAAGGCTATCTGGTACGCCATTGGCCCAACCCTCTTCAGGATTTGAAATGGTCTGATATAACGAAAATTCAACTTCTTAGTTGTTAGCTCTTCCAACACCCGTAGTCGGAGTAACTTTCAGAAACACATGGTTACCCTCTTCGAATTCCAAAGGCTTACGCCTCTGATCCGCATAACTTTTCTGACGACTCTGAGCAATGAGGATTCTAGCTCAGATTTTCTTGATTTGTTCTGTTGTTTCTGCCACTAGTTCAGGACTTAACAAGCTTGATTCTCCGACCTCATACCAACACAATAGAGATTGAAACCTTCTCCTGTACAAAGCCTCAAACTGCCACCTTTCTTCTTTACTAGCAAAACTAGTGCTCCCCATGGTGTAAAACTTTGTCGGATAAATCCTTATCCATCAGCTTTTCTAATTGAATCTTAAGTTCTGCTAACTCTAATAGCGACATTTTATACGGTGCAATTGAGATCGGTCTTGCTCTCGGCACTAGTTCTATTTCAAACTCTATCTCTCGAGGAGGGAGAAATTCAAGTATATCCTCGAGAAATACTTCAAGAAATCCTTTCACTATAGGGATTTGATCTAAGTTTTGTTCATCTTCTAACGAGCTAGCGGTAAATAGCACATACCCCTGACACTCATTCCTACTAAAATTTACCATAATAGAGTTCAAATAATAACCCTGGGCGGTTGTTGTTCCTTCTTGTAGAATTTTCGGCAGTCTCTTCTTGCCACTGTACTCTTTTTTGCACAGTCCTCCACCATTCTACTCTTGTTAATCACTCTACTCGTTTTTGCACAGTCCTCTATAATACTCATAATATCATCTCTATCACTATGTCTATTACCACCTCCATTGCCGTTTCCAGCTTGTTATCCCATATTATCCACTGCTCGGTTGGTAGCAGTAATAGTAGCATCAATGTTAGCAGTCATGTTCGTCATTTCAGCCATGAAATCGATCGGATGATCTCCCGATATGGTTTCCTTATTACCTCTTCGTTCTCATCCTCGACCTCGTCTATGTCCACGAGACGCCATTTGAGTCTTGTTCAAACCGAACAATTGATATTAAGGTGATCAGTCTCAATATCTCAAGTCTAGTGTTTCAAATCCCCAAAGATATTCTCATAAACAATTATGCTATATTTGTCAAGTGGACATCCTAAATAGCATATAAACACAACTCAGAGTATTCTTGTTAGAACTGGTGCCTTTATCTCTATCCTTTCTCCTCTTATTTTGAAGCTTCTCTGATTTTTTCTTAACCAATGGTGCCAAAGACCAATTACAATCATTTTGCTCCCATAAAGGTTGGATAAGAAGAGGTTTTATGTAGTACTTGTAAGTTTCTTTGTAAGACTCAATAGTCAACTACATGTGGCAAACGTTTTCTGGGTGTGTGTTCACTCTGGCAAGAACAGCACAAGCATGAACACATGGAATTCCTACAAAAAAAAATAGATTTAGGCACATTAATAAGTAATCACCAAAGTATGTTAGATGAAACATTTACATTACTAACATGAAATATATACAATGCAACATTAAACACAATTATACATGACATAAATGGTGAAATATGTCATAGAATATAACCTATTAATATCCAAAACTGACAAGTGCATAGCCTTTTTTCTAAATCAATCTCATGGTTTATATGATACCCATGCACCTTAAACTTCTCACACCTTGTATCTCTAGCCTATATAAAATGCCAATTTTTAGACTATTTCTTTACTTTCTCAAGCCTAATTTTGATTACTGGTGGAATTTGCCCCACATGGTTTTTCAATTTGGCCTTGTTCTTAGCCATAGTTCTCATGACGAACATTCTCATCTCTTCTAGCAAAGTAATTATTAGCTTCCCCTTGCCTCTTTTATTTTGGAATTAAACACTTCACAGGTATTATTGCAAATAGAATCCAACTTAGGTCTATGATTGGACTGTGACCTTGTCAAAACCTCCCTAGACCACTTATCCAGATACACCTATGTATCCTCATTCAACCTCTTGATATTATCCATGTGTTCTTTGAAATCTTGATAGGTAGTGGTCTGTACACAATCCCGTAATAAACCCTTCAACTCTAAGTCCTTCCATTTTTTGTTGAAATTTAGCTATAGATGCCACATACAGAAATGGTGGTGCACCTCATGCATTATCTCTTACATGACAGGTATCAAACCCTAATAACAATAAATATCAGCATCAGATATGTAAACAAATACTCAATATATCGTGATACATAATAGTTCCTAACTTTACTATGAACTCACCGTAATAGTCTCTAACTTTACTACAAACTCACCATAATAGTCTCCATATTTACTATCGTGCATTTATATTAGTTGTTATATCCTACTATCAACAACCTATACTAATCAAATTAGAAATGACACAAGTATATATTGTCTTATCAACATTATATCAATCAGATTAGAAATGACACATGTATATGTCCTACTACCATACATGCATATGAGAAAATAAAGTGAAGTTTTGGGTGTTCCTTTTGCATATCAGAAATAAAGCTTCATCTATGAGTCTTATAATCTCCAAGATCTTTTTATAGCAACTCCAAGAACCACTTCTATTTCTCCTTGTTTTCTATCTCCACAATTGCCCATGTAATAACATATATATGATGGTTGCATCCTATCCAGCACTTGATAGGATTTAACCTTCAAAGACAGTCTTCAAAAAGACACCATTAAGTTCAATTAGTGGATGACACCCAGTCTTAAAACCATTCTTGTATCTATTTAGATAGACGTACATCTTTTCAAAAATTACTTCACTATTTGCTTGTGGGTGTGTGTAAATTTGAACTGTGAAACTTAGGTTAGTCTTGAATAAAGTTAAATCATATTCCCTAACCAAGGCATATTGTGCTTTCTTATTACCATAAATCACATTCCTAGCATCAGAAAGTGCCATTGAGATTGAATTCTTATTAAGCGACAAATCATATTTGGTTTTCAAGAATGTTGTAGCATCACAGTACCTAAAGTTGGGATATTTTCTCACTTTTTTCACTAACTTACTAGCCACCCAATTTCCATTTGCTTTTCTATTCTTATCCTCTCTTGTACAGTTTATGATCATCCATAAATGTCTTCACTTGCCAGCAACTATCCTCATGGTCCCTGAAAGCATAGATTACCCACTTGTATTCCTTCACTTCATACATTTCCTTATGTAAGAACCGTAATTAAAATTGACTGCTTAAATAATATAAAATAATAAATTAATTTTCTGAAATAGGTTTAAAATTTAGAAGTCTTAATTTGAAATTTTAATGGTGAGATTTGAATTCAGTGAATTTTTCTGAGTGGAAAAATGTGATTTTCTACGAAAAATTGCGTACTGGTAAATTAGCCGGGAGTACAGGCTTAAGTCTGTCTGGTACTGCGTGAGAGTAATAAAAACTGTAGAAAAACTTAGAAAAATAATTAAAGTAAAAACCAGGCACTAATTCTAAGGATTTTGGCCCAATGTGGGCCAAACGGGTTAAACCGAGCCCAAGTTGGGCCCAAGCCCAATGTATAAATATATCTTTAATGAGAATTTGAGCTCATTTTCACCCACCCATTAAGTGAGGAACGCTGAAGTAAAGAGAGGGAGAAGAAAAACCTAAATCACTATTCATCTCCTTCTTCATTTGGCCATATCTTGAGCTACGGTAGTATGTTCGCATCCCGTTTGCGGCCACGTGAAACTCTTGCCAAGCCCATCATTTCTATCTAACCAAAGTGGTACGGAACTCACTCTATCTTGTTTAGTTTTCTGCCCTTATAAATTTCAAAATTTAGGTTTGATTTTTGAGTAGATTTTTGTGATTTGGTTATTTAGATACCAACCAGTAGTGAGAAATCATTGGATTTCATCTCCAATTTCTGTGATTAAGGTAAAGTATCTCACAAATTCTTATGGTTTGGTATATTGTGAATTCTAGGTATTGATATTAGTGATATTGGTATGTATAGCTTGATATTTGGTGACTTTGGAAGTGGTGTTGGCGATTGGAAGCTTGTTGGAATCAAATTTGGTTATTTTGTGTATATTGGGAATTGGCCAAGGTATGATTTCGGTTTCCTTTATGTAATATGTAATGTTTTGTGAAACTTAGACTAGTGGCCCTAGCATAGGTTGAAATTGTATGTATTGGTTGATTGAATGTGTGTATGTGTATTGTGTATGGTGGAATTGTTTTGGAGGTTGGATATGAGTATGTGTGAGAAGGTGATGTTTAATGATGTTGTTGATGAATTATAATGATTAATGATGATGGATGATGATTATAATGTTGATGTTTGATGATGATTAATGATGTTGTTCATGGTAAATGGTGGAAATAATGAAAATTTATAATGACAAGTTTATGAACAATGATTGGATTGGTTTTGAATGGTGTAAATGTGACGGATTGATGCTTGGGTTAAGAATTATTGAGATTGGTGATTTATAAGTAGGAAATGTGAAAGAGCTGATGGTATAGCAAAATTCATAAATAATAGTATGAGTTATGTTGAGTTAAGAAATAGAGATGGATTTTTGGGTGTTTGGTATTGTTAGGTTGTGAGTAAATTGGTTTGGTTTGAAGGATTTAGTATTTTGAGGATTTGGTAAAATTTGGTAAAATCGTGTTTTGAGCCAACTTCAGCGGGCTATAACTTGGCCCTTAGAGTTTGGATTCGAGTGAACTTTAGCTTAAATTTAAGATAATTAAGAGATATTTAAAACGGTATAAAGATTATTAAATTTGAAATTTCGTAGAGAAAGTTATGAATGTTAGAAGTTAGTGTCAAAAATCTTATTTTTGTGATGTTGCAGAAAATTTGAAAATCTGTCTGGTGTGTCCACGCACAGAATAGAGTGGGTGTTACCATTCGTGCGTACACACAATATCATGTGTACGCACAAGTCGGGAAGAACCTTTTGTTGTGTGTGTACGCACAACACTCTGTGCGTATGCACAAACCCTGTTTTTTAATAAAAATCCTGTTTTTAACCATTTTACCTTCTCAGCAAGTTTTGATGCACCACCATTTCGTGGTACATCTTGTGCTTAATTTAGGGGATTTTATCACCTTTTACCCACATTTATTCAATGAAATAGCATGGTTTCATGATTTCTTCCTAAATTGTGCTAAGTGTGAAAACATGCTTTTTGGACCTTTAATTGATTAATTTTAATTCACCTTTGATTCCACTAGATGCCTTGATGTGTTTGTTAAGTGAATTCAGGTTGAAAAGGGCTAGGAATGGATCAAAGGACTGAAGAGGAAAAGCATGCAAGTGGAGAAATCTTAGGAAACCAAGGATTTGGGGATGCTGAGATCGACGCGCAAGCGTAGCAGACGCGCACGCGTGGAAAATGAAGTCGCATGGCGATGCGTATGCGTGACCCACAAGTACGCGTCGATGCTCACACGTGACCTCATTAAAGTGAATCCGCTGGGGGCGATTTCTGGGCTTCCCAGGCCCAAATCCAACTCACTTCTGATGCTATTTAACCCAAGGATTGAAGGAGAAGTTACCAATTAGTCATAGTTTAGTTTTAGAAGTAGTTTAGAGTTAGTTTCTAGAGAGAGAAGCTCTCTCTTCTCTCTAGAATTAGGATTAGGTTTAGATCTAGATCTACTTTTTCTACTTCTTCTTTTTTGCTTTGAATTTCCTCTTTTATCTTTAATTGATCTTTTATGGTTGTAGCATTCTTCTTCTCTTGTAATTCTATTGTATTGTTAATTGTAGCTTATGAATTCTTTTGTAGATCTACATTTCCTTTCAATGCAATTTATTATTTTCATGTCCTTTGATGCTTGCTTTAGTTTTCTATTGTTGCTCTCTTGTCTTGATTAGTTGTAGTTCCTTTAATTCTTACAATTTATGATATTTACTTTTATTGCCTTCTATGTGTTTGTTGAAATGCTTCTTTTAGTTATGAGTTAGGTTTTTCTCCTCTTGGCTTTGGTTGAGTAATTGGAGACTCTTGAGTTATCAAACTCTTTTGTTGATTAACAATTGAAAGTTGCTAGTTGATTTGAATTCCACTAAAGCTAGTCTTTCCTTAGGAGTTGACTAGGACTTGAGGAGTCAAATTGATTATTTCCACTTGACTTTCCTTCATAGTTAGAGGTTGATTAAGTGGAGCAATGGACAATTGATGTCACAATTGAGGAGGATAATGAGGATAGAACTTCTAGTTCTCATACCTTGCCAAGAGCTTTTTACATTTGAGTTCATTTACTTTCTTATCATTTACTATTCATGTTTCTCACTTAAAACCCCAAAATATACATCCCATAACCAATAGCAAGAACACTTCCCTACAATTCCTTTGAGAGACGACCCGAGGTTTGAATACATCGGTTATTATTTTTAGGGGTTTGTACTTGTGACAAAATAATTTTTTGTATGAAAGGATTTTAGTTAGTTTAGAAACTATACTTGCAACGAGAATTTATTTGTGAAATTCTTAACCATAAAAAATTTATTCATCAAAATGGTGCCGTTGCCAGGAAATTGCAAACGTGTGCCTTGTTATTGGTTGTTGTATATACGTGAATATTGTGAATATGTTTGCCTTTTGCTTCTTTGTTAATTTTTGGTAGTTGTAGGAGTTTGCTTCCTTTGTTTGTTACTAGTTTTTGTTTCTCTTTTCCCTTGCTATCATGAATTCTCACTTTGGCTATGAGTTTGGGTCTAACTATGTTGTAGGCAATGGGAGCTACAGTGAAGATGTGCACCAAGGATGGAATAATCAAAGGTGGGAGGAGCCATATGCATATGATCAATCCTCTTGGAAACAACCTCCACCAATGCACTATGAACAAGAGCCATTTTATGATGCATATCAATCAAATGGCTATGGTGAATTTCCTTGTGACTACCAAGAACCACCACATATGCCTATGATAATGAGAGAATTATACCAATTCGGAATTAAAAAGATTTCCATTGTAAGTATAGTCCGAACCAGTAATGAATCCTCTCAATCAAATTTAATCCAAAAGGATAGTCACAATCAAACCACAATTTAACCGAGAGTATTTCGACTCCTGGGTTATTTTCCCTAGGAACTAGTGATAAAGAGTGCATACAATTTTGGTTGTAAGAGAGCAAAGGGGTGTTTTTAATGATTGAGAGCAAACAAAATAAAGGAATTAAAGAACGAGACAAAATTACAATTAATAAACTAATAAAAGAACTAAAGAACTACGTATGTAATATGAACAAGTAAAGCTTTAAAGTGATAGAAAGGTGATTCTAAACATAAAAGAAACCTTGACTTGGGATGAATCAAGGAATCCCTTCCTAGCCATAACCACAACTATGATAATTATGATGGATTAATCTCACTAAGTCAACCCTTAATATCGAAGGATAAGTGATGAGCGGATAATTTATACGCTTTTTGGCATTGCTTTTAGGTAGTTTCTAGTAGGATCTAGCTACTTTTAGGGATGTCTTCATTAATTTTTATGCAAAATTCACATTTATGGACTTTACTATGAGTTTGTGTATTTTTCTGTGATTTCAGGTATTTTCTGGCTGAAATTGAGGGACCTGAGCAAAAATCTGATATGAGGCTGACAAAGGACTGCTGATGCTGTTGGATTCTGACCTCCCTGCACTCAAAATGGAATTTTTGGAGCTATATAACTCCAAATGGCGTGCTCTTAATGGCGTTGGAAAGTAGACATCCAGAGCTTTCCAGCAATATATAATAGTCCATACTTTTTTCGAGTTTAGATGACGCAAACTGGCGTTCAACGCCAGTTCCATGTTGTATTCTGGAGTAAAACGCCAGAAACACGTCACAAACCAGAGTTAAATGCCAAAAACACGTTACAACTTGGCGTTTAAATCTAAGAGAAGCCTCTGCACTTGCAAAGCTCAAGCTCAGCACAAGCACACACCAAATTGGGCCCTGGAAGTGGATTTCTGCACTTAGACTTATTTTTGTAAACCCTAATGGCTAGTTTAGTATTAATAGAACTTTTTACTATTGTACTAGTGTCAGTCTTTGACCAGGTCTTTTTCCCTATTTTTGAATTTATATGCCATTTGGGGAGGCTGGCCATTTGGCCATGCCTGGACCATTATCACTTATGTATTTTCAACGGTGGAGTTTCTACACACCATAGATTAAGGTGTGGAGCTCTGCTGTACCTCAAAAATTAATGCAATTACTATTGTTCTTCTATTCGATTCAAGCTTATTCTTATTCTAAGATATTCGCTGCACTTCAACCGGATGGATGTGATGATCCGTGACACTCATCATCATCCATCCTTATGAACGCGTGCTTAACAACCACTTCCGTTTTACCTTAGACCGAGCATGTATCTCTTGGATTCCTTAATTAGAATCTACGTGGTATAAGCTAGAACCCTTTGGCGGCCATTCTTGAGAATCCGGAAAGTCTAAACCTTGTCTGTGGTATTCCAAGTAGGATTCAGGGATTGAATGACTGTGATGAGCTTCAAACTCGTGATTGTTGGGCATAGTGACAGATGCAAAAGAATCAATGGATTCTATTCCGACATGATCGAGAACCGACAGATGATTAGGCGTGCATGTGACAGAGCATTTGGACCATTTTCACTGAGAGGATGGGAAGTAGCCATTGACAACGGTGACGCCCTACTTACAACTTGCCATGGAAAGGAGTATGAAGGATTGGAGGAAGGAGTAGGAAAGTAGAGCTTCAGAAGGGACAAAGCATCTCCATACACTTATCTGAATTTCCCACCAATGATTTACATAAGTATCTCTTTCTCTATTTTATGCTTTATTTATTTTATATTCGAAAACCATCATAAGCATTAGAATCTGCCTAACTGAGATTTACAAGATGACCATAGCTTGCTCCATACCAAAAATCTCCGTGGGATCGACCCTTACTAATGTAAGGTTTATTACTTGGACGACCCAGTGCAATTGCTGGTTAGTTGTGCGAAGTTGTGAAGAATGTGAGTGAACCATAGTAGTGTGCACCAAGTTTTTGGAGCCATTACTAAGAATTGTTCCAGTTATGAAAAGAGTAAATCACAATTTTGCCTATCAAGTTTTTGGCGCCGTATCTAGGGATTCTTCGAGTTTGGACAACTGACGGTTCATCTTGTTGCTCAGATTAGGTAATTTTCTTTTCAAAAAAGTTTTCAAAAATCTTTCAAAATTTTTTTTATTTTTTTTCGTTTTTCCAAAAATTATTTTCGAAAAAAATCCAAAAAAATTAATAAAATTATAAAAATAAAAAATATTTTGTGTTTCTTGTTTGAGTCTAGTGTCAATTTTTTAGTTTGGTGTCAATTGCATGTTTTAAAAACTTTTGCATTTTTTGAAAATTCATTCATGTGTTCTTCATGATCTTCAAGTTGTTCTTGGTAAGTTTTCTTGTTTGATCTTCATATTTTCTTGTTTTGTGTCTTTTGTTGTTTTTCATATGCATTTGTGCATTCATAATGTCTAAGCATTAAAAATTTCTAAGTTTGGTGTCTTGCATGATTTTCTTTTCTTGAAAATTTTCAAAAATAATTCTTGATGTTCATCTTGATCTTCAAAGTGTTCTTGGTATTCATCTTGACATTCATAGTGTTCTTGCATGCATCATTGGTTTTGATCCAAAATTTTCATGTTTTGGGTCATATTTGTGTTTTTATCTCTCATCATTAAAAATTCAAAAAAATCAAAAAATTATATTTTCCTTGTTTTACTCATAATTTTCGAAATCTTTGGGTTGACTTAGTCAAAAAATTTTAAAATAAGTTGTTTCTTGTTAGTCAAGTCAAGATTTCATTTTTAAAAATCTTATCTTTTCAAAATCTCCTTCAAAAATCAAATTTTTTTCATTTTTTATTTTCAAAAATATTTTTAAATTGATTTTCAAATCTTTTTCTTATTTCTATTTTAAAATTTCGAAAACTTTACTAACAATTAATGTGATTGATTCAAAAATTTGAAGTTTGTTACTTTCTTGTTAAGAAAGGTTCAATCTTTAAATTCTAGAATCATATCTTTTAGTTTCTTGTTAGTCAAGTAATCAATTTTAATTTTAAAAATCAAATCTTTTTCAATCATATCTTTTCAAATCATATCTTTTTCAAAATCAATTTCAAAATCTTTTCTAACTTCTTATCTTTTCAAATTTGATTTTCAAATCTTTTTCAACTAACTAATTAACTTTTTATTTGTTTCTTATCTTTTTCAAAACCACCTAACTACTTTTCTCTCTCTAATTTTCGAAAATTCCTCACTCTTTTTCAAAATTCTTTTTAATTAACTAATTGTTTCAAATTTTAATTTTAATTTTATTTCTTCTCTTAATTTTCGAAAATCACTAACCCCTTTTCAAAATTAATTTTTGAAATTCTCTCTCATCTCTTTCTATATATTTATTTAATTACTAACACTTCTCTTCATCTTAAAAATTCGAACCCCCTCTTCCTCTCTGAGTTCGAATTTTCCTCTTTTCCTTCTTGTATTCTTTTCTTCTTCTACTAACATAAAGGAATCTCTATACTGTGACATAGAGGATTCCTCTTCTTTTTCTGTTCTCTTCTTTTTCATATGAGCAGGAGCAGGGACATGAACATTCTTGTTGAAGCAAATCCTGAACCTGAAAGGACTCTGAAGAAGAAGCTTAGAGAAGCTAAAGCACAACAATCCAGAGAAAACCTTACAGAGAATCTCGAAAAAGAGAGAGACATGGCTGAACCCAATAACAATGGTGGAGGCGCAAGGAGGATGCTTGGTGATTATACTACACCTACTTCCAAGTTTGATGCAAGAAGCATCTCAATCCCTGCCATTGGAGCAAACAATTTTGAGCTGAAACCTCAACTAATTGCTCTAATGCAACAGAACTGCAAGTTCCATGGACTTCCATCAGAAGATCCCTACCAGTTTTTAACTGAGTTCTTGCAGATCTGTTAGACTGTTAAGACTAATGGAGTAGATCCTAAAGTCTACACGCTCATGCTTTTCCCTTTTGCTGTAAGAGACAGAGCTAGAACATGGTTGGACTCACAACCTAAAGATAGCCTGGACTCTTGGGATAAGCTGGTCACGACCTTCTTGGCTAAGTTCTTTCCTCCTCAAAAGCTGAGCAAGCTTAGAGTGGATGTTCAGACCTTCAAACAAAAAGATGGTGAATCCCTCTATGAAGCTTGGGAAAGATACAAGCAGATGACCAAAAGGTGTCCTTCTGACATGCTTCCAGAGTGGACCATTTTGGATATATTCTATTATGGTCTATCTGAGTTCTCGAAGATGTCACTGGACCATTCTGCAGGTGGATCCATTCACCTAAAGAAAATGCCTGTAGAAGCTCAAGAACTCATTGACATGGTTGCAAATAACCAATTCATGTACACTTCTGAGAGGAATTCTGTGAGTAATGAGATGCCTCAGAGGATGGGAGTTCTTGAAATTGATGCTCTGAATGCCATATTGGCTCAGAACAAAATGTTGACTCAGCAAGTCAACATGATTTCTCAAAGTCTGAATGGATGGCAAAATGCATCCAACAGTACTAAAGAGGCATCTTCTGAAGAAGAAGCTTATGATCCTGAGAACCCTGCAATGGTAGAGGTGAATTACATGGGTGAACCCTATGGGAACACCTATAATTCTTCATGGAGAAATCATCCAAACTTCTCATAGAAGGACCAACAAAAGCCCTAACATGGCTTTAATAATGGTGGAAGAAACAGGCTTAGCAATAACAAGCCTTTTCCATCATCTTCTCAGCAACAGACAGAGCATTCTGAGCAGAGCTCCTCTAGCTTAGCAAATATAGTCTCTGATCTGTCTAAGGCCACTTTAAGTTTCATGAGTGAAACAAGGTCATCCACCAAAAATTTGGAGGCACAAGTGGGCCAGCTAAGTAAGAAAATCACTGAAACTCCTCTTAGTACTCTCCCAAGCAATACTGAAGAGAATCCAAAAAGAGAGTGCAAGGCCATTGACATAATCAAAATGGCCGAATCTAGAGAGGAAGGGGAGGATATGAATCCCAATGAGGAAGACCTCATGGGACGTCTCCCAAATAAGAAGGAGTTCCCTATTGAGGACCTAAAGGAATCTAAGGCTCGTATAGAGGCCATAGAGATTCCTTTAAACCTCCTTCTGCCATTCATGAGCTCTGAAAACTATTCTTCCTCTGAAGAGGATGAAGATGTAACTGGAGAGCAAGTTGCTCAATATCTAGGAGCTATCATGAAGCTGAATGCCAAGTTGTTTGGTAATGAGACTTGGGAAGATGCACCTCCCTTGCTCATTAGTGAACTAAATACATTGGTTCAGCAAACTTTACCTCAAAAGAAACAAGATCCTGGTAAATTCTTAATACCTTGTACCATAGGCACCATGACCTTTGAGAAGGCTCTATGTGACATGGGGTCAGGCATAAATCTTATGCCACTCTCTGTAATGGAGAAACTAGGGATCTTTGAGGTACAGGCTGCCACATTCTCATTAGAGATGGCAGACAAGTCAATAAGACAAGCTTATGGATTGGTAGAGGACGTGTTGGTAAAGGCTAAAGGCCTTTACATCCCTGCTGATTTCATAATCTTAGATACTAGGAAGGATAAGGATGAATCCATCATCCTTGGAAGACCTTTCCTAGCCACAGCAGGAGCTATGATTGATGTTGACAGAGGAGAGCTAGTCCTTCAATTGAATGGAGACTACCTGGTGTTTAAAGCTCAAGGATCTTCCTCTGCAACCATGGAGAGGAAGCATGAAAAGCTTCTCTCAATACAGAGTCAAACAGAGCCCCCACAATCAAACTCTAAGTTTGGTGTTGGGAGGCCACAACCAAACTCTAAGTTTGGTGTTGAACCCCCACATTCAAACTCTAAGTTTGGTGTTGGGAGGTCCCAACAATGCTCTGATAATTTGTGAGGCTCTATGAGAGCTCACTGTTAAGCTATTGACATTAAAGAAGCGCTTATTAGGAGGCAACCCAATTTTTATTTATCTATATTTTTATTTTTCTTCTATGTTTTATTAGGTTCATGATCATGTGGAGTCACAAAACAATTACTAAAATTAAAAACAGAATCAAAAATAGCAGAAGAAACAGCACACCCTGGAGGAAGAGCTTACTGGCGTTTAAACGCCAGTAAGGAACATCTGGCTGGCGTTCAACGCCAGAATAGAGCATGAATCTGGCGTTGAACGCCAGAAACAAGCAGCAGTTTAGCGTTTAAACGCCAGGATTACACCCTGAGGAGAGCTGGCGTTAAACGCCAGAAACAAGCATGGAACTGGCGTTTAACGCCAGAAACATGCTGCAGATTGGCGTTGAACGCCTAAAACAAGCATAGAGCTGGCGTTGAACGCCAGAAACAAGCATCAATCTGGCGTTAAACTCCAGGATTGCATGCAGAGGGCATTTTACATGCCTCATTGGTGCAGGGATGATAAATCCTTGACACCTCAGGATCTGTGAACCCCAGAGGATCATCTGAGGATCTGTGGACCCCACAGGAACCCTACCTACCTCAACTCACATTCTCTCTTCTTCACACAATCCAATAACACTCTTCCCCAAAAACCCTTCACCAATCACCTCAATCTCTCTTCCCCATCACCTCTTCACCACTCACATCCATCCACTCTTCCCCATAAACTCCACCTACCTTTTAATTCAAAATCCCTTTCCCACCCAAACCCACCCTAATGACAGAACATACTACCCTCTCCCTCTACTATATAAACCCCTCTATCCTTCTTCATTTTCATACATCACAACCCTCTCTTCTCCCCCTTGGCCAAATACACACCCCTCTCCCTCTCCTTCATATCTTCTTCTTCTTCTTCTATTCTTTCTTTTCTTTGCTCGAGGGTGAGCAATATTCTAAGTTTGGTGTGGTAAAAGCATAGCTTTTTTGTTTTTCCATAACCATCTATGGCACCTAAGGCCGGAGAAACTTCTAGAAAGTGGAAAGGGAAGACAAAAGCTTCCACTTCCGAGTCATGGGAGATGGAGAGATTCATCTCAAAAGCCCATCAAGACCACTTCTATGAAGTTATGGCCAAAAAGAAGGTGATCCCTAAGGTCCCTTTCATGCTCAAGAAAAATGAGTATCCGGAGATCCGACATGAGATCCAAAGAAGAAGTTGGGAAGTTCTGACCAACCCCATTCAACAAGTCGAAATCTTAATGGTTCAAGAGTTCTATGCCAATGCATGGATCACTAGGAACCATGATCAAAGTATGAACCTGAACCCAAAGAATTATCTTACAATGGTTCGGGGGAAATGCTTAGATTTCAGTCTAAAAAATGTAAGGTTGGCATTCAACTTGCCTATTGGTGCACGAAAATTACTTCACACTATGTAATTTCGCACAACTAACCAGCAAGTAAACTGGGTCGTCCAAGTAATACCTTACGTGAGTAAGGGTCGAATCCCACGGAGATTGTTAGCTTGAAGCAAGCTCTGGTTATCTTATTATTCTTAGTCAGGATACCAATAGGGTTCTTTAATTTCAATTGTAAAAAGAATGAAAGGGCATAAAATAAATAATTGTTATGCAATAATGGAGAATATGTTGGAGTTTTGGACATGCTTTGTCCTCTGAATTCCTGCAACATAATGCTTTCTCACTTTCATACATGCAAGGCTCCTTCCATAGCAAGCTGTATGTAGGGCATCACCGTTGTCAATGGCTACTTCCCATCCTCTCAGTGAAAATGGTCCAAATACTCTATCACAGCACGGCTAATCATCTGTCGGTTCTCGATCATGTCGGAATAAGATCCATTGATCCTTTTGCGTCTGTCACTATGCCCAACACTCGCGAGTTTGAAGCTCGTCACAGTCATCCAATCCCAGAATCCTACTCGGAATACCACAGACAAGGTTTAGACTTTCCAGATTCTCAAGGATGCTGTCAATGGATTCTAGCTTATACCACGAAGATTCTGATTAAGGAATCTAAAAGATACTCATTCAATCTAATGTAGAACGGAGGTGGTTGTCAGGCACATGTTCATGGATTGAGGAAGGTGATGAGTGTCACGGATCATCACCTTCTTCATAGTGAAGCGCAAATGAACATCTTAGACAGGAACAAGCGTGTTTGAATGGAAAACAGAAATAATTGCATTAATTCATCGAGACGCTGTAGAGCTCCTCACCCCCAACAATGGAGTTTAGAGACTCATGTCGTCAAAAGGTACAAAGTCCATATCTAAAAATTTCATTAGATACAAAATAAGTCTCTAAAAGTTGTTTAAATACTAAACTAGTAACCTAGGTTTACAGAAAATGAGTAAACTAAGATGGATAGTGCAAAAATCCACTTCTGGGGCCCACTTTGTGTGTGCTGGGGCTGAGACTTAAGCTTCTCACGTGCCTAGGCTGTTTCTGGAGTTGAATGCCAGGTTGCAACCTGTTTCTGGCGCTGAACGCCAGAATGCAACATGGAACTGGCGTTAAACGCCAGTTTACGTCATTTATCTTCGCGCAAAGTATAGACTATTATATATTGCTGGAAAGCCCTGGATACCTACTTTCCAACCCAATTGAGAGCACACCATTTGAACTTCTGAAGCTCCAAAAAATCCATTCCGAGTACAGGGAGGTCAGAATCCAACAGCATCAGCAGTCTTTTTTAGCCTAAATAAGATTTTTGCTCAGCTCCCTCAATTTCAGCCAGAAAATATCTGAAATCACAGAAAAACACACAAACTCATAGTAAAATCCAGAAATATGAATTTTACCTAAAAACTAATAAAAATATACTAAAAACTAACTAAAACACACTAAAATCTACATGAAATTACCCCCAAAAAGCGTATAAAATATCCGCTCATCACCTATGATGCAAGAAGATGCACGCCCCTACACTAGAAGTGTCAAATTTGATCAAAGGTTGGACCAAGTCCTCATGGACATATGTGTGGAAGGAGCTCAATGGAAAAGAGACTCAAAAGGCAAGCAGGTTCAATTAAGAAGACTGGACCTTAAGCCTGTTGCTAGAGGATGGTTGGAGTTCATCCAACGCTCCATCATCCCCACTAGCAACCGATCCGAAGTAACTGTAGATCGGGCCATCATGATCCATAGCATCATGATTGGAGAGGAAATAGAAGTTCATGAAGTCATCTCTCTTGAATTCTACAAAGTAGCCGAAAAGTCCTCCACCATGGCAAGGCTAGCTTTTCCTCATCTTATTTGCCATCTATGCTACTCAGCTGGAGTTGTCATAGAAGGAGACATCCTCATTGAAAAGGACTAGCCCATCACTAAGAAGAGGATGGAGCAAACAAGAGAGGCCATCCATGGATCTCAAGAGACGCATGAGGAAGCTCATCATCAAGAAATCCCTGAGATGCCTCAAGGGATGCACTTTCCTCCAAATAATTATCAGGAACAACTCAACACTTCTCTAGAAGGATTGAGTCATGACATGAACCAATTAAGGGTGAAACACCAGGAGCACTCCATTATTCTCAATGAGATTAGAGAAGATCAAAGAGCTATGAGGGAGGAGCAAAAAAGGCAAGGAAGAGACATAGAGGAGCTCAAAGACGCCATTGGTCCTTCAAGGAGAAGGCGCCACCATCACTAAGGTGGACTCATTCCTTAACTTCCTTGTTCTTATCTCTCTGTTTTTCGGTTTTTAAGCTTCATGTTTATCTATGTTTGTGTCTTTACTACATGATCTTTAGTGTCTAGTGTCTATGTCTTAAGGCTATGAATAATTCCATGAATCCTTCACCTCTCTTAAATGAAAAATGTTTTAATACAAAAGAACAAGAAGTACATGAGTTTCGAATTCATCCTTGAAATTAGTTTAATTATATTGATGTGGTGACAATACTTTTTGTTTTCTGAATGAATGCTTAAACAGTGCATATTTTTTTATCTTGTTGTTTATGAATGTTAAAATTGTTGGCTCTTGAAAGAATGATGAACAAGAGAAATGTTATTGATGATCTGAAAACTCATAAAATTGATTCTTGAAGCAAGAAAAAGCAGTGAATAACAAAAGCTTGCGAAAAAAAGTAGCGAAAAAAAATATAAAAGAAAAAGAAAAAGCAAGCAGAAAAAGCCAATAGCGCTTAAAACCAAAAGGCAAGGGTAAAATGGATCCAAGATTTTGAGCATCAATGGATAGGAGGGCCCAAGGAAATAAAATCCAGGCCTAAGCGGCTAAATCAAGCTGTCCCTAACCATGTACTTGTGGCATGCAGGTCCAAGTGAAAAGCTTGAGACTGAGTGGTTAAAGTCGTGATCCAAAGCAAAAAGAGTGTGCTTAAGAGCTCTGGAAACCTCTAACTGGGGACTTTAGCAAAGTTGAGTCACAATCTGAAAAGGTTCACCCAATCTTGTGTTTGTGGCATTTATGTATCCAGTGGTAATACTGGAAAACAAAGTGCTTAGGGCCACGGCCAAGACTCATAAAAGTAGCTGTGTTCAAGAATCAACATACTTAACTAGGAGAGTTAATAACACTATCTGAATTCTGAGTTCCTATAGATGCCAATCATTCTAAACTTCAAAGGATAAAGTGAGATGCCAAAACTGTTCAGAAGCAAAAAGCTACAAGTCCCGCTCATCTAATTAGAACTAATATTCATTGATGTTTTGAGATTTATATTATATTCTCTTCTTTTTATCCTAATTGATTTTCAGTTGCTTGGGGACAAGCAACAATTTAAGTTTGGTGTTGTGATGAGCGAATAATTTATACACTTTTTGGCATTGCTTTTAGGTAAATTCTAGTAGGATCTAGCTACTTTTAGGAATGTTTTCATTAGTTTTTATGCAAAATTCACATTTCTGGAATTTACTATGAGTTTGTGTGTTTTTCTGTGATTTCAAGTATTTTCTGGATGAAATTGAGGGACCTGAGCAAAAATCTGATAGGAGGCTGACAAAGGACTACTGATGCTGTTGGATTCTGACCTCCCTGCACTCGAAATGGATTTTTCTAGAGCTATAGAACTCCAAATGGCGCGCTCTCAATGGCGTTGGAAAGTAGACATCCAGAGCTTTCCAGAAATATATAATAGTCCACACTTTGTTTGAGTTTAGATGACACAAACTGGCATTCAACGCCAGTTCCATGTTGCATTCTGGAGTAAAACGCCAGAAACACGTCACAAACCAGAGTTAAACACAAAAAACACGTTACAACTTGGCGTTTAACTCCAAGAGAAGCCTCTGCACATGCAAAGCTCAAGCTCAGCCCAAGCACACACCAAAGTGGGCCCCGAAAGTGGATTTCTGCACTTAGACTTATTTTTGTAAACCCTAGTGGCTAGTTTAGTATAAATAGAACTTTTTACTATTGTACTAGTGTCAGTCTTTGACCAGTTCCTTTTCCCTATTTTCGAATTCATATGCCATTTGAGGAGGCTGGCCATTCGGCCATGCCTGTACCATTATCACTTATGTATTTTCAACGGTGGAGTTTCTACACACCATAGATTAAGGTGTGGAGCTCTGCTGTACCTCGAAAATTAATGCAATTACTATTGTTCTTCTATTCGATTCAAGCTTATTCTTATTCTAAGATATTTGCTGCACTTCAACCTGATAGATATGATGATCCGTGACACTCATCATCATCCATCCTTATGAACGCATGCTTGACAACCAGTTCCGTTTTACCTTAGACCGAGTGTGTATCTCTTGGATTCCTTAATCAGAATCTTCGTGGTATAAGCTAGAACCCTTTGGCGGCCATTCTTGAGAATCCGGAAAGTCTAAACCTTGTCTGTGGTATTCCAAGTAGGATTCAGAGATTGAATGACTGTGACAAGCTTCAAACTCGCGATTGTTAGGCGTAGTGACAGACGCAAAAGAATCAATGGATTCTATTCCTACATGATCGAGAACCGACAGATGATTAGTCGTACTGTGACAGAGCATTTGGACCATTTTCACTGAGAGGATGGGAAGTAGCCATTGACAATGGTGACGCCCTACATACAGCTTGCCAGGGAAAGGAGTATGAAGGATTGGAGGAAGGCAGTAGGAAAGCAAAGATTCAGAAGGGACAAAGCATCTCCATACACTTATCTGAAATTCCCACCAATGATTTACATAATTATCTCTATCTCTAATTTATGCTTTATTTATTTTATATTCAAAAACCATCATAACCATTAGAATCCGCCTAACTGAGATTTACAAGATGACCATAGCTTGCTCCATACCAACAATCTCCGTGGGATCGACCCTTACTCACGTAAGGTTTATTACTTGGAGGACCCAGTACACTTGCTGGTTAGTTGTCCGAAGTTGTGAAGAATGTGAGTGAACCATAGTAGTGTGCACCAAGTTTTTGGAGGCATTGCTAAGAATTGTTCCAGTTATGAAAAGAGTAAATCACAATTTTGTCTATCAATAAGTTAAGTGAGCATAGTTGTTATTAATCCACAAGTCCTAACTAACTTAACAAATTAATTTGGTAAAAAGCTAGCGTTAGTGGAAACAATAACAAGTAACAACCCAAGAATTATCACTAAATGTTGGATATTCTGGCTGTAGTAATCCACAAACTCATTTTTCCCAAGCCAAGGGGTGGAAATTACCCCATAATCAAAATTGGCATTTCATCAAATACGTAGAGGGCATAAACATAAAGCATGGAAAAATTGGTAAATTGATGAAAGCCATGAACCATAAATGATCAAAATCAATAAAGGCAACTCAAATAAACATAAAATAAGCATCAAACATCAAATTCAACAACTAGAATTTCAAAATTGCAAAACTATATAAATTGGCAAGAGAAATGAAAATATAAGAAAGTGTAGAACAAGTAGTGTAATAAAAGAGGAATTAAAGAAATACTTACAATGGGAAAGAAAAATCCAAAAGCAAAACTTGAACTACAAAATTCTACATTGAAAACCTAATTAAAACCCTAACGAACTAGAGAGAAAACCTAAGCTAACTACCCTAAAACTACTCCTAAAAAAGTGTTGTTCCTACTCTAAGATGGCTCTCTTGCTATGTGTTATTGCTCCCTTAATATAGCCTCTTGAACCAGCCTCAAGCCTTTAGAAATGGGCAAAAAGGAGCCCCAAATCGCGAGTGCACGTGCATTTTTAATGAAGGCACGCACTGGGACCTGTGCAGACGCACAGGCGTGTGCATACGCACACTTCGCCAAATTTCCACTTGTGCGTACGCACAGATGGTTGTGCGCATGCACACTTCGCGATACTCTGGATTCGCTCTGCTTGGGCAATTGTGCGTACGCACGGGTAGTTGTGCGCACGCACGCATGCTGATTCCTTCTATGCGTACGTACGCATCCTTGTGCGCACGCACGCATGGCTGAGCTCTCCTCCTTTGTTTTCTTCATGCTTTCTCCCAAATGCATGCTCATCTTCCGTTCCCACCAAGCCATTTCTACCTTATTCATCTGAAATCACTCACAAATGACATCAAGGTATCGAATGGAAGGTAAACGAAGTAAAATTAGTCAAAATAAGTGCAAAAGAGCATGTTTCCACATTTATGTCCAAATTAGGGAGATAATACAAAAGTATGCTATTTGAGTGCTTAAGTATGAGTTCATGTGCTAGAATCCATCCTATTTGAGTCAAAATATATCATCAAATATGGACTCATTAATTCCCCCACACTTAAACAATAGCATGTCCTCATGCTAAACACATAAAAAGGAGAAGGATAAAAGGGCAAGAAACTTATTCAATGCAACTATCTATATGCATGCAAGTATGTATACACTATATATAGCTATACCTATCTATGGTATCTATATGAAATCGGTGAAAACAAACAAACAGATTTCCAAGAAAGTATATAGACATATAGGGCTAAACAAGGAAACAATCCAATGCACTCAAAATCTAAAGAATTGATTTACTCATCAAAATGAAGCAACTTGCAAGAATTCATGATAAGAAGTATAGAAGCATAGAGTTGAGTGATCGAACCCTCACTAGGTGTGTAAACACTCCAATCGCTCGGTATTTCGGGTGAATTCACTCAAGTCTCCTTCTAATCATGCTTTCAAGGGATTGCTTTTCATCTAACAATCAACAAGTATTTTATGTATGTATGCAAGTATTATGAGGTCTTTTAGAAGGTTGTAATGGGGTTGGGGTAAGGGTAGGATGAGTATATGGCTAAGTGGACTAAAGGATTGAATCTTTGATTAGCTCAAGTATCCAACTTAACCTATATCAATCAACCCACAAAAAAATGCATTCTAACCACCCATTACTTCTTTTCACCCACATTCATGCCTTAGTTTCTATTCAAAACACATGCATTTCTTATTCAATTTTTTTTTCTTTGGGATGACTTTGTCCCATCTTATTGATGCTAGGGCATCTAGGCCAGTTTCACTGACCTTTTATTTACAGTTTTAGGGTAGTTTCATGCATTTTCTTATTGAATAAGGCAAGTTTTGGATGAAATTACACTTACACCTTGATTCAAGCAAATTTTGTGAACTTTACATAATTTCATGAGTATTTTGCTAGAATTGCATGATAAATTGATGATGCATAATCTCATGACTTTGGCTAGAGCTTTGATGCACTTTAATTGCTTGATTTCAGGGCAAAGGAAGCAAGGAAGAACCACGTTAGTGTTCACGTTAACCTAGTTAACGTGACCACTAACGTGGAATGGTGAAAAGCTTGCAACGTTAATGAGAAAAGTGATCACCAATAACGCCTGCGAAGCCATCCATAGCTCACGTTACTTGCCACGTTAACTAAGTTAACGTGGTAGTTAACGTAGAAGAAAAAGAGAAACTCCACGTTAAGAGAAAACGTGAACACCAATAACGTTTTCCTCCAACGTTAGTGGTAAAAGTGAACACCACTAACGTTGGAGAACTTGGCAATGATCCACATTAAGAGTCACGTTAACTTAGTTAACGTGAACTCTAACGTGGAAGAGAAAAACAAAAGCCAACGTTAGTGACACTCACTTTTGTCACTAACGTTGGACCAACTAACACCGCCTACGTTAACTTTCACGTTAAGACCATTAACGTAAAAGTTAACGTGGAGTTGAGATCAAGGAGCCAACGTTAGTGACACTCACTTTTGTCACTAACATTAGGAGATGGCATCACTACTACGTTAAGAGCCACGTTAACTTAGTTAACGTGAGTTCTAACGTAGAGAATTTGGGCATTTGGAGCGTTAGTGACAAAGGTGAGTGTCACTAATGCTCTCGAAGGTGAAACACACCCACGTTAAGAGTCACGTTAGCTATACTAACGTGAACTCTAACGTAGGAACAAAGGGCACTAAGCAACATTAATGGGAAAAGTGATTCCCATTAACGTTCGCGAAGGGGTATAAGCCAACGTTATTGGGAAAAGTGAGTCCGAATAACGTTGGCCAAAATTTGAGAAAGCAACGTTAGTGGTCACGTTAAGACCACTAACGTTAGATTTAACGTGGATATATGAGGTTGGAACGTTAGTGGAAAAAGTGAATGCCACTAACGTTCTCGAACCCACAATGGCATTCAACGTTAAATCTTACTAAATACCCAAGCCTAATTCATATTTCTCTGCAAGTTGGACCCACTAAAGATGAGAACTGCTTCAACTCAAGATCTAGAGCCCACATCCAAGACTTGAAGAACTCACTAGAAGATCAAGAGGAGTAGTATATATAGGAGTAGTTTTGAACTATAGAGAGGCTTGGCACTTTTGGGAACTACTCTCTATAGATTTACTTTTCTGCACTTTTAGCATGGATTCTTCTTTTCTGCCATTTTTCATTTCAAGAGCTATGAACAACTAAACCCCTTTCATTGGGTTAGGGAGCTCTGTTGTAATTTGATAGATCAATTATAGTTTTCATTCTTCTTCTTCTTTCTTTTCTCTTGATCTTACTAGAAAGCTTTCGACCTTAATTCAATTGGTTAGTTGTCTTGGAAAAGAAACTCTCCATAATTGGATCTCCTTTGAGCATTGGAAAAGGGATGAGGAGATCATGCTAGAAATGCTTTCTCATGTTGGACCAAATTAGGGTCTGGGCAGATATAGTGACATGTAATCCTCCCAACACTTTGATTTGGAAATACATGTGGTATAATCAGTGACCACACTTCATCTCTTCCCATGAGCAATTAAATCAAGGAATTGGGCAATTGTTCAAGCTTAGAGAGATTGGATTGCCAAGGAATTGGGATCCAATCACTTAAGATTGCCAAGGAGATCAATGAATGCATTGATTGAGGAAGAGATGAGAATGAACTTGATCCGGAGAATGCAACATCTCCTAAACCCAATGATTTCCCCATTTCTGATCTTACCCATTTTCTTTACTTTCTGCCATTTAATTTCATGCTCATTACCCAAATCCCCATTTAAGATTCTGCACTTTAATTTCTGTTATTTAATTTCCAGTCATTTAAATTTCTGCATCTCAATCTAAATTCTGTTTAGCTCAACTAGCATATTCTTCTAACTAAAGTTGCTTGACCAATCAATCCTTGTGGGATTCGACCTCACTCTATTGTGAGTTTTACTTGACGACAATTCGGTATACTTGTCGAAGGGAAATTTGTTAAGAGACAAGTTTTGATGCATCAAGTTTATGGTGCCGTTGCCGGGGATTGATTTTGAATCAACAATGATTAAGTTTGAAGATCACTTGATTGAGCATTTTTCTTTTTGTTTATTTGATTCAGTCAATTTTCTTTAGCTTGATTTAATTTCTTCCTCATCCCCTGCACCCTCTTTAATTTTTCGTTCTTTCTTTCCTTGATTACAATTCTGCTCACTAACCCACTAACTGTTTGATAATTTGCATCACTCACACTAATAATTACTCTAACTAGAATAGTTTCTTCATTTTATCTCTTGTTGTGCAATCTATCTGTTGTATGACAGGGAAAAGAGAAGGAGTTTCAACATCCTTTGATTCAGAACCTGAAAGGACCCTTTGGAGACTAAGAAGGGAAGCAAGAGGGAAAAGAATTATTGGTGCTGAGGAAGAAGAAGAAGAGTACTTTGAACCCAATATGGAAGAGAATTTGGAGAACAATCATGAAGAAGCTCATAATCATGCCAGAGAAGGCCATGCAAACCGTGCTGGGCAAGAAAGGAGATTTTAGGCTCCTATATCAATCCTAATCCAGGAAACTGTGGGAGCAACATTCAGAATCCCACTATACATGCCAACAATTTCGAACTAAAACCCCAGCTCATCACTCTTGTTCAGAATAATTGTTCATTTGGAGGAAGTGCTCAAGAAGATCCTAATCTACATTTAACCACCTTCCTGAGGATTTGTGACACTGTGAAGTCCAATAGAGTCCATCCAGATGTCTATAGGTTGCTCTTGTTCCCTTTTTCACTCAGGGACAAGGCATCCAAATGGCTTGAATCCTTCCCAAAGGAAAGCTTAACAAATTGGGAAGAAGTGGTGAATAAGTTTTTGGCAAGATTTTACCCTCCTCAAAGGATCAACAGGCTGAGAGCTGAGGTGCAAACTTTCAGGCAACAAGATGGTGAGACACTTTATGAAGCATGGGAGAGATTCAAAGACCTAACAAGAAGATGCCCACCAGAGATGTTCAATGAGTGGGTTCAACTTCACATCTTCTATGAAGGTCTTTCCTATGAGTCAAAGAAGGCTATGGATCATTCATCAGGAGGCTCTCTAAACAAGAAGAAAACCATTGAAGAAGCCATAGATTTCATTGAAATAGTTGCTGAAAATGACTACTTTTATGCCTCCGAAAGAAGTAACACCAGAGGAGTAATGGAGCTGAACCACATGGATGCATTGTTAGCTCAAAATAAGATGATCACCAAGCAGCTAGCAGATCTTACCAATAAGGTGGAAGAGAATCAAGTTGCAGCAGCCATCACCTCATCATCAGCTCAAGAAGGAGTAAACATAGGAGAAGAAGGTGACTGGGAGCAAGCCAACTACTCACCTAGACAAGTCCATGATCCATACTCCAAAACTTACAACTCTGGATGGAGAAATCACCCCAACTTTGGATGGAGAAACCAACAAGACCAAGGACAAGATCAGAGACGCCACAACCTCAACTCCAACAACAATGCAACTCATCAAAACACCTCACAGAGATATTACCAACATCCATCTAACCAACCTTCTCAACCACCCAATCTCAACCCACCATCATCAACCGATGATAGGATCTCAAAGATTGAGGCTCTACTTGAAAACTTATGCAGAGAAGTCCAAGACAACAAAGTGTTTAAAGAAGAAGTGCGAGCCAATATCAAGAACCAAGGAGAAACATCAAGAGATTGGAGTCCCAAGTAGGGTATCTATCTCAACAAATTCCCAAACCCACTGATGGATTCCCTAGTGATACAGAGAAGAATCCAAGAGGAGAAACAAAGAAAGTAAGATGGGAAGAATGCAAAATGATAACCACAAGTGATAAGGGGAGTATGAATGGAGTAGAACACCTCTAAAATAATCAAAAGGAAAGCCAGGAGGAAAGAAGCTATACACCCCAACCTACACCCAAGGAAGAGCTGAAGAAGAAGGAGGTATTGAACCCATATGCACCTTTTCCCCACAGGCTTAAAGGTGGTGTAGCAGGGAGAATGTATTCAAGGTTCCTTGATATGTTTGCATCTCTTGATGTAAATATACCATTCATTAAAGCCCTCCAGCAAATGCCTTTCTACATCAAGTACATAAAGGAGCTACTAGCCAGAAAAAGTCCATTGAAGGGAGGACAAACAATAAAGATGAACAGAGATTGCAGTGCTCTCATTCAACCAGGGCCACCCGCAAAGAAGGAGGATCTAGGGAGTTTCCACATTCCTTGTGCCATAGGAGAAATAATGATTGACAAAGGCCTTTGTGACTTGGGAGCAAGCATCAACTTAATACCTCTCTCCCTCATGAAGAAACTCCAAATCAATGAACTAACTCCTACTGATGTAATTATCAGATTGGCTGACAAAACTCAAAAACAAGCAATAGGAGTGGTTGAAAATGTGCTTCTGAAGGTTGGGATCTACTATCTTCCCACAGATTTTGTTGTTCTGGAAATGGATGAGAATCCTATTTACCCCATCATTCTGGAAAGACCATTCCTAGCCACAGCCAGAGCACTCATAGATGTAGAGCGAGGAGAGCTAGTCTGAGAATACATGATGAGCAGCTCACTTTTAATGTTTTCAACCTCTCGCAAGAATCAAGTCAAGAGAACAAAGAATCAAGAGAAGAGCAGAATGAAGCACTGATGCAAGAAATAAGCAGTGAAGCACAAACAACACAATTGGAAACCCCATTGGTTGGGAAGCCATGTATTCAAGAAGAACCTCATCTCAAGGTAACTCAAGGGGAGTTAAGCCCACCGAAATCATGCAAAGCTAGCAACAAGGAGTCCTTAGAGAAGGAGTCTATAGAAAACAAGACAACATCAATGGAAACAAGGAAGAAAGTACCCAGAAAATAGAGAAACAAGAAGATCCCTACAGAGGATTTATCCCCAGGAGATGAACTTCTCAACAAATCCACTGGAGACAAACACACTGCAAGAGGGGAGGATTTCAAGCACCACCAACCACCCTGACAAAGGTCAACCGTCAAGCTAATGACGTTAAAGAAGCGCTTCATGGGAGGCAACCCATGATTCTTATCTCTTCTTTTAAATTCTTCAGTGTTAGTAATAAAGTAAGATCATGAATTTCAAAACAACTTTGACAAACATTTAACAAAATTCTTATATGCAACATATAGTGAACAACAAGTTTGGTGTTCAAGGTACATCAAGATGGCATGAACACAAATTATGTCAATTTGGGCTGAGAATCTTGATGTAAATCCTTGAACACCACATGATCACAAACTAAGTTTGGTGTCACCAAAGTGCATATATGAGCATTAAGGGAGTCAGTTGTCTTGTCTTCATGAAGATCATATCAATATATATATATATATATTTTGTTAGTTAGCTCACACTTTAAATTTTCCCACCACAAATTTCAACTAAACCGTTTGCAATTTCTTCTTCGCGTATAGGGAACCAAAAAGGACATTGATGGTACTTGATGGGGCAATTGAAGAAGGGAGATTCGGCCACTATACTAAGAGAATTTTACACTTGTCTTCATGGGGAATGTCCTTGGAAGTGTTGCCATGCAACATTAGGAGTGGACAATCTTGAAGACCGAACCAAGACCCCCATAAAGGAGGTGATCCTTGTGCTCATTCAATCCCAAAACCCCAACCGTCCACTATCAATCCACACCCTTCAATCAATTGCCATCTTCCTATATAAACCCCTTCACACAACCTCTCCGTACACACTTCAAATTCTCACCCTTCCCACTCCCTCCTTTCGGGCATATCCTCCACCAAAGGCTTCACATACACCCTCCTAGCCATCTTGAGAATAGCCAACACATCAACAATCTTGCATGGCATCATCAAGCTCCAAGAGACAAAAGGGGAAGGAACCCATAGAGCATCCTCCTTTTGATGAACGGCGATTTAAAACCTTTCATCATGCACTCCAGTATGGGTGGATGACTGAGAAAGAAATCATTTATGAACTGGGCTTTCAAGTCACAAAAGCCGAGTGTCCAGAAATCACAAAGAAGGTGGAACAACGCCGATGGGAGCTCCTTACCGATCCGATCACAAGGGTGAATGCAACTCTAGTAAGAGAGTTCTATGCAAATACAGTTAGACAAGACAAGGCAGATGACTCATACACAAGTTTTGTGAGAGGGGTCATAGTGGATTTTAGTCCCATGACTATCATGAGAGTGCTGAAATTGAGAAGCATACCCTTTGAAGAGGAGAGCTATCACTCGAGAATGGACAAAAACCCCAATTATAACCAGATTATACAGGATATATGTGTGCAAGGAGCAGATTGGGAAAGAGGCCCCAAGAGGAAGCCCAAATTTATAAAAAGAGGATACCTCCTCCCTGAGGCCAAAGGTTGGTTCGAAATTATAAGGAGATCCATCCTCCCAGCCGGAAACAACTCAGAAGTAAACCTCAAGAGAGCAACGATGGTGCAATGTCTAATGAAGGGAGGAGAGATCAAGGCTCATGAACTCATAGCCCAAGGCATTCGGAAGCTTGCTGAGAAGAGTGATTCTGGAGGAAAGTTGGGTTATCCCAGCACTATTTTTCGTCTTTGCAACTTGGCTAGGGTGATATTTGAGGATGAAAACCCCGAGTGGATAAAGGTTGGTATGCCAATCACTTATCGTCGGATGCATGCTGCTACAGCTCCAATACAGCCACGAAGGGTACGAAAGAGGCCAGCTCATCAAGCTGAAGAAGAACAACATCCACAGGAGCAAACTTCAGCCACCTTAAGCATGCACCAATTGCAAGAGGCTATTAATACCTTATCTAGGCAATGCATGGAAAATCAAGGGGCACAAAGGGAGTTTCAATTGCAATTAATAGACCGCCAAAAAGGATCACTCTCTAGATGGATGAATCAGCAAAAGGAGTGGCAAAAACAACTGATGGACCAGCAAATAGAACAAGGGAGACAATGGAGTGAATCATTCCATAACCTGAATCAGAAGCAAGATCAATAACAAGAAGCCATCCAAAGGTTAACCAACATCCAAGCACATCAAGGTGCACACATCCATGAGATGCATCGGAAACAGAGAGAACAAGCAGATCTTTTCGATGAATACAGAGCATTTTCGGAAGGTGTCTACATGAGTGAGACTGGGTATCATGTGAATACCCAAGCCAGGCTTGGGTACTTAGTCAAACAGTTGCCTGTTTTGCATCCTGGGATAACAAAATATGAAGATGTAAAGGATGAGTTAGCACGAGTGGAGCGCGAAAGGGTAGAACAAAGTCATGAATCAGTAAAGAAGGCACTGGAGGATTGGAAGATAGCCAGAATGAATCGAATGAGAGGAAGCACAAGTGGACAAAGTAAACTTAAAGAGGGCAAGGAAGCAGAAGAACATGAGCAGGCTAACAAGTGAAAGGTGGTGAAGTTCCCTCTTAGTTTACCATTTTCAAAGCGTTAAATAAGGAAAATCATGTATGAAATAGAACATGCTTCCATAAGTAATTTAGGACTTTCAATTCTGCATCTAAGTTGTGTTGCTTAGGTTAAATGTGCTAGCTTAAGGTCTTGAGTGTTCACTTTCATCTTTCTTACTTGTATGCTTGTCTCTTTAAGTTAATCAAAAAGAAAATGTTATGAAAAGAACAAGAGTGGGGTCATTTTATGAAGTGAATTCTGAATGTTTGTGGTAGGATGATTAGTAAGCTAAGTTGGTTCACCAAGTAAGGAAAGAAAGCAACTATCTATCCTAAGTCTTATGTTTGAAACACATCCTTTGAGACTAACTAAACAATAAGATCCCAATAAGAAAAGAGAAAGAGCAATAAAAGTGAAAAAAAAAGAAACACAATAAGAAAAGAAACAATGCTAGGCACCAAGGGTTTCAAAATTGAGGCATATGTCTGTGGTGTTTATGTACAAGGGATATACTTGGATGAATAAGCTCTTAGGGGTGCCTTATCACTTGGTAACTTGGATTAACTAATCTGGGATTATCAGCTGAAAGTCCACTATCAAGAGTAACCTTTGCTATAGAACACTTAGTAACCCAAAGAGGTGCTGGACACCAAGGTCTCAAGAAAGGAAAATGACAAACCATGTGCCTGTGGTGTGTATGTATGACGGAAATAGACTTGAAAGAGTAAGTCCTTAGGGATGTCTTAACATCTAGCACCTTAAAACCAATTGGTTTGGGAGTGTTGGCTGAAAGCTTATCATAAAGAGTCGCCCTCTTACAAAGCACTTAGCAAAAAGAAAAATAAACTTTGAAAAAGAAGGAAGGATCAATAAGAAAGAAGTCTCAAAGGATGCAATCAAGAAAGTGACTAAGGATTTGATAAAGGCTTGAAACCTAAAGGGAAAGAACCTAAGTTGCTATGCATGAAACCCCATAAACCAGGAATGCTACTTTTATTTTATCTTCTTATTCTTTCATTTCATTTTTCTTATGCTTCAGTACTTGCTTAAGGACAAGCAAGCTTTAAGTTTGGTGTTGTGATGCCAGGGCATCTAGGCCAGTTTCACTGACCTTTCCTTTACTGTTTTAGGGTAGTTTCATGCATTTTCTTAGTAAATAAGCCAAGTTTTGGATGAAATTACACTTACACCTTGATTCAAGTAACTTTTGTGAATTTTGCATAATTTCATGAGTATTTTGCTAGAATTGCATGATAAATTGATGATGCATAATCTCATGACTTTGGCTAGAGCTTTGATGCACTTTAATTGCTTGATTTCAGGGCAAAGGAAGCAAGGAAGAACCACGTTAGTATTCACGTTAACCTAGTTAACATGAACACTAACGTGGAATGCTGAAAAGCTTGCAACGTTAATGAGAAAAGTGATCACCAATAACGCCTGTGAAGCCATCCATAGTTCACGTTACTTGCCACGTTAACTAAGTTAACGTGGTAGTTAACGTAGAAGAAAAAGAGAAACTCCACATTAAGAGAAAACGTGAACACCAATAACGTTTTCCTCCAACGTTAGTGGTAAAAGTGAACACCACTAACATTGGAGAACTTGGCAATGATCCACGTTAAGAGTCACGTTAACTTAGTTAACGTGAACTCTAACATGGAAGAGAAAAACAAAAGCCAACGTTAGTGACACTCACTTTTGTCACTAACGTTGGACCAACTAACACTGCCTACGTTAACTTTCATGTTAAGACCATTAACGTGAAAGTTAACGTGGAGTTGAGATCAAGGAGCCATCGTTAGTGACACTCACTTTTGTCACTAACGTTGGGAGATGGCATCACTACTACGTTAAGAGCCACGTTAACTTAGTTAACGTGAGTTCTAACGTAGAGAATTTGGGCATTTGGAGCGTTAGTGACAAAGGTGAGCGTCACTAACGCTCTCGAAGGTGAAACACACCCACGTTAAGAGTCACGTTAGCTATACTAACGTGAACTCTAACGTAGGAACAAAGGGCACTAAGCAACGTTAATGGGAAAAGTGATTCCCATTAATGTTCACAAAGGGGTATAAGCCAACGTTATTAGGAAAAGTGAATCCTAATAACGTTGGATTTAACGTGGATATATGAGGTTGGAACGTTAGTGGAAAAAGTGAATGCCACTAACGTTCTCGAACCCACAATGGCACTCAACGTTAAATCTTACTAAATACCCAAGCCTAATTCATATTTCTCTGCAAGTTGGGCCCATTAAAGATGAGAACTGCTTCAACTCAAGATCCAGAGCCCACATCCAAGACTTGAAGAACTCACTAGAAGATCAAGAGGAGTAGTATATATAGGAGTAGTTTTGAACTATAGAGAGGCTTGGCACTTTTGGGAACTACTCTTTATAGATTTACTTTTCTGCACTTTTAGCATGGATTCTTCTTTTCTGCCATTTTTCATTTCAAGAGCTATGAACAACTAAACCCCTTTCATTGGGTTAGGGAGCTCTGTTGTAATTTGATGGATCAATTATAGTTTTCATTCTTCTTCTTCTTTCTTTTCTCTTGATCTTACTAGAAAGCTTTCGACCTTAATTCAATTGGTTAGTTGTCTTGGAAAAGAAACTCTCCATAATTGGATCTCCTTTGAGCCTTGGAAAAGGGATGAGGAGATCATGCTAGAAATGCTTTCTCATGTTGGACCAAATTGGGGTCTGGGCAGATATAGTGACATGTAATCCTCCCAACACTTTGATTTAGAAATACATGTGGTATAATCAGTGACCACACTTCATCTCTTCCCATGAGCAATTAAATCAAGGAATTGGGCAATTGTTCAAGCTTAGAGAGATTGGATTGCCAAGGAATTGGGATCCAATCACTTAAGATTGCCAAGGAGATCAATGAATGCATTGATTGAGGAAGAGATGAGAATGAACTTGATCCGGAGAATGCAACATCTCCTGAACCCAATGATTTCCCCATTTCTGATCTTATCCATTCTCTTTACTTTCTGCCATTTAATTTCATGCTCATTACCCCAAATCCCCATTTAAGATTCTGCACTTTAATTTTTGTTATTTAATTTCCAGTCATTTAAATTTCTGCATCTCAATCTAAATTCTGTTTAGCTCAACTAGCATATTCTTCTAACTAAAGTTGCTTGACCAATCAATCCTTATGGGATTCGACCTCACTCTATTGTGAGTTTTACTTGACGACAATTCGGTATACTTGCCGAAGGGAAATTTGTTGAGAGACAAGTTTTCATGCATCACTTATTATTATTATTATATTTTTTCATTTCATTTTTCATTTTTTTTCTAGGACAAATGCATATGATTAAAGCAAATTGATACATGAATGTGCACCCATTTTCCAAAATTTTTCTTTTTCAATGCATACTCAATATAAACTTTTTCATTCACTACCAATGTTTCCCATAACTTCCCCCACACTTAAATAAAACACACACCTTTAACCTAAGCTAATCAAAGATGCAATTCAAGGTGATTATTGGTTTTTTCACTTAAGGTTGTAATGTGCTAACAATTAGAACAAAGGGGATTAAGAGGCTCAAAAGGGGTTAACAAAGGTAGATGCAAGGGTAGGTCCATATGAGTGAGTGAGTTTAATTCAAAGATGGCCTCAATCATGCTAAATGCATTCAAAACATCAAACATCAGAAATAAAGAATCAAGCAAAACCAAGATTACAATCATAGAAGGAGCATAGCACACAACGAACAAAAATAGTGGTTAAAATGTGTAACCATTCATTAAAGCTCAAAAACTCACAAGGTATTTTGTTCTATCTCTCTTCTATGTTCCATAAAAATCATTCAAGCAAGTATAAAAACAATTTTCCAAATCAATTCTTTAGAAATCCCTTGAAACAAAGTTCTTGGAAATTTTTGTTATTTTTCACCAAAATTATTTCCTATATGTATGTATGTATATTGTGATGGATGCAAATTTTTCAAAATTTCCTAGTTATCTTCCTAATTTTCAACAACCAAAAACTAACATAAATAATTAGGACAAAATTGAACTAGGCACTTTGCTATTCACAACATCCAATCACAACTTCTATCCATATAAAATATATACCATGCAAAAGATGCAAAATGCAATAGATATAAACTATGGAGAAAATGCAATGCAACAATTAAAAACACTCCAAATATCTACAAGAAACATAATAAAAGAAAACAAAAAATGAAGTGCAAAGTGTTCGGAAAAGAAATTTACGCCCCAAAAAATGGTGAATCCTCCCTCACACTTAAGCGTTGCACGGTCTTCCGTGCACGAACACGATCCTGGGTGGGTGTCTCTCAAGAGCTCCACCTTCAGCTGGCGGATATGGGGGCTCGGGTTGCATGAAAATTGCCAAGTTCAATGCATTCTTGGCATTTACCTTTTCGGCGTCCTCCTCCTCTCCCGGCTCTTTCCCTTTATGTCTCATCCTCAAAAAGAATGAATAAATTATAAGTAAAAAGCATAGGGTAAGTAGCACAAAAAGGTAAAGGAGGGAGTAAATAAGCATCTAATTGAGGAAGTTTCCATAATGGTGTGGTATGATGAAAATGAGATAAGCCGTGTGTGTATTCCAATTATGCGCACGGTTAGAATACACACTACGGCCGGTTAAAACGGCATCCACACAATCAAAAGTAAGTATGTGTTCCTCAATCAGATGGCCTAGGTTGCAATTAAAGAATAAGCAAGAGATGAGGCACAAACAAACCTAGGTAACCACAAAAGTGAATTGAGTATTTGATATTGGATATTGAAATTGTGCAAGTGAAAGTGCAAAATTGGTATAGAATAGCACAATAAACAATAACCAATCCAATAATGAAAAGAAACCCACTTATTCATCATGAAACATAAAGAAAAAGTCACATGGTAAAAGTACTTGTTACAAAAAGTGATAAGCTTGATAAAGATCAAGTTAAGTCACTCAAACAAATGCAAAACATTAACAAGGAGCAAGTACCGGTTATGTGATGAATTTAATATAGAAATCATGATGAACAAGTAATTTCAACTCAAATCACTTAGTTTAATGCACTTACATAATTTGTCCTAGTGGTATAATCAAAACATGAATATTCAAATCCACTAGGTACTAGTAAATTAAGGCAAAGTATAAGTGCATTGATGAAATTCAATTAACAAGCAACCCAATCAAATATCAAACAAACACTTGCAATTTATTTAAAAACAACTAAAGTAAAACTAATATACTTATTAAAATGAAAATGAGATGCAATGAAAACTAAGCAAAACAAGTAGAAAAATATGGAAAAGCAAGAAAAGAAAGGGATAGGGGTGGAAGTGCTTTAGGGCTTAATTGGAAGAGAAATAAAAATTTTTCCCAAAACAGCACTTGTGCGTACGCACAGACATGTGTGCGTACGCACACTAGGTGAAAAGGGGAGGGGTGCGTCCGTACAAAGTGTGCGAACGCTCTGGATAGAGGGGTGTGTAAGAGATGTGCGCGTGCACAAGTGTGTGCGCACGCACATAAGACTTTTTTTTGTAGGATCATGTGTGCGTATGCACATAGGTCCGTGCACACGCACAAGGGCAAAAAGGTGTAGGGGTGCATGCGCACAGGGCATGCGAGCGCTCCCACCAGAGTGGGTGTAAGGACGTGTGCGTGCGCACAGGTAGTACGTGTGCGCACGCACAGAGTGCAAAATAGAGGGAGATGCGCGCGCATATAGCGTGTGAACGCTCTCAACAAAGGGCATATAGACGCACAGGTTGGTGCATACGCACAGTGTGTAGAATATTGTTATTGTGTGCATGTGCACAAGGTTGTGCGCACGCACAGATACCCTGTTTTTCCAAACATTTTCCTTTAAAATCTAAGGTGCCAAGCCTTAGCTCATCCAAAATTCAACCTTCAAAACATCCAAAAATCTATAAATGCACGATCCATATGATAATTAACCTACCAACTCAAAATTAAACTAACCTAAGATAAGCCAAGATAAGCTAAAAGGCAAGAAATCAAGACTATAAACAAAGAGAAAGGATAAGAAAGATGTTACCATGGTGGGGTGTCTCCCACCTAGCACTTTGGTTTATAGTCCTTAAGTTGGACTCGTTGAGGAGACTCTTGCTAGGGTGGCTTGTGTTTTCACTCCTCCTTGAACCTCCATCCAAGCTTGCACTTCATAGGTCCTCTAGGATCCCATATTCTAGGCTTTTGGTCACCTTCTTGTTGACCTTTATGCTTGAAGCCAGATGGATAAGCTCTCAATTTACCTTGTAGTACCCCAACACTCTTCGGAAATCACCCAATTGTGGTTCACACCATGCTTGGGCTCCAACTCTTAAATTGATTTTTTTAAAGAGACTTTTACTCTTTTGACAACCAATACACCATTCTCCACCATGTATCAACCCAAGAAAAACCTTGAGTTGGTAATCTGTCTCCAAGATAGCATATTGATGGAGGCCAATGAAGCTCATAGGTGAAATTTTCACCCACTCAATATGTTCTTGGATCGGAATTGCTTCCTCACCAACTTCCTCCTCCCCATCACTTAAGTCATAACATGGAGGTTGTGAGAAGTCTACCTCCATGTCTATCTCAAACTCAATGGGAAGAGGCTCATTAGGATCACTAAGGGGATTGACCAAGGAGGACAAAAAATCGTCAATGATGGAATCCTCTTCTTGATCAATCTCCCTCAACTCTCCTTTTCTCTCCTCCGGTTCACATACTTCTTTTCCTTCCTCTTGTTGCTTGTCATGCTCTAACCCTTCTTTTTTCCCTTGTGGCTTCATGCTATCCTCTTCACTACAAGCTTTAGATGACCCTCCACATTCCTCAAGAGGAATGCCTTGATCGGATGAGCGTAGGAAGACTAGGTGGTTTACCGCTTCGGCTATGATGGCCATGAATTGCCCTTGTGTTCTTCAGAATCCTTCTTGCACTTGGAGAAAGTCTTGAAGGTCTTGATGGTCTTGGGCCAAGGGTGGAAAAGCTTCATATTGTGGTGAAAAATGAGGTTCATTGTTTAGGAGAAAGGTTGTATATGTGGGAGGTAGTTCATGTTGATGAGCATCTTGAGGTGGTATGTATAGATATGGTTGTTGGTAGTAGTGGTGTGGTGTTTAAAAATGTGGTGGTTGAGGATTATATTGGGGGTATGGATCATAGGTATATGGTGGTGGAGGTGTATAATCAAAGTGAAATCCACCCTATCTTTAGGTTGGGTATATGTATTGGGAAGGGCATGGTTCATTGTAATATAGAGGAGGTTGTTCCCTCCAAAATTGATGCTCCAATTCCATGATGCAATTCAAAATAGAAGTTATCAATCCCTACAAAATAATCACAACCAAACTGCAAACCAAGAGGGTGATAACTCATAGAGAAAATGGAAAATAAAAACTAAAGACATAGTGTGATAAAAGAAATAAAATACTAATTATCAACAAAAGCAAACAAACAACCAAAAAGTATGTATTCACACTAATCACATATTTACAACAACCAAAATATAGCACTCATGACGCTAGCTCCCCGGCAACGGCGCCAAAAATTTGATAATAAGAGAATTATACTAATTCGGAATTAAAAAGATTTTCGTTGTAAGTATAGTCTGAACCGGTAATGAATCCTCTCAATCAAATTTAATCCAAAAGGATAGTCACAATCAAACCACAATTTAACCAAGAGTATTTCGATTCTCGGGTTGTTCTCCCTAGGAACTAGTGACAACAAGTGCATACAATTTTGGTTGTAAGAGAGCAAAGGGGTGTTTTCAATGATTAAGAGCAAACAAAATAAAGGAATTAAAGAACGAGATAAAATTTCAATTAATAAACTAATAAAAGAATTAAAGAACTACGTATGTAATATGAACAAGTAAAGCTTTAAAGTGATGGAAAGGTGATTCAAAACATAAAAGAAACCTTGACTTGGGATAAGTCATGGAATCACTTCCTTGCCATAACCACAACTATGATAATTATGATAAATTAATCTCACTAAGTCAACCCTTAACATCGAAGGATAAGTTAAGTGAGCATAGTTGTTATCAATCCACAAGTCCTAGCCAACTTACTAATTACCTTAGTAAAAAGCTAGAGTTAGTGGAAACAATAACAAGTAACAACCCAAGAATTATCACTAAATGTTGGATATTACCCCATAATCAAAATTGGCATTTCATCAAACACGTAGAGGGCATAAACATAAAGCATGGAAAAATTGGTAAATTGATGAAAGCTATGAACCATAAATGATCAAAATCAATAAAGGCAACTCAAATAAACATAAAATAAGCATCAAACATCAAATTCAACAACTATAATTCCAAAATTGCAAAACTATATAAATTGGCAAGAAAAATGAAAATATAAGAAAGTGTAGAACAAGTAGTGTAATAAAAGAGGAATTAAAGAAATACTTACAATGGGAAAGAAAAATCCAAAAGCAAAACTTGAACTATAAAATTCTACATTGAAAACCTAATTAAAACCCTAATGAACTAGAGAGAAAACCTAAGCTAACTACCCTAAAACTACTCCTAAAATGTGTTGTTCCTACTCTAAGATGGCTCTCTTGCTATGTGTTGTTGCTCCCTTAATATAGCCTCTTGAACCAGCCTCAAGCCTTCATAAATGGGCCAAAAGGAGCCCCAAATTGCAAGTGCACGTGCATTTTTAATGAAGGCACGTACTGGGACCTATGCGGACACACAGGCGTGTGCGTCCGCACACTTCGCCAAATTTCCACTTGTGCATATGCACAGATGGTTGTGCGCACGCACACTTCGCGATGCTCTGGATTCGCTCTACTTGGGTTCTTGTGCGTACGCACGGGTAGTTGTGCGCACGCACGCATGATGATTCTTTCTGTGCGTACGCACGCATCCTTGTGCGCACGCACTCATGCCTGAGGTCTCCTCCTTTGTTTTCTTCATGCTTTCTTCCAAATGCATGCTCCTCTTCCATTCCCACCAAGCCATTTCTACCTTATTCATCTGAAATCACTCACGAATGACATCAAGGTATCGAATGGAAGGTAAACGGAATAAAATTAGTCAAAATAAGTGCGAAAGAGCATGTTTCCACATTTATGTCCAAATTAGGGAGATAATACAAAAGTATGCTATTTGAGTGCTTAAGTGTGAGTTCATGTGCTAGAATCCATCCAATTTGAGTCAAAATATATCATCAAATATGGACTCATCACCTATGAACCCCCTCCTCAACATAGCCATCAACCATACTCACAAGCCCATTTTCACCAAACACCTCCATATGACCCTAATCCATATCCATCACACCAACCACCTTTTGAACCATACATGGAACCACTACAATATCAACAATCCCAAGAACCACCTCCTCCATTCTATGACTAAGAGAAACCACCTCCAATGTATGCAAATTTCCAATCACAAGATGAATTTTACTTTCAACCACCATCCCCTATCAAGAAGAACCACCTTCCTATTACGATCCCTTCCTCAAAAATAATGAACCTTCCTATCCTCCCCAAGCACCAATTGATGATTCTCTCACATTGCTACTTTAAGGGCAAGAAGAGATGCGAGGGGAGGTACTAGAATTCACGGTCGCCTTGGCCGAGATAGTAAACCCGTCGGCCTCCCAATGCTTGAACATTCAAAGCACTCCCATAGCCACGTGTGGAGAATCAAATGAAGAGCATAGCATGAAGGAGAGATTAGAAACTCCGGTGGAGAAGGAGGAATGTTGCTTTGTGTTGGAATAATTGGAGGAAGCTTTAATTATTAAAGAAGAGGAAGAAGTGGTTAAAGACTTAGGAGATGCGGAACCTCCATGGGAAATTAGAGTTGAAGAAAACCCCTCCAAGAAGATTGAACTTGATGTTGAGGAGGAAAGTCACAACCTACAAGGCATATCCCATATGAAGAATTGGATGGGATAGAGCGAGAATTGAGTTCCCATGGCAATGAAGATCAAGCATCAAACCTTGGTGGTGAAGAATCCTTTGAACTTGAAGAAACTTCTCCCAGAGAATTTGACAGAAATATGGAGGTAAATTTCTCTCATCCTCCCACTTATGATTTGATTAAGGGAGAAGAGTTAGATAAAATTGATGCGTAAAGAATTGAAATTGAGAGATCTTGTGAAGAGGTGGAGGTCCTTAGAAAAAGGAGGACGGAATACGCTCTATCAAGACCCTTGGAAGTTTCTCTGCCTAGGTTATCATCTAATCCTACATTTGAGTGGGTGAAATTCACCTCTATAAGTTTTATTATCCCACTCGAATATGGTTTGCTTGAAACGGATGGTCAACTTAGGGAACTTTGTGGGATAAAGCGTAAAAGAAAAATATTTCGTGGATGGCGTTGCAAAACAAGGCTCATTTTGGTTGATTCTTCAAGGGTTAAATACAAGGGTTGGACTAGTGCTCAATTAGGTGGATCTAGAAGGATGTTTGGTCATTTTATTGAGAATTCATCTTGCGTACCACCCAGATGGTCTAATGAGAATCAACTTGAAGACGGGTGTAGAAACAAGATATGGGATCCAGAAATACATGATGATCAATTTTGGGAGCCCTTAGCTTGTGTGGAACTCCATCAAGGCTTGGAGACATTAATTTTGAATGATGGAGCTTATTGGAAGTCCAAGCATTGGTGGATGTTCAAGGAAAGATTCAAGCACAAGCCACCTTGATGAGGAGCTCCCCATAAGTCTAACTTAAGGACAATAAACAAAAGTGTTAGGTGGGAGACACCCCACCATGGTAAAAAAATTTTCATTTTCTCTGTTGTAAGTATTGGTAAAATTAGTTTACTTCGATGTTTTGTTGAGATTGTTGAGTGTATGTGGTAGTCTAGTATGTTAAATAAGGTTTGATGGTGTTTTAGTAGCAGTTTGGAGATTTAGAATGCATGTTTGGTGCAAGAACATGGAAAATTTTGAAAAACAGAGCACCAACCCACGCGTACACGTGCCCCGAGCATTTTCGACCATCCACGCGCACGCGTCATCCACGCGTACGCTTGGATGAAAAATTTCTACCTTCAATACTTCAACCTGAGAGTTGCGCAAACTTTGCGCAAACCAACCCACGCGTAAGCGTGAAGGATGCGCACGCATCGACTCTCTGATTTACCAAGCACGCGTATGCGTGACCTACGCGTACGTGTCGCCAACATTTCACCCACTCATGCGCACGCGTCACTCCACGCATACGCGTGGATAGCCGTCTTTCATCATCTTTTTTTCTCATCTTCTTTCCATTTCTTTTCTTCTCCTTTCTTCCTCCCTTCTCCTACCCCTCATCCAATACTTCTAAACACCATATATAACCATTTCTTTTAGTTAGTTGATTAGTTAATCATTTAGTTAGTTTAACTTTTGGTTAATTTTGTTTTTCATACAAGTGTGGGATTATTAATTTTGTTTACTGTGTATTGCTGCTGATTACTGATAAGATGTTATTTTAACATCATTGTTGTTAATTTTCATTGTTGGATCCTTTGTTGAGGTCATAATTTGCTACTTGGTTTTGAATTTTTCATGCTTAACTTTTGTGAATACCAAGTGAGTGACATTGCCTTCAAGCTTTCTAAATCTTTTGAATTGTATGATTTGGCCACCATGTGATTTGAATCCTTTTCTTTAATTGGGCAATTTCTTGATGGATGTTGTCCATTTATCTTCATGCATTGTGTTCCTCGATCATATGCATCCATATGTGTCTGGCTTGAATACTTTTATGCTTCTTTATCGCTTGTCTTAACTTACAAGCTTACTCTAAAGTATTTCAAGCACACTAGAATAAGTGAAGTGCATGCTTCTCTTGTGTATTAGCTTTCTATGCTAGTGTGTGTTCTAACCAGCGCGCAACTTAGAATGCACACTTACTTTTATAGGTGTCACACTAATTCACTCACTCAATTCTAGTGGTTTCTACCGCATTCCAACAATGCATGCTTCCGTGCCTTTGCATTTATATGTCTTCTTGTCTTGCATTCTATTTTTCAGGATAAATTACTGTTAGAAAAAAAAATAGAAGCGAAAAAAAAAAGAACACGCAGCAACCGGTTGACCTACCAGCTGAAGGTGGCAATTCGGAGAGTCGCTGTACCCCCTTGTTCGTCTTTGGATGCACCGAGGACGGTGCAAACTTTTAAGTGTGGGGAGGTCGTTCGACCAGTCAGCACTCTTGGGTGACAAATTTCTAATCCCAACACTTTTTCATTTCATTTTAGGATTTTTAGTGCATTTTCCTATTTTTTCATATATATATATATATACACATAATAAGCTTAGTCAAAATGATGAGTTTTTCAAGGAATTTATCTATAGGGCATTGACATCCCAATTGATTTGAGTAAAAATTTTTCATTGAACCTGCTTGACTTATTGACGAACGGGCTTTTGCTAGTAAAGAATTCACAAAAGTAATCACGTTGTAAGTATAGTTTCTAAACTAACAAAAGTCCTTTCGTACAAGAACTTGGTTGTCACAAGTAACAAACCCTAATAGAATTGATAATCGAAGTATTTAAACCTCGGATCGTCTCTCAAGGAATTACAGGGAAGTATGCTTATAATTGGTTATGGAAAAGTATGTTTTGGGGGTTTTGGATAAGAGAACAAGAAAAAGTAAATTACAAACGGAATAAACTAATAACTAGAAAAGCTCTTGGAAAGGTATGAGAACTGAAAATCATATCCTAGTTATCCTTATCAATTGTGATGAGAATTGTTCATTGCTCCCACTTAGTTAACCCTCAACAACTGAAGGAAAGTCAAGTGGACTAATCAATTTGATTCCTCAAGTCCTAGTCAACTCCTAAGGAAAGACTAGCTTTAGTGGAATCTAAATCAATTAGCAACTTTCAATTATCAATCAACAAAGGAGTTTGATAACTCAAGTATTACCAATTACTCAACCAAGCCAAGAACATAGAATCCTACTCTAACATCCTTCTAAGCATTTTGTCAAGTACTTGGAGGGCATAACATAAAAACATAAAAAAGCAATAAGAGATAATAAAATCCAAACAATCAATTGCATTAATATGGAAATTGAATCTAACATCAAAAGTTCACAAACTAAAGTAATAACAATGAGTAATCAATAAAAGTAGAAGAGAAATCCTAAATCCTAAAACCTAAAGAGATGAGAGAGCCTCTCTCTCTAAAAACTACATCTAAAACCTAAAATTATGTGAATAAAAAAGTTAATGATTGAATGAATTGATTCTCCCACTTTATAGCCTCTAACTGTGTTTTCTGGGCCAAAAACTGGGTCAAAAACAGTCCAGAAATCGCTGGGAGCGATTTCTGTAACTTCTGCATGTGGCGCACATTACGCGTGCGCGTCGTCTGGTTAAATCCCTAGTCACGCGTACGCGTCGGTCACGCGTACGCATCGGTCATGCGTACGCGTCGCCCCTCTTTTGCGCTGGTCACGCGTACACGTCGTCCACACGTACGCGTCACGTCCCGCTGGTCAGCTTCATTATTCCTTTGTGTTCCTTCCATTTTTGCAAGCTTCCTTTCCATTCTCCAAGCCATTCTTGCCCTATAAAGCCTGAAGCACTTTAACACACAAATCACGGCATCGAATGGTATACAGAGGAGTTAAAATTTGACAATTTAAAAGCTTTGGAAGCGAGTTTTTAATCATAGCATGAAATCAGGAAGGCAACGTAGAACATGTGAATTTTATGACTAAGTGTAGGAATAATATGATAAATTCCACTCAATTTAGCACAAAATAAATCATAAAATAGTGGTTTATCAACCTCCCCATACTTAAACATTAGCATGTCCTCATGCTAAGCTTAAGAGAAGCTATTAAGGGTGAAGAGGAATGGTAGAAAGTATGATATGCAACCTATAAATGCAACTATATGCTAAGATATTTCTGTCTACTTGGTTAAAAGTAAATAAGCTCTTCAAGACAAACATAAATCAGATTTCACTAATTCAAATTATACAATAAAAGACAAGTAAACTTGTAAGATGATAGCTCATGAAAGTAGGGAACATAGAATCAAGCATTAAACCCTCACAGGAAGTGTATATGCACTCTAATCTCTAAAGTGTCTAGGGTCAATCACTCTACTTTTCTCTAATCATGCTTTCTAAAACTTTTTTCTTCATCTAACCAATCAACAAGTATTTAGTATACCAATGCAAACATCATGAGGTCTTTTCAAGGTTGTAATGGGGCTAAGGTAAGGGTGAGGATATATGTATGGCCAAGTGAGCTAAAATATGAATCTTTGATTAACCTAAACTCTCACCTAACACACATACACACCAATGTAACTCTAAAATCATGCCTAGTTACCCAAAATTTCCACTTTTGCATTACATACTCATGTATCAACTTTTCTTTGATTTTATCACAAATGCATTGATCGTTTATTAGACTTAATGTTGGGGTAATTTTGTCCCCTTATTCACTTATTTACTTAATTATTTGAATATTTTTGGTTTTTTTTCTTTTTTTTTTTGGAAGCAAACATAACATATCAATGCACATGAGGTTTTTAATTTTTCTGGTCTCACATGAGTAGGTATCCAAATTTCCAATATTTTGTCAATGAAACACTGTATACTTTCATCAACCCAAGTTTCCACAGTTCCCCACACTTAATTGACACACAATCTCTAACTTAGGCTAACCAAAGATTCATTTAGGGTAATTAATTGTTTTTCTACTTAAGGCTAGTGATGTGGTAAAATACAGAACAAACGGGGATTAAAAGGCTCAAGGTGACAAACAAAGGTGATTGAAAGGGTAGGTTATTTGGGATAAGTGAGCTAACAACAAATGATGGCATCAATCATATGCAAGCATGTAAATACACTAAATAATGGACATATAGAATGGAACAAAATATGGATTACAATCATAGAGAAGAAAACACACAGGAATAAAAATTTATGGCTAAATAATGTAACCATATAATTAAGCTCTAGTTTCACAGGTTGTGTGTTCTTAGCTATAAACTATGTTCCAAATACAATCTTTAAACAAGTTTAACACAAATTTTTAATTTAAATTAGTAAAATATTGTAAAAAGGGTCTTGAAAAGAAACTCATTACTTTAACCAAGTAGTGGTAAAATATGCACAAAAATCAAACAAACATGCAATCAAACATGCAAATGCAACAATGAACTACAAAAAAAATTAAACATTGGTGTTGAGACGGGAAAGTGACTAACAAACGGAGATCGGTATCGACCTCCCCACACTTAAAGATTGTACCGTCCTCGGTGTATGCAAGGCTGTGCAGGTGGGCAGGGATTGTGGTTCCTCAGCTGGTGCTCATTATTTTCTTATCTTGGCCGGTGTCTTTGTAGAGGCTTTCTCTTTACCCTTCTCGGTGGCCAGCCTGGAAAGGGAGAAAAAAAGGGACATGAAATCAAATAGCTAGAACCGGGAGGAGGAAGGTTCAAGTGATAATCAATACCAAGGTAAAGGATAAATAGTCGCGACTACAAGCAAATAGGACATCAATTGAAGTGAATGAAGGCATTTTAGAGCAACTAGATGCAAGAGGTTTAAAAGCATGCAAGCGAAGGCATGAGAAGCATAACTTAAGCATCAAGTAATAAATGTGCCAAATAAAAGAGCATTTGTGATTATGATAATTGGGAATGATAATCCCAATTACATGTGGAATGCAAGTGTTTTGAGAAAGAGGCATTTCAATTAAAAGAGGAGTAAAACAAAATAGAGTTCAAGATGCCATAGGCTTTTTCACAAACACTTGGTGAGCAAGTTAAAGTAGGAATGAAAATAATATAATCCAAATGTATATGAGAGCCAAATTAAAATATCAATTATCAAATCACTCCTCATAATATTCACAAGCTCAATTACAATAAGGTAGAACCCAAATAAAGCTCTAACACCAACATAAAAATGCATGAAAATGAAAAAGAAAGACGAAGAAACCATAAATAATTAAGCTAAAAGAAAATTTAGAAGAAAGAAAAATAATTAAATGCAGTAATTAAAAGATGAATGAAAGAAAGAATGGAGGGGAGGAAGAAAAGTGCGAAAGGTAGAAGAAGAAGAATGAAGAAGAGAGGAGGAATGAGAAGAAGAAAAAATTAGGATTTAAAAAGAAAAGAAAAGAAAACTGATTAGGCTGCGCGCTATGTGCAAGGTGCACGGCGTTAATGGCGCAGATACGTCACGCACGCAGACGCGTGGGTGAGCGTATAGGGGAGGGACACGGAAGTGTCCATCACGCGCACGGGAGATTAGGGATCGTGCGAAATGCACGAAGCCATCTGAACTCCCGCACAACTATCTGTGCGAAAACCCAATAACGCCGATTTGAACACCCACGCGTATGCGTCATGCACGCATACGCGTGGGTCATGTTGTGCGTGAGGCACCGTCCTGGCACAGTTCCGGTGCAACTTGCTGCCCATCTTTAATATTTGTGGACCCAAATACGATGCGTACGCATCATAGACGCTCGTGCGTGGATGCGTCTCTTTTTTTATTTTTTATATGCAAAATGCAGAATACAGAATGTAGATAATTATGCAAAAATTATGAATGAATACTGTGAAAAACAAAATAAAATAGAACTAGGAATGAAAAGGGACGATCATACCACGGTGGTTTGTCTCCCACCTAGCACTTTTAGTTAAAGTCCTTAAGTTGGACATGTGGTGAGCTCCTTGTCATGGCGGCTTGTGCTTGAACTCGTCCAAGAATCCCCACCAATGTTTGTAATTCCAGTAGCCTCCGGGGTCCCAAACTAGGCACAAAATGCCTTCAAGCAGGTGGAATCAAGTGACAAGGTCCCAAGAGTATTGATTTCCAGAATGAATTCCAGGGTCCCAGACCTTGTTTTTGCACCCGTCTTTGTATTTGTCAGCATTGTTCCAATCGGGTGGCAACCAATCTGAATTCTCACTGAAGTGTCCATACAACATCCTAGACCCATTCAATTGAACTCTACACCAACCTTTGCATTTCAACTTGGAGCATACAACTATATTGAACCTTGCTTGACAGCTCTTCCCACTAACCATCTCCCTCTTACTCTTAAGGCCACAGAAAGCTCTAAGTTAACCATCCGTCTCCAGTAGCCCATATTCAAGTGGGAAAGTAAAGGTCAAGGATAAGAATTTTACCCACTTAAATATTGTGTTGGACGGTGATGGCCTTGGGAGAGGTGTTTCTAATTATCTTGCAAGCTCCACTCCCTTGTGCTCTTTTTTGAATTCTTCCACCTCTTTGCAAGCTTCCTCAATTTCAACCTCTTCTTCTTGGTAGTTTTCTTCCAATCCAGTCTCTTTTTCATTGTTTACCAAGGGCATGGGAGTTTGTGCTTCTTCTTCCTTAATCTCCATCTCTTGATCAACCTCTTCAAAGTCTTTAACTAGGATATGCCTTGGAGGTTGTACACCTTCCTCATCATCAAATTCAAGCGTCTCAGAAGGAGGCTTTATGACTGGACTTTCCCATGGAGGTTCCGCATCTCCTAAGTTCTCAACCACTTCCTCTTTAACTATTACGGCTTCGTCCAGTTGTTTTAGCATAAAATCATACTCTTCCTTGATGATTTCCTTTCTATGATAACTCCATTCAACTACTCATTCATCTTCAAGGGTCTCTCCTACCTCCATATTTTGGGCTTCCTCTTGTTCCTCTGGAAATAAAGCCGCGTGTAACTGATCCATTGCGTCCCTAAGACGATCCCTTCTCTCTTGTTCCATGTCAATAGTATCATTGGGATTAGGTTGCTCTTGGATTGATAGATGTGGGTGCTCTTCCATGGAGGGTGGTGATGGGATGGACAAATCATTATGTGGTTGAAAAGGAAGTGCACTAGAGCTTGAGGGTTAAATATTGGAGGTAGAGGGGTGGTCCATGCGGGATATAAGATTTTGGAGTTTAGAGGTGAGACCAGTGATAGAGGCAAGTGTGGTATGAAGCTATGTTTGCCCTTGGTGAATAGCACCAAGGGTGTTGTCATCAAGTGGAGGTTGGGGTGGATAGGAGGGTTCATTATTTTGGAGAAAGAGTGCATGGTATGAAGGTGGTTCTTCTTGGTAAGGGCATGGAGATGGTGAATATTGAGGTGGCGGCTCATGAGAGTAATTGTGCTGGAATGGGGGTGGTTCTAAGTATGGTTCATAAGGTGGAAAATGGTCAGGGTCATATGAGGGTGTTTGGCAGTAGGGGGCTTGTGAGTTTGGTGGTTCAAACCTATGTTAAAGAGGGGGGCCATAGGCATATGGTGGGACTCGTTGGTAACAACAAAGGGATCCACCATATCTATCATCTTGGTACGCACCTCGGAATAGCTCTTGACTATAGTAATTTGGTGGAGGTTGGTTGTCACGAAGAGGTCCACTGTAACTATTGTCTTGGTATGCATCATAGAGTGGTTGTTGGCTATAGCGCATTGGAGGGGTTGTTACCAAGAGGGTTGATCAAATCATTGTGGCTCCTCCCATCTTTGATTCTTCCAACCTTGATGCCTGTTCTCATTATAGCTTTCATTCCTTACAACAACTGGAACCAAACTTAAAGCCAGAGGGGTGAGAATTCATAGTAGTGAATAAAAATTAAAAACAAAAATGAAAACAAATAAACAAGCAAAACCAAATATTTACAATAACCAATAATAAGGCATACGTTTGCAATTCCCCGGCAACGGCGCCATTTTGACGAACGGGCTTTTGCTAGTAAAGAATTCACAAAAGTAATCACGTTGTAAGTATGGTTTCTAAACCAACAACAATCCTTTCGTACAAAAACTTGGTTGTCACAAGTAACAAACCCCTAATAGAATTGATAACTAAAGTATTTAAACATCGGGTCGTCCCTCAAGGAATTCAAGGGAAGTATGCTTATAATTGGTTATGGAAAAGTATGTTTTGGGGGTCTTGGATAAGAGAACAAGAAAAAGTAAATTGCAAACGGAATAAACTAATAACTAAAAAAGCTCTTGGCAAGGTATGAGAACTGTAAATTGATGCCAGGGCATCTAGGCCAGTTTCACTGACCTTTTCTTTACTGTTTTAAGGTAGTTTCATGCATTTTCTTAGTGAATAAGGCAAGTTTTGGATGAAAATACACTCACACCTTGACTCAAGCAACTATTGTGAATTTTACAGGATTTCATAAGGATTTTGCAAGGATTGAATGATAAATTGATGTTGCATAATCTCATGACTTGGGCTAGAGCTTTGATGCACTTTATTTGCTTGATTTCAGGACAAAGGAAGCAAGGAAAAACCACGCTAGTAGCCACGTTAATCTAGTTAACGTGACCACTAACGTGGAATGGGAATGAGCTTGCAACGTTAATGAGAAAAGTGATCACCAATAACGCCTGCAGAAGCCATCATAAGCCCACGTTAATTGCCACGTTAACTAGGTTAACATGGTAGTTAATGTGGAGATAAAGAGAGCTCCAGCGTTAGTGGTAAACATGAACACCACTAACGCTCCAAAAGTTGGCAATTGGCCGCGTTAAGAGTCACGTTAACTTAGTTAACGTGAACTCTAACGTGGACGGGAGGAACAATGCCAACATTAGTGACACTCGCCTTTGTCACTAACGTTGGATCAAGCTAGCATTGCCCACATTAGTGGTCACGTTAAGACCACTAACGTGAAAGTTAACGTGGAGCTAAGATTGATGATCCAACGTTAGTGACACTCACCTTTGTCACTAACGTTGGAGATGGCATTCAATACCACGTTAGTGGCCACGTTAACTTAGTTAACGTGAACTCTAACGTGGAGAGTAGGGGCGTTTGGAGCGTTAGTGACAAAGGTAGGTGTCACTAACGCTCTCGAAGATGAGGCATGCCCACGTTAAGAGCTACGTTAGTTATACTAACGTGAACTCTAACGTAGGGACAAGGGGCACAAGGCAATGTTATTGGAAAAGGTGATTCCCAATAACGCTTGCGAAGGTTCATAAGGCAACGTTAGTGGTCACGTTAGTGCCACTAACATTGAAGTTAACGTGGATTATATGGGGTTGGAACGTTAGTGAAAAAGGTGATTACCACTAACGTTCTCGAACCCACATTCTCACTTAACGTTAACATCATTAACGCCCATGCCTAACTCACACTTTTCTGCAAGCTGAGCCCACTAAAGATTATAACTTCTTCAACTCAAGATCTAAGGCCCATATCCAAGACTTGAAGAACTCACTAGAAGATCAAGAAGTGTAGAATATATAGGAGTAGTTTTGAACTATAGAAAAGCTTGGCACTTTGGAGAACTACCCTCTGTATATTTACTTTTCTGCATTTTTACTAGTGAAGGATGTATTCCTTTCTTCCATTTTCCATTCCCAGAGCTATGAACAACTAAATCCCCCTTTCATTGGGTTAGGGAGCTCTGTTGTAATTTGATGGATCAATTATAGTTTTCATTCTTCTTCTTCTATCTTCTCTTTTGATTTACTAGAAAGCTTTCGATCTTAATTCAATTGGTTAATTGTCTTGGAAAAGAAACTCTCCATAATTGGATCTCCTCTGAGCCTTGGAAAAGGGATGAGGAGATCATGCTAGAAATGCTTTCTCATATTGGACTAAATTGAGGTCTGGGCGGATATAGTGACATGTAATCCTCCCAACACTTTGATTTAGAAATACATGTGGTATAATCAGTGACCATACTTCATCTCTTCTCATGAGCAATTAAATCAAGGAATGGGGAAATTGTTCAAGCTTAGAGAGATTGAATTGCCAAGGAATTGGGATCCAAAAACTTAAGATTGCCAAGGAGATCAATAGATGCATTGATTGAGGAAGAGATGAAAATAAATTTGATCCGGAGAATGCAACATCTCCTAAGCCCAATGAATTCCCATTTCTGATCTTACCCACTCTCTTTACTTTCTGCCATTTATTTCCATGCTTATTTCCCCAAATCCCCATTTAAGATTCTGCACTTTATTTTCTGCTATTTACTTTCCCGCCATTTAATTTTCTGCAATTCTCAAACTATACTCTATTTAGCTAAACTAGCATACTCTTCCAACTAAAGTTGCTTGACCAATCAATCCCTGTGGGATTCGACCTCACTCTATTGTGAGTTTTTACTTGACGACAATTCGGTATACTTGCCGACGGGAAATTTGTTGAGAGACAAGTTTTCGTGCATCAAGTTTATGGCGCCGTTGCCAGGGATTGATTTTATATCAACAATGATTAAGTTGGAATTTCACTAGATTGATCATTTTTTATTTTATTTTGTTTGTTTACTTTATCTAGCCATTTACCTTCAGTTTATTCAGTTTCTTCCTCATCCCCTATACCCTCTCTGTTTTCTTTCTTTCTTTGTTATTATTTACAATTTTGCTCACTAACCCACTAACTGTTTGATAATTTGAACCACTCACACTAACAATCACTCTAACAAGAATAATCTCTTCATTTTATCTCTTGTTGTGTGCCTCGTTAGTTATATGATAGGGAGAAGAGGCGGAGCATCAACTTCCTTCGATTCAGAACCTGAGAGGACCTGATGACAAGTCATCATATACCCATTTTTCAAGCTAATTTCACTTGTTTTGTTAGTCTTTATGCACTTTCTTGCATCCTAAGTAAGTGATTTGGAGTGAAAATGCATAACTTCTTTAAATCAAGCAACCACCATGAAATTTATGTTAACTCATGAGGTTTAAGCTAATTTTAATTGAATTTTAATTGATTTATAAGCCTTATGAATTTAGTGATACTTGGAGTGGTTGTTTTGGTTTATTTTAGGTGAAGAAAAGAATAAAAGAGAAAAGCGTGGCCTAAGAAAGCGTGACCCAAGAAGAAGGAAGCGTGGTCAAAGGAAGGAAAAGTGTGCCGCATGCAATGGGGGAAGCAAGCATTGCCCTCCACAAGGGCACACTGCCCTCTAGGAGGGCAACATAAGGGAACAAGGTAAAGAAGGCAACTCTGCCCTGCCCACTACAAGGGCAGAGCACAAATTTGTGCCTTGGAATCAAGAAGAAGAAAATGTTGCCCTGCCCTCCACAAGGGCAGTATCGGGCTCACCAAGGAAGAAAATCAAAGGAAAAATGCCTATGATGCTTGCTACAAGTCTCGAACGCGGAACAAGAAGGAAGCAAGGAACTAGGCCCCATTACCGTGCCAAGAAAGCCAAGGAAATTAAATAGCGTGTGTTTCGGCCATGATTCGAACTTGGGACATCAAAGTGAAAACACTGCCCTGCCCTCCGCGAGGGCAGGGCAGCATTTTGTGTGGCATGAATCTGGCGCACCAAGAAATGAGTCTGGCGCACCAAGGCACTATCCTGGCAGCACCAGCGCGCACCACAGCATGATCCTGGCAGCACCATTTTTTTCTGCCCTGCCCTCCGCGAGGGCAGGGCAGCATTCTGCGCACCAGCCTGCACCACGCCCGCACCAGCAACGCACCAAACATCAATTTTCTGCCCTGCCCTCCACAAGGGCAGGGCAGCCTCCTGGAAGCTATTATTTTGGACCGAAAATTTAATTAAAATTCCAATTCAATTCATTTCTTCACCAAATCAAAAGCCCATCCAAATCCCAAAATCCAAGAATAGAAAGTGTATAAATAGGAGCTAGTTTGATGTAATTAGGACCTTTTGCTTTGCTTTTGAATTTTGCACTTTCTTTGAGCTTTGAATTTTATTTTTGCACTTTGGAACTTCTCTTGGTGTCTTCACTGAGATTTCAGAGAATTGGGGAGGAGAATTGATCTCTCTTCTTCCTCGTTCTTGCTTGGGCATTTTTAATTTCCTTGTTTTGAGTTTTGGGTGTGAAGAATTGAGGAAATTCTGTCTCAATCTCCATTCAAAATCTCCTTAAACATCTTTCTGCACAATTGAGTTTAATTTCAATTTCCTTTACTGCTTCCTCTTCAATTTCTTGTCAATTGCTTTGAGAACTTAGATCTAGGAAGGTAATTGAGATCTAGGCTCTGCTACCTAGTCTCTGGAGTCCTGAGATCCTAATTTACTTTCGGTTCTTCTGTGAACCCTGCTGCACTTTACTTTCAATTTCTGTTTGAGTTCTAATTGTTTCTAATTCAATTTCTGCTTTATTAACTGTGGCAATTCAATTTCTCTTTGTTTAGCTTCTGCAATCCCAGTCCTCAAATCCCTTTTATATTCAAGCAATTTACATTCCTTGCCATTTAAGTTACTGCAATTTACATTTCTTGCACTTTAAGTTTCAGTCATTTACTTTCTTGTTCTTTAAGATTCAACAAGTTTATTTCCCTGTCCTTTAATTTACTGCAAATTCCCCTTCTCCCTTTACTTTCCAAGCAATTTAACTTCTGTTAAATACAACCCACTCAACCAAAACTTGATTCGCTTGACTAAATCAACCACTAAACTAAAATTGCTCAATCCTTCAATCCCTGTGGGATCGACCTCACTCATGTGAGTTATTATTACTTGATGCGACCCGGTACACTTGCCGGTGAGTTTTGTGTTGGATCGCTTTTCACACATCAATTTTTTGGCGCCGTTGCCGGGGATTGAAATAGATTGACAATGATTAAGTGAAGTGGAGGTCTAGATCAAGCACTTATTCTTTATTTTTTTACTAACACACTAACTGTTTGAATTTTTGCTTAAACTAACTAAAACTTCATTCTAGCTATAGATTGAAGTTTCATTGGTTTTCTGGATCTGTGTGTTTATTGTTGTGTGTTTGTATGTCAGGTACAGGAAGATCTTCCCCTGTCCTCTCTGAAATTGACCAAAGAACTCTTCGAAGAATAAGAAGAGCTGAAAGAGGGAAGAACGTTATTGGAGAGGAAGAATCTGAAGAGGAATTCCAAGAAATGGAAGGAGATCTCAATCAACCAAGAGAAGGAGCCAACAATAACCAACAACAACGAAGAGTCCTGGCTTCATACACATTTGCAAATGCTAGACACTGTGGAAGTAGCATTCTTCCTCCTAATGTCAATGCAAACAATTTTGAACTAAAGCCACAACTCATCACTTTGGTTCAAAACAACTGTTCTTTTGGAGGAGGGCCTTTGGAGGACCCAAATCAACATTTATCTACCTTCTTGAGAATCTGTGACACTGTGAAAACAAATGGTGTACCTCCTGATAGCTACAAGTTGCTGCTCTTTCCATTTTCTCTCAGAGATAAAGCCACTCAATGGCTAGAGACCTTTCCAAAAGAAAGCATCAACACTTGGGATGACTTGGTAAGCAAGTTCCTTGCCAAATTTTATCCCCCTCAAAGAATCCTAAGATTGAAGACAGAGGTGCAAACATTCACTCAAATGGAGGCTGAAAACTTATATGAAGCATGGGAAAGATATAAGGCTCTATTGAGGAAATGTCCACCAGAGATGTTCACTGAGTGGGACAAGTTGCAAAACTTCTATGAGGGACTCACTCTTAAGGCTCAAGAAGCACTTGATCATTCAGCTGGAGGCTCTTTGCAACTCATGAAAACTACAGAGGAAGCTCAAAACCTCATTGATATGGTGGCCAATAACCAATATTTTTTTGCTCATCAAAGACAACGCCAACCATCACAAAGAAGAGGAGTAATGGAGTTGGAAGGAGTGGATTTAATTCTAGCTCAGAACAAGATAATGCAGCAGCAGATTCAACAACAGTTTGAGCAAATGGCCAAAAGAATTGATGGCTTGCAAGTTGCATCAGTGAGTGCCACAAGCCAACCACCAACTACTTGGGTGCAAAGTGAAGAAACTCAAGAGGAGCAACAGCAAGAGCAAGTCCAGTACATGCACAACCAAAATCCTGGAACAAATGAAGTCTATGGTGAAACTTATAATCCATCTTGGAAGAACCATCCCAACCTCAGATGGGGAGACAACCATAATCAAAACCAACAACCATGGCAAAGAAACACAAGTCAGAATAATTGGAAAAGCACAAACCACAACCCCCAGCCAAACACTAACCAAAATACATACAGAAAACCACAAAATAATTACCCCAACTCTAACCATTATCCACCCAATAACCACCCAACAAATCAAAACACCTATCATCATCCATCAACACCCCAAAACCAACCAATCTCACAAGATTCCCAGAGGATCACCAATCTAGAGATGTTCATGGAGAAAATGATGAAGAACCAAGAATTAACAACAAAGAACCAAGAAGCGTCCATGAAGAACTTAGAGAGACAAATTGGGCAAATCTCCAAACAAATTTCTGTTGAAAAACCATCAAGCTCACTGCCTAGTGACACCATTCCCAACCCAAAGGAAGAATGCAAGGTCGTGCAACTAAGAAGTGGAAAAGTGTTAGTGGATGGTAACCAAGGAGCAACCAAGAACAATGACAATGAGTCAACAAAGAATGATGAATCCATCAACAAGGACATGTTAAGAAAGGATGTCCCAGAAAAACTCACAGAGGAGAACAACGAACCACAGAATCAGAAGAAAGGAAAGCAGATCAGGGAAGAACCAAATCCAAGGCAATATCAAGTGGAGAAGAACTTAACACCACCACTGCCTTATCCACAGAGATTTCACAAAGAGACAAAGGATCAGCATTTTCACAAATTTCTTGAGACTTTCAAGAAGCTGGAAATCAACATACCTTTGGCCGAGGCTTTGGAGCAAATGCCTCTGTATGCCAAGTTCTTGAAAGAGCTCATCAACAAGAAAAGAAGTTGGAATGAAAAGGAAACTGTAATGCTTAGTGAAGAATGCAGTGCACTCATTAAAAAGGGACTCCCTCCCAAGCTTGAAGATCCTGGAGGTTTCTTCCTACCATGCACTATTGGAAATCTATTCATCAACAAGGGAATGTGTGATTTAGGAGCAAGCATAAATCTAATCCTATCTTCTTTAGTGAAGAAGCTTGGCATAGAGGAGGTGAAACCAATACAGATGTCCTTGGAGTTGGTGGACCAATCAGTGGTATATCCTAAAGGGCTGATTGAGAACCTTTTAGTTAAGGTTGACAAGTTCATTTATCCTGCAGATTTTGTGATCCTGGATTCTTCAGAAAATGGAAATGACTCCATAATACTTGGTCGACCATTTTTGGCCACTGCTAGAGCCATTGTGGATATAGAGCAGGGAGAGTTAATCCTCAGGATGCATGAGGAGAGCATCATCTTGAAAGTCTTTCCAGAATTACAAAGGAATGAAGAAACAAGCAGAACAAGTGATGACTTTCTTCCAAAGCAAGCAACCGACAAGGCAGTAGAACAGAAAAACAAGCAGTTGCAAGAAGAAAAAGGAATTCAAAAGGAAGCAGGGGTGATAAACAAGAAGGAAGGTATCACAACTCAAGTCACTGTCAAGAAAGAAAGATCAACAAGAAAGAAAAAGATGAAGAGCAAGAAAAAGGCTCACAAAGGGTGGAAGAACAAGAAAATCCCAACTGAAGGATTTTCTAAAGGTGATAAGGTGCAACTCGTATATCAACAGCTGGGAGCAGAAGATTATTACACTGTCAACCAAGTACTGTCTCTTGAGCATATGGAAATTGAGCATCAAGGCACACAGAGAAAGCTGACAGTGAGAGGTGACAAGTTGAGACATCACCAACATCAACCACCCTAAAGGGAGTTCAATGTCAAGCTAGTGACAATAAAAGAGCGCTTCATGGGAGGCAACCCATGATTTAAGATTTCTGTCCTCTCTTTCATTTAATAAGCTATGATTCCTCTGAATATGATTTTGAACTTTCATGCCTGATAAATACATACATTGTTTTAAAGCACATGTCAAACTTCTAAGTTTGGTGTACCTTAAGGCACACCCAAGTTCATTTTTCAAAAAAAAGGGGATTAGTCTTAGAACATATGCATAATTCTTTTGATGAAGCATATAACCAAACACTAAGTTTGGTGTCTGCATGTGTAACAATGTTCAGAAGATCATTTCTCAATCATGGACTCAAAACCATACAGAAAAGGGATCATACATCAAAATTTTTTTTTAATGCATCAATTGTGAAGAACGGTTTGCACTGTTAAGCCGTCCCCTCAATAAAAGATAAGTTTGGTGTTCACCAACTTTTAGCATTTTTTATTTAGGGACACAATTGATCACAAAAAAATTTCAAATAAATAATAAACAAAACAAAACAAATCTTTTATTATAAATCAATTGCCAACGATTATGTTAATGATTTAAGGCTAGCTGTCTTGATTCTTGCAGGAGAAAAGGATTGAGACAAAAGCAAGGAGGGGCTACGGCTAGGAGAAGCTATGTGAGGATGGTCACATGTGCCTAGAAGAATGCGCTCATGGGGAAGCAGAATTTGTATGCGTGCATGCATCATTGAACGCCTAAATGCATGCAGCCAATGGGAGGAGGATCCTCGTCAAAGCCTCAACAATGCATGCAGACCGTCCATTCCATGCACTCCTTTGATGAACAACTCAATCTCAACCCTTCATGAGCACCAACGAGCTCTTTCCTCATTCATTGTGGTTTTGTTGGAAAGTTTGAAGAATCTGCCTATTAATAGTCGTAGCACTAAACGGTTCACAAACTCATTCACATATGAAAACCATAATCCCATTTACTCTTAAAACCAACATAATTCCCTTGTCTCACAACAGAACCGAATCAAAACTCTTCCCAACACAACACATACTTCTTCTTTTCTCACTTTTCCTTTCTTTTCACCTCAAATCCAATGGCCTCTTCAAGTTCAAAAAGGAGGCCGGGAAAGGAACCTATGATAGCCGAACCTCCATCATTTGATGCAACCAAATTTAGATCCCAATTCCATGAAGGGAGATATCATAGGTTCATGAAGACAAAGAATGTCATCTATGAGAAAGGTCTTGATTTGAAGGAAGGAGAATATCCCATCATGAGGCAAATCACTAAAGAAAGAAGGTGGGAACTCTTATGTGCTCCTCTTGTTGACATCAGTGTAGTCATGATCAGGGAGTTCTATGCAAATGCTGTAAAAGAAAACAAAGATAGTGCTCCTTACACAAGTTATGTCAGAGGAGTTGAAGTGAGCTTCAGTCCAGCAGCCATCACTAGGGCTCTAAAGTTGAGAACCATAACTTATGCAGAGCCTAGTTATGAGACCAGGTTGCAAATAGAAAACAATCTGGATGAGATCTTGCAAGGGTTATGTGTGGAAAATACAGATTGGGAAAGAGATTCAAAGGGAGTTCCAAGTCACTTGAGAAGGATAAATCTTACTCCTGTAGCCAAAGGAAGGTATGAAATAGTGAGGAGATCTATTCTTCCTACTGGAAACGCCTCTTGGGTCACAATCAAACGAGCATTCTTGACATACTGCATCTTACATGGAGGTGAAATCAACCTTGCACAACTCATAGCCGACAGTATTCAAGATATGGCCAATAGCACAAGCAAATCAAGTAGTCTTGGACATCCAAGTACCATCCTCAGGCTATGTGACAAAGCGAGAGTAATCTTTGAAGATGAGGACACAGAAAAAGTGAAAAAGGGAAAAGGAATCACCAAGAAGAGTATGGAGGGAATGAATGAAGAAGAAGATCAAGAAGGGGTGGTAGTTCCTAGACAAAGGAGATCACAAAGAGAGGAAGGACGAAATCAAGCTCATGATGCCATAGACATGAGCCAGTTACAAAGATCAATTGAAGAACTATCTCAGCAACTCATGCAGGCTCAACAAGGTCAAAATCAGAGGGGCCAAGAGAAATATCTAGAGCCCCATCCAGAATTTATGGAGCAATTTTTGAAAGAAAAAGAGGAACGAGAAGCTTGGCAGCATCAAATGGAGGAGAAACAAGAGAGATGGCAACAACAAATGATGACTCAGCAGCAAGAATTTCAAGCACAGATTCTTGAAGGATAAAAAGAGCAATACAAAGAATTCAAAGAATCATATGATAAGCTGTATTTTAGTCAAGCGAAAGCAGGGGAATACAGTCACAACCTGTATCAATGGAAGAATGTTCATCACACCATGGGAGAAGTTAGATATGCACAAAGAATGGAGAATGATGAAAACATGCAAGCAAGGTTGGAGTACTTGACCCACAATTTGCCAACACTCAATCCTGAGATCAAGCCATTTGAGCAATGCCCTGAATTTTTAGCCAAGCAACAGGCAAGATCTCATCAATATACTAAGGCAACCTTTAAAAGATTGGAAGATGTTGGGCTCTCAGGACTCTTAGATTCTGTTTGGGGTAGAAGATGTCCTGGTGAAGAGATCCGAGATTATTCCAAGACAGGGAAGAGAAAGAAGAAGAAGGGAGAATCAAGCAGCAGCCACGACCACGACCATTAGAAGGTGGCAAAGTTCTTTCATATTTCCTCTTTCATGTCTCTAATAAGGAGATGCATGTCTGAAACATGATATGCCTCCATCATTTATTTCTTTTACTTCATGCAATTTTTGTTCTTTGTTTTTCATTTTAGTTAGTTAATAAATAGCTAGAAAAATGCTAAATCTACATAATTCTTGTTATCCATCACTTAGCTTTAAATTTTGTTTTGTTTCCCATATGCTTAAATAAAAGAGATTTGTGTGAATTGAAAAGTGAAATATCCAATGTTGCATAAGTAAGAATGGAAGTTAGTGGTGGTATATGTGTTTGATTAAATGCATAACTCATGAAATAATTGTTGCATAATATCATTCTCATTCAAGTGTGAGTTAGCTTGCTGTTACAAAGACTCTTATCAATAATGAAAAAGCCCTTGGTAACAAAAGCAGAAAGAAAAAGAAGAAGAAAAAGCCAAAATGGCAAGAAAAACAAAGAATAAAGGTTGGACACCAATAGCTTGGACCCTAGGACATATGCCTGTGGTGTTCTTGTACTAAGATATGCTTGGATGAGTAAATTCTAAGGGGTATTTTAAAACCCGGTCACTTAGATCAACTGATTTGGGATGGCCAATTGAAAATCCACAATAAAGAGCAGCTTAGATACAGAACATTTAGTTATCCAAAGAGATGCTGGGCATCAATGATCCTAGGAAGAATTAGTGAGCCATGTGTCTGTGGTGGAAAGATGTTGAGCAAAAGAAAAGAAAATAAAGCCAAAGGCTACTACTGCAACATTTGACACCAAACCTCCAAAAGAATAATAAGCTTGTTAAGCATTATAAACCAAGAGAAGTTAGCAAGGGAGTAATTAAAAAGTGAGTCTTCTAACAGCAAGTTTAGCAAGCCTTTGAGGAAAGATGTATATTATGTAACAGCAACAATAATTGAGTTATCATTGTCTGCATAAAGATCCCATAAATTAAGTTCTGCTATATGCCTAATAAGGATATGTGTTCTTTTCTTAATTCATTTCAATTGCTCTTAAATTTGATGCTTGCTTGGGGACAAGCAAGATTTAAGTTTGGTGTTGTGATGACAAGTCATCATATACCCATTTTTCAAGCTAATTTCACTTGTTTTGTTAGTCTTTATGCACTTTCTTGCATCCTAAGTAAGTGATTTGGAGTGAAAATGCATAACTTCTTTATATCAAGCAACCACCATGAAATTTATGTTAACTCATGAGGTTTAAGCTAATTTTAATTGAATTTTAATTGATTTATAAGCCTTATGAATTTAGTGATACTTGGAGTGGTTGTTTTGGTTTATTTTAGGTGAAGAAAAGAATAAAAGAGAAAAGTGTGGCCTAAGAAAGCGTGACCCAAGAAGAAGGATGCGTGGTCAAAGGAAGGAAAAGTGTGCCGCATGCAATGGGGGAGGCAAGCATTGCCCTCCACAAGGGCACACTGCCCTCTAGGAGGGCAACATAAGGGAACAAGGTAAAGAAGGCAACTCTGCCCTGCCCACTACAAGGGCAGAGCACAAATTTGTGCCTTGGAATCAAGAAGAAGAAAATGTTGCCCTGCCCTCCACAAGGGCAGTATCGGGCTCACCAAGGAAGAAAATCAAAGGAAAAATGCCTATGATGCTTGCTACAAGTCTCGAACGCGGAACAAGAAGGAAGCAAGGAACTAGGCCCCATTACCGTGCCAAGAAAGCCAAGGAAATTAAATAGCGTGTGTTTCGGCCATGATTCGAACTTGGGACATCAAAGTGAAAACACTGCCCTGCCCTCCGCGAGGGCAGGGCAGCATTTTGTGTGGCATGAATCTGGCGCACCAAGAAATGAGTCTGGCGCACCAAGGCACTATCCTGGCAGCACCAGCGCGCACCACAGCACGATCCTGGCAGCACCATTTTTTTCTGCCCTGCCCTCCGCGAGGGCAGGGCAGCATTCTGCGCACCAGCCTGCACCACGCCCGCACCAGCAACGCACCAAACATCAATTTTCTGCCCTGCCCTCCACAAGGGCAGGGCAGCCTCCTGGAAGCTATTATTTTGGGCCGAAAATTTATTTAAAATTCCAATTCAATTCATTTCTTCACCAAATCAAAAGCCCATCCAAATCCCAAAATCCAAGAATAGGAAGTGTATAAATAGGAGCTAGTTTGATGTAATTAGGACCTTTTGCTTTGCTTTTGAATTTTGCACTTTCTTTGAGCTTTGAATTTTATTTTTGCACTTTGGAACTTCTCTTGGTGTCTTCACTGAGATTTCAAAGAATTGGGGAGGAGAATTGATCTCTCTTCTTCCTCGTTCTTGCTTGGGCATTTTTAATTTCCTTGTTTTGAGTTTTGGGTGTGAAGAATTGAGGAAATTCTGTCTCAATCTCCATTCAAAATCTCCTTAAACATCTTTCTGCACAATTGAGTTTAATTTCAATTTCCTTTACTGCTTCCTCTTCAATTTCTTGTCAATTGCTTTGAGAACTTGGATCTAGGAAGGTAATTGAGATCTAGGCTCTGCTACCTAGTCTCTGGAGTCCTGAGATCCTAATTTACTTTCGGTTCTTCTGTGAACCCTGCTGCACTTTACTTTCAATTTCTGTTTGAGTTCTAATTGTTTCTAATTCAATTTCTGCTTTATTAACTGTGGCAATTCAATTTCTCTTTGTTTAGCTTCTGCAATCCCAGTCCTCAAATCCCTTTTATATTCAAGCAATTTACATTCCTTGCCATTTAAGTTACTGCAATTTACATTTCTTGCACTTTAAGTTTCAGTCATTTACTTTCTTGTTCTTTAAGATTCAGCAAGTTTATTTCCCTGTCCTTTAATTTACTGCAAATTCCCCTTCTCCCTTTACTTTCCAAGCAATTTAACTTCTGTTAAATACAACCCACTCAACCAAAACGTGATTCGCTTGACTAAATCAACCACTAAACTAAAATTGCTCAATCCTTCAATCCCTGTGGGATCGACCTCACTCATGTGAGTTATTATTACTTGATGCGACCCGGTACACTTGCCGGTGAGTTTTGTGTTGGATCGCTTTTCACACATCAGGACCCTCCGGAGACTAAGGTGGGAAGCAAGAAGGAAAGAAGTTGTTGGTGCTGAGGACGAGGAAAAGTATTTTGAAACAAACATAGAGGAGAATTTGGAAAACAATCATGAAGGAGAAGCTCACAACCATGCCAGAGAAGGCCCTACAAATTATGCTGGGAAAGAAAGGAGAGTTCTAGGCTCTTACATCAATCCAAATCCAAGAAACTATGGAAGTTGCATCCAAAAGCCCACCATACATGCCAACAACTTTGAATTAAAACCCCAGCTCATCACCCTTGTTCAGAACAACTGCTCATTTGAAAGAAGTGTCCAAGAAGACCCCAATCAACATCTAACCACCTTCCTGAGAATATGTGATATTGTGAAGTCTAATGGAGTCCACCCAGATGTCTATAGGCTACTTTTGTTCCCTTTTTCACTCAGGGACAAAGCATCCAAGTGGTTGGAGTCCTTTCCAAAGGAGAGCTTAACAAATTGGGAAGATGTGGTGAACAAATTTTTGGCAAGATTCTACCCTCCTCAAAGAATTAACAGGCTGAGAGCTGAGGTGCAAACTTTCAGGCAACAAGATGGTGAAACTCTCTATGAGGCATAGGAGAGATTTAAGGACTTAACAAGAAGATGCACATCGGACATGTTCAATGAATGGGTTCAACTTCATTTTCTATGAAGGTCTCTCTTATGAGTCAAAGAAGGTTGTAGACCATTCCTCAGGGGGCTCTCTAAACAAGAAGAAAACCATTGAAGAAGCCATAGATGTCATTGAGACGGTAGCTGAGAATGACTACTTCTATGCTTTTGAAAGAAGCAACACTCGAGGAGTAATAGAGTTGAACCACATGGATGCATTGCTAGCTCAAAATAAGATGATCACCAAGCAACTAGCAGATCTTACCAAGAAGGTGGAGGAAAACCAAGTTGCAGCAGTCCACTTCATCACCAGCTCAAGAAGGAGTGAATATAGGAGAAGAAGGTGACTGAGAACAAGCCAATTATGTTGGAAACTCACCGAGACAAATCCATGATCTATACTCCAAAACTTACAACTCTGGATGGAGAAATTATCCTAACTTTGGATGGGAAAATCAACAAGACCAAGGCCAAGACTAGAGACGCCACAACCACAATCCCAACAACAATGTAACTCACCAACATCCCACACATAGATCCTATCAACAACCACCTAATCTCAACCCACCATCACTAACTGAGGATAGACTTTCCAAGATTGAGGCTCTACTTGAAGACATATGTAGAGAAGTCCAAGACAACAAGGTGTTTAAGGATGAAGTGCGAGCCAATATCAAAAACCAAGGGGAAACCATCAAGAGATTGGAGTCCCAAGTAGGGTATCTATCTCAACAAATTCCCAAACCCACTGATGGTTTTCCAAGTGACACAGAGAAGAACCCAAGAGGAGAAACAAAGAAAGTAAGGTGGGAAGAATACAAGATGATCACCACAAGTGATGAGAGGAGTATAGAGGAAGTAGAACACCTCCAATACAGTCCAAAGGAAAATCTTTAAAAAAGAAACCATGCACCTTAACCCACACTCAGGGAAGAGCTAAAGAAAAGGGAGATACTGAACCCATATGCACCCTTTCCCCAAAGGCTCAAAGGTGGTGTAGCAAGGAGAATGTATTCAAGATTTCTCGACATGTTTGCATCTCTTGATGTAAATATACCATTCATTAAGGTCCTCCAGCAAATGCCCTCCTACATCAATTATATAAAGGAGCTACTAGCCAAAAAGAATTCATTGAAGGGTGGACAAACAATAAAGATGAACAGGGAGTACAGTGCTATTATCCAAACAGGGCCACCTACAAAGAAGAAGGACCCAGGGAGTTTCCACATTCCCTGTGCTATAGAGAGACAATGTTTGATAAAGGGCTCTGTAACCTGGGAGCAAGCATCAACTTAATGCCTTTGTCCCTCATGAAAAAGCTTCAAATCAATGAGCTAACACCCACAGACGTAATCATCAAACTGGCGGACAAAACCCAAAAACAGGCAATGAGTGGTTGAGAATGTGTTAGTGAAGGTTGGGAACTACTTCCTCCCCATAGACTTTGTTATCCTGGAAATGGAAGATAATCATATTCACCCCATCATTCTGGGAAGGCCATTCTTAGCCACAGCCAGAGCACTTATAGATGTAGAGCGAGGGGAGCTAGTATTGAGAATACATGATGAACAGCTCACCTTCAATGTTTTCAAACCCTCACAAGAAGCAGATCATGATAACAAGGAGTCAGAGAAAGAGCACAAGAAAGAGCTGATGGAAGAGCCAAACAAGGGAGCACAAGTACCACACCTGAAAACCCCTCATTGGCAACAACCAGTGTGATCAGAAGGAGCAACACCCAAGTGTAATCCAAGAGGATCTAGACCCATCAGAGTCATATGGGACAAGCAACAGAACCCTCCTGAAAGAGAAAACCACAAGGAACAAGAGGGCATCAAGGGACACAAGAAAAAAAGTCTCAATGGGATGGAAAAACAAGAAAATTCCTACAGAAGATTTCTCTCTAGGAGATGAAGTGATCTCTACATATTTTCCATCTATACCACCTCACCTCCCTACTATTCCATCTCAGCTGCCACTAGTGTACACCATCAACAAATTCTTGTCCTTAGAACATGTGGAACTTCTTAATAAAGCCAATGAAAACAGGTCCACAGCAAGGGGGAAAGATTTGAAGCACTACCAACCACCCTGACTAGGGCCAAACGTCAAGCTAATGACGCTAAAGAAGCGCTTCATGGGAGGCAACCCATGTTCTATACCCTCTCTTTTTAATCTCTAATAGTAGTAATAAAGTAAAGTTCATGGATTCTAAATCAATTTTGACAAACAATATAAGCATCCCTACATGCAGCATATAGTACATGACAAGTTTGGTGTTCAAGGCACACCAAGAGGGCTTGAACACACTCAAGGGGTATGAGATTCCTTTCGAATCTTGTTGCACCATATGATCACAAACAAGTTTAGTGTTACCAACGTTGCATGCATGGGAGAATAAGTGGTCGATTGATTTGTATCCATGAAAAGCATTTAGTTATTTAGTTATTCTAAAAACAAAAGAAAAAGATTTTAACAGTAGCTATTTCACACTTTAATTCTTCCCACCAAAAATTCAATTAACCATTTTGCATTCCTTTTGTCTTGTATAGAAAATCAAAAAGAGGATTGGTGGTACTTGATAAGACAATCAAAGAAGGGAGATTCGGCCACTATACCAAGGAGACTACACACTTGTCTTCAAGGGGAGTATCTTTGGAAGTGTTGCCATGCAACATTGGGAGTTGGATAGCCTTGGAGACCGAATCAAGACCCTCATAAAAGGGGTGATCTTCGTGCTCATCCAATGGTAAACCCCAACCATCCGTCATTAAAACAACACTATCAATCCACACCCTTCAAACACCCATCATCCTTCTATATAAATGATCCCCATTCTACAACCTCTCCATACACACTTGTTATTCTCATTCATCTCCCTTCCTTCTCTCGAACACACACACTCCATTCTCCACCAAGAGTTTTCATACACACTCCCATAGTCACATCTTGTGAGCAACAAACATATCAACCAACCTGCATGGCATCATCAAGCTCCAAGAGGCAAAAAGGGACGGAACCTATAGAGCAGCCTCCTTTCGATGAAAAGAAATTTAGAACTTTTTATCATGCACTACAATTTGGGTGGATGGCTGATAAAGAAGTCATATATGAGTTAGGCTTTCAAGTCATAAAAACTGAGTGCCCCGAAATCACAGAGAAGGTGGAAAAACGTCGATGGGAGCTCCTCACCGATCTGATTACAAGGGTGAACGCAACTCTGGTAAGAGAGTTTTATGCAAATGCGGTTAGACATGACAAGGCAGATGAATCCTATACAAGTTTCGTGAGAGGGGTAATGGTGGATTTTAGTCCCATGAACATCATAAGAGTGCTAAAGCTGTGAACCATACCCTTTGCAGAAAAGAGCTATCACTCAAGAATAAATAACAACCCCAACCACGACCAGATTATGAAAGACATCTGTGTGCAGGGAGCGGATTGGGACAGAGACCCCCATGGGAAACCCAGATTTATAAAAAGAGGAGACCTCCTTCCTGAGGCTAAGGGGTGGTTCGAAATTGTAAGGATATCCATCCTCCCAGCCGGAAACAACTCAGAGGTAAACCTTAAGAGAGCAACAATGGTGCAATGCATAATGAAGGGAGGAGAAATCAAGGTTCATGAACTCATAGCCCAAGGTATTCGGAAGATGGCTGAGAAGAGTGATTCTGGAGGAAGGTTAGGTTACCCCAGCACTATTCTCCGTCTTTGCAACAAGACTGGGGTGGTGTTCAAAGATGGAAATCTCGAATGGATCAAAGTTGGCCTTCCAATTACTTTTCGTCGGATACATGCTGCTGCACCTCCCCTACCTCAACGAAGACTACGAAAGAGGCCAGCCCATCGAGCTGAAGAAGGACAACATCCACAGGAGCAAGCCCCAGCCACCTTAGACATGCACCAACTATAAGAGGATATTGATACTTTGTCAAGGCAATACATGGAAAATCAAGGGGCACAGAAGGAGCTTCAAATGCAAATAATGGATCGCCAAGAAGAGTCACTCTCTAGATGGATGAATCAGCAAGGGGAATGGCAAAAACAATTGATGGAACAGCAATTGGAACAAGGGAGACAATGGAGTGAGTCCTTCCATAACTTGAACCAAAAGCAAGATCAACAACAAGAAGCCATCCAAAAGCTAATCAACATCCAAGCACATCAAGGTGCACATATTCATGAGATGCATAGAAAACAAAGAGAACAGGCAGATCTTTTCGATGAATACAGAGCATTTTCGGAAGGGGTTTACATGAGTGAAACTGGATATCATGTTGATGAGCGGATAATTTATACGCTTTTTGGCATTGTTTTTAGTATGTTTTTAGTATGATCTAGTTAGTTTTTAGTATATTTTTATTAGTTTTTAGTTAAAATTCACTTTTCTGGACTTTACTATGAGTTTGTGTGTTTTTCTATGATTTCAGGTATTTTCTGGCTGAAATTGAGGATCCTGAGCAAAAATCTGATTCAGAGACTGAAAAGGACTGCAGATGCTGTTGGATTCTGACCTCCCTGCACTCAAAGTGGATTTTCTGGAGCTACAAAAGCCCAATTGGCGCGCTCTCAACGGCATTGGAAAGTAGACATCCTGGGCTTTCCAGCAATATTGATAGTCCATACTTTGCCCAAGATTTATTGGCCCAAACCGGCGTTCAAAGTCACCCTCAGAATTTCCAGCGTTAAACGCCCAAACTGGCATGAAAGCTGGCGTTTAACTCCAGAAAAGGTCTCTACACAAAAATGCTTCATTGCTCAGCCCAAGCACACACCAAGTGGACCCAGAAGTGGATTTTTACGTCATTTACTCATTTCTGTATACCCTAGGTTACTAGTTTACTATTAATAGATCTTTTGACATTGTATCTGTACCTCATGACACTTTACACGTTTCTCATTGTATCTTCCACAGCATGAGTCTCTAAACCCCATGGTTGGGGGTGAGGAGCTCTGCTGTGTCTTGATGGATTAATGCAATTACTACTGTTTTTCATTCAATCATGCTTGCTTCCATTCTAAGATATTACTTGTTCTTAAACCGGATGAATGTGATGATCCGTGACAATCATCATCATTCTCAACTATGAACGTGTGCCTGACAACCACCTCCGTTCTACCTTAGATTAAGTAGATATCTCTTGGATTCTTTAATCAGAATCTTCGTGGTATAAGCTAGAACTGATGGCGGCATTCAAGAGAATCCGGAAGGTCTAAACCTTGTCTGTGGTATTCTGAGTAGGATTCAATGATTGAATAACTGTGACGAGCTTCAAACTCCTGAGGGTGGGGCGTTAGTGACAGACGCAAAAGAATCACTGGATTCTATTCCGGCCTGATTGAGAACCGACAGATGGATAGCCGTGCCGTGACAGGGTGCGTTGAACATTTCCACTGAGAGGATGGGAGGTAGCCACTGACAACGGTGAAACCCTTGCATACAGCTTGCCATGGAAGGAGCCTTGCGTGTTTGAAGAAGAAGACAGTAGGAAAGCAGAGATTCAGAAGACAGAGCATCTCCAAAACCTCAACCTATTCTCCATCACTGCAATTCAAGTACCTGTTTTATGTTCTTTTGCTTTTTACAATCAATCCTGATAATTTCTGATATCCTGACTAAGATTTACAAGATAACCATAGCTTGCTTCAAGCCGACAATCTCCGTGGGATCGACCCTTACTCACGTAAGGTATTACTTGGACGACCCAGTGCACTTGCTGGTTAGTTGTGCGGAATTGCAAAAAGTGTGATTGCAATTTCGTGCACCAAGTTTTTGGCGCCGTTGCCGGGGATTGTTCGAGTTTGGACAACTGACGGCTTATCTTGTTGCTTAGATTATGACTGTTTTATTTTTGTTGGTTTAGAGTCTTTTAGTTGAGTCTAGTTTCATATTTTAAGTTTGGTGTCAATTGCATGCTTTTGTTTTCTTTTAGTTTTTCGAATTTGCATGTCCTTAGTCTCTTTTTGATCTTTAAAAATTCTAAGTTTGGTGTCCTCTTGTGTTTTTCCCTTAAAAATTTTCGAAAATTAGTGTTTGATTTTCTAAAAATTTTAAGTTTGGTGTCATTTTGTTGTTTTTCTCTTTCCTCATTTCAAAAATCAAATCTTTTTCATAAAAATTTTTCAATCATATATTTTAATTGCTATTTTCAAAATCTTTTTAATTGACTAATTGATTCAGTTCTCAATTTGCTTTGATCTTATTTTCTTTTTAATTTTCGAATTTTTATTTTATTTTTTTATTATATTTTATTTTTTTCGTTTAATTCAAAAAAAATAATAATAAAAAGATATTTTTATCTATTTGCAATCCATATCATTTCCCTTTATCCATTATGGACCTAAGTGGGATTGATCAGTCCAGAAGGACTCTGGGGTCATATGCTAACCCCATTACAGCTGCATATGGGAGTAGCATTTGTACACCCCCCATCAAAGCAAGCAGCTTTGAGCTAAATCCTCAACTCATTATCATAGTGCAGCAAAATTGCCAGTATTCCGGTCTTCCACAAGAAGAGCCTACTGAGTTTCTGGCATAATTCTTACAAATTGCTGACACAGTACATGATAAAGAGGTGGATCAGGATGTCTACAGACTATTACTGTTTCCATTTGCTGTAAAAGATCAAGCTAAGAGGTGGTTGAATAACCAACCTACAGCAAGCATAAAGACATGGAAACAGTTATCAGACAAATTCCTGAATCACTTTTACCCTCCAAAGAGGATAACACAGCTAAGGCTGGACATCCAAGGCTTTAAACAAGAGGATAATGAATCCCTTTATAATGCCTGGGAGAGGTATAGAGGTATGCTAAGAAAATGCCCCTCTGAAATGTTTTCAGAGTGGGTACAGTTAGACATCTTCTACTATGGGCTCACAAAAAAAGCTCAGATGTCTTTAGACCACTCAGCTGGTGGGTCTATCCACATGAGGAAGACAATTGAAGAGGCTCAAGAGCTTATAGACACTGTTGCTAGAAATCAATATTTGTACTCTAGCAATGAGTTCTCTCCAAAAGAGGAAGTCATGACAGAAGTCACTGATCCTAATCCTCAAGAACAGATGATTGAGCTTAATCAACAATTGCTCCGGATGACAGAACAGTTAGCAGAATTTAAAGAGATGCTCCATGAAACTAAAGTTGCTAACAAGAACATAGAACTGCAGTTGAATCAAGCAAAACAGCAAATATCTAAACAGATAATAGAGGAATGTCAAGCAGTTCAACTGAGGAGTGGGAAAACACTGTAAAACACTGCTCAAAAGAGCAAAAGGCCAAATAAGGAACAATTGACAGAGGATAACCAAACCACTGTTCAAAATCCCTCTGAGGACAGTAAGAGCCCAGAGAGGAATACTTTTGGCGTTCAAACGCCAGAGAGGGAAGGAAAGTTGGCGTTAAACGCCCATTCCTTGCCCAGTTCTGGCGTTCAAACGCCAGAAAAGGGGGAAAAGTTGGCGTTAAACGCCCATTTTCCACCCAATCCTGGCGTTTAGACGCCAAGGGAGGATCAGACACCTGAGAGTGCTGACAGTAATCCCTCTAACAAGGCTTCTTCAACCACTTCTGTAAGGAATAAACCTGCAGCATCTAAGGTTGAAGAATATAAAGCCAAGATGCCTTATCCTCAAAAACTCCGCCAAGCGGAACAGGATAAGCAATTTGCCCGCTTTGCATACTATCTAAGGACTCTTGAAATAAAGATTCCGTTTGCAGAGGCACTTGAGCAAATACCTTCTTATGCTAAGTTCATGAAAGAAATCTTAAGTCATAAGACGGATTGGAGAGAAACTGAAAAAGTGTTTCTCACTGAAGAATGCAGTGCAGTCATTCTGAAAAGCTTACCAGAAAAGCTTCAGGATCCAGGAAGCTTTATGATACCATGCACATTAGAAGGTGCCTGCACCAAGACAGCCTTATGTGATCTTGGAGCAAGCATCAATCTAATACCTGCATCCACTATCAGAAAGCTTGGGTTGACTGGAGAAGTCAAACCAACCCGGATATGCCTCCAACTTGCTGATGGCTCCATTAAATATCCATCAGGCATAATAGAGGATATGATTGTCAAGGTTGGGCCATTCGCCTTTCCAACTGACTTTGTGGTGCTGGAAATGGAGGAGCACAAGAATGCAACTCTCATTCTAGGAAGACCTTTCCTAGCAACTGGACGAACTCTCATTGATGTACAAAAAGGGGAAGTGACCCTGAGAGTCAATGAGGATGAGTTCAAGTTGAATGATGTAAAAGCTATGCAGCATCCAGACACACCAAATGACTGCATGGGCGCTGACATTATTGACTCTCTGGTAGAAGAGATCAATATGACTGAAAGCCTAGAATTAGAGCTTGAGGACATCTTCAAAGAGGTTCAACCTGATCAAGAAGAATCAGTGGAAACAAAGGAATTTTCGAAAATTCCTTAGGAGGAGGATAAGCCTCCCAAACCTGAACTCAAACCACTACCACCATCCCTGAAATATGCATTTCTGGGAAAGGGTGACACTTTTCCAGTGATTATAAGCTCTGCTTTAAATCCACAGGAAGAGGAAGCACTGATTCAAGTGCTAAGGACACACAAGACAGCTCTTGGGTGGTCCATAAGTGATCTTAAGGGCATTAGCCCAGCTAGATGCATGCACAAGATCCTGTTGGAGGATAATGCCAAACCAGTGGTCCAACCACAAAGGAGGCTAAATCCTGCCATGAAGGAGGTGGTGCAGAAAGAGGTCACTAAATTACTAGAGGCTGGGATTATTTATCCTATTTCTGATAGCCCCTGGGTGAGCCCTGTCCAAGTTGTCCCCAAAAAGGGAGGCATGACAGTGGTTCATAATGAAAAAAATGAACTGGTTCCTACAAGAACAGTCACAGGGTGGCGTATGTGTATTGACTACAGAAGGCTCAATACAGTCACCAGAAAGGATCATTTTCCTTTACCATTCATAGACCAAATGCTAGAAAGACTAGCTGGTCATGATTATTACTGCTTTTTGGATGGTTATTCAGGCTACAACCAAATTGCAGTAGACCCTCAGGACCAAGAGAAAACAGCATTTACTTGCCCTTCTGGCGTGTTTGCCTACAGAAGGATGCCTTTTGGTCTGTGCAATGCACCTGCAACCTTTCAGAGGTGCATGCTCTCTATCTTCTCAGATATGGTAGAGAAATTTCTGGAAGTCTTCATGGACGACTTCTCAGTATATGGAGACTCATTCAGCTCCTGTCTTAATCACCTAGCACTTGTCCTGAAAAGGTGCCAAGAGACTAACCTGGTTTTAAACTGGGAGAAATGTCACTTTATGGTGACTGAGGGAATTGTCCTTGGGCACAAAATTTCAAGCAGGGGAATAAAGGTGGATAAGGCAAAGGTAGAGGTAATTGAAAAATTACCACCACCTGCCAATGTTAAGGCAATCAGAAGCTTTCTAGGGCATGCAGGATTCTACAGAAGGTTTATAAAGGATTTTTCAAAAATTGCCAAACCTCTGAGTAATCTGCTAGCTGCTGACACACCATTTGTGTTTGACACACAGTGTCTGCAGGCATTTGAGACCCTGAAAGCTAAGCTGGTCACAGCACCAGTCATCTCTGCACCAGATTGGACATTGCCATTTGAACTAATGTGTGATGCCAGTGACCATGTCATTGGTGCAGTGTTGGGACAGAGGCATAACAAGCTTCTGCACGTCATTTATTATGCCAGCCATGTTCTAAATGACGCACAGAAGAATTACACAACCACAGAAAAAGAGTTACTTGCAGTGGTCTATGCCATTGACAAGTTTAGATCCTATCTAGTGGGATCCAAAGTGGTTGTGTACACTGACCATGCTGCTCTTAAATACTTACTCACAAAGCAGGATTCAAAACCCAGACTTATAAGATGGGTGTTGCTTCTGCAAGAGTTTGATATAGAAATAAGAGACAGAAAAGGGACAGAGAACCAAGTAGCTGATCATCTGTCCCGAATAGAACCAGTAGCTGGGGCGTCCCTCCCTTCTACTGAGATCTCTGAGACCTTCCCAGATGAGCAACTCTTCGCCATTCAGGAAGCTCCATGGTTTGCAGATATTGCAAACTATAAAGCTGTGAGGTTCATACCCCAGGAGTACAGCAGAGTGCAAAGAAAGAAATTAATTTCAGATGCCAAGTACTACCTCTGGGATGAACCATATCTCTTTAAGAGATGTGCAGACGGAATGATCCGTAGATGTGTACCCAGAGAAGAAGCACAAAGGATCCTATGGCACTGCCATGGATCACAGTATGGAGGACATTTTGGAAGTGAGCGAACAGCCACTAAAGTCCTCCAATGTGGCTTCTACTGGCCTACTCTCTATAAAGATTCCCGAGAGTTTGTGCGTAATTGTGACAGTTGCCAAAGAGCTGGTAACTTGCCTCACGGATATGCCATGCCTCAACAAGGGATATTAGAGATAGAATTGTTTGATGTATGGGGAATTGACTTCATGGGGCCATTCCCACCATCATACTCAAACACTTACATTCTGGTGGCAGTGGACTATGTATCTAAGTGGGTAGAAGCAATTGCTACACCCACTAATGATACCAAGACCGTGCTAAAATTCCTCCAGAAACACATCTTCAGCAGGTTTGGTGTTCCCAGAGTACTAATCAGTGACGGGGGCACTCATTTCTGCAATAAACAGCTATATTCTGCTATGGTTAGATATGGAATTAGCCACAAAGTGGCAACTCCATATCATCCACAGACAAATGGGCAAGCTGAGGTCTCTAACAGAGAGCTAAAAAGAATCCTGGAATGGACTGTGATATCCCGAAGAAAGGATTGGGCAAGGAGCTTAGATAATGCTCTGTGGGCATACAGAACAGCATTCAAGACTCCTATAGGAACCTCTCCATACCAACTGGTGTATGGGAAGGCCTGTCATCTGCCCGTGGAACTGGAACATAAAGCCTACTGGGCAACCAGATTCCTAAACATGGATGCTCAGTTAGCTGGTGAAAAAAGATTGCTCCAGCTAAATGAGCTAAAGGAGTTCAGACTCAATGCCTTTGAAAATGCAAAAATTTATAAGGAAAAGGCAAAGAAATGGCATGACAAGAAGTTGTCAACCAGAGTCTTTGAGCCAGGACAAAAAGTTCTGCTCTTCAACTCTAGGCTCAGACTGTTTCCAGGAAAACTTAAATCCCGGTGGAGGGGTCCGTATGTGATTACAGGAGTGTCACCATATGGATATGTTGAGCTTCAGGATATTGATTCTGACAAAAAGTTCATTGTTAATGGACAGAGAATCAAGCATTATCTTGAAGGCAATTTTGAGCAGGAATGCTCAAAACTGAGACTTGAGTGATTCTCAGTAAAGGTCCAGCTAAAGACAGTAAAGAAGTGCTTGCTGGGAGGTAACCCAGTCATTAGGAGGTTATATAATTTGTTCATACAAAGGAAAATATCAAAAATGAAGGAATTTACAGGGTTACAGAAGGATTCAGCTCAAAAAGCAGAGAAAAAGAGCTTACTAGCGAAAAAACGCCAGTAAAGGGCATTTTGGGCGTTAAACGCCAGAATGGGCACCATTCTGGGCGTTTAACGCCAGGTGTGCAGCATCCTGGGCGTTTAGAAAAACGCCCAGTGATAAAGGAATTCTGGCGTTTAACGCCAGCCAGGGCACCTGGCTGGGCGTTAAACGCCCAAAAGGGGCAACAAATGGGCGTTAAACGCCAGAATGGGTGCCATTCTGGGCGTTTAACGCCAGAAAGGTGGGGGGACCACAATTTTGTTTTCAAATCAAATTTTTTCAAACTTTCCTTTTCTTACCCATATTTTTCTACAGAAACACATTTCAATCTCTCATCATTCAATTTCAATTTTTCAAAAATCTAAAATCATTCTTCAAATCTCTCAAATCATTCCCAAATTTTGTTCAAAAACTCACCCTTCTCTCAATTTCTTTCCATATCTTCTCAAATCTCCTTTCAAATTTTTCTTTTTTTTTCGAAATCTCTCCTCCCCACCTTATAAAAACACGTTTGACACCCCTCATTCCACCACACCATTCGAATTTACTCTTCCTCTCTCTCTCCTCTTTCCTTTCTTTTGCTTGAGGACAAGCAAACCTCTAAGTTTGGTGTGATTTTCCGTGATCACTAGGCCAAGATTCATCAAGATCATGGCCCCTAAAGGAAAACAAACCAATTTAAGAGGAAAGAAAGAGAATAATCCAAAGAATCTTTGGAATCAAGAGAAGTTCTTAACCAAAGAACATGAAGACCATTATCACAAAATAATGGGTCTGAGGTCAGTGATCCCGGAAGTAAAATTTGATCTGAAAGAAGATGAGTATCCGGGGATCCAAGAGCAAATTCGAAACAGAGGATGGGAAGTTCTAACCAATCCTGAAATAAAGGTTGGAAGGAATATGGTTCAGGAATTCTACTCAAATCTGTGGCTAACAGATAAGCAGAGAATGACTGGAACTGCTTACCATACCTACAGAACCATGGTCAGAGGGAAAGTTATGTACTTCCATCTGGACAAAATAAGAGAAATCTTCAAATTGCCTCAACTGCAAGATGATCCTGAATCCTTTAATAGGAGAATGGTGAGAGCAGATAAAGGGTTGGATCAAGTTCTAGAGGACATATGCCTCCCTGGAACTAAGTGGATAACCAATTCTAAGGGTGTCCCAAACCAACTTAAGAGGGGAGACCTCAAACCAATTGCAAGAGGTTGGCTAGACTTTATTGGGCGTTCCATATTGCCCACTAGCAACCGTTCTGAGGTCACTATCAAGAGAGCAGTGATGATTCATTGCATTATGCTTGGAAAAGAAGTGGAGGTTCATCATGTGATTGCTTGTGAGATCTACACAATTGCAAATAAAAATTTCACTGAAGCCAAATTGGCTTACCCAAGCTTGATCTCCTTGCTCTGTAAAGAGGCTGGGGTAAAGATGGGAGTAGATGAATTCATACCCATTGAACATCCAATCACCAAGAAGTCAATGGAAGGACAAATGCAAGACAACTCTATCAAAAGGAGGGCGCAGGAGTTCCTCCCTGAATTTCCTAAAATTGACTACTGGACCAGCCTAGAAGCATCTATCATCAAGTTATAAGAAACTATGGAGCAACTGAAGGAAGAACAGCAGAATCAGAACTGCATGCTCTGCAAATTGCTGAAGGAACAAGAGAAGTAGGGGCGTGAACTCCAAGAGTTGAAACGCCAAAAGCTCTCATCTCAAGTTGAGGGAGCATCCACTTCTCAAAATCAAGGTTTTTGAGTCCTAACTCTGTGAAAACCTCTATCATTAGGAGCCTATTTAAATTTTTGTTTTTTTTATTTTCTAGTCTCATCTTATATTTATTTTTGAGTCTTGTTTTTAATTCATAATTAATAAAATTTAAAATTCATGTCTTAAAGCTATGAATGTCCTATGAATCCATCACCTCTCTTAAATGAAAAATGCTTTAATCACAAAAGAACAAGAAGTACAGGATTTCGAAATTTAACCTTGAAACTAGTTGAATTAGTTTGATGTGGTGACAATAATTTTTGTTTTCCGAATGAATGCTTGAACAGTGCATATGTCTCTTGAATTTGTTGTTTTGAGAATGTTAAAAATTGTTGGCTCTTGAAAGAATGAGGAAAAAGAGAACTGTTATTGAGGATCTAAAAAATTCATCTAATTGATTCTTGAAGCAAGAAAAAGCAGTGGATACAAAAAAAAATTCGAAAAAGAAAGAAAGAGAAAGAAAAAGAAAGGAATAAAGTTATGATCCAAGGCAAAAAGAGTGTGCTTAAGAACCCTGGACACCTCTAATTGGGGACTCTAGCAAAGCTGGGTCACAATCTGAAAAGGTTCACCCAATTATGTGTCTGTGGCATGTATGTATCCGGTGGTAATACTGGAAAACAGAGTGCTTTGGGCCATAGCCAAGACTCATACACTAGCTATGTTCAAGAATCATTATACTTAACTAGGAGAATCAATAACACTATCTGAGTTCTGAGTTCCTATAGATGCTAATCATTCTGAACTTCAAAGGATAGAGTGAGATGCCAAAACTGTTCGGAAGCAAAAAGCTACTAGTCCCGCTCATCTAATTGGAGCTAAGTTTCCTTGATATTTTGGAGTCTATAGTATATTCTCTTCTTTTTATCCTATTTTGATTTTCAGTTGCTTGGGGACAAGCAACAATTTAAGTTTGGTGTTGTGATGAGCGGATAATTTATACGCTTTTTGGCATTGTTTTTAGTATGTTTTTAGTATGATCTAGTTAGTTTTTAGTATATTTTTATTAGTTTTTAGTTAAAATTCACTTTTCTGGACTTTACTATGAGTTTGTGTGTTTTTCTGTGATTTCAGGTATTTTCTGGCTGAAATTGAGGATCCTGAGCAAAAATCTGATTCAAAGACTGAAAAGGACTGCAGATGCTGTTGGATTCTGACCTTCCTACACTCGAAATGGATTTTCTGGAGCTACAGAAGCCCAATTGGCGCGCTCTCAACGGCATTGGAAAGTAGACATTCTGGGCTTTCCAGCAATATATGATAGTCCATACTTTGCCCAAGATTTGATGGCCCAAACCGGCGTTCAAAGTCACCCTCAGAATTTCCAGCGTTAAACGCCCAAACTGGCATGAAAGCTGGCGTTTAACTCCAGAAAAGGTCTCTACATGAAAATGCTTCATTGCTCAGCCCAAGCACACACCAAGTGGACCCAGAAGTGGATTTTTACGTCATTTACTCATTTCTGTATACCCTAGGTTACTAGTTTACTATTAATAGATCTTTTGACATTGTATCTGTACCTCATGACACTTTACACGTTTCTCATTGTATCTTCCACAGCATGAGTCTCTAAACCCCATGGTTGGGGGTGAGGAGCTCTGCTGTGTCTTGATGGATTAATGCAATTACTACTGTTTTTCATTCAATCATGCTTGCTTCCATTCTAAGATATTACTTGTTCTTAAACCGGATGAATGTGATGATCCGTGACAATCATCATCATTCTCAACTATGAACGTGTGCCTGACAACCACCTCCGTTCTACCTTAGATTAAGTAGATATCTCTTGGATTCTTTAATCAGAATCTTCGTGGTATAAGCTAGAACTGATGGCGGCATTCAAGAGAATCCGGAAGGTCTAAACCTTGTCTGTGGTATTCTGAGTAGGATTCAATGATTGAATAACTGTGACGAGCTTCAAACTCCTGAGGGTGGGGCGTTAGTGACAGACGCAAAAGAATCACTGGATTCTATTCCGGCCTGATTGAGAACCGACAGATGGATAGCCGTGCCGTGACAGGGTGCGTTGAACATTTCCACTGAGAGGATGGGAGGTAGCCACTGACAACGGTGAAACCCTTGCATACAGCTTGCCATGGAAGGAGCCTTGCGTGTTTGAAGAAGAAGACAGTAGGAAAGCAGAGATTCAGAAGACAGAGCATCTCCAAAACCTCAACCTATTCTCCATCACTGCAATTCAAGTACCTGTTTTATGTTCTTTTGCTTTTTACAATCAATCCTGATAATTTCTGATATCCTGACTAAGATTTACAAGATAACCATAGCTTGCTTCAAGCCGACAATCTCCGTGGGATCGACCCTTACTCACGTAAGGTATTACTTGGACGACCCAGTGCACTTGCTGGTTAGTTGTGCGGAATTGCAAAAAGTGTGATTGCAATTTCGTGCACCGCATGTAAACACCCAAGCCAGGCTTGGGTACTTAGTCGGACAACTACCTGTATTACATCCTGGGATCACAAAATATGAGGACGTAAAGGATGAATTAGCACGAGTGGAATGAGAAAGGGCCGAAAAGAGTCATGAATCAGTAAGGAAGGCACTAGAAGATTGGAAAATAGCCAGAATGAATCGAATGAAAGGAAGCACAAGTGGACATAAAGAAGACAAGGAAGCAAAAGAACATGAGCATTCCAATAAGTGAAAGGTGGTGGAGTTCCTTCTTAGTTCTATCTCTTTCAAAGCTTTAAATAAGAAAAATCATGTATGAAATAGAACATGTGTCCATAGTAGCTTAGGAATCTTCAATTATGCTTTAAAATTTTTTTTCTTAGGTCCATGCTCACTATTCTAATGTCCCTAGTTTTCATTTTCATCTTGCTTATATGTATGCTTGTCCTTTAAGTTAATTAAAAAAAATGTTATGAAAAGAACAAGAGTGGAGTTATCTTGTGAAGTGAATTCTGAATATTTGTGGTAGGGTGATTAATTAGCTAAATTGGTTCACCAACAAGGTAGGAAGGCAACTATCTATCCTGAATCCTATGCTTGAACCACATCCTATGAGACTAACCAAATAATAAGATCCCAATAAGAAAAGAGTAAGAGCAATAAAAGTTGAAAAGGAAAGAAAAACAATAAAAAATAATGCTAGGCACCAAGGGTTTGAAGATTGAGGCATGTGTCTGTGGTGTTCATGTACAAAGGATATGCTTGGATGAATAAGCTCTTAGGGGTGCCTTATCACTTGGTAACTTGGATTAACTAATCCGGGATTATCAGCTGAAAGTCCACTATCAAGAGTGACCTTTGCCACAGAACACTTAGTAACCCAAAGAGGTGCTGGACACCAAGGTCTCAAGAAAGAAAAATAACAAACCATGTCCCTGTGGTGTGTATGTATGGGGAAAAGAGACTTGAGGGAGTAAGTCCTTAAGGGTGTTTTAACACCTAGCACCTTGAACCAACTGGTTTGGGAGTGTTGGCTGAAAGCTTATCATAAAGAGTCGCCCTCTTACAGAGCACTTAGCCTAAAAAGGAATGCAATAAACCTTGGAAAAGAAGGAAGGATCAAAAACTAGGAAGTCTCAAAGGATGCAATCAAGAGAGTGATCAAGGGCATGATAAAGGCTTGAAACCCAGTAAAGGAATGAACCTAAGTTGCTATGCATGAAACCCCATAAACTAGGAATTTTACTTTTATATTGATCATCTTGTTTCTTTTATTCATTCTTCCTATGTTTTAGTACTTGCTTAGGGACAAGCAAGCTTTTAGTTTGGTGTTGTGATGCCAGGGCATCTAGGCCAGTTTCACTAACCTTTTCTTTACTGTTTTAGGGTAGTTTCATGCATTTTCTTAGTGAATAAGGCAAGTTTTTGGATGAAAATACACTCACACCTTGATTCAAGCAACTATTGTGAATTTTACATGATTTCATATGGATTTTGCAAGGATTGAATGACAAATTGATGTTGCATAATATCATGACTTGGGCTAGAGCTTTGATGCACTTTATTTGCTTGATTTCAGGACAAAGGAAGCAAGGAAGAACCACGCTAGTAGCCACATTAATCTAGTTAACGTGACCACTAACGTGGAATGGGAATGAGCTTGCAACGTTAATGAGAAAAGTGATCACCAATAACGCCTGCGAAGCCATCATAAGCCCACGTTAATTCCCATGTTAACTAGGTTAACGTGGTAGTTAACATGGAGATAAAGAGAGCTCCAGCGTTAGTGGTAAACATGAACACCACTAATGCTCCAAAAGTTGGTAATTAGCCACGTTAAGAGTCACGTTAACTTAGTTAACGTGAACTCTAACGTGGAAGGGAGGAACAATGCCAACGTTAGTGACACTCACCTTTGTCACTAACGTTGGATCAAGCTAGCATTGCCCACGTTAGTGGTCACGTTATGACCACTAATGTGAAAGTTAACGTGGAGCTAAGATTGATGAGCCAACGTTAGTGACACTCACCTTTGTCACTAACGTTGGAGATGGCATTCACTACCACATTAGTGGCCACGTTAACTTAGTTAACATGAACTCTAACATGGAGAGTAGGGGCATTTGGAGCGTTAGTGACAAAGGTAAGTGTCACTAACGCTCTCGAAGATGAGGCATGCCCACGTTAAGAGCTACGTTAGTTATACTAACGTGAACTCTAATGTAGGGACAAAGGGCACAATGCAACGTTATTGGAAAAGGTGATTCCCAATAACGCTTGCGAAGGTTCATAAGGCAACGTTAGTGGTCATGTTAGTGCCACTAACGTTGAAGTTAGCGTGGATTATATGGGGTTGGAACGTTAGTAAAAAAAGGTGATTACCACTAACGTTCTCGAACCCACATTCTCACTTAACGTTAACATCACTAACGCCCATGCCTAACTCACACTTTTCTGCAAGCTGAGCCCACTAAAGATTATAACTGCTTCAACTCAAGATCTAAGGCCCACATCTAAGTCTTGAAGAACTCACTAGAAGATCAAGAAGAGTAGAATATATAGGAGTAGTTTTGAACTATAGAGAAGCTTGGCACTTTGGAGAACTACCCTCTGTATATTTACTTTTCTGCATTTTTACTAGTGAAGGATGTATTCCTTTCTGCCATTTTCCATTCCCAGAGCTATGAACAACTAAACCCCTTTCATTGGGTTAGGGAGCTCTGTTGTAATTTGATGAATCAATTATAGTTTTCATTCTTTTTCTTCTTTCTTCTCTTTTGATTTACTAGAAAGCTTTCGATCTTAATTCAATTGGTTAATTGTCTTGGAAAAGAAACTCTCCATAATTGAATCTCCTCTGAGCCTTTGAAAAGGAATGAGGAGATCATGCTAGAAATGCTTTTTCGTGTTGGACCAAATTGGGGTTTGGGCGGATATAGTGACATGTAATCCTCCCAACACTTTGATTTGAAAATACATGTGGTATAATCAGTGACCATATTTCATCTCTTCTCATGAGCAATTAAATCAAGGAATTGGGCAATTGTTCAAGCTTAGAGAGATTGGATTGCCAAGGAATTGGGATCCAATCACTTAAGATTGCTAAGGAGATCAATAAATGCATTGATTGAGGAAGAGATGAAAATGAATTTGATCCGGAGAATGCAACATCTCCTAAGCCCAATGAATTTTCATTCTGATCTTACCCATTCTCTTTACTTTCTGCCATTTATTTCCATGCTCATTTCCCCAAATCCCCATTTAAGATTCTGCATTTTATTTTCTGCTATTTACTTTTCTGCCATTTAATTTTCTGTAATTCTCAAACTATACTCTGTTTAACTCAACTAGCATACTCTTCCAACTAAAGTTGCTTGACCAATCAATCCCTGTGGGATTCGACCTCACTTTATTGTGAGTTTTTACTTGACGACAATTCGGTATACTTGCTGAAGAGAAATTTGTTGAGAGACAAGCTTTTGTGCATCAGAAATCCTATCCTAGTTATCCTTATCAATTGTGATGAGAATTGTTCATTTCTCCCACTTAGTTAACCCTCAACGAATGAAGGAAAGTTAAGTGGACTAATCAATTTGATTCCTCAAGTCCTAGTCAGCTCCTAAGGAAAGACTTGCTTTAGTGGAATCTGGTGGACGAAATTGTGATTCCTTTGTTATTGTATTGTGTAAAATTCATTGCTTTTTCAACTATGTGTGGACACAACTCCGTTCAACTTAACCAGCAAGTGTACTGGGTTATCCAAGTAATACCTTACGTGAGTAAGGGTCGATCCCACAGAGATTGTTGGTATGAAGCAAGCTATGGTCACCTTGTAAATCTCAGTTAGGCAGATTAAATTGGTTTATGATGAGTTTCGAAAATTAATTAATAAAAAGAAAATAAAAAGGGATAGAAATACTTATGTAAATTAATAGTGAGAATTTCAGATAAGTGTATGGAGATGCTGTGCTCCTCTTGAATCTCTACGTTCCTGTTACATTCATCCAATCCTTCCTACTCCTTTCCATGGCAAGCTGTATGTAGGGCATCACCGTTGTCAATGGCTACATCCCATCCTCTCAGTGAAAACGTTCCTATGCTTTGTCACAGCACGGCTAATCATCTGTCGGTTCTCAATCAGGTTGGAATAGAATCCCTTGATTCTTTTGCGCTTGTCATCACGCCCAGCCTTCAGGAGTTTGAAGCTCGTCACAGTCATTCAATCCCAGAATCCTACTCGGAATACCATAGACAAGGTTTAGACTTTCCGGATCCTCATGAATGCCGCCATCTATCTAGCTTATACCATGAAGATTCTATTGGGGAATCTAAGAGATATGCGCCCGGCCTAAGGTAGAACGGAAGTGGTTGTCAGTCACGCGCGTTCATAGGTGAGAATGATGATGAGTGTCACGGATCATCACATTCATCAAAGTTAAGTGTAACGTATATCTTGGAATAAGGATAGAAGAGAATTGAATGGAAAGTAATAATAATTGTATTGAAACTTGAGGTACAGCAGAGCTCCACACCCTTAATCTATGGTGTGCAGAAACTCCACTGTTGAAAACACATAAGTAAAAGGTTCAGGCATGGCCGAATGGCCAGCCCTCTCCATGATCAAGAGACCGAATAGTCAAAAGATTAAACTGTCAAAAGATTAAACTGTCAAAAGATTAAACTGTCAAAAGATGTCTAATACAATAGTAACTTATCCTATTTATACTAGACTAGCTACTAGGGTTTACATGAGTAAGTATTTGATGCATAAATTCACTTCCGGGGCCCACTTGGTGTATGCTTGGGCTGAGCGTGATCTATCCACGAGCTGAGGCTTTTCTTGGAGTTGAACTCCAAGTTATAACGTGTTTTGGGCGTTCAACTCCGGATCATGACGTTTTTCTAGCGTTTAACTCCAGACAGCAGCATGTACTTGGCGTTCAACGCTAAGTTACGTCGTCAATTTTGGAATAAAGTATGGACTATTATATATTGCTGGAAAGCTCTGGATGTCTAATTTCTAACGCCATTGAGAGCGCACCATTTGGAGTTCTGTAGCTCCAGAAAATCCATTTCGAGTGCAGGGAGGTCAGATTCCAACAGCATCAGCAGTCCTTTTGTCAGCCTTTTTCAGAGTTTTGCTCAAATCCCTCAATTTCAGCCAGAAATTATCTGAAATCACAGAAAAACACACAAACTCATAGTAAAGTCCAGAAATGTGAATTTAACATAAAAACTAATGAAAATATCCCTAAAAGTAGCTTGAACTCACTAAAAACTACCTAAAAACAATGCCAAAAAGCGTATAAATTATCCACTCATCAGAATCCAAATCAATCAGCAACTTTCAATTATCAATCAATAAAGGAGTTTGATAACTCAAGTGTTACCAATTACTCAACCAAGCCAAGAATATAGAATCCTACTCTAACATCCTTCTAAGCATTTTGTCAAGTACTTGGAGGGCATAACATAAAAACATAGAAAAGCAATAAGAGATAATAAAATCCAAACAATCAATTGCATTAATATGGAAATTGAATCTAACAACAAAATTTCACAAACTAAAGTAATAACAATGAGTAATTAATAAGAGTAGAAGAGAAATCCTAAATCCTAAAACCTAGAGAGAGGAGAAAGCCTCTGTATCTAAAAACTACATCTAAATCCTAAAATTGTGTGAATGAAAAAGTTAATGATTGAATGAATTGATTTTCTCACTCTGTAGCCTCTAATCTGTGTTTTCTGGGCCAAAAACTGGGTCAAAAACAGCCCATAAATCGCTCCCAGCGATTTCTGCATCTTCTGCACGTGGCACACATTACGCGTGCACGTGGGTCACGCGTACACATCGTCTGGTGAAATCCCTAGTCACGCGTACGTGTCAATCACGTGTACACGTCGCCCCTCTTTTGCGCTGGTCATTCATACGCGTCGTCCACGCGTATGCATCACGTCCCGCTAGTCAGCTTCATTATTCCTTTGTGTTCCTTTCATTTTTGCAAGCTTCCTTTTCATTCTCCAAGCTATTCTTGCCCTATAAAGCCTGAAGCACTTTAACACAGATCACAGCATCAAATGGTATATAGAGGAGTTAAAATTTGATAATTTAAAAGCTCTGGAGGCGAGTTTTCAATCATAGCATGAAATCAGGAAGGCAACGTAGAACATGTAAATTTTATGACTAAGTGTAGGAATAATCTGATAAATTCCACTCAATTTAGCACAAAATAAATCATAAAATAGTGGTTTATCACTTATATATATATATATATATATATTGTGGAACATGTTTTAAGCTAAGAACACAAGCATGTGAGTTTTGAGCCTAATGGTGTGGTTACATCTTATAACCACTTATTTTCCTTCTTGTGTGCATTATTCTCTTTCTATGATTATGATCTTTGATTTGTTTAATTCTTTATGTCCATTATTCCTTGTATACATGCATTTATATAATTGAGGCCATCATTTCATTAGCTCACTTACCCAAATAGCCTTACCTTTTATCTTCCATTGTTAGCCAACTTTGAGCCTACGATTAATCCCCTTTGTTCTTAATATTAGCACATTACAAGCCTTAAAGCGAAAAACAATAATTGTCCTTTATTTGGATTTTTGATTAGCTTAGACTAGTGAGTTCGTGTATCATTCAAGTGTGGGAAAATTTGGGACATTGGTTGGGAAAAGGTGTGTGTTGTATTTTGTTGAAAATCATGGGAATTGAGTACATACTCATGTGTTAATTAAATGTAAAACCATATACATTGATACTTTTGTACATCCTTTATTGCAAAAAGAAAAAAATGAGAAAATAAAAAGAAAAAAATATACATATACAAAAGAAAAAAAATAGAAAGAAAAAAAAGAAAAAGAAAATAAATAAAAGGGGACAAAATGCTCCAAAGTGAAGCTCAATAATAGTCAATGCATATGAGTTGTGGTAAAAAAAAAGAGAATGCATGAGTTTGTGAAAAAGTGAAGAATGGGTAGTTAGGTTAGCACTTAATTGTATAGGTTGTCATAGGTTAGGTGATAAACCCCATTTGTAGGGTTTATCTTGTATTGATTTTTGGGGATTTTATCACCTTTTACCCACATTTATTCAATGAAATAGCATGATTTTGTATATTCTCCTTTAATTGTGCTTAAGAGTGAAAACATGCTTTTTAGGACTTAAAATAGCTAAATCTAATTCACCTTGATTCCATTAGATGCCTTGATATGTTTGTTAAGTGATTTCAGATTTAGGAGGCAAAGATTGGATAAAGGGAATGAAGGAAAAGCTTGTAAATATGGAGAACTCATGAAGAATGAAGGAATCGCAAAAGTTGTCAAGCCGAACTCTTCACACTTAATCGGTCATAACTTGAGCTACAGAGGTCCAAATGATGCGGTTCTGGTTGGGTTGGAAAGCTAACATCTGGGGCTTCGAAATGATATAAGATTTGCTATAGTTGCTATAGGTATGGTGATGCGCACGCGCACTGTATGCGCACGCGTCGTTGCTGCCATATGATCCACTTAAAGCAATATGTGGCCAGCGATTTTAGAAGCCTTGTCGGCACAATCCAACTCATTTTTTATGCTATTTAAGCCAAGGATTGAAGAGGGGTGAGGGAGTTAGTTACCATTATTTTAGTTGAGCTTAGTTTAGTAGTTAGAGTTAGTTTCTAGAGAGAGAAGCTCTCTCTTCTCTCTAGAATTAGGATTAGGTTTAGTTCTTAGATCTAGGTCTTAATATTTGCTTTCATCTTCTTCTACTTCTCAATTCTTTGTTGTTACATTCATCATTCTTCTACTCTTTTGTTGTAATCTCTTTTATGTTATTCTTGTGTTTTGTTATAGATTTACTTTTGTTCCTTCTACTTTCTTTTAATTCAATTCAAGGTAATTCATAATAATTGTGTTCATTTGATTTGTTGTTGTTAATTCTTTGCAATTAGTTGTTGTTAGATATTGTTCTTGTTGTTGATTTACTATGATTTCCTTTTATGCCTTCCAAGTGTTTGATGAAATGCTTGGTTGGATTTTAGAGTAGAATTTTATACTCTTGGCTTGGAAAGGTAACTTAGGAACTCTTGAGTTACTAATGTCCAAGTGATTGATGATTGGGAGCCATTGACTCTAGTTCTCACTAATTGAATTAGTGGAGAGTTAGGACCTATGGACTAGGATTGATATAACTCATTTGACTTTCCTTTACTAAGTTAGAGGATGACTTAATGGGATCAATCCTTGCTAATTCTCATATTGTGATTAGTGATTAGGATAGAGATCCTTGACCACCAACCCTTGCCAAGACCTTTTTAGCTATTAGTTTACTTTTTTTGCCATTTATCTTTCATGTCTCTTATCAAAACCCCAAAAATAACTCATAACCAATAACAAGACACTTTATTGTAATTCCTAGGGAGAACGACCCGAGGTTCAATACTTCGGTTTATAAATTTTAGGGGCTTGTACTTGTGACAAACAAATTTTTGTATGAAAGGGTTATTGTTGGTTTAGAGACTATTCTTTACGACGAGATTTCATTAGTGAAATTCTAAACCATCAAAAATCCGTTCATCAAAATGGCGTCGTTGCTGGGGAGTTGCAATGGTGTTGTGTTATTGGTTATTGTATATATGTGAATATTGTGAATATATTGCCTTTTGCTTTATTTGCTAGTTGTAGAATTTTGTTTCTCTTGATTTCTATTAGCTTTTGAATTTTATTTTCTCTTTTCATTATGAATTCTCACTTTGGCTATGAGTGTGATTACAACTATGTTGTAGGTGATGAGAACTATAATGAGAATGTGTATCAAGGATGGGATAACCAAAGGTGGGAGGAGCCATATGCATATGATCAATCTTCATGGCAACAACCTCCACCAATGCACTATGAAGAAGAGCCATTCTATTAGGCACACCAATCAAATGGCTATGGTGAATCTCCTTGTGACTTTCAAGAATCATCATCACCATATGCCTATGACTTCAATCCTCAACATGAACCATACTCACAAGCCTCTTTTCACCAAATACCTCCATATGACCTTGATCCATATCCACCATACCAACCACCTTTTGAGCCATATAAACCATATATAGAGCCACCACCATTCCAACATCAATATTTTCAAGAGCCACCCCCTCCATATTATTACTAAGATGAACCACCTCCAATATATGAAACTTTCCAACCACAAGATGAATACTACTTTCCACCACAACCTCCCATGGAAGAATACTCATGTCCTTCAATCCAAGAGCCCTATGATCCTACTCATGATATCCAAGCGGACCAAGAGTCAAGGGATCATCTCAAGGAAGTATTGGATCAATTTCAAGCAACCATGGAGCATGTTGTGCAACAAGTGGAAAAAGTGGAGAATGTTGAATCACCACACCCTAATTATGATGAACCACCTTTCTATTATGAACCCTTCTCCCAATATGATGAACCCTCCCATCCACCCCAACCTCTAATGGATGAAACCCTCGTGTTCTTCTTCAAGGACAAGAGGAGATGACAAGGGATGTGCAACAATTCATGACCACCTTGGATGAGGTGGTAAACCGGCTAGCATCCCAACTTTTGGACACTCAAGGAACTCCCACGGCTACATGTGGAAAATCAAAAGAAGAGCATAGCATGAAGGAGAGATTGGAAACTCCGGTGGAAAAGGATGAAGACTACTTTGTGTTAGAACAATTGGAGGAACCTATGACCATTGAAGAAGAGGAAGAAGTGGTTGAAGACTTAGGAGATGCGGAACCCCCATGGGAAGCTAGAGTTATAGAAAACCCCCCCCCCAAGAAGATTAAAGTTGATGTTGAGGAGGAGTGTGCACAACCTCCAAGGCATATCCCATATGAAGACTTGGAAGGAATAGAGCAAGAATCGAGTTCCCTCAGTGATGAAGATCAAGCATCAAATCCTAGTGGTGAATCGTTTGAACTTGAAGAACCTTCTCCCGATGAAGAAGAGAGCGATGTGGAGGTAGATTTCTCTCAACCTCCCATTTATGATTTAAATGATGGAGAAGTTACTAATTAGTCATAGTTTAGTTTTAGAAGTATTTTAGAGTTACTTTCTAGAGAGAGAAGCTCTCTCTTCTTTCTAGAGTTAGTTTAGATCTAGATCTACTTCTTTTACTTCTTCTCTTTTGCTTTGGATTTCCTCTTTTATCTTTAATTGTTCTTTTGTGGTTGTAGAATTTGATGCATGGAAACTTGTCTCTTAACAAATTTCCCTTCGGCAATTATACCGAATTGTCGTCAAGTAAAAACTCACAATAGAGTGAGGTCGAATCCCACAGGGATTGATTGGTCAAGCAACTTTAGTTGGAAGAATATGCTAGTTGAGCTAAACAGAAGGTAGTCGGTATTACAGGAAATTAAATAGCGGGAAAGTAAATGGCAGAAAATAAGTGCAGAATCTTAAATGGGGATTTGGGGAGATGAACATGAAAATAAAGAGCAGAAAGTAAAGAGAATGGGTAAGATCAGAAATGGAGAATTCATTGGGCTTAGGAGATGTTGCATTCTCCGGATCAAGTTCATTCTCATCTCTTCCTCAATCAATGCATTCATTGATCTTCTTGGCAATCTTAAGTGATTGGATCCCAATTCCTTGGCAATCCAATCTCTCTAAGCTTAAATAATTGTCCAATTCCTTGATTTAATTGTTCATGGGAAGAGATGAAGTGTGGTCACTGATTATACCACATGTATTTCCAAATCAAAGTGTTGGGAGGATTACATGTCACTATATCTGTCCAGACCCCAATTTAGTCCAACATGAGAAAGCATTTCTAGCATGATCTCCTCGTCCCTTTTCCAAGGCTCAGAGGAGATCTAATTATGGAGAGTTTCTTTTCCAAGACAACTAACCAATTGAATTAAGATCGAAAGCTTTCTAGCAAATCAAGAGAAAAAAAAAAGAGGAAAAAGAATGAAAACTATAGTTGATCCATCAAATTACAACAGAGCTCCCTAACCCATTGAAAGGGGTTTAGTTGTTCATAGCTCTGGAAATGGAAAATAGTAGTGAAGAATACATGCTTAGCTAGAAAAATGCAGACAGAAAGTAAATATACAGGGGGTAGTTCTCCAAAGTGCCCAGCTTCTCTATAGTTCAAAACTACTCCTATATATACTATTCTTCTTGATCTTCTAGTGAGTTCTTTAAGTCTTGAATGTGGGCCTTAGATCCTGAGTTGAAGCAAGTACAATCTTCAGTGGGCTCAGCTTGCAGAAAAGTGTGAGTTAGGCATGGGCGTTAGTTAGGACGTTAGTGGTGTTAACGCTAAGTGAAAATGTGGGTTCGAGAGCGTTAGTGGCAATCACCTTTCTCACTAACGTTCCCACCTCAAAATAGTCCGCGTTTACTTCAACGTTAGTGGCACTAACGTGACCACTAACGTTGCCTCATGATCCTTCGCAAACGTTATTGGGAATCACCTTTTCCAATAACGTTGCATTGTGCTCCCTTTCTCCACGTTAGAGTTCACGTTAACTAGGTTAACGTGGCTCTTAACGTGGGTATGCCTAAGCTTCGAGAGCATTAGTGACATTTACCTTTGTCACTAACGCTCCAAACGCCCCTCCTCTCCACATTAGAGTTCATGTTAACTAGGTTAGCGTGGCCACTAACGTGGTAGTGAATGCCATCTCCAACGTTAGTGACAAAGGTGAGTGTCACTAACGTTGGCACATCATGCTTAGCTCCACGTTAACTTTCACATTAGTGGTCTTAACGTGACCACTAACGTGGGCAATGTTGGCTTGATCCAACGTTAGTGACAAAGGTGAGTGTCACTAACGTTGGCATTGTCTTTCCCTTCCACGTTAGAGTTCACGTTAACTAGGTTAACGTGACTCTTAACGTGGCTAATTGCCAATTTGTAGCGTTAGTGGTATTCACTTTTACCACTAACGCTGGAGCTCCCTTTTTCTCCACGTTAACTATCACATTAACCTAGTTAACGTCGCAATTAACGTGGGCTATTGATGGCTTCGTAGGCGTTATTGGCGATCACCTTTTCCATTAACGCTACAAGCTTGTCCCTATTCCACATTAGTGGTCACGTTAATTAGGTTAATGTGACTGCTAACGTGGCTTCTTCTTGCTTCCTTTGTCCAGAAATCAAGCAAATAAAGTGTATCAAAGCTCTAGCCCAAGTCATGAGATTATGCATCATCAATTTGTCATTCAATCCTTGCATAATCCTTATGAAATCATGTGAAATTCACAATAGTTGCTTGATTCAAGGTGTAAATGAAATTTCATCCAAAACTTGCTTATTTCCTAAGAAAATGCATGAAACTACCCTAAAACAGTAAAGAAAATGTCAGTGAAACTGGCCTTGATGCCCTGGCATCACAACACCAAACTTAAAGCTTCCTTGTCCCTAAGCAAGTACTGAAACATAGGAAGAATGAATGAAAGAACAAGATGAACAAATAATTATAATAGAAGTTAAATCCCTGGTTTATGGGGTTTCATGCATAGCAACTTAGGTTCATTCTTTCACTGGCTTCCAGGCCTTTATCATGCCCTTGAATACTTGCTTGATTGCATCCTTTGAGACTTCTTAATTATTGATCCTCCCTTCCCTTCCAAGGTTTATTGCATTCCCTTTTAGGCTAAGTGCTATGTAAGAGGGCGACTCTTTAAGATAAATTTTCAGCCAACACTCCCGAACCAGTTGGTTCAAGGTGCTAGGTGTTAAGACACCCTTAAGGACTTACTCCCTCAAGTCTCTTTCCCCCATACATACACACCACAGGCACATGGTTTGTTATTTTTCTTTCTTGAGACCTTGGTGTCCAGCACCTCTTTGGGTTGCTAAGTGCTTTGTGGCAAAGGTTACTCTTGATAGTGGACTTTCAGCTGATAATCCCGGATTAGTTAACCCAAGTTACCAAGTGATAAGGCACCCCTAAGAGCTTATTCATCCAAGCATATCCTTTGCACATGAACACCACAGACACATGCCTCAATCTTCAAACCCTTGGTGCCTTGTATTATTTCTTATTGTTTTTCTTTCCTTTTCACTTTTATTGCTCTTTTTCTTTTCTTATTAGGATCTTATCAATTAGCTAGTCTCCTGGGGTGTGTTTCAAGCATATGATTCAGGGTAGATAGTTGCCTTCCTACCTTGTTGGTGAACCAACTTAGCTAATTAATCACCCTACCACAAACATTCAGGATTTACTTCACAAGATAACTCAACTCTTGTTCTTTTCATAACATCTTCTTTTTGATTGTCTTAAAGGACAAGCATACAAGTAAGCAGCGGTGAGAATGCAGTAGGGACACTAGACTAGTAAACATAGACCTAAGCAATGAAAACTTCTAAAGGCAGAATTGAAAATCTTAAACTACTATAGAAGCATGTTTTATTTCATATATGATTTTCCTTATTTAAAGCTTGAAAGAGATCAAACTAAGAAGGAACTCCACCACCTTTTATTCTTGGGGATGCTCATGTTCTTTTGCTTCCTTGTCTTCTTTGTGTCCACTTGTGCTTCCTTTCATCCAATTTATTCTGGCTATTTTCCAATCTTCTAGTGCCTTCCTCACTGATTCATGACTCTTTTCGGCCCTTTCTCGTTCCACTCGTGCTAATTCATCCTTTATGTCTTCATATCTTATGATCCCATGGTGTAATACAGGTAGTTGTCCGACTAAGTACCCAAGCCTGGCTTGGGTATTTACATGATATCTAGTCTCACTCATATAAACCCCTTCGGAAAAAGCTCTGTACTCGTCAAAGAGATCTGCCTGTTCTCCTTATTTCCGATGCATCTCATAAATGTGTGCACATTGATGTGCTTGGATGTTGATTAGCTTTTGGATGGCTTCTTTTTGTTAATCTTGCTTTTGGTTCAAGTTATGGAAGGACTCATTCCACTGTCTCCCTTGTTCCAATTACTGCTCCATCAATTGTTTTTTCTACTCCCCTTGTTGATTCATCCATATAGAGAGTGATTCTTCTTGGCGGTCCATTATTTGCATTTGAAGCTCCTTCTGTGCCCCTTGATTCTCCATGTATTGCCTAGACAAGGTATCAAAAGCCTCTTGTAATTGGTGCATGTCTAAGGTGGCTGGGGCTTGCTCATGTGGGTTTTGTCCTTCCTCAGCTTGATGAGCTGGCCTCTTTCTTAGTCTTCGTTGAGGTAGGGGAGGTGCAGCAGCATGCATCCGTCGAAAAGTAATTGGAAGGCTGACTTTTATCCACTCGGGGTTTCCATCTTTGAACACCACCCCAGCTTTGTTGTAAAGACGGAAAATAGTGCTGAGGTAGCCTAACCTTCCTCCAGAATCACTCTTCTCAGCAAGCTTCCGAATGCCTTGGGCTATGAGTTCATGAACTTTGATTTCTCCTCCCTTCATTATGCATTGCACCATTGTTGCTCTCTTAAGATTTACCTCTGAGTTGTTTCTAGCTGGGAGGATGGATCTCCTTACAATTTCGAACAACCCCTTAGCCTCAGGAAGGAGGTCTCCTCTTTTTATAAATCTGGGTTTCCCATGGGGTCTCTGTCCCAATCCGCTCCCTGCACATAGATGTCTTTCATAATCTGGTTGTGGTTGGGGTTGTTATCTATTCTCGAGTGATAGTTTTCTTCTATAAAGGGTATGGTTCGCAGCTTTAACACTCTCATGATGCTCATGGGACTAAAATCCACCATTACCCCTCTCATGAAACTTGTATAGGATTCATCTGCCTTATCATATCTAACCGCGTTTGCATAAAACTCTCTTACCAGAGTTGCGTTCACCCTTGTAATCGGATCGGTGAGGAGCTCCCATCGACGTTTTTCCACCTTCTCTGTGATTTCGGGGCACTCAATTTTTGTGACTTGAAAGCCTAACTCATATATGACTTCATTCTCAGCCATCCACCCAAATTGTAGTGCATGGTAAAAGGTTTTAAATTTCTTTTCATCAAAAAGAGGCTGCTTCATAGGTTCTTTCCCCTTTTGCCTCTTGGAGCTTGATGATGCCATGCAAGAGACTTGGTGTGTGGAGATATTGAGTGTGTGTGTTCAAGAGAAGGAAGAGAAATGAATGAGAATGAGAATTGCGTAGGGAGAGGTGTAGAATGGGGGTTATTCATATAAAAAGGATGATGGGTGTTTGAAGGGTGTGGATTGATGGTGTTGCTTAATGATGGACAGTTGGGGTTTGGCATTAGATGAGCACAAGGATCACCTTTTTTATGAGGGTCTTGGTTCGGCCTCCAAGGCTATCCTACTCCCAATGTTGCATGGCAGCACTTCCCAAGGTACATCCTTTGAAGACACGTGTGTAGTTCCCTTGGTATAGTGGCCGAATCTCCCTTCTTTGGTTGTCCTATCAAGTACCACCAATCCCCTTTTTGATTTCCTATACAAGACAAAAGGAATGCAAAAAGTCAATTGAATTTTTGGTGGAAAAAATTAAAGTGTGAAATAGCTACTGTTAAAATCTTTTTCTTTTGTTTTTAAAATAACTAAATGCTTTTCATGAATGCAAATCAATCGACCACTCAATTTCCCATGCATGCAACGTTGGTAACACCAACTTGTTTGTGATAATATGGTGCAACAAGATTCAAAAAGAATCTCATACCATTGAGTGTGTTCAAGCCCTCTTGGTATGCCTTGAACACCAAACTTATCATGTACTATGTGCTGCATGTAGGGATTCTTATATTGTTGTCGAAGTTGATTTAGAATCCATGAACTTTGCTTTATTACTACTATTAGAGATTAAAGAGAGATGGTATGGAACATGGGTTGCCTCCCATGAAGCACTTTTTTAGCGTCATTAGCTTGACGTTTGGCTTTTGTCAGGGTGGTTGGTAGTGCTTCAAGTCTTCCCCCCTTGCAGTGAACCTGTTTCCATTGGCTTTGTTAAGAAGTTCCACATGTTCTAAGGATAAGATTTTGTTGATGGTGTACACTAGAGGCAGCTGAGATTGAATGGTGGGGAGATGAGGTGGTATAGATGGAAAGTAGGTAGAGACCACTTCATCTCCTGGAGAGAAGTCCTCTGTAGGGATTTTCTTATTCCTCCATCCCCTTTGGACCTTTTTCTTTGTTTCCCTTGATGTTACCTTGCTCCTTATGGTTCCTTCTTTCAGGGAGATTTTGTTGCTTATCCCATATGACTCTGGTGAGTCTAGCTTCTCTTGGGTCACACTTGGCTGTTGTTCCTTCTGACTACATTGCTTGTTAACCATAGCAGTTCTTAGGTGTGGTGTTTGTGCTCCCTTGTCTGGCTCTTCCATCAGCTCTTTATTGTGCTCTTCCTTCGACTCTTTGTTATCATTATCTGCTTCTTGTGATGGTTTGAAAACGTTAAAGGTTAGCTGTTCGTCGTGTATCCTCAATACTAGCTCTCCTCGCTCCACATCTATAAGCGCCATGGCTGTGGCTAAAAATGGCCTCCCCAGGATGATGGGGTGGATGGAATTCTCTTCCATTTCTAGGATAACGAAGTTCGTGGGCAGGAAGTAGTTCCCAACCTTTACTAACACGTTCTCCACCACTCCTATTGCCTGTTTTTGAGTTTTGTCAGCCAATTTAATGATTACGTATGTGGGTGTTAGCTCATTTATTTGAAGCTTTTTCATGCGGGATAGAGGCATTAAGTTGATACTTGCTCCCAGGTCACAGAGCCCCTTATCAATCATTGTCTCTCCTATAGCACAGGGAATATGAAAACTCCCTGTATCCTTCTTCTTTGTAGGTGGCTCTATTTGGATGAGAGCACTGCACTCCCTGTTCATCTTTATTGTTTGTCCACCCTTCAATGAACTCTTTTTGGCCAGCAGCTCCTTTATGTACTTGATGTAGAAGGGCATTTGCTGGAGGGCCTTAATGAATGGTATATTTATATCAAGAGATGCAAACATGTCGAGGAATCTTGAATACATTTTCCTTGCTACACCACCTTTGAGCCTCTAGGGAAAGGTGGTGCATATGGGTTCAGGGTCTCCCCCTTTTTTTAGCCCCTCCTTGTGTGTGTGCTGGGGTGTATGGTTTCTTTCTTCATGATTTTCCTTTAGAATGTCTTGGAGATGTTCTATTTGCGTGGGTGCTTCCTCCACACTCCTCTCATCACTTATAGTGATCATCTTGCATTCTTCCCACCTTACTTTTTTTGTTTCTCCTCTTGGGTTCTTCTCTGTGTCACTTGGGAAACTATCAATAGGTTTGGGAAACTGTTGAGAAAGATATCCCACTTGGGACTCCAGCCTCTTGATGATTTCCCCACTCAAAGTTAGGGTGATTTCTCCATCCAGAATTGTAAGTTTTGGAGTATGGATCATGGATCTGTTTGGGTGAGTTTCCAACATAATTGGCTTATTCCTAGTCACCTTCTTCTCCTATATTCACTCCTTCTTGAGCTGGTGATGAAGTGATGACTGCTGCAACTTGGTTTTCTTCTACCTTCTTGGTGAGATCTGCTAGCTGCTTGGTGATCATCTTATTTTGAGCCAGCAATGCATCCATGTGGTTCAGCTCCATTCTTCCTCGAGTGTTACTTCTTTCAGAAGCATAGAAGTAGTCATTCTTAGCTATCATCTCAATAACATCTATGGCTTCTTCAATGGTTTTCTTCTTGTTTAGAGAGCTCCCTGATGAATGGTCTATAGCTTTCTTTGACTCATAATAAAGACCTTCATAGAAAATGTGAAGTTGAACCCATTCATTGAACATCTCCGGTGGGCATCTTCTTGTTAAGTCCTTAAACCTCTCACATGCCTTATAGAGAATTTCGCCATCTTGTTGCCTGAAAGTATACACCTCAGCCCTCAGCCTGTTGATTCTTTGAGGAGGGTAGAATCTTGCCAAAAACTTGTTCACCACATCTTTCCAATTTGTTAAGCTATCCTTCGGGAAGGATTCTAGCCACTTAGATGCTTTGTCCCTAAGTGAAAAAGGGAATAGAGCAGTCTATAGACATCCGGATGGACACCATTAGACTTCACAGTGTCACATATTCTCAGGAAGGTGGTTAGATGTTGATTGGGGTCTTCTTGGGCACTTCCTCCAAATGAGCAGTTGTTCTGAACAAGGGTGATGAGCTGGGGTTTTAATTCAAAGTTGTTGGCATGTATGGTGGGCTTTTGGATGCTACTTCTACAATTTCCTGGATTTGGATTGATGTAAGAGCTTAGAACTCTCTTCTCTTGCCCAGCATGATTTACAGGGCCCTATCTGGCATGGTTGTGAGCTTCTCCTTCATGGTTGTTTTCCAAGTTTTCCTCCATGTTTGTTTCAAAGTACTCTTCCTCTTCCTCAGTACCAACAACTCCTTTTCCTCTTACTTCCCTCCTCAATCTATGGAGGATCCTCTCAGGTTCCGAATCAAAGGAAGTTGAAGCTCCGTTTCTTCTCCCTGTCATACAACTAATAGAGCACACAGCAAGAAATAAAATAAAGATATTATTCTTGTTAGAGTGGCTGTTAGTGTGAGTGGTGCAAATTATCAAACAGTTAGTGGGTTAGTGAGCAGAATTGTAGATAATAACAAAGAAATCAACGAGGGGTGAGGGGATGAAGAAGAAACTAAAGAAACTGAAGATAAATGACTAGATAAAATAAAAAATAAAAGAAAAATGCTCAATCTAGTGAACTTCCAACTTAATTATTGTTGATACAAAATCAATCCCCGGCAACGGCGCCATAAACTTGATGCACGGAAACTTGTCTCTCAACAAATTTCCCTTTGGCAAGTATACCAAATTGTCGTCAAGTAAAAACTCACAATAGAGTGAGGTCGAATCCCATAGGGATTGATTAGTCAAGCAACTTTAGTTGGAAGAGCATGCTAGTTGAGCTAAACAGAAGGTAGTCTGTATTGTAGGAAATTAAATAGCGGGAAAGTAAATGGCAGAAAATAAAGTGCAGAATCTTAAATGGGGATTTGGGGAGATGAACATGGAAATAAATGGCAGAAAGTAAAGAGAATGGATAAGATCAGAAATGGGGAATTCATTGGGCTTAGGAGATGTTGCATTCTCCGGATCAAGTTCATTTTCATCTCTTCCTCAATCAAAGCATTCATTGATCTCCTTGGCAATCTTAAGTGATTGGATCCCAATTCCTTGGCAATCCAATCTCTCTAAGCTTGAACAATCGCCCAATTCCTTGATTTAATTGCTCATGGGAAGAGATGAAGTGTGGTCACTGATTATACCACATGTATTTCCAAATCAAAGTGATGGGAGGATTACATGTCACTATATCCGCCCAGACCCCAATTTGGTCCAACATGAGAAAGCATTTCTAGCAGGATCTCTTCGTCCCTTTTCCAAGGCTCAAAGGAGATCCAATTATGGAGAGTTTCTTTTCCAAGACAACTAACCAATTGAATTAAGATCGAAAGCTTTCTAGCAAATCAAGAGAAAAGAAAGAGGAAGAAGAATGAAAACTATAATTAATCCATCAAATTATAACAGAGTTCCCTAATCCAATGAAAGGGGTTTAGTTGTTCATGGCTCTGGAAATGGAAAATAGTAGTGAAGAATACATACTTAGCTAGAAAAATGCAGAAAGTAAATATACAGGGGGTAGTTATCCAAAGTGCCCAACTTCTCTATAGTTCAAAACTACTTCTATATATACTATTCTTCTTGATCTTCTAGTGAGTTCTTTAAGTCTTGAATGTGGGACTTAGATTTTGAGTTGAAGCAAGTACAATCTTCAGTGGGCTCAGCTTGCAGAAAAGTGTGAGTTAGGCATGGGCGTTAGTTAGGACGTTAGTGGTATTAACGATAAGTGAAAATGTGGGTTCGAGAACATTAGTGGCAATCACCTTTCTCACTAACGTTCCCACCTCAAAATAGTCCATGTTAACTTCAACGTTAGTGGTACTAACGTGACCACTAACGTTGCCTTATGATCCTTCGCAAACGTTATTGGGAGTCACCTTTTCCAATAACGTTGCATTGTGCCCCCTTTCCCCACGTTAGAGTTCACGTTAACTAGGTTAACATGGCTCTTAACGTGGGCATGCCTAAGCTTCGAGAGCGTTAGTGACACTTACCTTTGTCACTAACGCTCCAAACACCACTCCTATCCACGTTAGAGTTCACGTTAACTAGGTTAACGTGGCCACTAACGTGGTAGTGAATGCCATCTCCAACGTTAGTGACAAAGGTGAGTGTCACTAACGTTGGCTCATCATGCTTAGCTCCACGTTAGCTTTCACGTTAGTGGTCTTAACGTGACCACTAACGTGGGCAATGTTGGCTTGATCCAACGTTAGTGACAAAGGTGAGTGTCACTAACGTTGGCATTGTCTTTCCCTTCCACGTTAGAGTTCACGTTAACTAAGTTAACGTGACTCTTAACGTGGCTAATTGCCAATTTGTAGCGTTAGTGGTATTCACTTTTACCACTAACGCTAGAGCTCCCTTTTTCTCCACGTTAACCTAGTTAACGTGGCAATTAACGTGGGCTATTGATGGCTTCGCAAGCATTATTGGCGATCACCTTTTCCATTAACGCTACAAGCTTGACCCTATTCCACGTTAGTGGTCACGTTAATTAGGTTAATGTGACTGCTAACGTGGCTTCTTCTTGCTTCCTTTGTCCTGAAATTAAGCAAATAAAGTGTATCAAAGCTCTAGCCCAAGTCATGAGATTATGCATCATCAATTTGTCATTCAATCCTTGCATAATCCTTATGAAATCATGTGAAATTCACAATAGTTGCTTGAATCAAGGTGTAAATGAAATTTCATCCAAAACTTGCTTATTTCCTAAGAAAATGCTTGAAACTACCCTAAAACAGTAAAGAAAAGGTCAGTGAAACTGGCCTAGATGCCCTGGCATCAGCATTCTACTTCTCTTGTAATGCTTTTGTATTGTTAGTTGTAGTTTATGAATTTTTTTGTAGATTTACATTTCCTTTCAATGCAATTTATTGTTTTCATGTCCTTTGATGCTTGCTTTAGTTTTCTATTGTTGATCTCTTGTCTTGGTTAGTTGTAGTTCCTTTAATTCTTGCAATTTATGATGTTTACTTTTATTGCCTTTTATGTGTTTGTTGAAATGCTTCTTTTAGTTATGAGTTAGGTTTCTCTTCTCTTGGCTTTGGTTGAGTAATTGAAGACTCTTGAGTTATCAAACTCTTTTGTTGATTAACAATTGAAAGTTACTAGTTTATTTGAATTCCACTAAAGCTAGTCTTTCCTTAGGAGTTGACTAGGACTTGAGGAATCAAATTAATTATTTTCACTTGACTTTCCTTCATAGTTAGAGGTTGACTAATTGGAGTAATGGACAATTGATGTCACAATTGAGGAGGATAATGAGGATAGGACTTCTAGTTCTCATACCTTGCCAAGAGCTTTTTACATTTGAGTTCATTTACTTTCTTGTCATTTACTATTCATGTTTCTCACTTAAAACCCAAAATATACATCCTATAACCAATAGTAAGAACACTTCCCTGCAATTCCTTTGAGAGACAACCAGAGATTTGAATACTTCGGTTATTATTTTTAGGGATTTGTACTTGTGACAAACAGTTTTTTGTATGAAAGGATTTTAGTTAGTTTAGAAACTATACTTGTAACAAGAATTTATTTGTGAAATTCTTAACCATAAAAAATTTATTCATCAATCTTGTAAACTTCCGTCATGCTTGTTTAAGATCCCTTAGTTTGTTTTTAGGCATTGAAACAAAAAAGAATACAATAATTGAGTTTAATTAGATGTTTTTCTGTTATGAGTTTAGAAGACGGTGTCTTAGGTTTTGAAAGGTTGTGGATGAATTTGGTGAATGTTGAATTGTGAAGTATTAAATTGAGGAGAATTTGAGAAATGAGAATGCTTGTGATAGATTTGAGAAATTGAGAAGTAATGATATTTATGATGAGGTTAGATCTTGGAAAGGAATGATGAGCTTGTTAGTTATTAAAAAAGTGTGCCAGGCACTATATCCTTGGAACGATAATGTGCAGGGCACTATATCCCTGGGTTGAACTATGATTGATAACCTTCTCTGCCGCATGAGTGTGCCAGGGACTATATCCTTGGGTTACACATGCGAGTGTGCCAGGCACTATATCCACGGATCTACAGTGTGCAGGGCACTATATCCCTGGGTGTATGAGAGTGTGCAGGGCTCTATATTCCTGGCATGGCAAAAAGGCTACATCCAAAAAGGATGTGTCGGGTTAGCATTTATGGACCTACGAGTGATATCATGAGCCAATAGAATAGGCATTCATCATATGCATCTTCTATATGTTTGTTTGCTTTGCTTAAATTCAGTTATGCCTAAATGAATCACATGCCTACTTGCTATTTATTTTACTTGTTGTATATGTATATTACTTGTGCTTTACTTGTATGCATTACCTGTGTTTTCTGTTAGGATTGAGAAGACTTGGTATGCGGTGGTGATGAGATCGCATGGAGGTTAGCTTGGCGAAGGCTGTAGGACAGTAGTGTTATGTTAGTTAGAAATCCCCTAAGTTAGAATACCCTAATTATAGTTTAAATTTTATATTTTTTTTAAGTTTGAATATCTATTTGATGTGAAGTTCTAGGATTGCCTTTGGCATTCTGGATCCTTATATCTTATATATTGGGTACGGTTACCATACTGAGAACTTCCGGTTATCATACCATATATTGTTGTTGTTTTTCAAATGCACGTCGTAACCCACCTCAGTGAGTTATGGATTCGTGACAGAGTGAAGGATCTCTTGATATCTCTTTTTGCATATTTTGGATATTTTGTTGTAGATTCTCTCTATATTTTGTATCTTATACTTTGTCACCTTAGAGGCTAAACTTGAGAGACAGGATGTATATGCTGTTTTAAATCAAACAATCTGTTATGTTTGTATTAACTAGTTGGCCTAAACTCTACGGGCTAGGCTAATACTCTTTTGGTTATATATATATACCTTGCAATCTTGTATCTTTATCATGTTGTATTTTGTGCCTTCCGCTTTTAGTTATCGTGTGAATGCTTCGCACTTTTCTACCTCTATTTTGAGCTTTAATCCTTGATCTGGATCCTCATATTATAATTTCTTTCAATGTATATTACTATATGCGCTTTAGAACTGTTGTGGCACTTTGTTATCCTTTGCTTTACAGCATGAGATAAGGGTTAGGGTAATGTGTAACACCTTACCACACAGAGCCTAACGCTTAAGTCGTAAAGCAAAGGTGGCAAGGTATTACGACCTCCAAAAGTAAAATACGAACATAAATATAGTTGAAAGAATTTATAATTAGGAACCTTGAAGAAAAAGCTAAGCAAAAGTGAAAACGGAAAATCGTATCACACTCGCAAGGTTAATCGTAAAATGGATAGGTAAGATCAAAAGAAGGCTAAAAACATACTATACAGATTAGAATTCCAAAATACAGATATCAAACTCCATACTCAATCTACAAAGCTAAGGTTGGCCAGAGTATGTAATTATATATATTTATATAACCCATAATATAACTCAAACACAAAATAAACACCTGTTTCTCCAAGTCAACCTCTAGGAGGGATAAACATAAAATATATACGGAAGAGAATCTATATAAATATATACATAGCATCAATACAAAATATAGCAACCCAGAATAACCAAACTTCGCTTGCACAAAAAACTCCAGACGCTCATCGAGGTGTCTCTCGACCTGCATCTAAAAAACAATAGAAATATGTATAGAATGAGAACCAGTGGTTCTCATCAGGGTAAAGGTACCTGCATAGTTAATATAAAAGATATCGGGAAAGCCAGAGGTATTCCTAGAACTTCGACACTCAGATTAATCTTAAAATTTATTCTAAACCAATAATATCGGTAATCTAACTGAAGGATTCCAACTCTATTCTAACTTTGCACCTTCTGTTAACTCTAAACTTCCAAATCACTGGTGGAACAACCCTCTTTCATTCTTCCTCCAAGAGAGGGTCTCTCAGAAGCATATACATACAATTCAAGTAAGAAAACACAGATAGAGGTGTAATTACAACAAGTAGAACAAGTAGCAGATAAGCAAAGTAAAGTAATTAAGAAAACCAAAACAATACACACTCAAGCAAAACATACAAAAGCACATGATGTATACCTGTCCTATGGCTGATGATATCATCTGTTAGTTATATAGCCAACCTGACATGTCTTGGTAGCTAACCATGGACAGAACACCAAACACGGAGCAAGTGGGAGAACGCCTCAACCCTTGCATCTTACCCGCGTACCCGGAGTAGGGGACAACTTCACCCTTACCTCTTACCCAAGTGGTGTTACAGTTCTCAATCCGGAGCAAGTGGCAACAGAAACTCAAACCTTACATCTTACCCAAAGTCTCGAACTCTTATCCGGAGCAAGTGACCAATGCCACTACCTCTTACCCGGCTTTCTCAACATAGACTCAGAGCGAGTAGACAATGCCACCGCCTCTTACTCGATCACACATATCTCATTATCATTATAATTCATTCATATTCATTCAACAATTAGACTTAAAAATCAATTCTCATCAACCTTCATTCCTTATTATCACACCTCCCATTTCGTTATCAATAATTCATACTCAAAACATAATTCATTCTTTTCTAAATAAAGCAAACTCAAAACATAATCCTTTTTCTTAATAACTCAAAATCAAATTATAAAATCCTTAAAAAATCCAAATCTTTTTAAATAACCACTTTAAACAAAGCCTCATGCTTTTATGAAAATTTTGGCAGCATCTCTTCTAAAATTTGGACTTTTGCCACCTCTCAAAGGTCCCAACCACCAAACTAAACACCTCTCGGTCATTCAAATTATTTCCAATATCAAATTATTTCAAAATCAAACTAATTCCAATATTAAATTTTTCCAAAAAATCAACCAACTCCAATAGCAAACCGTTTATGAACACTACAAGAAAATGGAATATTTGTAGCCTAAGTTTTCACGTGACATTAAACATTAAATACGAGAAACATAAATTATACCTTGGCCGATTCTCCCTAAACTCGGAACACCTAAAAAACCTCTCCTTTTTCACAAGCTCCAAGCTTCCAAACGTCAATTCCTCAAGCTTAATCACCCAGATTTCGTTCCAAACCGCCAATTAAACTCCAAATCAATAAGAACAAAGTTTAGTTCACACAATATCACTATAATCATCATAGGATTTACTAATTCAATAATTCACAAGGGTTCAACAGTTCCTAACCTTACCCGCGGATTAATTGAACAAAACCCAATGATTATCCGCTACTAGATTTCACCTAAACCATCAAAATCATTCAATTCCTCAATACCTAAACTCAAAACCCACAAAATTGAGGAGAGGAAGAATGGTACGCGAAATTGTGACTCACACACTTTCTTCACAACTCCGCGTAGCTGACCAGCAAGTGCACTGAGTTGTCCAAGTAATACCTTAAGTGAGTAAAGGTCGATCCCACAAAGATTGTCGGCTTGAAGCATGCTTCGGTCATCTTGTAAATCTCAGTCAGGCAGATTCAAATGGTTATGGGATTTTGATAATTAAAAGACAGATAAAACATAAAATAGGATAGAGATACTTATATAATTCATTGGTAGGAATTTCAGATAAGCGTATGGAGATGCTTTGTTCCTTTTGAATCCCTACTTTCCTACTGCTTTCATACAGTCATGCGTACTCTTTTCCATAGCAAGCTGTATGTTGGGGGATCACCATTGTCAATGGCTACCGTCCGTCCTCTCAGTGAAAATAGTCCGGCTACGAGTTACGTAGTGTTAATCATCTGTCGGTTCTCACTTATGTTGGAATAAGATCCAATTATCCTTTTGCGCACTGTCACTGCGCCTAGCACTCGCGAGTTTGAAGCTCGTCACAGTCATCCCATCCCAGATCATACTCGAAATACCACAGACAAGGTTTAAACTTTTCGGATCTCAAGAATGTTGCTAATTGATTCTAGCTTATACCACGAAGAATCTGATCTCACAGAATGGAAGGCTCTATTGTCAGGAGAGGCAACCATGCGTCGTGGACCAGAAGGCCAAGAGATATACATTCAAGCTTGTTTTCAGGTAGAATAGAAGTGGTTGTCAGGCACGCATTCATAAGTGAGAATGGTGATGAGTGTCACTTGATCATCACATTCATCATGTTGAAGTGCGAATGGAAAAGGCAGAACTCCACACCTTAATCTATGAGGTGTAGAAACTCCACCGTTGAAAATACATAAGTGATGAAGGTCTAGGCATGGCCGAATGGCCAGCCCCTAAACGTGATCAAGAGATCAACAGTGATACAAAGATAGTCTCCAAAATGATCTCCCGATCTCCCCCCTTAAATACAATAGTAAAAGGTCCTATTTATAATGAACTAGTAACCTAGGGTTTATAGCAATAAGTAAATGATGCATAAATCCACCTCCGGGGCCCACTTGGTGTGTTCTTGGGCTGAACATTAAAGCTTTCACGTGCATAGGCTTTTCTTGGAGTTAAATGCCAGCTCTGGCGCCAGTTTGGGCGTTTAACTCCAGCTTTTATGCCAGTTCTGGCGTTTAACGTCAAAAAAGGGTAGAAAGATGGCGTTAAAACGCCAGTTTGCGTTATCAAAACTCGGGAAAAGTATGGACTATTATATATTGATAGAAAGCCCAAGATGTCTACTTTCCAACGCAATTGAGAACGCGGCAATTGGGCTTCTATAGCTCCAGAAAATCCATTTCGAGTGCAGAGAGGTCAGAATCCAACAGCATCTGCAATCCTTTTTCAGCCTCTGAATCAGATTTTTGCTCAAGTCCCTCAATTTCAGCTAGAAAATATCTAAAATCACAGAAAAATACACAAACTCATAATAAAGTCTAGAAATGTGATTTTTGCATAAAAACTAATAATTATATACTAAAAACTAACTAAATCATATTAAAAACTACCTAAAAATAATGCCAAAAAGCGTATAAATTATTCGCTCATCAAAACACCAAACTTAAATTATTGCTTGTCCCCAAGCAACTGAAAACAAAATAGAATATAAAGAAGAGAATATACAATGAATTCCAAAATATCAATGAAGCTTAGCTCCAATTAGATGAGCGGGACTAGTAGCTTTTTGCTTCTGAACAGTTTTGGCATCTCACTTTATCCTTTGAAGTTCAGAATGATTGGCATCTCTAGGAATTCAGAATTAAGATAGTGTTATTGATTCTCCTAGTTCAGTATGTTGATTCTTGAACATAGCTAATTTATGAGTCTTGGCCGTGACCCTAAGCACTTTGTTTTCCAGTATTAGCACCAGATACATAAATGCCACAGACACATAACTGGGTGAACCTTTTCGGATTGTGACTCAACTTTGCTAAAGTCCCCAGTTAGAGGTGTCTAGAGTTCTTAAGCACACTTTTTCTGCTTTGGATCACGACTTTAACCACTCAGTCTCAAGCTTTTCACTTGGACCTTCATGACACAAGCACATGGTTAGGGATAGCTTGATTTAGCCGCTTAGGCCAGGATTTTATTCCTTTGGGCCCTTATATCCATTAATGCTCAAAGCCTTGGATCCCTTTTACCCTTGCCTTTTGGTTTAAAGGGCTATTGGCTTTTTCTGCTTGCTTTTTCTTTTTCTTTCTTTTTCTTTTTTGCCATTTTTTTTTCGCAAGCTTTGTTATTCACTGCTTTTTCTTGCTTCAAGAATCAATTTTATGATTTTTCAGATTATCAATAACATTTCTCTTTTTTCATCATTCTTTCAAGAGCCAACAATTTTAACATTCATAAACTTCACTATCAAAATTATGTACTGTTCAAGAATTCATTCAGAAAACAAAAAGTATTGCCACCACATCAAAATAATCAAACTAATTTCAAGATAAATTTCGAAATTCAAGTACTTCTTGTTCTTTTGTAATTAGGCACATTTTTCATTTAAGAAAGGTGAAGGGTTCATAAGACATTCATAGCCTTAAGACATAGATACTAGACACTAATGATCATGTAATGAAGACACAAACATAAATAACACATAAAGTATAAAAATTGAACAATAGAAAGATAAGAACAAGGAAATCAAAGAACAAGTCTACCTTAGTGATGGCGGCTAGTTCTTCCTCTTGAAGATCCAATGGAATGCTTGAGCTCCTCTATGTCTCTTCCTTGCCTTTGTTGCTCTTCCCTCATGGCTATTTGATCCTTTCTAATTTCATGGAGAATAATGGAGTGCTCTTGGTGCTCCATCCTTAGTTGCTCCATATTGGAACTCAAATCTCCCAAAGAGGTATTGAGTTGCTCCCAATAGTTGTGTGGAGAAAAATGCATCCCTTGAGGCATCTCAGGGATTTCTTGATGAGGGACTTTCTCATGCTCTTGTTGAGGTCCATGAGTGGGCTCTCTTATTTGCTCCATCCTCTTTTTAGTGATGGGCTAGTCCTCTTCAATGAGGATATTTTCTCCTATGACAGCTCCAGCTAAATTGCATAGGTAACAGATGAGATGAGGAAAGGCTAACCTTGCCAAGGTGGAGGTTTTGTCAGCCACTTTGTAGAGTTCTAGAGATATGACCTCATGAACTTCTACTTCCTCTCCAATCATGATGCTATGGATCATGATAGCCCTATCTACAGTCACTTCGGATCGGTTCCTAGTAGGAATGATGGAGCGTTGGATGAATTCCAACCATCCTCTAGCCATGGGTTTAAGGTCACGCCTTTTCAATTGAACCGGCTTGCCTTTGGAGTCTCTTTTCCACTAAGCTCCTTCCACTCATATGTCCATGAGGACTTGGTCCAACCTTTGATCAAAGTTGACCCTTCTAGTGTAGGGGCGTGCATCTCCTTGCATCATTGGCAAGTTGAATGCCAACCTTACATTTTCCGGACTGCAATGTATTTCCCCCGAACCATTGTAAGCCAATTCTTTGGGTTCGGGTTCACACTTTGATCATGGTTTTTGCTGATTTATGCATTAGCATAGAACTCTTGAACCATTAAGATTCTGACTTATTGAATGGGGTTAGTGAGAACTTCCCAACCTCTTTTTCGAATCTCATGTCGGATCTTCGGATACTCATTCCTTTTGAGCATGAAAGGGACCTCAGGGATCACCTTCTTCTTGGCCACAACTTCATAGAAGTGGTCTTGATGGACCTTTGAGATGAATCTCTTCATCTCCCATGACTCAGAGGTGGAAGCTTTTGCCTTCCCTTTCCTCTTTCTAGAGGTTTTTCCGGCCTTAGGTGCCATAAATGGTTATGGAAACACAAAAAGCAATGCTTTTTCCACACCAAACTTAAAAGGTTTGCTCGTCCTCGAGCAAAAGAAGAAAAAAGGACGAAGAAGAAGAAGAAATGGAGGAGATGGAAAGTTATGAGTGGTTCGGCCAAGGGGGAGAAGAAGTGTTTGTGATGTGTGAATTTGAAGGATGGATGAGGGGTTTATATAGGAGTGGAAAGAGAGGGTAGGGTTCGTGTATTAGGGGGTGGGTTTGGGAGGGAAAGGATTTGAATTTGAATGGTGAGGTGGGTGGGGTTGTTGGGGAAGAGTGGGTGGAGGTGATTGGTGAAGAAGTGATGGGGAAGAGAAATGGAGGTGATTGGTGAGGGGTATTTGGGGATGGGTGTTATGGGAAGGTGTGAAGAAGAGAGAGATTAAGTTAAGGTAGGTGGGGATCCTGTAGGGTCCACAGATCCTGAGGTGTCAATGATTTCTCATCCCTGCACTGTTTTGGAGTGTAAACGCCCCTTTGAGTGCCAATCCTGGCGTTTAACGCCAGCTTTTCTTCCCTTTCTGGCGTTTAACGCCAGCTTGGTGCCATTTTCTTGCATTTAACGCCAGCTTGGTGCCCTTTTCTGGTGTTAAATGCCCAGAATGGTGCCAAACTGGGCGTTTAACGCCCATTCTGCTACCCTTACTCAACCACCAGGGTGTGCTATTTTCAATGCTATTTTTTATTTTTGCTTTTGTTTTTGTGACTCCACATGATCATCATCCTAAAGAAAACATAAAATAACAATGGAAAATAAAAATTCAACATAGATAAGTAAAAAATGGGTTGCCTCCCAACAAGCGCTTCTTTAATGTCAATAGCTTGATAGTGAGCTCTCATGGAGCCTCACAGATACTCAGAGCATGATGATGGCCTCTCAACACCAAACTTAGAGTTTAAATGTGGGGGCTCTGTTTGACTCTGTATTGAGAGAAGCTTTTCATGCTTCTTTTCCATGTGTACAGAAGGAGATCATTGAGCCTTAAACACAAGGTAGTCCTCATTCACTTAAAGGGCCAACTCTCCTCTGTCAACATCAATCACAGCTTTTGCTGTGGCTAGGAAGGATCTGTCAAGGATGATGGATTCATCCTTATTCTTCCCAGTGTCCAGGATTATGAAGTCAGCAGGGATGTAAAGGCCCTTAACCTTCACTAAAACATCCTCTACAAGTCCATAAGCCTGTTTCATGGATTTGTCTGCCATCTCTAGTGAGATTCTTGCAGCTTGTACCTCAAAGATTCCTAGTTTCTCCATTACAGATAGTGGCATGAGGTTTATGCCTGACCCCAGGTCACACAGAGCCTTCTCAAAGGTCATGGTGCCTATGGTACAGGGTATTAAGAATTTTCTGGGATCCGATTTCTTCTGAGGTAATGTCTGCCTAATCAAGTCATTCAGTTCATTGGTAAGCAAGGGGGGTTCATCCTCCCAAGTCTCATTACCAAATAACTTGGCATTCAGCTTCATGATTGCTCCAAGGTACTTAGCAACTTGCTCTTCAGTAATATCCTCATCCTCTTCAGAGGAAGAATACTCATCAGAGCTCATGAATGCAGAAGTAGGTTCAATGGAATCTCTATGGGCTCTGTATAAGCCTCAGATTCCCTTGGTTCTTCAAAGGGGAACTTCTTTTCGTTCAGAGGACATCCCATGAGATTTTTCTCACTGGGAATCACGTCCTCCTCACTCTCTCCAAGTTCGGCCATGTTGGTCATGGTTATGGCCTTACACTCTCTCTTGGGATTTTCTTCTGTATTGCTTAGGAGAGTGCTAGAAGGAGTTTCAGTAACCTTTTTACTCAGCTAACCCACTTGTGCCTTCAAATTTCTAATGGAGGATCTTGTTTCATTTATGAAACTTAGTGTGGTCTTAGATAGATCAGAGACTATGGTTGCTAAGCCAGAACGATTCTGCTCAGAGTTCTCTATCTGTTGCTGAAAAGATGATGGAAAAGGCTTGCTATTGCTAAACCTATTTCTTCTACCATTATTGTTGTTGAAGCCTTGTTAAGGCTTCTGTTGATCCTTCCGTGAGAAATTTGGATGATTTCTCCATGAAGGATTATGTGTTTCCATAGGATTTTCCCATGTAATTCACCTCTTCCATTGCATGGTTCTCAGGATCATAAGCTTCTTCTTCAGAAGATGCTTCTTTATTACTGCTAGATGCAGCTTGCAATCCAGTCAGATTCTGAAAAATCATATTGACTTGCTGAGTCAATAATTTATTCTGAGCCAATATGGCATTCAGAGTATCAATCTCAAGAACTCCTTTCTTCTGAGTTGTCCCATTGTTCACAGGATTTCTTTTAGAAGTGTACATGAACTGGTTATTTGCAACCATTTCAATGAGTTCCTGGGCTCTGCAGGCATTTTCTTTAGATGAATAGATCCGCCTGCAGAATGGTCCAATGACATCTTGGATAACTCAGACAGACCATCATAGAAGATACCTATGATGCTCCATTCTAAAAGCATGTCAGAAGGACACCTTCTGATCAATTGCTTGTATCTTTCCCAAGCTTCATAAAGGGATTCACCTTCCTTCAGTTTGAAGGTTTGAACTTCCACTCTAAGCTTACTCATCTTTTGAGGTGGAAAGAATTTAGCTAAGAAGGCATTGACCAACTTTTCCCAAGAGTTCAAGCTGTCTCTAGGTTGTGAGTTCAACCATATGCTCTGTCTCTTACAGCAAAAGGGAAAGGCATAAGTCTGTAGACTTTGGGATCAACTCCATTGGTCTTAACAGTGTCACAGATTTGCAAAAATTCAGCCAAGAACTGATGAGGATCTTCCAATGGAAGTCCATGAAACTTGCAATTCTGTTGTATCAGAGAAACTAATTGAGCCTTAAGCTCAATGTTGTTTGCTCCAATGGCAGGAATAGAGATGCTTCTCCCATAGAAGTCGGGAGTTGGTACAGTAAAGTCACCAAGCACCTTCCTTGCATTGTTGTTGTCGGGTTCGGCTGCCATGTCTCATTCTTTTTCGAAAACTTCTGTTAGGTCCTCTCCAGAGAATTGTGCTTTTGCTTCTCTTAGCTTCCTCTTCAGAGTCCTTTCAGGTTTAGGATCAGCTTCAACAATAATGCTTTTATCTTTGTTCCTACTCATATGAAAGAGAAGAAAACAAAGAAAGTATGGAATCCTCTATGTCACAATATAGGGACTCCTTGATGTGTCAGAGGAAAAGAAGAATAGAAGGATGAGGTAGAGAGAGAAATTTGAACTTATATAGAGGGAGGGGGTCCGATCTTATAGAGAAATTCCTTACTGGGCGTTTTGAACGCCCAACTTTTTCTCTGTGATTTCTCTGCTGTATGTTCTGAATCTTCAATTCTCTGTATTATTGACTTGAAAAGACATAATTTTGAATTTTTTTGAATTTTTAATGATGAGAGAGAAAACAACAGAATGAAATTAAACATGAAAAACTAAGATCAAAACAAGGAATGCATGCAAGAATACTTTGAATGTCAAGATGAACACCAAGAACACTTAGAAGATCATGATGAACATCAAGAGCATATTTTTGAAAATTTTTAAGAAAAGAAAGCCATGCAAGACACCAAACTTAAAAATTTTCATACTAGAGACACTAACAATTTGAGAATGCACATGAGAAACAACAAAAGACACAAAACAGGAGAATTTAAAGAGCAGACAAAGAAAATCGTCAAGAACAACTTGAAGATCAATGAAGAACACAAGAACATACTTTCGAAAAATGCAAGAAGAATAAAGACATGCAATTGACACCGAACTTAAAAATTGACACTAGACTCAAACAGAAAACACAAAAATATTTTTGATTTTACGATTTTATAAAATATTTTTTTTCAAAAATTATTTTGAAAATAAGAAACTCAAAAATTTTAATAAGAATTCTAGGAATCATGCAATGTTAGTCTAAAGTTTCAGTCTAAAAAGATTAGACATGACTAGCCAAGCTTCAGCAGGACATTACATACAACAGCCAAATTGATGGGAATCAACTAGCTCCTGTGATGATAAAAGCATCATCTGAAACTCTAGAATTCATTCTTAAAAATTCTGAAGAACAAAATAAATAAAAAAGGAAAATTACCTAATCTGAGCAACAAGATGAACCGTTAGTTATCCAAACTCAAACAATCCCCGGCAACAGTGCCAAAAACTTGGTACACGAAATCATGATCTCACACACTTTCTTCACAACTCCGCGTAGCTGACCAGCAAGTGCACTGGGTCGTCCAAATAATACCTTTTTCGAGTTCAGGGAGGTCAGAATCCAACAGCATCTGTAGTCCTTTTTTAGCCTCTGAATCAGATTTTTGCTCAAATCCCTCAATTTCAGCCAAAAAATACCTGAAATCACAGAAAATCACACAAACTCATAGTAAAGTCCAGAAATGTGATTTTTGCATAAAAATAATAATTATATACTAAAAACTAACTAAATCATACTAGAAACTACCTAAAAACAATACCAAAAAGCGTATAAATTATCTGCTCATCAAAGAAATGGGCGAGAAATACAAGTTTCTTACCATTTTGCTCGAAAGAATTGAAGAGAATTTTGAGACAAACATGTGACCATTGACGGCTTGTCAATCGGAGCTCCAAATTGAAAGTTATGATTGATTGAAAATTGGAAGTGGGTTACGCATGTTAACTCTCTTCTTCAATGTACTTCTAATGAAGTAATGAGGAAGAAAAAGGCTGAGTCATGTTTAATAAGCGGGCCTTGGGCCCGGTTTGGACCCAGTCCAACTGGTTCGGTCTGTTGGCCTAATTTTGGGTCAAAATCTTTAAAATTACTGTTAAAATTCATATTTTTAATATTTCTACTCATCTAGATTATAAAAATTTAATTTTCTAATTTCTTTGAATAATAATTAATTTATTGGCTAATATTTATTTATTTTGCGGGGTTTACATAATGTGGTGTTATATTTAGTGGTATTAGAGAGGTTCGTTCTAGTGAGCCTAAGGGATGGACTGATTGTGCTCCATTACACACTCTAGGCTGTCTGAGTTTTCTTTCGTGCTATTTAGGTTATCTATTTGATATGCATATCATGCTTGTTTGTGAGTACTTTTGGGATAATTGAAGCACTGAACTTGAGATATTGAGACTGATCACCTTGATATCGATTGTTTGGTGTGGACAGAAAACCCAAATGGCGCCTTGCAGGTAAACTCGACCACGTACCCAGGGAGAGAGTGAGGGTAATCCATCAGTTGATAACCATGCCGAGTTTATGGCGGCAATGACTAACCTAGCCACTGCGATACAAGCAAACGCTGTTGCGACTACACATGCCATAGAGAGAATGGGACAAGGAAACATAAATGGAAATGGAAATAGAGAAGGGGAGAGAACAACTTGGGAGGTGCTCCAATGACGCTAGTTGCCTTTCTCAAAGTTAACCTGCCGACTTTCAGAGGCACAACAAATCCTACGGAAGCTGATAACTGGTTTCGAGCCATGTAACGTGCACTGCAGGCTCAGCATGTCTCAGCTACCTAGTTTGTGGAATTCGTGACTTATCAGTTGATGGAAGAGGCTCAGCATTGGTGGTAAAAAGAGTACCAACTGCTACAACATCCGAATGCAGATATCCCTTGGAAAGTGTTTCAGACGACCTTTTATAAGAAGTATTTTCCAGAATCAGTAAGGGAGGCTAGATAGTTGGAGCTTATGCAGCTGAAGCAGGGTTCTCTGTCTGTGGCTGAGTATAGAAGCAAGTTCGAGGAACTCTGTAGATTTTTTAGGATTTGTCAGGGTGATCCCGAGTCCTACGAAGGTTGAAAATGCATCAAGTACCAAGGAGGCCTCAAGGATGACGTCATGACTGTTGTGGCTCCTTTGGAGATAAGAAGGTTCTCAGAGCTAGTAAACATGGCGAGGATTGTAGAGGACGACGCCAAGAAGATAGCTGTGGTGAGAGATAATCATGATGGTACCAACAACCGTGGTCATGGGGATTAGTTTCAGTCGAGGGGACAAAGCTTCAAGAGAGATGGACATACTCCTCATCATATTCAAGGTCAAGGGAACTTCAGAAGAAACAACAATGCTCAGTTTCTCCCGACGAGGGAAAGTGGTTGATGATATACTTGTGGATTGCCAGGGCACCTTGCCAAGGATTGTCATCATGGAAAGAACCAAGATGTGGGTAGGAATCAGTAACCAGGCCGAGTGTTCGCTATGGATGCGAGGGGGCGATAGAATCGGATCCGCTGATGAGAGGTAAGCATAAAAAGTTGGTATGATATGTTACTAGGATCAAGTTTAGCTTACTTTATCTTATGGAACGTTGTCGTTAAGGCTGGTCAAACTTAGAGTTTTGTTGGAAGAACCAATCAAGAAGGAAACTTTTGATCGATGTGGCTGAGTAATTCAGGTTCTTAATGACAACTAATCAGAGTAACACAGTGGAAAGTGTGGGGGAACATCGACACGGTAGGACTATGATGGATAAAGTCATAGGCAGTGGAGCCAATATACAATGGATGAGAGCACGTAGGAGCTCAAACCTGAGATACCGTTGGTATATGGATGACCCGTATTTTGGGGGCAAAATTCCTAATTAGGAGGGGAGAATGTAAGAACCATATTTAAAATCGACCGCTTAGATAATATAAACTAATAAATTAATTACCCGGAATAGGTTCAAAATTTAGAAGTCTTAATTTGAAAATTTTACGGTAAGATTTGAACTCAATGAATTTTTCCGAGTGGAAAAATGTGATTTTTTGCAAAAAATTCCGTACTCATAAATTAGCCATCAATACCAGCTTAAGTCTGTCCGGTACTGTATAAGAGTAATAAAAACTGTAGAAAAACTTAGAAAAATAATTAAAGTTAAAAGCTGGGCATTAATTCCAAAATGGGCTAAAACCACTAATGGGTTGGATTGGGTCCAAGTTGGGCCCAAGCCCAATGTATAAATATACCCTTAATGAGCATTTTAGCTCATTTTCACCCACCTATTAAGTGAGGAACGCTGAAGTGAAGAGAGAAGGAAACCTAAATCACTATTTATCTCCTTCTTCATTTGGTCATATCTTGAGTTACGGTGCTTCGATTCGCATCCCGTTTGCGGCCACGCGAAACTCTCGCCGAGTCCGTCGTTTTTATCTAACCAAAGTGATAAGAAACTCACTCTTGTCGTCCAGTTCTCTATTCTTATAAATTTCAAAATTTAGGTTTGGTTTTTGAGTAAATTTTGGTGATTTGGTTATTTAGGTACCAACCAATAGTGAGAAATCATTGGGTTTCATCCCCAATTTTTATTAAGGTAAGGTTTCTCAAAAACCATTGTGGTTTAGTATATTATGAATTCTAGGTATTGATGATAGTGATATTGGTATGCAAAGCTTGATATTTGGTGACTTTGGAAGTGGTGTTGGTGATTGGAGGCTCGTTGGAATCAAATTTGGTGATTTTGTGCATATTAGAAATTGGCCAAGGTATGATATTGGTTTTTTTATCTAATATGTAATGTTTCGTAAAACTTATGCTAGTGGCCCTAAGATAGTTTGAAATTGTATATATTGGTTGATTGAATGTGTGTATGTGTATTGTGTGTGGTGGATTTGTTTTGGAGGCTGGATATGAGTATGTGTGGGAAGATGATGCTTAATGATGTTGTTGATGAACTATAATGATTAATGATGTTAACAATGATGGATGATGATTATGATGTTGTCGATGTTTGATGATGATTAATGATGTTATTGATGGTAAATGGTGGGAAAAATGAGAATTTATAATGACAAGTTGATGAACAATGATTGGATTGGTTTTGAATGGTGTAAATATGACGGATTGATGCTTAGGTTGAGAATTATTGAGATTGGTGATTTATGAGTAGGAAATGTGAAAGAATTGATGGTTTAGGAAAATATCTGTTGGGATTGTGGATGCTCGGTAGGTGGTGATGATAGGATCGCATGGAGGTTAGGCTGGCAAAGGGTGTGGGATAGTAGTGCTATGTTAGTTAGAAATTCCCTAACTTAGAATACCCTAATTATGGTTTATATTTTATATTTCGTTAAGCTTGAAAATCTGTTTGATGTGAAATTCTAGGATTACCTTTGGAATCCCAAAACCTTATATCTTATATATTGGGCACTGTTACCATACTGAGAATTTTATACCATATATTGTTTTTATTTTTCAGATACAGGTCGTAACCCATCTCGGTGAGTTGCGAATTGGTGACAGAGCGAAGGATCTTTTGATATCTCTTTTTGCATGTTTTGGACATTTTGTTGTAGATTCTCTTTATCTTTTGTATCTTATACTTTGTCGTCTTAGAGGATAAACTTGAGAGACAGGATGTATATGCTGTTTTAAATCAAATATTCTATTATGTCTGTATTAACTAGTCGGCCTAAACTCCGTGGGCTAGGTGGTCACGGATTTTCAAAGTCCACAACTGAACCTGCAAGTGCACCAGGTCATACCAAGTAATACCTCAGGTGAGTGAAGGTCGATCCCACGAGGATTGATCGACTGAGCAACAATAGTTGAATGATTTCTTAGTTAGGCAAGCGGAAAGTGATGTTTTGAGGGTTCAAAAAGCATTAAATAGTAGTTCAGATAATAGAAAATGCAAACAGTGAGAGTGATATGAGATATACGAGAGAAAGCAGTTAAGGTATCAGAGATGTTTACTTTTCTGGATTAAGTTTTCTTACCAACTATTTTAATCATGCAAGATTCATTTCATGGCAAATTGTCAGTGATTAAACCCTAATGTCTTAGTGATTTAGTCTCCTCTAATCTAGTTAACTGCCAATGTCTTGGTCACTTAATGTCGATTAGAGGGTTAAGTTCAATTCTAGTTTATGGCCATAAACCCTAATTACCCAAAGCATAAAGGATTATATGTCATATATCCCGATTAGTTCAAGTAATTAACAATTTAGAAGGAATTTACTTTCAAGCTGTTGTTCAGGTGAGATATCTCTTCCAAGAATCACAAGAATGCATATAGAATAAGGGTTATTCTTCTGATCTTCCCAGATTCATAAAATGAAGAGCGAAAATAATCCGTAAAACCGAATCAGCACATTAATTAAAATAAAACAGTAATAGTCTTAATCCATAGAAATAAACAGAGTTCTGATGCACGAAATTGCAATCACACTTTTGCAACCCCGCACAACTAACCAGCAAGTGCACTGGGTCGTCCAAGTAATACCTTACGTGAGTAAGGGTCGATCCCACGGAGATTGTCGGCTTGAAGCAAGCTATGGTTATCTTGTAAATCTTAGTCAGGATATCAATAATTATCAGGGTTGATTGTGAAAAGTAAAAGAACATGAAATAAGTACTTGTTTTGCAGTAATGGGGAACAGCTTGAGGTTTTGGAGATGCTCCATCTTCTGAATCTCTGCTTTCCTGCTGTCTTCTTCTTCAAGCACGCAAGGCTCCTTCCATGGCAAGCTGTATGCAAGGGTTTCACCGTTGTCAGTGGCTACCTCCCATCCTCTCAGTGGAAATGTTCAACGCACCCTGTCACGGCACGGCTATCCATCTGTCGGTTCTCAATCAGGCCGGAATAGAATCCAGTGATTCTTTTGCGTCTGTCACTAACGCCCTGCCTTCAGGAGTTTGAAGCTCGTCACAGTCATTCAATCATTGAATCCTACTCAGAATACCACAGACAAGGTTTAGACCTTCCGAATTCTCTTGAATGCCGCCATCAGTTCTAGCCTATACCACGAAGATTCTGATTAAAGAATCCAAGAGATATCTACTTAATCTAAGGTAGAACGGAAGTGGTTGTCAGGCACACGTTCATAGTTGAGAATGATGATGAGTGTCACGGATCATCACATTCATCCGGTTTAAGAACAAGTAATATCTTAGAATGGAAGCAAGCATGATTGAATGAAAAACAGTAGTAATTGCATTAATCCATCAAGACACAGCAGAGCTCCTCACCCCCAACCATGGGGTTTAGAGACTCATGCCGTAGGAAGTACACAAAGAAACGTGTAAAGTGTCATGAGGTACAGATACAATGTCAAAAGATCCTATTAATAGTGAACTAGTAACCTAGGGTATACAGAAATGAGTAAATGACATAAAAGTCCACTTCTGGGTCCACTTAGTGTGTGCTTGGGCTGAGCATTGAAGCTTTCATGTGTAGAGACTTTTTCTGGAGTTAAACGCCAGCTTTCATGCCAGTTTGGGCGTTTAACTCCAAGTTTCATGCCAGTTCCAGCGTTAAACGCTGGAAATTCTGAGGCTGATTTGCCACGCCGGCTTGGGCCATCAAATCTCGGGCAAAGTATAGACTATTATACATTGCTGGAAAGCCCAGGATGTCTACTTTGCAACGCCGTTGAGAGCGCGCCAATTGAGCTTCTGTAGCTCCAGAAAATCCACTTCGAGTGCAGGGAGGTCAGAATCCAACAGCATCTGTAGTCCTTTTCAGTCTCTGAATCAGATTTTTGCTCAGGACCCTCAATTTCTGCCAGAAAATACCTGAAATCACAGAAAAACACAAAAACTCATAGTAAAGTCCAGAAAAGTGAATTTTAACTAAAAACTAATAAAAATATACTAAAAACTAACTAGATCATACTAAAAACATACTAAAAACAATGCCAAAAAGCGTATAAATTATCCGCTCATCACAACACCAAACTTAAATTGTTGCTTGTCCCCAAGCAACTGAAAATCAAAGTAGGATAAAAAGAAGAGAATATACTATAGACTCCAAAATATCACTGAAACTTAGCTCCAGTTAGATGAGCGGGACTAGTAGCTTTTTGCTTCCGAACAGTTTTGGCATCTCACTTCATCCCTTGAAGTTCAGAATGATTGGCATCTATAGGAACTCAGAACTCAGATAGTGTTATTGATTCTCCTAGTTAAGTATAATGATTCTTGAACATTGCTATGTCATGAGTCTTGGCTGTGGCCCAAAGCACTCTGTCATCCAGTATTACCACCAGATACATACATGCCACAGACACATACTTGGGTGAACCTTTTCAGATTGTGACCCAGCTTTGCTAGAGTCCCCAATTAGAGGTGTCCAGGGTTCTTAAGCACACTCTTTTTGCCTTGGATCACAACTTTATTTCTCTTTCTCTTTTTTTTCGATTTTTTTTTGAATTCACTGCTTTTTCTTGCTTCAAGAATCAATTTGATGATTTTTCAGATCCTCAATAACAGTTCTCTTTTTCCCTCATTCTTTCAAGAGCCAACAATTTTAACATTCTCAAAACAACAAATTCAAAAGACATATGCACTGCTCAAGCATTCATTCGGAAAAACAAAAGTTATTGTCACCACATCAAACTAATTCAACTAGTTTCAAGGATAAATTCGAAATCCTGTACTTCTTGTTCTTTTGTGATTAAAGCATTTTTCATTTAAGAGAGGTGATGGATTCATAGGACATTCATAGCTTCAAGACATGAATTTTAAATTTTATTAATTAAGAATTAAGAACAAGACTCAAAAATAGATATAAGATGAGACTAAAAAAAGAAAACACAAAAATTTAAATAGGCTCCTAATGATAGAGGTTTTCACAGAGTTAGGACTCAACAACCTTGATTTTGAGAAGTGGATGCTCCCTCAAATTGAGGAGAGAATTTTTGGCGTTTCAGTTCTTGAAGTTCACGCCCCTGCTTCTCTTGTTCCTTCAGCAATTTGCAGAGCATGCAGTTCTGATTCTGCTGTTCTTCCTTAAGTTGCTCCATAGTTTCTTGCAACTTGGTGATAGATGCTTCTAGGCTGGCCCAGTAGCCAATTTCAGGAAATTCAGGGAGGAACTCCTGCGCCCTCCTTTTGATAGAGTTGTCTTGCATTTGTCCTTCCATTGACTTCTTGGTGATTGGATGTTCAATGGGTATGAATTCATCTACTCCCATCTTTACCCCAGCCTCTTTACAGAGCAAGGAGATCAAGCTTGGGTAAGCCAGTTTGGCTTCAGTGGAATTCTTATTTGCAATTGTGTAGATCTCACAAGCAATTACATGATGAACCTCCACTTCTTTTCCAAGTATAATGCAATGAATCATCACTGCTCTCTTGATAGTTACCTCAGAACGGTTGCTAGTGGGCAATATGGAACGCCCAATAAAGTCTAGCCAAGCTCTTGCAATTGGTTTGAGGTCTCCCCTCTTGAGTTGGTTTGGGACACCCTTTGAATTGGTTATCCACTTAGTTCCAGGGAGGCATATGTCCTCTAGAACTTGATCCAACCCTTTGTCTGCTCTCACCATTCTACTATTAAAGGATTCAGGATCATCCTGCAGTTGAGGCAATTTGAAGATTTCTCTTATTTTGTCCAGATGGAAGTACATAACTTTCCCTCTGACCACGGTTCTGTAAGTATGGTAAGCAGTTCCAGTCATTCTCTGCTTATCTGTTAGCCACAGATTTGAGTAGAATTCCTGAACCATATTTCTTCCAACCTTTATCTCAGGATTGGTTAGAACTTCCCATCCTCTGTTTCGAATTTGCTCTTGGATCCCCGGATATTCATCTTCTTTCAGATCAAATTTAACTTCCGGGATCACTGACCTCAGACCCATTATTTTGTGATAATGGTCTTCATGTTCTTTGGTTAAGAACTTCTCTTGATTCCAAAGATTCTTTGGATTATTCTCTTTCTTTCCTCTTAAATTGGTTTGTTTTCCCTTAGGAGCCATGATCTTGATGAATCTTGGCTTAGTGATCACGGAAAAGCACACCAAACTTAGAGGTTTGCTTGTCCTCAAGCAAAAGAAAGGAAAGAAGAGAGAGAGGAGAAGAGCAAATTCGAATGGTGTGGGGGAATGAGGAGGCCGAACGTGTTTTTAAAAGGAGGGGGAAGGAGATTTCGAAAAAAATTGAAAGGAGATTTGAGAAGATATGGAAAGAATTTGAGAGAAGGGTGAGTTTTTGAATAAGATTTGGGATTGATTTGAGAGAGATTTGAAGAATGATTTTGATTTTTGAAGATTTGAAAGTGAATGATGAAAGGTTGAGATGTGTTTATGTAGAAAAGTATGGGTAAGAAAAGGAAAGTTTGAAAAAAAATTTGATTGGAAAACAAAATCTTGGTCCCCCACCTTTCTGGCGTTAAACGCCCAGAATGGCATCCATTCTGGCGTTTAACGCCCATTTGCTGCCCATTGTGGGCGTTTAACGCCCAACCAGGTGCCCTGGCTGGTGTTAAACGCCAGAATTCCCTTTATCACTGGGCGTTTTGCTAAACACCCAGGATGCTGCACACCTGGCGTTAAACGCCCAGAATGGTGCCCATTCTGGCGTTTAACGCCCAAAATGGCACCTTTACTGGCGTTAAACGCCCAGAATGGGCACCATTCTGGGCGTTTAACGCCCAAAGTACCCCTTACTGGCGTTTTTTCGCCAGTAAGCTCTTTTTCTCTGCTTTTTGCACTGAATTCTTCTGTAACTCTGTGAATTCCTTCATTTTTGATACTTGCCTTTGTAAAAACAAAACATATAACCTGCTAATGACTGGGTTGCCTCCCAGCAAGCGCTTCTTTACTGTCTTTAGCTGGACCTTTACTGAGAATCACTCAAGTCTCAGTTTTGAGCATTCCTGCTCAAGATTGCCTTCAAGATAATGCTTGATTCTCTGTCCATTAACAATGAACTTTTTGTCAGAATCAATATCTTGAAGCTCAACATATCCATATGGTGACACTCCTGTAATCACATACGGACCCCTCCACCGGGATTTAAGTTTTCCTTGAAACAATCTGAGCCTAGAGTTGAAGAGCAGAACTTTTTGTCCTGGCTCAAAGACTCTGGATGACAACTTCTTGTCATGCCACTTCTTTGCCTTTTCCTTATAAATTTTTGCATTTTCAAAGGCATTGAGTCTGAATTCCTCTAGCTCATTTAGCTGGAGCAATCTTTTTTCACTAGCTAACTGAGCATCCATGTTTAGGAATCTGGTTGCCCAGTAGGCTTTATGTTCCAGTTCCACGGGCAGATGACAGGCCTTCCCATACACCAGTTGGTATGGAGAGGTTCCTATAGGAGTCTTGAATGCTGTTCTGTATGCCCACAGAGCATCATCCAAACTCTTTGCCCAATCCTTCCTTCGGGCTATCACAGTCCGTTCTAGGATTCTTTTTAGCTCTCTGTTAGAGACTTCAGCTTGCCCATTTGTCTGTGGATGATACGGAGTTGCCACTTTGTGACTAATTCCATATCTGACCATAGCAGAGTATAGCTGTCTATTGCAGAAATGAGTGCCCTCGTCACTGATTAGTACTCTGGGAACACCAAACCTGCTGAAGATGTGTTTCTGGAGGAATTTCAGCACGGTCTTGGTATCATTAGTGGGTGTAGCAATTGCTTCTACCCACTTAGATACATAGTCCACTGCCACCAGAATGTAAGTGTTTGAGTATGATGGTGGGAATGGACCCATGAAGTCAATTCCCCATACATCAAACAATTCTATCTCTAATATCCCTTGTTGAGGCATGGCATATCCGTGAGGCAAGTTACCAGCTCTTTGGCAACTGTCACAGTTACGCACAAACTCTCGGGCATCTTTATAGAGAGTAGGCCAGTAGAAGCCACATTGGAGGACTTTAGTGGCTGTTCGCTCACTTCCAAAATGTCCTCCATACTGTGATCCATGGCAGTGCCATAAGATCCTTTGTGCTTCTTCTCTGGGTACACATCTGCGGATCATTCCGTCTGCACAAAGAGATATGGCTCATCCCATAGGTAGTACTTGGCATCTGAAACTAATTTCTTTCTTTGCACTCCGCTGTACTCTTGGGGTATGAACCTCACAGCTTTATAGTTTGCAATATCTGCAAACCATGGAGCTTCCTGAATGGCAAAGAGTTGCTCATCTGGGAAAGTCTCAGAAATCTCAGTAGAAGGGAGGGACGCCCCAGCTACTGGTTCTATTCGGGACAGATGATTAGCTACCTGGTTCTCTGTCCCTTTTCTGTCTCTTATTTCTATATCAAACTCTTGCAGAAGCAACACCCATCTTATTAGCTTGGGTTTTGAATCCTGCTTTGTGAGTAAGTATTTAAGAGCAGCATGGTCAGTGTACACAACCACTTTGGATCCCACTAGATAGGATCTAAACTTGTCAATGGCATAGACCACTGCAAGTAACTCTTTTTCTGTGGTTGTGTAATTCTTCTATGCATCATTTAGAACACGGCTGGCATAATAAATGACGTGCAGAAGTTTGTTATGCCTCTATCCCAACACTGCACCAATGGCATGGTCACTGGCATCACACATTAGTTCAAATGGCAATGTCCAGTCTGGTGCAGAGATGACTGGTGCTGTGACTAGCTTGGCTTTCAGGGTCTCAAATGCCTGCAGACACTGTGTATCAAACACAAATGGTGTGTCAGCAGCTAGCAGATTACTCAGAGGTTTTGCAATTTTCGAAAAATCCTTTATAAACCTTCTTTAGAATCCTGCATGCCCCAGAAAGCTTCTGATTGCCTTAACATTGGCAGGTGGTGGTAATTTTTCAATTACCTCTACCTTTGCCTTATCCACCTCTATTCCCCTGCTTGAAATTTTGTGTCCAAGGACAATTCCCTCAGTCACCATAAAGTGACATTTCTCCCAGTTTAAAACCAGGTTAGTCTCTTGGCACCTTTTCAGGACAAGTGCTAGGTGGTTAAAACAGGAGCTGAATGAGTCTCCATATACTGAGAAGTCATCCATGAAGACTTCCAGGAATTTCTCCACCATGTCAGAGAAGATGGATAGCATGCATCTCTAAAAGGTTGCAGGAGCATTACACAGACCAAAAGGCATCCTCCTGTAGGCAAACACGCCAGAAGGGCAAGTAAATGCTGTTTTCTCTTGGTCCTGAGGATCTACTGCAATTTGGTTGTAACCTGAATAGCCATCCAAAAAGCAGTAATAATCATGACCAGCTAGTCTTTCTAGCATTTGGTCTATGAATGGTAAAGGAAAATGATCCTTTCTGGTGGCTGTATTGAGCCTTCTGTAGTCAATACACATACGCCACCCTGTGACTGTTCTTGTAGGAACCAGTTCATTTTTTTCATTATGAACCACTGTCATGCCTCCCTTCTTGGGGACAACTTGTACAGGGCTCACCCAGGGGCTATCAGAAATAGGATAAATAATCCCAGCCTCTAGTAATTTAGTGACCTCTTTCTGCACCACCTCCTTCATGGCTGGATTTAGCCTCCTCTGTGGTTGGACCACTGGTTTGGCATTATCCTCCAACAGGATCTTGTGCATGCATCTAGCTGGGCTAATGCCCTTAAGATCACTTATGGACCACCCAAGAGCTGTCTTGTGTGTCCTTAGCACTTGAATCAGTGCTTCCTCTTCCTGTGGATTTAAAGCAGAGCTTATAATCACTGGAAAAGTGTCACCCTCTCCCAGAAATGCATACTTCAGGGATGGTGGTAGTGGTTTGAGTTCAGGTTTGGGAGGCTTATCCTCCTCCTGAGGAATTTTCGAAAATTCCTTTGTTTCCTCTGGTTCTTCTTGATCAGGTTGAGCATCCTTGAAGATGTCCTCAAGCTCTGATTCTAGGCTTTCAGTCATATTGATCTCTTCCACCAAAGAGTCAATAATGTCAGTGCCCATGCAGTCATTTGGTGTGTCTGGATGCTGCATAGCTTTTACAGCATTCAACTTGAACTCATCCTCATTGACTCTCAGGGTTACTTCCCCTTTTTGTACATCAATGAGAGTTCGTCCAGTTGCTAGGAAAGGTCTTCCTAGAATGAGAGTTGCACTCTTGTGCTCCTCCATTTCCAGCACCACAAAGTCAGTTGGAAAGGCGAATGGCCCAACCTTGACAATCATGTCCTCTATTATGCCTGATGGATATTTAATGGAGCCATCAGCAAGTTGGAGGCATATCCGGGTTGGTTTGACTTCTTCAGTCAACCCAAGCTTTCTGATAGTGGATGCAGGTATTAGATTGATACTTGCTCCAAGATCACATAGGGTTGTCTTGGTGCAAGCACCTTCTAATGTGCATGGTATCATAAAGCTTCCTGGATCTTGAAGCTTTTCTGGTAAGCTTTTCAAGATGACTGCACTACATTCTTCAGTGAGAAATATTTTTTCAGTTTCTCTCCAATCCTTCTTATGACTTAAGATCTCTTTCATGAACTTAGCATAAGAAGGTATTTGCTCAAGTGCCTCTGCAAACAGAATCTTTATTTCAAGAGTCCTTAGATAGTCTGCAAAGCGAGTAAACTGCTTATCCTGTTCCGCTTGGCGGAGTTTCTGAGGATAAGGCATCTTGGCTTTGTATTCTTCAACCTTAGATGCTGCAGGTTTATTCCTTACAAAAGTGGTTGAAGAAGCCTTTTTAGAGGGATTACTATCAGCACTCTCAGGTGTCTGGTTCCCCTTTTGCGTTTGAACGCCAGGATTGGGTGGAAAATGGGCGTTTAACGCCAACTTTTCCCCCTTTCCTGGCGTTTGAACGCCAGAACTGGGTAGGGAATGGGCGTTTAACGCCAACTTTCCCCCCTTTTCTAGCGTTTGAACGCCAGAGCTGGGCAGGGAATGGGCGTTTAGCGCCAGCTTTCCCTCCTTTTCTGGCGTTTGAACGCCAATAGCATTCCTCTCTGGGCTCTTACTGTCCTCAGAGGGATTTTGAACAGTGGTTTGGTTATCCTCTGTCAATTGTTCCTTGTTTGGCTTTTTGCTACTTTGAGCAGTGTTATTCAATGTTTTCCCACTCCTCAGTTGAACTGCTTGGCATTCCTCTGTTATCTGTTTAGATATCTGCTGTTTTGCTTGACTCAACTGCAGTTCTATGTTCTTGTTAGCAACTTTAGTTTCATGGAGCATCTCTTTAAATTCTGCTAACTGTTTTGTCATCAGGAGCAATTGTTGATTAAGCTCAATCATCTGTTCTTGAGGATTAGGATCAGTGGCTACTGCCATGACTTCCTCTTTTGGGGAGAACTCACTGCTAGAGTACAAATACTGATTTCTAGCAACAGTGTCTATAAGCTCTTGAGCCTCTTCAATTGTCTTCCTCATGTGTATAGATCCACCAGCTGAGTGGTCTAAAGACATCTGAGCTTTTTCTGTAAGCCCATAGTAGAAGATGTCTAACTGTACCCACTCTGAAAACATTTCGGAGGGGCATTTTCTTAGCATACCTCTATACCTCTCCCAGGCATTATAAAGGGATTCATTATCCTCTTGTTTAAAGCCTTGGATGTCTAGCCTTAGCTGTGTCATCCTCTTTGGAGGGTAAAAGTGATTCAGGAATTTGTCTGATAACTGTTTCCATGTCTTTATGCTTGCTGTAGGTTGGTTATTCAACCATCTCTTAGCTTGATCTTTTACAGCAAATGGAAACAGTAATAGTTTGTAGACATCCTGATCCACCTCTTTATCATGTACTGTGTCAGCAATTTGTAAGAACTGTGCCAGAAACTCAGTAGGCTCTTCCTGTGGAAGACCGGAATACTGGCAATTTTGCTGCACTATGATAATGAGTTGAGGATTTAGCTCAAAGCTGCTTGCTTTGATGGGAGGTGTACAGATGCTACTCCCATATGCAGCTGTAATGGGGTTAGCATAAGACCCCAGAGTCCTTCTGGACTGTTCAATCCCACTTAGATCCACGATGGATAAAGGGAAATGATATGGATTGCAAGTAGATAAATTTTTTTTTGAATTGACCGAAAAAAAATAAAATAAAAGGAAAATAAAGTAAAAAAAATTCGAAAATTAAAAGAAAATAAGATCAAAGTAAATTGAAAACTGAATCAATTAGTCAATTAAAAAGATTTTGAAATTAGCAATTAGAAAGATATGATTGAAAAATTTTTATGAAAAAGATTTGATTTTTGAAATGAGGAAAGAGAAAAACAACAAAATGACACCAAACTTAAAATTTTTAGAAAATCAAACACTAATTTTCGAAAATTTTAAGGGAAAAACACAAAGAGGACACCAAACTTAGAATTTTTACGGATCAAAAAGGGACTAAAGACATGCAAATTCGAAAATTAAAAGAAAAACAAAAGCATGCAATTGACACCAAACTTAAAATATGAAACTAGACTCAACTAAAAGACTCTAAACCAACAAAAATAAAACAGTCCTAATCTAAGCAACAAGATAAGCCGTCAGTTGTCCAAACTCGAACAATCCCCGGCAACGGCGCCAAAAACTTGGTGCACGAAATTGCAATCACACTTTTGCAACCCCGCACAACTAACCAGCAAGTGCACTGGGTCGTCCAAGTAATACCTTACGTGAGTAAGGGTCGATCCCACGGAGATTGTCGGCTTGAAGCAAGCTATGGTTATCTTGTAAATCTTAGTCAGGATATCAATAATTATCAGGGTTGATTGTGAAAAGTAAAAGAACATGAAATAAGTACTTGTTTTGCAGTAATGGGGAACAGCTTGAGGTTTTGGAGATGCTCCATCTTCTGAATCTCTGCTTTCCTGCTGTCTTCTTCTTCAAGCACGCAAGGCTCCTTCCATGGCAAGCTGTATGCAAGGGTTTCACCGTTGTCAGTGGCTACCTCCCATCCTCTCAGTGGAAATGTTCAACGCACCCTGTCACGGCACGGCTATCCATCTGTCGGTTCTCAATCAGGCCGGAATAGAATCCAGTGATTCTTTTGCGTCTGTCACTAACGCCCCGCCTTCAGGAGTTTGAAGCTCGTCACAGTCATTCAATCATTGAATCCTACTCAGAATACCACAGACAATGTTTAGACCTTCCGGATTCTCTTGAATGCCGCCATCAGTTCTAGCCTATACCACGAAGATTCTGATTAAAGAATCCAAGAGATATCTACTTAATCTAAGGTAGAACGGAGGTGGTTGTCAGGCACACGTTCATAGTTGAGAATGATGATGAGTGTCACGGATCATCACATTCATCCGGTTTAAGAACAAGTAATATCTTAGAATGGAAGCAAGCATGATTGAATGAAAAACAGTAGTAATTGCATTAATCCATCAAGACACAGCAGAGCTCCTCACCCCCAACCATGGGGTTTAGAGACTCATGCCGTAGGAAGTACACAAAGAAACGTGTAAAGTGTCATGAGGTACAGATACAATGTCAAAAGATCCTATTAATAGTGAACTAGTAACCTAGGGTATACAGAAATGAGTAAATGACATAAAAGTCCACTTCTGGGTCCACTTAGTGTGTGCTTGGGCTGAGCATTGAAGCTTTCATGTGTAGAGACTTTTTCTGGAGTTAAACGCCAGCTTTCATGCCAGTTTGGGCGTTTAACTCCAAGTTTCATGCCAGTTCCAGCGTTAAACGCTGGAAATTCTGAGGCTGATTTGCCACGCCGGCTTGGGCCATCAAATCTCGGGCAAAGTATGAACTATTATACATTGCTGGAAAGCCCAGGATGTCTACTTTCCAACGCCGTTGAGAGCGCGCCAATTGGTCTTCTGTAGCTCCAGAAAATTCACTTCGAGTGCAGGGAGGTCAGAATCCAACAGCATCTGCAGTCCTTTTCAGTCTCTGAATCAGATTTTTGCTCAGGACCCTCAATTTCAGCCAGAAAATACCTGAAATCATAGAAAAACACACAAACTCATAGTAAAGTCCAGAAAAGTGAATTTTAACTAAAAACTAATAAAAATATACTAAAAACTAACTAGATCATACTAAAAACATACTAAAAACAATGCCAAAAAGCGTATAAATTATCCGCTCATCAAGTTCCTAACCTTAACTAAGGAGGTTTAGTGGCTCATGCTTTAGAGAGAAAACTAGGGTTCAAAAAAATGTCAAAGTGCAAAAGTGAGAAGATCCCCCGAAGGGTGAATCTTTTCCCTTTTATATCTAATCTAATTTAATTTGAAATTAAAATAAAATAATAAATTCTAAACCTAAAAGATTTTAGTTGTAAATAAAAATTACAAAAATAAAAGATAAAACAATAATTAAAAGCTAAATCCAACTAAAGATGCTCCAAGAGTGAAAGTGGATCTGGATTGCCTGGTGCTAAACGCCAGCTTTGGCGTTTAGCGCCCAAAGGGGGCAGAACGCTTCTAACTTTGCTGAGTTGTTGGCGCTAAACGCCAGCTTTGCATTTAGTGCCCTAGTGGGCAGCTCTAATTCTTCTCTTTCTTATACAAAACTCTGCCAAATTGATTCGAACTTCACCTGAAATAATTAAAACACCAAAACAACTCAAAGTAGTATCCAAAGAGAATTTTAACACTAAAATATAATTAAAATGAATAAATTCTAGGTTGAAATAAACAGAAAATAAGGTAAAGATTCTCACGCATCACAACACCAAACTTGAGTTGTTGCTTGTCCTCAAGCAACTAAAAACAGTATAAGACTGAAAAGATAAATTGCCCAAGACTTGAGTGCTCATTTAAGCTCATGTTCAATCACCGAGTGTGGCTAATGATACTATAATTCTGAATAGGTTTGGCATCTCATTATCCTTTGAAGCTCAAAAATATTGATATCCTTCAAAATTAGAACTCGAATGATATTATGGACTCTCTTTCTCTTGAAGCTCTGATTAATCCTTGAACACAGCTTTTTCTTATATTTTCTTTGGTGCTTTGCACCTTAAGCCTAGCCATGACTCTTAGTATTTTGTCCTCAAGCTTAACTTGGCACAAAAACACCACAAGAACTTGAATAGGGAACTCTTTGAGTTCTAATTCTTTTCTTTTAATTGCTCCCAAGCAGAGGTACTCAAAGCCTTTGGCATACTCTGCAATTTCACTTGGTCTCGACTCTTAGTGTTCTGTCTCAAGAATTAGTTGACACATTCACACCATAAGCATATGGTTAGGAAAACAACTCTTTGAGCTTTTAATCATATTTGACCTTCCTAACCATTGATGCTCAGAGCCTTGGACCTTGCTTTTTAATTTTTTTTAGCTATTTGTTCTGCTTCAAGGATTAGTTTCTTACTTTAGAGAATTCATAATATTTCTTTAAGTTCCTATACCTCAGGAATCAACATTCTTATCTTTAAGATCAAATATGCACTGTTCATTTCATACATTCAGAATCATAAATAATACCACCACATCAAAGTAACCAGAATAACTCATAATATATAACTCAAGTCTCATGCATTTTACTACTTTTCTTTTCTTTTTGATTTTTTTTTCAAGTTCAGTGAGCAATATATGTGACAATTTTCAAAATAAAAATAAAACATCAAAATAGATAACTAAACTAGAAAGTAATAGAATACTACTAATTATCATGCAAAAACTTTAAACAGAAAATAGGAAATACGATAAAACATTGAAAAACAGAAAATAAAATAAGTAGAGAAACTCAACCACCTCAGTCATGGTGGCTGCTACTCCCTCGTGGGAATCCTCTCTAGCGCTTCAGTTCATCCAAGTCGCGCCTCTGCTACTCCTCTACTAGCTGATGGAAAAGGGCAGAGTAGTCTTGATGCTCAATCCTCAGATGGTCAACAAAAGATGCCAACTACCCAATAGATACTACCAGCTGATCCTAATAGTAACAAGGGGAAATAAGACCCTTGAGATATCTCAAGCTACTCCTACTAAGGAGGAGGAACTGGCTCCTGAGGTGATGCTTGTCCAACCTCTCTAGCATACTCCATGCCCCTCCTAGTAATCGGTTTGTCAATGGGCATGAGAGTGTCTCTGAAAATATGGATGCGAGTAGCCTCACGCAAGCGGAAGATAAGGTGAGGGAAAGTTAATCTAGCAGAGGTGGAAGCCTTCGCCGCTATGCTGTATATCTTCTGAGGTATCAACCAGTGCACCTCTACCTCATTGTTGAGCATGATGCAGTGAATCATCACAACTCAGTCAATAGTAACCTCAGACCGGTTACTCGTAGAGAGAATGGAACACTGAATGAACTCCAACCAGCTCTTAGCAATCGGCTTTAGAGCATGCCTTCCCAGCTGGTATGGCTGACCCTTATCATCCCTCCCCCACTATGCTCTGGAGAGGCATATATCAGTGCGGACCTGGTCCGGTCTCTGATAAGTATTGACCTTCTTAGTGTAAGAGTGAGGGTCATCTTTGAATGGTGGCAGCTAAAGTATCTCCCTCACTCTCTTTGGACCAAACTGTAGGATCTCTCCTCAGACCATAGTGCACCACATCTTGAACTCAGGATTCACATTCTTGATGTGCTTGTAAGTCACCTACAAATTAGCATAGAACTCTTTGACCATCAGAACTCCAACCTCAGTCACAGGGTTGGCTAGAACTGTCCAACCTCTACTCTAAATTTGTCCTTAGATCTCTGGATACTCGTTTGACTTCAGGTGAAATCGCACCTCTGGGACCACTTTCTTTTTGCTAACAAGTTCATTATAGTGCTCCTCATAAACCTTAGTTTGAAATCGGTTGACATCATTTAGGATTGTGGTAGGAGCCTTCTCCTTTCTCTTCCTTGATGAGGATTCACCAGTCTTGGGTGCCATGTGGAGTAAGAAAAAGTGAAAAGCGGAACGCCTCCACACCAAACTTAAAGCCCTTGCTCGTCTCCGAGCAAATAAAGGAGAAAGAATAAGAGGAAGGAGTAAAGGAGTAAAGGGAAGAGAAAGAAAAAAGAGGGGTAAAAGGCGTATGAGGGTGAGAGAGGGGAAGGAAAGGAATAAAGAAAGTAAATAGGAAGGATGAAAGAAAGAGAGTGTAAAAGGGTAGTAGAAGAGATGAGTGGTGAAAGGTGAAAATAGATGTGGTATTTATAGAGGGGGAAAGCTCAAGTTTCGGTCATGGGGAAGGGGTGAAATTTGGGGATATGGGGAAGAGAGATATGAGGAGGATTTGTGAAGATATGATAAGGAAATAGGTGTCGTAATTGGTGTGGAAAAGTAAAGGATTTGATATGAGAGGTGAAAAAGGTGATTTGATGGTTGAAGAGAAGTAATGAGGAGGGAGAGAAGAGAAAGTGACCGTTGCAACGGTCAAAAGCATGCTTAAATTTCGAAAGTCACGTTGTTGGCGATAAATGACAGCTCCAACATTTAACGCCACAATGTTGTAATCCTCCATGCCATTCAGGGCGTGAAATGCCAGAAAAAATATCTTTTTCTTTGGGGACGAGGCTTGGTGCTAAATGCCCATATGGCGTTTAGCGCCCCATGAGGCAAGAGAGCCTTGTAATTTGTGCCCCTTGTGGGCGACCTGGCGTTTAACGCCAGCTTCTCCAGGCCATCTTGGGCGTGAAACACCCTTCTTGGCGTTTAACGCCAGTCTCCTACTGCCATTTCAGGCGCTAAATGTCATCTCTGACATTTAGCACCACAACCCCTCGAGAGGCATGTCATTTGGGGAGCTGAACACCTAGTCTGGCGTTCAGCGCAATAGCCTTGGATTTTGTAATGCTCTCCAGGGTGTTCTGTTTCTCCTCCAAAGTCCTCTGTTCCTGTTCTTAAACACTCTGCATGACCACAATCATCATAAAACCAAGGAAACTATGAATAAAACCAAAAATTAATGAAAATCAACTAAAAGAAAAGTTAAAGGATACTTAGAATTGGGTTGCCCCCCAACAAGCGCTTCTTTACCGTCACTAGCTTGACAGTCAGTGCTGCTAAATCAGCATATGAGTGGACCTTTGGTGATCAATTTTACCTCCAAGATAGTGCTTTACCCTCTGGCCATTTACTTTGAATCTTCTATCTGAATTTTCTTCTTGAAGTTCCACTTGACCAAAAGGGGACACTCCGGTTACCATAAAAGGTCCTGATCACCGGGACTTCAGCTTCCCGGAAAAGAGCTTGAGTCGAGAATTGAATAGCAGCACCTTCTGTCCTGGGTCAAATACTCTTGTGGCTATCTTTTTATCATGCCACTTCTTGGTCTTTTCCTTGTAGAGGTTGGCATTTTCATAGGCAGAGTTTCTGAACTCATCAAGCTCATTTAGTTGAAGTAGCCTTTTCTCTCCTGCAGCCTTGGCATCAAAAGTCAAAAACTTTGTTACCCAATATGCTCTATGCTCCAATTCCACTGGCAAGTGACAGGCCTTACCATAAATCAACTATTATGGGAACATCCCAATAGGAGTCTTGAAAGTAGTACGGTATGCCCAAAGAGCATTATCAAGTCTCCTTGCCCAGTCCTTCCTTGAAGTACTCACAGTCTTTTCCAAGATCCTCTTGAGTTTCTTGTTGGAGACTTCAATCCGTCCACTTGTCTGAGGGTGATAGGGGAGTTGCCACTTTATGATGGACTCCATATCTATGCAGGAGTGAGTCCAACTATTTATTGTAGAAATGGCTTCTTCCATCATTAATCAATGTCCTTGGGACACCAAACTGACTGAAAATATATCTCTGCAAAAAGCTCGGCATGACTTTGGCATCATTAGTAGGTAGGGCCACTACTTTCACTCACTTGGACACATAATCCACAGCCACTAGTATGTAAGTGTTTGAGTATGAGGGAGGAAAAGGTCCCATGAAATCAATATCTCATACATTAAACAACTCAATCTCTAAAATCTCTTGCTGTGGCATCTCATGATTGTAGGGAAGGTTTCCAGCTCTTTAACACTTGTCACAGTTTCTTACAAATTTCTGTGAGTCTTAGTAGAGAGTCGGCTAATAAAAACCACTCTGAAGGACCTTAGTGGTTGTCCTTTCGCCATCAAAGTGGCCTCCATACTCAGAGCCATGACAATGCCAAAGGATTTGCTATGATTCCTCATCTGAGACACAATGCCAAATCATACCATCTGAGCATCTCTTAAAAAGATAAGGTTCTTCCTACAAGTAGTACTTGGTATCATTCAACAACTTTCTTACTTGTTGTTTAGTGTACTCCTTGGGGATGAATCTCATGGCCTTGTAGTTCGCAATATCTGCAAACCATGGTTGAGGGAGCTTGAGGGCTGAGGCTGAACTGAATGCGTTGCGTGGCCTGGGCAGTGGGCACTATGTGCCTTAATTTTGTATGATAACTAGGCTGGGTTCGGGTGACCCGAGCTATGGCCCGGTTCCGATTTCACTCTCCTTTCAGGTTTTATTTCTTCTTTTCCGGTCAGTCCCCGAATCACTTTGGATCCGGGCCATCATCTTCCAGAATGCTTTGGGTTTGGGCTGGGTTTTCAGGCCGGACCGGACTGTGTACATCCCTAATGCCAACTATGAAAATGACACTGTTTTATTCATTCTAAGTGGCAGTGGTATGGATGGCAATGGGTCCCCATGGGGGCGGGGACATGCCCTTGCCCCCGCCCCCAATACCTGTCCTCGTCCCCGCCCCATCCTCGCGATGGGTAACGGGGACCCTGTATCCGCCGGAGACCTGAGTCTCTGCGGATATCCGCGGATTTTTGTAAAAACTAATAAAAATTGAAAAAAAATGAAAAAAATTAGAAAAAATTAAAAATAATCCTCAATTGTTATTACAAACATAATTTCCATAGTCTTTTAAAGACTTAAATAGCAATAACTAAAAAACATAAACATCCAAACATATCCATAAACAACCAAATATTCCATAAACAACCAAACATATCCATAAACAACCAAACAAAGTTCATTACATTGTAAAAACATAATTTTCAATCTTCCTTTCATTCCGTAATAGTAGTGATGGTAGATTCCGACTTATTTGAATCCTACATCGAAAAGAAAATAATTTAATAAAATTCAGAATCATAGGAATCAAATGAAAAGTTTAGAATCATAGGAACAAGATTTAACAATTCAATATTAGAAACTCAAAATCAAAGTAAAATAATAAGAATTTCAGAATCATAGAAACCAAACTCAATAACTCAACATAAAAAATATAACCTAACTCACAAAAATTATAACAAATCATTTAAAATCAAAGCAATCAATAAAGATTTTAGAGTTCTGTGACTTACCCGACGGAAAACAGGCGATGGCCGGCGACCACGAGAAGACACGAAGAAGTGACCAGATGATGCGACTAGATGACGCGGATGACAGTAAGAAGACTCGACCAGATGACGCGGACGAACTCGCGGCCACGAGAAGACACAATGACGGCAAAGACGGTGGGCTCCCTGCTGCGATGTGCCAACGTGCGTGACCTGACGGTGTCTTGATTGAGATCCACAGTGCGTGAGAGAATAAGAGGTGACGGTGAGGGAGAGGGACTGAAGGGGTGAGAGATTAGGAGGTAGCAATGAAGGATTAAGGGTGGGAGGTGGCCGTCCGTGGCTCTGTGTGTGGTTCAGCGGGATGGGGTTTGACCATTTGCAGTTGAGGCTTCAGAGTTCAGAAGGATTGAGGGATTTGGGGTTTGTGAAGTGTGAGTAATAACGGCTAGGGTTTTCCACCTCCCCTCATATATATATATATATTAAGGGGTATTTTAGTCATTTTATATAGGTAGGGATTAGACGAATCTTCACGGGACGGAGACCTCTATCTCCACCTCTGTCCCGTTTATTATATGGGTCTCCAACCCATCTCCACAAGTAAAAAACTCTCCCCGCGGGAATTTACCGCCGGGGTTTTTGCCATCCCTCCGCAGGGGCTATGCCATATAACCCCATTCGATTGCTGATTCACACGGAGAGTTGCATATAGTCCGAAGTCAAATTTAAAAGTTCAAATTAGTGTCTTCAAAATTTCAGGATAAAATTAGTACAAAGGCTCCGTTTTTTTTTTTTTGGTGACTACAAAGGCTCCGTTTACTTTACCTATTTAGTATTTACTTTTAACCTCTTTTTTTCCTCTTTCAAGACACAAGCTCCCCACTAGACCTGCCCTTAGATTCATTGGTCCTCCGAACGGCAGCTGCCATCTCTCCTGCTGAACTGAGCAGCGGAACCAGAACGGTGTGCAGCTTTTCATTCTCTCTCGCCCTCACGATAACGTTACAGAGAGCAACTTAAGGTTTTTCTTCTTCTCTCTCGAGAATCTTGGTGGAAAACCAATGGCATCGGTGTACATCCCGGTGCAGAACTCGGAGGAAGAGGTTAGGGTTGCACTCGACCAGCTTCCCAGGGACGCCTCCGACATCCTCGACATCCTCAAGGCCGAGCAAGCCCCTCTCGATCTCTGGCTCATTATCGCGGTTCGTAATTTCATTCTTTGCCTTCCACTTCTTCTCGGAATCGAACCCAATTTCTGCTTTCAAGTTTCAACTTGTGGAATTAAACTTTGAAAACAAAAAAGATGCTTGCTTTCTTGCATTTGTTTGTTGCTCTTATTTTGTGTGATGTGAGTTGGTTTGCACCTTTGTTATGATAGCATGTTAGGTTTAGCTTTTGGAACTCAAAGCCATTGTGTGGGTGAATGATAAGATAAACCAATAATGCTACTAGTGGTTTGAACTTGGAGCTTGATAGATGATTTGCCATTATTGTCTGTTATAGATGTGCTACAGTGTCACTCAAGTCTTCCCTATAGATGTAGATGCCCATTTAGTATAATTCCTGTTTGTTTTTGTTTTGCTTGTCTTTGGTACCAACTGCTCCTTTCTTTACTCCTAATGTTGCTTATATTTTTCTTGTGGTGAAGAGGGAGTATTTCAAGCAGGGAAAAATTGATCAATTTCGCCAGATTTTGGAGGAGGGATCCAGCCCGGGTATACCTTGGTTGCATATTCTTTTTGATGGGGTTTGTTGTGTCAATCTTATGTTTTTGTTATTGTTTGATGTTAAATTAGGTTCTAATATAGTTCAACTGTGCTGGTTGCTTTTCTCCTTTTCTGCAGAAATCGATGACTATTATGCTGACGTTAGATATGAGAGGATTGCTATATTAAATGCCCTTGGGGCATACTATAGCTACCTTGGGAAAATTGAGACTAAACAAAGAGAAAAGGAGGAGCATTTCATTTTGGCAACTCAATATTACAATAAAGCATCGAGGATCGACATGCATGAGCCCTCGACATGGGTTGGGAAAGGTGTACATATGTTTGTTTATTTATGTAAATTATTATGTCTCAGTGGAACTGAATCAAGCATTGTAATTTCACAATGAGGAACATGATACCTGCTAATTTTATGTTGGCATGGACCATAGAAGAGCTCTAGCTTCTAGGTATTCATAGATGCCTTAGCATTACAACAAAGAAGCTCGCTTCCAAAACAAGTTTTGTTCTGAATAGTATTTGAACATATGTGATGTTTTGAAAGTTATTGTTCTGATAGTGTTTGATCTCATCATGTAGATGTTTATACTTTTAGCCTATTTGAGAAACATTTTTTAATAATAAAAAGCTGCTCTGAAGTTGGTTATAAAGTAACAAAGTAAGATGATTATGCGCCATTTTGGTATAAGCTGAATTCATTTTTCTTTTTTCACTTTAGAGTTTAGAGATGAGCTCATATCATCTCAAATTAGCCTTACTATTGTATTTTAGTTTTTACTGCTGAAGCATTCTTATTTATCTGATGAACTCTGTGGTCATGACACATGCAGTTGTTTTGCTTGATGGCATATTGGTTGCTCTATATTTTATGTTCTTGATATTTTCTCACTCTATATTTTATGTTCTGGATATTTCCTCAAAAGTTATGAGTATCCATCATTTATCTTGTTGAACTTCACGTTTGTCCCGTCATTAGAAGAATGCCTCTTGCTCTAGATACTTGCAAAATTGATACATAGCTAATGCTTACAGGTCAACTTTTGCTTGCAAAGGGAGAAGTAGAGCAGGCATCTGCTGCATTTAAGATTGTATTAGATGGAGACCGAGATAATGTTCCTGCTCTTCTCGGCCAGGTTTATTGAGTCTGTCCACATGTGTGCAAGGTTTTAGCTTATGCATGTGTATGTGATTGATTTTAGATATAATTGAGGTTTTTTAAGTCAATTTGAAGGTAAAGTAATTTATGTTTGGTATTTTTGTCTATCTTTTGACAAAATAAATCCTTGGATAGTGTTTATAAAATCACTTATATATATATATATATATATAGTTCTTCCATATTGATGTGACATATATACCTATAATTATGGGATAAAGTTACAATTTTAAATCGAGAACATCCCAAACAGGATAGTAGGAGAATCAAAAATAACTATTTGTCGCTTATATCTATAGTTGATTCTGTATCTACAACTGATTTTGGAACAAAATATGCAAGCATGTTTGAGAATTAAGGACTTACGTTAAGTGGCAGGAGAATGGGATTTTGGGGGAGTAAACGTGAATCCAAATTCACCAAGTTTAAGACCATTCTCCAGTAAAAGACGTTAACAGGTGTATGACCAACCAGTACCTCTTCTTAACCCCAGTCCTAGTCGTGCTCTCCCTTTCTCAACCCCAAATGGTTATTGGAAAATTACAAAATGATTTTTTAATAGAAGTATAAAAATACTTGCTTATTAATAAAATGAAAACAGATATATCAATAATTGTTTCCAGTAATTTTTTCAGTTTTAGAGGATCAAATTTGCTGGCTTGTCTCTATATATTCTCAATATAGGACTGTAGACCTTAACTGAATGCTAAGCAAGTAAAGTATATTAATTTGTTGCTACTGGCTAGCAATTTAAATTGCAATGCTTTTGCCATGCCATCACCCAAATTTTCTACATCTATCATTGGTTTTTCCCAGCCTTTAGAGAGAATGTTTTCCATCTGTGCTTGTTATGCTACAACCTGGAATTTGTTTGAAGTTTTGTTTAGTTATTCTATATAAGTACTGTGTTTCTACTAATAACTTTAGTGAATATCTACAGGCCTGTGTTGAGTTCAACCGAGGGCGGTATTCTGACTCACTTGAGTTGTACAAGGTTGGTAAACCTTCTTTGCTGGTAGAAAGAACTCTCTCGTTTACAATTTATATATGCACATTGACATGTCTATATACCATTAGGTTGATATGCATTCACATTTTTTTATTGTCACCAAAGAATAATTGAGTAGATTCAGAAAGAATTGACAATACTCAAAACTAGATGACTATTACTCCACTCAAATGAATAACTTCAATTGGTTTTAAGTTTTGTGAAACCATTTGTAGAACAATTAGCGATGGTGACATGCATTTCAAAATTTCAGTGGATTGCAGATTAGTGTTGGAATTGTTGCGCAAAAGCTTATTGTATGAAATTTCAGTGGATTAGATAAATGATATAAAGTTAAATAAGCAGAGATTTTATTTTGATGGTGAGCTTTATTAAGTTGTTTGAATAGTGGCAGTTAAGTGGTATCAACACAAGTTAACACAGGTTTATTATTATTATTATTAATTTTTTTATATTTTGTTTTTTGCAAACCTGAAGAGAGCATTGCAAGTTTATCCCGATTGCCCTGCACCTGTTAGGCTTGGCATAGGTCTATGTCGCTACAAATTAGGTCAATTTGAAAAGGCTCGACAGGCATTTGAGCGAGTTTTGCAGGCAAGTGAATCTTTTAATTGCCAATGGATATGCTGTCATGTTGCTTTGGTAGTACTGATGTCTGTATGTTTCCTGGTTTCCTTCTTTTCAGCTAGATCCAGAAAATGTTGAGGCTCTTGTAGCACTTGCAATAATGGACTTGCGTACCAATGAAGGTCCACTTTTTCCACTGTATCATGCTCTTAGGCACCTTATATGTCTCGTATAACTTGTAATATATATTTTTTCTCATGTATTGGACCGACTCTGATACTGTGTAGTATCTTTCAGCTGCTGGAATTAGAAAGGGAATGGTAAAGATGCAGAGGGCATTTGAGATATACCCTTATTGTGCAATGGCTCTGAATTATCTTGCAAATCATTTTTTCTTCACTGGTCAACATTTCTTGGTTGAGCAACTGACTGAAACTGCATTAGCTGTCACCAATCATGGTCCAACAAAGTCCCATTCTTATTATAATTTAGCGCGCTCTTACCATAGCAAGGTTGGAAGCAAATTTCTCTCTACTGTTGGCAACATTCCCTTGAGTGGCATTAATAAATTGCTTAGGCCCTGCTATTGTTTTTGCAAATAAAAGAAACAGTTATTGATTTTACTGTCTTCTTGTCTACAATACTCTTATTTACTTTCTTGTCTTCTCTTCGCATGTTCTAAATTTTTAGTGTTAGCAAGTTACTATTTTATTCTCTGGTAATCTTTTAATTTTTTATTTTTCCTCTTGACCATAGGGGGACTATGACAAAGCAGGGGTGTATTACATGGCATCTGTCAAGGAAGTCAACAAGCCTCATGAATTTGTGTTTCCTTATTATGGTTGGTTGCTTCATTCAGATTTGAAACTTTACAGCATGGCTACAACATTGTAATATGGCAGTGAAAGAAATTAAATTTAATCAACTATGAAACTTATGGTAGAAACGTGTTCATTTTTTGTTTCATTAGGTATATCTTGATTCAGTATTTGTAGGCCTTCTATCTTAATGAAAATAGCAGATGTTGAATGTGTTCTTCAAGCGGGCAGTCATGTTTTGATATTGCGATTTTACTAGATCTGTTTCCATGTTGTAGCAAATGTAGCATATTCGTTTGAGGTTCTGTATAACTTACTCATTTATGATCAGCAATAGTATTTGAAGGCTGTTTTCATAGAGTCATTGGTATTGTTCACCAAATGCCTGTTCTTCCTTATTTTTAATTTTTTTTCTCTTTTATGTTGATTCCAGGTCTAGGACAAGTGCAATTAAAGTTGGGAGATTTCAGAAGTGCCCTGTCAAATTTTGAAAAGGTTCTGGAGGTGTACCCGGATAATTGCGAGACATTAAAAGTGAGTGCCTGACAGGATGTACCTTACATCCTTTAATATCATTTCTCTTTTAGGGTCAGTGTGTTTTTCGCAACTGAAAGAGTCATTATCTTTGTGAGTTAGATATACATGTTTGGGAAACATCAGTTGAGGACATGCACTTTTCTTGGTTGAATATGGTATATATTCCATAAAATAATGATCAATCTTTAAAATAAGCATTATTAAACCACTATTTAATGGTCAGTTATATATTTTGGCATGCCAACAGACCCAAAACTAATCAGTTTCTTCAAGTGTGTTTTGGGAATGTTAGAAAAAGGTATTCTTGGTAAGTATTATCAGAGGACTGATGATTACTCACTATTCAGAACCAGTTTGAGTTGTTAATTTACCAATAATTTTTTTATGGTTTCTTAACGTGTTCTGCTGAAAGTTATTGTAAAATCACTGAAGTTTTGGGCGCTCCTTGTAGACACATTTGTAGATTACTTTACCTGTGTATTAGCTATACAAATAAAGCAGTTGTAATTCTGAAAAATTATTGTAAACTCACTTCCCTATTTCCTATTTTTTGTGTTGATGTTTCTCCTTACAGGCACTGGCACACATATATGTTCAGCTTGGTCAAACTGACAAGGGCCAGGACTTTATTCGAAAAGCAACCAAAATTGATCCCCGTGATGCCCAGGTGAAAGCTGCTGATATTGTGTGTTTTTCTAAATTTTATTAAAGACCAGTCTCGTGTTCTCCCAACTTCCCTGTCTTCCTTCACTTGTTTTAAGATTTACACATGTAAGCTCTGCCTTGTTCACATGAAAAGTGTTATCCATCTCAAAGTGGGCAGTTATGCCTTTGTTCATAACTAGAATTGGTATCTGAACCTGTTTTTTTACACACACACACACACACACACACACGCACATATATATATATATATATATATATATATATATATATATATATATATATATATATATATATATATATATATGGTGAATTCTAGTATTCCTATGCTTATGGTGGCTATGAAGTGTCGTTAAAATTAAAATCACACTCTTTTTTTACATTTAGTAATGCTTTTTTAGCTACACTTCTAAAAAATGTTACTAAATAATAAAAAAGCGTTACTGTAATTTTAGCAACACGTTTTCAGATTAATTAGCATTAGGAACATACAATTCACGACTCAATACGGGAAATGCACCATGTAAGCTCTATTTAGTGAGAAAGGGCTTTCTTTTTGTTTAAGGATGTTCGATCTCATTTTTCGGAAGGAGCATCCAAAATTCATTGTGAGGGGGAGCATTTTATTTCCTCTTTTTTTTCTTTTTTTTCCCCTTAAAGGAAATAGTGAAAATAACAAACGAAAACAGGAATTCAGGAAACAAGATTTTTATCATTTCACTCTTTTCACTTTTTCTTCCTTCACAAAATGCTGAAATAGGAACACTAGAAACCCAGCTGGTCCTTAGGATCTTTTCCCTCTTCATTAGCTATTGAATCTTGGTCTTCTCCAATTAGTTTTCTCAGTGAAATCTCCTTAACATCTACAGTAAATCCATCATCTTTTCTGTCTTCCTTAGAGATAAAACTTTTGATATCCAAATTATCAAGGGTATCCAATATTAGCTGTTCCTCCTTTCTGTTTATCCCTGATTATGGGCCAAGTGTCATCCTGAAATATGACCTCTTTGTTGTTGATATTCCCTAGTTTTATGATACGGTCCATGTTCTGTCACCTATTCATCTTGTTGGGTCTGGCTATTAGGCCTAAGAAACAATTAACATGCTGTAATTCTTTGCTTCCTTGTCCCTGCCATTCACGACACTTCCCATGTGATACATATCTATAAGGAAAAGAAGCACTTAAGCATTATTTTTTTATGGATTATTTCTGAGTTCGAACTTATTTGGTTGCCTATATATAGTATATATATTATACTTTTAACATAATAATGAATTTTTTGTGGCCTGTGAACTGATTGTTGTTTTGAAACTATAGAATAAATGCTTGATAACTTTCTCATGTAGCTGATATTAAGATGGCGAAGACGAAAGTTGTTGACTGTATGTGAAGCATATGGCTTTGGTTAAAAAAATTATCTTATCTTCTATAAGCAACTATCAACAAAATGATAATATTTGAGTATTTACAAATATTACAAATTCAGCATTCCTTGGTTTTTGCCTGAAGTGTTTGTTTCGTAAACACTGTTACGAGCCCTTCCTTTTTGTGATAATTTGAAATAAACTGTTGAGAGTGAAATTCATTAGGTATTTTTGTTTACCTTTACAAAATCCTACAGGAAACAGGTTGAAAACAATGTGGCATAAATAAATTTAGAACTTTTTTTTTTAAAGAAAAAGGAATTTGAAAGAAAATAAGCCTTTAAATTTTCTAAATTGGTTCCTTTCATTTCTCTAAATATTTATGTAATTAGTTGAGCAAAACTTTATATCTAGCTCTTGGTTTAATCTTATATTCTCCTTTTAAGTACAGGCATTTCTTGAACTGGGTGAATTGTTGATTCTGTCTGATACAGGATCTGCCCTCGATGCATTTAAAACTGTAAGAATTTTATTATGTACTTGATAAATTGTTTTGCAAAGTTTCTCTCATCCAATTAAAATTTAGGAAAACACCTGATGGTTGAAGTTCTGGGATCTATTTTTAATCTGGTTGTTGTAAACCCGGTACAGGCTCGTACTCTTTTTAAGAAGGGAGGCCAAGACGTACCAATAGAATTACTCAATAATATTGGTGTCCTTCAGTTTGAAAGGGGAGAGTTTGAGGTTTGTAATTCTATAAATGCTGCATTGCTTTTGTTTTGGCCCCATGATCACACACTTAATCCTTCATTTCTTCTTTTTATCAGCTTGCTCAACAAACTTTTAAAGAGGCTTTGGGTGACGGCATATGGCTTTTTCTTATTAATGGGGGAAATAAGTCTTCCAATGATATTGCTACTTCTACACTACAGTTTAAGGACATGCAATTATTTCATAAGCTTGAAAGTACCGGTCATCATATAGATTTGCCCTGGGATAAAGTCACAGTGCTCTTTAACCTGGCCAGATTACTTGAGCAGTTAAATGATTCTGGAACTGCAAGTATATTGTATCGCCTAATATTATTCAGGGTATGTGTATCTTAAATAAACATCATGTGCATTTTGTTTGCATATCCATCTACCCACTACTGACAGACTCAAGAATATTAACCTTTCTGTAGTCTCAAATATGATGATCATTTATGACTCTTATTGTTTCTTTTACTTTATGCTATTTATCTAATAAACAGTTCGCTGAAGCCATGAATAGAGTTTTTACAGCTGAATGCTATAAAATTAATAGCCAATCATTTTTTGAGCTTTCCGGATTATGCACACCACTTATTATATTTCTAGCTTCCGGTTAATATATTTGAATTGTTGAGTATGTAATGAAATGTATTTTCATTAATCATTATATTACTACCATAATGGTAGCTGATGTAACCATTTAGTGAACTCCCCATGTGCACAATGCTTTCAGCCTCTTTTTTGGTATTGAACACACCACATTCCTAAGAATTATTTTTTAAGCATGGTCTGAGCACTGAGCTTGTTATAAGGCATTGCATCAAACATGTTCTGTTTGTATTGACTGTTAACAGTTGGACATTGCTTCATGACAATAATGAATAGAACACCTCAGTTTAGTTGAAGAAGTTGTACTGCTTTCAGCAGTAGGGCTTCTATTACAATCATTGCCTACATTGTTGTATCTTGGCTGCCATCTTTTATTATTCTTTGCACATTCAATATGGTTTCCAGCTTTCCATTATTGATCTCTAATGAATTCCTTATTTTATTTTTATTTTTTCTTTTTTCGATTTCAGTTTCCAGACTATATTGATGCGTATCTGAGGTTAGCTGCAATCGCAAAGGCTCGAAACAACATTCTGTTAAGCATTGAGCTGGTACTAATATCCCTGATCTTGGTTTGTTGCTTCTATAATAATTGCATAGCTTCACAATTTCAGTTCTACTCTCTGTAGGTTCATGATGCGCTAAAGGTGAATGAAAAGTGTCCAAATGCATTATCTATGCTTGGTGATTTGGAGTTGAAAAATGATGATTGGGTAAAGGCAAAAGAAACTCTCCGGGCAGCCAGTGATGCAACTGATGGGAAGGACTCATATGCTACTCTTGCTCTTGTAGGTCTTTCTGGTGCTCATAAACGTGTCTATTCTTTTTGTTCATTCTAGATGTACTTTGTGTAGCTCTTTGGTCCTCACAAATGTCGAAGCATGATAATTATTTTGATACGCTGATTCTGTAATGAATAGGGAAACTGGAATTACTTTGCAGCCGTTCGGAATGAGAAGAGAAATCCAAAGCTAGAAGCTACTCATTTGGAAAAGGCCAAGGAACTCTATACACGAGTAGGTTTATTTTATTATTTCCTCACTTTTCTGTCTTGCCATCTTGAGCTATTTTTGCATGTTTGTGTTTATGATAGAAACCCGTTTGGCAGATTCTAGAGCAGTAATGCTAGTCCTAGCTGCTGGCTATAAGTACTAGGGGTTGGTTAGTTTTTTCAGTCAGTTTGAAAATTCTGTTCAGTTTGTTAGTTCAGGAGAAGGAAATTCTCTCTAGAGTTGGTTAGACCCAAGTGTGTAGTTCAATAGGGATTGTGATTTACAATCCCTAATTCATCAATAAAATTCCCTAATTCTGCTAGATCCCTAATCCTATCAGTTCACCTCAGCTTTTGGTTTGCAGACCTTGGTTTGGACTTCGGAACCTTGGATGCATCAATCCCATTGATCTTAGCATTTCATTCATTTCGTATGCATATTAACGTGTTTGTCATGGCTTAAGCATTTTTGTGAATTGGTTTAGGGCATGCTATTATATCAAATGGTTAGGAGTTTGCTCTGTGCTGGCCCCACCCTTAAATTAAAATTTAATTTCAGCAACTATATATGATGTAGTACTCTTGCATTAAGCTGGGAGGGGCGGCACTGATAGGAAGTAAACCACCTTAAACCTCCATCCAATAGCTTAAACTTATTCAGGGTGTTGGCCCTTAATCAAAATAAATGAAAAATAATGAATATAATTTGCTTGTGCCATGTGCACTCTTTCCCCCAACCCCCCTTCCCTTATTTGGGAATAGGAATTTGGAAATATCTAAACTGGGAACTATTACCTTGGTTTAAAATGGGATTGTTTTATTGATTTTTTTTTATTTTTATAATTTTTGATTAGGTTCTGATTCAGCATTCTGCAAATTTATATGCTGCCAATGGTGCTGGAGTAGTGCTAGCTGAGAAAGGCCATTTTGATGTTTCAAAGGATATCTTCACTCAGGTTACCTGATATATCTGCTTATATTTGGGATATGCATGGCATAAACTTTCATATACTGGAGTTATTTATTTATTTCTATCTTTTTTAGGTTCAAGAAGCTGCAAGTGGTAGTGTTTTTGTCCAGATGCCCGATGTTTGGATAAATTTGGCCCATGTTTATTTTGCTCAGGGAAATTTTTCTTTGGCTGTGAAAATGGTATATCCCGTGTTTAATTTGTTTTGCTTGTTAAGTTCTTGCTGAAGTATTATAGGAATCATGTGCTGATGACATTCCTTTTCCTTTCTGGGAAAATGTTACCTTTCTAATTTTGCAGTATCAGAATTGCTTGCGAAAGTTTTTTTATAACACAGACTCACAAATACTTCTATATTTAGCTCGTACTCATTATGAAGCAGAACAGTGGCAAGATTGTATAAAAACTCTACTAAGGGCAATCCATTTGGCACCCTCAAACTATACATTAAGATTTGACGCAGGTGTTGCGATGCAAAAGTTTTCAGCATCAACATTACAGAAGGCAAAAAGGACTGCAGATGAGGTCTTGTCAATCCCTTGAATCCATCTTATTAAATTTGTTAAGTTGTTTGATGAAAGATGCTCATAGGTGGCATTATGTTCATTTCTGGTTGTCTACTTTTTCCCATGAATTATAGCAGGTTCTTTAAAGTAAGATCATGAACTGCATTGTTGTTCCCATAAAGACTTCCTTGTTTCATTGCAGAAACTTCATCTATTCTAATATATTGATGAATGATTGATGTGACACTTGTCTGTAATTTCTTATTGTCTTACACTTAAATTGTGACTCTGCTTATGCCATAATTCTTTATTGTTAGTGGATCTAGTGGATGATAAACACAAAGACACCCTCCACATGGAGAGTGAGTTGTTCTTTTGCATGTTTGGGTGGTTGTTGAACCCTTAACCACAATATAAGCTACTATTTCCTCAAACATCAAACATGGATCTATGATTTTTACTTCAGGCTATGAGATACTAGCGAACCTTACATGTAAAAAAACCCTAATTTTTGGGCCACCTTGCGCTGGACTCTTTTTATGCAAAAGTTTGTCTAACTTATCTGAATTCTTAATGGTAGGTGAGAGCAACTGTAGCAGAACTGCAAAATGCTGTTCGAGTATTTAGTCAGTTGTCTGCTGCATCCAACCTTCATATTCATGGGTTTGATGAGAAAAAAATTGACACTCATGTTGGGTACTGCAACCACCTACTTTCGGCTGCAAAAGTTCATCTTGAAGCAGCTGAGCGTGAGGAGCAGCAAGTGCGACAGAGGCAAGAACTTGCTCGTCAGGTTGCATTGGCCGAGGAAGCCCGACGGAAGGCTGAAGAGCAAAGGAAATTTCAGGTGCGCTATCCATAATTGATTGGTCTCTGCAATATGCATGTCCCATTTTTCGTTTTTTTTTTTTTTCTACATAAATTTATAAATTGCTTTGCTTTTTCTTCTTAATTTGATATTAGATGGAAAGGAGAAAGCAAGAGGATGAACTGAAGAGGGTGCAACAACAGGAGGAACATTTTAAGCGTGTTAAGGTAAGGACTACCGGGTTTCCTTCTCAGAGAATAAAGTTATACAATGCTTGGTTTAGGGATTATTGGGTTTCCATCCACATTGAGTGCTATGTTTAAATTTTTGTTTTTTGTTGTTTAAGAAGAGGGGGGGGGGGGGGGAGAGAGAGAGAGAGAGAGGGGGGGGAGGTGTGTTGGTTAATAACATTATACAATAGTATAGACCGATGCTGTGTATAGTAACTACTCACTTAGGATAGGTTTTTCAATGAGACAGATGGATATGGGGTTTATCCTTTGTGAATGTTGTTCAAGTTGGTTGAGGTGGGTGCTACTGGGAAGATAATGTGCCTCGGAAGGTCTAAGCTCTATTTATATTTCTAGGAACAATGGAAGAGCAGCTCACACTCAAGACGAAGGGAAAGGACACCAGAAGAAGAAGAGGGTGGGACTGGCGAGAAACGGAGAAAGAAAGGTGGAAAGAGGAGAAAGAAGGATAAGCACTCGAAATCACACTATGACAATGAAGAAGGAGAAGCCGATATGATGAATGAACCAGAGATGGAGGATGAAGATGTTGATAACTACATAGAGCCCCAAACTATGGGGAATGATGATGCTGAAGGGAATGCTCAGGATCTTCTTGCAGCAGCTGGACTTGAAGATTCTGATGCAGAAGATGATATGGTAATTTGTGATTATTAGAAATTTAAATTTTGGAATGCCTTCTATTTCTTTTGTTTATATCCTCAGTTCCTCATTCCTTTTAGGTTGAAATATATTTTTGGTAGCTTGTCATGATGGACTTACTTTTGGGATTAGTTTGGCATGGTGCTAAAAAAAATAAAGCAAAAAAGTTCTCTAGAGTAGATTTACTGATTACAATGGTGTCTAAACATAATGCAATAAATTCTACTCTATTTTTATATCTATATGACAAACTCACAGTAGAACAACTTTAGGATGTGTGACAAGTGTGCGTTGTTATATCCATCATGGAGTTAGAGTCAATGAAACCAAGTTATTCTAGAGATCATGATATAGATCAATAAGAAAGCAGGAATCATTTCATCAAGGTCTCACATATGATATCTGTGACACTCCATAATAATGCTGTATTTTAATCCTGTATAATTTGTTTTAATTGTTATCTAGTCTTGATGCGGAAGGTTTTGCTTTTTATTGCCAGTGAATGACATTTCTCGAGCATATACAAATGATTTACACTATTGCCCTCAGATTATTGTACAAACACGGTCATCTATACCTTTTGCAAGCTTTTATTTGCTTCATTCATATTGACTAGTCCGATCATTTAATTCCTCCTTATTGTTGTTGAAGGCTGCACCATCGTCAAACATTGCCCGCCGGAGGCAAGCGTTATCAGAATCTGATGATGATGAACCAATAATGCGGCAATCAAGTCCTATAAGAGAAAATTCTGCTGATATGGAGCTGAGTGATGGAGAAATTAGGGAGCCTAAGACAAATGGAGATGATGGTAGTGACTAGTAGGAACAGTATTAAATTTTGGACTGTACAGGTTAGATATGTATATTGTCTTCTAGTGATGATCAAATTCAGTGTTGTGATGCTTTTTCAGTTCCTGATATCTATATGTATAAATTTGGAAATGCTTAATTTAGAAAGGCCAAAGTTTTCTGTTAGTTTGTAGCAAAGTTATGAAAACCGAACGAGTCATCAAACTGTATTACCTATTGATTTACCTGTTTAGAGGTCCAATCGATTCAATTGAAATAATCAAATTATAATTAAATAATATATAAAATTCTAATAAACAATAAAAATACAAATATATTATAATGTAAATTTTAAAAATATACAAATAAATACATGTATAGCACCAATAAAGTTTTATGATCTTATTAAAGTATAAAATAGGTAGTAATAAATTAAATAAAGTTGCAATAACAAGAAGCTAAATTCAACAATAGGTAACAATACCCAATGAACGATTAAGTCTGAAGTCTAAATAAGTCGCGAACTCGACCGAAAAAGTAGTTGGTCACAATGAGAGAGTGTAGCGGCTAAATATGAAAAGGACTATTAGGGTCTATCAGTCTTTAGTTGGGTTTCTCTTCTCTAAAAGAAGACAACGCTTAGTTAAAAAACTAATTGTTCCGATTCGGTTTGATTCATTGGTTTTTGTATATAAAATTATGTAGATGTCCTAAATTAGAATTGGTCATACGCCCTATCCTAAATATTTCAATATAAATAAAATCAAATTGACTCAATTATTCTATTTATATATAAATTGAACAGGTCTACTATACATACAAGTCTTTTTGATTTACAAGTTATACAAGTTAAGTCAAGCGCAACAAAAATCACATTTACATATACGAGTGTGTACACACGCGTTCCACTCAACCGTTTCAATAGTGCGCTCACTCACGAAGTCACCATTACGAAAGACGGTTCTTCTTTCTCGTCAAAACCACAACCGTGAAGATTTGAAAGAAGAAAGATTATTCAAGATACCGTTTAACTAATTTTCGAGGTTTTTTACTTTTCTCTTTTGCATTTCGAACGCGAAACACTATATAATAGTATTTCTATTTATTAAGTAGATTCATTATGTATTCTTGGTTTAAAGTAGATATTATTGTTCTGGTCAAACTGTTCAATAGATGATAACTGTTTTACGTACTATTTCACAAATAGTTTAACGTATATTTTTGTGTTGTTGTGAAATTTTGCATGTTTGGAACTAAGTTTGTATAAATAGAATCTTACGCTGTATTTCAAGTAAATTCGACTGTAACTGGTGCTGTTGTTCTTGAATATTATCCTTGTGTATTGGGTGTCATTTTATGCATCTTTGGTTGACTTGAACATCATTTTGAACTCATATTATGTTTTGCAATCTAAAAAATAATAGAGGTGTATGTGGTTGGTATTTCGGTGTATATCAAGGGATTTCGAGTATAATGCTGTTGTCCTATACTAGGTATAACTAGAAACAAAGTATTGTCCTTGTGCATCTGGTGTCCTTTTATGCATCTTTGGTTCACTTTAACATCATTTTAAACTCATATTATGTCATGTAATCTAAAAAATAGTAGAGGTATATGTGACTTGTATTTGGGTGTATATCATGTGAATTCGAGTGTAACTGGTTCTGTTGTCCTATACCTGGTGTAACTAAAAACAAAATATTGTCCTTGTGCATCTTTGGTTGACTTGACCATCATTTTGAACTCATATGATGTCATGTAAACTAAAAAATAGTAGAGGTGTATATGGCTGGTATTTGAATATATATCATGGGAATTTGAGTGTAACTAGTTCTGTTGTCCTATACCTAATGTAACTAGAAACAGAGTATTGTTCTTGTGCCTCTGGTATCATTTTATGCATCTTTGGTTGACTTGAACATCATTCTGAACTCATAATATGTCATGTAAACTAAAAAATAGTATAGGTGTATATGGCTGGTATTTGGGTGTATATCATGGGAATTCGAGTGTAACTGGTTCTATTTTTATCCATTAACAATATTTTTTATTTCTTACAGTAAAAATGGCAAGCAAGAATCCTGCTCCAAAAAATACAATGTAAGCACATATATATTAGGCCAACTCAGTTTTTCTTTGTATAAACATAGCTTATTTAAATGATTTTCGTTTCATTTCTTTACAGAAAACCAAAGATTTAAGATACTTAACAAGACTATTAAATGAAAAGTTCCAAAACATGAGTGAAAAAAAGAAGGTCATCGTCCAAGAATTGGGATTTGATGGTTTGATGCACATCCCACCGATGAAAATGCCACAAAAACTCTTAAAAGAGTTGGCATATCCCTTTAATTTGGTAAGAAACAGTTTGAACACCCGGTACGGTGTATTGACCATTAACCCAGAAAATATAGAAGTTGCCCTTAGTTTGAATGCATCTGGTAACTTGCATTCTTTGTAATCTATTCTTTGTAATCCATTCTTTTGAACTCATATTATCTCATGTAATTAAAAAATAAATTTAGGTATATATGGCTGGTATTTCGGTATATTTTAACTGAATTGGAGTATAATTAGTGATCTTATTTTGCTGCTTTTGTAGGGGACCTATTCCAGAAAAAATTAATTTTAAAGAGTTATCTGAGGAGAACAAAAAAGTTTACAGAAGGTTCCAGGAAAAACATTGAAGAATCTGACTGATGAGATGATGGATATTGGTGTTCACACTGATGAAGATCGGCTTATGTTCAAGAAGGTTTTCAATCTCTATACTCAAATGGCGTTCTTATTGCCGACAACGATAAACAAAGTTTCTCCAATCTACATGCCTCCAATTTTTTGTGTGGACAACATAAGGGAGTGGAACTGGGGTGGCCATGTCCTCGAATTCATCATCAAGGGCATAAGCGATAACCACTTGAAAAAGAAAAGATCCATTGATGACTGCCTATATGCCTTGATGATTGTATACTTTCATGAATCAAAACACAAAAACAAGAATGCTGATGTAATCCGTGGACCGCCCTGGGTGAGGCATTGGACTAAGGAGTTACTGCTTCAGAGGATCGAAGATAAAACTCAAGGTCATATGGTAACTGAACAGAATACTTTCTCTAATTTGGGTATATTTGCTTTATGTATATGATATAAACTAATGTTTTAACTATTTCAGGGCATCGTCAAGAGGACAGAACTTAAAAAGAAATTGAACACAATGAAAAAGGAAGAAAAGAAGGAAAAAAAGAAAAAGACAAAAAAAGGAAGACATTTCATCAGAGAGTGATATTGCTATTTCCTCTGAGTCTAAGTCTGAACAAGACTCAGAGGAATCAACAAAAAGAAGAAAACAACCAACCAGAATAGCAAAAAAGTAAGTAATATTTTTCGGTATATTTTTTCATTTTTACAGTGTTTTTTGCTAATGATTGTTTGCTGGTCATAATGGTATCCAAAAAGAGGAAATAGATTGTAGAGTATTCATCTTCGGAAAGAGAAAGTGGATTTGATGACGAGTACGATTCTGAAATTGTCATTGCCTTTCTATGTTTTTTGTTTATATCAAAATTTTATGTATTAAAATAGTGTTTCTCATTTATTGCCAGAAGTGAAGAATCAGAGCCAATAATAAAAGAAAAATCGAAGAAAAAAGTTCAGACTCCACCAAAAAAGTATGCATTGCTTTCGCGGGTATTTTATCGTCAATTTTGTCGTGTTTGTATGATTGATACTTCTTTGATTTCCAAGATGAAATCTAGAAAAAGAAAGCACATTATTGAGGATTCATCTTCTGAAAAAGAAATTGAATCTGATGATGTATAAGATACATTGTAAAGCTATCTTACTCTTTTTCATCAAAATTTTATTTGTTAACTTATTTTTTTGCATGTACTGTCAGAACTGAAGAAATACAACAATTTTTTAGAGAATCAAAAAAGAAAAAAAAATAAAAAGGCTGCACAAAGGTATGTTGTTTTTTGGTGTATATTGCCAATTTTAAGGTGTTTTTGTTGCTAATAATTGTTTTTGCTTTTCCAGGATGTAGGAAAAAGGGTAGACATATCGAAAGTTGGGCTTCCCTCGATGGAAGCTCACTATGACTCATGCCAAACGTAAGATCCTTTATTTGATAACATTTTTTAGATCCTAATGTAATTAAATAGTCTAGTTTTACTGAATGATGTTTATTTTGTCCTAAAAATGCCGGATATTGGTTGAAGATTTAGAGGAGCTGGTGGAGTTAGTTGCAAACACTGGGGATGCGGCGGCCTTAAATTTTTTGCTGAGGATAGAAGTTCCCGGCTCCAATAGGTACAGCCTATAACACCCTACCACACAGAGTCTTATGCTTAATTCATAAAATTGAGGTGGCGAGGTATTACGACCTCTAAAAGTATATATATATATATATATATATATATATATATATATATATATATATATATATATATATATATATATATATATATATATATAATAGTTGAAAGGAAATTTATACTGAGGAGCCTTTGAAGGAAAGATTAACCAAAAGTGGTAAATAGAAAAGCGCATCACTCACGAAGGCGGTAAACATAAGCTAGATAGGATAAGAGTAAAGCGATATAAATGCATATATATACATAATAGAAGACCTCCAAGGATACAGATAACAAAGCTCTTAACTAAGCTTGTGAAGTTTAAACCGGCCAGTGCATACATATATACATATATACAAAATAAACCCAAAATGCCCAACATAGAGCTTATAGAACCTGTTTCTCCAAATCAACTTCTAAGAGGGATAAACATAACATGCATATACAGTGGAGATATAAGAGTATCTATGTATAGACATCATAAACTAAAATAAAGTCCCAAAAGCACAAACGTCCTTCACTTTTAGTAGCTCCCAGTATGCCTCAGCGAGGTGTCTCACGTCCTGCATCTGAAAATCACAAAATATATATGGGGTGAGAACCAGAGGTTCTCAGAATGGTAACAGTGCCCACATAACTAACATATAAGGTCTCAGGAAAGCTGAATGCAATCGTAGAACTTCTGTCAATAGATTACAAACTTAAAAATATTCTCTACAACCATAAATAAGCCAGAAACAAGGTGGGGTAGCTAAGGGTTCAAAATTCTAACTCAAACCCAACTTGATCCTTTAGGTTCTCACCTTCCTCTGTTCCTCCAGAACTCCATAGCACAGACAAACAAAATACAGACAAAGCAAACACAAGTAGAATACAATTACATCAGATAGCAAATTTAGCAAGTAGGCATAATAATCAAATAGGCAAGCCCATTTAATGTACAACCATACAAAAAAAACACATGCATATGATGTATACCTGTCCTATGGCTGATGATATCATCTGTCGGTTATATAGCCAACCCGACACATCCTAGTAGCTAACCATGGATAAAAACACCCATTGAGAAGCAATTGGGTCTGAGCTACAACCCTCTTGCTACTACCCGCTTAACCCAAAGCAAGTGGAATTAAACCACTATTGCTGCTACTACCTAGGCAGGTGTTTAAAAGCTCAACCTGGAGCAAGAGGGACGAACCACAATCCTTGCTACTACTCAGGTATCTCAAACATATATTCGTTCAGTCTAAAACAATCATCATTATTATCAAATCTCAAGCATTGACCCAGAGCAAGCGGAACGAACCACAATCCTTGCTACTGCCTAGGTATTACAAACATACATTCATTTATTAGTCATCATATCAGTATACATTATGAATTTAGCCACTGCTCACAGCATATATAACATTATAACACTTCCTTATTCATCATCTTCTACTTTACCTCTTTTTTCATCAACAAGTTATCTTCCTCATAGTCCTAATCATACTTCACTACCCAAAAATCCACCTACCAGGGGTTAAAAGGGTTTTAAAAGTTGGAGGAACACCTTTAAAAATAAAAAATTTATATTTTGAAAAATAGGGGTTCTTGTACACGACCCCATGCCCATGTACGCGGGGAGTGCAACCCGAAACGGAAGCTCGCGTAACGCGTCAACCTTTGCGTACGCGCCCCTGCAAAATTCGTCCACTCGCGTATGCATTCTTCGAAAAGTGTAAAACTCTCGGACCAGATTTTCTTTCAAGACAAGTTTGATAGAATTTAGAGGTCTGGAGGTCAAGTTATGCTCTGTCAAAGTTGGTCAAAAATCAAAGATTTCATTAAATTTACAATCCTCCACTTTAAAAAACATACCAATTTGAAACCTTTCAAAACCAAAATATTTCAAACCTCTTTATTCATCCCATAACCTATCAATTCTTCACTTCCATCAATCTCAATTCAATCATTCAAGTTCAAACAATATTCAACATACATCATCATCAACTATCTTTATCAAATACAATATCAACTTCACCACCAATATAGTACCAATAACAACTTCAAATTCACTAATCATTATGCATATCAACCAATATCATACACAAATCTACACACATCCTTCATAAGAGCCTCAATCACAACCTCTAAATCACTAACCACATACATAATACTCAATCTCCACCAACAACAACATCAACAATTCAATTCTTATCTTATGGTCAAGTAACCTAAGTTTTTACGACATATTATATTTTAGTTACGAGAAAATGAAACCATACCTTGACCGATTTTCTCGTTAATTCCTGAAACACCTCACAACTCAGCATTTTCCAAGCTTCCAAGACTTCAAGATCTCACCAAACAGCCCTCTAGCCACCAAGGCTTGATCTTAAGTTTTCAAATTCTCAAATTGACTCCATCCAACAATCAATTTCAATTTATTATCATAATTACCACTAAAATTAAAATAGAGTTCACTAATTCAACATATATACCAAAGGTTTGAGGGTGCTTACCTGACCCACAGCTCAAGCGAGCTAAATCCAACAATACCTGCAAGTTAATTCGAACCTAAACACCGAAATCATGCAAAATTCCACGTAATTTCACATTGAATTTTCGAAATTTGGGGAGAAGGAAATTGAAACTGAAAAGTTGATTCCATACCTAATCAAGGACTGGGCTTTGTAGAGCTCATCGCGTTGGTTACGTGGCCGCAAATGGTACGACGATCGGAGCTCCGGATCAAAAGTTATTTGGATTTGAATCCTTGAGTGAGGATTGTGTTCTTTGGGAATGTTCTTCCCTTTGCTTGAGTGATTCAGCGTGTTTGCTAAGTGAGGGAGGAAGGAGGGTATACTTTAAGTGTATTGGGCTAAGTGGGTTGGGCCTTGGGCCTAACATGGGCCTGGTACGCTCGGTTCGGCCCGTTCGACTTAATTTTGGGCCAAATTCTTTAAAATTAGTGTCAAAATTCATATTTTAATTAATTCTACCTCATTAAAATATAAAATTCTATTTTCTAATTTTTTGGGTTAATAATTAATTCTATTGGCTAATTACTTACTAATTTTGTGAGTTTTACACATCCCGCCGAGTGCTTTGTTGAAAAGTTCGAAACTCCTGCGAGGCAAAGCGAAGTGTCGAGCAACCTCAAAGAAAAGTTCTTTCTCTGGGCCACAAATTTGAAAACCAATGATGATAGAAGCACTAATAAATAGGAGACAATATGCATTATGAACTCTCAACAACCGATGGAGATAACGAAAGGCCACTTTGCGTCTTTAAAAGCCAGTACATATATTGAAGCTGAGGTAATCTTAGAATAATATTAATGATTCTATTATGAGTTGTGACTGCCATGTGTTTGTAGTTACTTTGAGTGTTTTATTTTACTAGATTGTGACTGCAATGTGTTTAATTCTCAACAAAAAAAGAATTAAAAGATTTGAAGAACAAGTTTACTGTCTTTCCCCTGATATTGTAGTAAGGTGTATTAAGCTCAAATTTCAGTGTATTTATGTAATGTATTATGTGTAGTAACTATTTCTTTTGGTGTTATACAAATTCTGCAGAATATGATTTTGGAAAATCATGAGGGAGAGTTCTTACATAAAAAAACAAAAATGTTCTTCGACATTCAAGACTACAAAATGTTCATCTCTTATTTGGACATGAAAAAGTTGTCATTCCATCTATATGTAAGTTTTCGCTTCTAAAACTTCTTATCACAATTCTTTCGTTAGGTGCCAATTACACTAAAACATTATTCCATCTAGCCAAACTTCAGATATTTACCCCGGTTTGCTACGGGAAACATTGGTGGATATGGATGGCGGATATTAAAAACAAGAAATTTCGCGTCCTTGACCTGTTTCACAAGAAGTGTCCCTCGGAATCAAGAATAAAACTTAATAGATTTGTTGTAAGTTGATTATGTTTTCTGTATAAATTTCTTTGTTTCTGTTTGTTGTTAGCAATATAAGAATTGTGTGTACTGCTGTTTAAAATAAGGTGTATTATTAGATCATTTGGGTGTAATGAGTTTTTAAAATGTAGTCTTTCTTATATTTTGTTTTTTTTTTTTGTTTTTAGAGACATGTGATTTCTAGAATGAGAGTAGTTGTCGAAGGGCAACCTCCCAGTAACAGGGATGATCAAATTGAACCGCCATATGTCAAAATTGCGGGCCAAAAAACGAACTATAAATATTTTTCTCTAAGAAATTTTGTGTTTTCTCTTACTGTCCTATTTTATTTTGATAATTTATTTTTGTTATCAGCTACGATTATGTGGTATATGTAATTAAATGGCTCGAGATAATCGAACCAGAAAATATTAGAAAGGACAAATATGACTGGAAGAATTGGACATAGGTAACTATGTCTAAAAATAGATAACTCTATAATACTTTACTAAATTAACAGAGTTTAGTAAAAGAAGTTTCTTTAAACTGTAGGCAGAGGTGGACCATTTCAGAGATGAGTACGCTTCGCTGATTCTATTTAATTAGATGAATCAACTAAGAGATAGAGCCATTATGGAAAGCGAAGCAATCAGATTGTCCAAGCCGTCTGCAGCATTGTTGAGTCCATATTGTCAATCAAATTAAGAAGATGTTGACAGTGAATAGTTTGAATCTTGTGTACTTTGTGAATAGTTTGAACACATTCTTTTTGCATAGTTTGTGAATATTTAATCCAATCTTATTATAAATTTTGTTTGCATAAATAAACTTTTATGAAGCTGTATGTGTTGTATTCAAAACCTCTTAATTACAAGTTCAAAAAAATAAAGGGAAACAAGATCAAATATACTAATACGCGGAATTCCTTTTATAATACACCGAAAAATAACTGGAATACCCTAGAATTGCGTGCTTACATATTTTCCTGGAAAATCTAACCAAGAGTTATGGGAATTCAGAAATTTGAATTGTTACCCTGCTTAAGTATTGAATTGTATATGTATTATAAATTTAAAACAAACAAATTCCTTCAGATATTTCAACACACTAATTTTCAACACAAACAACAACATCTCAAAATATAAAAGAACAAAGAAAATATAAAAAATAAGAGGCTGCATAATACACCCAAAAAATTTTCACTGCTACCCCGAAAAAGTACCACTCTGCACCCTAAAACCTATCCTATGCTACTGAATCTCTGAACTGGTAATTCATAACATGTCCATGATATTGGCTCGAATTTGATTACACCATTGATCCACCATAAAAAAGGTTAAACTTCAAAAAATAAACTCACATATTAGCAAAACTATTAACAAAAATAAATTCAATTACCCCCATGTTTAAAGAATATCATTTTTACCTCAGGTAGAGCTTTCGTTTTCTTTTTCTTTGAAGCATTTGCAATCTGTTTTTTTTTTGTCTTTAAACTTAGTCAATTTTTGGGACGTTCTCTTGTTCTCACTCATGGAGGGCTTTGAAGCTCGTTAATAGCTTCCAAGTTAGCATCTTCGTGAGATAACAAACATTTTTCGTTGCTTTTGGCTTTGTATTCTTGCATCTGAACCATGGCATTATCGTAAGCGCGGTGCAAAATGGCAGCCTGCTCCTCAGATTCTGATACAAATTCACATATATTTTGTGACTAGAACACCAAATCATCAAATCTCTTGCTTCTTGACTCCAAAAGAGGCTCGTCGTGGTTGCTCTTGATGTGTGTGTGCCTCCTTTTTATGTTTTGCTCCATTGTTCAAATATATATCACGGTGACACTTTGTTTACTCGCTCAAAACTTGACGCGCTCAAAGAGTGACGACACAATATCCCTCTTGACTCGAATAATAAGCACTGGCATTTCACTTTGGCTGCTAAACTGTCATATGCAACCGCAAACTTGTTGAATGTTGAGTTAGAAATTTGTTCTACAACTTCGTATACCGTATATCCTAGAGCGAAGTGTGTTTTGATCTTGTTATGCAATTCACCTTCCCTTTGAATTGTGCGTGGAGTTCCCTGAACTTATCATGAGTATACACCTGTTGAGACTGAGCTTCTATTAAGGATTATTGTATTGTTTGATGAATTGGATAAGTGAGCTGTTCCGCATAATTAACTTGTTAAAAAATGCCTCCATGCTCTCACTCCTTTGTGTGCTTTTCATCTCAGCCCAGAAGTGGTGATCGAGATAAACTGGAATGCATAAATGATGATCTTCGAAAAGCTCTGCAAAAAATATCTAAATCAGAACTAAAATACACCGAAAAATATGGAATGTACACCTCTGTTGTAGATTTAAAAAACAACATTACCTGAGAGCCAGTTGATGTCCCCAAGACCATACTTCATAAGAAAATCATTTCAATTTCTATCAAATGATTATTTTTTAAGGGAGTTCCAAACAACATGACTCATCTCATATTCGATTTCTTCGTGTCTCTTGTAGCCATTTAATTTGCTTGGAATCTTCTTCATGATGTGCCAAATACACCACCAGTGAATCGTTGTGGGCATACAAGCCTCGATGGCCCTTTGATCGATGCACATTGATAGGTGAGAATGCCTTTCGGAGCATTTCCACCCATGAAACAAAGCCAACATTGAAATAACTATTTGAATGATTGAGTATCCTTGTTTTTCATCAAAGTGCATCCCAGAAGTGTTGACTGACCGTGGTAATTCACCCTACAAAAGAACAAAAAATCAGATTATACATGAATATGACGAAACAGAAACAAAATCGTTAAATTCGCCGAAATAATATCTTTATACGCTGAAAATCAGACCAAATACGCATAAACCAGAACATCATATTACCTGTTTGTATTGTAGGTGGTATCAAATGAAATAACATTTCCGAAATACTCACAGGCAGCCCTGCTCCTTGCGTCTGCCCAAAAGGTAATCTTAATCGATTGATCAACCTTGAGTTTGAGCTCCAAAAAGAAATTCTGATTCTTCTTTTTCATTCTTAATAAGTATTTTCCAAATTCTTTTGCATCCTCTAGTTTCGAAACATTCCGCACTTCTCTTGTGATGTAATTTTTCACGTTTTTTTCAATAAAATTTAACTCACGGTGACCCCCAGTTGCTGCGACAAATGATTGGTATATTTTGCTTGGTCTGATTCCAGCTTCCTCGTTATTCTCTATTGTACGTCGCATGGACATGCTTAGTTTCCTGTGCTGTTTAAGCATCTCTGCTTGATTTGGACAACATGGATGTGAATGATGCAACACGACCTTTGAAATGATACAAACACCAATGTCCTTCAATATGTGTATATAAATTCTTGTAGAAAAATTTAAACCAGCTGAGGGGTTTGTCTTCTCGGTCGGAGATATTTTAGATTTTCATCTCTCCTCTCTGCTACATGTAATCAATTGGTTTTTAATTTCATTTCCCTTCTTATTTGTGCTCCAAACTCTTATAGAAAAACCTGCAGTTTTCGAATAATCTTTGTAGAATTTCGCAGCATCTTCAAGCATGTTAAAAGTCATCCGAACCTTTGGAACAAACTGCTCATCAACATCACACAGAAATGGAAAAATACTCCCAAAATAGTCCACAATACACCGTATTAAAGCTAGGATCATAAAATAGAAACTAAAACAATTCAACTATAGAATCATAAACTATAAACAAACTACATTGTCTAGATTCAAACCACACCTCATTACTCGATTTGATTCAAAACATTAATACAATTCACCTTCGTTCAATTAAAAAAGTTAGAACCTGTAGATGCACCTAAAAAATCCCCCAATACACCCAAATATTTCTTATTTATATCAAAAAATCTGATATAAAATGCAACAAATTCATCAAAATTACCATATTACATTCAATACAAACAATCAACAATAAACAACAATTATCACAAGCAAGGTTCACAACATTATTAACCTACATAATAATAAACTACTAATAAAAGCATTAACTGTAATTGAACCAAACCTTAGGCACTTCATTGGATTCAAAACAATAATCCACTTCGCTCTGATTCAATTGACAATATGGACTTGAATCATTCATTATCTTCAAAACGATTTTAGAACTTGATTTTAATAATGAAGGAAGAGAACAAAGGAAATCAAGAAACGTGAAGAAAGAGAAGACAAAGAGAACGCACGAAAAAGACGAAAGAGAACGCACGAAAATGAAGGAAGAAAGACACAGAGAACGCAGAAAACGCTGACGAAATTCGAAAAAGGAAATAAGATCTTTTCAAAAAAGGAAGTTATATATTCACGCGTAAATTGAAAAATTAGTTATATTAAGAGGTGCGTGAGCTACATTAGGCTAAAATGACTTGTATTGGACTTGTATGGATAAATCACTTATATGTGGAGAATATTTGTAAATTAAATTAACTTGATTCGATTTACTATGTATTAGTTGATTTGATTTACTACTAGTACGTCATATACAGTAGTAAATTGAATTAACTTGGTTCGATTTACTGATTGAACAAAAATGTCAATAAAAAATACCCTCTATTTAGATTCAAATAAAATATAAAAAAATCAAAACGAATAAGAATAAGAATAGAAATTCAAATTTTGTTTGAGTTTAAATTCCAGAAAATCTACATTTTTACAAACTTATGAATTTAAAATGGAATAAACTATTTCTAAAAATTTATTAAAATCATCTTTTGACTCATTAGCATCTAAATAATCATTATCGGAACTTTGATGTTGAAAAAGTTATGATAAAGTATAGTCCTCTAAGGTGACATAAGAGCTAAAACTTGGATTTTTTCGGAATAAGAAGTAACAAATAGTTATACAATATAATATAACCAACAATATTTATATAATGTGTAATTTGAGTCATAATGAAAATAATATATACATTAAATTATCATTTAATTTATAAAATTAAGTGTAGAACTTACGTTTTGATTTCAGAACATAACGTCATCAAATGCGGAGTATTTCTTTATTGACATTTATGTCTGTACAAAAACTGTATATGCTGTACCGGTAGTAAATCGATTCAATTTGATTCGATTTATTACTGTATATGATATAACATATATAGTAGTAATACAAAATATACATAGTAAATCAAATCAAGTTAATTCTATTTACATGTAAATAGCATAAATCAAATCAATTTGATTTGATTTATATAAAGGTGTTCAGGATAGAGCGCATAACCAATTTTGATTTAGGATATTTGCATAATTTTTAAACTCTATTTATTTTATCTAGATGAATTATCCAAAATATTAAATATTTTTTATATTTAAAACTTTGAATAATATTTTAATAGAGGATATTGGAGTAATGTGGTGCGTTAATTTCCTTGTTCAGTAGCATCTTCTAACTTGGAAATAGTTATAAAGAAAAATGTCTGCTTTATCTAAGAATCTGTTATTAGTTAATAAATTTTTACAAAATAAGATCAAATTCAAACTTTTAATATTTGTTTAAGTGAAAGAGTAAACTTACAATATGATAACTCAAATTGATATAAGATTACATCATTATTTTTATTGTGTCATAAAAATGAGGTAGAGGGTGAGAGGTCTAGGGATTTTAGTTAACAGGAACAATAATCACACAGAACTATACTAAAAAATAAAAAATTTTGCATCCATTATACATGTTAAAAAAAACAAAATTGTTTAATATATATACTTCCAGGTTTTTTTTTCTATTATAAATTTAAAAGAATTATTATTTTACAAACAAAATTAAACAAACTTTCATTTCCGAAATACATTTTTTGTGTTTAGGATGAGTTTGCCGCACCTTGCGCGAACTTCACTCCAAATTGAGAAACTCAAATTCCTAAGTGATTATCATCGTTTCCAAGAATACATAGAAGTACACAAAAGTACACAAAAATAAGCCGTATTTTACAATGGTATAGTAGAGATGGTGCTCCCCAACATCTTAATTTTAAAATAAATCTAGTTTGGTTTAATTTGGGAGTTGAATACTGAAAAGACAAGCATAGCTTCTTCAACATCGTCGATGGCAATGGCAATATTATCATCATCTCTAGAAATTTGAGTTAGCCAGTTAGTTATGGAGTTTTAAAAGTGAAGTTCGCCAGCAATGCGGTGAACTTCATCATGTATATGAAATTCGTCGGGGTTCCGACGAACTTCCTCAAATTACAAAAAAAAAAAAGATTTATACTGACATTTAAAGTTGAAATATTTATTTTTGAAATAATTTTTTTAAATTTATTATAGAAAAAAATCCTATACCGCCCCTAGTTTTCTACAGATTTGCTACACATCTAAGCAATATTGCCATCCGAGTCCAACCAAGTCGATCCAATACCAACAAAATCACTCATTAAAAAGACCGTGATTACACGCGCACACCAACCTCATTCACATTCACGCACTACGTTATTGACTTCTTCTTCTTCTTCTTCTTCTTCTTCTTCTCATCGTCATTCTTTTGTTGCTTCTATTTTTGCTGTTATTGCTATAGAAGGTGAAGAGAAAAGAGTTTTGAATTTTGCAGGATAACGAGTCTAAATGCACCTTAATTCACTTAGAAATGAACCGAAGTTATATAATCATTGCGGCACAATTAACTCAGAAATAAACCGAAATTACATAATGATTGCGACACATAAACTCAGTTAAAAAACAAGCACACAAACAAGACTGAATCATGAACAAAAACACATCCGAAATTAATTTTGGATCAGACAACGTCATTAACATGCTTCTTCTTTTTTGTTTGATATTTTTTCTCTTTTTCTTTGTTTTATTCCTCTCAAGAGAGTAAATCAAAAATAATTTTGAGAAAATAAAATAAAAATGTTAATATGAAGAAGAAAAAGATGAAAAAAAAGAAGCAGTAGATGAGGAGAAAGAGGAAAAAGAGTTTTGAATTGTGCATGACAGCGAGTCCAAATACACCTTAATTCATTCAGAAATGAACCAAAATTATATAATAATTGCGACACAATTAACTTAGAAATGAACCTAAATTATATAACAATTGTGATACAATTAACTTAGAAATGAACCAAAATTACATAATGATTATGAGACATAACTCAGTTCGAAAGGAAGCACACAAACAAGATTGAATCATGAACATAAATACATTCAAAATCAATTTTGGATCAGACAACATCATTAACATGTTTCTTCTTCTTTTTTGTTTGATATTTCCTTCTCTTTTTCTTTGTTTTATTCCTCTCAAGAGAGTAAATAAAAAAGAATTTTGAAAAAATAAAATAAGATGGTGAAGATGAAGAAGAAAAAGATGAAAAAGAAGAAGCAGTGGAAGATGAGGAGAAAAAGGAGAAAGAGTTTTGAATTCTGCAAGACAATGAGTCTAAATGCACATTAATTCACTCAGAAATGAACTGAAATTATATAATGATTGCGACACAATTAACTCAGAAATGAACCAAAATTACATAAGAATTGCGGCACAATTAACTCAGAAATGACTAAAATTACATAATGATTACAACACATAAACTCAATTCAAAAATAAGCCCACAAACAAGATTGAATCGTGAACAGAAACACATCCAAAATCAATTTTGGATCAGATAACATCATCAACATGGTAAAAATTCAACAATAACAATAACAATAACGATAACGACAATATGTATAAGAAGAAGACGACAGTGAAGATAACGATGATGATGATGATGATGATAGAAGAGAAGGATGAAAAGGAAGGAGGAGAAGAAATTCCAATTAGAAAAGAAGAAGAAAGAGGAGGAAGAGGAGATGGTGGTATTGGTGACAACAGTAACAAAAAAGAAGAAAACATAGCATCAGGTGTGAAGAAGAAGAAGAAGAAGAAGAACGCATGCATGAATTTGAAAGAAGAAGAAGAAGCAACAGCGCGAGAGAAGAAGAAAGAGAAAAAAGAAGTGCGTGATCTAAATTACTTGGATAAACTTGGATATTAAAATTGCTTAAATGTGGAGAATAATTCAATTTCCTAAATGTGCATCCATCATTGGCGGTGGACTTACATATGCATAAAAATCTCTAAATATGTGACAAAGATTTCTACAACATATTTGTTAATTAAACTAAATCTAAAAAATTAGAAAAAAATCAAATTGGTTTGTAAAAACTTTTAAATTAGATATTTTAATTTTTAATAAATTATTTGTAAAAAATTTCAAAAATTATTTTTGTTTGACAAATTATATAAATTTTTTGTTTTCAATCAAATTTTAAATGTGTTAAAGAAATAAATTTAGATGTTTGTTTAGAAAGAAAAAAGGTAATACCGTGTGTTTATTTTTGTTTTCCTTAATTCAGTGACTCCAGTTTTATAAGTTTGACTGATTGCTGCAAGCAATGCAAAGGAGTAACTGAGGTCACTCCCACATAACTTTATCGTACAGAATTTCTTGCGTATTCAAGACAAATAAATATTCAATATTCAAATAGCCAATAAACTTTTCCCACTTTCGCTATAAATAAATCTCAAAGAAAGAAACAAAAAAAGAAGAAGAAGAAAGATTACATGTGTATCCAAGATTTCTGTCTATTATTGGATATGATTAGGACGGCACATTGCTACTGACCTTGTTTATGATTAGGACGGCACATGCAGGCAATGCAGCATAATTTGTCCTCAAATTTTTATTAGTCAACTAACTCGATAATAAATTGCTGAATTACATTAAGATGCTATTTGGTAGAGGTATAATGCTAAGTAGTCAAAATATCATAAATAATAAATAAAAGTCAAATTTTTGAATGTAGATAGAGAATTTGTATCTACATATATAGACATATGCTACTTTTTGTAATTGTTTGACAAATATTTCTTTAGAAAATAAAAATAATTTTTTGTAGGTTTTTGTCAGAGAACACAAAAAAAAAATTATTGTTCTCTTCAAGTGATAGAAATACAAATTAGTAAGGCTGCACACGGATCGGATATAGCCTATAATTCTATCCGATCCGCACTGCACTAATCAAATTGGATCGGATACGATATCTGCATTTTTTCAGGATCGGATCTGATATTGGGTATATCTGCATAATTAAAAAAAACTATTTTAAGGCCTTGTTTTTACAAAAAAATGTTCAGAAAATCCATTCTTTTACCTGTTTATGCCTATTTATTCCTAAAATATTATCAATAAAAGTTCTCTTGAATTATAATAAAAAAAATACAAGATCTAAGTTTAATTATTCTAAATTGAAGTACAACATAAAAAAATAAAAAAAGATATAAAATTCATAAAACGACACACTAAAATTCATATCACAGTAGGGTTTACACTACAAGAAAGTACCGGAATAGCGACCAAGTTTAGCGATTGAAAAAATTGGTTGCTAATAGCGACCGATACAGAATTTCCAGGATCAAATCAATATTGGTTGCTAAATCGGTCGCTAAATTACATTCAGCGACCCATTTTAGCGACCAATAAATTCGGCCACTAATAGCAACCAAATTAGCGATTGATAAGTTTTAAATACAACCAAAATAAAATCGATCACTAAAATCGGTCGCTATTTTTTGATTTAGCAACCGATTTAGCAACAAAAACGGAAATAATGTCTTTGGAACTGTTGGTCACAAAAGCAGTTGCTATTTTTTATTTTAGCGACCGATTTTGCAACTGATATTGAAATAGGGTAAACAACTGTTTCGTTGCTAATTCAGTCACTACATTACTGGCCGCTAAATCAGTTGCTAATTTTTAATTTAGTGACTGATTTTAGTAACTAACATAAATAGTCACTAATAGCCACCAAATTAGCGACCAACTTGTTTTATACAACTAGGATATAAATGGTCGCTAAAATTGGTCGCTTTTTTTTTAATTTAACGACTTAGTTAACAATCAAAACAAAGGAAGGAATGTCCTTGAGACTCTTGGTCATAAAATCGATCGCTATTTTTTAATTTAGGAACGATTTTGCAACCGATCTGTAGGTAAATAAAATAACGTGGTTGGTTGCTAAAGTTGTGGTTACTAGATCGGTGGCTAATTTTTAAATTAGCGACCGATTTTATAAACTAATCAGTTACAAAAGCGGCCGCTATGTAAAAAGAAGATATTTTCTAAATTATCCTCACTAACCCTAACTCACCACTACCATTCTCATCTTCTCCAATTAGATACCATTGTCGTCTCTGAGTGCCGTTGTCGTCTTCTTCACCACCATCTTCTGCGCGCCTCTCGCTGCCTTCTCCTGAGGTCCCGTCGGCATCGTCTTCTCTGGTCTCGACGCCATCTCCTAAGGTATCCTCTCTGTCTTTTTCTGCAGTCTTGGTGTCGTCGCCTACGTCGTTGAGATCTCGGCGTCATCTTCGTCGTCTTCAAGCAGGTAACCTCCTAATCACCGATTCTGATCATGCTGTTAGGTTTGGTTTTTTTCCCCCTCTGGTTAGGGGTTTTAGCGATGTGCTCCCACCAACATTAGTTCCGTCTTTGATATAGATCAAACAACCACAGGCTTGCCAATTTTGAACAGAATGATCGTCGCTTGGAGATATTCTCACTACCAGTGATCACTCTGAGCTCGGCATTCCTTCCTCTGCATCATTTCTTTCAGCTCGACGTGCCTTCCAACACAGCCGATAAAATTTTTGATGAACTCTTTCCTGATTTGATTTTATTTATGCAATTACATTTATCTGATGCTAGGTTTGGAACTATTGAGTAATTCGGTTGTGGATGAACTCTTTTCTCTATTTTTCTCATTTTGTTTTCTACATCAATGTTTGAATTCTGTGTTTCATTGCTATTGAATTGCCATGGTTGATAGTTTCAACAATGTTCTAATAATGACTTTGATATTAATTAGTTCTGAAGTTTTTCATATACTCCTATGATTAAATCTCATTGCAATTTAATAGATGAAAAGCAACAACATATTTTAGTGAAGCTGTAGATTTAAGAAATGTAGTATAGGAATCTTGGGAATGTTTTTTGCAGGTTTTTACTAGGGTAATGCTTTTTTTTCTTCTTTCATTGTTTTCTGTAGTTTCGATGTAAAATCTTATGTTTTTTGTTTATTTATTATTATTTTTTAAAGGTTGATACATGGAATGCAGAGAATTGACTGTATTCACATAAGCTGATACAAATCTTTAATAAAATCTATGTTTCTTTCTTTAATGTTCGTGTTTTTGATCTTTAGTATAATCTTGGGGAGTTCTTCTTTCAAGGTGTTCATGTTATTTGGCCAAACTAAGATGGTTTTCATGTTAACTAATTAATTCAATTTTCATGCTTAAGGTTTCTCTTTTTATATAGATGTTGTCATAAATGAATATTTTAGATTGTTTAAGAGGATAACTTTTGACAGTACATTTGATTTTGGGGGGGAGTTATAAGAATGGATGAACTTTGTAACGGGAGAATGTGTGTGCTTCTTGTGTTTATTTTGTATCTCCCAGCAAATCATTAGTATTGTCTTGAGCTAAAGAGTTCAGTTTTGTAATTATTGAACCTTGATTGGTTACCACGATTGATCTATTTATACTGTCTCGGCAAGAACTATATTGTTTATCCCTGATTGGTTATTTCTAAGGCTAATATACCTCGATCTAGTTATGTTGTTGTGCTAGTTCATATAGGAGTTTCGGGTAGTCAAACATATTATGATTTCTAATTGGTAAGTGGATTGAGCTTTTTATAGACTATAGTTGTGCAGGAGCTATTTATAATTGTGGCCCGTGAACCATCAACTTGATGTGCTTTTTTAACACAGTCCATAATCACAATTCACAACTTGAATGGCTAATGGATCTACCGCCTCTAGTTTTTATAGTATGCAGTGACAACAAAATCTCATTTTATATACTGAATAGACTTTGTTTGTAATGATATCCCCCACCCCTTTTAAATTTTTTCATGACAAATTTTTTCATGTTGAATTTCTTCAAACATTGGTAATGAATTTTGGTGACGAGTTGTATTCTAAGTTATGGAAGTTTTAATATTTTCAATTGTTCATTTCTTTGTGACTGTTTGTTGTCTTTTCTATTCTTTAGTGAATTTCTGAACTCAATTTTTTTGGATTCATATATTCAGTGCGTGGTTAGTGTCTAGAGATAGTACAGTATGGAGAACTCAGCAATGCAAAATATATCACTGAGACCTTATAGTATATATTCTGTAGTTTCTTTAAATTTATTTTCCCATCATTCAAATTTGCACGGGCTATACCTCTACGAGTTACTGCTGTGTTCACCTATGTACGTGTTTTGATTGACAGTTCTAATCTTATGTTAGCGTTTACATTTAGAAAGGGAAATTTAATTTGAATTTTGGTTTTACTATTCAGTTAGGTCCCAAATTCATGAGGGAGAATGGACTTACACATGTGACTTTTTCAACTGCAGACGGAGCTCTAGAGGCAGCACCTGCATTGAGAACAGTATTTGTTTTATACGAAGTTTTTTGTTTATGATTTCTTATTATTAACCGTAAAATGGACTGTGTTGCGTTATAACTTAATAGTTTTTCATACCCATTGGGATTTGTGATGTCTCGGTTGTTGATATATATAATATCTTCATTCTGCATCTTAATACATGGTTGAGGTGAAGTAATTAATTTCTTGGCCATATGACAGTTCCTAGGTGAATTTTATTAGCAAATTCGTATGCTATACCTTGGATTTTCTCAGATAAGGTGGGACTATAAAGAGACCTAAGGGACCAAATCTCCTAAGTACCAAATCACTGTCAATTGAAAGTTGAAACTGTTGCATGCATGTGATTGTACTTTGAGTGCATTTGATTTTTTGTTTTTGCAACTCTTATTTATTTAAAATTTTATATGTATAAATATGCTTAGTTGCTTATTAGTTATTACAATAATGAATACTTATCTACTAATACTATAGCTGACTTTATTTGCATTACAACGGTGAAGTAAAATGACTACCAACTAATACATACATGCATCAAAATATTCTTTACTTATATTCACATAGAATAGTTGTCAGACTGCAACTTTTGTGATTTTTAAAGCAAAATATGCTCCTATAAAACTATCTGTTAACCAATGCTTTATTTATATCCATCAAATGCTTTTCTTATGTCTGTCAATAGGACCTCATGGGTGAATAGCTCTTGAAGAGGGAACTCTTGCGAAAATATAAATAAATAGTCCAAATACATTAAATAATTGTGAGACTTTTTCATTAAAAAGCATTTGAAGAAGGAAGTAATGCACCAAATGAGATGGATGTGTAGTGTGAAATAGCCAGAGTTAAAAAGGGAAGAATTATTTGTGGACTTGGAATAGAATTCACTGCAATTGACAAAAGACCTAGTTATCGTGGCCCTAGTTCTCAGTCATCCGATTGGTTGCAAAGGTCATAACATGAAGAAGTAATGAAGAAAATGAAAGAAGAGAACGACGACTTGAAAACTAGGATGGAAAAGACAGAAAAATGACTTGAACTTAATAACCGTATGCTTCAAGAAATGATGAAATAGCTTAATTTTAAAATTCCGATTCCTCAACTAGAAGGTGGAGAAACAAATAGAGAGGATGAAGATGGTGAATGTACGTCTGAAGAGTGATTAGTAGTTGTGATGCTAGTTAGTAAATCGACTTTAAATGATGTAATTAGTAATATGAGAGTGTTATTTACTTATTATTGTTGTCTATGATATTGAATTGATAAGTTATTTTGGTTATTGTTTAAGTGTGTTATGTTATTTTGGTTATTGTTTAAGTGTTGTTTACTTTTATGTGTTAAGGTGTAGGTTTTGTATTGATGGTTTTTCAATAAAATGATAATTAAAAAATTAGGGCTAGCCATGGAAATTTGGTCACTAAAATGCTTGGTTGCTAATTAACGATCAATTTAGCGACTGAAATGTTGGTTGCTAAAATACAGGTCCACACTTATTGATCGAATTAGAGACTGAAATGTTGCTCACAAATTAGCGACCGAAATAACGGTCGCGAATTGGAGATCGAAACACTGGTCACAAATTAGCGATTGAAAAGTTGGTCGCTATTTGGAGACCAATTTACTCAGAAACCGATTTAGCGACGAAAGATTTGGTCACAATTTAGCGACTGATTTGGCGACCGATACTCTTTGATGAGGGTTTGGTGGCCTAATTAACAAATCGGTCGCTAACGTTTAGCGACCGAAGCTGGTCGTTATTTTCTGATTAGCAACCATGGTTTTAGCGACTACCCAAATCGGGCGCTAAATCGGTCGCTATTTCAATAATTTCTTATAGTATTACTTTCTTAAACTATGCTATTTATATGAGATATGTTGATATGCGGATTTGTGGATTAGATCTGCAGATATTACTGCCAAATCCACAATCTAATCTTACCATATTGCGGATCAGATCTTATCAAATCCGATAGCTCTGCAGATCGGATAATATCCGTAAAATTTGGATCGAATGTAGATAATTACTGCAGATATACAGATATTATCCGATCCATGTACAACTTTAAAAATTAGTCCTGCTAATATTAGTTATGATATTAATATTTTAATGAGATTAATATGAGGACGAACTTGTTTTATAAGTTGGGCCTTTTTTTAGCAATGGTATAATTTATAGGTTAAACATCCCCGTTTGTCAACTACAAAAAGAAAGCCGGATAGGATTTTTGTTTTGGTTGTCATGAAGGAGTTAAATACAATTTAATACAAATTTGAATATTAATTTATTTGTTAATTAAAATTTTAAGTAATGAATACGTGAAAATAAGGGTAATTCACCTATATAAACCAAAAGACCATCAAAATCACTTGAATCTCTCAAAGTTAAAAACTTTATCTAGATGTCTTCCTTTAGATTTTTATATAAATTAAATTCAATGAATTCGAATTAGGTATTTGAGTAGTAAATCGAATCTATAAGATTCAAATTACTTAAAATGCTTATGTACTACTAAATCGAATTAAAGAGGTTCGATTTGACCTCTTGCATAGTGATATGGATAAATTCGATTTACAATTGACCGACAAAAATTTGAATTTTTCCTATAATAAATCGACTCAAAAGATTTTGATTTAGGACCCATAGCAAATCGAATGCAATAACTTCGATTTACTGGCTAACGTTTATTTTAATAATTCAAGTCTAATAGATTCAATTTACATGTAATTGTCTATAATCTGTATGAATTGTTGATTTTTTTTTGACAAAATAAATAAAAAATTGATCATACATAATAATAATAATAATAATAATAATAATAATAATAATAATAATAATAATAATAATAATAATAATATTGAAAGTACTTCAAAAAAGTAGTAAAATATGTTATTTTATATATTATTTTTAATTTAATAAAATATTAATTTTTAAAAAATCTCATAATTAAATATTTTGTTAGTTTATTTTTCTAATGCTTGAAATAAAATATTTTTAATTTTTAAATTATTATTGATTATGTGAAATATTTTATTTAAAATTCGAGTACATGCATGATTATTTACATTTAAATTTAATTTATTTTAATTGCTTTGCATGAAATAAAATATTTTTTTAATTTTTAAATTATTATTGATTATATAGAGTATTTTATTTAAATTTTAGTACATGCATGATTATTTAATTTAAATTTAATATTTTTTTAATTGCTTCGCTTGAAATTAAATAATTTTTTTAATTTTTAAATTATTATTGATTATGTAGAGTATTTGATTTTTAAATTTGAGTACATGCATGATTATTTACAATTAAATTTAATCTTTTATTTAATTGTTTTGAATGAAATAAAATAAATTTTTTAATTTTTAAATTATTATTGATTATGTAGAGTATTTTATTTAAAATTTAAGTACATGCATGATTATTTACATTTAAATTTAATTTTTTTAATTACTTTGCATGAAATAAATAAATTTTTTAATTTTTAAATTATTATTGATTATGTGAAATATTTTATTTAAAATTTGAGTACATGCATGATTATTTACATTTAAATTTAATCCTTTTAATTGCTTCACATGAAATAAAATAATTTTTTAATTTTTAAATTATTATGTAGAAAAGTATTTTATTTCATGTGAAGAAATTAAAAAAATAAATTTAAATATACATATTCATGTATGTACTCAAATTTTAAATAAAATACTCTACATAATCAATAATAATTTAAAAATTAAAAAATATTTTATTCCATTTATTAAAAAGAAAAAATAAACTAACAATATATTTAATTATGAGACTTTTTTAAAATATTAAATTAAAAATAACATATAATATAACATAATTTAGTACTCGTTTTAAATATTCTCAATAATTATTATTATTATTATTATTATTATTATTATTATTATTATTATTATTATTATTATGTATGATAAATTTTTAATTTACTTTGTCCAAAAAAAGTAATCATTTATATATAATAATAAGATTGTAGTCAATCATACGTAAATCGAATCCGTTAGATTCGAATTATTAAATAAATACTAGCTAGTAAATTGAAACTATTGTATTCGATTTATTATGGGCCTTCAATCAAAATCCTTTGAGTCGATTTATTATGGGCAAAATTTAAATTTTTGTCAGTCCATTATAAATGAAATTCATCTATATCAATTTATTATAAAAGAGGTCAAATCGAACCTTTTTAATTCCATTTAGTAATACATATATATTTCAAGTAATTCGAATTTTATAAATTTAATTTACTACTCAAATACCTAATTCGAATTCATTGAATTCGATTTATATAAAGATGTAAATAGAGACATTTAGATAACGTTTTTAACCTTGAGAGATTTAAATAATTGTGGTGATCCTTTGGTTTATATGGATGAATAATTCTAAAAGTTAATTTATTTTATGAACGGTGTATATTATCTTTGTTTTTGATAATTAAATTAGTGAGTCTATTAGTCAATAAATTGGTCCATTATTTTATTTTTATATTTTGTCCCAATGTAGCTCAATATATATAATAGTCAATCTAATTAGTGGGAAATTGTTATTTAGGTAATTACTATTTTTATACATAATATTATAGATTTTTGATTCAGTAAAACAAGTTAAAATAAGAAACTATGTTAATGTATATAATTTTTAATTAAGTTATATCTTAACAGGTTGATCATTATTAATTTTATCAACTACCTACAAAATAAGAGATTAACTGATTAAGTGTAACCACTTATATATTATTTCTAAAATGAGTTAGTACTTGCAAAATTTCCTAAAAAGAAAAAAGAAAAACACTTTAGGGATCCAAATTAATTAATTAATTTTGTTCTATTTAAAAACTAATAATCTATATAAAAAAACGTATTAAAAATCAATTTAGAGGATTATTCTATAATAATAATAATAATAATAATAATAATAAGAATAATAATATATAACAATAAGTTTATCTTTTAAGTACCAATGAGTTATAGCTCAAATACTATAATCTTCCCATATTCACCTAAGAGGTCGCGGGTTTGAGTCTCCCTATCTCTTTGGTAAAAAAAAAAGTTTATCTTTTAAGTAAATAAAATTTTTTTAAAGCCATTTAAAAAGATTCCTTCTTGTTACACAGATCCAATTTAAAAAGAGAAATTAAAATTTAGTATCCTAATTCAAATTCAAATATTATGTTATTTTGTTTTATTTTATCATAATTTTTATCATGTCTTTTTTTAAGGCTGAGAGGAGGTTAAATATTACCAGATTGAAAAATATACACAAACTTTTATGTGTCTTTCTTTTTGTAATTGACGAATTTTTAGGCCATAAACTCCACTATTACCAGAAACAAAAAATCCAATTTATAAAATAGGTTCGTCATCGTGTTAACCTCATTAAAATATTAAATACCATAATCAATATTAGCAGGACTAATCTTCACTTTCATCTTGTGAAAAGAACAATAGACTTTTTTTTTTATATTTTTTAACAAAAACATGCAAAGAGACCATTTTTGTCTCCTACAGAGGCATTTATCAAATAATTATAATAAACGACATATATTTACACATGTAGATACAAATCTCTTATCTACACCAAAAAATTCACCTAAATAAAAATATATTATTAATAATATTTTTATTTATAAGAGAGTATAAATTATTTTTTAATTTAATTAATATACTTAATTTTTTTATAATTATCTTTTATTAATTGTTTTAAAAGTCAATCTCAAATTTAATATAAATCAAATCTCAAAAAAGTAAAAAATTCTCTTTCATTAGGACATTTATAATTATACAATTTTTTTTCAAATAAAAAATTTAAATTTTTATATCATTAATCTTAAAAAAGATCTCAAATCACCTCAATATATTTTATAAAAAATCAAAACATCTTAAATTTGATTAATCTCTATTTATTGAAAATAAAAATATCTAAAATTATTGGTTTATGACCTGAAAAATAAAACAATAAATAATAAATAAACACTAATTCGTTAATTATAAATGTTATGTGTTTAAAATTATAGATGTTATACGTATGAAATTATAATGGTTAAATTAAAAAATTTTAACAACTTCCATTATACAACTCATATTTTTACATATAGTCTATTATAAAATAAAAAATAAAATATAAACAAAAATTAAAAAACAAATTTTTAAAAGAAATTATTAATTCATGTATTAGAATTAATGAATAAGCGTACATATGAATATCAAATAAAAAACATTACAACAATTAAAATCATGACCTATTGGTACACATGTAAGATAATTTGAAATATATAATAAGACACATATTTTAAAATTTAGTGATATTAATTATAAAAATTTGTTAATTATGAACATTATATGTATAAAATTATGGATGTTATGAGTACGAAATTATGGATGTTATGTATACCTGATGTCAGGGCATCTTGGTCAGTTTCACTGACCTTTTCTTTACTATTTTAGGGTAGTTTCATGCAATTTCTTAGTGAATAAGCAAGTTTTGGAGAAAAATACACTTACACCTTGATTCAAGCAAACATTATGAACTTTACATGGTTTCATGATAATTAGGCAGAAATTGAATGATATAATTGATGATGCATAATCTCATGACTTGGAACAGAGCTTTGATGCACTTTAATTGCTTGATTTCAGGACAAAGGAAGTAAGAAGGAGCCACGTTAGCAGCCACGTTAATCTAATTAACGTGATCACTAACGTGGAATAGGGACAAGCTTGTAGCGTTAATGAAAAAGGTGACCCCCAATAACGCCTTCGAAGCCATCATAGCCCACGTTAGTTGCCACGTTAAGTACATTAACGTGGTAGCTAACGTGGAGGAAAAGAGGTGCTCCAACGTTAGTGGTAAAAGTGAATGCCACTGACGTTCCACAAGGGCACATTTAGCCACGTTAAGAGTCACGTTAATCCAATTAACGTGAACTCTAACATGGGAGGAGGAAGCAATCGCCAACGTTAGTGACACTAACCTTTGTCACTAATGTTGGACTAAGCCAAGAGTGCCCACGTTAAGACCACTAACGTGAAGAGTAACATGGAGCTAAGCATGATGGGCCAACGTTAGTGACATTCACCTTTGTCACTAACATTGGAGATGGCAATCACCACCACGTTAGTGGTCACGTTAATCCAATTAACATGAACTCTTAACGTGGGAAGGAGGGGCGTTTGGAGCGTTAGTGACAAAGGTAAGTGTCACTAACACTCTCGAAGCTTAGGCATGCCCACGTTAAGGGTCACGTTAGTTACACTAACGTGAACTCTAACGTGCGAAGAAGACCCAAGAGCCAACGTTATTGAAAAAGGTGAATGCCAATAACGTTTGTGAAGGACCAAGAGGCAACGTTAGTGGTCACGTTAGTTCCACTAACGTTGAAGTTAACGTGGATCATTAGTGGGTTGGAACGTTAGTGGAAGAGGTGATCGTCACTAACGTTCTCGAACCCACATTTTCACTTAATGTTAACACCACTAACGTCCTAACTAACATCCATGCCTAACTCACACTTTTCTGCAAGCAAAGCTGAGCCCACTAAAGATTGTAACTGCTTCAACTCAAGATCAAAGGCCCATATCTAAGACTTGAAGAACTAACTAGAAGATCAAGAAGAGTAGTATATATAGGAGTAGTTTTGAACTAGAAAGGAGCTTGGCAATTTGGAGAACTACACCTTGTATATTTACTTTTCTGCACTTTTCTAGTTACTGAAGAATGTACTCTTTTCTACCATTTTCCATTTCTATTTCCAGAGCTATGAACAACTAAACCCCCTTTCATTGGGTTAGGGAGCTCTGTTGTAATTTGATGGATCAATTCTAGTTTTCATTCTTCTTCCTCTTTCTTTTCTCTTGATTTGCTAGAAAGCTTTCGATCTTAATTCAATTGGTTAGTTGTCTTGGAAAAGAAACTCTCCATAATTGGATCTCCTCTGAGCCTTGGAAAAGATATGAGGAGATCATGCTAGAAATGCTTTCTCATGTTGGACCAAATTGGGGTTTGGACGGATATAGTGACATGTAATCCTCCCAACACTTTGATTTGGAAATACATGTGGTATAATCAGTGACCATACTTCATCTCTTCCCATGAGCAATTAAATCAAGGAATTGGACAATTGTTCAAGCTTAGAAAGATTGGGTTGCCAAGAAATTGGGATCCAATCACCTAAGATTGCCAAGGAGATCAATGAATGCATTGATTGAGGAAGAGATGAGAATGAATTTGATCTGGAGAATGCAACATCTCCTAAGCCAAATGAATCTCCCATTTTTGATCTTACCCATTCTCTTTACTTTCTGCCATTTATCTTCATGCTCATTTCCCCAAATCCCCATTTAAGATTCTGCAATTTACTTTTTGCATTTTACTTTCCCGCTATTTAATTTTTTGCAATTCTCAACTCAATTTCTGTTAGCTCAACTAGCACATCTTTCCAACTAAAGTTGCTTAACCAATCAATCCCTGTGGGATTCGACCTCACTCTATTGTGAGTTTTTACTTGATGACAATTCGGTATACTTGCCGAAGAGAAATTTGTTGAGAGACAAGTTTTCGTGCATCAAGTTTATGGCGCCGTTGCCGGGGATTGATTTTGTATCGACAATGATTAAGTTAGAAGTTCACTAGATTGAGCATTTTCTTTTGAGATTGAGCATTTTCTTTTGATTGTTTATTTTACCTAGTCAATTACCTTTAGTTTCAGTTATTTTCTTCCTCATCCCCTCTCCCCTCTTTGTTTTCTTTTTCTTTGTTATTATTTACAATTCTGCTCGCTAACCCACTAACTGTTTGATAATTTGCACCACTCAAACTAACAGCCACTCTAACAAGAATAACCTCTTCATTTTATTTCTTGCTGTGTGCTCTGTTAGTTGTATGACAGGGAAAAGAAGCAGAGCTTCAACTTCCTTTGATTCGGAACCTGAGAGGACCTTCCTTAGATTAAGGAGGGAAGCAAGAGGAAAAAGAGCTATTGGTGCTGAGGAAGAGGAAGAATACTTTGAAACAAACATGGAGGAGAACATGGAAAACAACCATGAAGGAGAAGCTCATAACCATGCCAGAGAGGGCCCTGTGAATCATGCTGGGCAAGAGAAAAGAGTTCTAGGCTCTTACATCAATCCAAACCCAGGAAATTATGGAAGTAGCATCCAAAAGCCAACCATACATGCCAATAACTTTGAATTAAAACCCCAGCTCATCACCCTTGTTCAGAACAACTGTTCATTTGGAGGAAGTGCCCAAGAAGACCCCAATCAACATCTAACCACCTTCCTAATAATACGTGACAATGTAAAGTCTAATGGTGTTCATCCATAGACTGCTCTTGTTCCCTTTCTCACTCAGGAACAAAGCATCTAAATGGCTGGAATCCTACCCGAAGGAGAGTTTAACAAATTGGGAAGATGTGGTGAACAAGTTTCTAGCGAGATTCTACCCTCCTCAAAGAATCAACAGGCTGAGAGCTGAGGTTCAAACTTTCAGGCAACAAGATGGTGAAACTCTTTATGAGGCATGGGAGAGATTTAAGGACTTAATAAGAAGGTGCCCACCAGACATGTTCAATGAATGGGTTCAACTGCACATTTTTTATGAAGGTTTTTCCTACAAGTCAAAGAAGGCCGTGGACCATTCATCAGGGGCTCTCTAAACAAGAAGAAGACCATTGAAGATGCCATAGATGTCATTGAGACTGTAGCTGAGAATGACTACTTCTATGCTTCTGAAAGGAGCAACACTCGAGGAGTGATGGAGCTAAACCACATGGATGCACTGCTGGCTCAAAATAAGATGATCACCAAGCAGTTAGCTGACCTTACCAAGAAGGTGGAAGAGAACCAAGTTGCAGCAATCACCACTTTATCACCAGCTCAAAAAAGAGTGAATGCAGGAGAAGAAGGTGACTGGGAATAAGCCAATTATGTTGGGAACTCACCCAGACAGATCCATGATCCATACTGAAAAACATACAATTTTGGTTGGAGATACCACCCTAATTTTGGGTGGGAAATCAACAAGACCAAGGCCAAGACCAGAGACGCCACAACCACAATCCCAACAACAATGCAACTCACCAACACCCCTTATAGAGATCATATCAACACCCACCTAATCACCCTTTTCAACCTCCTAACCTCAACCCACTATCACCAACCGAAGATAGACTCTCCAGAATTGAGACTCTACTTGAAGGCATATGTAAGGAAGTTCAAGACAACAGAGTATTCAAGGATGAAGTGCGAGCCAATATAAAATACCATAGAGACACCATCAAGAGGCTGGAGTCCTAAGTGGGGTATCTATCTCAACAGTTTCCCAAACCTACTGATAGTTTCCCAAGTGACACAGAGAAGAACCCAAGAGGAGAAACAAAGAAAGTAAGATGGGAAGAATGCAAGATGATCACTATAAATGATGAGAGGAGTGTAGAAGAAGTATACACACAAACAGAGCACCTCCAAGACAATCCAAAGGAAAAGCATGAAAAGAGAAATCAAGCACCCCATCCCACACACAGGGAGGAACTAAAGAAAGAGGAGACTTTGAACCCATATGCACCTTTTCCCCAAAGGCTCAAGGGTGGTGTAGCAAGGAGAGTATATTCAAGGTTCCTCGACATGTTTGCATCCCTTCATGTGAACATACCGTTCATTAAGGCTCTTCAGTAGATGCCATCATACATCAAGTACATAAAGGAGCTGCTGACCAAAAAGAGTTCACTGAAGGGTGGGCAAACAATAGTGATGAATAAGGAGTACAGTGCTCTCATTCAAACAGAGCCACCTACAAAGAAGAATGACACAGGGAGTTTTCACATCCCCTGTGCTATAGGAGAAGCAATGATTGATAAGGGACTCTGTGACCTGGGAGCAAGCATCAACTTAATGCCTCTATCCCTCATGAAAAAGCTCCAAATCAATGAGCTAACACCCACGGACGTAATCATTAAACTGGCCGACAAAACTCAAAAACAGGCAATAGGAGTGGTTGAAAATGTGTTATTGAAGGTTGGAAACTACTTCCTTCCCATAGACATTGTTATCTTGGAGATGGAAAAGAATCACATCCATCCCATCATCCTTGGGGGACCATTCTTAGCCACAGCCAGGGCACTTATAGATGTGGAGTGAGGAGAACTAATATTGAGGATACATGATGAACAACTCACCTTCAATGTCTTCAAACCCTCACAATAAGCAGATCATGATAACAAAGAGTCAAGGGAAGAGCACAATAAGGAACTGATGGAAGAGACAAGCACGAGAGCACAAGCACCACACCTGAGAATCCATATGGTTGACAAGCAATGTGGTCAGAAGGAACAACAGCCAAGTGTAACCCAAGAGGAGCTAGACCCACCAGAGTCATATGAGACAAGCAACAAAACCATCCTAAAAGAGGGAACCACAAGGAGAAAAGAAACATCAAGGGAAACAAGGAAAAAGGCCCCAAGAGGATGGAGGAACAAGAAGATTTCTACAAGAGGATTTCTCTCCAGGAGATGAAGTGGTCTCTATTTATCTTCCACCTATACCACCTCATCTCCCCACCATCCCATCTTAGCTGCCTCAAGTGTACACCATCAGCAAAATTCTATCCTTAGAACATGTGGAGCTTCTTAACAAAGCCAATGGAGATAGATTCACTGCAAGAGGGGAAGATTTGAAGTACTACCAACCACCCTGACAAAGGCCAGACGTCAAGCTAATGACGTTAAAGAAGCACTTCATGGGAGGCAACCCATGTTTTATATCCTTTCCTTTTAATCTTTAATAGTAGTTAATAAAGCAAGGTTCATGAATTCTAAACCAACCTTGACAAGCACTTATAAGAACCTCTACATGCAGCATATAGTGAATGACAAGTTTGGTGTTCAAGGCACACTAAGAGAGCTTGGACATAATTCATATTATGTCAACCTTATAACCTTAATCAATTTTTTTTTCACCACATGATCACAAACTAAGTTTGGTGTCACCAATGTTGCATGCATGAGTACTTGATTGGTCGGTTGGTTTGCATTCATGAATGGCTCTTAGTTAATCAAAAGCAATTGATGGAGCAGCAATTGGAACAAGGGAGACAGTGGGGTGAATCCTTCCACAAGTTGAACCAAAAGCAAGACCAACAACAAGAAGCCATCCAAAAGCTAATCAACATCCAAGCACATCAAGGTGCACACATTCATGAGATGCATTGGAAACAAAGAGAACAGGCAGATCTTTTCGATGAATACAGAGCGTTCTCGGAAGGAGTCTATATGAGTGAAACCGATTACCATGTAAACACTCAAGCCAGGCTCGGATACTTAGTCGAACAACTGCCTGTATTGCACCCTGGGATCACAAGGTATGAAGACATAAAGGATGAGTTAGCACGAGTGGAACGAGAGAGAGCCGAAAAGAGTTATGAATCAGTAAAGAAGGCACTGGAAGATTGGAAGATGACCAGAATGAATTGGATGCAAGGAAGTACAAATGGACATTGATGACAAGTCATCATATACCCATTTTTCAAGCTAATTTCACTTGTTTCACTAGTTTTTATGCACTTTCTTGCACCATAAGTAAGCAATTTAGAGTGGAATTGCATGTTTTATTTGAATCAAACAACCACCATTTAATTGATGCTAAATCATGAGGTTTAAGCTAAATTTAATTGAATTTTAATTGATTTATAAACCTTGTGAATTTAGTGATACTTTGATTGGTTGTTGTGATTATTTGTAGGTGAAGAAAAGAAGAAAATAATGAAGCGTAGCTTAAGAAAGCGTGGCCCAAGGAAGAAAAGAGTGTAGCGCATGGAAGGGAGGAAGCCACACTGCCCTCCACAAGAGCACACTGCCCTCCAAGGGAGCACAACAATGAACCAAGCATTCAAGGCTTCACTGCCCTGCCCTCCTTAAGGGCAGAACACAATTCTAGGCCAAGAAGCAAGGGAAGGAAAAACTCTGCCCTGCCCTCCTCAAGAGCAATTTCGGGCTCCCCATGGAAAAATTCAAGGAAATTGTCCTCCAAGTGCCATCCATGGGTTTCGAACCCAAGCACATGAAGGGAAGGAAGTGGCGCAACAATAAAGGAAAATGAGCCACACTTGGTTAAAAGGCTACCACCAAGTTTCGAACACAAGATCTCTAGGAAGCCAAGCCTTAAGCGTGAATCATGTGCCAAGAAGAAAAAGCTCAGCATGCCTTCAGCCAGGTTTCAAACTTGGGACCTCACCCAAGAACAAGGAAAGCTTGCGCTGCCCTGCCCTTGAGGAGGGCAGAGCAGCATTCCTTGGTGCATGTGATGAGCGGATAATTAATACGCTTTTTGGCATTGTTTTTAGGTAGTTTTTAGTAAGTTCAAGCTACTTTTAGGGATGTTTTCATTAGTTTTTATGTTAAATTCACATTTCTGGACTTTACTATGAGTTTGTGTGTTTTTTCTGTGATCTCAGGTAATTTCTGGCTGAAATTGAGGGACTTGAGCAAAACTCTGAAAAAGGCTGACAAAAGGACTGCTGATGCTGTTGGAATCTGACCTCCCTGCACTCGAAATAGATTTTCTGGAGCTACAGAACTCCAATTGGGCGCTCTCAATGTCTTTGGAAAGTAGACATCCTGAGCTTTCCAGAAATATATAATAGTCCATACTTTATTCGGAAATTGACGACGTAACATGGCGTTGAACGCCAAGTACATGCTGCTGTCTGGAGTTAAACGCCAGAAACACGTCATGATCCGGAGTTGAACGCCCAAAACACGTTATAACTTGGAGTTCAACTCCAAGAAAAGCCTCAGCTCGTGGATAGATCAAGCTCAGCCCAAGCATACACCAAGTGGGCCCCGGAGGTGGATTTATGCATCAATTACTTACTCATGTAAACCCTAGTAGCTAGTCTAGTATAAATAGAATAAGTTAATATTCTATTAGACATCTTTTGACAGTCTAATCTTTTGACTTTGTAGTCTTTGATCATTCGGTCTCTTGATCATTCAGGGGGCTGGCCATTCGGCCATGCCTGAACCTTTCACTTATGTATTTTCAACAGTGGAGTTTCTGCACACCATAGATTAAGGGTGTGGAGCTCTGCTGTACCTCAAGTTTCAATACAATTACTATTACTTTCTATTCAATTCTCTTCTATTCGTATTCCAAGATATACGTTATACTTAACTTTGATGAATGTGATGATCCGTGACACTCATCATCATTCTCACCTATGAACGTACGTGACTGACAACCACTTCCGTTCTACTTTAGACCGGGCACATATCTCTTAGATTCCCCAACAGAATCTTCGTGGTATAAGCTAGATAGATGGCGGCATTCATGAGGATCCGGAAAGTCTAAACCTTGTCTATGGTATTCCGAGTAGGATTCTGGGATTGAATGATTGTGACGAGCTTCAAACTCCTGAAGGCTGGGCGTGATGACAAGCGCAAAAGAATCAAGGGATTCTATTCCAACCTGATTGAGAACCGACAGATGATTAGCCGTGCTGTGACAGAGCATAGGAACGTTTTCACTGAGAGGATGGGATGTAGCCATTGATAACGGTGATGCCCTACATACAGCTTGCCATGGAAAGGAGTAAGAAGGATTGGATGAATGTAATAGAAAAGTAGAGATTCAAGAGGAGCACAGCATCTCCATACACTTATCTGAAATTCCCACTATTAATTTACATAAGTATTTTTATCCCTTTTTATTTTCTTTTTATTATTAATTTTCGAAAACCAAAACCTTTTAATCTGCCTAACTGAGATTTACAAGGTAACCATAGCTTGCTTCATACCAACAATCTCTGTGGGATCGACCCTTACTCACGTAAGGTATTACTTGGATGACCCAGTACACTTGCTGGGTAAATTGACACGCTTCGTTGCCTGCCGGCATTTTCTCATAAGTTTTCGTCCCGTTGCCGGGGATTGTTCGAGTATGGACAACTGACGGTTCATCTTGTTGCTCAGATTAGGTAATTTTCTTTTCAAAAATCTTTTTCAAAATTTTTCTTTTCTTTTTTCGTTTTTCTAACCATGTCTTTCAAAAAAATTAACAAAAATCCAAAAAAATTAGAAAATCATAAAAATAAAAATATTTTGAGTTTCTTGTTTGAGTCTTGAGTTAATTTTTAAGTTTGGTGTCAATTGCATGCTTTTAAAATTTTTCTTGCATTTTTTTCGAAAATCTCATGCATTCATAGTGTTCTTCATGATCTTCAAGTTGTTCTTGACAAGTCTTCTTGTTTGATCTTGATGATTTCTTGTTTTGTGTTGTTTGTTGTTTTTCATGTGCACTTTTGCATTCATATTTTCCATGCATTAAAGATTTCTAAGTTTGGTGTCTTGCATGTTTTCTTTGCATAAAAAATTTTTCAAAATTATGTTCTTGATGTTCATCATGATCTTCAAAGTGTTCTTTGTGTTCATCTTGACATTCATAGTGTTCTTGCATGCATTATGTGTTTGATCCAAAATTTACATATTTTGGGTCATTTTTATGTTTTTCTCTCTCATCTTTAAAATTTCAAAAATCAAAAAATATCTTTTCCTTATTTCCCTCCAAATTTTCGAAAATTTGAGTTGACTTAGTCAAAAATTTTCAAAAATTAGTTGTTTCTTACAAGTCAAGTCAAATTTTCAATTTTAAAAAAAATTCTTATCTTTTCAAAAAAATTATATCTTGTTCATTTTTTCTATTTTTCGAAAATTTCAAAAATCTTTTTCAAAATATTTTCAAAATCTTTTTCTTACCTTTATATCAAATTTTCGAAAATTCACTAATAATTAATGTGATTGATTCAAAAATTTGAAGTTTGTTACTTTCTTGCTAAGAAAGGTTCAATCTTTAAGTTCTAGAATCTTATCTTGTAGTTTCTTGTTAGTGAAGTAAGTAATTTCAAATTTTTAAATTAAATCTTTTATCTTTTATCTTATCTTTTTTAAAAATTTTATCTTTTTCAAAATTTGATTTTAAAATATCTTATCTAACCTCCTATCTTCTTATCTTTTCAAATTTTGACTTTAATATCTTTTTCAACTAACTCTTTGACTTTTTGTTTGTTTCTTATCTTTTTCAAAACCACCTAACTACTTTTTCCTCTCTAATTTTCGAAAATATCTCATCTCCTTTCAAAAATTCTTTTTGTTTTAAATTTTAATTTTAATCTTATCTTATCTTTGATTTTCGAAAATTACTAACCCCTTTTTCAAAATTGTTTTCGAAATTCTCCCTCTCTTCTCTTCTTCTATTTAATTATTTAGTTACTAACACTTCTCTTCACCTCTCTTCACCTAAATATCCGAATCCCCTCTTCTACTTTCTTCCCCCTTTCTTTTTCTACTAACATAGAGGAGTCTCTATACTGTGACATAGAGGATTCCTTTTCTTTTCTTATTTTCTTCTCTTTCATATGAGTAGGAACAAGGATAAAGGCACTCTTGTTGAAATTGATCCAGAACCTGAAAGGACTCTGAAGAAAAAATTAAGAGAAGCTAAGTTACAACAATCTAAAGGTAACATTTCAGAAATATTAGAACAAGAGAAGGAGATGGCAGCCGAAAACAATAACAATGCAAGGAGAATGCTTGGTGACTTCACAAAGCCAACGTCCAAATTTGATGGAAGAAGCATCTCCATTCCTGCCATTGGAGCCAATAATTTTGAGCTGAAACCTCAGCTAGTTGCCTTAATGCAACAAAACTGCAAGTTTTATGGACTTCCATCTGAAGACCCTTACCAGTTATTAACTGAGTTCTTGCAGATCTGTGAGACTGTAAAGACGAATGGAGTTGATCCTGAAGTCTACAGACTCATGCTTTTCCCTTTTGCTGTAAGAGATAGAGCTAGAATATGGTTGGATTCACAACCTAAGGATAGCCTGGACTCTTGGGATAAGCTGGTCACTGCCTTCTTGGGATAAGAGTGGATGTTCAAACCTTTAAACAAAAAGATGGTGAATCCCTCTATGAAGCTTGGGAAAGATACAAGCAGCTGACCAAAAGATGTCCATCTGACATGTTTTCAGAATGGACCATATTAGACATATTCTATTATGGTCTATCTGAATTTTCGAAAATGTCATTGGACAATTCTGCAGGTGGATCTATTCACCTAAAGAAAATGCCTGAAGAGGCTCAAGAACTCATTGACATGGTTGCAAACAACCAATTCATGTACACCTCTGAGAGGAATTTCGTGAATAATGGGATACCTCAGAAGAAAGGAGTTCTTGAAATTGATGCTCTGAATGCCATATTGGCTCAGAACAAAGTGTTGACTCAGCAGGTCAACATGATCTCTCAAAGTCTGAATGGATGGCAACATGCATCCAACAGTACTAAAGAGGCAGCTTCTGAAGAAGCTTATGATCCTGAGAATCCTGCCATGGCAGAGGTTAATTACATGGGTGAACCTTATGGAAACACCTATAACTCATCATGGAGAAATCATCCAAATTTCTCATGGAAGGATCAACAAAAGCCTCAACAAGGCTTTAACAATGGTGGACGCAATAGGCTGAGCAATAGCAAGCCATATCCATCATCTTCTCAGCAACAGACAGAGAATTCTGAACAAAACACTTCTAATTTAGCCAATCTAGTCTCTGATCTGTCAAAGGCCATTTTCAGTTTCATGAATGAAACAAGATCCTCCATCAGAAATCTGGAGGCACAAGTGGGCCAGCTGAGTAAGAAAGTCAGTGAAACTCCTCCCAGTATTCTCCCAAGCAATACAGAAGAGAATCCAAAAGGAGAGTGCAAGGCCATTGATGTAATCAATATGGCCGAATGCACAAGGGAGGAGGAGGACGAAAATCCTAGTGAGGATGACCTCCTGGGATGTCCCTCAAGCAAGAAGGAGTTTCCTATTAAGGATCCAAAGGAATCTGAGGTTCATATAGAGACCATAGAGATTCCATTGAATCTCCTTCTGCCATTCATGAGCTCTGAAGACTATTCTTCCTCTGAAGAGGATGAAGATGTGATTGGAGAGCAAGTTGCTCAATACTTAGGAGCTATCATGAAGCTGAATGCCAAGTTGTTTGGTAATGAGACTTGGGAAAGTGAACCTCCCTTGCTCATTAATGAACTAGATACCTGGATTCAGCAAATTGTACCTCAAAAGAGACAAGATCCTGGCAAGTTTTTGATACCTTGTACCATAGGCACCATGATCTTTGAAAAGGCTCTATGTGATCTGGGGTCAGGGATAAGTCTTATGCCACTCTCTGTAATGGAGAAGCTGGGGATCATTGAGGTACAACCTACCTTGTTCTCATTACAATTGGCAGACAAGTCATTGAGACAAGCTTATGGAATAGTAGAGGACGTGTTAGTAAAGGTTGAAGGCCTTTACATCCCTGCTGATTTCATAATCTTAGACACTAGGAAGGAAGAGGATGAATGCATCATCCTTGGAAGACCTTTCCTAGCCACAGCAGAAGCTGTGATAGATGTCAACAGAGGTGAATTAGTCCTTCAATTGAATGGGGACTACCTTGTGTTTAAGGCACATGGCCATCCCTCTGTGACAAAAGAGAGTAAGCATGAAGAGCTTCTCTCAGTTCAGAGTCAAGAAGAACCCCCACAGTCAAACTCTAAGTTTGGTGTTGGGAGGCCACAACCAAACTCTAAGTTTGGTGTTAAGATCCCATATCCAAACTCTAAGTTTGGTGTTGGGACTATACAACATTGACCTGATCACCTTGTGGCTCCATGAGAGCCACTGTCAAGCTATTAACATTAAAGAAGCACTTGTTGGGAGGCAACCCAATTTTATTTATCTAATTTTTATTTTATTGTTATTTTATGTTTTATTAGGTACATGATCATGAGGAGTAACGAAAAAATCATAAAAATTAAAAACAGAATCAAAAACAGCAGAAGAAAAAAAATCACACCCTGGAGGAAGCACAGGCTGGCGTTCAACGCCAGTAAGATGCATCTGGCCAGCGTTCAACGCCAGAACAGAGCATCATTCTGGCGCTGAACGCCAGAAACAAGCAACATTCTGGCGCTGAACGCCAGGAATGTGCCTAAAGAGGAAAAGCTGGCGCTGAACGCCAGCAACAAGCATGAAACTGGCGTTCAACGCCAGAAACATGCTTTACATGGGCGTTGAACACCCAGAATGTGCACCACACGGCATTTAAATGCCAGAATGGTGTGCAAAGGCATTTTACATGCCTATTTGGTGCAGGGATGGAATTCCTTGACACCTCAGGATCTGTGGACCTCACAGGATCACCTCAGGATCTGTGGACCCCACAGGATCCCCACCTTCTATATTCCCACCTTACCTCCTAATCCTATTTTTGTGATTTGTATTCCCCATGTCACACTTCCCAACACTCTTCACCAATCACCTCAATTCCTCTTCCCAATCACCCCCTTCACCACTCAAATCCATCCACTCTTCCCCATAAACCCCACCTACCTTCAAAAATTCAAAAACATTTTCCCACCCATTCCCACCCTAAATGGCCGAATAAACACTCCCCCCTCTCCCTATATATACCCTTCCATTCTACTTCATTTTCACACAACACAACCCCCTCTTCTTCCCCTTGGCCGAACCTACAGCTCTCCCTCTCTACCATATTCTCTTCTTCTTCTTCTTCTTCTTCTTCTTCTTCTTCTTCTTCTTCTTCTTCTCTTCTTTCTTCTATTGCTCGAGGACGAGCAATATTTTAAGTGTGGTGTGGTCAAAGCACAATCTTTTTTGTTTTCCACTACCATCAATGGCACCTAAGGCCGGAGAATCCTCTAGAAAAGGAAAAGGGAAGACAAAAGCTTCCACCTCTGAGTCATGGGAGATGGAAAGCTTCATCTCCAAGAGCCATCAAGACCACTTCTATGATGTTGTGGCAAAGAAGAAGGTGATCCCTGAGGTCCCTTTCAAGCTCAAGAAGAATGAGTATCCGGAGATCCGACATGAGATCCAAAGAAGAGGTTGGGAAGTCCTAACCAACCCTATGCAACAAGTCGGAATCTTAATGGTTCAAGAGTTCTATGCCAATGCATGGATCACTAGGAACCATGATCAAAGTATGAACTCGAATGCAAAGAATTATCTCACAATGGTTCGGGGGAAATACTTAGATTTTAGTCCGAAAAATGTGAGGTTGGCGTTTCACTACTTGCCCATGATGCAAGGAGATGAACGTCCCTACACTAGAAGGGTCAACTTTAATCAAAGGTTGGACCAAGTCCTAATGGACATATGTGTGGAAGGAGCTCAATGGAGAATAGACTCCAAAGGCAAGCCAGTTCAACTATGAAGACTGGACCTCAAGCCTGTGGCTAGAGGATGGTTGGAGTTCATTCAACGCTCCATCATTCCCACTAGAAATCGATCTGAAGTTACTGTGGATCGGGCCATCATGATTCATAGCATCATGATTGGAGAGGAAGTAGAAGTTCATGAGGTCATCTCCAATGAAATCTACAAAATAGCCGACAAGTCCTCCACCATGGCAAGGCTAGCTTTTCCTCACCTTATTTGCCATCTATGTTACTCAGCTGGAGTTAGCATAGAAGGAGACATCCCCATTGAAGAGGATAAGCCCATCACCAAGAAGAGGATGGAGCAAGCAAGAGAGATCCCTCACGGTTCTCAAGAGATGCATGAGGAAGCTCATCATCAAGAAATCCCTGAGATGCCTCAAGGGATGCACTTTCCTCCTAACAACTATTGGGAGCAACTCAACACTTCCTTAGAAGATTTGAGCCACAATGTGGAACAATTAAGGGTGGAACATCATGAACACTCCATCATTCTCCATGAAATAAGAGAAGATCAAAGAGCAATGAGGGAGGAGCAACAAAGGCAAGGAAGGGACATAGAAGAGCTTAAGGACATTATTGGTCCTTCAAGAAAAACATGCCACTAAGGTGGATTCATTCCTTGTTCTTATTTCTTTCTGCTTTTCGGTTTTTATGTTGTGTTTATCTATGTTTTGTGTCTTTACTTCATGATCATTAGTATGTAGTAACCATGTCTTAAAGTTATGAATAATTCCATTAATCCTTCACCTCCCTTAAATGAAAAATGTTTTAATTCAAAAGAACAAGAAGTACATGAATTTCGAATTTATCCTTGAATTTAATTTAATTATATTGATGTGGTGACAATACTTTTTGTTTTCTGAATGAATGATTGAACAGTGCATATTTTTGATCTTGTTGTTTATGAATGTTAAAACTGTTGGCTCTTGAAAGAATGATGAACAAAGAGAAATGTTATTGATGATCTGAAAAATCATGAAATTTATTCTTGAAGCAAGAAAAAGCAGTGAAAAGTTAAAAGCTTGCGAAAAAAAAAGAAGAAAAAAATGGCGAAAAAAAACAGATAGAAAAAGAAAAAGCAAGCAGAAAAAGCCAATAGCCCTTAAAATCAAAAGGCAAGGGTAAAAAGAATCCAAGGCTATGAGCATCAATGGATAGGAGGGCCCAAGGAAATAAAATCCAGGCCTAAGCGGCTAAATCAAGCTGTCCCTAACCATGTGCTTGTGTCATGAAGGTCCAAGTGAAAAGCTTGAGACTGAGTGGTTAAAGTCATGATCCAAAGCAAAAAGAGTGTGCTTAAGAGCTTTGGACACCTCTAACTGGGGACTCTAGCAAAGCTGAGCCACAATCTGAAAAGGTTCACCCAGTCATGTGTCTGTGGCATTTATGTATCCGGTGGTAATACTGGAAAACAAAATGCTTAGGGCCACAGCCAAGACTCATAAGTAGCTGTGTTCAAGAATCAACATGCTTAACTAGGAAAGTCAATAACACTATCCGAAATTCTATGTTCCTAGAGAAGCCAATCATTCTAAACTTCAAGGGAAAAAGTGAGATGCCAAAACTGTTCAGAAGCAAAAAGCTACAAGTCCCGCTCATCTAATTAGAATTAATATTCATTGATATTTGAAATTCATAGTATATTCTCTTCTTTTTATCCTAATTGATTTTCAGTTGCTTGGGGACAAGCAACAATTTAAGTTTGGTGTTGTGATGAGCGGATAATTAATACGCTTTTTGGCATTGTTTTTAGGTAGTTTTTAGTAAGTTCAAGCTACTTTTAGGGATGTTTTCATTAGTTTTTATGTTAAATTCACATTTCTGGATTTTACTATGAGTTTGTGTGTTTTTTCTGTGATCTCAGGTAATTTCTAGCTGAAATTAAGGGACTTGAGCAAAACTCTGAAAAAGGCTGACAAAAGGACTGCTGATGCTGTTGGAATCTGACCTTCCTGCACTCGAAATGGATTTTCTGGAGCTACAGAACTCCAATTGGCGCGCTCTCAACGGCGTTGGAAAGTAGACATCTAGAGCTTTCCCGCAATATATAATAGTCCATACTTTATTTGGAAATTGACGACGTAACTTGGCGTTGAACGCCAAGTACATGCTGCTGTCTGGAGTTAAACGCCAGAAACACGTCATGATCCGGAGTTGAACGCCCAAAACACGTTATAACTTGGAGTTCAACTCCAAGAAAAGCCTCAGCTCGTGGATAGATCAAGCTCAGCCCAAGCATACACCAAGTGGGCCCCGAAAGTGGATTTATGCATCAATTACTTACTCATGTAAACCCTAGTAGCTAGTCTAGTATAAATAGAATAAGTTAATATTGTATTAGACATCTTTTGACAGTCTAATCTTTTGACTTTGTAGTCTTTGATCATTCGGTCTCTTGATCACTCAGGGGGCTGGCGATTCGGCCATGCCTGAACCTTTCACTTATGTATTTTCAACAGTGGAGTTTCTGCACACCATAGATTAAGGGTGTGGAGCTCTGCTGTACCTCAAGTTTCAATACAATTACTATTACTTTCTATTCAATTCTCTTCTATTCTTATTCCAGGATATAAGTTATACTTAACTTTGATGAATGTGATGATCCGTGACACTCATCATCATTCTCACTTATGAACGTACGTGACTGACAACCACTTCCGTTCTACTTTAGACCGGGCGCATATCTCTTAGATTCCCCAACAGAATCTTCGTGGTATAAGCTAGATAGATGGCGGCATTCATGAGGATCCGGAAAGTCTAAACCTTGTCTATGGTATTCTGAGTAGGATTCTGGGATTGAATGACTGTGACGAGCTTCAAACTCCTGAAGGCTGGGCGTGATGACAAGCGCAAAAGAATCAAGGGATTCTATTCCAACCTGATTGAGAACTGACAGATGATTAGCCGTGCTGTGACAGAGCATAGGAACGTTTTCACTGAGAGGATGGGATGTAGACATTGACAACGGTGATGCCCTACATACAGCTTGCCATGGAAAGGAGTAAGAAGGATTGGATGAATGTAATAGGAAAGTAGAGATTCAAGAGGAGCACAGCATCTCCATACACTTATCTGAAATTCCCACTATTAATTTACATAAGTATTTTTATCCCTTTTTATTTTCTTTTTATTATTAATTTTCGAAAACAAAAACCTTTTAATCTGCCTAACTGAGATTTACAAGGTAACCATAGCTTGCTTCATATCAACAATCTCTGTGGGATCGACCCTTACTCACGTAAGGTATTACTTGGATGACCCAGTACACTTGCTGGTTAAGTTGAACGTAGTTGTGATCACATATGCCAAAGAGCCATTAAATAAATCTCATGCAAATACAAAGAGGGAATCACAATTTCGTCCACCAGCATGGCACGCACAATTTGGCACGGCCAGGAGCTTGGGCGCGTGCAGCTTGGACGCACGGGCAGCACAGCTTGGACGCACCATGACAACACTGCCCTGCTCTCCACAAGGGCAGGGCAGCATCCTGATGCCCCTCCAAAATTTGGCACGATAGTTGGATCCACATGCAAGGCTTCCCTGCTCTGCCCTCCACAAGAGTAGAGCAACCTCCTGGGAGCAACATGGGCTGAATTTCACTCAAAAATCCAACTTAATTAACTTCTTCACCAAATCAAAAAGCCCACTCAAAATTCTTAGATCCAAAATAGAAAGTGTATAAATAGGTGTTAGTTAGGATTAGAAGGGAAGCTTACTTTCATTTTAATTTTCATCCTTAGTCAACTTGAGAGCTCACTTTCAATTTTTCGTTTTTCTGCAATAGCTTGAGAATTGGAGGAGAGAATTCACTTCTTCTTCCTCTGATCTTTTTGTTTTCTTTACTGGGTTTTGTTTGAGTCTTGAGTGTGAAGAATTGAGGAACTTCTGTCTCAATCTCCATTCAAGATTTCTTTGATTTTCCTACTGCACAATTGAGCTAAATTCCATTTCCTTTACTGCTGCAATCTTTAATTTCTCTTTAATTGCTTTGTGAACTTGGATCTAGGAAGGCAATTGAGATCTAGACTCTGCTATCCAGTCTCTGGAGTCCTGAGATCTAATCTTCTTTTTGGTTCTTCTGCTGAACCACTGCTGCAATTGAATTTCTATTTGCTGTTTGAAGATCTAGTCAATTTCAATTCATCTCTTGCTTAGTTAATTGTTGCAATTTAATTTCCCTTGCTTAAATTCTGAAACCCCAGTCCTCAAATCCCTTCTTCATTCAAGCAATTTATATTTCTTGCACTTTAAGTTACCGCAATTTACATTTCTTGCACTTTAAGTTTCAGTCATTTAATTTCTTGTTCTTTAAGATTAAGCACCTTTACTTTCAGTTCTCTTTAATTTCTGCAATTCATCCCTCTCCCTTTATATTTCCTGCTATTTACTTACTGTTGGATACAAAATCACTCAACCAATACTCGATTTGCTTGACTAAATCAACCACTAAGCTAAAATCTCTCAATCCTTCAATCCCTGTGGGATCGACCTCACTCCCGTGAGTTTTATTACTTGATGCGACCCGGTACACTTGCCAGTGAGTTTTGTGTTGGATCGTTTTCCACATATCAAGTTTTTGGCGCCGTTGCCGGGAATTGAATTAGATTGACAATGATTAAGTGAGGTGGTGGTCTAGATTAAGCACTTTTTTCTTTTTAACTAAGCACATTAACTGTTTGACACATTGTGTCACCTAACCCTCTAACCACATTCTAGCATTAGAATGTCCATGTTTCATTTGGTTTGTTTGTGATTCTTGCAAGTCATGGATGCTGAGGTGCGTGAAGAGGGAGTGAGCAACAATACCCAGCCTGCAAGAATGGTGTTGGCCTCTTACACTATCCCCAATGCAAGAAACTGCGGGAGTAGCATACTCACTCCCAACGTTCATGCAAATAATTTTGAGTTGAAGCCTCAACTTATCACTCTGGTGCAGAACAATTGCTCCTATGGAGGAAGTCCACTTGAAGATCCAAACCAACACTTATCCATATTCCTTAGGATTTGTGAAACTGTCAAAACAAGTGGTGTGCATCCAGACATCTACAAGCTACTGCTGTTTCCATTCTCTCTAAAGGATAAGGCCACTCAATGGCTAGAGACATTTCCCAAAGAAAGCATCAATAATTGGGAAGACTTAGTAAGCAAATTCCTAGCCAAGTTCTATCCTCCCCAAAGGATTATCAGACTCAAAACGGAGGTCCAAACATTCACTCAGATGGATGGAGAGTCATTGTATGATGCATGGGAAAGATACAAAGCTTTACTCAGGAAGTGTCCACCAGAAATGTTCAAAGAATGGGATAAACTTCAAAACTTCTATGAAGGATTGACTCTGAAAGCTCAGGAAGCACTAGACCATTCAGCAGGAGGTTCTTTGCAATTAATGAAGACAGCAGAGGAAGCCCAAAACCTCATAGACATGGTGGCAAACAATCAATACTTCTATGGTCATCAAAGGCAACGCCAACCAGCCCAGAGAAAGGATGTGCTGGAGCTTGAAGGTGTTGATGTTCTCTTGGCACAAAACAAACAGATGCATCAACAGCTTCAGCAACAAATAGAAATAATGGCCAAGAAAATTGATGGCTGCAAGGTGCTGCAGTAAACACACAACGCCAATCTCAAACCTCACATGGGTGGAATCAATTTGAAGAAAGTTTTGGGACATTCAATTATGAGCAACAAAGCTCTAAGCAGGTGCAATACATGAATAACACTTCAAGTTCATTACAACACAATTTTCATGGTGATGCACACAAGACACCCTGGAAGACTCATTCTAATTCAAGGTGGGGTGAGCACCAGAACCAAGGACAAAGTGACTTCAACTATAGCAGCATTAGCAACACAAACAACCAAAACCATTCATCCAATAATACTAACCAATTCAAAAACCCACAAAACACATACCACCAATCCCATAACAACTCACAAAACCACCAGAATAACTTTTCTACATCCACATCCTACCCTCAAAGTACCCCCACAATTAATTCAAACAACTTCCAGCAACAACCATCTCATTTCACACAACCACAACCAAATCCAGACTCTCAAAAAATCTCAAGTCTAGAGAAAATGATGGAGAAACTCATGAAAAATCAAGAAATGGCTAGACAAGTTCAGAAAGCTGCAAGGAAAGATCAGGCCCTGGCATTCAAAAACCAAGAGGCCTCAATCAGAAACCTTGAGAGACACATGGGGCAAATGGATAAGCAAATTTCAGAAATGGATGAGAAGAGAGCAAATGCCTTCCCCAATGTCACTGAAGAACACCCAAAGGACAAAGGAAAAGCCACAAAATGGGAGGAGTGCAAAGCAATCACAGTGGGAAGTGAGAAGACTATGAAGAAGGAAGCCATCAATCAGGACAAACACAACATAGAAGTTCCACAAGAAGAGACAGAGGGGAAAAGTAAAGAGGATCAAGAAACCAAAAATGCACAAATTTCAAAGGGATACAAGAACACTCTTGAATCACAACTACAAGAGAAGAGAGAAGGAGTGAATCCTTGTGTCCCCAAACTTCCATACCCTCAGAGGTTTAAAAAAGAAAATGAGGATAAGCAATACTCAAAATTCCTGGACATATTGATGATTGGATTTTTGACGGTTTAGAATTTCACAAATGAATTCTCGTTGCAAGTATAGTTTCTAAACCAACAATAATCCTTTCATACAAAAGATTGTTTGTCACAAGTAACAAACCCCTAAAATTAATAACCGAAGTATTCAAACCTCGGGTCGTTCTCCCTAGGAATTGTAATGAAGTGTTTTGTTATTGGTTGTGAGTTATTTTTGGGGTTTTCATAAGAAACATGAAAGATAAATGGCAAGAAAATAAACTAAGGCCTAAAAAGGTCTTGGCAAGGGTTGGTGGTCAAGGATCTCTATCCTAATCACTAGCCACAATATGAGAATTGGCAAGGATTAATCTCATTAAATCATCCTCTAACTAGTAGTAAAGGAAAGTCAAATGAGCTATATCAATCCTAGTCCATAAGTCCTAACTCTCCACTAATTCAATTAGTGAGAACTAGAGTGAATGGATCCCAATCATCAAGTACTTGGACATTAGTAACTCAAGAGTTCCTAAGTTACCTTTCCAAGCCAAGAACATAAAACTCTACTCTAAAATCCAACCAAGCATTTCATCAAACACTTGGAAGGCATAAAAGGAAAGCATAGTAAATTGATAACAAGAATAGAATCTAACAACAATTATTGAAATGAATTAACAACAACAATCAAAAGAAACACATTTATTATGAATTACCTTGATTGAATTGAAAGAGAGTAGAAGAAACAAAAGTAGATCTACAACAAAACACAAGAACAACATAAAGAAAATTACAACAAAAGAATGGAAGGAGAATGAATGTAACAACAAGGAATTGAGAAGATAGAAGTAGAAGAAGATGAATTAAAATCTAGATCTAAGAACTAAACCTAATCCTAATCCTAATCCTAGAAAGAAGTGAGAGCTTCTCTCTCTAGAAACTACTTCTAAAACTAAACTATGACTAATGGTAACTAACATCTAAAGTATGAAAGTATGTTGACTCCCTCTTCAATCCTTGGCTTAAATAGCATCAGAAATGAGTTGGATTGGGCCCACAAGGCTTCTAAAATCGCTGGCCACGTGTTACATTAAGTGAACCAGGTGGCAGCAACGGTGCGTGCGCATACTATGCGCATGCGCGCCACCATACGTGTAGCAACTATGGCAAATATTATATCATTTCGAAGCCCCGGATGTTAGCTTTCCAACCCAACTGGAACCGTATCATTTGGACCTCTGTAGTTCAAGTTATGGTCGTTTAAGTGCGAAGAGGTCGGCTTGACAGCTTTCCGGTTCTTTCATTTCTTCATGAGTTCTCCAACTTTTCATGCTTTCTTTCTTCATTCCCTTGATCCAATCTTTGCCTCCTAAACCTTAAATCACTTAAAAAACATATCAAGGTATCTAATGGAATCAAGGAGAATTAGATTTAGCTATTTTAAGACCTAAAAAGCATGTTTTCACTCTTAAGCACAATTAAAGGAGAAGTTATAAAACCATGCTATTTCATTGAATAAATGTGGGTAAAAGGTTATAAAATCCCCTAAATCAAGCATAAGATAAGCCCTACAAATGGGGTTTATCAACCTCCCCACACTTAAACCAAGCATGTCCTCATGCTTAAGCCAAGAGAGAAACAAAGGGTATCAACATTTATTCAATGTAAATAAACTATATGCAACCTAAACTATATGCAACTAAATGCAAAATGGTTTTACCTACTTGGTTAAAAATAAATCAATCCTCCAAGTCATACATGCACAAGTAGGGCCAAGATCATATAACGATTCATGAATCCTACCAATTCGAATATCAAAATGAAGTTCAAGTAGACTTGCGAGAAGAAAGCTCATGAAAGCCGGGAATCAAGGAATTGAGCATCGAACCCTCACCGGAAGTGTTTGCACTCTAGTCGCTCAGGTGTATAGGGTCGATTCTCTCAATTCTCCCCTAATCATGCTTTCCAAAATTTGTTTTTCATCTAACAATCAACAATTATTTCATGCATGCATACAATTATCATGAGGTCTTATCTTTAGGTTGTAATGGGGCTAGGGTTAAGGTAGGGTCATATATGGCGAGTGGACTAGGGTTTGAATCTTTGATTAACCTAGACCTTCCCACATAACCTATATAATGACCTAATACAATTAAGTACTAATCTAACTACCCATTCCTCACTTTTTCACATACTCATGCATTTTCTTTTCATTCTACAACACTTATGCATTGATTCTTATTGAGCTTCACTTTGGGGCATTTTGTCCCCTTTATTGCTTTTCTTTCTTTTTCTATATACATTTTTTTCTTTTCCTCTTTTTTTTTCTTTCTCACTTTTATTTCTTTTCATTTTTATTTTTCTTTCAAACTATATACAAGAACATCAATGCATAAGGTCTATACATTTAATCAATACATGAGTATGTACCCAATTCCCCAATATAAAAATACAAAACACAAATACCCTTTTATCCCAACCAATGTCCCAAAGTTTTCCCACTCTTGAATGACACTCACACTCACTAGCCTAAGCCAATCAAAGATCCAAATAAAGGACATTCATTGTTTTCCGCTTTAAGGCTTGTAATGTGCTAAAATAAGAATAAGTGGGTTAAGCGTAGGCTCAAAGTTGGCTAACAAAGGAAGATAAAAGGTAGGGCCATTTGGGTAAGTGAGCTAATGAAATGATGGCCTCAATCATATAAATGCATGAATACACAAAATAATGGACATAAAGAATCAAACAAATCAAAGATTACAATCATAGAAAGAGAATAATGCACACAAGAATGGAAAAATAAGTGGTTATAAGATGTAACCACACCAATAGGCTCAAAACTCGCAAGCTTGTGTTCTTAGCTCAAAAACCATGTTCCAAAATACATTCTTTCAAGCAAGTTCAACAAAAAATTTTCAAATTGGTAGGTTGCCCTAAAACGGTTTCTTGGAAAAGAAATCATCACCCTAACCAAGTAGTCCTAATAAGAAGAGGGTAGTAAAATATGTACAAATTCTAACTAACTTGCAACCTAGCATGCAAATGCAATAACTAACTAACATTGGTGTTGAAAAAGAAAATTGTTACCCATGGAGATCGGTCGACGACCTCCCCACACTTGAAGATTGCACCGTCCTCGGTGCATGCAAAGAAGAGCAGGGTGGACGGGTTGCTACAATTGATGAGCTCCTCAAATGGTTGTGCGGATGACTTGTTTGTTGCCCCATTTAACAGCTTTTCCTTTCTCCCTTCTTGGTGGCCAACCTAAAAGGAAAGAAAAAAGAAAGAAAGTTAAGCCTATAACAAAGATATCAAAGCAAATAGAATATAGGCGGGGGCTAATGCCAAATAAAGGTATGATTCCCTACTACATGGTAGCAAAGCATGTAAAAGAGAAAACAATATAAGCCACGGCATATCAACTAACACCTGATGCAAGAGTAAAGTTAAAGCGTGAAAAACATATTGAGCATCAAGATCAAATAAGAATTGACACAAACAAGATTAGTGATAAGCATGAGGGCATTTGGTCCCAACCTAACTCAATGATGATGAAGCACAAAAACAAAGGATAATGAGTTAGGAAGGACTAAAGCACTACCTTGTGTGTGGAACAAACATTTCAATTAATGTTAAACAGGTCACAAAGTACCAAGATAAAGCAAGAGAGTCTCAATAAGTGAGTATAAGAATTCAACACCATTATTGAAATGACACTTAGAAAAAAAACTGAAAATATGCTATAGAAACAAAATGAAAATGGAAAGAGTAGAAGTATGCAAATGTAATGAACAAAAGAAAATGGAAGATGAGAAAAAAAAAACTCTTTTTTTTTACTGACGCATGTGCATCATGCACGTTTACGCGTCAATGGGCATATTGGTTGAAGGATGCGTACGCGGCAGGTGCGCGCACGCGTGCGTCGAGTTAGGCTGGAGGCATAATGTTGGCCCAAAAGTGGCACAACTCTCGGGTAAAAGCACTGGGGTGCAGATTGTGCAATCGACGCGCGCGCGCACAGCGTGCGTGCGCGTGCATTGCGAACTTAAGATCGTGTGCGCGTACGCGCCAAGTGCGCGCACGCGTGCATAGACTTGTGCCTTAGGCCCAATGTTCGCACAGTGCAGGCCTAACTCTCGGGTTTTTGGCTGGGGTAGAATTTTTGCATCCACGCGTACGCGTACAGTGTGCGTCCGCGTGGATGGTCGAAAAATGCTCAGGTGCACGTACGCGTTATGTGCGCACACGCATGGATGGTTTTCTGTTTTTCAAAAATTTTTTCTAAGTTCTTACACCAATCCAAGCCTTTCAATCCTCCAAACAGCTACCAAAACACCCTAGAACCTTATTCAACATACTATACTACTAACTAAACTCAATAAAACAATAAAAACAAGAAATTAAACTAATTCTACCAATATTTACAAAAGATAAAAATGAAAATGAGAATCTACCTACAATGGCAACTCAATTCACTTATTAACAAACTAAAAGAGTATGGAAAGAGTTTACCATGGTGGGGTGTCTCCCACCTAGCACTTTTATTTATTGTCCTTAAGTTGGACTTATAGGGAGCTTCTTATCAAGGTGGCTTGTGCTTGTATTCATCTTGGAACTCCCACCAATGCTTGGTTCTCCATTGTGCCCCAAGATTCTTCATGGATTGAGCCAAGTCTTGATGGAGTTTTTCACAAGCTTGGGGCTCCCAAAGTTGGTCCTCTTCTTGTAATCCGGGATCCCACACTTTGTTTTCACACCCGTCTTGAGGTTGATCATCATTATTAGTCCATCCGGGTGGTGAACAAGATGAATTCTCTATGAAGTGCCCAACAATCCTCCTATACCCATCTATTTGAGCACTATTCCCACCTTTCTATTCAACTCTTGAAGTATCAACCAAAATGAGCCTTGATTTGCAACGCCAACCACAAAACATCTTTCGCTTATGCTTCATCCCACAAAGTATCCTAAGTTGACCATCCGTTTCAGGCAAGCCATACTCAAGCGGGACAATAAAGCTAATAGAAATGAATCTTACCCACTCAAGTGAAGGAGTAGATGGCAACCTAGGCAAAGATGCTTCCAAAGATCTTGACAAAGCATAACCAACCCCCGTTCTTCTATTTCTAGGGACTTCCACCTCTTCACAAGATTTCTCTTATTCAATCCTTTGTTCATCAATACTATCTAAGCCTTTTCCCTTAATCAAACTATAATTAGGAGGGTGAAAGAAGTTTACCTCCACAACATTTTCAAATGCACCAGGAGAAGGTTCTTCAAGTTCAAAGGATTCTCCACCACTAGGACTTGATGCTTGCTCTTCATTGCCATGGGCACTCAATTCTTTCTCTATCCCATCCAAGTCTTCATATGGAATATGCCTTGGAAGATGTGCACTTTCCTTCCTAGCATCAATTTCAATCATCTTGGAGGGGTTTTCTTCAACTCTATGTTCCCATGGGGGCTCCGCATCTCCTAAGTCTTCTACCACTTCTTCCTTGTCCTCAACAATTAAAACTTCCTCCAATTGTTCCATTAAAAAGCAACCTCCCTCATTTCCCACCGGAGTTTCCAATCTCTCCTTCATGCTATGTTCTTCATTCGATTCTCCACATGTAGCCATGGGAGTTCCTTGAGTGTTCAAGCATTGGGAGGCTGATTGATTTGTTACCGCATCCAAGGCGGCCATGAAATTTTGCACATCCCTTTTCATCTCTTCTTGCCCTTGAACAAGAACACCAAGGGTCTCATCCATTAGAGATTGGGGTGGGTGGAAGGGTTCATCATTTTGGGGAAAGGGTTCATAATTGGAAGGTGGTTCTTCTTGGTAAAATTGTGGTGGTTCTATGTTTTCCACTCTTTCCACTTGTTGGACAACACACTCCATGGTTGCTTGAAATTGATCCAATGCTTCCTTGAGACGATCCCTTGACTCTTGTTCTGCTTGGATATCATGGTAGGGATCATATGACTCTTGGATCGATGGAAATGAATATTCTTCCATGTGAGGTTGTGGTGGAAGGTAAAATTCATCTTGTGGTTGAAAATTGTCATTTATTGGAGGTGGCTCTTGAAAATATTGATGTTGGAGTGGTGGTGGCTCTATATGTGGTTCATATGGTTCATATGGTTGTTGGTAGGGTGGATATGGATTAGGGTCATATGAAGGTGGTTGGTAAGAAGGGGCTTGTGAGTATGGTTGAGAGTTATGTTGAGGATATGGTTCATAGGCATATGGTGGTGGTTCTTGAAAGTCACAAGGTGATTCACCATAGCCATTGGATTGATATGAATCATAGAATGGCTCTTCTTCATAGTGCATTGGTGGAGGTCGTTGCCATGAAGATTGATCATATGTATATGGCTCCTCCCACCTTTGGTTATCCCATCCTTGATACATTTCTTCATTATAGTCCTCATTTCCTACAACATATTGATAACCACACTCATAGCCAAGGTGAGAATTCATGATAGCAAGAATAAAATGAAAACAAAATCAAATAAGAAGCAAGAAAATTAAATCCTAAAACAAGATATTCACACTATTCACATATGTACAATAACCAATAACATAACACCATTGCAAATCCCCGGCAACGGCGCCATTTTGATGATTGGATTTTTGACGGTTTAGAATTTCACAAATGAATTCTCGTTGCAAGTATAGTTTCTAAACCAACAATAATCCTTTCATACAAAAGATTGTTTGTCACAAGTAACAAACCCCTAAAATTAATAACCGAAGTATTCAAAGCTCGGGTCGTTCTCCCTAGGAATTGTAATGAAGTGTTTTGTTATTGGTTGTGAGTTATTTTTGGGGTTTTCATAAGAAACATGAAAGATAAATGGCAAGAAAATAAACTAAGGCCTAAAAAGGTCTTGGCAAGGGTTGGTGGTCAAGGATCTCTATCCTAATCACTAGCCACAATATAAGAATTGGCAAGGATTAATCTCATTAAATCATCCTCTAACTAGTAGTAAAGGAAAGTCAAATGAGCTATATCAATCCTAGTCCATAAGTCCTAACTCTCCACTAATTCAATTAGTGAGAACTAGAGTGAATGGATCCCAATCATCAAGTACTTGGACATTAGTAACTCAAGAGTTCCTAAGTTACCTTTCCAAGCCAAAAACATAAAACTCTACTCTAAAATCCAACCAAGCATTTCATCAAACACTTGGAAGGCATAAAAGGAAAGCATAGTAAATTGATAACAAGAATAGAATCTAACAACAATTATTGAAATGAATTAACAACAACAATCAAAAGAAACACATTTATTATGAATTACCTTGATTGAATTGAAAGAGAGTAGAAGAAACAAAAGTAGATCTACAACAAAACACAAGAACAACATAAAGGAAATTACAACAAAAGAATGGAAGGAGAATGAATATAACAACAAGGAATTGAGAAGATAGAAGTAGAAGAAGATGTATTAAAATCTAGATCTAAGAACTAAACCTAATCCTAATCCTAATCCTAGAGAGAAGTGAGAGCTTCTCTCTCTAGAAACTACTTCTAAAACTAAACTATGACTAATGGTAACTAACATCTAAAGTATGAAATTATGTTGACTCCCCCTTCAATCCCTGGCTTAAATAGCATCAGAAATGAGTTGGATTGGGCCCACAAGGCTTCTAAAATCGCTGGCCACGTGTTGCATTAAGTGAACCAGGTGGCAGCAACGGCGCGTGCGCATACTATGCGCGTGCGCGCCACCATACGTGTAGCAACTATAGCAAATCTTATATCGTTTCGAAGCCCCGGATGTTAGCTTTCCAACCCAACTGAAACCGTATCATTTGGACCTCTGTAGCTCAAGTTATGGTCGTTTAAGTGCGAAGAGGTCGGCTTGACAGCTTTCCGGTTCTTTCATTTCTTCATGAGTTCTCCAACTTTTCATGCTTTCTTTCTTCATTCCCTTGATCCAATCTTTGCCTCCTAAATCTTAAATCACTTAACAAACATATCAAGGCATCTAATAGAATCAAGGAGAATTAGATTTAGCTATTTTAAGACCTAAAAAGCATGTTTTCACTCTTAAGCACAATTAAAGGAGAAGTTATAAAACCATGCTATTTCATTGAATAAATGTGGGTAAAAGGTTATAAAATTCCCTAAATCAAGCATAAGATAAGCCCTACAAATGGGGTTTATCACATATTCAAGACACTCAGCATCAATATTCCTTTCTTGGAAGCACTTGAACAGATGCCACTATATGCCAAATTCATGAAGGAAGTGCTGACAAAGAAAAGATCCCTGAAGGAAGGACAGATTGTTGAGATGACAAAGGAATGTAGTGCTATCCTCCAAAGAGAGTTGCCAGAGAAGAAAGATGATCCTGGGAGTTTTTACATACCTTGCACCATAGGAAACATAACAATTGAGAAGTCATTCTGTGACCTCGGTGCAAGCATAAACTTGATGCCTTTGTCTCTAATGAGGAAACTTAAAATTTCTAAGCTGAAGTCCACACGAATAGTTCTCCAAATGGCTGACAAATCCACTAAGCAAGCACTGGGAGTTGTGGAGAATGTGTTAGTAAAAGTGGGAAAATTCTTTCTCCCTGCTGACTTTGTTATCTCAGATATAGAAGAGGACCCTGACACTCCCATCATCCTGGGGAGGCCTTTCCTAGCTACGGGCAGAGCATTGATAGATGTGGAAAAAGGATAATTATTGCTGAGAGTGCATGATGAGCATCTAGCATTCCATGTTTTTAAAACCTTGCATAAACCCATTCAAGAAGAAGATTTTATGAAGGATAAGGCCAGAGATCAAAGTTTGAAGGAGGAAGTCAATGAGTTAACTCCAAGACTTCTAAATCCATGCTTGAAAGCAGTAGAAATGGTGCAACAAACCAAAGAAGTCAAGGAGGAACTAGATCCAAAACCCCCAGATGAGAAATTCAGCATCCCAGATAAAGAACCACCAAGGCAGGGAGTATCTTTTGAGAAAGAAAAAAAGAAGAGGCCAAGAGGGTGGAGAAACAAGAAGATCCCCACTGAAGGCTTCTCACCAGGGGATAAAGTGGTGTTAAACACCCAACCAATGAAGGTGTCTCCACAATTATCTAAATACTACACTGTGAACCGGGTCTTTTCACTTGAACACCTAGAGATAATTAAAGAGGAGACTGGAGGGAAGTTCACAATAAAAGGTGAAAAGCTAAGGCACTATGATTTTCAGCCTCCATGATCAAAGAATGGAGGATGTCAAGCTAATGACAATAAAGAAGCGCTTGTTGGGAGGCAACCCAACCTGAGGTAGTTTTCTTTTCATAGCTTTTTCAATAAAAATGTTGAATGATTAGTATGCATTGCAAGAAGCTAAGTTTGGTGTTGCACACCAAAACAATTTAAGGGAGAATAAAGGATTCTAAGTTTGGTGTTCCACCAAAATCTCATTTAAAAGAACATTCTCACTTCCTGCATAAGGCTAGCTCCAAGCAATCAGACAAATTATTCAACTACTTAACTGCTTTCTAGTTTTAATTCCATAACCTTTAGCAAGTACACAAGGTTTCACATATGGTTAAGTTGATGCATGAAAAATAGTGGCAAGGAACTAAGTTTGGTGTTCACACACCAAAGTAAGTTCAAAAAGCCATAATCATTTCTAGACTAACCATTTGCATGAAGGCTTGAGATGCAAGCAACTTTTGAGAATTATGCAAAAAACTAGCCAACATTTGAAGACAATTTGCATTATGACTCAAAAGGGAGGCAACAGGAGGAAGAATGAAAAGCTGCAACTTAAAAGGTTGTATTTACACTTGATCCTTATTGTTGTGAAAAGTTTTAATTCAGGAATTCTTGTATGTCTTGCTAAAGTGTTCATCTAGTTGCAAGTGAAGTTGTTTGATTAAGTATGCTGATCTGCATAATGCTTGTCATTCATCACTTAGCTTTAAATTTTGTTTTGTCTCCCATATGCTTGAATAAAAGAGAAATGTTTGAATTAGAAAGTAAATGTCCAATGTTGTATAAGTTAGAATGGAAGTTAATGGTGGTATATGTGTTTGATTAAATGCATAACTCATGAAATAATTGCTGCATAATGTCATTTTCATTAAAGTGTGAGCTAGCTTGCTGTCATAAAGGTTCATATCAGTAAAGAAAAAATCCCTTGAGAACAAAAACAAAGAAGAAAGAAAAGGAAGAAGCAAAAGCCAATGTGGCAAGAAAAACAAAGAATAAAGGCTGGGCACCAATAGGTTTGACCCTAGGACACATGCCTGTGGTGCTCTTGTACTAGGATATGCTTGGACAAGTAAATTCTAAGGGGTATTTCAAAACCTGGCCACTTAAATCAACTTATTTGGGATGGCCAATTGAAAGTCCACAATAAAGAGCAACCTAGCTACAGAACATTTAGTTATCCAAAGAGGTGCTGGGCATCAATGATCCTAGGAGGAAATAGTGAGCCATGTGTCTGTGGTGAAGAAATGTTGAGTAAAAATAAAGCCAAAGGCTGCTGCAACATTTGACACCAAGCCTTCAAAGAATAATAAGCTTGTTAAGCAAAATAAAACAAGAAAAGTTAGCAAGGGAGCAAGTAAAAAGTAAACCTTATAACAGTAAGCATAGTAAGCCTTTGAGGAAAAGTGTACATTATGTAACAGCAAACAATAACTGAGTTATCATTGTCTGCATAAAAACTCCATGAACCAAGTTCTACTATATGCTTAATAAGGATATGTATGCTTTTCTTTTTCATTTCATTTCCTCTTAATTTTGATGCTTGCTTGGGGACAAGCAAGATTTAAGTTTGGTGTTGTGATGACAAGTCATCATATACCCATTTTTCAAGCTAATTTCACTTGTTTCACTAGTTTTTATGCACTTTCTTGCACCATAAGTAAGCAATTTAGAGTGGAATTGCATGTTTTATTTGAATCAATCAACCACCATTTAATTAATGCTAAATCATGAGGTTTAAGCTAAATTTAATTGATTTATAAACCTTGTGAATTTAGTGATACTTTGATTGGTTGTTGTGATTATTTGTAGGTGAAGAAAAGAAGAAAAGAATGAAGCGTAGCTTAAGAAAGCGTGGCCCAAGGAAGAAAAGAGTGTAGCGCATGGAAGGGAGGAAGCCACACTGCCCTCCAAAAGAGCACATTGCCCTCCAAGGGAGCACAACAATGAACCAAGCATTCAAGGCTTCACTGCCCTGCCCTCCTTAAGGGCAGAACACAATTCTAGGCCAAGAAGCAAGGGAAGGAAAAACTCTGCCCTGCCCTCCTCAAGAGCAATTTCGGGCTCCTCATGGAAAAATTCAAGGAAATTGTCCTCCAAGTGCCATCCATGGGTTTCAAACCTAAGCACATGAAGGGAAGGGAGTGGCACAACAATAAAGGAAAATAAGCCACACTTGGCTAAAAGGCTACCACCAAGTTTCGAACACAAGATCTCTAGGAAGCGAAGCCTTAAGCGTGAATCATGTGCCAAGAAGAAAAAGCTCAGCATGCCTTCAGCCAGGTTTCGAACTTGGGACCTTACCCAAGAACAAGGAAAGCTTGCGCTGCCCTGCCCTTGAGGAGGGCAGAGCAGCATTCCTTGGTGTATGGCACGCACAATTTGGCACGGCCAGGAGCTTGGGCGCGCGCAGCTTGGATGCACGGGCAGCACAGCTTGGACGCACCATGACAACACTGCCCTGCTCTCCACAAGGGCAGGGCAGCATCCTGATGCCCCTCCCAAATTTGGCACGATAGTTGGATCCACATGCAAGGCTTCCTTGCTCTGCCCTCCACAAGAGCAGAGCAACCTCCTGGGAGCAACATGGGCTGAATTTCACTCAAAAATCCAACTTAATTAACTTCTTCACCAAATCAAAAAGCCCACTCAAAATTCTTAGATCCAAAATAGAAAGTGTATAAATAGGTGTTAGTTAGGATTAGAAGGGAAGCTTACTTTCATTTTAATTTTCATCCTTAGTCAACTTGAGAGCTCACTTTCCATTTTTCGTTTTTCTGCAATAGCTTGAGAATTGGAGGAGAGAATTCACTTCTTCTTCCTCTGATCTTTTTGTTTTCTTTACTGGGTTTTGTTTGAGTCTTGAGTGTGAAGAATTGAGGAACTTCTGTCTCAATCTCCATTCAAGATTTCTTTGATTTTCCTACTGCAAAATTGAGCTAAATTCTATTTCCTTTACTGCTGCAATCTTTAATTTCTCTTTAATTGCTTTGTGAACTTGGATCTAGGAAGGCAATTGAGATCTAGACTCTGCTATCTAGTCTCTGGAGTCCTGAGATCTAATCTTCTTTTTGGTTCTTCTGCTGAACCACTACTGCAATTGAAATTCCATTTGCTGTTTGAAGATCTAGTCAATTTCAATTCATCTCTTGCTTAGTTAATTGTTGCAATTTAATTTCCCTTGCTTAAATTCTGAAACCCCAGTCCTCAAATCCCTTCTTCATTCAAGCAATTTATATTTCTTGCACTTTAAGTTACCGCAATTTACATTTCTTGCACTTTAAGTTTCAGTCATTTAATTTCTTGTTCTTTAAGATTCAGCACCTTTACTTTCAGTTCTCTTTAATTTCTGCAATTCATCCCTCTCCCTTTACATTTTCTGCTATTTACTTACTGTTGGATACAAAATCACTCAACCAATACTTGATTTGCTTGACTAAATCAACCACTAAGCTAAAATTGCTCAATCCTTTAATCCCTGTGGGATCGACCTCACTCCCGTGAGTTTTATTACTTGATGCGACCCGGTACACTTGCCGGTGAGTTTTGTGTTGGATCGTTTTCCACACATCAGACATAAAGAGGACAAACAAGGGAGAGAGCATGAGCATTCCAATAAGTAAAAGGTGGTGGAGCTCCCTCTTCATTTTATCTTTTTCAAGTTTTAAATAAAGAAAATCATGTATGAAATAGAACATGCTTCCATATTAGCTTAGGAGTTTTCAATTCTGCTTTAAGATTTCATTGTTTAGGTCTAAGTATGTTGGTCTAAGTCCCTAGCTTCCATTTTCATCTTGCTTATATGTATGCTTGTCCTTTTAAGTCAATTAAAAAGAAAATGTTATGAAAAACAAGAGTAGGTTTATCTTGTGAAGTGAGTTCCTAAGTTTGTGGTATGGTAATTAATTAGCTAAGTTGGTTCACCAACAAGGTGTATAGGCAACTATATGCTCCAAATCACATGCTTGAAATATATCCTATGAGACTAACCAAATAATAAGAGTCACGTTAATCCAATTAACGTGAACTCTAACGTGGGAGGAGGAAGCAATCGCCAACGTTAGTGACACTAACCTTTGTCAGTAACGTTGGACTAAGCCAAGAGTGCCCACCTTAGTGGTCACGTTAAGACCACTAACGTGAAGAGTAACGTGGAGCTAAGCATGATGGGCCAACGTTAGTGACACTCACCCTTGTCACTAACGTTGGAGATGGCAATCACTACCACGTTAGTGGTCACGTTAATCCAATTAACGTGAACTCTAACGTGAGAAGGAGTGGTGTTTGGAGCGTTAGTGACAAAGGTAAGTGTCACTAACGCTCTCGAAGCTTAGGCATGCCCAGGTTAAGGGTCACGTTAGTTACACTAACGTGAACTCTAACGTGGGAAGAAGACCCAAGAGCCAACGTTATTGAAAAAGGTGAAGGCCAATAACGTTTGCGAAGGACCAAGAGGCAACGTTAGTGGTCACGTTAGGGCCCCTAATGTTGAAGTTAACGTGGATCATTAATGGGTTGGAATGTTAGTGGAAAAAGTGATCGTCACTAACGTTCTCGAACCCACATTTTCACTTAACGTTAACACCACTAACGTCCTAACTAACGTCCATGCCTAACTCACACTTTTCTGCAAGCAAAGCTGAGCCGACTAAAGATTGTAACTGCTTCAACTCAAGATCAAAGGCCCATATCCAAGACTTGAAGAACTAACTAGAAGATCAAGAAGAGTAGTATATATAGGAGTAGTTTTAAACTAGAAAGGAGCTTGGCAATTTGGAGAACTACACCTTGTATATTGATGAGCGGATAATTTATACACTTTTTGGCATTGTTTTTAGGTAGTTTTTAGTAGGATCTAGCTACTTTTAGGGATGTTTTCATTAGTTTTTATGCTAAATTTATATTTCTAGACTTTACTATGAGTTTGTGTATTTTTCTGTGATTTCAGATATTTTCTGGCTGGAATTGAGGGACCTGAGCAAAACTCTGATAAAAGGCTGACAAAGAACTGCTGATGCTGTTGGATTCTGACCGCCCTGCATTCGAAATAGATTTTCTGGAGCTACAGAACTCCAAATGGCGCGCTCTCAACGGGGTTGAAAAGTAGACATCTAGAGCTTTCCAGCAATATATAATAGCCCATACTTTATTCGAGATTAGACGACGCAAACTGGTGCTCAACGCCAGTTCCATGTTGCATTCTGGAGTCAAACGCCCGAAACACGTCATGAACCAGAGTTGATCGCCAAAAACACGTTACAACTTGGCGTTCAACTCCAAGAGAAGCCTCTTCACGTGTAAAGCTCAAGCTCAGCCCAAGCACACACCAAGTGGGCCCCGGAAGTGGATTTCTGCATCAATTACTTACTTCTGTAAACCCTAGTAGCTATTCTAGTATAAATAGGACATTTTATTATTGTATTAGACATCCTGGATTGTATTTTTGATCCTGTGATCACGTTTTGGGGGCTGGCTATTCGACCATGCCTGGACCTTCATCACTTATGTATTTTCAACGGTGGAGTTTCTACACACCATAGATTAAGGGTGTGGAGCTCTGCTGTACCTGGAGTTTTAATGCAATTATTACTATTTTCTATTCAATTCAGTTTATTCCTGTTCTAAGATATTCGTTGTACTTCAACATGATGAATGTGATGATCCGTGACACTCATCATTATTCTCACCCATGAACGCGTGACTGACAACCACTTCCGTTATACCTTAGACCAGGCGCATATCTCTTGGATTCCTTAATCAGAATCTTCGTGGTATAAGCTAGAATTGATGGTGGCATTCATGAGAATCCGGAAAGTCTAAACCTTGTCTGTGGTATTCCGAGTAGGATTCAGGGATTGAATGACTGTGACGAGCTTCAAACTCGCGATTGTTGGGCGTGATGATAAACGCAAAAGAAGCAAGGGATTCTATTCCGACATGATCGAGAACCGACAGATGATTAGCCGTGCCGTGACAGAGCATTTGGACCTTTTTCACTGAGAGGATGGGATGTAGCCATTGACAACGGTGATGCCCTATGATGAGCGGATAATTTATACGCTTTTTGGCATTGTTTTTAGTATGTTTTTAGTATGTTTTAGTTAGTTTTTAGTATATTTTTTATTAGTTTTTAGTTAAAATTCACTTTTCTAGACTTTACTATGAGTTTGTGTGTTTTTTTGTGATTTCAGGTATTTTCTGGCTGAAATTGAGGGACCTGAGCAAAAATCTGATTCAGAGGCTGAAAAGGACTGCAAATGCTGTTGGATTCTGACCTCCCTGCACTCGAAGTGGATTTCTGGAGCTACAAAAACCCAATTGGCGCGCTCTCAAAGGCGTTGGAAAGTAGACATCCTGGGCTTTCCAGCAATATATAATAGTCCATACTTTGCCCGAGATTTGATGGCCCAAACTGGCATTCCAAATCAGCTCAAAACTGCCCGGCATTAAACGCCGGAACTGGCACAAAAATGGGAGTTAAACGCCCAAACTGGCACAAAAGCTGGCGTTTAACTCCAAGAGAAGTCTCTACACGAAAATGCTTCAATGCTCAGCCCAAGCACACACCAAGTGGGCCCGGAAGTGGATTTTTTATGTCATTTACTCATCTCTGTAAACCTTAGGCTACTAGTTCTCTATATATAGGACCTTTTACTATTGTATTTGGAATTTTTAGATCTTTGAATCTTTGGATCATTTTAGATCTTTTGATCACGTTTGGGGGCTGGCCTCTCGGCCATGCCTAGACCTTGTTCTTATGTATTTTCAATGGTGGAGTTTCTCCACACCATAGATTAAGGTGTGGAGCTCTGCTGTACCTCGAGTATTAATGCAATTACTATTGTTCTTCTATTCAATTCAACTTATTCTTGTTCTAAGATATTCATTTGCACCCAAGAACATGATGAATGTGATGATTATGTGACACTCATCATCATTCTCACTTATGAACGAGTGCCTGACAACCACTTCTGTTCTACAAGCAAACAAGTCTTGAATGTTTATCTCTTGGATTTCTTAATCGGAATCTTCGTGGTATAAGCTAGAATTGATGGCGGCATTCAAGAGAATCCGGAAGGTCTAAACCTTGTCTGTGGTATTCTGAGTAGGATTCAATGATTGAATGACTGTGACGAGCTTCAAACTCCTGAAGGCTGGGCGTTAGTGACAGACGTAAAAGAATCAATGGATTCTATTCCAACCTGATTGAGAACCGACAGATGATTAGCCGTGCCGTGACAGGGTGCGTTGAACATTTTCACTGAGAGGATGGGAGGTAGCCACTGACAACAGTGAAACCCTACATACAGCTTGCCATGGAAAGGAGTAAGAAGGATTGGATGAAGACATTAGGAAAGCAGAGAGACAGAACGGACAAAGCATCTCCATACGCTTATCTGAAATTCTCACCAATGAATTACATAAGTATCTCTATCTTTATCTTTATGTTTTATTCATACATCATCCATAACCATTTGAGTTTGCCTGACTAAGATTTACAAGGTAACCATAGCTTGCTTCATACCAACAATCTCTATGGGATCGACCCTTACTCGCGTAATGTTTATTACTTGGAAGACCCAGTACACTTGCTGGTTAGTTGTGCGAAGTTGTGATAAAGAGTTGAGATTGCAATTGAGTGTACCATGTTGATGGCGCCATTGATGATCACAATTTCGTGCACCACCCTACATACAGCTTGCCATGGAAAGGAGTAAAAAGGATTGGATGAAGGTAGTAAGAAAGTAGAGATTCAAAAGGAGCACAACATCTTCATACACCTATCTGAAATTCCCACTAATGACTTACATAAGTATTTCTATCTTTATTTTCTATTTATTTATTATTATTATTCGAAAACTCCATAATCATTTGTTATTCGTCTAACTGAGATTTACGAGATGACCATAGCTTGCTTCATACCAACAATCTCCGTGGGATCGACCCTTACTCACGTAAGGTTTATTACTTGGACGACCCAGTGCACTTGCTGGTTAGTTGTGCGAAGTTGTGAAGTTATGTTTGGACCATGGTATCATGCACCAAGTTTTTGGCGCCATTACCAGGGAGAGAACGAACATGAATGCCATTATCAGAAATCACAATTTTGCCTATCAAGTTTTTGGCGCCGTTGCCGGGGATTGTTCGAGTTTGGACAACTGATGGTTCATCTTGTTGCTCAGATTAGGTAATTTTCTTTTTGTTTTATTTTCAAGAATTTTTCAAAAATCTTTCAAAAATTTCTCATCTGTTTTCAAAAATTATTCTAAATTTTTAAGAATGAATTCTAGTGTTTCATGAAGCATGTTGAGTCCTGGCTGGCTATAAAGCCATGTTTAATCCTTTTTTACTGAGGCTTCCATTCATCAACATAGAGGCAAGTTAATTGAAATTTCAGTTGTTGCATGCCTGATTTATATCCTAAAGCTGGCTGGCTATGAAGCCATGTCCAACCCTTGAATTGGAGCTTTAGACTAACATTGAAAGATTCCTGGAATTCTTCTAAACATTTTTTTTTGAATTTCTTATTTTCTTTTTCCTATATGTTTTTCGGAAAAAATAAAAGAAAATACAAAAATTTCATAAAATCTTAAAAACCAAAAAAATTTTGTGTTTCTTGTTTGAGTCTTGTGTCATGTTTTAAGTTTGGTGTCAATTGCATATTCATCTTGTTCTTGCATTTTTCAAAAATTCATGCATTCATAGTGTTCTTCATGATCTTCAAGTTGTTCTTGGTAAGTCTTCTTGTTTGATCTTTAAATTTTCTTGTTTTGTGTTGTATGATGTTTTTCATGTGCATTTTTGCATTCATAGTGTCTAAACACGAAAGATTTCTAAGTTTGGTGTCTTGCATGTTTTCTTTGCATCAAAAGTTTTTCAAAAATATGTTCTTGATGTTCATCATGATCTTCAATGTGTTCTTGGTGTTCATATTGATATTCATAGTGTTCTTGCATGCATCATTGGTGTTGATCCAAAAATTTTCATGTTTTGGGTCATTTTTCTGTTTTCCCTCTCATCATTAAAAATTCAAAAATAAAAAATATATATTTTCCTTATTTCTTTCAAAATTTCAAAAATTTTGAGTTGACTTAGTCAAAAATTTTTAAAACTTTACAAATTTTTAAAAATTCTTACAAGTCAAGTCAAATTTTCAAATTTAAAAATCTTATCTTTTTAAAATTGTTTTTCAAAAATCAAATCTTTTTCATTTTTTTATTATTTTCGAAAATTTTAAAAAATTTATTTTCAAAATCTTTTTCTTATCTTTATTTCAAAATTTTGAAAACTTTACTAACAATTAATGTGATTGATTCAAAAATTTGAAGTTTGTTACTTTCTTGTTAAGAAAGGTTCAATCTTTAAATTCTAGAATCATATCTTTTAGTTTCTTGTTAGTCAAGTAATTAAATTTTAATTTTAAAAATTAAATTCTTTTCAAAAATATCTTTTCTATCATATCTTTTTCAAAATTTTATCTTTTTCAAAAATTTGATTTCAAAATATCTTCCAACTTCTTATCTTTTTAAATTAAATTTGAAATCTTTTTCAACTAACTAGTTGACTTTGTGTTTGTTTTAACTATATCTTATCTCTTTTTCAAAACTACCTAACTACTTTCCTCTCTCTAATTTTCGAAAACTTCTACCTCTTTTTCAAAATTCTTTTAATTAACTAATTGTTTTAAATTTTAATTTTAATTTTAATTCTTCTTTTAATTTTTGAAAATCACTAACTCTTTTTCAAAATTAATTTTCGAATTCTCTCCCTCTCACCTCCTTCTATTTATTTATTTATTTACTAACACTTCTCTTCATCTCAAGAATCTGAACCTATCTTCACCCTTGTGTTTGGATTCTTACCTTTTCCTTCTTCTATTCCCTTCTTCTTCTACTAATATAAAGGAATCTCTCTACTATGGTAAAGAGGATCCTTATTACTATTTTCTGTTTCCTTCTTTTTCATATGAGCAGAAGCAAGGACAAGAATATTCTTGTTGAAGCAGATCCTGAACCTGAAAGAACTCTGAAGAGGAAACTAAGAGAAGCTAAATTACAACAATCCAGAGACAACCTTACAGAAATTTTCGAAAAAGAAGAGGAGATGGTAGCCGAAAATAATAATGCAAGGAGGATGCTTGGTGATTATACTACACCTACTTCCAAGTTTGATGGAAGAAGCATCTCAATCCCTGCTATTGGAGCAAATAACTTTGAGCTGAAACCTCAACTAGTTGCTCTACTGCAACAGAACTGCAAGTTTCATGGACTTCCATCAGAAGATCCCTATCAGTTTTTAACTGAGTTCTTATAGATCTGTGAGACTGTTAAGACTAATGGAGTAGATCCTGAAGTCTACAGGCTCATACTTTTTCCCTTTGCTGTAAGAGACAGAGCTAGAATATGGGATTCACAACCTAAAGATAGCCTGGACTCCTAGGATAAGCTCGTCGCGGACTTCTTGGCTAAATTCTTTCCTCCTCAAAAGCTAAGCAAGCTTAGAGTGGATGTTCAGACCTTCAAACAAAAAGATGGTGAATCCCTCTACGAAGCTTGGGAAAGATACAAGCAGATGACCAAAAGGTGTCCTTCTGACATGCTTTCAGAGTGGATCATTTTGGATATATTCTATTATGGTCTATCTGAATTCTCTAAGATGTCACTGGACCATTCTGCAGGTGGATCTATTCACCTAAACAAAATGCCTACAGAAGCTCAAGAACTCATTAACATAGTTGCAAATAACCAATTCATGTATATTTCTGAGAGGAATTCCGTGAGTAATGGGATGCCTCAAAGGAAGGGAGTTCTTGAAATTGATGCTCTGAATGCCATATTGGCTCAGAACAAAATGTTGACTCAGCAAGTCAACATAATTTCTCAAAGTCTGAATGGATGGCAAAATGCATCCAACAGTACTAAAGAGGCCTCTTCTGAAGAAGAAGCTTATGATCCTGAAAACCCTGCAATAGCAGAGGTAAATTATATGGGTGAACCTTATAGAAACATCTATAATTCATCATGGAGAAATCATCCAAATTTCTCATGGAAGGATCAACAAAAGCCTTAACAAGGCTTTAATAATGGTGTAAGAAATAGGCTCAGCAATAGCAAGCCTTTTCCATCATCTTCTTAGCAACAGACAGAGAATTCTGAACAGAGCACCTCTAATTTAGCAAACTTAGTCTCTGATCTGTCTAAGGCCACTTTAAGTTTTATGAGTGAAACAAGGTCCTCCATAAGAAATTTGGAGGCACAAGTGGGCCAGCTGAGTAAGAAAATCACTGAAACTCCTCCTAGTACTCTCCTAAGCAACACTGAAGAGAATCTAAAAAGAGAGTGCAACGCCATTGACATAATCAACATGGCCGAACCTAGGGAGGAAGGAGAGGACGTGAATCCCAATGAGGAAGACCTCATGGGACGTCTCTCAAGCAAGAAGGAGTTCCCTATTGAGGACCTAAAGGAATCTGAGGCTCATATAGAGACCATAGAGATTCCATTAAACCTCCTTCTGCCATTCATGTGCTCTGAAAACTATTCTTCCTCTGAAGAGGATGAAGATGTAACTGGAGAGAAAGTTGCTCAATATCTAGGAGCCTTCATGAAGCTGAATACCAAACTGTTTGGTAATGAGACTTGGAAAGGTGAACCTCCCTTGCTTATTAATGAACTAGATACTTGGATTCAGCAAACCTTACCTCAAAAGAGACAAGATCTTGGCAAATTCTTAATACCCTGTACCATAGGCACCATGACATTTGAGAAGGCTCTGTGTGACCTAGGGTTAGGCATAAATCTTATGCCAATCTCTGTAATGGAGAAGCTGGGGATCATTGAGGTACAGCCTGCCATATTCTCATTACAAATGGCAGATAAGTCAGTAAGACAAGCTTATGGATTGGTAGAGGACATGTTAGTGAAGGTTGAAGGCCTTTACATCCCTGCTGATTTCATAATCTTAGATACTAGGAAGGAGGAGGATGAATGCATCATCCTTGGAAGACCTTTCCTAGCCACAGCAGGAGCTGTGATAGTTGTTAACAGAGGAGAATTAGTCCTTCAGTTGAATGGGGACTACCTTGTGTTTAAAACCCAAGGGTGTTCCTCTGCAACCATGGAGAGGAAGCATGAAAAGCTTCTCTCAGTGTAGAGTCAACACAAAGCCCCAACAATCAAACTCTGAGTTTGGTGTTGGGAGGCTACAGCCAAACTCTAAGTTTGGTGTTGAATCCCCACATCCAAACTATAAGTTTAGTGTTGGGAGTCTACGACATTGACCTGATCACCTGTGAGGCTCCATGAGAGCCCACTGTCAAGCTAGTAACATTAAAGGAGCGCTTATTGGGAGGCAACCCAATTTTTATTTATCTAATTTTATTTTTATTTTATTTTTTCTTTTTGTTTTATTAGGTTCATGATCATGTGGAGTTACAAAATAAATACTAAAATTAAAAATAGAATCAAAACAGCAGAAGAAAAAAGCACACCCTGGAGGAAGAGCTTACTGGCGTTTAAACGCCAGTAAGGAGCATCTGGCTGGCGTTCAACGCCAGGACAGAGCATGGATCTGGCGTTGAACGCCAGAAACAAGCAACATCCTGGCGTTTAAACGCCAGGAATACACCCTGGGAAGAGCTGGCGTTGAACGCCAGAAACAAGCATGGAACTGGCGTTCAATACCAGAAACATGCTGCAAATGGGCGTTGAACGCCCAAAACAAGCATGAAGCTGGCGTTCAACGCCAGAAACAAGCATCAATTTGGCGTTGAACACCAGGATTGCATGCAAAGGGTGTTTTACACGCCTCATTGGTGCAGGGATGTAAATCCTTGACACCTCAGGATCTGTGGACCCCACAGAATCCCCACCTACCTCAACTCACCCTTTCTCTCTTTTTCACACAACCCAATAAACACTCTTCCCCAAAACCCTTCACCAATCACCTCAATCTCTCTTCCCCATCACCTCTTCACCACTCACATCCATCCACTCTTCCCCATAAACCTCACCTACCTTCAAAATTCAAAATCTCTTTCCCACCCAAACCCACCCTAAATAGCCAAACCTACTCCCTCTCCTTTCATTATATAAAGCCCTTTATCCTTCTTCATTTTCACATACCACAACCCTCTCTTCTTCACCTTGGCTGAAACCACACACTTCTCCCTTTCCTCCATATTTTCTTCTTCTTCTTCTTCTTCTTTCTTCTCTTGCTCGAGGGCGAGCAATATTCTAAGTTTGGTGTGGTAAAAGCATAGCTTTTTGTTTTTCCATAACCATTGATGGCACCTAAGGCCGGAGAAACCTCTAGAAAAGGGAAAGGGAAGACAAAAGCTTCCACCTCCGAGTCATGGGAGATGGAGAGATTCATCTCCAAAGCCCATCAAGAACACTTCTTTGATGTTGTGGCCAAGAAAAATGTGATCCCTGAGGTCCCTTTCAAGCTCAAAAAAAATGAGTATCTGGAGATCCGACATAAGATCCAAAGAAGAGGTTGGGAAGTTCTGACCAACCCCATTCAACAAGTCTGAATCTTAATGGTTCAAGAGTTCTATGCCAATGTATGGATCACTAGGAACCATGATTAAAGTGTGAACCCGAATCCAAAGAATTATCTTACAATGGTTCGGGGGAAATACTTAGATTTTAGTCCCGCTCATCTGATTAGAACTAATATTCATTGATATTTTGGAATTTATAATATGTTCTCTTCTATTTGATTTTCAGTTTCTTGGGGACAAGCAACAATTTAAGTTTGGTGTTGTGATGAGCGGATAATTTATACACTTTTTGGCATTGTTTTTAGGTAGTTTTTAGTAGGATCTAGCTATTTTTAGGGATGTTTTCATTAGTTTTTATGCTAAATTTACATTTCTGGACTTTACTATGAGTTTGTGTATTTTTCTATGATTTCAGGTATTTTCTGGCTGGAATTGAGGGACCTGAGCAAAACTCTGATAAAAGGCTGACAAAGTACTGCTGATGCTGTTGGATTCAGACCTCTCTGCACTCGAAATGGATTTTCTGGAGCTACAGAACTCCAAATGGTGCGCTCTCAATGGAGTTGGAAATTAGACATCCAGAGCTTTCCAGAAATATATAATAGTCCATACTTTATTTGATGTTAGACGACGCAAACTGGCGCTCAACGCCAGTTCCATGTTGCATTCTGGAGTCAAACGCCAGAAACACGTCACGAACCAGAGTTGAACACCAAAAACATGTTACAACTTGGCGTTCAACTTCAAGAGAAGCCTCTGCACATGTAAAGCTTAAGCTCAGCCCAAGCACACACCAAGTGGGCCCCGGAAGTGGATTTCTGCATCAATTACTTACTTTTGTAAACCCTAGTAGCTAGTCTAGTATAAATAGGATATTTTATTATTGTATTAGACATCCTGGATTGTATTTTTGATCCTGTGATCACGTTTTGGGGGCTGGCCATTCGACCATGCCTGGACCTTCATCACTTATGTATTTTCAACGGTGGAGTTTCTACACACCATATATTAAGGGTGTGGAGCTCTGCTGTACCTCGAGTTTTAATGCAATTACTATTATTTTCTATTCAATTCAGTTTATTCCTGTTCTAAGATATTTGTTGCACTTCAACATGATGAATGTGATGATCAGTGACACTCATCATCATTCTCACCCATGAACGCGTGACTGACAACCATTTCCGTTCTACCTTAGACCGGGCGCATATCTCTTGGATTCATTAATCAAAATCTTCGTGGTATAAGCTAGAATTGATGGCGGCATTCATGAGAATCCGGAAAGTCTAAACCCTTGTCTTTGGTATTCTGAGTAGGATTCAGGGATTGAATGACTGTGACGAGCTTCAAACTCGTGATTGTTGGGCGTGATGATAAACACAAAAGAATCAAGGGATTCTATTCTGACATGATCGAGAACCGACAGATGATTAGCCGTGTCGTGACAGAGCATTTGGACCTTTTTCATTGAGAGGATGGGATGTAGCCATTGACAACGGTGATGTCCTATATACAGCTTGCCATAGAAAGGAGTAAAAAGGATTGGATGAAGGCAGTAGAAAAGCAGAGACTCAAAAGGAGCACAGCATCTTCATACGCCTATCTGAAATTTCCACTAATGACTTACATAAGTATTTCTATCTTTATTTTCTGTTTATTTATTATTATTATTCGAAAACTCCATAATCATTTATTATCCGCCTAACTGAGATTTACAAGATGACCATAGCTTGCTTCATACAAACAGTCTCCGTGGGATCGACCCTTACTCACGTAAGGTTTATTACTTGGACGACCCAGTGCACTTGCTGGTTAGTTGTGCGAAGTTGTGAAGTTATGTTTGGACCATGGTATCATGCACCAAGTTTTTGGCGCCATTACCAGGGAGAGAACGAACATGAATGCCATTATCAGAAATCATAATTTTGCCTATCATATATTTACTTTTCTGCACTTTTTTAGTTACTGAAGAATGTACTCTTTTCTACCATTTTCCATTTCCATTTCCAGAGCTATGAACAACTAAACCCCTTTTCATTGGGTTAGGGAGCTCTGTTGTAATTTGATGGATCAATTATAGTTTTCATTCTTCTTCCTCTTTCTTTTCTCTTGATTTACTAGAAAGCTTTCGATCATAATTCAATTGGTTAGTTTTCTTGGGAAAGAAACTCTCCATAATTGGATCTCCTCTGAGCCTTGGAAAAGGGATGAGGAGATCATGCTAGAAATGCTTTCTCATGTTGGACCAAATTGGGGTTTGGACAGATATAGTGACATGTAATCCTCCCAACACTTTGATTTGGAAATACATGTGGTATAATCAGTGACCATACTTCATCTCTTCCCATGAGCAATTAAATCAAGGAATTGGGCAATTGTTCAAGCTTAGAGAGATTGGGTTGCCAAGGAATTGGGATCCAATCGCCTAAGATTGCCAAGGAGATCAATGAATGCATTGATTGAGGAAGAGATGAGAATGAATTTGATCCGGAGAATGCAACATCTCCTAAGCCCAATAAATCTCCCATTTCTGATCTTACCCATTCTCTTTACTTTCTGCCATTTATTTTCATGCTCATTTCTCCAAATCCCCATTTAAGATTCTGTAATTTACTTTTTGCATTTTACTTTCCCGCTATTTAATTTTCTGTAATTCTCAACTCAATTTCTGTTAGCTTAACTAGCACATCTTTCCAACTAAAGTTGCTTGACCAATCAATCCCTGTGGGATTCGACCTCACTCTATTGTGAGTTTTTACTTGACGATAATTCGGTATACTTGCCGATGAGAAATTTGTTGAGAGACAAGTTTTCGTGCATTAAGTTTATGGCACCGTTGCCGGGGATTGATTTTGTATCGACAATGATTAAGTTGGAAGTTCACTAGATTGAGTATTTTATTTTGATTGTTTATTTTACCTAGTCAATTACCTTCAGTTTCAGTTATTTTCTTCCTCATCCCCTCTCCCCTCTTTGTTTTCTTTTTTCTTTGTTATTATTTAAAATTCTGCTTACTAACCCACTAACTGTTTGATAATTTGCCCCACTCAAACTAACAGCCACTCTAATAAGAATAACCTCTTTATTTTATTTCTTGATGTGTGCTATGTTAGTTGTATGACAGGGAGAAGAAGCGGAGCTTCAACTTCCTTTGATTCAGAACCTGTAAGGACCTTCCTTAGATTAAGGAGGGAAGCAAGAGGGAAAGGAGCTGTTCGTGCTGAGGAAAAGGAAGAATTCTTTGAAACAAACATGGAGGAGAACATGGAAAATAACCATGAAGGAGTCAGAGAGGGCCCTGTGAATCATGCTGGGCAAGAGAGAAGAGTTCTAGGCTCTTACATCAATCCAAACCCAGGAAATTATGGAAGTAGCATCCAAAAGCCAACCATACATGCCAATAACTTTGAATTAAAATCCCAGCTCATCACCCTTGTTCAGAACAACTGTTCATTTGGAGGAAGTGCCCAAGAAGACCCCAATCAACATCTAACCACCTTCCTAAGAATATGTGACAATGTGAAGTCTAATGGTGTTCATCCGGATGTCTATAGACTGCTCTTGTTCCCTTTCTCACTCAGGAACAAAGCATCTAAATGGCTGAAATCCTTCCCGAAGGAGAGTTTAACAAATTGGGAAAATATGGTAAACAAGTTTCTAGCAAGATTCTACCCTCCTCAAAGAATCAACAGGCTGAGAGCTGAGGTTCAAACCTTCAGGCAACAAGATGGTGAAACTCTCTATGAGGCATGAGAGAGATTTAAGGACTTAACAAGAAGGTGCTCACCGGACATTTTCAATGAATGGGTTCAACTGCACATTTTTTATGAAGGTCTTTCCTACAAGTTAAAGAAGGCCGTTGACCATTCATCAGGGGCTCTTTAAACAAGAAGAAGACCATTGAAGAGGCCATAGATGTCATTGAGACTGTAGCTGAGAATGAGTACTTCTATGCTTCTAAAAGGAGCAACACTCGAGGAGTAATGGAGCTAAACCACATGGATTCACTGCTGGCTCAAAATAAGATGATCACCAAGCAGTTAGCTGACTGATGAGCGGATAATTTATACGCTTTTTGGCATTGTTTTTAGATAATTTTTAGTAAGTTCAAGCTACTTTTAGGGATGTTTTCATTAGTTTTTATGTTAAATTCACATTTCTGGACTTTACTATGAGTTTGTGTGTTTTTCTGTGATTTCAGGTAAATTCTGGCTGAAATTGAGGGACTTGAGCAAAACTCTGAAAAAGGCTGACAAAAGGACTGCTGATGCTGTTGGAATCTGACCTCCCTGCACTCGAAATGGATTTTCTGGAGCTACAGAACTCCAATTGGCGCGCTCTCAACGGCGTTGGAAAGTAGACATCCAGAGCTTTCCAGCAATATATAATAGTCCATACTTTATTCGGGAATTGACGACGTAACTTGGCGTTGAACGCCAAGTACATGCTGCTATCTGGAGTTAAACGCCAGAAAAATGTCATGATCCGGAGTTGAACGCCCAAAACACGTCATAACTTGGAGTTCAACTCCAAGAAAAGCCTCAGCTCGTGGATAGATCAAGCTCAGCCCAAACATACACCAAGTGGGCCCCGGAAGTGGATTTATGCATCAAACACTTACTCATGTAAACCCTAGTAGCTAGTCTAGTATAAATAGGATAAGTTACTATTGTATTAGACATCTTTGGTCTCAGTTTTGTTTTATTCTTCATCTTAGGAGACTATTGATCACATTCATGGGGCTGGCCATTCGGCCATGCCTGAACCTTCTACTTATGCATTTTCAACGGTGGAGTTTCTGCACACCATAGATTAAGGGTGTGGAGCTCTACTGTACCTCAAGTATTAATGCAATTCTATTTTCTTTTATTCAAATCTCTCTTATTCTTATTCCAAGATATTCATTCGTACCCAAGAACATGATGAATGTAATGATTATGTGACGCTCATTATCATTCTCACTTATGAACGCACGTGATTGACAACCACTTCCGTTCTACATGCAACAGAGCTTGAATGTGTATCTCTTAGATTCCCCAACAGAATCTTCGTGGTATAAGCTAGATAGATGGCGGCATTTATGAGGATCCGGAAAGTCTCACCTTGTCTGTAGTATTCCGAGTAGGATCCTGGGAATCCGGAAAGTCTAACCTTGTCTGTGGTATTCCGAGTAGGATTCCGGTAATGAATGACTGTGACGTGCTTCAGACTCGCAAGTGCTGGGCGTTAGTGACAGACGCAAAAGAATCAAGGGATTCTATTCCAGTAGGAGCGGGAACCAACCAGTGATTAGCCGTGCTGTGACAGAGCGCGTGAGCGTAGTTTTCACTGCGAGGATGGGATGTAGCCTTCGGCCAGTGTGATGCCTCCAAACGATTAGCCATGCGAGTGACAGCCGCAGAGGACCATTTTCCCGAGAGGATTCAAAGTAGCCATCGTCGAATGGTGAACCCCTATACACAGCTTGCCATGGAAAGGAGTAAGAAGGATTGAGTTGAAGCAGTAGGAAAGTAGGCGTCCATGAGCCATACAGTATCTCCATATGCTTATCTGAAATTCCCACCAATGAATCTGCATAAGTATCCCTTTTATTATTTTTTTTATTATTTGATTTTCTAAATTCCATAATTTTATCTGCCTAACTGAGATTTACAAGGTGACCATAGCTTGCTTCATACCAACAATCTCTGTGGGATCGACCTTTACTCGCGTAAGGTTTATTACTTGGACGACCCAGTACACTTGCTGGTTAGTTGAACGGAGTTGTGTCCACTCGTGCCAATTTCAAAATCCATAAAAGTACAACTTAAAGAATAGTGATCACAATTTCGTCCACCAAGTGTTTGGCGCCGTTGCCGGGGATTGTTCGAGTATGGACAACTGACGGTTCATCTTGTTGCTCAGATTAGGTAATTTTCTTTTCAAAAATCTTTTTCAAAAATTTTTCTTTTATTTTTCGTTTTTCCAAAAATATTTTCGAAAAAAAAAATAATAAAAATACAAAAAAAATCATAAAATCATAAAAACCAAAAATATTGTGTTTCTTGTTTGAGTCTTGAGTCAATTTTTAAGTTTGGTGTCAATTGCATGCTTTAAAAATTTTTTCTTGCATTTTTTTTCATGCATTCATGGTGTTCTTCATGATCTTCAAGTTGTTCTTGACAAGTCTTCTTGTTTGATCTTGAGGTTTTCTTGTTTTGTGTTGTTTGTTGTTTTTCATATGCATTTTTCGTTTGTTAGAGTCCATGCATTAAAGATTTCTAAATTTGGTGTCTTGCATGTTTTCTTTGCATAAAAAATTTTTCAAAATTATGTTCTTGATGTTCATCATGATCTTCAAAGTGTTCTTGGTGTTCATCTTGACATTCATAGTGTTCTTGCATGCATCTTGTGTTTTGATCCAAAATCTTTATGTTTTGGGTCATTTTTGTGTTTTTCTCTCTCATAAAAAAAAATTCAAAAAAATAAAAAAATTATCTTTTCCTTTTTTATCTCCTAATTTTCGAAAATTTGAGTTGACTTAGTCAAAAATTTTAAAAATTAGTTGTTTCTTACAAGTCAAGTCAAAGTTTCAATTTTAAAAATCTTATCTTTTCAAAACTTTTTCAAAAATTAAATCTTTTCCTTTTTTTATTAATTTTCGAAATTTTTTTTAAAATCTTTTTCAAAATCTTTTTCTTATCTTTTACATCATATTTTCGAAAATTAGCTAACAAGTAAATGTGATTGATTCAAAAATTTGAAGTTTGTTACTTTCTTGTTAAGAAAGGTTCAATCTTTAAATTCTAGAATCTTATCTTTTAGTTTCTTGTTAGTTAAGTAATTAATTTTAATTTTAAAAATTAAATCTTTTTCAAAACTAATTTCAATCATATATTTTTAAAACCATATCTTTTAAAATCATATCTTTTCAAAAAAATATCTTTTTAATCTTATCTTTTCATATCTTTTTATCTTATCTAATTATCTTATCTTTTTATCTTATCTTTTTCAAAATTTTATCTTTTTCAAAATTTGATTTCAAAATATCTTATCTAACCTCCTATCTTCTTATCTTTTTAAATTTTAATTTCAAAATCTTTTTCAATCAACTAACTAACTTTTTGTTTGTTTCTTATCTTTTTCAAAACCAACTAACTTCCTATCCATCTCTAATTTTCAAAAATACTTCTCTCTTTTTCAAAAATTCTTTTTAATTGTTTTAAATTTTAATTTTAAACTTATCTTATCTTTAATTTTCGAAAATTACTAACCCCTTTTTCAAAAAATTATTTTCGAAATTTCTCTTCTCTTCTCTTATTCTATTTAATTAATTAATTACTAACACTTCTCTTCACCTCTCTTCATCTAAGAATCCGAACTTCTTATATCCCTTGTATTTGGATTCTTCTACCCCTTTCTTCTTCTACTAACATAAAGGAATCTCTATACTGTGACATAGAGGATTCTTCTTTCTCTTCTTGTTTTCTTCTCTTTCATATGAGCAGGAACAGGGAAAAAGGCACTCTTGTTGAAATTGATCCAGAACCTGAAAGGACTCTGAAGAGAAAATTAAGAGAAGCTAAATTACAACAATCCAGAAACAACCTTTCAGAAATTTTCAAACAAGAGAAGGAGATGGCAGCCGAAAATAATAATAATAATGCAAGGAGAATGCTTGGTGACTTCACAAAGCCAACGTCCAAGTTTGATGGAAGAAGCATTTCTATTCCTGCCATTGGAGCCAATAATTTTGAGCTTAAACCTCAGCTAGTTGCATTAATGCAACAAAACTGCAAGTTTTATGGACTTCCATCTGAAGATCCTTATCAGTTTTTAACTGAGTTCTTGCAGATCTGTGAGACTGTAAAGACGAATGGAGTTGATCCTGAAGTCTACAGACTCATGCTTTTCCCTTTTGCTGTAAGAGACAGAGCTAGAATATGGTTGGATTCACAACCTAAGGATAGCCTGGACTCCTGGGATAAGCTGGTCACTGCCTTCTTGGATAAATTCTTTCCTCCTCAAAAGCTGAGCAAGCTGAGAGTGGATGTTCAAACCTTCAAACAAAAAGATGGTGAATCCCTCTATGAAGCTTGGGAAAGATACAAGCAGCTGACCAAAAGATGTCCATCTGACATGTTTTCAGAATGGACCATATTAGATATATTCTATTATGGTCTCTTTGAATTTTCAAAAATGTCACTGGACCATTCTGCAGGTGGATCTATTCACCTGAAGAAAACGCCTAAAGAGGCTCAAGAACTCATTGACATGGTTGCAAACAACCAGTTCATGTACACCTCTGAGAGGAATTCCGTGAATAATGGGATACCTCAGAAGAAATGAGTTCTTGAAATTGATGCTCTGAATGCCATATTGGCTCAGAACAAAGTGTTGACTCAACAGGTCAACATGATCTCTCAAAATCTGAATGGGCTGCAACATGCATCCAACAATACTAGAGAGGCAGCTTCTGAAGAAGCTTATGATCCTGAGAACCCTGCCATGGCAGAGGTTAATTACATGGGTGAACCTTATGGAAACACCTATAACGCATCATGGAGAAATCATCCAAATTTCTCATGGAAGGATCAACAAAAGCCTCAACAAGGCTTTAACAATGGTGGACGCAATAGGCTGAGCAATAGCAAGCCATATCCATCATCTTCTCAGCAACAGACAGAGAATTCTGAACAAAACACTTCTAATTTAGCCAATTTAGTCTCTGATCTGTCAAGGGCCACTTTCAGTTTCATGAATGAAACAAGATCCTCCATCAGAAATTTGGAGGCACAAGTGGGCCAGCTGAGTAAGAAAGTCATTGAAACTCCTCCCAGTATTCTCCCAAGCAATACAGAAGAAAATCCAAAAGGAGAGTGCAAGGCCATTGATGTGATCAATGTGGCCGAATGCACAAGGGAGGAGGAGGACGAAAATCCTAGTGAGGAAGACCTCCTGGGACGTCCCTCAAGCAAGAAGGAGTTTCCTATTAAGGATCCAAAGGAATCTGAGGCCCATACAGAGACCATAGAGATTCCATTAAATCTCCTTCTGCCATTCATGAGCTTTGAAGACTATTCTTCCTCTGAAGAGGATGAAGATGTGACTGGAGAGCAAGTTGCTCAATATTTAGGAGCTATCATGAAGCTGAATGCCAAGTTGTTTGGTAATGAGACTTGGGAAAGTGAACCTCCCTTGCTCATTAATGAACTAGATACTTGGATTCAGAAAACTCTACCTCAAAAGAAACAAGATCCTGGCAAGTTCTTAATACCTTGTACCATTGGCACCATGAGCTTTGAAAAAGCTCTATGTGATCTAGGGTCAGGGATAAATCTTATGCCACTATCTGTAATGGAGAAGCTAGGGATCATTGAGGTACAACCTGCCTTGTTCTCATTGCAATTGGCAGATAAGTCATTGAGACAAGCTTATGGAATAGTAGAGGACGTGCTAGTAAAGGTTGAAGGCCTTTACATCCCTGCTGATTTCATAATCTTAGACACTAGGAAGGAAGAGGATGATTGCATCATCCTTGGAAGACCTTTCCTAGCCACAGCAGAAGCTGTGATAGATGTCAACAGAGGTGAGTTAGTCCTTCAATTGAATGGGGACTACCTTGTGTTTAAGGCACATGGCCATCCCTCTGTGACAGAAGAGAGTAAGCATGAAGAGCTTCTCTCAGTTCAAAGTCAAGAAGAACCCACACAGTCAAACTCTAAGTTTGGTGTTGTGAGGCCACAACCAAACTCTAAGTTTGGTGTTAAGACCCCATATCCAAACTCTAAGTTTGGTGTTGGGACTACACTAACATTGACCTGATCACCTTGTGGCTCCATGAGAGCCACTGTCAAGCTATTGACATTAAAGAAGCGCTTGTTGGGAGGCAACCCAATTTTATTTATCTAATTTTTATTTTATTTTGTTTTATTGTTATTTTGTGTTTTCTTAGGTACATGATCATGAGGAGTCACGAAAAAATCAAAAAAATTAAAAACAGAGTCAAAAACAGAAGAAAAAAAATTTCCACACCTTGGAGGACGCACAGACTGGCGTTTAACGCCAGTAAGATGCATCTGGCCGGCGTTCAACGCCAGAACAGAGCACCATTCTGGCGCTGAACGCCAGAAACAAGCAACATTCTGGCGCTGAACGCCAGGAATGTGCCCAGAGAAGAAAAGCTGGCGCTGAACGCCAGCAACAAGCATGAAACTGGCGTTCAACGCCAGAAACATGCTTTACATGGGCGTTGAACGCTCAGAACATGCTTTACATGGGCGTTGAACGCCCAGAACGTGCACCAATGGGCGTTTAAACGCCAGTTTGGTGTGCAAAGGCATTTTACATGCCTATTTGGTGCAGGGATGGAATTCCTTGACACCTCAGGATCCTGTGGACCCCACAGGATCCCCACCTAATATATTCCCACCTTACCTCCTAATCCTATTTTTGTGATTTGTATTCCCCATGTCACAAAACCCAACACTCCTCACCAATCACCTCAATTCCTCTTCCCAATTACCCCTTCACCACTCACATCAATCCACTCTTCCCCATAAACCCCACCTACCTCCATAAAATTCAAATTCAATTTCCCACCCATTCCCACCCAAAATGGCCGAACATCCACCCTCCCCTCTCCCTATAAATACCCTTCCATTCTACTTCATTTTCACACAACACAAACCCATCTTCTCCCACTTAGCCGAACCTACCCCTCTCCCTCTCTACCCTATTCTCTTCTTCTTCTTCTTCTCTTCTTTTCTTTCTTGCTCGAGGGCGAGCAAAATTTTAAGTTTGGTGTGGTAAAAGCATAAGCTTTTTGTTTTTCCATTACCATCAATGGCACCTAAGGCCGGAGCATCCTCTAAAAAAGGGAAAGGGAAGACAAAAGCTTCCACCTCCGAGTCATGGGAGATGGAAAGATTCATCTCCAAGAGCCATCAAGACCACTTCTATGATGTTGTGGCAAAGAAGAAGGTGATCCCCGAGGTCCCTTTCAAGCTCAAAAAGAATGAGTATCCGGAAATCCGACATGAAATCCAAAGAAGAGGTTGGGAAGTCCTAACCAACCCCATGCAGCAAGTCGGAATATTGATGGTTCAAGAGTTCTATGCCAATGCATGGATCACTAGGAACCATGATCAAAGTATGAACCCAAATCCAAAGAACTATCTCACAATGGTTCAGGGGAAATACTTAGATTTTAGTCCGGAAAATGTGAGGTTGGCGTTTCACTTGCCCATGATGCAAGGAGATGAACGCCCCTACACTAGAAGGGTCAACTTTAACCAAAGGTTGGACCAAGTCCTTATGGACATATGTGTGGAAGGAGCTCAGTGGAGAATAGATTCCAAAGGCAAGCCAGTTCAACTAAGAAGACTGGATCTCAAGCCTGTGGCTAGAGGATGGTTGGAGTTCATTCAACGCTCCATCATTCCTACTAGCAACCGATCTGAAGTCACTGTGGATCGGGCCATCATGATCCATAGCATCATGATTGGAGAGGAAGTAGAAGTTCATGAGGTCATCTCCAATGAACTCTACAAAATAGCCGATAAGTCCTCCACCATGGCAAGGCTAGCTTTTCCTCACCTTATTTGCCATTTGTGTTACTCAGCTGGAGTTATCATAGAAGGAGATACCCCCATTGAAGAGGATAAGCCCATCACCAAGAAGAGGATGGAGCAAGCAAGAGAGACCATGCACGGTTCTCAAGAAGTGCATGAGGAAGCTCATCATCAACAAATTCCTGAGATGCCTCAAGGGATGCACTTTCCTCCCAGCAACTATTGGGAGCAACTCAACACCTCCTTAGAAGATTTGAACCACAATGTGGAACAATTAAGGGTGGAACATCATGAGCACTCCATCATTCTCCAAGAAATAAGAGAAGATCAAAGAGCAATGAGGGATGAGCAACAAAAGCAAGGAAGGGACATAGAAGAGCTTAAGGACATTGTTGGTCCTTCAAGAAGAAGACGCCACTAAAGGTGGATTCATTCCTTGTTCTTTATTTCTTTCTGTTTTCGGTTTTTAATATTGTGTTTATCTATGTTTTGTGTCTCTACTTCATGATCATTAGTATGTAACCATGCCTTAAAGCTATGAATAAAATCCATTAATCCTTCACCTCTCTTAAATGAAAAATGTTTTAATTCAAAAGAACAAGAAATACATAAATTTCGAATTTATCATTGAATTTAATTTAATTATATTGATGTGGTGACAATACTTTTTGTTTTCTGAATGAATGATTGAACAGTGCATATGTCTTTTGATATTGTTGTTTATGAGTGTTAAAATTGTTGGCTCTTGAAAGAATGATGAACAAAGAGAAATGTTATTGAGGATCTGAAAAATCATGAAATTGATTCTTGAAGCAAGAAAAAGCAGTGAAAAGCAAAAGCTTGTGAAAAAAAAAATTTGGCGAAAAAAAATAAAAAGAAAAAGAAAAAGCAAGCAGAAAAAACCAATAGCCCTTAAAACCAAAAGGCAAGGGTAAAAAGGATCCAAGGCTTTGAGCATCAATGGATAGGAGGGCCCAAGGAAATAAAATCCAGGCCTAAGCGGCTAAATCAAGCTGTCCCTAACCATGTGCTTGTGTCATGAAGGTCCAAGTAAAAAGCTTGAGACTGAGTGGTTAAAGTCGTGATCCAAAGTAAAAGAGTGTGCTTAAGAGCTCTGGACACCACTAACTGGGGACTCTAGCAAAGCTAAGTCACAATCTGAAAAGGTTCACCCAGTTATGTGTCTGTGGCATTTATGTATCCGGTGGTAATACTGGAAAACAAAATGCTTAGGGCCACGACCAAGACTCATAAGTAGCTGTGTTCAAGAATCAACATGCCTAACTAGGAAAGTCAATAACACTATCTAAAATTCTGAGTTCCCAGAGACGCCAATCACTCTGAACTACAAAGGAAAAGGTGAGATGCCAAAACTATTCAGAAGCAAAAAGCTACAAGTCCCGCTCATCTAATTAGAATTAATATTCATTGATATTCTGGAATTTATAGTATATTCTCTTCTTTTATCCTATTTGATTTTCAGTTGCTTGGGGACAAGCAACAATTTAAGTTTGGTGTTGTGATGAGCGGATAATTTATACGCTTTTTGGCATTGTTTTTAGATAGTTTTTTGTAAGTTCAAGCTACTTTTAGGGATGTTTTCATTAGTTTTTATGTTAAATTCACATTTCTGGACTTTACTATGAGGTTGTGTGTTTTTCTGTGATTTCAGGTAAATTCTGGCTGAAATTGAGGGACTTGAGCAAAACTCTGAAGAAGGCTGACAAAAGGACTGCTGATGCTGTTGGAATCTGACCTCCCTGCACTCGAAATGGATTTTCTGGAGCTACAGAACTCCAATTGGCGCGCTCCGGCGTTAGAAAGTAGACATCCAGAGCTTTCCAGCAATATATAATAGTCCATACTTTATTCGGGAATTGACGACGTAACTTGGCGTTGAACGCCAAGTACATGCTGCTGTCTGGAGTTAAACGCCAGAAAAACGTCATGATCCGGAGTTGAACGCCCAAAACACGTCATAACTTGGAGTTCAACTCCAAGAAAAGCCTCAGCTCGTGGATAGATCAAGCTCAGCCCAAACATACACCAAGTGGGCCCCGGAAGTGGATTTATGCATCAAACACTTACTCATGTAAACCCTAGTAGCTAGTCTAGTATAAATAGGATAAGTTACTATTGTATTAGACATCTTTGGTCTCAGTTTTGTTTTATTCTTCATCTTAGGAGACTATTGATCACATTCAGGGGGCTGGCCATTCGGCCATGCCTGAACCTTTTACTTATGCATTTTCAACGGTGGAGTTTCTGCACACCATAGATTAAGGGTGTGGAGCTCTACTGTACCTCAAGTATTAATGCAATTCTATTTTCTTTTATTCAAATCTCTCTTATTCTTATTCCAAGATATTCATTCGTACCCAAGAACATGATGAATGTAATGATTATGTGACGCTCATTATCATTCTCACTTATGAACGCACGTGATTGACAACCACTTCCGTTCTACATGCAACAGAGCTTGAATGTGTATCTCTTAGATTCCCCAACAGAATCTTCGTGGTATAAACTAGATAGATGGCGGCATTTATGAGGATCTGGAAAGTCTCACCTTGTCTGTGGTATTCCGAGTAGGATTCCGGTAATGAATGACTGTGACGTGCTTCAGACTCGCAAGTGCTGGGCGTTAGTGACAGACGCAAAAGAATCAAGGGATTCTATTCCAGTAGGAGCGGGAACCAACCAGTGATTAGCCGTGCTGTGACAGAGCGCGTGAGCGTAGTTTTCACTGCGAGGATGGGATGTAGCCTTCGGCCAGTGTGATGCCTCCAGACGATTAGCCATGCGAGTGACAGCCGCAGAGGACCATTTTCCCGAGAGGATTCAAAGTAGCCATCGTCGAATGGTGAACCCCTATACATAGCTTGCCATGGAAAGGAGTAAGAAGGATTGAGTTGAAGCAGTAGGAAAGTAGGCGTCCGTGAGCCATACAGTATCTCCATATGCTTATCTGAAATTCCCACCAATGAATCTGCATAAGTATCCCTTTTATTATTTCTTTTTATTATTTGATTTTCTAAATTCCATAATTTTATCTGCCTAACTGAGATTTACAAGGTGACCATAGCTTGCTTCATACCAACAATCTCTGTGGGATCGACCCTTACTCGCGTAAGGTTTATTACTTGGACGACCCAGTACACTTGCTGGTTAGTTGAACGGAGTTGTGTCCACTCGTGCCAATTTCAAATTCCATAAAAGTACAACTTAAAGAATAGTGATCACAATTTCGTCCACCACTGACCTTACCAAGAAAGTGGAAGAGAACCAAGTTGCAGCAATTACCACTTTATCACCAGCTCAAGAAAGAGTGAATGCAGGAGAAGAAGGTGACTGGAAACAAGCCAATTATGTTGGGAACTCACCCGGACAGATCCATGATCCATACTCCAAAACTTACAATTATGGTTGGAGAAACCACCCTAATTTTGGGTGGGGAAACCAATAAGACCAAGGCCAAGACCAGAGACGCCACAACCACAATCCCAACAACAATGCAACTCACTAACACCCCTCACAGAGATCATATCAATACCCACCTAATCACCCTTTTCAACCTCCTAACCTCAACCCACCATCACCAACCGAAGATAGACTCTCCAAAATTGAGACTCTACTTGAAGGCATATGTAAGGAAGTTCAAGACAACAGAGTATTCAAGGATGAAGTACGAGCCAATATAAAAAATCAGGGAGACACCATCAAGAGGCTGGAGTCCCAAGTGGGGTATCTATCTCAATAATTTCCCAAACCTACTGATAGTTTCCCAAGTGACACAGAGAAGAACCCAAGAGGAGAAACAAAGAAAGTAAGATGGGAAGAATGCAAGATGATCACTATAAGTGATGAGAGGAGTGTAGAAGAAGTATACACACAAACAGAGCACCTCTAAGACAATCCAAAGGAAAATCATGAAAAGAGAAATCAAGCACCGCATCCCACACACAGGGAGGAACTAAAGAAAGAGGAGACTCTGAACCCATATGCACCTTTTCCCTAAAGGCTCAAGGCTGGTGTAGCAAGGAGAGTATATTCAAGGTTCCTCGACATGTTTGCATCCCTTCATGTGAACATACCGTTTATTAAGGCTCTTCAGCAGATGCCATCATACATCAAGTACATAAAGGAGCTGCTGACCAAAAAGAGTTCACTGAAGGGTGGGCAAACAATAGTGATGAATAAGGAGTGCAGTGCTCTCATTCAAACAGAGTCACCTACAAAGAAGAAGGACCCAGGGAGTTTTCACATCTCCTGTGCTATAGGAGAAGCAATAATTGATAAGAGACTCTGTTACCTGGGAGCAAGCATCAACTTAATGCCTCTATCCCTCATGAAAAAGCTCCAAATCAATGAGCTAACACCCACGGACGTAACCATCAAACTGGCCGACAAAACTCAAAAACAGGCAATAAGAGTGGTTGAAAATGTGTTAGTGAAGGTTGGGAACTACTTCCTTCCCATAGAATTTGTTATCTTGGAGATGGAAGAGAATCACATCCATCCCATCATCCTTGGGAGACCATTCTTAACCACAGCTAGGGCACTTATAGATGTGGAGCGAGGAGAACTAATATTGAGGATACATGATGAACAAGTCACCTTCAATATCGTCAAACCCTCACAAGAAGCAGATCATGATAACAAAGAGGCAAGGGAAGAGCACAATAAAGAACTGATGAAAGAGACAAGCACGAGAACACAAGCACCACACCTGAGAATCCCTATGGTTGACAAGCAACGTGGTCAGAAGGAACAACAGCCAAGTGTAACCCAAGAGGAGCTAGACCCACCAGAGTCACATGAGACAAGCAACAAAACCATTCTAAAAGATGGAACCACAAGGAGAAAAGTAACATCAAAGGAAACAAGGAAAAAGGCCCCAAGAGGATAGAGGAACAAGATTTCTACAGAGGATTTCTCTCCAGGAGATGAAGTGGTCTCTACTTATCTTCCACCTATACCACCTCATCTCCCCACCATCCCATCTCAGCTGCCTCAAGTGTACACCATCAGCAAAATTCTATCCTTAGAACATGTGGAGCTTCTTAACAAAGCCAATGGAGATAGATTCACTGCAAGAGGGAAAGATTTGAAGCACTACCAACCACCCTGACAAAGGCCAGACGTCAAGCTAATGACATTAAAGAAGCACTTCATGGGAGGCAACCCATGTTTTATATCCTTTCCTTTTAATCTTTAATAGTAGTTAATAAAGCAAGGTTCATGAATTCTAAACCAACTTTGACAAGAACTTATAAGAACCTCTACATGCAGCATATAGTGAATGACAAGTTTGGTGTTCAAGGCACACTAAGAGAGCTTGAACACAATTCATATTATGTCAACCTTAGAGCCTTAATCAAAATTTTTTTTACCACATGATCACAAACTAAGTTTGGTGTCACCAACGTTGCATGCATGAGTACTTGATTGGTCGATTGGTTTGCATTCATGAATGGCTCTTAGTTAATCAAAAGCAATTGATGGAGCAGCAACTGGAACAAGGGAGACAGTGGGGTGAATCCTTCCACAAGTTGAACCAAAAGCAAGACCAACAACAAGAAGCCATCCAAAAGCTAATCAACATCCAAGCACATCAAGGTGCACACATTCATGAGATGCATCGGAAACAAAGAGAACAGGCAGATCTTTTCGATGAATACAGAGTGTTCTCGGAAGGAGTCTATATGAGTAAAACCGGTTACCATGTAAACACTCAAGCCAGGCTCAGATACTTAGTCGGACAACTGCCTGTATTGCACCCTGGGATCACAAGGTGTGAGGACGTAAAGGATGAGTTAGCACGAGTGGAACGAGAGAAAGCCGAAAAGAGTCATGAATCAGTAAAGAAGGCACTGGAAGATTGGAAGATGACCAGAATAAATCGGATGCAAGGAAGTGCAAATGGACATAAAGAGGACAAACAAGGGAGAGAGCATGAGCATTCCAATAAGTAAAAGGTGGTGGAGCTCCCTCTTCATTTTATCTTTTTCAAGTTTTAAATAATGAAAATCATGTATGAAATAGAACATGCTTCCATAGTAGCTTAGGAGTTTTCAATTCTGCCTTAAGATTTCATTGTTTAGGTCTAAGTATGTTGGTCTAAGTCCCTAGCTTTCATTTTCATCTTGCTTATATGTATGCTTGTCCTTTTAAGTCAATTAAAAAGAAAATGTTATGAAAAATAAGAGTGGGTTTATCTTGTGAAGTGAGTTCCTAAGTTTGTGGTATGGTAATTAATTAGCTAAGTTGGTTCACCAACAAGGTGTATAGGCAACTATATGCTCCAAATCACATGCTTGAAACATATCCTATGAGACTAACCAAATAATAAGATCATAATAAGAAAAGAGAAAGAACAATAAGAGTTTGAAAAGGAAAGAAAAACAATAAGAAATAAGGCTAGGCACCAAGGGTTTGAATATTGAGGCATGTGTCTGTGGTGCTTCTGTGCAAAGGATATGCTTGGATGAATAAGCTCTCAGGGGTGCCTTATCACTTGGTAACTTGGGTTAACTAACCCAGGATTATCAGCTGAAAGTCCACTATCAAGAGCAACCTTTGCTACAGAGCACTTAGTAACCCAAAGAGGTGCTGGACACCAAGGTCTCAAGGAAGAAAAATAACAAACCATGTGCCTGTGGTGTGCATGTATGGGGGAAAGAGACTTGAGGGAGTAAGTCCTTAGGGGTGTCTCAACACCTAGCACCTTGAACCAACTGGTTTGGGAGTGTTGGCTGAAAGCTTATCTTAAAGAGTCGCCCTCTCACAGAGCACTTAGCCTAACAAGATTGCAATAAACCCTGGAAAAGAAAGGAGGATCAATAAATAAGAAGTCTCAAAGGATACAATCAAGTGAGTGATCAAGGGCATGATAAAGGCCTGAAAACCAGTGAAGGAATGAACCTAAGTTGCTATGCATGAAACCCTATAAACCAGGGATTTGACTTTTACAACAATGAATTGTTTATCTTGTTCTTTCATGCATCTTTCCTATGTTTCAGTACTTGCTTAGGGACAAGCAAGCTTTAAGTTTGGTGTTGTGATGCCAGGGCATCTTGGCTAGTTTCACTGACCTTTTCTTTACTGTTTTAGGGTAGTTTCATGAATTTTCTTATTGAATAAACATGTTTTGGACAAAAATACACTTACACCTTGATTCAGGCAAACATGGCGAACTTTACATGGTTTTATGAGAATTAGGCAAGAATTGAATGATATAATTGATGATGCATAATCTCATGACTTGGAACAGAGCTTTGATGCACTTTAATTGCTTGATTTCAAGACAAAGGAAGCAAGAAGGAGCCACGTTAGCAGCCACGTTAATCTAATTAACGTGATCACTAACGTGGAATAGGGACAAGCTTGTAGCGTTAATGAAAAAGGTGACCCCCAATAACACCTTCGAAGCCATCATAGCCCACGTTAGTTGCCACGTTAAGTAAATTAATGTGGTAGCTAACTGGTGCACGAAATTGCAATCACACTTTTGCAATTCCGCACAACTAACCAGCAAGTGCACTGGGTCGTCCAAGTAATACCTTACGTGAGTAAGGGTCGATCCCACGGAGATTGTCGGCTTGAAGCAAGCTATGGTTATCTTGTAACTCTTAGTCAGGATATCAATAATTATCAGGGTTGATTGTAAAAAGCAAAAGAACATGAAATAAGTACTTGTTTTGCAGTAGTGGGGAACAGGTTGAGGTTTTGGAGATGCTCTATCCTCTGAATCTCTACTTTCCTACTGTCTTCTTCTTCAAGCACGCAAGGCTCCTTCCATGGCAAGCTGTATGTATGGTTTCACCGTTGTCAATGGCTACCTCCCATCCTCTCAGTTAAAATGTTCAACGCGCTCTGTCACAGCACGGCTAATCATCTGTCGGTTCTCAATCAGGTTGGAATAGAATCCAGTGATTCTTTTGCGTCTGTCACTAACGCCCAGCCCTCCGGAGTTTGAAGCTCGTCACAGTCATTCAATCCTTGAATCCTACTCAGAATACCACAGACAAGGTTTAGACCTTCCAGATTCTCTTGAATGCCGCCATCAATTCTAGCTTATACCACGAAGATTCTGATTAAAGAATCCAAGAGATATCTAATCAATCTAAGGTAGAATGGAGGTGGTTGTCAGGCACGCGTTCATATTTGAGAATGATGATGAGTGTCACGGATCATCACATTCATCAGGTTTAGGAACAAGTGATATCTTAGAATGGAAGCAAGCATGATTGAATGAAAAAACAGTAGTAATTGCATTAATCCATCAAGACACAGCAGAGCTCCTCACCCCCAACCATGGGGTTTAGAGACTCATGCCGTAGAAGATACAATGAGAAACGTGTAAAGTGTCATGAGGTACAGATACAATGTCAAAAGATCCTATTAATAGTGAACTAGTAACCTAGGGTATACAGAAATGAGTAAATGACGTAAAAATCCACTTCTGGGTCCACTTAGTGTGTGCTTGGGCTGAGCATTGAAGCTTTCATGTGTAGAGACTTTTTCTGGAGTTAAACGCCAGCTTTTATGCCAGTTTGGGCGTTTAACTCCAATTTTTATGCCAGTTCCAGCGTTAAACGCTGGGAATTCTGAAGCTGATTTGCAACGCCGGTTTGGGCCATCAAATCTCAGGCAAAGTATGGACTATTATACATTGCTGGAAAGCCCAGGATGTCTACTTTCCAACGCCGTTGAGCTCGCGCCAATGGGGCTTCTGTAGCTCCAGAAAATCCACTTCGGGTGCAGGGAGGTCAGAATCCAACAGCATCTGGAGTCCTTTTCAGCCTCTGAATCAGATTTTTGCTCAGGACCCTCAATTTCAGCCAGAAAATACCTGAAATCACAGAAAAACACACAAACTCATAGTAAAGTCCAGAAAAGTGAATTTTAACTAAAAACTAATAAAAGTATACTAAAAACTAACTAAAACATACTAAAAACATACTAAAAACAATGCCAAAAAGCGTATAAATTATCCGCTCATCACAACACCAAACTTAAATTGTTGCTTGTCCCCAAGCAAATGAAAATCAAAATAGAATAAAAAGAAGAGAATATACTATAGACTCCAAAATATCAAAGAAACTTAGCTCCAATTAGATGAGCGGGACTAGTAGCTTTTTGCTTTTGAACAGTTTTGGCATCTCACTTTATCCTTTGAAGTTTAGAATGATTGGCATCCATAGGAACTCAGAACTCAGATAGTGTTATTGATTCTCCTAGTTAAGAATTATGATTCTTGAACATAGCTACTTTTATGAGTCTTGGCTGTGGCCCAAAGCACTCTGTCTTCCAGTATTACCACCGGATACATACATGCCACAGACACATAATTGGGTGAACCTTTTTAGATTGTGACTCAGCTTTTCTAGAGTCCCCAATTAGAGGTGTCCAGGGTTCTTAAGCACACTCTTTTTGCCTTGGATCACATCTTTTTTTTCTATTTTTTTTCGTTTCGTTTTTTTTTTGAATCATTGCTTTTTCTTGCTTCAAGAATCAATTTGATGATTTTTCAGATCCTCAATAACAGTTCTCTTTTTCCTCATTCTTTCAAGAGCCAACAATTTTAACATTATTAAAACAACAAATTCAAAATACATATGCACTGTTCAATCATTCATTCAGAAAACAAAAAGTATTGTCACCACATCAAACTAATTCAACTAGTTTCAAAGATAAATTCGAAATCCTGTACTTCTTGTTCTTTTGTGATTAAAGCACTTTTCATTTAAGAGAGGTGATGGATTCATAGGACATTCATAGCTTTAAGACATGAACTTTAAATTTTATTAATTATGAATTAAGAACAAGACTCAAAAATAGATATAAGATGAGACTAGTAAGAATAGAAAACAAAAATTTAAATAGGCTCCTAATGATAGAGGTTATCACAGAGTTAGGACTCAACAACCTTGATTTTGAGAAGTGGATGCTCCCTCAACTTGAGAGGAGAGCTTCTGGCGTTTCAACTCTTGAAGTTCACGCCCCTGCTTCTCTTGTTCCTTCAGCAATTTGCAGAGCATGCAGTTCTGATTCTGCTGTTCTTCCTTAAGCTGCTCCATAGTTTCTTGCAACTTGGTGATAGATGCTTCTAGGCTGGCCCAGTAGTCAATTTCAGGAAATTCAGGGAGGAACTCCTGCGCCCTCTTTTTGATAGAGTTGTCTTGCATTTGTCCTTCCATTGACTTCTTGGTGATTGGATGTTCAATGGGTATGAATTCATCTACTCCCATCTTCACCCCAGCCTCTTTACAGAGCAAGGAGATCAAGCTTGGGTAAGCCAGTTTGGCTTCAGTGGAATTCTTATTTGCAATTGTGTAGATCTCACAAGCAATCAGATGATGAACCTCCACTTCTTTTCCAAGCATAATGCAATGAATCATCACTGCTCTCTTGATAGTGACCTCAGAACGGTTGCTAGTGGGCAATATGGAACGCCCAATAAAGTCTAGCCAGCCTCTTGCAATTGGTTTGAGGTCTCCCCTCTTGAGTTGGTTTGGGACACCTTTTGAATTGGTTATCCACTTAGTTCCAGGGAGGCAAATATCCTCTAGAACTTGATCCAACCCCTTATCTGCTCTCACCATTCTCCTATTAAAGGATTCAGGATCATCTTACAGTTGAGGTAATTTGAAGACCTCTCTTATTTTGTCCAGATGGAAGTAGATAACTTTCCTTCTGACCATGGTTCTGTAAGTATGGAAAGCAGTTCCAGTCATTCTCTGCTTATCTGTCAGCCACAGATTTGAATAGAATTCCTGAACCATATTTCTTCCAACCTTTATCTCAGGATTGGTTAGAACTTCCCATCCTCTGTTTCGAATTTGCTCTTGGATCCCCGGATATTCATCTTCTTTCAGATCGAATTTGACTTCCGGGATCACTGACCTCAGATCCATTATTTTGTGATAATGGTCTTCATGTTCTTTGGTTAAGAACTTCTCTTGATTCCAAAGATTCTTTGGATTATTCTCTTTCTTTCCTCTTAAATTGGTTTGTTTTCCCTTAGGAGCCATGATCTTGATGAATCTTGGCTTAGTGATCACGGAAAAGCACACCAAACTTAGGGGTTTGCTTGTCCTCAAGCAAAAGAAAGGAAACAGGGGAGAGAGGAGGAGAGCAAATTCGAATGGTGTGGGGAAATAGGGTGGCCGAACGTGTTTAAATAGTAGAGGAGGAGAGATTTTTGAAAAATTGAGGGAGATTTGAGAAGATATGGAAAAAATTTGAGGAGATAATTGAGTTTTTGAAAGAGCCAAAGAAAGGATTTGAAATAGATTTGAAGAAGATTTTAATTTTTGAAATTGGAAGGTGAATGATGAAAGTTTGTAATGTGTTTATGCAGAAAAATATGAATCAAAACAAGAAAGTTTGAAAAAATTTGAGGTGGGAAATAAAATCTCCTCCCCTTGCCTTTCTGGCGTTAAACGCCCAGAATGGTATCCATTCTGGCGTTTAACGCCCATTTGTTGGCCAATTTGGGCGTTTAACGCCCAGCCAGGTGCCCTGGCTGGCGTTAAACGCCAGAAATCCCTTTATCACTGGGCATTTTGCTAAAAGCCCAGGATGCTGCACACATGGCGTTAAACACCCAAAATGGTGCCTATTCTGGCGTTTAACGCCCAAAATGGCACCTTTACTGGCGTTAAACACCCAGAATGGTGCCCATTCTGGCGTTTAACGCCCAAAGTACCCTTTACTGGCGTTTTTTCGCCAGTAAGCTCTTTTTCTCTGCTTTTTGCACTGAATCCTTCTGTAACTCTGTGAATTCCTTCAATTTTGATAATTGCCCTTGTAGAAACAAAACATATAACCTGTTAATGACTGGGTTGCCTCCCAGCAAGCGCTTCTTTATTGTCTTTAGCTGGACCTTCACTGAGGATCATTCCAGCCTCAGTTTTGAGCATTCCTGCTCAAAATTGCTTTCAAGATAATGCTTGATCCTCTGTCCATTAACAATGAACTTTTTGTCAGAATCAGTATCCTGAAGCTCAACATATCCATATGGTGACACTCCTGTAATCACATACGGACCCCTCCACCGGGATTTAAGTTTTCCTGGGAATAATCTGAGCCTAGAGTTGAAGAGCATAACTTTTTGTCCTGGCTCAAAGACTCTGGATGACAACTTCTTGTCATGCCACTTCTTTGCCTTTTCCTTATAAATCTTTGCATTTTCAAAGGCACTGAGTCTAAATTCATCTAGCTCATTTAGCTGGAGTAATCTCTTTTCACCAGCTAACTTAGCATCCAGGTTCAGGAATCTGGTTGCCCAGTAGGCTTTATGTTCCAATTCCACGGGCAGATGACAGGCCTTGCCATACACAAGTTGGTATGGTGAGGTTCCTATTGGGGTCTTGAATGCTGTTCTGTATGCCCACAGAGCATCATCCAAGCTCCTTGCCCAATCCTTTCTTCGGGCTATTACAGTCCGTTCTAGGATTCTTTTTAGCTCTCTGTTAGAGACATCAGCTTGCCCATTTGTCTGTGGATGATACGGGGTAGCCACTTTGTGGCTAATTCCATATCGGACCATAGCGGAGTAAAGCTGTTTATTGCAGAAATGAGTACCCCCATCACTGATTATGACTCTGGGAACACCAAATCTGCTGAAGATGTGTTTCTGGAGGAATTTCAGCACGGTTTTAGTATCATTAGTGGGTGTAGCAATTGCTTCTACCCATTTAGATACATAGTCCACTGCCACCAGAATGTAAGTGTTTGAGTATGATGGTGGGAATGGACCCATAAAGTCAATTCCCCATACATCAAACAACTCAATCTCTAAGATCCCTTGTTGAGGTATGGCGTATCCATGAGGTAAGTTACCAGCTCTTTGGCAGCTGTCACAGTTACGCACAAACTCTCGGGCATCTCTATAGAGAGTAGGCCAGTAGAAGCCACATTGGAGGACCTTAGTGGCTGTTCGCTCACTTCCAAAATGTCCCCCATACTGTGATCCATGGCATGCCACAGGATCCTCTGTGCTTCTTCTCTGGGTACACATCTGCGGATCATTCTGTCTGCACATCTCTTAAAGAGATATGGCTCATCCCATAGGTAGTACTTGGCATCTGAAATTAATTTCTTTCTTTGCACTCTACTGTACTCCTGTGGTATGAACCTCACAGCTTTATAATTTGCAATATCTGCAAACCATGGAGCTTCCTGGATGGCAAAGAGTTGCTCATCTGGGAAAGTCTCAAAGATCTCAGTAGAAGGGAGGGACGCCCCAGCTTCTGGTTCTATTTGGGACAGATGATCAGCTACTTGGTTCTCTGTCCTTTTTCTGTCTCTTATTTCTATATCAAACTCTTGCAGAAGCAACACCCATCTTATAAGCCTGGGTTTTGAATCCTGCTTTGTGAGTAAGTACTTAAGAGCAGCATGGTCAGTGTACACAATCACCTTGGATCCCACTAGATAGGATCTAAACTTGTCAATGGCATAGACCACTGCAAGTAACTCTTTTTCTGTGGTTGTGTAATTCTTCTGCGCATCATTTAGAACACGGCTGGCATAATAAATGATGTGCAGAAGCTTGTTATGCCTCTGTCCCACCACTGCACCAATGGCATGGTCACTGGCATCACACATTAGTTCAAATGGCAATGTCCAGTCTGGTGCAGAGATGACTGGTGCTGTTACCAGCTTGGCTTTCAGGGTCTCAAATGCCTGCAGACACTGTGTGTCAAACACAAATGGTGTGTCAGCAGCTAGCAGGTTGCTCAAAGGTTTTGCAATTTTCGAAAAATCCTTTATAAACCTCCTGTAGAATCCTGCATGCCCCAGAAAGCTTCTGATTGCCTTAATATTGGCAGGTGGTGGTAATTTTTCAATTACCTCTACCTTTGCCTTATCCACCTCTATTCCCCTGCTTGAAATTTTGTGTCCAAGGACAATTCCTTCAGTCACCATAAAGTGACATTTCTCCCAGTTTAAAACCAGGTTAGTCTCTTGGCACCTTTTCAGGACAAGTGCTAGGTGGTCAAGACAGGAGCTGAATGAGTCTCCATATACTGAGAAGTCATCCATGAAGACTTCCAGGAATTTCTCCACCATATCAGAGAAGATGGATATCATGCATCTCTGAAAGGTCGCAGGAGCATTACACAGACCAAAAGGCATCCTCCTGTAGGCAAACACGCCAGAAGGGCAAGTAAATGCTGTTTTCTCTTGGTCTTGAGGATCTACTGCAATTTGGTTGTAACCTGAATAGCCATCCAAAAAGCAGTAATAATCATGACCAGCTAGTCTTTCTAGCATTTGGTCTATGAATGGTAAAGGAAAATGATCCTTTCTGGTGGCTGTATTGAGCCTTCTGTAGTCAATACACATACGCCACCCTGTGACTGTTCTTGTAGGAGCCAGTTCATTCTTTTCATTATGAACCACTGTCATGCCTCCCTTTTTGGGGACAACTTGGACAGGGCTCACCCAGGGGCTATTAGAAATAGGATAAATAATCCCAGCCTCTAGTAATTTAGTGACCTCTTTCTGCAGCACCTCCTTCATGGCTGGATTTAGCCTCCTTTGTGGTTGGACCACTAGTTTGGCATTATCTTCCAACAGGATCTTGTGCATGCATCTAGCTGGGCTAATGCCCTTAAGATCACTTATGGACCACCCAAGAGCTGTCTTGTGTGTCCTTAGCACTTGAATCAGTGCTTCCTCTTCCTGTGGATTTAAAGCAGAGCTTATAATCACTGGAAAAGTGTCACCCTCTCCCAGAAATGCATACTTCAGGGATGGTGGTAATGGTTTGAGTTCAGGTTTGGGAGGCTTATCCTCCTCCTGAGGAATTTTCAAAAATTCTTTTGTTTCCTCTGGTTCTTCCTGATCAGGCTGAGCATCCTTGAAGATGTCCTCAAGCTCCGATTCTAGACTTTCAGTCATATTGATCTCTTCCACCAAAGAGTCAATAATGTCAACGCCCATGCAGTCATTTGGTGTGTCTGGATGCTGCATAGCTTTTACAGCATTCAACTTGAACTCATCCTCATTGACTCTCAGGGTTACTTCCCATTTTTGTACATCAATGAGAGTTCGTCCAGTTGCAAGGAAAGGTCTTCCTAGAATGAGAGTTGCACTCTTGTGCTCCTCCATTTCCAGCACCACAAAGTCAGTTGGAAAGGCGAATGGCCCAACCTTGACAATCATGTCCTCTATTCTACCTGATGGATGTTTAATGGAGCCATCAGCAAGTTGGAGGCATATCCGGGTTGGTTTGACTTCTTCAGTCAACCCAAGCTTTCTGATAGTGGATGCAGGTATTAGATTGATGCTTGCTCCAAGATCACATAGGGTTGTCTTGGTGCAAGCACCTTCTAATGTGCATGGTATCATAAAGCTTCCTGGATCTTGAAGCTTTTCTGGTAAGCTTTTCAGAATGACTGCACTGCATTCTTCAGTGAGAAATACTTTTTCAGTTTCTCTCCAATCCTTCTTATGACTTAAGATCTCTTTCATGAACTTAGCATAAGAAGGTATTTGCTCAAGTGCCTCTGCAAACGGAATCTTTATTTCAAGAGTCCTTAGGTAGTCTGCAAAGCGGGCAAATTGCTTATCCTGCTCCGCTTGGCGGAGTTTCTGAGGATAAGGCATCTTGGCTTTATATTCTTCAACCTTAGTTGCTGCAGGTTTATTCCTTACAGAAGTGGTTGGAGAAGCCTTTTTAGAGGGGTTACTATCAGCACTCTTAGGTGTCTGATTCCCCATTGGCGTTTAAACGCCAGGATTGGGTGAAATTTGGGCGTTTAACGCCAACTTTTTCCCCTTTTCTGGCATTTGAACGCCAGAACTGGGCAGGGAATGAGCGTTTAACGCCAGCTTTCCCCCCCTTTTCTGGCGTTTGAACGCCAAAAGTATTCCTCTCTGGGCTCTTACTGTCCTCAGAGGGATTTTGGACAGTGATTTGGTCATCCTCTGTCAATTGTTCCTTATTTGGCTTTTTGCTACTTTGAGTAGTGTTATTCAATGTCTTCCCACTCCTCAGTTGAACTGCTTGGAATTCTTCTGTTATCTGTTTAGATAGCTGCTGTTTTGTCTGATTCAACTGTGATTCTATGTTCTTGTTAGCAATTTTAGTTTCTTGGAGCATTTCTTTAAATTTTGCTAACTATTTTGTCATCAGTTGTAATTGCTGATTAAGCTCAACCATCTGTTCTTGAGGATTAGGATCAGTGGCTACTGCCATAACTTCTTCTTTTGTAGAGAACTCATTGCTAGAGTACAAATATTGATTTCTAGCAACAGTATCTATAAGCTCTTGAGCCTCTTCAATCGTCTTCCTCATATGTATAGATCCACCAGCTGAGTGGTCTAAAGACATCTGAGCTTTTTCTGTAAGCCCATAGTAGAAGATGTCCAACTGTACCCACTCTGAAAACATTTCAGAGGGGCATTTTCTTAGCATACCTCTATACCTCTCCCAGGCATTATAAAGGGATTCATTATCCTCTTGTTTAAAGCCTTGGATGTCCAGCCTTAGCTGTGTCATCCTTTTTGGAGGGTAAAACTGATTCAGGAATTTGTCTGATAACTGTTTCCATGTCTTTATGCTTGCTGTAGGTTGGTTATTCAACCACCTCTTAGCTTGATCTTTTACAGCAAATGGAAATAGTAATAGTCTGTAGACATCCTGATCTACCTCTTTATCACGTACTGTGTCAGCAATTTGTAAGAATTGTGCCAGAAACTCAGTAGGTTCTTCCTGTGGAAGACCGGAATACTGGCAATTTTGCTGCACCATGATAATGAGTTGAGGATTTAGCTCAAAGCTGCTTGCTTTAATGGGAGGTATACAGATGCTACTCCCATATGCAGTTGTAATGGGGTTAGCATATGACTCCAGAGTCCTTCTGGACTGTTCAATTCCACTTAAGTCCATGATGGAGAAAGGGAATATGATATGAATTCACAAGTAAAGTAAAATATTTTTTTATTTTTTTTTTACCGAAAAAAATAAAATAAAACAAAAGGAAAACAAAATAAATTTTCGAAAACTAAAATAAGATCAAAGCAAATTGAAAACTAAATCAATTAGTCAATTAAGAAGATTTTGGAATTAGCAATTGAAAAGATATGATTGAAAATTATTTTGAAAAAGATTTGATTTTTTTTTGAAATGAGGAAAGAGAAAAACAATAAAATGACACCAAACTTGAAATTTTTAGAAAATCAGACACAAATTTTCGAAAACTTAAAGGAAAACAAAAAGAAGACACTAAATTTAGAATTTTTAAAGATCAAAAAGGGACTAGGGACATGCAAATTCGAAAAATCAAAAGAAAACAAAAGCATGCAATTGACACCAAACTTAAAATATGAAACTAAACTCAAATAAAAGACTCTAAACCAACTAAAATAAAACAGTCCTAATCTAAGCAACAAGATAAGCCGTCAGTTGTCCAAACTCGAACAATCCCCGGCAACGGCGCCAAAAACTTGGTGCACGAAATTGCAATCACACTTTTGCAATTCCGCACAACTAACCAGCAAGTGCACTGGGTCGTCCAAGTAATACCTTACGTGAGTAAGGGTCGATCCCACGGAGATTGTCGGCTTGAAGCAAGCTATGGTTATCTTGTAACTCTTAGTCAGGATATCAATAATTATCAGGGTTGATTGTAAAAAGCAAAAGAACATGAAATAAGTACTTGTTTTGCAGTAGTGGGGAACAGGTTGAGGTTTTGGAGATGCTCTATCCTCTGAATCTCTGCTTTCCTACTGTCTTCTTCTTCAAGCATGCAAGGCTCCTTCCATGGCAAGCTGTATGTAGGGTTTCACCGTTGTCAATGGCTACCTCTCATTCTCTCAGTAAAAATGTTCAACGCGCTCTGTCACAGCACGGCTAATCATCTGTCGGTTCTCAATCAGGTTGGAATAGAATCCAATGATTCTTTTGCGTCTGTCACTAACGCCCAGCCCTCAGGAGTTTGAAGCTCGTCACAGTCATTCAATCCTTGAATCCTACTCAGAATACCACAGACAAGGTTTAGACCTTCCGGATTCTCTTGAATGCTGCCATCAATTCTAGCTTATACCACGAAGATTCTGATTAAAGAATCCAAGAGATATCTACTCAATCTAAGGTAGAATGGAGGTGGTTGTCAGGCACGCGTTCATAGTTGAGAATGATGATGAGTGTCACGGATCATCACATTCATCAGGTTTAGGAACAAGTGATATCTTAGAATGGAAGCAAGCATGATTGAATGAAAAAATAGTAGTAATTGCATTAATCCATCAAGACACAGCAGAGCTCCTCACCCCCAACCATGGGGTTTAGAGACTCATGCCGTAGAAGATACAATGAGAAACATGTAAAGTGTCATGAGGTACAGATACAATGTCAAAAGATCCTATTAATAGTGAACTAGTAACCTAGGGTATACAGAAATGAGTAAATGACGTAAAAATCCACTTCTGGGTCCACTTAGTGTGTGCTTGGGCTGAACATTGAAGCTTTCATGTGTAGAGACTTTTTCTGGAGTTAAACGCCAGCTTTTATGCCAGTTTGGGCGTTTAACTCCAATTTTTATGCCAGTTCCAGCGTTAAACGCTGGGAATTCTGAAGCTGATTTGCAACGCCGGTTTGGGCCATAAAATCTCGGGAAAAGTATGGACTATTATACATTGCTGAAAAGCCCAGGATGTCTACGTTCCAACGCCTTTGAGAGCGCGCCAATTGGGCTTCTGTAGCTCTAGAAAATCCACTTCGAGTGCAGGGAGGTCAGAATCCAACAGCATCTGCAGTCCTTTTCAGCCTCTGAATCAGATTTTTGCTCAGGACCCTCAATTTCAGCCAGAAAATACCTGAAATCACAGAAAAACACACAAACTCATAGTAAAGTCTAGAAAAGTGAATTTTAACTAAAAACTAATAAAAGTATACTAAAAACTAACTAAAACATACTAAAAACATACTAAAAACAATGCCAAAAAGCGTATAAATTATCCGCTCTTCACTAACGTGGAGGAAAAGAGGGGCTCTAATGTTAGTGGTAAAAGTGAATGCCACTAACTTTCCACAAGGGAACATTTAGCCACGTTAAGAGTCACGTTAATCCAATTAACGTGAACGCTAACGTGGGAGGAGGAAGTAATCGCCAATGTTAGTGACACTCACCTTTGTCACTAACGTTGGACTAAGCCTAGAGTGCCCACGTTAGTGGTCACGTTAAGACCACTAATGTGAAGAGTAACGTGGAGCTAAGCATGATGGGTCAACGTTAGTGACACTCACCTTTGTCACGAACGTTGGAGATGGCAATCACCACCACGTTAGTGGTCACATTAATCCAACTAACGTGAACTCTAACGTGAGAAGGAGGGGCGTTTGGAGCGTTAGTGACAAAGGTAAGTGTCACTAACGCTCTCGAAGCTTAGGCATGCCCATGTTAAAGGTCACATTAGTTACACTAACGTGAACTCTAACGTGGGGAGAAGATGCAAGAGCCAACATTATTGAAAAAGGTGAACGCCAATAACGTTTGCGAAGGACCAAGAGGGTTGGAATGTTAACGTTGAAGTTAGTGCCACCAACGTTGAAGTTAACGTGGATCATTCGTGGGTTGGAATGTTAGTGGAAAAGGTGATTGTCACTAACGTTCTCAAACCCACATTTTCACTTAATGTTAACACCACTAACGTCCTAACTAACGTCCATGCCTAACTCACACTTTTCTGCAAGCAAAGCTGAGTCGACTAAAGATTGTAACTGCTTCAACTCAAGATCAAAGGCCCATATCCAAGACTTAAAGAACTAACTAGAAGATCAAGAAGAGTAGTATATATAGGAGTAGTTTTGAACTAGAAAGGAGCTTGGCAATTTGGAGAACTACACCTTGTATATTTACTTTTCTGCACTTTTCTAGTTACTGAAGAATGTACTCTTTTCTACCATTTTTCATTTCCATTTCCAGAGCTATGAACAACTAAATCCCCTTTCATTGGGTTAGGGAGCTCTATTGTAATTTGATGGATCAATTATAGTTTTCATTCTTCTTCCTCTTTCTTTTCTCTTGATTTACTAGAAAGCTTTCGATCTTAATTCAATTGGTTAGTTGTCTTGGAAAAGAAACTCTCCATAATTGGATCTTCTCTGAGCCAAAGAAAAGGGATGAGGAGATCATGCTAGAAATGCTTTCTCATGTTGGACCAAATTGGGGTTTGGACGGGTATAGTGACATGTAATCCTCCCAACACTTTGATTTGGAAATACATGTGGTATAATTAGTGACCATACTTCATCTCTTCCCATGGGCAATTAAATCAAGGAATTCGGCAATTGTTCAAGCTTAGAGTGATTGGGTTGCCAAGGAATTGGGATCCAATCACCTAAGATTGCCAAGGAGATCAATGAATGCATTGATTGAGGAAGAGATGAGAATGAATTTGATCCGGAGAATGCAACATCTCCTAAGCCCAATGAATCTCTCATTTCTGATCTTACCCATTCTCTTTACTTTATGCCATTTATCTTTATGCTCATTTCCCCAAATCCTTATTTAAGATTCTGCAATTTACTTTCTGCATTTTACTTTCCCGCTATTTAATTTTCTGTAATTCTCAACTCAATTTCTGTTAGCTCAATTAGCACATCTTTCCAACTAAAGTTGCTTGACCAATCAATCACTGTGGGATTCGACCTCACTCTATTGTGAGTTTTTACTTGACGACAATTCGAAATACTTGGCGAAGAGAAATTTGTTGAGAGACAAGTTTTTGTGCATCAATACCTAATTTTAGATGTTATGTGTATGTATTTATAGATATTATAAAATTATATGTATAAAATCATTTATGATATGAATATGAAATTTTAGATCTTATGAATGTAAAATTATAGATGTTACGTTAAAAATATTTTCTCAAATTTTATTATGCAACTTATAATTTTACATATTGATTAATGTAAAATAAAAAACAAAAAATAAAAAATGAAAAAATTAAACAAATTTTTAAATAAGACTTTTAACTAATCATATTAGAATCAGTTAAAATACACAAATATAAATATTAATTAAAAATATCAAAATAATTTAAAATTATAACATATTAACGGCTGTGAGAATTTTTATGCTCTTTGAAATAGAATGATGAATAACGTCTTCATTATATAAGTTTAACAGTTGTTAAAATCTTTCGTTTTATAGAAAATTATGACTAACAACATTCTCATTAACGAGATTAAACACTTATATAATTGAGGAGGTGAATCAATACGGTAGTTTTTTTCATAAAGAAATGTCATATGCAAAGATTCTATTAATAAATTCAATTTTTTTTAATAGAACACTCAATACACATAGGTTATTACTATTTAAATCTCTCGTATACCTAGAATCCAGGTGTCATAATAAATACAAATAACACATCTAAAGCCTGCAACAAGAGAGTCTGAAAAAATATTAACATTACAGTTGACCTTAAGAACATTCTTGGAGGGAGGAGGGGAGAAGGGAGAGGAGGGTGGCTACCACCAAAAATTCTGGATTGCGTAATCCCAAAAGTTTTTATCCTTCACCCTTTTCAACTCATTCACCAAGGTTCTCGCAAAGCAAGAGATTTTTCTCTTAATCCAAGGTTCATTTCGTTGAATAAATCATTATATCTATTCCGCCAAATCCACCAAATTCCAGCCGCCACTACTTCCTCTTTACCATTAATAACGCTAGTAATCCAATATTGAAAGTAAAAAGCATTAACATGTTCAACAATAGAAGGATCTAAAGAATTCCATACATGACGAGCAGTGGAACAATCCCGAAGACAATGTAACACAGATTCAAGCTCGTGACCTTATTTATTACAAAGGTCACTTACTGCTAAACTCCTTTTATGATGGAAGACATTAGTGGGAATGGCATCATGCAATGCAAGCCAAAAGAAAAATCTAACATTTTTTAGAATGGAAAGTTTCCATAGCCACTTCCAATTCCCGTCACCTCTCCATTGAAATTATTTCATATGCTACTACTAGAAAAATCACTTTTAGCAGTCATTTATTTTACTTTTAGCGGTAATAAAAATAACCGCTAATACATTTACCGGCAATTAGACATTAGCCATCTAATGCTTTGTCGTTAAAAGGTTTTAGCGGCAATTATACAATTGCCGGTAAAGACCTTTTTAATGGCCGCTAAAAATTATAACTTTTTGTGACTTTTTTTTGACAATTTATATAGTTATTAAAAGTAATTAAAAAATTATAACATTATTTACTTATAGTTGCCATTGTTATTGCCGCTAAAACTTTAAGTGATATTTTAATTATTCTATATTCATTTTATTAGAGCTAATTGTTATCTTGGAAAACTATAAATTCCCAAGTTCCACCCATGCCTGTGAGCATTATACAAATTGCTAATAGGTAATTGATATTTTTGATGTAAAACCCGGTTAATTAATGGCTAATTAACCCATAAATGAGAATTTATTCTAGAAAGCCCAAAATGTGATTTTTGTGGCTAAATATGATAGAGGAGATTGAGACGAGAATTTCGGTACCAATTTTTTAGAATTCGGACCAAGATTGGACCGAACGGGCCAAACCGGGCTAACTGGACCCAAAGTGGGCCCTTGGCCCAACATAACTAAACCAAAACCCTAGTTTTCAGCATTCTCTCTCCTCACTAAACACACTCACATGCTGAAAATGGAGGCCATGGAGGGGAGAACTCTCTCTCAAGTGCTTTCCCTCACTTAATCTTCAAACCACCATAACTTTTGATCTAGAGCTCCGATTGCCGCTCCGTTTACAGCCACGCGTTCACCGCGGAGAGCTCTACAAAACCCATACAATCAATCTTGAGGTAAGCCACGTGTTGCTGTTCGAAATTCCAGCCCTTATTTTCGAGTTTCATGAGTGAAATGTTGAGATTTTTGGTTCTTTGATGTTATAGGACCCAACTCTCTTGAAGGAGAAGGTTAATCTTGTCTCCTTGGACCTTGGGTGTGGTAAGATTCTCAACTCTAGTGTGATTTGTGATTTTATGATGTTTGGGTTTTGAGATGTTGTGTATGCGTATGATGGTTGTGGCTTAGGTTGTGTATGTGTGGATATTGGAGCTTGATTGGTGACTTTGAAAAGCTTGGGAAGGGTTTGGTGGTGAAAAATCTGTTCTTGGAGGTGTTGAGGCCTTGAGAGCTTGTGGATAAGTGGTTTGGAAGTGCTCCGTTGGAGCTTGGGAAAATCGGCTAAGGTATGGTTTCGGTTTCCCGTATCTAATATGTAATGTGGTAGGAAATACTTAGGCTAGAGGCCCTAAGATAGGCATTGAATGGTTGATGTTGTTAAATGATTGAGATATATGATGTGGTCATATATGTGATGATGATTAATGATGCCTTGATGGTATGATGTATGAGAAATATGCATGTTGTGATATATGCTTGATGATTGATTATGGTTGAATTGTGGGTTGAACCATATTGATGGTGAGTATGATGTTGATTGTGTACAATGATGATTATTTGGAATTGGTGTTGTTGAGATTTGGCATGAGAAAGAGTATATGATATGTCAATATGTTTGAGTTTGAGCCACTTGGGTGAAGTGGGTTAAAATGATGAGATAGTGATTTTGATAAATTGTGGTAATGTGTCAATGTGTGAGTTGAGGAGGCTTGATGTTGAATTTGATATATATTGATTGATTTCAAAGGAAGGGATGAAATTGGCATGTCTTAATTGGTTTTGAAAAGAGTTGAAAATGGCTTGTTTTGAAAATGATATATTGTGGTTTTGTATGAAAATATGGTTTTTGGGCATACTTTGACGGGACATAACTTGGACTACGGATCTCTGTTTTGTGCCAAATCTATTTAGAAATGAAATTGGATCTGGGGAGTCCATGCCGTTCGAAGAACGGGTGAAAAATGATTTAAAATGAGAAAGTTATGTTCGTTGGAAGATTGGGGTTTAAATTGGTGAATTCTGCAGCTTTTAACTTAGAAAATTTTTAGCAGAATGACCCCTTGCGCGTGGGCGCACTTGGCGCATGCGCGCCGTTCTTCCCGAAAATGCCATCCACGCGTGCGCGTGATGTGCACGGGCGCGCCGATTGTGCTGCACCCAATGCCCAGCCATTTTCCAGAGAGTTATGCCAGAACTGTGCCAGTGTTGTGCCTGGGGCACGAGAACACCCACGCGTACGCGTGGTTGACGCGTGCGCGCCGATTGGCAAATTTTTAATCCACGCGTTAGCGTGCATGACGCTTACGCGTCGATGAGTTTTTGAGGCCATCCGCGCGTGCGCGTGGAGTGCGCGTGCGCGAGGACCTGTTTTCATCCCAAAGTTGATTTTTGAGTTTTAAAAGCCAAATTTCATACTTCTAAGCCTCCAATCTCACCACTTATATCTTAAATCATTATGATATGTCTAGCTATGAGAAGAAAGGCTAGTGAATGTGGTAACTTGCGAGTGAAGCAAGGGGAAAATGAATGATCAATGAGGATCATTGATGATTATGTGAGATGTGGAGGATGGTGGTAGAAGTGCTTGTATGCCATTGGCCGAAGGGCCGTAATTGTTTATGAATATTGGCTGGTTCTGGATTGAACCGTGAGCCGGAATAGCTGTGTATGCTATGAATATTGGCTGGTTATGGATTTAACCGTGAGCCGGATGGCTGATATGGATGTTGATCCATGGATGAGAATTCATGCATGTTTATGCTGAATTATTGATAATTGTGATTTGTACTTCCACTATCGGAGATACGAGTTTCCCTGGGTAGTAGCAGTGGCTAGCCACCACGTGCTCCAAGTTGAGACTCGAAGCTCTTTTGACCCTATGTCATAAGTGTGGCCGGGCACTGTGAAAGACCCGGATGAGCTCGCCCCCGTAAATATTCACCAGTGAAGGTGATGGATATAGATCATGATTATGATCAAGTTTATGATGAGTATAACTCGAGTTGGTGATGCGTGACAGAGGGACAGTCCAATGGTTAGCTACCAGGACTTGTCGGGTTGGCTCTATAACCGACAGATGATATCATCAGCCACTAGGGACAGGCATTCATCATATGCATACTATATGAATTGTTTGAGATTGCCTATATGACTGCATATTACTTGCTAATTGTCTAAATGCCTTAATTGTTCCTACTTGTATATTCCTTGTTTGACATGACTGTGTTTGCTACATTATACTCCTGCTGGTGGTTGGGAGGTTTGAAGGAATTGGAAAGGGAAGTATTAGTTAGACTGAAGAATCTTTAGTCAGATGCCCTTTATGGTTTAGCTTGTTTATAAGCTTTGATATTATCTGGAGGAAGTTCTAGGATTGTCTTCGGCTTTCCTCCATTATTATGTATTATATATGTGGAAGCTGTTACCATGCTGGGGACCTCTGGTTCTCACCCATGCGGATTTTGTGGTTTTCAGATGCAGGATGTACGGTTTCCCGCTGAGGCATGCTGGAGACTTCTAGATTTGTGAAGAACCTCTATTCTCGGGGCTATGTTTTGGTTTATATGTTTTGCTTAGATACTTTTATCTCCATTAAATAATACAAACTGTGATGACTCCTCTTATGGGAGATTTTGGAGAATAGGTTTTATGTATTTGTGTCCCTTTGGGTTTCCTTTAGGGTTTTCCTTATTTTTATCATATGTATATATTGCTACGCTCGGACCGGTTATCTTCGCAGCCGGATTTTGAGTCTTGATATTCCTGTTTTTGACACTCCTTTGTATATATATAATCTCGCGTTGGTTATCCTTGTTCGTTACGTTATCGAGCGAAGTGTTGCGCTTTTGAGTTGCGGTTTTTGTTTACCCCTTTTTCTACAAAGGCTCCTAGTTAAAATCAATCATTCATACTACTATACGTACTAAATTTTTATTTTAGAGGTCGTAATACCTTGCCATCTCTGAATTATGACTTAAGCATAAGACTCTGTATAGTAGGGTGTTACATTATGGTATCAGAGCAGTTCGTTCCTGTAGAGCCTGAGGGATGGACTAACTATGCTTCTGTGCATTCTCTGTGTGTGTGTTATGTGCTATTAGTATATCTGCTTGATATAATTGGCATAAACGTTCATGAGCATGCATTTGGGACTTTGAAGCACTAGACTTCCGATATTGAGACTGATCAACTTAATATCGATTGTTTGGTGTGTATAGGAACCAGATGGCGCCTCGTGGACGCGGTAGAGGTAGTGTGAGAGGTCGTACGAATGCTCGTGCGCTGGAGAATAACCCTAATGACCCGGTGAACTTTATGACTGCGTTGGAGAACATGGCTGCTGCTATGCAAGCCACTGCTGAGGCTCTTGGTCAACAGATGAACAACCATGGTAATGATGGAGGTGGAGTTCAGGGCCCGATGACACTGGCAAACTTTTTGAAGGTTAATCCACCTAAGTTCAAGGGGACTGCTAGTCCGACTGAGGATGATACATGGTTTCAGGCTATAGAGCGAGCACTGCAAGCACAAGTGGTACCTGAAGGACAGCGTGTCGAGTTTGCTACCTATATGCTCATAGGTGAAGCGTCGCATTGGTGGCAAGGTATCCGACATCTTCTGCAGCAGGGTGATGACTATATCACTTGGAATGTCTTCCAAGAGGAGTTCTATAAGAAGTACTTTCCGACTTCTGCTAGGACGGCTAAGGAACTTGAATTGTTACAGCTGAAGCAGGGTACTATGTCCATATCAGAGGATACTGACAAGTTTGAGGAGCTGTTCAGGTTCTCTCATATGTGCCAAGGGACTCCGGTGGAATATGAGGAATGAAAGTGTGTTAAGTATAAAGGAGGACTCCGGAGTGATATCTTCAGTTCAGTGGGACCAATGGAGATTAGGACCTTCTCCGAGTTGGTAAACAAGTGTAGGGTTGCTGAAGAGTGTGTGAAAAGGGCAACCGCTGAGAAAGGGATTCACAAAGGTTCATTCCCACAGAATCGAAGGAAGAGCTTTGCACCTAGAGGCCCGTCTTTCAAGAGGGGAAGCTCTTTCAGGAGGCCCAACAACAACAACAATTTCCAAGGGAAGAAGTTTGGGAAACAACCTCAGGATGATCAAGCTTGTACTAGGTGTGGAAGTCACCATCCGGGAGCACCATGCAAGGCCGGATGGGGTTTGTGCTACAATTGTGGAAAGGCGGGGCATAAAGCCGCAAATTGTCCTGAGAAGCAAAAACAAGGTGCTGGGAAAGCACAACAGACTGGTCGGGTGTTTACCACTTCAGCTGTAGGAGCTGAGGGATCTGAGACACTTATTCGAGGTAACTGTGAAATGGCTGGTCAAACTTTAAATGCTTTATTTGATTCGGGAGCATCACATTCATTCATTGCATTTGAGAAAGCCCATGAGTTAGGACTGAAGATTGTAACTTTAGGTTATGATCTAAGAGTGTATAATGCTACCCATGAAGCCATGGTAACTAGGCTAGGATGCCCGGAAGTTTTCTTTAGATTCAAGCAGCATGATTTTGTTCATAATTTAATCTGCTTACCGATGATTGGTCTTGATCTTATCTTGGGATTGGACTGGTTATCTAAGAACCATGTTCTGCTAGATTATTCTACAAAGTCGGTGTACTTTATGCCGGAAGATACTGAAGGGCCGGTCGTGGTGAATAATTATTATTTGAATTCGATGATGGTGAACTGTTCTGGTGTTGAATGTCAGGGTATCCTGTTGTTAACCGCGGGTGTTTCGGGTGATGATCAAAGGTTGGAGCAGATTCCGGTTGTGTGTGAGTTTCCGGAAGTGTTTCCTGATGATATTGATGAGTTTCCACCTAACCGAGAGGTTGAGTTTGCTATTGAATTGGTGCCCGGGGCGGGACCAATCTCAAGTGCTCCTTATAGGATGTCACCGTTAGAGATGAACGAGCTAAAGTCTCAGTTAGAGGATTTGTTGGGAAAGAATTTTATACGACCAAGTGTCTCTCCGTGGGGTGCTCCAGTATTATTGGTAAAGAAGAAGGATGGGAGTATGCGGCTCTGTGTGGATTACAGGTAGCTGAACAAGGTTACAATAATGAATAAGTACCCATTGCCGAGAATTGATGATCTCATGGATCAGTTACAAGGAGCTGGAGTTTTCTCCAAGATCAATTTGCGATCCGGTTATCACCAGATAAGGGTGAGGGGTGAGGATATCCCTAAGACCGCTTTCAGGACTCGTTATGGTCATTACGAGTACACTGTAATGTCTTTTGGGTTGACGAACGCTCCTGCGGTATTCATGGATTACATGAATAGAGTTTTCCGTCCGTTTCTGGATAAATTCGTTGTTGTCTTCATCGATGACATACTGATTTATTCCAGGACTGAAGAAGAGCATGCAGAACACTTGAGGACCGTGTTGCAGATTCTAAAGGAGAAGAAACTTTATGCAAAACTGTCTAAGTGCGAGTTTTGGAAAAGTGAGGTGAAGTTTTTGGGTCACGTGGTGAGTAAGAAGGGAATAGCCGTAGATGCAACTAAGGTGGAGGCTGTGATGGATTGGAAGCAACCAACCACCGTGATGGAGATACGGAGTTTTCTGGGTTTAGCTGGCTATTACCGAAGGTTTATCAAGGGCTTTTCACAGATAGCTTTGCCAATGACAAAGTTAACCCGCAAAGACACTCCGTTTGTTTGGACTCCTCAGTGCGAGGAGAGCTTTCAGACATTGAAGAAAAAGTTGACCACTGCACCTGTGTTAGTGTTACCTGAGCCGAACGAGCCATTTGAGGTGTATTGTGATGCCTCATTGAAGGGTCTAGGGTGCGTGCTGATGCAGCATCGTAATGTGGTGGCGTATGCCTCACGACAGTTGAGACCTCATGAAGTTAGTTACCCTACGCACGATTTGGAACTCGCTGCGGTTGTGTTTGCCTTGAAGGTGTGGAGGCATTATCTCTATGGGGTTAAGTTCCAAGTTTTCTCTGATCATAAGAGCTTGAAGTACCTCTTTGATCAGAAAGAGCTTAATATGAGGCAGAGAAGGTGGATGGAATTGTTAAAGGACTACGACTTTGAGTTGCATTGCCATCCGGGAAAGGCGAACGTAGTGGCGGATGCGTTAAGTCGGAAGTCGTTATATGCGGCTTGGATGACGCTTCAAGAGGAGAAGTTGCTAAAGGGATTTGAGAGTCTGAAAATTGGTACTCGAGAAGTATCCGGAACTTTGTGTTTGAGCCGATTAGAGATCTCAAGTGATTTTAAGTCCGAACTCCTAAAGGCTCATCAAAATGATGAAGCGTTATGGAAGGTGTTACCGGCTATTGAGCAAGGAAAACGGTGGAGAGTGTCGGAAGAAAAAGATGGGTTATGGAGATTCAAGGGTAGGATCATTGTGCCGGATGTTGGCACTTTGAGGCAAGATATTTTAAAGGATGCACACCAAAGTGGATTCTCCATTCACCCGGGAAGTACTAAGATGTACCATGATTTAAAGGCGATGTTTTGGTGGCCGGGTATGAAGAATGATGTGGCGGAATATGTATCAAAGTGCTTAACTTGTCAAAAGGTAAAGATTGAACATCAAAGACCTTCTGGGATGTTGCAACCTTTAGAGATTCCGCAATGGAAGTGGGAAAGTATTGCAATGGACTTTGTGTCGGGATTGCCAAGGACTAGGGCTGGTTTTGATGCTATTTGGGTGATTGTGGACCGACTGACGAAGTCAGCTCACTTTTTACCCATTCGGATGACTTACACCCTTGAGGAGCTAGCATGGTTATACATAAAGGAGATTGTAAGACTTCATGGTGTACCTGCTACTATAATCTCTGATAGAGATCCTCGTTTCACTTCAAGGTTTTGGGGTGCATTTCAGAAAGCTTTTGGAACCCGATTAAGCTTGAGCACGGCTTACCATCCTCAAACAAATGGTCAATCCGAGAGGACGATCCAAACACTAGAGGATATGTTGAGAGCTTGTGTTTTGGACCAACCGGCGAGTTGGGATCGGTATATGCCATTAGTGGAGTTTGCATAAAATAATAGTTATCATGCGAGCATCAGAATGGCTCCGTATGAGGCCTTGTATGGGAGGAAATGTCAATCTCCGCTATGTTGGTATGAAGCTGGAGAGAAAAGCTTGTTAGGGCCGGAAATGATAGCTGAGACTACTGAACAAGTCAAGAAAACCTGTGATAGGATGCTTACGGCGCAGAGTCGTCAAAAGAGTTACGTCGATCAGAGGCGAAAGCCCTTAGAATTTGAGGAAGGAGAACATGTTTTCCTTAAGGTTACTCCGACCACAGGAGTAGGTAGGGCAATTAAGGCAAAGAAGTTGAATCCTCGATACATTGGTCCATTTCAGATCCTAGAGAGGATTGGACCGGTGGCGTATCGGATGGCTCTACCACCTCATCTTTGAAATCTGCACGACGTGTTTCACGTGTCGCAGCTTCGGAAGTACACTCCTGATGTTAGCCATGTGTTGGAACCTGAGTCGGTTCAGTTAAGGGAAGATTTGACGCTTCCAGTGGCTCCAGTCAGAATTGATGATACTAGTATCAAACGGTTGCGTGGAAAAGAGGTTTCATTAGTCAAAGTGGCATGGAGTCGAGGCGGTGTTGAGGAACACACTTGGGAACTCGAGTCGGAGATGCGAACGGATTATCCGCATTTATTCTCAGGTATTTGCATTTGAATTTTGTGGGCAAAATTCCCAATTAGGTGGGTAGAATGTAAAACCCGGTTAATTAACGGCTAATTAACCCATAAATGAGAATTTATTCTAGAAAGCCCAAAATATGATTTTTGTGGCTAAATATGATAGAGAAGATTGAGACAAGAATTTCGGTACCAACTTTTTAGAATTCGGACCAAGATTGGACCGAACGGGCCAAACCGGGCCAACTGGACCCAAAGTGGGCCCTTGGCCCAACATAACTAAACCAAAACCCTAGTTTTCAGCATTCTCTCTCCTCACTAAACACACTCACATGCTGAAAATGGAGGCCATGGAGGGGAGAACTCTCTCTCAAGTTCTTTCTCTCACTTAATCTTCAAACCACCATAACTTTTGATCTAGAGCTCCGATTGCCGCTCCATTTGCGGTCACGCGTTCACCGCGGAGAGCTCTACAAAACCCATACAATCAATCTTGAGGTAAGCCACGTGTTTCTGTTCGAAATTCCAGCCCTTATTTTCGAGTTTCATGGGTGAAATGTTGAGATTTTGGGTTCTTTGATGTTATAGGACCCAACTCTCTTGAAGGAGAAGGTTAATCTTGTCTCCTTGGACCTTGGGTGTGGTAAGATTCTCAACCCTAGTGTGATTTGTGATTTTATGATGTTTGGGTTTTGAGATGTTGTGTATGGGTATGATGGTTGTGGCTTAGGTTGTGTATGTGTGGATATTGGAGCTTGATTGGTGACTTTGAAAAGCTTGGGAAGGGTTTGGTGGTGAAAAATCTGTTCTTGGAGGTGTTGAGGCCTTGAGAGCTTGTGGATAAGTGGTTTGGAAGTGCTCCGGTGGAGCTTGGGAAAATCGGCTAAGGTATGGTTTCGGTTTCCCGTATCTAATATGTAATGTGGTAGGAAATACTTAGGCTAGAGGCCCTAAGATAGGCATTGAATGGTTGATGTTGTTAAATGATTGAGATATATGATGTGGTCATATATGTGATGATGATTAATGATACCTTGATGGTATGATGTATGAGAAATATGCATGTTGTGATATATGCTTGATGATTGATTATGGTTGAATTGTGGGTTGAACCATATTGATGGTGAGTATGATGTTGATTGTGTACAATGATGATTATTTGGAATTGGTGTTGTTGAGATTTGGCATGAGGAAGAGTATATGATATGTCAATATGTTTGAGTTTGAGCCACTTGGGTGAAGTGGGTTAAAATGATGAGATAGTGATTTTGATAAATTATGGTAATGTGTCAATGTGTGAGTTGAGGAGGCTTGATGTTGAATTTGATATATATTGATTGATTTCAAAGGAAGGGATGAAATTGGCATGTCTTAATTGGTTTTGAAAAGAGTTGAAAATGGCTTGTTTTGAAAATGGCATATTGTGGTTTTGTATGAAAATATGGTTTTTGGGCATACTTTGAAGGGACATAACTTGGACTACGGATCTCTGTTTTGTGCCAAATCTATTTAGAAATGAAATTGGATCCGGGGAGTCCATGCCGTTCAAAGAACGGGTGAAAAATGATTTAAAATGAGAAAGTTATGTCCGTTGGAAGATTGGGGTTTAAATTGGTGAATTCTGCAGCTTTTAACTTAGAAAATTTTTAGCAGAATGACCCCTTGCGCGTGGGCGCACTTGGCGCGTGCGCGCCGTTCTTCCCGAAAATGCCATCCACGCGTGCGCGTGATGTGCGCGGGCCCGCCGATTGTGCTGCACCCAATGGCCAGCCATTTTCCAGAGAGTTATGCCAGAACTGTGCCAGTGTTGTGCCTGGGGCACGAGAACACCCACGCGTACGCGTGGGTGACGCGTGCGCGCCGATTGGCAAATTTTTAATCCACGCGTTAGCGTGCATGATGCTTACGCGTCGATGAGTTTTTGAGGCCATCCGCGCGTGCGCGTGGTGTGCGCGTGCGCGAGGACCTGTTTTCATCCCAAAGTTGATTTTTGAGTTTTAAAAGCCAAATTTCATACTTCTAAGCCTCCGATCTCACCACTTATATCTTAAATCATTATGATATGTCTAGCTATGAGAAGAAAGGCTAGTGAATGTGGTAACTTGCGAGTGAAGCAAGGGGAAAATGAATGATCAATGAGGATCATTGATGATTATGTGAGATGTGGAGGATGGTGGTGGAAGTGCTTGTATGCCATTGGCCGAAGGGCCGTAATTATTTATGAATATTGGCTGGTTCTGGATTGAACCGTGAGCCGGAATAGCTGTGTATGCTATGAATATTGGCTGGTTATGGATTTAACCGTGAGCCGGATGGCTGATATGGATGTTGATCCATGGATGAGAATTCATGCATGTTTATGCTGAATTATTGATAATTGTGATTTGTACTTCCACTATCGGAGATACGAGTTTCCCTGGGTAGTAGCAGTGGCTAGCCACCACGTGCTCCAGGTTGAGACTCAAAGCTCTTTTGACCCTATGTCATAAGTGTGGCCGGGCACTGTGAAAGACCCGGATGAGCTCGCCCCCGTAAATATTCACCAGTGAAGGTGATGGATATAGATCATGATTATGATCAAGTTTATGATGAGTATAACTCGAGTTGGGGATGCATGACAGAGGGACAGTCCAATGGTTAGCTACCAGGACTTGTCGGGTTGGCTCTATAACCGACAGATGATATCATCAGCCACTAGGGACAGGCATTCATCATATGCATACTATATGAATTGTTTGAGATTGCCTATTTGACTGCATATTACTTGCTAATTGTCTAAATGCCTTAATTGTTCCTACTTGTATATTCCTTGTTTGACATGACTGTGTTTGCTACATTATACTCCTGCTGGTGGTTGGGAGGTTTGAAGGAATTGGAAAGGGAAGTATTAGTTAGACTGAAGAATCTTTAGTCAGATGCCCTTTATGGTTTAGCTTGTTTATAAGCTTTGATATTATCTGGAGGAAGTTCTAGGATTGTCTTCGGCTTTCCGCCATTATTATGTATTATATATGTGGAAGCTGTTACCATGCTGGGGACCTCTGGTTCTCACCCATGCGGATTTTGTGGTTTTTAGATGCAGGATGTACGGTTTCCCGCTGAGGCATGCTGGAGACTTCTAGATTTGCGAAGAACCTCTATTCTCGGGGCTATGTTTTGGTTTATATGTTTTGCTTAGATACTTTTATCTCCATTAAATAATACAAACTGTGATGACTCCTCTTATGGGAGATTTTGGAGAATAGGTTTTATGTATTTGTGTCCCTTTGGGTTTCCTTTAGGGTTTTCCTTATTTTTATCATATGTATATATTGCTACGCTCGGACCGGTTATCTTCGCAGCCGGATTTTGAGTCTTGATATTCCTGTTTTTTACACTCCTTTGTATATATATAATCTCGCGTTGGTTATCCTTGTTCGTTACGTTATCGAGCGAAGTGTTGCGCTTTTGAGTTGCGGTTTTTGTTTACCCCTTTTTCTACAAAGGCTCCTAGTTAAAATCAATCATTCATACTACTATACGTACTAAATTTTTATTTTAGAGGTCGTAATACCTTGCCATCTCTGAATTATGACTTAAGCATAAGACTCTGTATGGTAGGGTGTTACATTTGGAAGCAAAGTAAGATCAAAGGACAAAACCTTTCTACACTTATATAACATATATTTAGATACCTTAAAAAATACACATATGAAAACATGAAAAACAAAAGCTTTACAAGTTGAGTGTCCACTACTACCTCACCCTAGTCCCTGGCTATAAATCTACCTAATATCACTATATATTGAAGAAAAGCAACAAATCAAGAAGGAACATAGGGGTTCAAAAAGTTTTAATACACAGATTTGGATCATACTGCATTATATAAGCAGCACGTTCAAACTCTTCCCTGAGAACCTTGATGCTGTGTTTATCCACCACTCTGCCTAGATCACGAGATATCTCAAAAGGATCCTCCATGCATATCAGATATCGATCATTCCCAACCCTTCTCGTCTAGTCTTTCTCTCGCTTACTATACACCAAAAAGCAAGCATCAAGCATTTAAGATTATATTCAATCATATATAGCTACATCAATAAAAATGTATAAATTAATTTAAATCTGAGCTCCCGACTGCTATTGGAGAGTGAGTTCTTACAAATCTTTTCAATTCTTAGTTTTTTGCGAGGAAATCTCTTAGCATATTTACTTTACATTGAATAGTTTCCTCAAGGTGGTCATCTTACCTAAAAAGAAAAGAACAAGGCATTTATTTCATGTTAGATTATTTCTGTATTTTTCTATAACACTTCAACATAGAAATAGCCAAACAACATTACGCTGAAAGGAGGTTATTAAAATACCAAAACTTGCTGACTTTACCAATATCAGTGGGTAACCCACTCAATGAATTGGTTGAAAGATCCAACACAAGAAGGTTCAATTTGCATGCCTCTACTGGATACTTCTTCACCTGCAATTATAAAAATAGTAGGTGGTTAAGTTAGCAATCTAAAGCAAAGGGGAAAGAGAATGGGAAAAAATGATAGCATGTGCTAGTTATTGCTATTTTTTCAAGAAAATTATATGAACATAGGAGCCATCATCTAACATAATAAACTTGTAAATGTAACTACAAATAATCCTTTCAATCCTGGCTACCTGATTTTAGTGAAGATCAAAGTCCCTAGATGAGAAAGGGCTCCAATCTCCATAGGAACTGTAGAAAGGTTGTTATTCCTAAATAAAGTTTGAAAAAATAAAGCACAATATGTATCAGACATGTAGAAGTTTTGAGTAGAAAAAACCAAGTGCTTAGCATGTTTTCAATAATATGAACACTTGCATATTAATAGGTTAGAATTTGACCCCAAATAAATCTCAGCAAGTGAATGACAACCAATAATTAATGAAGGGATTGATGAGATTCCTGCACAACACATTGATGAGCTATATTTTGTCGGTATAGAATTTTTCAATAGAATTGTGTCGTAAGTATAGTCTAAACCAACATGTTATAACGCATCAAACAAAGAAAGTGTGTGTCCACAATTCAAATCAATAACCGAGAGTATTAGTCTCGAGTCGTTCTCCCTAGGAGTTGCCCTAAGGTGCATATCATTGGCTAGGAGTCTCTTGGTATTTGAGGTTGAATATGAGAAATGTAAACAAGCTTGCATAAAAGTAATGAACAAATAACAATGAAACTAGAGGACGCAAGAGTTTTGAATCAAGCAAGAGTGAATGACAATCAATCAATATAAAAGCCTTGGCTAGGGTTGGGAATTGAAATTCCTATCATCATTATCTCTATCAATTGTGATATCAATTTGTCATTGCTCCACTTAGTTAACCTTTAACAATGAAGGAAAGTCAAGTGGAAATAATCAACTTGAGTCCACAAGTCCTAGTCAAATCCTAGTGAGAGACTAGAGTTAGTGTCATTCAAGTCAATTAGCAATTTCTAACTATCAATCAACAAAAGCTTTGATAATTCAAGTATCTCTAATTATCCAACCCCTAAGCCAAGAGTGAAATTCTACTCCATAGCTAAAGTTGATATTTTCTCAAACAATTGGTAAGCAACAATGGAAGACATCATGAAATTGAGAAAGGAAATTAAATTAAAGCTATCTATTGTAAACAATTAACAGCAATCAACAATTAACAACAATTAGCATGAAATTCCTCAATTCATTAATGGAAATCAAAGTAACAAGGTCTAGATCCAAGATCTACAATAGTAGAGTAACAAAACACTAAATTAAAAGTAGAAGAAGAAGATCTACAACTAGAACAATGTAGAGTTGAATCAAATTTATATCTAACCAAAGAATCCAAGTACAATTGAGATTGAGAAAGCCAAAAACCTAGAGAGAAGTTGGAGTTTCTCTCTCTAAAAGTGTAACTACCAAAAAACTAACTCCCCAAATATCTAAATGTGTGAAAAGTATGTATCTCCTTCAACCCTTGGTTCTTTTAATCTTTTCCCGCCAGAATTCTACCCAGAATTGGGTTGGAAACCTCTCTGAAATCGCCAGGCACATTTTCATTAAAGAGTCACGTGCGCACGCCACGCGTACGCGCAAGTCACACGTACGCGTCGATGGGCTTTTACGATGTACGCGTGTGCGCCAAACGTGCGTGTGCGTCGTTTGAGAATTCTGCCTAGCTACGCAGAAGTGTCGACTTTTGCGCGCCAATTCCAAATCTGCGCTCCCACGCGTGCGCGTAGGTTACGCGTGCGTGCCGATGCCAATACTTCAAAACTCTATTTTTATGCTCCTTCCACTTATGCAAGCTTCCTTTCCCTCTTATAGGCCATTCTTGCCCCCTAAAAGCATCACTTAACAAACAGATCACGACATCAAATGGTAATAAGGGAGATCAAAATATAGCTTATTTAGAGCCTAAAAAACATGCTTTCAACCATTAAGCAAAACTAGGAAGGAAACACAAAACCATGCATTTTATGTGGATAAGTGTGAAGGAAGTTGATGAAATCCTCTAGATTACGCACAAAATATATCACGAAATAGTGGCGCATCAAATCTCCCACACTTAAACCAAGCATGTCCTCATGCTAAAGGTTAAAGACCAAAGAAATAGGAGAAGGAGTTTATTGATGTACTATCTACCTAGATGCATACAACTAATGCAAATGTATCTACCTACTTGATCAAAGGTGGATCAATTCCCAAGAATACACAAATGAGCACAAAGGGCCAAAGTGACAACAATTCATGAGCCTACCAATCTAATCATCAAAGTGAAGTGTATATAACTTGCATGAAGAAAGCTTGTGAAAGCCAGGAACAAGGAGTTGAGCATCAAACCCTCACCGGAAGTGTTTGCACTTTAGTCGCTCAAGTTTTTGGGGTTGATTCACTCAATCCTCCTCTAATCATGCTTTCTAGGATTTGTTTTTCATCTAACAATCAACACTTATTCAATGCATGCGTACATATATCATGAGGTCTTTTCTTAGGTTGTAATGGGGTTAGGGTCAAGGTAGGGTTATATATATGGATAAGTGAGCTCAAGATTTAAATCTTTGATCAATATAAGCTTCCTACCTAACCTATACAACAACCTATAACAATCTAAGACAAGCCTGACTACCCATTCTTCACCCTTTCACATACTCATGCATTCTTTCTTTTTACCACAACACATATGCATTGATCATTATTGAGCTTCACCTTGGGTATTTTATCCCCCTTTTTATTTCTTTTCTCTTTTTTTTTTCTTTTGATATTTACATATTTTTTTTCTTTTTATTTTCTCTTTCTCTTTCTATTTTTTTTCTTTTTGCAATATAGCATATACACAAGCATCAATGCGTATGGTTTTACATTTAATTAACACATGAGTATGTACCCAATTTCTAATATTTTCAACAAAATACAAAAATACACATCCTTTCCCAACCAATGTCCCAAGTTCCCCACACTTGAATGATACACACTTTCACTAGCCTAAGCTAATCGAAGATCTAAATAAAGGATATTTATTATTTTTCGCTTCAAGGCTTGTAATGTGCTAATATTTAGAATAAAGGGGATTAAAATAAGCTCAAAGTTGGCTAACAATGGTTGATGAAAGGTAGGCATTTTGGGTGAGTGAGCTAAATGAAATGATGGCCTCAATCATATATATGCATTCATACACGGAAGAGTGGACATAAAGAATCAAACAAATCAAAGATCGCACTCATAGAAAGAGAACAATGCACACAAGAAGGAAATAAAATGGTTGTAAGATGTAACTACACCATTAGGCTCAAAACTCACATGCTTGTGTTCTTATCTCAAAACCATGTTCCAAAATACATTCTTCAAGCAAGATTAATACAAAAAAATTTTTGAAATTGGTAGGGTGCCCTATAGATGATTTCTTGGAGAAAAAGTTATCACCCTAACTATCCAAGTAGTCCTAACATGCAAAAAGTGTTCAAATACAAAGACTAACCATGCAATCTATTCTAACTAACGAGAGAAAAATCAAAATCATGGGAGTTGAAGGGAGAAGAGATGTTACCTATAGAAGTCGGTAACCGACCTCCCCACACTTAAAAGTTTGCATGGTCCTCCGTGCCTTGGGTGATACGCAAAGTGGAATTGAGGTCACCACGTCCATCATCTGTGTCCTGAGTACTCGCTTCACTGTGGACCGAAGTAGATGTGGAAATGTCCGAGGCATCCGTAGTTAGGTTGACATAATCCCAAAGCTTCTTGTAGTAAGAAAATCAGCGCTTGTTGTGCCTCTCATACAGATCTACCTTCTCATGGAGCTCTACAAGCAGTTGATGGGTTGACTTAGGCGGTGCGGATGAAGTGGCAAGAATGGTGGAAGAAGGGGCTATGTCAAGGCTCGGGGTGTCCATGGGAGGCTGAAGATATTTCCCACTTGGGTTGAAAGCGCCCTCTGCCAGAATTATAGCTCTCATGTCTGTAGCCTCGCAAGGAACACTAGCAGTGGCAACCAAGTCAGATACCAATGCAAGAAATGGTAGATTACACTTGGCATGGACTCGACCCATCACTTGTCGGATGAGGAGGGGGATCTTGACCGGCCTCTCCGTGAGTACGCAGCAAACAAGGAGGGCGAGGTCCATCATGATGGATAACTTATGGGTGCTAGGCTGCACGTAGTAGGATAGGATCTGAGCCCATGCTCTAGCCACTACAATAAGGTAACGCGCATCAATGCTCTTGGGCCGGGATCTCCGGCTTCCCCGGGTCTAAAATGTCTCTGGTATGGCAATAACCCGGCAGATAGCATCCCAATAAAAAACAAACTCAAAGTCATCACGCTGGTGCAAGACCTTTTGGTAACCATCCATTTCCTCCGATATGGGTAAAACATTAAGCACTTGCCAAATAGCCTCTTCTGAAACCGGGACTTGCTTCCAACGCACATATACCGACTGAAGAGAAAGAAGGTGGTAGTTGGTGTAAAACTCTACCACCCAAGAGAGATTGGCCTCTTGTGGTCGTCGCATGAGAAATCCCCATCCTCGCCGCTCAATGCGGGGCAACACATAATGAACAATGTGGTCCGGTGGGGCAAGTAGGTGTTCGGGATGATAGCTCCTCTCAACTATGGCGGGGAACATGAGCTCACAGAAGCGGTTGGAAAACCTTGTGGAGTCCCTTGCTAGCTTGCTCTTCTCTTGTTCATCAATGTGAACAATTGTCTTTGCCTTCTTTGAGAGGGGTTTAGCTCCTAGTGTAGGGTGCGCTTTGGAGGTTGATTTTCGGGGTGCCCTTCTAGTGGCTGGTGTCTTTGACACCTTCTCCTTGCCTTTCTTGGTAGCCATCTTAAAAAGGGAGGAAAAGGGAAAACGTTAAACCCAAATAACCAATATTTGGAAAGTAACATGCAAGTGATAAGTAGTGCCCAAAAGGGAATGGTGTGTCTTGAGGATGTGACAGCTGCAACATGTGGTCAAGACAACAATAAAATCAAGGGGAATAACACTTAGCATGGGATACAAGAGTGGGTAAAGCATGCAATAAGGCATGAGAAAGGTAAACTCAAGCCTTAACAATAATGAAGCAAGTCATGGAAATGAGCATAAGAATAGTCTACATGAAGCAAATTAGGCTCAATACTTAAAAAGAAAGTCAAGTGTATGAAGAAGAGGCACCAAGTTGAGAACACAAAGTCAAAATTGAATTGAAATGGTGTGGGTGCTTTTCATTAAACACTCGGTGTGAAACATTCAATATATGAGCAAGTAGGAAGAATGCAAACATGTACAAGCTCAAATGAAATACCAAACAACAATACAACACCACCTAGTCATAAAGGAATCAAGAAACAACAAAATGACCCATCAAAGCAAGATAAAACTCAAAGTTCAACACCCATGGGAAAGATAAAAAGGAGGAAAGCAAACAAATAAGAATCAAGTAATAGAAGTTCACCTAAGAAGAAAAGAGAAAGAGAAATCAAATGCAACCAATAAAAGAAAGAAAACTCATAAGAAGAGATGAGAATGAGAAGTGAGGGTGTACCTTGAAAAGAAGGAGAAATCAAGTTGGGATGTAAGTGGAAAATAGGAGAGGATGTAGAAGGAAATGGGAGAAGAGAGAAAGTGTGGAGCCGCCGGAGGCGGCGGTGGTCATTGGAGGTGATGTCCTGCCAGAGACAGGGATGAGGATGGTGATGGGAGAAGGGAGAAGAAGTAATGGAAGAAAGAAGTGGGAAGAAGTGAAAACAGGGTGCCCTATGTTTCAGGGGCGTCAGAGGATCGACGCGTACGCACGATCCACGCGTCCGCGTGAATGGGAGATAAGAGAAGGGGCGCGTACGCGTCAAGGACGCACACGCGTGGGTAGGTTTGTGCCTTAGGCACAAAGCTGGCACAAAGTAGGCCTAACTCTCGGGTTGGTTGTACCAAGAATGGCGTGCAGCACCATCGACGCGTACGCGCATAGCACGAATATACGTGGATGAACAAAAACAGCGATCGACGCGTACGCGTCGCCCACGCTTACGCGTAGGTCGCCTGGCACAAAATGGGCATAAAGTAGGCACAACTCTCGGGTTCAACATGGCTAGGGTTGAATTTGTTTTAGTACTTAGGAGTTTATTTCTTTCTTTATTTCTTTTTGATATACTTTGTTTTTATTTCCTCTTTTCCATATGAATTCTCATCCTTGTGGTTTTGGATATGGTTATGACTATGTTGTAGGTGATCAAAAATTTAATTATGGCTTACATTTTGGGAGAGATGAATTCTTGAGAAGGGAGCCACATCCATATGAGCAATCATCATGGCAACCTCCTCACTCAATCTATTATGATGGTAATCCCTCCTATAATGCATATCATTCTAATGGATAGGATGGTTCTTATCATGATTATGCCACTCAACCACCATCATCCCATGCACCATACTATCAACAGAGTTCTTAAACACCATCATTCCAACTACTATATTCTCAATCCACATCCTATTTTCATCAACCACCTCCATACAATCCTAATCCATATCCTCCATATGCACACACTTATAACCATTATGAACAAGCACCCATGGAACCACCACCACTTCAACATCACTACCCTCACAATCCTCCTTTTTCCTCCAACCAAGGCTCTATGGATGATACACTTGGTATCATTCCTCAAGAGCAAGAAGAGCTCTAAACCACACTCACTAGTTTCACCTCTGCCCTCCAAGAGCTTATATTCCATATACCTCTATCTTCTACCAACAACCAAAACACCTTCCAACCTCCAAGCTTTGATCAACCTCCTTTCCAACCACATGATGAATTCTCCTTTCCATCACTAAAGCAAGTCCACGAATAATTGTGGAGAAGCAACTGAAGAGAAGAGTATAAGGGAGATTTTAGATCTCAACTTGAGAACAAGGAAATGGAGTATGCTTTGCAACAAGTGGAAGGGATGAAGATTGTTGAAGAAGAAGAAGTGGAAGAAGACCTAGGGGAGGTTGAACAAAAAGGAAACTCCATCATTGAAGACAACTCGACACCAAGTGACAATGGTGATCTTGTTGAAGCTTCTTCCATGAGATGTGAAACCAATGTTGAGGAGGAATGTGCACAACATCTAATACATATTCTTATTAATGAGAAAGAGTTGGAAGAAGTTAGCAAACAAGAGGATATTGAAAAAGGTTGTCAAAAGATAGAAGTCATCAAGGAGGAGCCAAAGGAAGTGGAGCCTACAATGTCAAGACCATTGGATATCTTTCTTGCTAAGTTACCATCCAAACTACAATTGAATGGGTAATAATCTCATCTTCTAATTTCCTTGGCCCGTATCAATATGCATTGTTAGAAATGGATCGTCAACTTAGAGCTATGTGTGGGTTAGAAAGTAGAAAAGAGTTGGGTGTTAGTTGACAACAAGAATCAAGGTGACAATTGGTACTCGCTTGAGATCTCTTGGTAGCTTGATGCGCCTAGTTTGGGATCCCGGAGGCTATTGGAAATGCAAGCATTGGTGGGGATTCAAGGAAGAGTTCAAGCATAAGCCACCCTAGCAAGGACCCCACCAAATGTCCAACTTAAGGACTTTAAATAAAAGTGTTAGGTGGGAGACACCTCACCATGGTAAACTCTTTCCATTCTCTTGTAAATATAATCAATGAGTGATTTGAGTTGCCATTGTAGGTAGTTTTCTTCTTTGAATATTCTTGTTTTAATACTTGGGTTGTTAGTTTGTTTAAATTGCACTTTTGTCTTGAATTGCATTTTGCTTGAAGTGCAAGTTTTGTTTGTTGTGTCTTCAAAAATTTTTCAAAAAAAAAAACTAAAAAAAGAAGGGTCAATCCACGCTTAATCGTGGGCCATGCTTATGCGTGGATTGCCATATGGGGATCTCTGGTACAAAAACCAGAGAGTTGTGCCCACTTTATGCCTACTTTGTGCCAGTACACCCACGCATAAGCATGGGCAACGCTTACGTGTTGATTGCCCCTGCTGTAATCCACGCGTAAGCATGGGCAACGCTTACGCGTGGATTGTCCCTGCTGCAATCCATGCTTAAGCGTGGGTGACGCTTATGCATGGATTGCACCCTGTTTTTATTCCTTTCTCCTTTCTTCTTCTTTCTTTCCACCTTTCCTTTTCTCTCTTCTTCCTTTCTTACTTTCTTCTTCTTCCTATCTTCAAAAAAAATTTCTTTTCTTCCATTTTCTTTTATTGCATTTTCTTATTTTCATTTATTGCATTTTAATTTTGTGTTTATAGCTTGTTCTTATTTTATTTTCTAAGTTTCTCATTTTAATAATGGTGTTGAATTCTCTTACTCAATTGTTGAGAATTTCTTGCATTATTTTGGTGCTTCGTGACTTGTTTAGCATTAATGGTGATAATTGTTACATACATAAGATTAGTGCTTTAGTCCTTCCTAACTCATTATTCTTTGTTTTTGTACCTCATTATCATTGAGTTAGGATAGGATCAGTCGCTCTCATGCTTATCACTAATCTTGTCCGTGTCAACTCTTTCTTGTTTGAACTTGATGCTCAACATGCTCTTCATGCTTTGGCTTTACTCTTGCATCAAATATTAGTTAATATGCCTTAGCTTATATTGTTTTCTCACTCATATGTCGTAGCTACCATATAGTTGAGAACCTTACTCTTATTTGGCATTAGCCCCCGCCTATGTTCTATCTGCTTTGATATCTTTGTTGTAGGCTTAATTTTCTTTCTTTTTCTTTCCTTTTAGGTTGGCCACCAAAAGAGGAAACGGAAAAGCTTCTAAAGGGGGCGACAAACAAGTCATCCGCACAATCTTTTGAGGAAGCTCATCAATTGTAGCAACTTGTCCACCTTTCTCTTCTTTGCATGCACCGAGGACGGTGCAATCTTCAAGTGTGGGGAGGTTATCTGACCGATCTCCATGGGTAACAATTTCCTTTTTCAACACCAGTTCTTGATTTTCTTTGTTAGATTAGTTGTTGCATTGCATGATAGGTTGTATGATAGTTAGAGTTTATACATATTTTTACGACTTCCTTTTTAGGTTAGGACTACTTGGTTAGGGTGATGATTTCTTTTCCAAGAAAATTGTTTTAGGGTGCCTGATAAACCACTATTTCATAGTTTATATTGTATTTAATTGAGTGGTTTTATCAAGCTTTTCACCCACTTATTCATAGGATTTGCATGATTTTATAATTCCTTCCTAGTTTAGTTCTATGATTGAAAATGTGCTTCTTTGGTCTTAATTTAGCTAATCTTAATCCTCTCTTATTACCATTCGATGCCTTGATCTGTGTGTTAAGTGTTTCAGGCTTCATAGGGCAGGAATGGCTTAGAGAATGAAGACGAAGCGTGCAAAAATAGAAGGAACACAAGGAATTGAGGAGATGACTAGCGAGTAGTCACGCGGTCGCATGGCTCACGCGACCGCGCAAAATGGAAGAAATCAGAGTGACGCGTTCGCATGCCTGACGCGACCGCGCGGATTGGAAGCTGCACGAACGACGCGAATGCGTGGGCGACGCGCACGTGTGGTACGAAAAACGCTGAGTGACGCGATCGCGTGGACGACGCGAACGCGTGACGTGCGCGATCTGCAGAATTACAAAAGTCACTGGCAGAGATTCTGGGCCACATTTCAACCCAATTTTTGGCCCAGAAACACAGATTAAAGTCAGGGAACATGCAAAGACTCAACATGCTTTTCATAACTCACAATTTTAGGTTTTAGATGTAGTTTTTAGAGAGAGAGGTTCTCTCCTCTCTCTTAGGATTAGGATTAGGATTAGGATTTTTAGAATTAGGATTTCATCTTCATCAATCACAGGTTCAATGTTCCTTTATTTATTTTCCACTTTTATTTATTACTTTAGTTGATTACTTGATGTTGCCAATTTGGCTTATGGATTCCTATGTTCAATCTAACTTTCTATTTAATATAATTCGAGGTATTTCAGATCTATGATTTGTTTCTTTTATTTATGATATAAATAATTTAGATTTTTCTACCTTTTGGCTTTGGTTGATTAATTGGTAACTCTTGAGTTATCAAACTCATTGTTGACTGAAAATTAAAATTCTTCAAGAATTAATTTGAATTCCAATAACTCTAGTTTTTCCCAAGGAAAGACTAGGACTTGAGGAATCAAAATTAATTCATCCACTTAACTTACCTTCATAGTTAGAAGTTGACTTAGTGGGAGAAAAATCCAATTCTCATCACAATTGATAAGGATAACTGGGATAGGACCTCCAGTTCTCATACCTTGCCAAGAGCTTTACTAGTTATTATTTTGACGACTTGTTATTTTATATTACTTGTTCAACCCTTTTGAAAACCCCAGAATATACCTTTGCATAACCAATAATAAGAACATACCTCCCTGCAATTCCTTGAGATGACGACCCGAGGTTTAAATACTTCGGTTATCAATTTATTTAGGGGTTTGTTACTTGTGACAACCAAAACGTTTGTACGAAGGGATTTTCTGTTGGTTTAGAATCTATACTTACAATGCGACTTTATAGAATTCTTTACTAGCAAAAATCCCGACGTCAAAATGGCGTCAAAATGTTCGGACACTCAAGGAACCCCCATGGCTTCATGTGGACAATCTAATGAAGAACGTAGCATGAAGGAGACATTAGAAATTCCGGTGGACAGTAAGGAGCATGAATTTGTACTGGAACAAGTGGAGGAAGCCAAAATTATTGAAGAAGAAGAAGTGGTTGAAGACTTAGGAGATGCTGAACCTCCATTGGAAAGTCCATTCATAAAGCCTCCTTCCAAGATGCTTGAAATTAATGTTGAGGAGGGTGTACAACCTCCAAGGCATATCATGGTTAAAGACTTGGAAGAAGTTTATCAAGAGATGGAAATTCAAGAAGAAAAAGCACAACCTCCCATGCTCTTGGTAAGCAATGAAGAAAAGATTAAAGTGGAAGAAAGCTACCAAGAGGAAGAGGTTGAAATTGAAGAAGCTTGCAAAGAGGTGGTAGTTGTCAAAGAAGAACACAAAGGAGTAGTGCTTGCAAGTTCATTTGAAACCCCTCCCCCTAAGTTGCCATCATCCTTCACAACATTCAAGTGGGTAAAATTCATATCCCTTAGCTTTCTAATTCCACTTGAATATGGGCTACTGGAGACAGATGGTCAACTTAGAGTTCTCTGTGGCATCAAGAGTAAGAGGAAGATGGTTAGTGGTAAGAGTTGTCCTGCAAGGTTCAACATGGTTATATGCTCAAAATTTAAACGCAAAGATTGGTGTAAAGCTCAACTGAATGGGTCTAGGAAGTTGTTTGGCCGCTTCAGTGAGAATTCCGATTGCCTGCCACCCGGTTGGAACACTAAGGATCAACAAGAAGACGGGTGTAAAAGCAAGGTTTGGGACCCCAGAATTTATTGTGGCAATCAACACTCTTGGGGCCTTGTCACTTGCTTTAACTTACTTGAAGGCTTTCTGTGCCTAGTTTGGGACCCCGGAGGCTACTGGAACTCCAAACATTGGTGGAGATTTCTAGATGAGTTCAAGCACAAGCCGCCATAACAGGAAGCTCCTCAAATGTCAACTTAAGGACTTTAACTAAAAGTGCTAGGTGGGAGACAACCCACCATGGTATGATCATTCCATTTTCAGTTTTAATTTTAGTCTGTTTTTGAATTTTCATTGAACCTAGAATCATGCATAGCATTCATATTAAACATTGCATTCTACATACTGCATTAAAAAAAAAACACGCACGCGACGCGGCAGCGTCGTTGACGCGTCCGCATCATAGGTGCATTGGAAAGAAAAGAAAAGTGAACAGAGAGTCACGCGAGAGCGTGGCTAGAGGCGTGCCTTTGGCATAACTAATCCCACGCGACCGCGTCGCTAACGCGTCCGCGTCTCATGGGAAAAATGCCTCCCACGCGTCCGCATCACCCACGCGGACGCGTGACCTGAAATTCGACATAAGAAAGGGTGCATGACTGAAAGTTGTACTAGAGTGGTGCTGGATTGGTGCTGAACGCACAAGCCTTACCACGCGGACGCATGACTGACGCGTCCGTGCCACATCCCTAGAATTTGGCAATAATGAATTTTGAACAGAGAGTTGTGCGAATGCGAGGCTGCCCTCGCGCCAGTAGCACAAAATGCGTCACGCGTCCGCGTGACCGACGTGACCGCGTCAATTAATTTAAGTGCAAGTCGCGCGACCGCGTTCTCCACGCGTTCGTATCGCTTGCGCCGCACAGCTTACCCTAAATTGCCAATATATCTTATCTTTTCTTTCCCAATCCTAATTTTTACTTCTCCCTTCTTATTTCTTTCTTCTTATTTCTTTGTTCCTCCTTTCTTACTTTCTTTTTCTTTTCTATTGGTGTTACAATTCTCTTCTTCAACTATTGCATCTTTTCTTGGATTATTCTAGTGCTTCATGACTTGTTTTATTCTGATTGGTTAATATTATTTAAATCAATGCTACTTTTTATAATACTGATATTCCTTTTGCATTGATATGCACTTATACTATCTTGCATTACCCACACTCTCTTCTCCATTGTTGTAACTTTTGCACTATTGATATGCCATTTGCTTCCACTTTTTTCTCACTTGCATGTTGTAGCTACCATGTAATTGAGACCTTTATTATTTGACATTAACACCCATATGTTATTTACGTTCTTATCTTTATTTTTGGGTTACTTTTCTTCTTTTCCCCTTCTTCCAGGATGGCCACCGAAGAAGGGAAAAGGAAAGCTTCTAAATGGGGAGACAAACAAGTCAATCTGCACAATCTTTGGAGAAAAGCATCAGTTGAAGCCACCCGTCCATCTGCACATCTTAGCATGCACCGAGGACGGTGCAATCCTTAAGTGTGGGGAGGTGGATACCAATCTCCACGGGTTAGTTAGTCTCTTCTCAACACCAATTTTTGTTTTTCATTGTTGCATTTGCATGTTTGATTGCATGTTTGTTTGATTTTGTGCATATATTACCATGGTTGAAGTAATATTTTCTTTTTCAAGAAACTTTTTATAGTATTTCACTAATTTAAATTAAAAACTTAAAAAAAAACTTGTATGAAGAAATATTATTTTGGAACATAGTTTAAAGTTCGAACACACAAAACCAGTGAGATTTTGAACCTATTTGATTGGTTACATTTTATCAACCAATATATTTTATTTTTGTGTGTTATTCTCTCTAAAATTGTAATCTGTCTTACTTAATTCTATATTTCCACTGTTTGATATATGCATGCACTTATATGATTAAGGCCTTGTTTCACTGAGCTAACATACCCATATGGCCTTACCTTTTATTATCCTTTGCAAACCTATGTTGAGCCTATTTTACCCCTTGTTCTTTACTTTAGCTCATCACTAACTCTAAGCGGAAAACAATAATGTCCTTAATTTGAATCCTTGATTAGCTTAGAATAGTGAGAATCCTCATGATTTAAGTGTGGGAAAAAGTGGGTATGGAAACGTTTGGTTTGGGAATTGAGTATGCTAGACTTTGTGTGAAAATATGAAAAATGTTAAGAACATGTTTATGCATTCAAAACCTTAATCATATGCATTGAAAAAAAAAAGTAAAAAAGAAAAAAAGCAAATAATAAAAGGGGACAAAATGCCCCAAAGTAAGTGTTGGTATCAATGCATATGTACTGAACTCAAATTTAGGATGCATGAATATATGGAAAACAAAGTTAATGGGAAGTTAGATTTTGTATTTTAATTAAATGAATTGTCTTAAGTTAGGTGGAAAGTTTATGTTTTAAGGATTCAGATTTTAGTCCACTTGGCCAAATACAATCCTACCTTGACCCTAGCCCCATTACAACCCTTAAAAGACCTCTTGATTTATGTATTAGTGCATTAAATTTTTGTTGATTGTTAGATGAAGAGCAAGATATAGAAAGCAAGATTAGTAGAGAGTTGAGAGAATTGACCCTAGACACTTGAGAGTTAGAGTGATATACACTACCAGTAAGGGTTCAGCGCTCAATTCTATGTTCCCTGCTTTCATTAGCTATCTTTTTCTTGCAAGTTATTTGTATTGTATTTTGTGATTTGAATTAGTGAAATCCAGCTAATATTTATTCTTGAAAGATTTATTTACTTTTTCACCAAGTAGGTAGAATCATTTTAGCATGAAGATGCATTCACATTCATAGGTTGCATTGCATGAGTCTTGCCTTTCCCTACTCATTTATTTAGTCTCCTTGAGCTTAGCATGAGGACATGCTAATGATTAAGTGTGGGGAGGTTGATAAACCACTATTTCATGGTTTATATTGTATTTAATTGAGTGGTTTTATCAAGCTTTTCACCCACTTATTCATAGGATTTGCATGATTTTAAAATTCCTTCCTAGTTTAGTTCTATGATTGAAAACATGCTTCTTTGGTCTTAATTTAGCTAATCTTAATCCTCTCTTATTACCATTCGATGCCTTGATCTGTGTGTTAAGTGTTTCAGGCTTCATATGGCAGGAATGGCTTAGAGAATGAAGAGGAAGCGTGCAAAAATGGAAGGAACACAAGGAATTGAGGAGATGACCAGCGAGAAGTCACGCGGTCACATGGCTCACGCGACCACGTGAAATGGAAGAAATCAGAGTGACACGTTCGCATGCTTGACGCGACCGCGCAGATTAGAAGCTGCACGAACGACGCGAATGCATGGACGACGCGCACGCGTGGTACACAAAACGCTGAGTGACGCAATCGCGTGGACGACGCGAACGCGTGACGTGCGCGATCTGCAGAATTACAAAAGTCACTGGCAGAGATTCTGGGCCATATTTTAACCCAGTTTTCGGCCCAGAAATACAGATTAAAGTCAGGGAACATGTAGAGACTCAACATGCTTTTCATAACTCATAATTTTAGGTTTTAGATGTAGTTTTTAGAGAGAGAGGTTCTCTCATCTCTCTTAGGATTAGGATTAGGATTAGGATTTTTAGAATTAGGATTTCATCTTCTTCAATGACAGGTTCAATGTTCCTTTAATTTATTTTCCACTTTTATTTATTACTTTAGTTGATTACTTGATGTTGCCAATTTGGCTTATGGATTTCTATGTTCAATCTAACTTTCTATTTAATATAATTCAAGGTATTTCAGATCTATGATTTGTTTCTTTTATTTATGATATAAATAATGTAGATTTTTCTACCTTTTGGCTTTGGTTGATTAATTGGTAACTCTTGAGTTATCAAACTCATTGTTGACTGAAAATTGAAATTCTTCAAGAATTAATTCGAATTCCAATAACTCTAGTTTTTCCCAAGGAAAGACTAGGACCTGAGGAATCAAAATTAGTTCATCCACTTAACTTACCTTCATAGTTAGAAGTTTACTTAGTGGGAGAAAAATCCAATTCTCATCACAATTGATAAGGATAACTAGGATAGGACCTCCAGTTCTCATACCTTGCCAAGAGCTTTACTAGTTATTATTTTGACGACTTGTTATTTTATATTACTTGTTCAACCCTTTTGAAAACCCCAAAATATACCTTTGCATAACCAATAATAAGAACATACCTCCCTGCAATTCCTTGAGAAGACGACCCGAGGTTTAAATACTTCGGTTATCAATTTATTTAGGGGTTTGTTACTTGTGACAACCAAAACGTTTGTACGAAGGGATTTTATGTTGGTTTAGAATCTATACTTACAACGCGACTTTATAAAATTCTTTACTAGCAAAAATTCCGACGTCAGCGCCCTACCAATTTGAAAAGTACTTTTGTTAAACTTGCTTGAAGAATTTATTTTGGAACATGGTTTTTGAGCTAAGAACACAAGTATGTGAGTTTTGAGCCTAATTGTGTGGTTACATCTTATAACTATTTATTTCCATTCTTGTGTGCATTGTTCTCCTTCTATGATTGTAATCCTTGATTTGTTTGACTCCTTATGTCCATTATTCTATGTATACATGCGTTTATATGATCGAGGCCATCATTTCATTTAGCTCACTTACCCAAATAGCCTACCTTTTACCTACCGTTGTTAGCCAACTTTGAGCCTACGATTAACCCACTTTGTTCTTTAATTTTGCACATTACAAGCTTTAAAGCGAAAAATAATAAATGTCCTTTATTTGGATCTTTGATTAGCTTAGGCTAGTGAGTGTGAGTATCATTCAAGTATGGGAAAACTTCGGACATTGGTTGGGATAAAAGGGTGTTTTGTATTTCTATTAGGGATTTAGGAAATTGGGTACATGCTCATGTATTAATTATATGTAAAACCATATGCATTGATGCCTTCGTATATACTTTATTGTGAAAAATAAAAGAAAAAATGATAAATAAAAAGAAAAAAATATATATGAATAAAAAGAAAAAAATATAGAAAAAAAAAGAAACAAAAAAGTAATAAAAGGGGACAAAATGTCCCAAAATAAAGATTAATAAAGATCAATGCATATGTGTGGTAATTAAAAGAAGATGCATGAGTATGTGAAAAAGTGAAGAATGGGTAGTTAGGCTAGCACTTAAAATGTATAGGTTGCCATATGTTAGGTAGAAATTTTAAGTTGATCAAAGATTCAAATTCTAGTCCACTTAACCATATACAATCCTACCTTGACCCTAGTCCCATTACAACTTATGAAAAGACCTCATGATGAATGTATGCATGCATTGAATAATTATTGATTGTTAGATGAAAAACAAATCTTGGAAAGCATGATTAGGAGAGAATTGAGAGAATCGACCCTATACACTTGAGCGATTAGAGTGCAACCACTTTCGGTGAGGGTTCGATGCTCAATTCCTTGATTCCTGGCTTTCATGAGCGTTCTTCTTGCAAGTCTATTTGAACTTCATTTTTATACTTGAATTGGTAGGATTCATGAATCGTCATATGACCTCAGCCCTACCTGTTTATACATGCTCTTGGAGGATTGATTTATTTTTAACCAAGTAGGTAGAATCATTTTGCATTTAGTTGCATTCATTTAGATAGGATGCATATAGATAGGTTGCATTGAATAAATGTCATACCCTTTGTTTCCTTCTTAATTTAGCATGAGGACATGCTATGGTTTAAGTGTGGAGAGGTTGATAAACCCCATTTTTAGGGTTTATCTTGTGTTGAATTTAGAGGATTTTGACAACTTTTCTCCCATTTATTCACTAAAATAGTATAGTTTTGTAAATTACTCAACCAAAGCCAAGAGGAGAAAGATCTAGCTCATAACTAAAAGAAGTATTTCATCAAACACATAAAAGGCAATAAAGATAAACAACATGAATTGCAAGAATTAAAGAGAGATCTAACTACAAAGACAAGAGATCAATAATAGAAAACCAAAGCAAACATGAAAAGACATGGAAATCATAAATTGCATTGGAAGGGAAATGGAGATCTACATAAAAATTCATAAACTACAACTAACAAAACAAGGAAATTACAAGAGAAGTAGAATGCTACAACTACAAGAGAACAATTAAAGATGAAAAAGGAAAATTAAAGCAAAAGAAGTAGTAGATCTAGATCTAAAACTAAGAACCATAATCTAGAGAGAAGAGAGCTTCTCTCTCTAGAAACTAACTAAAGCATCATGAAAACTAAACTAAAACTCACTAACTAACTAATTGGTTCACCCCTCTTCAATCCTTGGGTTAAATAGCATCATAAATGAGTTGGATTGGACCCAAAATGCTTCAGAAATCGTTGGCCGCGAGTTGCCTTTAGTGAGTCACGTGCGAGCATCAACGTGTACGCGTGGGTCACGCATACGCATCCCTAAACGCCAGGAAACTATGGAAAATTTTATATTATTTTGAAGCCCTGGATGTTATCTTTCCAACGCAACTGAAACCGTCTCATTTGGACCTCTGTAGCTCAAGTTATGATCCATTAAGTGCGAAGAGTTTAGGATTGACAGCTTTGCGATTCCTTCATTTCTTCATGAGTTCTCCATTTTTACATGCTTTTCCTTCGTTCCTTTAATCCAATCTTTGCCTCCTAAACCTGAAATCACTTAACAAACATATCAAGGCATCTAATAGAATCAAGGTGAATTAAATTTAGCTATTTTAAGTCCTAAAAAGCATGTTTTCACTCTTAAGCACAATTAAAGGAGAATTTACAAAAGCATGCTATTTTAGTAAATAAATGGGAGAAAAGTTGACAAAACTCTCTAAATTCAACACAAGCTAAACACTAAAAATGTATCACACATAGACACAAGATTACAAAATCTTCTGGAAAGCTTGCAATAAGATTGTTTGATCCCTGGAAAAAGGATTATCATGAACTCCATGTCATCAACAGAACAGAAAATGCAGAATCAGTTGCCAAAAAGAATATTCTTCTTTTCTCTCATTTTACTATATTTCTAGTTTTCTACAGTTCTACATTATTCTACAGTTGACATCAAGAGAACATATAAGAATTTACATTTTTAAAAGAGTATAACTACATATATTTGAATCCGTAAAATTGAAAATTGAACTTGTCTATTATAAAATGTATAATATGGATTTTATACAAATTGAAACTTACCTATCACGACAAAAATTTATATTATCTTTGATGTTCGATCCACCAGAACCAGAATTATCCTCTGAATACAATTTGCTGGGGACTACACCAGCTTCTGCTTAGACTTTAACCTCAAATTAAGAAGGAAATATTCAAACTTCTGCAGGGAAGAAAAATAACTTTCATAGGAAGTAAAGTTCTGACAGTTTTTTCCTTGAATGGATCTAAAATCAGGGTCTTCCATACTGACATAATCAAATGCAGTAACTACAGACTGGAAAGTGATATAAATGGAGCAATCCTATGTTTATGGTTCCTAGAAAGACACAGAAATAACTTTTAATTGATGTCAGACCATGCTTAAGCAATAAATCTTGAAGATATGATTGAGGAAGAAGGAGATAGTGATAGTGTTGGAAGAGGAAAACCATTATCTAGAAGGATCAATGAAAGAAAGCAGCTGCAAATATATTGGACATTCTCTGCTTCTCTCTAACCTGAAGAAAACAGAAATTACATAGTTCTTTTATCATTGCGTGTTATTTTCATAGCTCTTTATTTAACTAAAGGATTGTTCTGATGGTTTCCCTATGAACTATGGTGTTCATTCAAATCATAAATTCTTTAAGGGACCTCCCTGTCAACTATGTAATTGGCTTGGCACCAAGTAATATGCAACGATGTTAAATACACCAAACCATCACAGTGTCACTAATGAACATTTTACGATGCAACAATTAATAGCATCACTTTATCACATACAGACCACAGAAAATATTGTGCAGATTAGTTAACTCCCAAAACCACCATTGTGATTTCTACTTGATGCAATGCTACCTGTACAGAAGAAATTGTATCTATCAATTAAAGCCATATTTTATTGTAGAGGTTGAAATTGTCTATTGCTGAACAAGTCTCGAAGGAAAACTTCTCTTTCATTTTAAGGCATGACATTCTAATAATGGATTTCATCCTTTGCCAATACACACATTCAATATTTAAGAATCAATTAGGATAATTTGACAAATAACTAAATATATCTACAATAAATTTTCCAAACAATATCAGAAACAATCAAGGGTTGCAATGGAGAATACCAAACATTCCTGCATCAAGGCAATGCAAAATTGTGTCGACTAAACGAGATTTGCACCGAGTTTTCCAACAATCTTAGTCAAAGCTAGAAAGAAAATTTGTAGAAAGCATTTTAAACACTCAAACCAAAATCCAAATAAAATTTATTACTAAGAAAACACTTCGATTTCAGCTTCATCTATCAGATTCATTAGAATCAAGCAATCAAATAGAGAAAAAGTAATAACAAACAGAGAGAATCTCAGGCTTCTGAATATTCAAACCAAAATTGAAAAAATAAATGGAGAAGACCTACTGGTGGTGGCAATCTTGTGCGTCTATGCGCAAGAAGGGCGGCGGTGCAAGCGGAGGAGGTGTGGTGTTGCGACAAGAGCAGCAACGGCGGTTGGAAGACCTTGGCGACGTAGATCAGAGACGAACAAATGATGACAATGATGCGGATCTGAGACGGATCGCATGGAAACGAGGTCCAAGGAGTAGGATGATGGACGGCAGCATTGACAATGATAACGTTATGACGGTGGTGATCAGCGATGGAGGGAAGTTACGCGAGTTAACCTCGCTAGTGGCGAACTTTTCTTTTGTTTTTAGTTTTTCTCTCTCTTTCTGTTTTTCAATTTGATTTGGGGATGAGATATAAAAAAGGGAAAGTCTTGGGGGCCAACAATTTTTTAAAAAGTTGGCCAACATTTAACCATCAAAAGAAAATTGAATGATCCCACACCATTAGATTTAATCTCACACTATTAAAAATACTATTGATGGACAATTGATGGTTACAAAATACAAAAGTTGTTTTTCCCTAGCATTCCTCATAAAAAAATATAATAAAAGTTTAGTGGCAATAATGGTAATGGCCACTATAATAATTTAAAAAATTAAAATTAAAAATAAAAAGATAATAATTTTCTGTCAATAATGATAATGGCCGCTATAACATATAATAATAATGACAAATATATAATTGCCACAAAAACATAATTAAGAAATTAGTGGCCATTATATTATTGCCGCTAAAAATTTGTCGCTAAAACATTTTTTTGTAGTGTGCGCAAGCCAGATGTACCAGCTTTTGGTAGTATAACCCTTCGAAGAAGCTAGTTTCCAAATCCAACCTGATTTATCACACTCCTTTCAGGAGGAAGAATAGCCCCCAAAAAGGATTTAATATCCTCGGAAATTGGGGTGGATAATTTTTCAAAATTCCAAGTCCTATCATAGTAAATATCATCCAACTTAAGCAATAAATCAGAGACATGAACAAAAAAAAAAAGAAATGAGTTATTGGCAGTCTGTAATGGTCTTATAATTGCGTGGAAAGTTGGTTGTGATTCCCTTATTTGTGAAACTGATTCAATGAAAATGTATCTTTTGTTGAACAATATTACCAACTATGTTGCAGGTGATAATATGGATATTATAGAGAAGATCATGGATTTGTTAAGTAAAAACTGGGAAGTGTCCTTCACTTGGGTTAGAAGAGAAGCTAATGTTGATGCGGATTGTTTAGCTAAGATAGGGGCTAAGAGTGTTATTCTCATTCGGTGTGGATTCAGCCGAGTGATGACTTCAAGCAGATTTTGTTGAAGAGCTGTGTAGCTTTTTGGGTTTGTGTTCCTGATTGTTTTAGTTTTTGTTACAGACACAAAAAAAAATCTCTCATATAAACAACTAAAATATTTTCCTAAAATAGCACAAAATGCAAATATTACCATTAATGTGTAAGGTGATTTATATCATTGATGCCTTTTAACAAGAAAATAAATTAGTATTAATCATAATGAAAAGATATTACTTCATTAATCTTTATTACAATGACCGTATAAGAAAATTATCCCATTAATGACGAATTGACAATTCAAATTGTGATTAATGCATGATGTATAAAATGTATTGTAAAGACCAAACTTTTAGTATGTAATGAGCAAATATTAATTGTCGCCTATTACTCATCGGTCAACTTTTGGGGTTATAGACTCTATATTTAATTATATAATAATGCGTCTGTCACACTCGTCGTATGCAAATTTATACGTCGTTATACATTAGCATGAGTTAGTAAAATAGATAAATATACAGTAATCATAAGTAAAGAAATAAATATATTACAACACATAATCCTGTGAAGACTTCATATAAACATATAGTGAATAATATCATTCATACAAACCATAAGATATTTCAGGTCAGATATAAACTCTGTTAATATATTATATTATATATCATACAAACACTCATGAACACAAGACATCTTAGGTCTAGGCCCACTGAAGAAGCTCTTAGTCTGAAAATCCAGTGCTAACAAAATATAGTAAAATCCCATCCCTCAAGAAAATGCTAACAAGTAAAGAAAAAAATACTCTAGTCTTTATAGCTATACATAATAATACATATCTTCCAAAATACTAAACATACTTAATAGTTTGGATTGTAGTGTATAACAGCCTCAGCGTTCAACATACAACATACATCATCGTTAGCTCCACTTGTAGGAACAGTGAAGGAAAGGGCGTGAGAACCTACGGTTCTCAGCAGGATATTAACAAAGAGAACAAATCGTATATCGATCCTAGGACACAAAAATTTTTAGTTTTCACTCATCTATTCTACTCCTATTTTCTCATTAATTGGACCATAATCTATCAAGTAACAATAATATTAAACAAGCATAGATTAATCACATAACACAGAGAAAAGAGAATAGACATAAAATATAGTCACAGATAATATATATAGAGCATAAACACAGAAAAAATACGGCAAAAAATATGATGGATGTATATCCTAAGCAGCTACGAGGTCACTGGCGTATGAAAATTGTCGGTAAAGAATTTCTCAAAATAACTTCGTTGCAAGTATAGATCTAAACCGACAATTAAACCTCAATCAACGTTTAATTAGGTTGTCACAAGTACAAATTCCAATAAAAATAAACCAAAGTATTTAAAACTCGGGTCATTTCTCAAGGAGTCGCAGGAAAATGTGTTTATTATTGGTTATGATGTACTTCTTTTTTTGGGATTTTGAAATAAGAAACAAGGAATGTAAAATGGCAAGAAAATAAACTAATAACTAAGAAAGCTTTTAGCAAGGAAAGGAAATTAGAAGTCCTATCCTCATTATCATCGTCAATTGTGATGGTAAATGTAAATTGCCTTCACTTAGTTAACCTCTAACCAATAAAGGAAAGTCAAGTGCATACAATCAACTTGAGTTCACAAGTCCTAGTCAATTCATAGTGAGAGACTAGATTTAGTGAAGTTCAAGCTAACTGGCAATCTTCAATTTCTAATCAACAAGAGACTTTGACAATTCAAGAGTCTCCAAATCATCAACCCAAGTTAAGAACACCAAAATCTAATTTAAAATCCAACCAAGAATTTTATCAAACACTTGGAAGGCACAAAATAAAAACATAGAAAAATATAAGACTAACACATGCAAGGAATTAATAACCAATAATTAAGGAAAGAAGCCATAAACATTAAATACTTCAAATTGCATTAAAAGGGAATGAATCTAACAAGGAGAGTTCATAAAGTAAATTGGGAAAATAAAGAAATCAACAAGGGAAGATAAACTAAGATACTAGAACAATAAAAGGTAGAAGAACTATATTAAAGCAAGATAAAATTCTGAAGCTAAGAAAAAATAAGACTAAAACCCCTAAAACCTAGAGAGAGGAGAGAGCCTCTCTCTCTAGAATTCTACATCTAAAACCTAAAGCATTTGAATGAATGAATGATTCGAATAATGCCTCTCAGCTCCACTCTACAGCCTCTTGTTTTCATTTTTGGGCCAGAAACTGGGTCAAAATCAGCCCAGAAATCACTCCCAACAAATTCTCTTTACTGAGGCACGTGACACTCGTCAAGCGTACGCGTAAGCTATGTGTACGCGTCATTGGACTCTGCATTGGCCACGCGTAGGCGTCAACCACACGTACGTGTCATTTGGTTATGGCTCGGTCATGCGTACACGTCAGCCATGCGTATGCGTGGATACCAGCTTCTCAAAACTTCGATTTCTTGTATGTGTTCCTTCTACTTTTGCATGCTTCCTTTTCATCCTCTATGTCATTCCTGCTCTATAAATCCTGTAATTACTTAACGCATATATCATGGCATCGAATGATAATAACAGAGGATTAAAAATTAGCAATTTTAAAGTCAAAGAAGCATGTTTTCAATCATAGCACAAAATTAGGAAGGAAACTCAAAAACATGCATTTACATGGATAAGTGTGAGAATAGTTGAAAAATTCACTCAATTCAATACAAGATAAACCGTAAAATAGTGGTTTATCAATCTCTCCACACTTAAACATTAGCATGTCCTCATGCTAAGCTCAAGATAACCAAAAGAGTGAAGGAAAAGGGTAGGACTTATGCAATGCAACTTATCTATATGAATGCAACTAAATGCAAAATGCTTCTACCTACTTGTTTAAAAGTAAATAAATCTTTCTAGAAAAAATATAAACTGGATTCTACTAATTCAAATCTCAAAATGAAGTACAAGTATACTTGTAGAAGAAAGCTCGTGAAAGCCAGGAACAAAGGATCGAGTAGCGAACCCTCACCGAAAGTGTATATATTCTAATCACTCTAGTGTTTTAGGGTCGATTCTCTCGATTCTCTACTAATATTATTTTCTAAGGATTGCTCTTCTTCTACCAATAAAAAAAATTTAATGCACAAATACACATATCAAGAAGTCTTTTAAGGGTTGTAATGTGGTTAGGGTCAAGGTAGGAATGTATTTGGTTAAGTGGACTAAAATCTGAATCCTTGATTAACCTAAACTTCCCACCTAACCTAAGACAATCGATGTAATCAAAATGCAAAAACCTAACTACCCATTGACTATCTTTTGCCACATATTCATGCATCCTAAATTCGAGTATAATACATATGCCTTGCCAACACCACTTACTTTAGGGCATTTTGTCCCCTTGTTATTGTTTTCTTTTTTGTTTTTTCTTTTGTTTTTCTTTTTTTTTTCTTTTTTATATGTGGTGGATTATATATACATATACGAGAGATCAATGCATATGATGAAGGTATTGAATGCAAGAATATGCTCAAAACACAAATGGAACTTTGACTTGGGATAAGTTATGGAATTCCTTCCTTGCCATGACCACAACTATGATAATTATGATGGATTAATCTCACTTAGTCTACCCTTAACATCGAAGAGTAAGTCAAGTGAGCATAATTGTTATTAATCCACAAATCCTAGCTAACTTACTAATTATCTTAGCAAGAAGCTAGCGTTAGTGGAAACAATAATAACTAACAACTCAAGAATTATCACTAAATGTCAGACATTATGACTCTAGTGTCCCATATACTCATTTTCCCAAGGCAAGGGGTGGAAATTTACTCCATAATCAAAATTGGCATTTTATCAAACACATAGAGGGCATAATAATAAAACATGACAAAATTGGGAAAATGGTGAAAACTATGAACCACAAATGATCAAAATCAACAAAGGCAACTCAAACAAACATCAAATCAACTAACTAGAAATCAAAATTGCAAAACTATATATGTAATGATAAAGGAAAGTAAAATATAAGAAAGTGTAAAACAAGTAATGTAATAAAAGAAAAATTAAAGAAATACTTACAATGGGAAATGGCTAGAATCAAAGATCAAAACTTGAACTATAAAATTCTACAAAATTCTAATTAAAAATCTTAAGAAATTTGAGAGAAAATCTAACTTAAAACTACCCTAAAACTACTCCTAAGTGTATTCTCTAATGCATGATAGTGTATGTTGTGATATGGTGTTGCTTCCCCCTTCATATATGCTCTAAAGCCTTCAGAAATGGGCCAAAAATTCCCTCAAATTGTAATCCACATGACTTTTTAATGAAGTCACACGCTGGTACTTGTGCGTATGCACAGGTCTGTGTGTACGCACACTTGCGGATTTCAATTCTGTGCATGGGCACAGGTGCTGATTTTTTACCCTTGTGCGTGGGCACAGGCTAAAATGCCTCTCTCCTTTGATTTCTTCATGTTTTCTCCCAATTCTAAGCTTTTTTTCCACTCTCATCAAGCCATTTGATGAGTGAATAATTTATACGCTTTTTGGCATTGTTTTTAGGTAATTTCTAGTATGTTTTAGTTATTTTTTAGTATATTTTTGCTAGTTTTTATGCAAAATTCACATTTCTGGACTTTACTATGAGTTTGTGTGTTTTTCTATGATTTCAGGTATTTTCTGGCTGAAATTAAGGGACCTGAGCAAAAATTTGATTTAGAGGCTGAGAAAGGACTGTAGATGCTGTTGGATTCTGGCCTCCCTGCACTCAAAGTGGATTTTCTGGAGCTACAGAAGCCCAATTTATGTGCTCTCAATTGCGTTGGAAAGTAGACATCTTGGGATTTCTAGAAATGAATAATAGTCTATATTTTTCCCGATATTTGATGGCCCAAACTGGCGTTCAAATGCCACCTAGGGACCCTTTTCTGGCGTAAAACGCTAGAACTGGCACCAGAACTGGAGTTAAACGTCCAAACTGCCACCCAAGCTGGCGTTTAACTCCAAGGATGGCCTATGCACGTGAAAGCTTCAAAACTCAGTCCAAGCACACACCACGTGGACCCCGGAAGTGGATTTCTGCACTATCTACTCATTTTCTGTAAACCTAGTTTACTAGTTTAGTATAAATAGCACTTTTTACTATTGTATTGAGGGTCTTCTTTGGAACCCTTGAGCTTTATGATCATCCTTGGGGTGGCTGACCATTTGGCCATGCCTAGACCGTTTTCTCTTATGTATTTTCAACGGTGGAGTTTCTACACCTCATAAATTAAGGTGAGGAGCTCTGCTATTCCTCATGAATTAATGCAAGTACTATTATTTTTCCTTCAATTCACGCCTACTTCTTTTCTAAGATATACTCTTGTACTTAATTCAGTTAAGTCAGACTGAAAGGGTGACCTGTGACAATCACCCACTATCTTCAGTACTTGCTTAGCCAAGATCCGCGTGCCTGACAACCACAAAGTGGTCTACATAATGTTCAATGTAGTCATTGGACGCTAGCCGGAGTATACTCTCTTGGGTCTCTGATCCATGGATTCGCATCGTGTCTCCTGACAACAGAGCATCCGACCCTGTGATTAGGATCTTCGTGGTATAGGCTAGAATCAATAGACAGCATTCTTGAGATCCGGAAAGTCTAAACCTTGTCTGTGGTATTCCGAGTAGAATCCCAGAAGGGATAACTGTGAAGAGCTTCAAACTCGCAAATGTTGGGTGCAGTGACAGTGTGAAAAAGGATCAATGGATCATATTCCGACACAAGTGAAAACCGAAAGATAATTAGCCCTGCGGTAGCTGTGCCTGGTATTTTTCATCCGAGACGAGAAATCCGACAGTTGATTAGCCGTACAGAGACCGTAGCCAGACCATTTTTACTGACAGGATCACACAGCTTGCCAGGGAAAGGAGGTTGCATGATTAGATGAAGACAACAGGAAAGCAGAGGTTCAGAAGCAACAAAGCATCTCCAAACGCTTATCTGAAATTCCCACCAATGAATTACATAAGTATCTCTATGTTATTTTCTGTCTTATCTATCTTTTAATTATCAATACTGATAGGCAAAATTGTGATTTACTCTTTTCATAACTGGAACAATTCTTAGCAATGGCTCCAAAAACTTGGTGCACACTACTATGGTTCACTCACATTCTTCATAACTTCGCACAACTAACCAGCAAGTGCACTGGGTCGTCCAAGTAATAAACCTTACGTGAGTAAGGGTCGATCCCACGGAGATTGTTGGTATGGAGCAAGCTATGGTCATCTTGTAAATCTCAGTTAGGCGGATTCTAATGGTTAAGATGGTTTTCGAATATAAAATAAATAAAGCATAAAATAGAGATAGAGATACTTATGTAAATCATTGGTGGGAATTTCAGATAAGTGTATGGAGATGCTTTGTCCCTTCTAAATCTCTGCTTTCCTATTGTCGTCCTCCAATCCTTCATACTCCTTTCCATGGCAAGCTGTATGTAGGGCGTCACCGTTGTTAATGGCTACTTCCCATCCTCTCAGTGAAAATGGTCCAAATGCTCTATCACAGCACGGCTAATCATCTGTCAGTTCTCCATCATGTCGGAATAGAATCCATTGATTCTTTGGTGTCTGTCACTACGCCCAACAATCGCAAGTTTGAAGCTCGTCACAGTCATTCAATCCCTGAATCCTACTTGGAATATCACAGACAAGGTTTAGACTTTCTGGATTCTCAAGAATGGCCGCCAAAGGGTTCTAGCTTATACCACGAAGATTCTGATTAAGGAATCCAAGAGATACACGCTCGGTCTAAGGTAAAACGGAAATGGTTGTCAAGCACGCGTTCAAAAGGATGGATGATGATGAGTGTCACGGATCATCACATCCATCAGGTTGAAGTGCAGTTAATATCTTAGAATAAGAATAAGCTTGAATCAAATTGAAGAACAATAGTAATTGCATTAATTTTTGAGGTACAACAGAGCTCCACACCTTAATCTATGGTGTATAGAAACTCCACCGTTGAAAATACATAAGTGATAATGGTCTAGGCATGGCCGAATGGCCAGCCTCCCCAAATGGCATATGAATTCAAAAATAGGAAAAAGGACCTGGTCAAAGACTGACACTAGTACAATAGTAAAAAGTTCTATTTATACTAAACTAGCCATTAGGGTTTACAGAAATAAACCTAAGTGCAGAAATCCACTTCTGGGGCCCACTTTGGTGTGTGCTTGGGCTGAGCTTGAGCTTTGCACGTGTAGAGGCTTCTCTTGGAGTTAAACGCCAAGTTGTAACGTGTTTTTGGCGTTTAACTCTGGTTTGTGACGTGTTTCTGGCATTTTACTCCAGAATGTAGCATGGAACTGGCGTTGAACACCAGTTTGCGTCATCTAAACTCGAACAAAGTATGGACTATTATATATTTCTGGAAAGCCCTGGGTGTCTACTTTCCATCACCGTTGAGAATGCGCCATTTGGAGTTCTGTAGCTCCAGAAAATTTATTTCGAGTGCAGGGAGGTCAGAATCCAACAGCATCAGCAGTCTTTTGTCAACCTCCTATCAGATTTTTGCTCAGGTCCCTCAATTTCAGCTAGAAAATACCTGAAATCACAAAAAAATATACAAACTCATAGCAAAGTCTAGAAATGTGAATTTTTCATAAAAACTAATTAAAACATCCCTAAAATTAGCTAGATCCTACTAGACACTACCTAAAAACAATGCCAAAAAGCGTATAAATTATCCACTCATCACATCACCAAACTTAAATTTTTGCTTGTCCCCAAGAAACTGAAAATCAATTAGGATAAAAAGAAGAGAATATACTATAAATCTCAAAACATCAATGAATATTAGTTCTAATTAGATGAGCGGGACTTGTAGCTTTTTGCTTCTGAACAGTTTTGGCATCTCACTTTATCCTTTGAAGTTTAGAATGATTGGCATCTATAGGAACTCAGAATTCAGATAGTGTTATTAACTCTCCTGGTTAAGTATGTTGATTCTTGAACACAGCTACTTTTATGAGTTTTGGCCGTGACCCTAAGCACTTTGTTTTCCAGTATTACCTCCAGATACATAAATGCCACAGACACATGACTTGGTGAACCTTTTCAGATTGTGACTCAGCTTTGCTAAAGTCCCTAGTTAGAGGTGTCCAAAGCTCTTAAGCACACTCTTTTTTCTTTGGATCACGACTTTAACCACTCAGTCTCAAGCTTTTCACTTGGACCTACATGTCACAAGCACATGGTTAGGGACAGCTTGATTTAGCCGCTTAGGCCTGGATTTTATATCCTTGGGCCCTCCTATCCATTGATGCTCAAAGCCTTGGATCTTTTTTACCCTTGCCTTTTGGTTTTAAGGGCTATTGGCTTTTTTCTGCTTGCTTTTTCTTTTTCTTTTATATTTTTTTTGCCACTTTTTTTTTTCGCAAGCTTTTGTTATTCACTGCTTTTTCTTGCTTCAAGAATCAATTTTATGATTTTTCAGATCATCAATATCATTTCTCTTGTTCATCATTCTTTCAAGAGCCAACAATTTTAACATTCATAAACAACAAGATAAAAAATATGCACTGTTTAAGCATTCATTCAGAAAACAAAAAGTATTGTCACCACATCAATATAATTAAACTAATTTCAAGGATGAATTCGAAACTCATGTACTTCTTGTTCTTTTGTATTAAAACATTTTTTATTTAAGAGAGGTGAAGGATTCATGGAATTATTCATAGCCTTAAGACATAGACACTAGACACTAATGATCATGTAGTAAAGACACAAACATAGATAAACATGAAGCTTAAAAATCGAAAAACAGAGAGATAAGAACAAGGAAGTTAAGGAATGAGTCCACCTTAGTAATGGTGGTGCCTTCTCCTTGAAGGACCAATGGCGTCCTTGAGCTCCTCTATGTCTCATCCTTGCCTTTGTTGCTCCTCCCTCATAGCTCTTTGATCTTCTCTAATCTCATTGAGAATGATGGAGTGCTCTTGGTGTTCCACCCTTAATTGGTTCATGTCATGACTCAATCCTTCTAGAGAAGTGTTGAGTTGTTCCCAATAGTTGTTTGGAGGAAAGTGCATCCCTTGAGACATCTTAGGAATTTCTTGATGATGAGCTTCCTCATGCATCTCTTGAGATCCATGGATGGCCTCTCTTGTTTGCTCTATCCTCTTCTTAGTGATGGGCTTGTCCTCTTCAATGAGGATGTCTCCTTCTATGACAACTCCAGTTGAGTAGCATAGATGGCAAATCAGATGAGGAAAAGCTAGCCTTGCCAAGGTGGAGGGATTTTTGGCTACTTTGTAGAGTTCTAGAGAGATGATTTCATGAACTTCTATTTCCTCTCTAATCATGATGCTATGGATCATGATGACCCGATCCACAGTTACTTCAGATCGGTTGCTAGTGGGGATGATGGAGCGTTGGATGAACTCCAACCATCCTCTAGCCACAGGCTTATGGTCCAGTCTTCTTAATTGAACCGGCTTGCCTTTTGAGTCTCTTTTCCATTGAGCTCCTTCTACACATATGTCCATGAGGACTTGGTCCAACCTTTGATAAAAGTTGACCCTTCTAGTGTAGGGGTGTGCATCTTCTTGCATCATAGGCAAGTTGAACGCCAACCTTACATTTTCCGGACTGAAATCTAAGCATTTCCCCCAAACCATTGTAAGATAATTCTTTGGGTTTGGGTTCATACTTTGATCATGGTTCCTAGTAATCCATGCATTGGCATAGAACTCTTGAACTATTAAGATTCTGATTTGTTGAATGGGGTTGGTCAGAACTTTCCAACCTCTTCTTTGGATCTCATGTCGGATCTTCGGATACTCATTTTTCTTGAGCGTGAAAGGGACCTCAGGGATCACCTTCTTCTTGGCCCCAACTTCATAGAAGTGGTCTTGATGGGCTTTTGAGATGAATCTCTCCATCTCCCATGACTCGGAGGTGGAAGCTTTTGTCTTTCCTTTTCTCTTTCTAGAGGTTTCTCCGGCCTTAGGTGCCATAGATGGTTATGGAAAAACAAAAAAGCTATGCTTTTACCACACCAAATTTAGAATGTTGCTCACCCTCGAGCAAAGAAAAGAAAGAATAGAAAAGGAAGAAAAAGATATGAAGGAGAGGGAGAGGGGTGTGTATTCGGCCAAGGGGGAGAAGAGAGGGTTGTGATGTGTGAAAATGAAGAAGGATAGAGGGGTTTATATAGTGGAGGGAGAGAGTAGTAGGTTCGGTCATTAGGGTGGGTTTGGGTGGGAAAGGGATTTTGAATTTAAAGGTAGGTGGGGTTTGTGGGGAAGAGTGGATGGATGTGAGTGGTGAAGATGTGATGGGGAAGAGAGATTGAGGTGATTGGTGAAGAGTTTTTGGGAAAGAGTGTTATTGGATTGTGTGAAGAAGAGAGAAGGTGAATTGAGGTAGGTAGGAATTTTGTGGGGTCCACAGATCCTGAGGTGTCAAGGATTTATCATCCCTGCACCAATGAGGCATGTAAAATGCCCTCTGCATGCAATCCTGGCATTTAACGTGAGATTGATGCTTGTTTCTGGCGTTCAACGCCAGCTCTATGCTTGTTTTGGGCGTTCAACGCCAATCTACAGCATGTTTCTGGCGTTAAACGCCAGTTCCATGCTTGTTTCTGGCGTTTAACGCCAGCTCTCCTCAGGGTGTAATCTTGGCGTTTAAACGCCAGATTGCTGCTTGTTTCTGGCATTCAACGCCAGATTCATGCTCTGCTCTGGCGTTGAACACCAGTCAGATGCTCCTTACTGGCGTTTAAACGCCAATAAGCTCTTCCTCCAGGGTGTGCTATTTCTTCTGCTGTTTTTGATTCAGTTTTTAATTTTAGTAATTGTTTTATGACTCCACATGATCATGAACCTAATAAAACATAAAAGAACAATTAAAATATAGATAAATAAAAATTGGGTTGCATCCCAATAAGCGCTTCTTTAATGTCAATAGCTTGACAGTAAGCTCTCATGAAGCCTCACAAATCATCAGAGCATTGTTGGGACCTCCCAACACCAAACTTAGAGTTTGAATGTGGGGGTTCAACACCAAACTTAGAGTTTGGTTGTGGCCTCCCAACACCAAACTTAGAGTTTGATTGTGGGGGCTCTGTTTGACTCTGTATTGAGAGAAGCTTTTCATGCTTCCTATCCATGGTTGCAGAGGAAGATCCTTGAGCTTTAAACCCCAGGTATTCTCTATTCAATTGAAGGACTAGCTCTCCTCTGTCAACATCAATCACAGCTCCTGCTGTGGTTAGGAAGGGTCTTCCAAGGATGATGGATTCATCCTTATCCTTCCTAGTGTCTAAGATTATGAAATCAGCAGGGATGTAAAGGCCTTTAGCCTTTACTAACACATCCTCTACCAATCCATAAGCTTGTCTTATTGACTTGTCTGCCATCTCTAATGAGAATGTGGCAGCCTGTACCTCAAAGATCCCTAGTTTTTCCATTACAGAGAGTGGCATAAGATTTATGCCTGACCCCAGGTCACATAGAGCCTTCTCAAAGGTCATGGTGCCTATGGTACATGGTATTAAGAATTTACCAGGATCTTATTTCTTTTAAGGTAAAGTTTACTGAACCCATGTATCTAGTTCACTAATGAGAAAGGGAGGTGCATCTTTCAAAGTCTCATTACCAAACAACTTGGCATTCAGCTTCATGATAGCTCCTAGATATTGAGCAACTTGCTCTCCAGTTACATCTTCATCCTCTTCAGAGGAAGAATAGTTTTCAGAGCTCATGAATGGCAGAAGGAGGTTTAAAGGAATCTCTATGGTCTCTATATGAGTCTCAGATTCCTTTAGGTCCTCAATAGGGAACTCCTTCTTGTCTGGGAGACGTCCCATGAGGTCTTCCTCATTGGGATTCATGTCCTCCCATTCCTCTCTAGGTTCGGCCATTTTGATTATGTCAATGGCCTTGCACTCTCTTTTTGGATTCTCTTCAGTATTGATTGGGAGAGTACTAAGAGGAATTTCAGTGATTTTCTTACTCAGCTGGCCCACTTGTGCCTCCAAATTTCTGATGGATGACCTTATTTCACTCATGAAACTTAAAGTGGCCTAAGATAGATCAAAGACTATGTTTGCTAAGCTAGAGGAGCTCTGCTCAGAATGCTCTGTCTATTGTTGAGAAGATGATGGAAAAGGCTTGTTATTGCTAAGCCTGTTTCTTCCACCATTATTAAAGCCTTTTTGGGGCTTTTTTTGGTCCTTCCATGAGAAGTTTGGATGATTTCTCCATGAAGAATTATAGGTGTTCCCATAGGGTTCACCCATGTAATTCACCTCTGCCATTGTAGGATTCTCAAGATCATAAGCTTCTTCTTCAAAAGATGCCTCTTTAGTACTGTTGGATGTATTTTGCCATCCATTCAGACTTTGAGAAATCATGTTGACTTACTGAGTCAATATTTTGTTCTGAGCCAATATGGCATTCAGAGCATCAATTTCAAGAACTCCCTTCCTCTGAGGCGTCCCATTACTCACAGAATTCCTCTCAGAAGTGTACATGAATTGGTTATTTTCAACCATGTCAATGAGTTCTTGAGCTTCTGTAGGCATTTTCTTAGGTGAATGGATCCACCTGCAGAATGGTCTAGTGACATCTTAGAGAACTCAGATAGACTATAATAGAATATATCCAAAATGGTCCACTCTGAAAGCATGTCAAAAGGACACCTTTTGGTCATCTGCTTGTATCTTTCCCAAGCTTCATAGAGGGATTCACCATCTTTTTATTTGAAGGTCTGAACATCCACTCTAAGCTTGCTCAGCTTTTGAGGAGGAAAGAACTTAGCCAAGAAGGCCGTGACCAGCTTATCCCAAGAGTCCAGACTATCTTTAGGTTGTGAGTCCAACCATGTTCTAGCTCTGTCTCTTACAGCAAAAGGGAAAAGCATGAGCCTGTAGACTTCAGGATCTACTCCATTAGTCTTAATAGTCTCACAAATCTGCAAGAACTCAGTTAAAAACTAGTAGAGATTCTCTGTAAGGTTTTCTATGGATTGTTGTGCTTTAGCTTCTCTAAGCTTCTTCTTCAGAGTCCTTTCAGGTTCAAGATCTGCTTCAACAAGAATGTTCTTGTCCCTGCTCCTGCTCATATGAAAAAGAAGAGAACAAAAAAGAAAAGGAATCCTCTATGTCACAGTAAAGAGATTCCTTTATGTTAGTAGAAGAAGAAAAGAATACAAGAAGGAAAAGAGGAAAATTCGAACTCAGAGAGGAAGAAGGGGTTCGAATTTTTAAGATGAAGATAAGTGTTAGTAATTAAATAAATAAATAGAAAGAGATGAGAAAGAGAATTTCGAAAATTAATTTTGAAAAAGAGTTAGTGATTTTCGAAAATTAAGAGAAGAAATAAAATTAAAATTAAAATTTGAAACAATTAGTTAATTAAAAAGATATTTGAAAAAGAGTGAGGAATTTTCGAAAATTAGAGAGAGAAAAGTAGTTAGGTGGTTTTGAAAAAGATAAGAAACAAATAAAAAGTTAATTAGTTAGTTGAAAAAGATTTGAAAATCAATTTTGAAAAGATAAGAAGTTAGAAAAGATTTTGAAAATGATTTTGAAAAAGATATGATTTGAAAAGATTTGATTGAAAAAGATTTGATTTTTAAAATTAAAATTGATTACTTGACTAACAAGAAACTAAAAGATATGATTCTAGAATTTAAAGATTGAACTTTTCTTAACAAGAAAGTAACAAACTTCAAATTTTTGAATCAATCACATTAATTGTTAGTAAAGTTTTCGAAATTTTGAAATAAAAATAAGAAAAAGATTTTGAAAATTAATTTAAAAATATTTTCAAAAATAAAAAAATGAAAAAAATTGATTTTTGAAAAAGATTTTGAAAAGATAAGATTTTTAAAAATGAAATCTTGACTTGACTAACAAAAAACAACTTATTTTAAAAATTTTTGACTAAGTCAACCCAAAGATTTCAAAAATTATGAGTAAAACAAGGAAAATATATTTTTTTGATTTTTTTGAATTTTTAATGATGAGAGAGAAAAACATAAATATGACCCAAAACATGAAAATTTTGGATCAAAACCAATGATGCATGCAAGAACACTATGAATGTCAATATGAACACCAAGAACACTTTGAAGATCAAGATGAACATCAAGACTTATTTTTGAAAATTTTCAAGAAAAGAAAATCATGAAAGACACCAAACTTAGAAATTTTTAATGCTTAGACACTATGAATGCACAAATGCATATGAAAAACAACAAAAGACACAAAACAAGAAAATATAAAGATCAAACAAGAAGGCTTACCGAGAACAACTTGAAGATCATGAAGAACACATGAATGAATTTTTGAAAAATGCAAAAGTTTTTAAAACATGCAATTGACACCAAACTTAAAAATTGACACTAGACTCAAACAAGAAACACAAAATATTTTTTATTTTTATGATTTTATTAATTTTTTTGGATTTTTTTTCAAAAATAATTTTTGGAAAAACAAAAAAAAATAAAAATTTTTTGAAAGATTTTGAAAAATTTTTTGAAAAGAAAATTACCTAATCTGAGCAACAAGAAGAACTGTCAGTTGTCCAAACTCGAACAATCCCCGGCAACGGCGCCAAAAACTTGATAGGCAAAATTGTGATTTACTCTTTCATAACTGGAAAAATTCTTAGCAATGGCTCCAAAAACTTGGTGCACACTACTATGGTTCACTCACATTCTTCACAACTTCGCACAACTAACCAGCAAGTGCACTGGGTCGTCCAAGTAATAAACCTTACGTGAGTAAGGGTCGATCCCACGGAGATTGTTGGTATAGAGCAAGCTATGGTCATCTTGTAAATCTCAGTTAGGTGGATTCTAATGGTTATGATGGTTTTCAAATATAAAATAAATAAAGCATAAAATAGAGATAGAGATACTTATGTAAATCATTGGTGGGAATTTCAGATAAGTGTATGGAGATGCTTTGTCCCTTCTGAATCTCTACTTTCCTACTGCCTTCCTCCAATCCTTCATACTCCTTTCCATGGCAAGCTTTATGTAGGGCGTCACCGTTGTCAATGGCTACTTCCCATCCTCTCAGTGAAAATGGTCCAAATGCTCTGTCACAGCATGGCTAATCATCTGTCTGTTCTCGATCGTGTCGGAATAGAATCTATTTATTCTTTTGCGTCTGTCACTACGCCCAACAATCACGAGTTTGAAACTGGCATAGTCATTCAATCCATGAATTCTACTTGGAATACCACAGACAAGGTTTAGACTTTCTGGATTCTCAAGAATGGCCACCAAAGGGTTCTAGCTTATACTACGAAGATTCTGATTAAGGAATCCAAGAGATACACGCTCGGTCTAAGGTAAAACGGAAGTGGTTGTTAAGCACGCGTTCATAAAGATGGATGATGATGAGTGTCAAGGATCATCACATTCATCAGGTTGAAGTGCAGCGAATATCTTAGAATAAGAATAAGCTTGAATCGAATAGAAGAACAATAGTAATTGCATTAATTTTTGAGGTACAGCAGAGCTCCACACCTTAATCTATGGTGTGTAGAAACTCCACCGTTGAAAATACATAAGTGATAATGGTCCAGGCATGGCCGAATGGCCCACCGCCCCAAATGGCATATGAATTCGAAAATAGGGAAAAGGACTTGGTCAAAGACTGACACTAGTACCATAGTAAAAAGTTCTATTTATACTAAACTAGTCACTAGGGTTTACAGAAATAAGTCTAAGTGAAGAAATCCACTTCCGGGGCCCACTTTGGTGTGTGGTTGGGCTGAGCTTGAGCTTTACACGTGCAGAGGCTTCTCTTGGAGTTAAACGCCAAGTTGTAACGTGTTTTTGGCGTTTAACTCTGGTTTGTGATGTGTTTTTGGTGTTTTACTCTAGAATGCAGCATGGAACTGGCGTTGAACGCCAGTTTGCGTCGTCTAAACTCGAACAAAGTATGGACTATTATATATTGCCGGAAAGCCCTGGATGTCTACTTTCCAGCACCGTTCAGAGCACGCCATTTGGAGTTCTGTAGCTCCAGAAAATTTATTTCGAGTGAAGGGAGGTCAGAATCCAACAGCATTAGCAGTCCTTTGTTAGCCTCTTATCAGATTTTTGCTTAGGTCCCTCAATTTCAGTCAGAAAATACCTGAAATCACAAAAAAACACACAAACTCATAGTAAAGTCCAGAAATGTGAATTTTGCATAAAAACTAATGAAAACATCCCTAAAAGTAGCTAGATCCTACTAGAAACTACCTAAAAATAATGCCAAAAAGCGTATAAATTATCCGCTCATCAAATACCTCATTACCATTTGAATCCGCTTGATTGAGATTTACAAGATGACCATAGCTTGCTTCAAGCCTCAATCTCCATGGGACCGACCCTTACTCACGTAAGGTATTTCTTGGACGACCCAATGCATTTGCTGGTTAGTTGTGCTGAGTTATGAAAAGTGTGATCACAATTTCGTGCACCAGGTTTTTGGCGCCGTTGCCGGAGATTGTTCGAGTTTGGACAACTGACGGTTCATCTTGTTGCTTAGATTGAGTAATTTTATTTTATGTTTAAGCTTTTTATTTTTATTCTCGAAAAATACAAAAAAAATTAATAAAATCATAAAAACCAAAAATATTTTTTGTGTTTCTTGTTTGAGTCTAGTGTTAAATTTTAAGTTTGGTGTCAATTGTATGCTTTAATTTTTCTTAATTTTCGAAAACATATGCATTTTGTTCTTCATTGATCTTCAAGTTGTTCTTGATGATTTTCCTTGTTCTGATCTTTAAATTCTCCTATTTTGTCTCTTTTCTTATTTTTCATATGCATTTTCAAATCCATAGTGTCTAAACATTAAAAATTTCTAAGTTTGGTGTCTTGCATATCTTTCTTTTCTTAAAATTTTTCAAAAATATGTTCTTGATGTTCATCATGATCTTCAAAGTGTTCTTAGTGTTCATCTTGACATTCAAAGTGTTCTTGCATGTATTACTTGTTCTGATCTTAATTTTTCATGTTTTGTGTCATTTTGTTATTTTTCTCTCCTAATTTAAAAAATCAAAAATATATCTTTTCAAGTAAATAATACAGAGAAATAAAGATTCAGAACATACAGCAGAGGAATCACAGAGAAAAAGCTAGGCATTTAGAAAAACGCTCAGTAAGGAAGGAATTTTGGCGTTAAACGCCAGCCAGGGTATCTGGCTGGGCGTTCAACGCCCAAAAAGGTAGCATTTTGGGCGTTAAATGCCAGAATGGATAGCGTCCTGGGCGTTTAACGCCAGGATGACACAGGGGAGGTAATTTTGTTTCAAATTCAAATTTTTTTCAAATTTTCATGTTTTAATTCATGATTTTAAAATCTTATATTTCTCTTTTAATGCTTTTGAAAATTTTAAAACTAATTTTTCAAAAAAAAAATATTTTTCTTAAATTTTCAAAAAAAAAAATCTTTGCTAACAATTAATGTTTTGATTCAAAACTTTCACGTTTGTTACTTTCTTGTTAAGAAAGGTTCAATCTTTGAATTCTAGAATCATATCTTTTAGTTTCTTGTTAGTGAAGTCATCAAATTTAAAAATCAACTCTTTTTAATTCCCTTTTTAATTTTCTTTTCAATCATATCCTTTTTCAATCAGATCTCTTTCAATCATATTTTTTTTAATTTTAATTTCAAAATCTTTTTCTAACTTCTTATCTTTTTCAAAATTTATTTTCAAATCTTTTTTACTTCTCATTTTCAAAAATCACTAACCCCTTTTTCAAAAATCTTTTTAATTAACTAATTATTTTAAATTCTAATTTTATGTTATTTCTTTTAAATTTTTTGAAAACTCTTTCTCTCTCATCTCTTTCTATTTAATTTATTTAATTGCTAACATTCCTCCTCCACTCATCTAAAAAAAATTTCGAACTCACCTCATCTCTCTTCTCATTCTTCTACTCCTTTTTCTCTGACACATCAAGGAGTCTCTATATTGTGACATAGAGGGTTCCACTACTCCCTTTTGTTCTCTTCTTTTTCATATGAGCAGAAATATGGATAAAAACATTCTTGTTGAAGCTGATCCTGAACCTGAAAGGACTATGAAGAAGAAGCTAAGAGAAGCTAAAGCACAATACTCCGGAGAGGACCTTACAGAGATTTTCGAAAAAGAAGCAGACATGGCAGTCGAACCCAATAACAATGCTAGAGATGCAAGGAAGATGCTTGGTGACTATACTGCACCAACTTCCAACTTCTATGGAAGAAGCATCTCAATTCCTGCCATTGGAGCAAACAACTTTGAGCTTAAGCCTCAATTAGTTTTTCTAATGCAGCAGAATTGCAAGTTTCATGGACTTCCATCGGAAGATCCTCATCAGTTTTTAGCTGAATTCTTGCAAATCTGTGATACTGTTAAGACCAATGAGGTTGATCCCAAGGTCTATAGACTTATACTATTTCCCCTTTGCTGTAAGAGACAAAGCTAGAACATGGTTGGACTCATAACCTAAAGAAAGCCTAAACTCTTGGGACAAGTTGGTCAATGCTTTCTTGACCAAATTCTTTCCACGTCAAAAAATAAGCAAGCTTAGAGTGGAAGTCCAAACCTTCAAACAGAAGGAAGGTGAATCCCTCTATGAAGCTTGGGAAAGATACAAGCAATTAACCAAAAGGTTTCCTTCTGACATGCTTCCAGAATGGAGCATCATATGTATATTCTATGATGGTCTGTCTGAATTGTCCAAGATGTCATTGGACCATTCTACTGGTGGATCTCTTCATCTGAAAATCCTGTAAAAGTCTAGGAACTCATTGAGATGGTTGCAAATAACCAGTTCATGTACACTTCTGAAAGAAATCTTGTGAATAATGGGATGACTCAGAAGAAAGGAGTTATTGAGATTGATACTCTGAATGCCATATTAGCTCAGAATAAAATATTGACTCAGTAAGTCAATATGATTTCTCAGAATCTGACTGGATTGCAAGCTACATCTAGCAGTGCTAAAGAAGCCTCCTCTGAAGAAGAAGCTTATGACCCTGAGAATTCTGCAATGGAAGAGGTGAATTACATGGGAGAATCCTATGGAAACACTGACGTTAGGATTTTTGCTAGTAAAGAATTTGTAAAAATATAGTCGCATTGTGAGTATAGATTCTAAACCAATAGAAAATCCCTTCGTACAAACGTTTTGGTTGTCACAAGTAACAAAACCCAATAAATTTATAAATCAAAATATTCAAACCTCGGGTCGTCTTCTCAAGGAATTGCAGGGAGGTATGTTCTTATTATTGGTTATGCAAAGGTATATTTTGGGGTTTTAAACAGGGTTGAACAAGTAATTTAATTGACAAGAAAAATAAATAAATGACTATAAAATAAACTCTTGGCAAGATATGAGAAATTGGAAGTCCTATCCTAGTTATCCTTATCAGGTGTGATGAGAATTGGATTTTAATCCCACTTAGTTAACCTTTACTAAAGCAAAGGAAAGTCAAGTGGACTAATTTGTTTGATCCTCAAGTCCTAGTCAATCCCTGTGGGAAGACTAGCTTTAGAGCGATCTAGATCAATTAGAATCTGCCAATTTCAACCACTGCTGAGTTTGACAACTCAACAGTTACCAGTTAATCAACTAAAGCCAAAAGGGAATAAAATCTACTTGAATGAAAATAATTTGGATAGAGCCCAAGCATCAATAACATAAATTAGAGAAAACAATCATAAGTCTAAAATACCTCAAATTATATTAATTAAGAAAATCCTAACATGAAAAGTTCATAAGCCAAATAGGCAACATAAGTAATACAAGCATTAAAGCATCTGGAAGTAAAAGAGAAATATAAAGTAAAAGGAATATTGAACCTGATGAAGAGTTGAAATCCTAAATCCTTTAAGAGGAATCCTAATCCTAAATCCTAAGAGAGAGGAGAGAACCTCTCTCTCTAAAAACTACATCTAAAACTATGAAAAGTGAAAATTATTCGCTATCTGATTGTCACGCTCTCCTGAATGCATTCCCTCACTTCATAACTTCTAATATGTGCCTCTTGGATTTGGATCTGGGCCAAAAGGGCCGAAAAATCACTGGAAACGAGATCTGCAAATTCTACAGATCGCGCATGTCACGCGTCCGCGTCACCTGGAGTGTTGCTCTTCCATGCGGTCACGTCAGTCATGCGCCCGCATCAGTTGTATTTCACAAGTCACGCGTTCGCCTCATCCATGTGCTCGCGTCGATTCTCTTTTGTGCGAACCACGCGTTCACGTCGTCCATGCGGATGCGTCACTGCCAGCTGCTCCAAAACTCTAATTTGTGCTTTCCTTCCATTTCTGTATGTTTCCTTTCCATCCTTTAAATCATTCCTGCCCTATAAAACCTGAAAGTACTCAACACACAAATCACGGCATCGAATGGTAATAAAGGATAATTAAATTTGATTATTTTAAAGCATAAGGGACATATTTTCTCATATATCACATAATAAGAAAGGGAAAGTGAAACCATGCAATTTACATGAATAAGTAGGTGAAGGGTTGAATAAATCACTTAAATTGAGCTCAATATACATCATAAAATATGGGTTTATCAAACACCTATAATCCTTCATGGAGGGATCATCCAAATTTCTCATGGAAGGATCAACAGAAGCCTCAACAAGGCTTCAACAACAATAATGGTGAGGGAAATAAGTTTGGAAATAGCAAACCTTTTCCATCATCTTCTCAACAACAAACAGAGAATTCTGAGCAAAGTCTCTCTGGCCTAGCAAACATAGTCTCTGATCTATCTAAGGCCACTCTCAGTTTCATGACTGAAACAATGTCCTCCATCAGAAATTTGGAGGGACAAGTGGGTCAGATGAGTAAAAGAGTTACTGAAACTCTTCCTAGTACTCTCCCAAGCATTATAGAAGAGAACCCCAAAAGAGAGTGCAAGGCCATAACCACATCCAAAGTGGCCGAACCTCGAGAGAGTGAAAAAGTAGTGATTTCCAGTGAGGAAGACCTCAAGGGACGTCCACTGACCAATAAGGAGTTCCCTATTGAGGAACCAAAGGAATTTGAGGCTCATACAGGGACCATAGAGATTCCACTGAACTTATTGTTGCCATTCATGAGCTCTGATGAATATTCTTCCTCTGAAGAGGGTGAAGACATTGTTGAAGAGCAAGTTGCTCTGTATTTGGGAGCAATCATGAAGTTGAATGCCAAGTTATTTGGTAATGAGACTTGGGAGGATGAGCCTCCATTGCTCATCAATGAATTGAATACATGGATTTAGCAGACATTGCCTCAAAAGAAACCGGATCCCGGAAAGTTCTTAACACCTTGCACCATAGGCATCATGACCTTTGAAAAGGCTCTGTGTGACTTGGGGTCAGGTATCAACCTCATGCCACTCTCTGTAATAGAGAAACTATGGATCTTTAAGGTACAAGCTATAAGAATCTCACTAGAGATGGCAGACAAATCAATGAAATAGGCTTATGGACTTGTAGAGGATGTCTTAGTGAAGGTTGAAGGCCTTTACGTCCCTGCTGACTTCATAATCCTAGACACTGGGAAAAATAAGGATGAATCCATCATCCTTGGAAGACTCTTCCTGGCCGCAGCAAGGGTTGTGATTGATGTGGACAGAGGAGAGTTAGTCCTTCAATTGAATAAGGACTACCTTGCGTTCAAGACTCAAGGATCTTCTTCTGTAAACATGGAGAAGAAGCATGAAAAGCTTCTCTTAATACAGAGTCAGATAGAGCCCCCAGCATCAAAAATAGCACTCCCTGGAGAACGAGCTTACTAGCGTTCAAATGCCAGTAAGGCTAGCAAAGTGGGCGTTTAACGCCCAGTTTGGCACCATTCTGGACGTTAAACGCCAAAAATGGCACACAGACTGGCGTTTAATGCCAGAAAAGGGTGTCTGGTGTCTGGCTGGCGTTAAACGCCAGTAAGGGTAGCAGAATGGGTGTTTAACGCCCGGTCTGGCAGCATTCTGGGCATTAAACACCAGAATTGGCAGCCAGACTGGCGTTTAACGCCAGAAATGGGCAGTAGCCTGGCGTTTGATAAACCACTATTTTATGTTTTATCTTGTGCTAAATTGAGTGATTTTTATCAGCTTTTCACCCACTTATTCATATGAATTGCATGATATTACAATGCCTTCCCAAAATTATTCTATGATTGAAAACTTGCTTCCAAAAGCTTTAAATTGTGTATTATAATTTCTCCTTTATACCATTTGATGCCGTGATCCGTGTGTTAAAGTGTTTCAAGCTTCATAGGGCAGGAATGGCTTAGAGAATGGAGAGGAAGCTTGCAAAAATGGAAGGAACACAAGAAACCTAGGTGATGACCAACGAACACCGACGCGAACGCATGGCTCACGCGACCGCCCTAATTGGACAAAATCACAGCGATGCATATGCGTGCTTGACGCGTACGCGTGGATTGGAGTTCGCACAAACGACGTGAACGTGTGCCTGACGCGCATGCGTCGAGAGAAAAATCGCTGAATGACGCGTACGCGTGACCGATGCGTACGCGTGACATGCACAATCTGCAGAAATTACAGAGTACGCTGAAGACGATTTTGGGCCATGTTTTGACCCAGTTTTCGGCCCAGAAACACAGATTAAAGTCATGGAACATGCAGAGACTCAACAGATCAGATCATACACACAATTTTAGGTTTAGATGTAGTTTTTAGAGAGAGGGTTCTCTCTTCTCTCTTAGGATTTAGGATTAGGATTCCTCTTAAAGGAATTAGGATTTCTTCTTCTCAATTTTCAGGTTCAATGTTCCTTTTACTTAATTTCTTAATTTGGTTTATAAACTCTTTATGTTTGGATTGATTTTCTTTTGTTAATGCAATTTGAGATATTTCAGATCTATGATTTTATTTAGCTTTTTACATTCTTAGCTTTGGTTGATTAATTGGAGACACTTGAGTTATCAAACTCATCTGTTGATTGAAATTGGAATTACTGATTGATCTGGATCACTCTAAAACTAGTCCTTCCATAAGGATTGACTAGGATTTGAGGATCAAGCTAATTAGTCCACTTGACCTTCCTTTGTTTAGTAAAGGCTGACCAAGTGGGGTTAAAACCTAATTCTCATCACACCTGATAAGGATAACTAGGATAGGAATTCCAGTTCTCATACCTTGCCAAGAGTTTTATTAATTATTAATTTATTTTTCTTGTCAATTAAATTACCTGTTCAACCCTTTTGAAAATCCCAAAATATACCTTTGCATAACCAATAATAAGAACACCTTCCTGTAATTCCTTGAGAAGACGACCCGAGATTTAAATACTTCAGTTATCAATTTTATTACGGGTTTGTTATTTGTGACAACCAAAACTTTTGTAAGAAATGAATTCTTGTCGGTCTAGAAGCTATACTTACAACAGGAATTTATTTGTGAAAATTTTAGATCGCGCGAGAGTTTCGTTCTTCAATGTTCAACGCCAGAAATGCCACACATAGGGTGTTTAAACGCCAGAAAGGTGCAAGGATGAAAAATCCTTGACACCTTAGGATCTGTGGACCTCACAGGATCCCTACCTACCCCAACTCATTCTCACTCCTCTTCACACCTTTCCATAACACCCTTCCCCAAATACTATTCACCTATCAAATCCTACCCTCTTCCCATAATCTCTTCACCACTCACATCCATCCCCTATTTCCCATCATACAACTCACCTACCCCACCCACTCAAATTCAAACCAATTCCCTCCTAAACCCACCCCTTCTCACACGGATTCCCTCTCTCTCTCTTACCCTATAATACCCCTCCTCACTCCTTTATTTTCACACATCATAACCACTTAAAACCCCCTTGGCCGATTGATGACAGGAATTCACTACCCCTTTTAAAAATTAGTGAATTAGTTCTTTTGGCAAGCGCACCAAAATTATCGCCAAGTAATAACCCACAGTGGAGTGGGATCGTATCCACAAAGATTGGCAAATCCAAGCAGTTTTAATTGATTGATGAATTAGTCAAGTGGATCAATAAGATTGTGAAGTGCAGAATTGTAAATGACATGAATGTAAATAACTAGAATATAAAGAAAAGCAATAAAGTGCAGAAATGGAAATTGCAGAATGTAAAGTGCTAAATCGTAAATGACTTGAATGTAAATGGGAGTGGGGAATTTCTGAATGTAAAATTAAACTATAAAGAAATGGATAGATAAGAATGGGGGAATTCATTGAGATTGGGAGATGTTGTCTCTTTGGATCAAATCTAGCTTATATCTTCTTTAATCATGCAACTCATTGACCTCTTGGCAATCATGATTGATTGAGCCCTAATCCCTTGGTGACTCAATCTCTCAGATCTTGATCAATAGTCAATTCCTTGATCTAATTGCTCATGAAGAGAGATATGCTTGGTCCCTGATTATACCACACACCCTCATAGGTGCAGGTAAAGGGGGGATTATATGTCACGTATCCCATCACCAAAACCCAGATTCTACTCAAGTGTGAGAAGGGATTTCAAGCATGGTTTCATGTTTCCTTTCCCAAGGTTCCCATGAAAACCAATTGCATTCAATCTCTTTCCCAAGATAATTGAACACTAAGCATTAAGAACGAAATTCCTTCTAGCAAATCAAGAGAAGATGAAGAGAAGAAGAATTTCACTATTATCAATCCATCAAGTACAATAGAGCTCCCTCTCTCAATGAGAGGGAAGTTAGCTACTCATAGCTTGAAAAGTACTCAAAAATGGAGTGTAAAAGTGGATCTAGAACTAACTGCTTAACCCCTCTTCAGTACTCCTTAGGGGTATTTATACTAATCCTAGCAAAATTAAAAGAATTACAAAAGTGAAAAAGGGAAAATTACATTTTGGAGGGAAAGAAAACCCTCAATAAGTGTGACTCCTCAGCTGGCGTGTGGCTGGCGCTTCACCGGTGTGTCACGTGCCCTTCAAAATAGCTTGGCGTACCACGCTCAATCCTTCAAGTGGCACGCTCGTCCCTTTATCAACCTTGGCTTGCCATGCCTTCGAACTCAAGTGGCACGCCAAAGTGGAATTCTTGTGTTGGCATGCCACGCCTTCGAGCTCAAGTGGCACGCCCTTTGCTTTTTCCACTTTTCTTTGCCTCTGGAAACTTGAACTAGCGTGACATGCCCAGGGTCTGGCGTGCCACGCCCTTGTTGTGTGCTTGGCTAAGCTCCTCTGGAAAGTTGCACTAGCGTGGCATGCCCAAAATCTGGCGTGCCACGCCCCTTTGTGAGTGAGTGGTTCCTTTGTTTGGCGTGCCACGCCACGAACTCAAGTGGCATGCCCCAATGCTTCTTTGTCCTCTGAATGACACTGGCGTGCCACGCCTGGTTGCTCAAGTGGCACGCCTAAGTGGAGAATAGTAGATGGCGTGCCACGCCTTCGATACCAAGTGGCACGCCCTATGTAATTGGCCTCTTCCATCCTCTCTGGAAACTTACACCAGCGTGCCACGCCTAAAGGTTGGTGTGACACGCCCATGATTTTGTCTTGTTCCAATAGTTGGCGTGCCATGCCTCGGCCTTCAAGTGGCACGCCTAAGTGACATGTTCGGATTGGCGTGCCACGCCTTCGACACCAAGTGGCACGCCCAGTCCTTGCTTATATTATCTTGTGCATTGGCGTGCCACGCTTGGTTGCTCAAGTGGCATGCCTAAGTGAGGTTGAGAGGTTGGCGTGCCACGCCTTCGACTTCGAGTGGCACGCCCAGTCTTCAATTGCCTTCAGCCCCTTCTCTGGATCATTGTATCGGCGTGCCACGCCATGTTGCTCAAGTGGCACGCCCATGTATTTGTGCACTCTTCAAGCTTGAAGTGCCACGCTTGGTCTTCAAGTGGCACGCCAAAGTGACTTTTTGGAGCTGGCTGATAAACCACTATTTTATGGTTTATATTGTGTTTTATTGAGTGGTTTTATCATGCTTTTCACCCACTTATTAATATGATTTGCATGTATTTACAATTCCTTCCTAAAAATATCCTATGATTAATAACTTGCTTCCTAAGGACCTTTTAGTTGTATATTTTTATCTTCCTTCGTACCATTCGATGTCGTGATCTGTATGTTAAGTGTTTCAGGCTTCATAGGGCAGGAATGGCGTAAGGAATGAAGAGGAAGCATGCAAAAATGGAAGGAACACAAGGAATTGAGGAGATGGCCAGCAAGAAGTCACGCGATTGCATGGCTCACGCGACCGCGCGAAATAGAAGGAATTACCGAGAGGCGCTCGTGTGCCTGACGCGACCGCGCGGATTAGAAGCTGCACGAATGACGCAAATGCGTAGACGACGCGCACGCGTGGTACGAAAAACGCTGAGTGACGCAATCACGTGGACGACGCGGCCGCGTGACATGCGCGATCTGCAGAATCACAAAAGTCACTGGCTGAGATTCTGGGCCGCATTTCAACCCAATTTTGGCCCAGAAATACAGATTAAAGTCAGGGAACATGCAGAGACTCAAAGGGGGAATTCATATCAGATCATAATTCAATTTTAGGTTTTAGATGTAGTTTTTAGAGAGAGAGGTTCTCTCCTCTCTCTTAGGATTTAGGATTTAGGATTTCGACTCTTCATCAGGTTCAATATTCCTTTTACTTTATATTTCTCTTTTATTTTCAGATACTTTAATGCTTGTATTACTTATGTTGCCTATTTGGCTTATGAGCCATTCATGTTAGGATTTTCTTTATTTAATATAAATTGAGGTATTTCAGACTTATATGTTATGGATGCTTTGACTTTATCCAAATTATTTTCATTCAAGTAGATTTTATTCCCTTTTGGCTTTGGTTGATTAATTGGTAACTCTTGAGTTGTCAAACTCAGTGGTGGTTGAAATTGGCAGATTCTAATTGATCTAGATCGCTCTAAAGCTAGTCTTCCCACAGGGATTGACTAGGACTTGAGGATCAAACTAATTAGTCCACTTGACTTTCCTTTGCTTTAGTAAAGGCTAACTAAGTAGGATTAAAACCCAATTCTCATATCTTGCCAAAATTTTATTTTATAGTTATTTATTTATTTTTCTTGTCAATTAAATTACTTGTTCAACCCTTTTTAAAATCCCAAAATATACCTTTGCATAACCAATAATAAGAACACCTCCCTGTAATTCCTTGAGAAGACGACCCGAGGTTTAAATACTTCGGTTATCAATTTTATCAGGGGTTTGTTACTTGTGACAACTAAATGTTTGTACGAAGGGATTTTCTGTTGGTTTAGAATCTATACTTACAACGCTACTATATTTTTATAAAATTCTTTACTGGCAAAAATCCTAACGTCACTGGCGTGCCACGCCTTCGACACCAAGTGGCACGCCATGGTGGAGGTTCTTCGTAAGATGGTGAGTTGGCGTGCCACGCCTTCGACTTTAAGTGGCACGCCCATAGTAGTTGATGGGTTAGGCGTGCCACGCCCTTTTTGTGTCCTCTATCTTGCTTTCTGGAATTTTGTATTAGTGTGCCACGCCCAGTCCCTAGCATGCCATACCCACTTGCATGCTTGGATCTCCCTTCTGGAATTTAGTACTAGCGTGCCACGCTTAGCTCCTGGCGTGCCATGCCAGTGTACTTTTGTGGTGTTTGACCCCAAGTGGCATGCCAGTTTCACACGCCCAGCTTCTTGTTTGTCTCCTTCCCATTCTTGATGCCTTTTTCACCTGAAATTTAGCACAACTCATCTCAAAGTAATGTACCATAATATTCCCCAAATAATGCATGAATTGTACTGATCAAATGAGATTTGTGCTCTTTTATGATCTTCTTTATGCAAGAAAGAAGGGTAGATGATGTAAGTCATCACCGAACCACTCACCCCCTCTATCTCCTCTATTTCTTCTTCTTCTCCTCCTTTCTTTCTTCTTTTGCTCGAGGACAAGCAAACCTTTTAAGTTTGGTGTGGAAAAAGCTCTGTTTTTTGTTTTTCCATAACCATTAATGGCACCTAAGGCTGGAGAGACCTCTAAGAAGAGGAAAGGGAAGGTAGTTGCTACCAACTCCGAGTCATGGGAGATGGAGAGATTCATCTCAAAAGCCCATCACTAGAAAGAGAATGGAGTAAACAAGAGAGCCCACTCATGGACCTCAACAAGAGCATGAGGAAGTCCCTCATCAAGAAATTCCTGAGATGCCTCAAGGGATGCATTTTCCTCCACATAATTATTGGGAACAACTCAACACCTCTTTAGGGGATTTGAGTTCCAACATGGAGCAACTAAGGATGGAGCACCAAGAGTACTCCATTATCCTCCATGAAATTAGAGAGGACCAAAGAGCCATGAAGGAGGAACAACAAAGGCAAGGAAGAGATATTGAGGAGCTCAAGCACTCCATAGGATCTTCAAGAAGAAGAGCTAGTCGCCATCACTAAGGTGGACCCACTCTTTAATTTTCTTGTTATTTGTTTTCTGTTTTTCGTTTCTTATGCTTTATGTTTTGTCTATGTTTGTATCTTTATTACATGATCATTAGTGTCTAATGTCTATGCCTTGAAGCTATGAATGTCCCATGAATCCTTCACCTTTCTTAAATGAAAAATGTTTCTAATTGCAAAATAACAAGAAGTGCATGAATTTTGAATTCTATCTTGAAATTAGTTTAATTATTTTGATGTGCTGGCAATACTTTTTGTTTTCTGATGAATGCTTGAACAATGCATATTTTTTATAGTGAAGTTTATGAATGTTAAAATTGTTGGCTCTTGAAAGAATAATAAAAAAAGAGAAATGTTATTGATAATCTAAAAAATCATAAAATTGATTCTTGAAGCAAGAAAAAGCAGTGAAAAATATAAAGCATGTGAAAAAAAAAAGAAGAAAGAAAAAGAAAAAGCAAGCAGAAAAAGCCAATAACCCTTTAAACTAAAAGGCAAGGGTAAAAAGGATCCAAGGCTTTGAGCATCAGTGGATTGGAGGGCCTAAAGGAATAAAATCCTGGCCTAAGCGGCTAAATCAAGCTTTCCCTAACCATGTGCTTGTGTCATGAAGGTCCAAGTGAAAAGCTTGGGACTGAGTGGTTAAAGTCGTGATCCAAAGCAAAAGAGTATGCTTAAGAACTCTGGACACCTCTAACTAGGGAATCTAGCAAAGCTAAGTCACAATCTGAAAAGGTTCACCCAGTTATGTGTCTGTGCCATTTATGTATCTGGTGGTAATACTGGAAAACAAGATGCTTAGGGTCACGGACAAGACTCATAAGTAGCTGTGTTCAAGAATCAACATATTGAACTAAGAGAATCAATAACACTATCTGAATTCTGAGTTCCTATGGATGCCAATCATTCTGAACTTCAAAGGATAAAGTGAGATGCCAAAACTGTTCAGAAGCAAAAGCTACTAATCCCGCTCATCTAATTGGAACAAAGCTTCATTTATGTTTTGGAATTTATTGTATATTCTATTCTTTTCATCCTATTTTGTTTTTAGTTGCTTGGGGACAAGCAACAATTTAAGTTTGGTGTTGTGATGAGTGGATAATTTATACGCTTTTTGGCATTGTTTTTAGGTAATTTCTAGTATGTTTTAGTTACTTTTTAGTATATTTTTGTTAGTTTATATGCAAAATTCACATTTTTGGACTTTACTATGAGTTTGTGTATTTTTCTGTGATTTTAGGTATTTTTTGGCTGAAATTGAGGGACTTGAGCAAAAATCTTATTCAAAGGCTGAGAAAGGACTGCAGATGATGTTGGATTCTGACCTCCTTGTACTCGAAGTATATTTTCTAGAGCTACAGAAGCCTAATTGGCACGCTCTTAATTGCGTTGGAAAATAGACATCTTGGGCTTTCCAACAATGTATAATAGTTTATATTTTTTCTGAGATTTGATGGCCCAAACTGGCGTTCAAATGCCAACCAGAGACCCTTTTTTAGCGTAAAACGTCAGAACTGGCACCAGAACTGGAGTTAAACGCCCAAACTGGCACCCAAGCTGGCGTTTAACTCCAAGGATGGCCTACGAACGTGAAAGCTTCAAAGCTCAGCCCAAGCACACATCAAGTGGGCCCCGGAAGGGGATTTCTGCACTATCTACTCATTTTCTGTAAACCTAGTTTACTAGTTTAGTATAAATAGCACTTTTTACTATTGTATTGAGGGTCTTCTTTGGAATCCTTGAGCGTTATGATCATCTTTAGGGAGGCTGGCCATTCGGCCATGCCTAGACCTTTTTCTCTTATGTATTTTCAACGGTGGAGTTTCTACACCTCATAGATTAAGGTGAGGAGCTCTGCTGTTCCTCATGAATTAATGCAAGTACTATTGTTTTTCCTTCAATTCACGCCTACTTCTTTTCCAAGATATACTCTTGTACTTAATTCAGTTAAGTCAGACTGAAGGGGTGACCCGTGACAATCACCCACTATATTCAGTACTCGCTTAGCCAAGATCCGCATGCCTGACAACCACAAAGTGGTTTACATGATGTTCAACGTAGTCATTGGACGCCAGCTGGAGTATACTCTCTTGGGTCTCTGATCCATGGATTCCCATCGTTTCTCCTGACAACAGAGCATCCGACCCCATGATTAGGATCTTCTTGGTATAGGCTAGGATCAATAGACAGCATTCCTGAGATCCGGAAAGTCTAAATCATGTCTGTGGTATTCTGAGTAGGATCTGGGAAGAGATGACTGTGAGAAGCTTCAAACTCGCGAATGTTGGGCGCAGTGACAGTGTGCAAAAGGATCAATGGATCTTATTCTGACACAAGTGAGAACCCACAGATGATTAGCCCTGCGGTAGCTGTGCCTAGTATTTTTCATCCGAGACGAGAAATCCGACAGTTGATTAGTCGTACAGAGACCGTAGCCAGACCATTTTCACTGAGAGGATCATACAACTTGCCATGGAAGGGAGCATGCATGATTGGATGAAGACAATAGGAAAGCAGAGGTTCAGAAGCAACAAAGCATCTCCAAACGCTTATCTGAAATTCCCACCATTGAATTACATAAGTATCTCTATGTTATTTCCGTCTTATCTATCTTTTAATTATCAATACCTCATAACCATTTGAATCCACCTGACTGAGATTTACAAGATGACCATAGCTTGCTTCAATCCGTCAATCTCCGTGGGATCAACCCTTACTCACGTGGTTAGTTGTGCGGAGTTGTGAAAAGTGTGATCACAATTTCGTGCACCACCATTCCTACCTATTACACCTGAAATTACTCATCAAACATATCAAGGCATCGAATGGACTGAAAGTAGAATAAAATTGATTAAATTAAGCACAAAATAGCATGTTTTTACAATTAGGCACAATTTAGAGAGAAAGCACAAAAGCATGCTATTTAGGTGAATAAATGTGGGTTTATATGATGAAATCTACTCAAATTAAACAAAAATATATCGTCAAATATGGATTCATCAATATATTAAGAAGTTATTGTACCATAGTGTAAGTTATTTAATTTTGACATTAGGAAAAACAGAGACGTTGAAACTACAATGCATATACTAGAGTAACATGATCTAAGACTTAATAGACTTATGAAACACTATTTCACTAATCTGATGTTAGGGCATTAGGACATTCTTGCCTGGTATGACCTTCTTGACGACAAAGACCGCATTTTTTCTCGATACTGGTCTTCTAGTCGCCTTCTTGTGCATAGATGGGTTCGGCTTAAGTTTTGCACCATAACATGGGTTTCACATCCACTCATCTGGTATTGGCGGAAACTCCATCTCATAAACCTTGAAAACTGAGGCCATGCAGTACACGGGATCAATGAAGGTTCCCCACTCAATGCTCGCAGCAGCACATGCAGCTAACGCATGACGACATGAATAGTGTAGAGATTGGAAAACCCCACAGTCGCACGTCCATTGGTTGAGCCTAAATACCGATGCCCGACGATTGCAATGGGTGACTCATCTTGTTCAGTGACTCTCTACTCATCTTTATGGCTGCGAGTAGCCGCTGTGAGCATACCTGCCTAGAATGTAACTGAGCATGCGCCTCCTTACACTTGCGACAAATAGTTGTTGCAAGCGCTCATAAGTTTCCCTCGCAATTGCTGCAACCGAAAGGTTTGTTGTTCCCTTTAACACATAGTTGATACACTCTGATAGATTTGTGGTCATGTGGTCATAGCGACTACCCTCGTCACAATGCTGAAGCCACATTGCCTTCCTAAATCAGAGTACCCACTACAGCATATCCCTTGATATACCACCCAAGGTGTCTAAGTACCAATGACAACCTTCTTTGCTTGGACTATATGCTGCATTTATAAGATATCTCTTGCTCTCTGTAGATTTAAATCGAGTATCAAAATTGGAAGCCATATACCATATATAGTATGCATGGTGGGTTGTGGGCTCATGCCATCCACTATTGGTCGAATTAAGGACGGCTTTAATGGCTTGTGATCTATCTGATATGAGAAGTATACCATGTTGCGAAGTGACTTGCTACCTCAAATTCGTTAGGAAGAATGACCATAACTCGGCAGACTCCAACTCCACAATCACAAATCCTATAGGCAGGATATTGTTGTTTCCACCTTGAGTAACAGCAATTAATAGCACATTCCCGTACTTGCCATACAAGTGTGTCCCATCAACTAACACAAACAACTTGCAGTGCTTAAAAGCTTTGACACACGGGGAAATGGTCTAGAACACCTTATTAAGCTGGCTATACTCTCTGTCAATGAGATTCCCATTGTAATATAGAACAGCAACACAATCATGTACGGTGCCAAGGAGGCAGTCAGACAAAGCTTGTAAGAGTATAGGAAACTTATTGTACGACTCTTCCCAATCACCTCTTACTTTGCCTTCCACATCTTTCGATATAATGGCTTGAAATGATAGCTTTGTTGCGCTGCACTTTGTAGCACTGGTATGGATACACTCAGATCAGCATGTATAATTGGTAGGATAACAGTGCAAATCAAAGTGCTATCCAACTGAGCATGATCTTGAGACATCGTTAGCACCAAACAACTATGTGGCCCTCCAAACCTCCGCACCTCCGCACCTCCCTACAAGAGAACTCTCAATTTTCATCATGTAACACAAACTTTAATCAACATTACTTTAATTCAAAATATAGTAAGAAACAATATTTACCAATAGTTTAGATTTTGCCGTAGTGATACCGGAAGGCTTCATGGATACCCAGAAGAAAATTGCTTGCATCGACAATGGTATTTCAGTCTATCGAACTCCAAAACCTTGTTTCAGCGTTTCTTTGAATGCAGTATCACTGCAATCAACACAGCATATCTACTCCTAAATATGTGGCCCAATCAAAATTCCACCCTTGCCATCCATGTTGTAATCTTGTTATCGCTAAGATTGAAAGGGTAATCTAGTTGCATTGCATCTAGATTAAGAGTGTGATAATAGGTTGGAACTTCTGATAACCGTAGAATAACCAATAGGGAGAAGAAGAAACTGAGCACCCCTACAAGTTGAACTCTCCAGCACATACTCCTCAGATGAATCACTCTTGTTGGATGACCAGCTTTCAGCCACATAATCTGAATCAGTCTCACTCAAATCTACATCAACATTATCTCAAGGATCAACAAAGTGAATTGGTGGACGAAATTGTGATCATCAACAATGGCTCCAAAGACTTGGTGCTCTTAGACATGAATCACACTATGTCACAACTCCGCACAACTAACCAGCAAGTGTACTGGGTCTTCCAAGTAATAAACCTTACGTGAGTAAGGGTCGATCCCACAGAGATTGTTGGTATGAAGCAAGCTATGGTCATCTTGTAAATCCCAGTCAGGCGGATTTAACTAATTTAAGATATTATTGGATTCTTGAATAATAATAAAATAAACATAAAGTAAAGATAGAGATACTCATGTAAATCATTGGTGGAAATTTCAGATAAGCGTATGGAGGGGCTATGTTCCTTCTGAATCTCTGCTTTCCTACTTCTTCCTTCCAGTTTTTTATCACTCCTTTCTATGGCAAGCTGTATGTAGGGCATCACCGTTGTCAATGGCTACATCCCATTCTCTCAGTGAAAAAGGTCCAAATGCTCTGTCACAGCACGGCTAATCATCTGTCGGTTCTCGATCATGTTGGAATAGAATCCCTTGATTCTTTTGCATTTGTCATCACGCCCAGTAATCGCGAGTTTGAAACTCGTCACAGTCATTCAATCCCGGAATCCTACTCGGAATACCACAGACAAGGTTAGACTTTCCAGATTCCCATGAATGCCGCCATCAATTCTAGCTTATACCACGAAGATTCTGATTAAGGAATCCAAGAGATATGCGCCCGGTCTAAGGTAGAACGGAAGTGGTTGTCAGTCACGCGCGTTCATAGGTGAGAATGATGATGAGTGTCCCGGATTATCACATTCATCAAGTTGAAGTGCAACGAATATCTTAGAACAGGAATAAATCGAATTTAATAGAAAATAGTAGTAATTGCATTAAAACTTGAGGTACAGCAGAGCTCCACACCCTTAATCTATGGTGTGTAGAAACTCCACCGTTGAAAATACATAAGTGATGAAGATCCAGGCATGACCGAATGGCCAGCCCCCAAAATGTGATCATAGGATCCCCCCCAAAATACAATTCAGGATCCTGGATGTCTAATATGATAGTAAAAAGTCCTATTTATACTAGATTAGCTACTAGGGATTACAGAAGTAAGTAATTGATGCATAAATCCACTTCTGGGGCCCACTTGGTGTATGTTTGGGCTGAGCTTGATCTATCCACGAGCTGAGACTTCTCTTGGAGTTGAACGCCAAGTTGTAACGTGTTTTGGGCGTTCAACTCTGGTTCGTGACGTGTTTCTGGCGTTTGACTCCAGAATGCAGCATGGAACTGGTGTTGAGCGCCAGTTTACGTCGTCAAATCTCAAATAAAGTATGAACTATTATATATTGATGGAAAGCTATGAATGTCTACTTTCCAACGCCGTTGATAGCGCGCCATTTGAAGTTCTGTAGCTCCAGAAAATTCATTTCGAGTGCAGGGAGGTCAGATTCCAATAGCATCAGCAGTCCTTTGTCAGCCTCCTATCAGAGTTTTGCTCGGGTCCCTCAATTTCAGCCAGAAAATATCTGAAATCATAGAGAAACACACAAACTCATAGTAAAACCCAGAAATGTGAATTTAGCATAAAAACTAATAAAAACATCCCTAAAAGTAACTAGATCATACTAAAAACTACCTAAAAACAATGCCAAAAAGCGTATAAATTATCCGCTCATCATGAATCAGCGTCGCCAATATTAGGACTGCTTTGGGTATTGAAGAAGATGACCTAGAATCACCTCCTACATCATGAACCGCAACATACCACTCCATAACATGTTGCGGTATTAGCCTAGTATGTACATCAAATCTTATACTGATGTGCTTATCGGCTTTAACCCAAAACGTCCTGTTAATGAAACCTCCACCAGGCAGTACTGATACGAATCTATATGCGACTTTGCCAACTTCCTTTGAACCAATTGCCCTCATGTTGCTCAATACGACAATTTTAAGCGCATCTAAAGAATCAACACGACAAGTGTGCAGCTCACAGATGAATTACACAAATCACTCCCTTTTCACCGTTTCTAATATTCCCATTAGGATAAACTACCACATAAAAAAATTTATTACTAACAATTTTTTGGAGAAATAACAAGAGGAAGAGTTGATGGAATTGACATGGATTTAGTGTGGTAAATAATTGAACTAATATGCTACTTATATAAACCTTTTTTTAAATGTACTTATCTAGGGTACAGAGAATCTTATACATTTATACACGTATTTCGAGTACAGTAATTTAAATTTGGCCTTGTCTATATTCTGGGTACAATGCATCCAGTTTATGCATAACTATGTCATTGTGTCATATTTAAAGTAGAGAATGATCCTCTCAATTTTTTTTTCATAATTGAGGGAGTAAAGTGTGATTTTTCACTATTAATTTTATAAGCAGGACAAAAATAAATATGAAAGAGAGAATAATAAAAGATTAAAAATCACATTTTACACTTTTAAATTTTTTTAACAATTGAAAGGATCCATTTTCATTTAAAGAATGAATCCTCTCGAATACTCGAATTTTGTTTTTGTTATTTTTTTTAGTATAATGTCCCAATTTGTGGGTTTAACGCATTTTCTCGTTCTGTACCCGAAATATAAGTCCTCCTGTATTTTTGTAAGTTTATTGATTAAATATATTTTCGTAATTATTATAAAACTAAAAAACGAACTCTCCGAGTTGTTTGTTGTTGTCAATTTTTTTCATGAAATGGAATATCCAATACAATTCGGATCCTTCGAATTCTTCCATTGATACCACATGACCGTAAAGCACCTGTATCCCCTATATCTAAATTCAACACCACCGTTACTTCTATATTCAAATTAAAAAGTGACATATAATCTCAAGTAACAACTATAACATTTTGGATCTCTCCATGGATACAGGAACTCCATTTATAGTAGATTAAGGAAAAACAAAAAGAAAAAGAAATTAAAAACAAAGAGGAGCACCAGCCGGAGCAATTGAAGGATGACCTCGGCATCTGAACCCCACTTCCAAAGTACTCTATTGGCCGTACAATGATCCCATTGTTCAAGGCATAGCTCAACCTCTGCTGAACATTTTAAGGCTACATAAAAAAAAGTAAATATTTATATCGGTTAATCAGATTAGTTCTTAAAAAATAATTTATTTTTTAAATTTTTTTAAAAAATTTTGTTAATTAAATTAATTTTTTTAAAATTATAAATTAATTATTTTTATTTTTTAATAATTTTTATTAATAATTAATAATATTGAATATTAAATTACATTATATATGATATCTAACATTTTATTAGATACTAAATAAATATATTTATAAAAATTTATCAATTTAATGTCGTTAAATTATATTAGAATTGAGGTTTATATAATTGAAAAAATATATTAAATTAATATATTATTATAAACATATTTGTTCAACATCCAATTAAATATGTTAGACGTTATATATATTGTCAGTTAATATTTTATATCATCAATAGTTGATAGAAATTATTAACTGGTAGAAAAAAAAATAATAAATTTGTAATTTTGGATAGACTAATTTAATTCATAAAATTATTCAAAGACAAATTTAAAAAATAACTGATTTTTTAAAAATTAATTTAACCATTAACCTATATTTATAATTTTAAAAAGATAATACCATTTTAATTTGATAAACTTTCGCTATAAATATATTTTTTATTAAAAGTGATGTTATCATTTGAAAAAATTAAAATAAAGATTTAGGTATATTTCTATTCATATAAAGTTGATAAATAACGGATAATTTAGTCAGATTTATTAAATTATTTCACAAATTTTCAACTATTACTGAAAACTAACCAAATGAACCGTTTACATAGAAGATAACAAGGAAGGAACAAGAAATCAAAGAAAAATAAAAGAACAATGACAGAGAGTATAACTGACATGATGAAAGGGTTGAATAATCAGCAGTGAGGTGGGTTCTTGAACTGAAGGACGGGAAAGTCATGAAAAGATGTTGATGGAATGGAAATTGATAATTTGGTTGTGGAAGAACATTTGTCATCGGAATCAAATCCTCTGCCTTTGTGGGGCCATTCATCAAAGAAGCTATGAACAGTAGTCTTCTGATCTTGTTCTTGATTTTTTGAGCGCTCATTGAGGCTCTCAATATTGTTGGATAAACTTGTGCATCTCCTCTGTTTTGTGGAGGAAGAAGAAGATGAGGTGCTTATGGTCAATGGTGTGAGTTGCCATGAATCGTCAATGGAGGATCCAGAGAAGCTTTTCAATGTGCTAGAAGGTTCTTTGAAGAAAGCACGTTCATCCGCATCCTCTTTCACTCCATAGACATACCTACTGTTACATTTTTACAAGAGAAATTAACAAAGACGATTTTATTCATCATTCACCAGCACATCAATTAAGCATCTTTTAGGATAAATTACAATTATCACCTTCAAGTTTGGTAAAATTCAACTCCAACTTTCTGTATTTTTCAAAACATTCAATGTTTCTACTTACATTTAAGTAATAGTATACTCTGTAACTTTCTGTTTCTGTAAAAGTTAAAACTAAATTTGTCTACAAATTTAAGACAATTTCAACTATTAGAAGGTTAATGTCATTTAGACGACTAGAAAAAAGAAAAATAATATGTGCATATCGGTCATCAAATTAATTATTTTGTACTATGTATAAATATATGAATTATTTAATTTATTTTAATATATATTTTATATTTTAATATGTATTTTACATGCATAACTAATTAGGTTTTTGTACGTAACAAAGTTGAAAAAGAAATTGCTATCAATTTTACTGAACTTTAGAAAGACCAGCGTAATTTGCCCCTTTTCCCTTATCAATATGGCCAAAACATGATTTAGAAAAAAAAAAACAATAATACTATATATAGTGTCAAAGTACAGACACTAATATCTTACCCAACCGTCTGTCTTATATTATGGGACCTATAAAAGATAACTTCAAACCCCACATATAGAAGAAAGGCGATTAATTAAGATCCTAATATCTATATTTGGAACAAAAAATACGGGTTTTAGAATAATAATTATATTATTGAAAGAGAAACCTGGAGGGAGCAGTGTTGTCTTGAAATGAAAAAGCAACAGCAGATGTTGATGACCTTGATGGAGTGTGGGAATTGAAGACAAAGGAATGCTGATGAAGAAGATTGGAACCATTATTATAGCAAGAACGTTGTTGAGGGTGCTGATTAGTTTTAGTGATTGATGATGGTGATGAGATGATGGTGTGGGTTGTTGCTGAAGAAGCACTATTGCATGCGTTTGTTGTTGTTTTCAAAAGTTCCACAGGCTTTCTTGAACGGTTTTTCCCTCGGTGCATGTGCCTCTCACAGTACTTTGAATCTGGGTATGCCTCTTTTGAGCACCTCCATTTTTTTCCATCTGTTCTTCTGCACCTTCCTGGTTCCGGGTCTATTTTTCTTCCCAAACCCATTTCAAGATAGTTCCATCCAACTGCACAAACTCACACCCAAAACCCCTTCCTTTTTTTGTCAAATAATGCATACACATATTCTATTTTTTTAAAAATGTAATTTTAATACATTAATAATATAAAAAAATTTACACATATATTTAATTTTATATTACCACATTAAATAATTATTTTTAACAATCTAATTTATGAATGATCATATAAACAAACACAAGAATGACTTGTGTAAATTTAGACAGTCATTATATCAAAATTAATTTATTAAACCGAAAATTAATATATAGTACTATGGAAAATGAATATATATTAATAAGAAAAAGAAACTCACAGTGTTGTTGTTGAGCTGCTGGTTGGTGATGAGGCAAATTGAAATGGCTTCTTTTGAGAGTGAAGAGAAGATCAGGAGGGACAGTGGTACCTGAAGCCATGTATTTATATATTAGAGCTTGGTGTTCAAGTTCTTGCCATTGTGATGGGGTGAAAGGAAACCTACTGTTTCTACTACTACTGCTGCTGCTGCTGCTACTGTTCATCATCAAATTAAAGCAATAAGGAAACAATGACAAGTAATAGGATCAAATTGAAGGAGATATGCTTATTTATTTCTGATGTGTATGCAAGTAAAAAAGGAAACAGAAATTAAAGTTGATTTCAGAGCAAAGAGTGGAGTGAAAGAAAGAGAAGACAGATTCAGTGTGAAAACCATTATAGCAAAGTGTGTGAGTGAGCATGTGTGTGTTGCTTTTGTTGGGGGAAAAATGTTTCTTTGGACACAAAATTGTCATATTTTTGTGTTCACACTGATTCCATTATCATTATTAGATTTTGGTTTCGTACTTATTTCAACATTTAACAAAAACTCCCAGCAGGAGGATATTAACAAATTCTTTTTGGTATTAAATTTTTTTTTATGATATTCTCTTTTTATTCATAAACTTGTCTAGTGTTTTGTTGATATGAACTTTTAGATATTTAAATAATGATATTCTTTTATACTTTTTCAGTTTTGATATGAACTTTTCTATTTTTAAAAAATTTATTTGTTTACAAATAGTTATTTAATTTATTTAAAAACTTTGAGTAATATTAATTTGTTTCATTTATATCCTTATTTAAGACACAAATAAAAAATAAAAAATAAAATTAAAAAGAATTATGTGAACTTTTATAAAACAGAGTATTATTTTAGTATAAAATTTATGAGAAAGTTTAGGGGTCAATAATTTTTATGTTTTGTGAACAGCATTTAATCATTAAAAGAAAAGTGAATAATTTTTTATCATTAAATATAATCTCATACCATTAAAAATATTATTAATGACTAATTAATAATTACAAAATACAAAAGTTGTTGCTCCTACACTCCTCAAAATTTACTTATTAGTTATTAATAAGTGTAGGGGCTTGGAGAATAGAGTAGGTATATTTCTATTTATTTGCAGGGACCATATGGCTACAGAATCTTCTGTACGTGTAATGTAAAACAGATGGTTCTGATTAGAGTGATGCATGGTGATGCTGATGATGCAGTTTCAACACTCTTTTCTCTCTCTCTCTCTCTCTCTTTCTGTGCTTCTGCTGCCAACCTGTCTCTCTGCCACCTTGTGTCTCTCTTTCTGTGCTTCTGCTGCCAACCTGTCTCTCTGCCACCTTGTGTCTCTGACACACTCCGGAAACTCAGAAACCATGAAACCGTTTTGTTTTTAATATTTACAACAAATTTTATAACAAGTACATTTTCGCATTTTAATATTTATATGATTATGGGTTAGGTGTTCTACCTAAAAATGGTGTAATGTGGTGATTTAACCGCATCTTCTGAAATTAATTATTATTATTATAAATAAGCAAATTTTATTTTTTAATAATATTATGCTTCTCACAGTTTTTCTTTATGGTAGTTACCTTCCTTTTATCTTCTACAAACCCGCTTGGTACTCTGTTTTATCTGCACCATTCACTGAGGAATTATGTTTCGCTCCCCCATAGATCTATGATTCTTTATTTTTTTTTTCTGTTTTACTTTCTTTCCGTTTTTTTTTTTTAAAAGTATAGCTGTTGTTTGCCAGTTTGCCTTGTTTACAGTGATTGTTGATATTTGGTGAACGTAGATGATGGTCGATTGGTAGTACTGATAGAACATAAAGATGAACATGAGTTTTTTATTTGAAAAATTTAGATTTTATATAAATATTAATAACTTATGTCTATATCTTTAATATTTATAATTTTATATTTATGTCTTATCATGTGCGAACAAAACATGGTTAAATAAGAGTAAAAACTTAATTAAATTCTTATTAATTTTATTAAAAAAAAAGTTTCTTAACCAAAATAAATACAATCCGTGACACTATTATTTTGGATAAATATAAACTCTTTATTTAAAAGTTTATTAAATATTAACAAAAATTAATTTTATGACGATTTTATTTATAAGGTTTTAAATTTCTAAAAATTTCATGTAACAAAAAAATTTAATTACCATCATTATTATACTATGTTTTTTTTTTATTCTCATCATTATAACTTTTATATTTAGTATTTTTATTGTATTATTATATCTTATTACTATTATTATCTTTTTTTTATCATAGCTAACACCATTATCTTAGTTTTTTTTAAATCATATTTAAAATTTTTTAAATGAATTGAAAAAGACCGAGGTTGAATAAAAAAAAAACCATTTTTACACGTAGAATTCTGATTTTAGGAAATTATTTTCGATTTTGTTTCGTGATTATGCAAAACAGCAAATGCATAAAACAGAAGAAAAAGAGGAATGATGCCTCGATATATCCTTATTCGGCCACAAAATGCAATGTGACTTACCCAGTCTCTACCACAATAATGATAGAATTTTCACTATAAATTTATAATCAAGATAGATTATAATCACCAATTCCAAGAGAATCACACTCTTGTAAACCATCTAAATTATCATGTAGTAATAAATAATAATTTTTCTTTTGCATCAACTAGCCATTGCACCATTTATGTTGAGGTCATTGGCATTGAATGGAGATTCTTTCCATCTTGGTTCTTCATTTATCACGTGCAACAGCTATTCATTAATGTGCAATAAATTCTATTTCATTTACAATAAAGAAGAAAAAAACTTTTTTTTTGAACTCGAAATCACGGTGCATCATCTTTTCTATCTTGGCTTGAGATTTTCTTATCAATGTAGATGCTTTGCATAATACTATCTGAAGGTTACTGAAGGCTTAGAGAAGGGGGGTTGAATCTATGGCCTTCTTTTACTTTGATAGATTATGTCTTTAAACCCAACTTCAACTTTGATTTCTGTTTGAACAATGCAGCAAAAATTTTAAGAGATAATTTTGTTTTGTCTCATAAATTTCTGAAAACAGAACAACAAAAGAAAGGACAAAGTTGATACAGTCATGTATCCTGGTTCAGTTGCCTTGTGCAATGCAACCTACATCCAGTCTCCACCACAACAGCGGTAAAATTTTCACTATAGTCAAAGTATTACATACACCAATTTCTTAGGATTCACACAATCCTATATGGACACACATATTTCTACTTAAACTTGACTTGGTTATGCTAATACCTAAACTCTTCACACTAAGTGCTTACCCAACTTAGCAAGGGGCACCTCACAGGTACAAGACACAAGATAGAAAATACAACCAAAAGGAATCCAAAATCACTCTTGACTTTTCTCTCAAGTGTTTTACTCAGCCTTTTTCACTCTTAGGCTTTTTCTCAATATCTCTCTTTCAGACTTTTACCTCTCAAAGAAAATACACAAAGATATACATTGAAATTGAAATACAAAACTGTAAATCATGAAGGAGATTGATGCATAACAGCCTTTGTTGCTATAAGTTGAACCTGATTTAGCTATCTCTGATGAAACTCTTCATCTTGGCAGAATGTTTCTTTAACTTAGAATCACTGTACAAAACATTGAACTCTTCACAAGGAAGCTCTCAAACAAACTCAGATTCTGGTTCTCTCAACGTTTTTTCAAAACAAAAAAACATTTTTTCTTTTGTAACTTGTGCAAAGTCACGATTTAGGTTTTTCTAAGTCAACTCCTTGGACCTCTCACTTTCCTAATTTTTCACTTCTTTTTTTTCATTTAACCCCCAAATTAGAGAATTTCAAGCTGGTCCTTTTTGCTTGACCGAAGATATCAGAGCAGCAAAAAAAAACCTGTTCAGTGATAAACCCAAATCCAAACCATAAAAAATGTGCTTTGACTCCAAGTAATTTTGTAAGCCATTGATTCACAGCAGTAGAAATCAGAAACCACTTTCTCCATTTATCCCAAAAATAGCATTGCAGAGATGTGGAGAAGAAGTGAAGAAATTATCTTGCATGTAAATAAAAATAAATCACCTTTATCCTCTTACTTAGCTTAACTTGCTTTGATTAGGACAATTAGACGTTTGCTTTTGTGATTTACCTTTCTCTTTCTTTCTTCTCTGGTGAATGAACTAGGAAGAAGAAACTCTCTCTCTTTCTTCAAGAATCTGACCGAAGCAAGCAATGTGAACGTTGTCTTTGGAAGGCTTCAACTTAGATGAATCAACTTGGTCTTGGATTGGCTTTACATACCATTTATTCCAAATGATTTCTTTGCTACTTTTGCTTAGGCTTAGATTGAAGATGTGGGCAGCTCTTTTTTCTTTGTTTCAATTTGTTTGGGTTGCTACATTTTTATTTTTTTTGGTCTACAACACTAGCAAAAGCTTATCAAAAAATAATTGGGTGTTTAACCCAATAAACTAATATTTGTCATCATCATTAAACTAATTGTATTCTTATCTCAACAATCTCCCCCTTGATGACAAACATAATTTCAAGGGATAGAATCAAAGTAATTGACATAGATAAAATAATGTACTTCCCTTTGATGTCATTTAGCAATTTTGATGTGCTCCCCCTATCTTTTTCAATGACTTCTCCCCCTGACTTTGTACTTCTTTTTTTTTTTTGATTTCCTGTTCACATATTGACATAGAGAACACAACTAAGCACAACATACAAATAGCATAAATCTTCACATTATACACACGTTTTTATGCTTGATGATGGTTTAAATAGACAAAAATTACACTTCAAAAAAAATATAGAGAGCATGTAAAATCAAGGAATAAAATAGAGCATATCATAAAAAAGTCAAAAGACAGCACAAAATAGAGCACAAAGAGCATATTATCAAAAAAGAAACCAAAAGGCAACACAAAACAGAGCATATCATCACATGTTCAAACTCACAAAATTAAACTATTTTATCAAACTATTCTACCAAACTATATCAAACTACTCCCCCTTTTGTCATCAAGGGAGAAACCAAAATGCAAACCATCCCTGCAGTAAGCTTAGTTAGAGTTCCAGGTTCATATATGTCTGATTAAACCAAGAGCAAAATAAAACAGTTGGTAATGATTACAGTCATCCAAAACAAAATAAAGTCTAAATCAAACTACAATTATTCCATGAGACAATTATCCAAAAAAATAGAAACCATCAACAAAAGATCTTCTCAAGCATCCGAACCATCCTCCTCAGAATTAGCAGGTTCTTCAGGGTCAGAGGCCATATTGTCATCCTCAAGGGTGTTTTTCAATGAATTTCATGAGAACTGTCACCCTGTCTCTGGACTTTCTGAGGTAGTTTCATGCTTGGCAGCCAGTTTTCTCTACTTTTTACTAAGGTAATCAAATGGTTGGATTGAGAGACAAATTCCTGTACCACATCCTTCACCACTCGATACAAAAGTGATTTATATCTAGTGGAAGCTGAAGTTCCCGAGGCAGATGGAGGATGAGATTTCTCAGGCTCAGAGTCATCATCATCATCATCTTCTAGGACTACCTTTTCAGGTCGAGTAGGTCCTTTTTTCTGCTGTTTTACTGAACCACCTCCTTTTAGATATGAGTGTCTATTTTCATATGATAAAGTTGACAAGTCAACACCAAAATATTCAAAAATACAAGTTAAGAACATGCCATAAGGAAGAGCTTTATCTTTTTCACTTCTTATGCAATCAAACATATGCCTTACCATTAAGTATGCAAAAGAAATATTAGATTTTATGACAATAGCATATAAAACCATAGTATCACAGAAAGACACCCTCTGATAAGAACCACTTTAAGGAAGAATAATGTGGTTCACTATACGATGCAGTTGAGTCCGAAGATAACCAAGGACTTTGTGAGTTGGTGTGAGGCCATCAATCAGAGAGATGTTTTCACACACATGAGCTAGAGCATCTTTATAGGAAACACCTAATCCGTCATCCCACTAACCAGAGGTATAAGCACATGCACCAACATCAGTATATTTAAGAGAGTCACTAATGGTCTCATTATTCAGGACAAGGTCACGACCTTTTACATAAGAGTGAATACTTCCCTCATGATAGGTCATGTTGGCATAGAACTCTAACTAAAACTGGGTAAATAGGTTTTTTTATTTTGAAAAGATGGTGCCAGTCTAGAAACTCAAGATTTTCAGCAAAAATAAAACCTTTCTTTTTCAGTGATGGTAAGTCAGCCAGAAAAGTGGGACAGAGGGTTTGATGAATGACAACACCCTCATAGAAATTATGATTCATGGCAGATAAAAAATGAAGGGGGTTCTAATTTGAGTGAGAAGTTATAAATTATTACTTGTGTTCAAAAGGATCAATGGAAGGTTCCTTAACCGATTTGAGAGGGATATAAGGGTTACCTCGTTGAGGACGTTGAAGGACTGACCTAGGCTTAGGTCAAGATAGTTCGGGCACAGTCTCCTCAGCAACAAGACGTTTTCCTTTTGATGTGCTTGGCTTTGAAGGAGATGGTGATGGAGTAAAAGTATGATCTTTACTGCGAGGAGAAGTTCTAGGCTTATCAGGGAGTTTGTAAATTTTAGCCCTGGGACTCTTTTAAATGACCGTTTTCTTCCTCATTGTTGTGTAGCAAGGGTTTCGCACAAACCAGAAAGTAATGATAGTAGGGAGAAACCAAAGAGGTTGTGGAAGGAGTAATGAAGAGAGAGGATTAGTAACTGCTACAAGAAAGGGATTTCTTGTAACCATGCAGCTTTATCACTTGTGACTAGACCTTGAAAAGACTTGACATCACTATGAAAAGTTTTTATTTTGATTTTATTTAAGAATAAAGTGCTGGGTAGAATAAAACAAATATTGAAATAAAATTTTTTCATTAAAAATGATTTGATTTTATTAAAAAAAAAATATTAGGTAAAAAAATTAATTTAAAGATGAAATCTTTTTTACTAAAACACAACACAAATTCACGCATAGATGATGTATCACTCATTGGGCCCAGAGATGATAAAGTTTAAGAAAACATATTGGACCACAAGAACTCTGAACTGAAAGGTTGGCCCAGAAGATTCAGAACTTAATATTTAGGATGATGATTCTTCATTTGCCCAGAATTGTCTTTTCCCAACATGAGAGACAAAACTTCAACAAACACATCAGCAAGATTCAAATAAGGAATCATAACTTAGAATGCCTAGATTTGTTCTTAGTTTACTAAATCTGTTATAAACCAGAGGTTTGGTGAAAATATCAACTAATTGATTCTCTGATTTAACAAATTGAATGCTAATATTTCTTTTTTGAACAAGTTCCCTTATTGAGTGAAATCTCAGTTCAATATGTTTAGTTCTTGAGTACAAAATTGGATTTTTGAAAATATTTATAGCACTCATATTCTCACACAACAAGGGAATGTTTTTAGCATTTAATTTATAACCAACAAGTTGAGTTTTCAACCAAATAAGCTGAGAACAACAAGAGGAGGCAGTAATATACTCAGCCTCTGCAGTGGATAATGCCACCTGTTCATGCCCTGGGTCGAGCTGTATGACCCGGGCTGATTGACGACAAGTCGACCGACCTCTTCAGGTCAGGATTTTCCGACATCTTCTCAAAAGAGCTCGGCCAAATCGCCAGAGAAGCCCAAAGGAGGCCCAAACTAAAGGAACCCAGCCCAAATCTAAAGGCAGTTAAAACCTGCAAAGATAAAGGCGGTTTCCCTTAAAGATAAGATGACTTCATTCAAAGATAAGATAAGATAACTACCTTATCTCCAGAAAGGTCACTCCACATTATTATAAATACACTGGAGCACCCAGGTATAACTCATACTCTGATTCTACAAAAAACCTGCCTAAAGCACGTGCTAACATAAGCATCGAAGTCTCTTGCAGGTATTACCACCCTCCGGTGACGAAGGATCTGCAGCTCCACCAGCTCCAAATAGGTCGGACACAGCAGCACCAACCACCACCACAGATCTCGTCCAAGATCGACCTACAGTTTCAGATAACCCTCAAAATATTGGCACCATTATCGGAGAACCTAGAAGTCATCCCATCATCATGGTGGACAACCTTGACAACGACCACGACTTTAATCTAGAGAACAGGATGCCACATAAGAACGCGGACACCACACCAAAAGATGCATCTCAACCAAATAACGACAAAAATTCACCGAGTACAAAAATCATTGAGGCACTACAAGTTCAACTCCAACAACTCAAAAAAGAAGCCAAGCATCAACGGGAAGCCGAGAGGAACCTTCGAAGAGAAACTAGACGACGCCAAGAGTTAGAGGACAAACTCCTAAAACTCGAAGCCGACCTAAAAACCAAAACCATCCAACCCGGTCACAATGACAACTTCCACAAAGATCAAGACCCCTTCACCAAAGAAATCATGAAAGCTAAGGTTCTAAAGGATTTTAAAGCTCCCGACATGACCCCATATGACGGTACCTCCAATCCAAACCATCATCTCAGCAACTTCAGAAGCAGAATGTATCTCACCGACGCCTCGGACGCCATTCGTTGCAAAGCCTTCCCAAATACTCTAACAAAGACGGAAATTAAGTGGTTCGACAGTTTGCCTCCTAGATCCATCACAAGCTTTGACGACTTAGCCAAGAAATTTCTCGCCAGATTCTCTATCCAGAAAGACAAAGCCAAACACACCTCGAGCTTATTGGGGATCAAGCAAGGAGATCGGGAGAGCCTTTGCAACTACATGGAAAGATTCAACAAAGTATGCTTGGACATACAAAGCCTGACAACAGAGGCAACCATCATGGGCCTCATCAATGGCCTTCGAGAAGGACCTTTCAGTCACTCCATATCAAAGAAGCACCCAACGTCTTTAAATGATGTGCAAGAATGGGCAGAAAAGTATATCAACATGGAAGAAAATTCTCGGCTAGGAGAGACCTCAAAACCTGGATTCTTCTACTCCTCCCGGGATAAAGATAAAAAGTCCAAGAAAAAAGAGATCAACATGGAGAGAAGCCTAAAAAATACCACAATTACACGGCTCTTCGGGTGTCTCTCGTGGAGGTTTACCGAGAAGTATGCCACACCGAGAAGATTCCACCACCTCGTCCAATCAAAAGCAAAAAAGGAGGAGGAAATCAGACAGAATACTGTGAATACCACCGGATCTATGGACATCGTACCAACGAGTGCTTCGACTTGAAGAATGTCATAAAAAATTGGTAAGAGAAGGGAGATTAGATCGGTACTTAGCCAACAAGACATATGAACACATAAAAAGAAGAAAGGACGAAGAGGTCGGACGAGCTGACCGACCACATCACACCCCGGAGAGGCATGTTCACATGATAAATGGAGGATTCGCAGGAGGAGGAATCTCCAAATCATCTTGCAAAAGGTACCTTAAAGAAATATATCATGTCGAAGGAAGAGAAGGACCACCTGAACTCCCTATTATTATTTTATCCCACGAAGACGCGGCAGGCATCGTCCCGGGACATGATGATCCCATGGTCATTACTATCATATTGGCCAATGCTAATCTCCACCGCACACTGGTGGACCAAGAAAGCTCGGCGGATATCTTGTTTAAATCTGGCTTCGACAAACTCGGCTTACAAGAAAAAGAGCTCAGAGCATATTCGAACAACTTGTTTGGACTAGGAGACACTCCAATCCAACCCCTTGGATATATCTCACTACACACAACCTTTGGAAAGGGAACCCGATTAAGGACACTTAACATAGACTACATCGTAGTCGACGTAAGCTCAGCCTACAATGCCCTGATAGGTCGGACAACACTGAATCAGCTCGCCACAGTAGTTTCGACTTCACATCTATGCATGAAGTTCCCAACTCCAAAAGGGATCGCTACGATAAAAGGAGACTAGAAAATAGCGCGATGCTGTTACAACGAAAGTCTGAACCTCAGGGGCAAAGGAGAAGAAATCCACACCATCGAGCTCGGTGGAGTTCAAGGTCGGGAAGAACTTCGTCCGCAACCTGAGGGCGAGATCGAAGAAGTTCAGATCGGAGACACACTGGACAAAACAACAAATATTGGGGAAACCTTAAATGGAGATTTAAAGGAGCCTCTGATTCAGTTCTTAAGGAACAATGTCGACCTCCTTGCATGGAGGGCCACAGACATGCGGGGCATAAACCCCAAACTAATGAGGCATAAGTTGGCAGTATACCCAGGATCTCGGCCAGTATAACAGAAACGTATAAAACTCGGACCCAAAAGATCCCAAGCTGTGGAAGAACAGGTACAAGCTCTACTAGAAGCCGAATTCATAAGAGAAGTCAAATACCCACTATGGCTAGCTAATGTTGTCTTGGTGAAAAAATCAAATGGGAAGTGGCGAATGTGAACCGACTACACCGATCTCAACAAAGCCTGCCCAAAAGACCCCTATCCACTCCAAAGCATCGACGCTCTAGTGGATGCCTCCTCCGGATACAAGTACCTTTCATTCATGGACACTTATTCAGGATACAATCAAATCCTAATGTATCCACCTGATCAAGAAAAGACCTCATTCCTAACTCCAAAAGCAAATTACTGTTATGTCGTCATGCCATTTGGACTTAAAAACGCAGGAGCTACCTACCAAAGGTTGATGAACAAAGTCTTCGCAAAACACTTTGGGAAACTAATGGAAGTATATGTAGACGACATGTTGATAAAAACACAGAGTGAGGAATCATTACTGTCCAACCTCACCAAAGTATTCGACACCATAAGAAAGCATGGTATGCGACTCAATCCAGCCAAATGTACCTTTGCATTAGAAGCTGGCAAGTTCTTGGGCTTCATGCTCACACAAAGAGGAATTGAGGCAAACCCAGATAAATGCCAGGCTATACTCGACATGAAAAGTCCAACCTACGTCAAAGAAGTACAACAGCTCAACGGAAGAATGGCAGCCTTGTCTAGGTTTCTAGCTGGATTGGCCATAAAATCTCTCCCCTTTTACGCCACACTAAGAAAGGGAAAGAGGTTCGAATGGACATCAGAGTGTGAGTAAGCCTTCCAGGATTTCAAAAGATTCCTGGGACAACCACCCATCCTTACCCGGCCACGGGAAGGAGAAGCACTCGTATTTTACCTTGCAGTAGAAAGTCGGGCAATAGTTTCAACACTAGTCAGAGAAGATGGGAATGGGCAACAGCCCATCTACTTCGTCAGTAAAGCCCTGCAAGGGGCTGAACTAAACTATCAAAAGATAGAAAAGTTTGCCTATGCTCTCATACTAACATCCTGACGACTTCGCCCGTATTTTCAAGCTCACACCATCAAGGTTCGGACCAACCAGTCCATAAAAGGCATTCTACAGAAGACCGACTTAGCTGGAAGAATTCTGCAGTGGGCAATTGAGTTATCTGAGTTTGATCTTCAATATGAAACCCGGACGGCCATCAAGTTTCAATATTTAGCCGATTTCATTACTGAGTACACTGACACCCTAGTTACTCCTACAAAATAGAACCTCTACGTAGACGGCTCTTCAAACAAAACTGGGAGTGGTGCAGGTGTGATAATAGAAAGTGACCAGGGAACTCAAATCAAACTTTCCTTAAAGTTTGAATTCCCTGCTTCAAACAATCAGCCTGAATACGAGGCATTACTAGCTGGTTTGAGGCTGGCTAAGGAGGTTGGAGTTCAAAAACTTATCATCTTCAGTGATTCACAAGTAGTCACTTTATAAATAGTGGGGAACTACCAAGCTAAGGATTCTACCATGAAAAAGTACCTGGACAAAACTAAGGAACAACTTGGACAACTCGAAGAATATGAGGTCCACCATATACATTGGGAACAGAATGCCCGAGCTGACACACTTTCAAAATTAGCCAGCACTAAACCAGGGGGCAATAATAGAAGCCTCATCTAGGAAATACTGTAGAGCCCATCAATTTCGGAGGAAGAAAAGGTCCTAGCCATATCAAGCCAAGATCAAGGATGGATGACACTGCAGACTAGAAGGAGGTGAAGAGGCTAAAATGGGAGGCACAATACTACACCATCATAAACAACATCCTTTATAGGAGAGGTATTTCAATACCCCTATTAAAATGTGTGCCGACCTCCAACACAAAGGAGGTTTTGGAAGAAGTACACAGTGGCATGTGTCGCAATCACTTCGGAGCACAAGCTCTCTCCAAAAAAGTACTCAGAGTCGGGTTCTTTTGGCCGACCTTGCAAAAAGAAGCAACCGAGTTCGTTAAGACATGCCCACCATGCCAAAAACATGCCAATTTCTACATTGCCCCACCAGAGGAACTCATCAGCATAACATTACCTTGGCCATTCGCAAGATGGGGACTCGACCTCCTAGGATCCTTTCCCCAAGAATCAGGACAAGTCAAGTTCCTTATTGTAGGGGTAGATTACTTTACAAAATGAATTGAGGCAGAGCCCCTAGCTAATGCCACTGCTCAAAGAAGTCAGAAATTCTTATACAGAAATATTGTTACAAGGTTTGGGGTTCCTCACACTATTACCACAGATAATGGCACGCAATTCACAGATGCGGGTTTTAGGAAGTTGGTAGCTGACTTGAAAATAAAGCACCAATTCACATCCGTAGAACACCCCTAGGCTAATGGACAACTAGAAGCTGCTAACAAAGTCATACTAGTCGGGTTAAAGTGGAGACTACAGAATGCAAAGGGAGTTTGGGCTGAAGAGCTCCCACAAGTCCTATGGGCATATCGAACAACTCCATACTCCACAACAAGGAAATCACCCTTTCAATTGGTTTATGGAATGGAGGCCATAATTCCAGTAGAAATCGAAGAAGGATCACCAGAATGATCCACTACAATGAAGAGGTCAACTCCCAAAACCAAAGAGAAGAGCTCGACCTCCTTCCAGAAATCACAGAGAGAGCTTGGATTAGGGAGGAAGTGTTAAAACGTCGAATGGCCTCAAGATACAATTAGAAAGTAGTTCGGTGAACTTTCGCCAACAACGATCTCATCCTAATCCGCAATGACATTGGAACAGGTCGACCAGGAGAAGGAAAGCTAGCAGCTAATTGGAAAGGACCCTACCGAGTTACAGAGGTACTAGAGAAAGCCTACTACAGGGTGTCCGAACTTGAGGGGCGATAGCTACCAAGGTCATGGCACGCCTGCAACCTAAGAAGGTATTATAGTTAGGGGGTAATAAAAGATCTTAGGACAAGGTGCACTCTTTTTCCTGAAAAGGTTTTTTAACGAGGCACCAAGCCAAGATCTGCAAAATTACCCGACTTAGAAGGGTAAACAACCACATGTATATATTTTTGCCTATATGTCTATTTTTTCTATTTGAATAAAATTTTCCAGATTCTTTGCAAAGCCTCTCTACCAGGACGCATTAAATCTGAAAGCAAAAATTCATCGCCCGATTGCAAAGCTACAGATCGGCAAGGTGAAAACAAATTCACCGCCCGACCACGATGAAAATCGAATTCATCGTCCGAATTTCGACAAAGGTCGGCAAGGTGAAAACCAAATTCACCGCCGATTTCTACAAAATCGGCAAGATGTAAAAGCGATAAAATCATATTAATGCAAGAAGTTATAAAAAAGTAATCCATAGAAAGAGGCCTGACGAGGTCTAAGTAAAAATGGGTTACTAAAAATAACTTAGAACGGACCGACATGAAAAAGTCGGACCAATCAACATGAAAGCTACAAAAGGTTATAAAAAGTAATCCATAGAAAGAGGCCTGACGAGGTCTGAGAAAAAATGGATTGCTAAAAATAACTTGGAACCAATCGACCAAAGCTACAAAAGTTATAAAAAGTAATCCATAGAAAGAGGCTTGACGAGGTCTGAGAAAAAAAGGGATTACTAGAAATAACTTAGAAATATCCGACTAAAGAAGAAGTCGGACCAGACCAATCAAAGTGACAAAGTTATAAAAAAGTAATCCATAGAAAGAGGCCTGGCCAGCGCTGATTAAAAATGGATTACTAAAAATAACTCGAAAAGGAGCGACAAGAGAAGTCGACCAACAGAAGGCGTGTGCTAGAAGGGACACATCTCGACCCAAAGAGCCACGACCTCACCTTAAAAGTATTCTATGATAATAAACAAACAAAGCTAGCCTCAAAGGTCACTTCGACTAAAGCAGGAAATAAGCAAACACGAAAGGAAATCAAAAAGAGGTCGGACAACAAAATTCCAACACTCTTAAGATTCCTGGAAGTGCCAAAAAGTTGCAAACAAACATATCAAGAGAAGCAAAGCTACTATAAATACTCAGAAGGCCACTCGAAAGTCAACCTCAAAGAGTTCAAAAGCGTTTGTTTTTCCTAAATAAAGTTGCTAAGAAAAGCAACTAAAAGTGTCAAAGCCACACCCGGCTCAATTACAAAAAACCAGAGTTTAAAAGCCCACAGACTAGGCTATACAAAATACATCAAAAGATAAGTTGTCAAGAGTCCATTCTCTCCCCCGCAGCAGCACCCTGAGTTGTAGAAAGAGGAATGGTCTTCAAAGGAGTCGCATCCACAGTTCCATCATCCCGATTTAAGATTTGAACATCAGGGTCGGATTCAGGTTGGCTGACCTCAGTAGCAGGAGTTGAAAAAGTTGGGACAGTAGAAGCTTTGAGTGGCGGCTCAGGAGGAGGACCTTCCTCTTCGTCATCATCCGGGGCGGGAACTATCTTACCATCCTCTACCATATTATCCAGGCTGAAAAGTGCCAGGTCGAGTTCAGGAGCTAGAACTCGGACCTGTGCCTTTAAATTCTCATAAGCAGCCGTTACAGAATCTACCAGATGAGGTTGGAGATTGGCATAATTCGCAAGGGTAGATTCAAGCCTTTCTCTCAGTTCCAACAACTCGGTATAAGTACGAGTATAACTTTCCTTGTATTTCTTCGCCGTCTCTTCAGCCAAGTTCGCAGCCACCTCAGCATTGGTAGCTTGAGACTTCTCTTTCTCCAGGTCCAATTCTAACTTGATCACCCTAGCATCAAGCTCATCCTTCACACCCTTAACCCTCTTAAAATCTAACCTGGCATCCTCAAGAAAAGCTTTCGTAGCATGGACAGGCAAACCCTGAACAGTACAGAATAAAGCTGCTCCCATATGGGCCATTTGAATGCTATTATTAGTGATAAAATTCAGGTGATGAAAAATACATCATCCATCGGAAGTCGACCGTAAGGAGCAATTTGATTATCCACAAACCCTACTGCATCAAAGTCAGAAGCATCCAAGTCATAAGGCTCCGCAGTCTTCTATTTTTTGGGAGGAGGACCAACAATAGGAAAGGAAGCAGCACCAGAGGTTGAATAAGGAGGATCAGAAGGAACTACTCGAACCTGGGGAGTTGGGATAACTTTCCTCACCCCAGTAGTATCCAAAGTCAGTTTCTTTAGAGAAACTTGAGAAGATCCCTCACCAGCAGCCTTGGCCGAGATATTCTGAGTGGCAGTGGCTTTCTTGACCTTACGAAAATGTTTTATTGAGTCCGAAGACTTCACCATCTCTGAAACAAAGAGAACAACATAACCAAGTCAGTAAAAGGAAAGAGATAGATTGGCAAAACAAATAAATAAAAGAGCAACTAAAAGAAGTCGACAACTACCCAATTCAACTCGAATAAGGGAAGGATCACCCAAGAACTTCTTCGTATCGAGATGGGGAGGGCTCCCTGATGAGCGGATAATTTGTACGCTTTTTGGCATTGTTTTTAGTATGTTTTTAGTATGATCTAGTTAGTTTTTAGTATATTTTTATTAGTTTTTAGTTAAAATTCACTTTTATGGACTTTACTATGAGTTTGTGTGTTTTTCTGTGATTTCAGGTATTTTCTGGCTGAAATTGAGGGACCTGAGCAAAAATCTGATTCAGAGACTAAAAAGGACTGCAGATGCTGTTGGATTCTGACCACCCTGCACTCAAAGCGGATTTTCTGGAGCTACAGAAGCCCAATTGGCGCGCTCTCAATGGCGTTAGAAAGTAGACATCCTGGGCTTTCCAGCAATATATGATAGTCCATACTTTGCCCAAGATTTGATGGCCCAAACCGGCGTTCAAAGTCACCCTCAGGAATTCCAGCGTTAAACGCCGGAACTGGCACCAAAATGGGAGTTAAACGCCCAAACTGGCACTAACGCTGGCGTTTAACTCCAGAAGGAGTCTCTACACGAAAATGCTTCATTGCTCAGCCCAAGCACACACCAAGTGGGCCCGGAAGTGGATTTTTATATCATTTACTCATCTCTGTACACCCTAGGCTACTAGTTCTCTATATATAGGACCTTTTACTATTGTATTTTCATCTTGGGATCTTTGGATTATTTTAGATCCTTTGATCATCTTTGGACATTTAGTTCTTAGATCATTGGGAGGCTGGCCATTCGGCCATGCCTAGACCTTGTTCTTATGTATTTTCAACGGTGGAGTTTCTACACACCATAGATTAAGGTGTGGAGCTCTGCTGTACCTCGAGTATTAATGCAATTACTATTGTTATTCTATTCAATTCCGCTTATTCTTGTTCTAAGATATCACTTGTTCTTCAACTTGATGAATGTGATGATCCGTGACACTCATCATCATTCTCACCTATGAACGTGTGACTGACAACCACCTCTGTTCTACCTTCGATTGGGTGAATATCTCTTGGATTCCTGATACACGATGCATGGTTGATCGCCTGACAACCGAGTGCTCGCCTGACAAATGAGCCAGCCATTCCGTGAGATCAGAGTCTTCGTGGTATAGGCTAGAACTGATGGCGGCATTCAAGAGAATCCGGAAGGTCTAACCTTGTCTGTGGTATTCTGAGTAGGATTCAATGATTGAATGACTGTGACGTGCTTCAAACTCCTGAGGGCGGGGCGTTAGTGATAGACGCAAAAGAATCACTGGATTCTATTCTGGCCTGATCGAGAACCGACAGATGGATAGCCGTGCCGTGACAGGGTGCGTTGAACATTTCTACTGAGAGGATGGGAGGTAGCCACTGACAACGGTGAAACCCTTGCTTGAGCTTGCCATGGAAAGGAGGAAGAAGGATTGGATGAAGACAGTAGAAAAGCAGAGAGACGGAAGGGAAGGCATCTTCATACGCTTATCTGAAATTCCTACCAATGAATTACATAAGTATCTCTATCTTTATCTTTATGTTTTATTCGCATACCACCATACCCATTTGAGTTTGCCTGACTAAGATTTACAAGGTGACCATAGCTTGCTTCATACCAACAATCTCTGTGGGATCGACCCTTACTCGCGTAAGGTTTATTACTTGGATGACCCAGTACACTTGCTGGTTAGTTGTGCGAAGTTGTGTTTATGCCATGGTATTGAACACCAAGTTTTTGGTTTCATTACCGGGGATTATTTGATTTGTGAAAAGTATTGATCACAATTTCGTGCACCAAGTTTTTGGCGCCGTTGCCGGGGATTGTTGAGTTTGGACAACTGACGGTTCATCTTGTTGCTTAGATTAGGTATTTTTTCTTCAGAGTTCTTGAGAATGAATTCTAGAGTTTCTTGATGATCTGTTGAAATCTGGCTGGCTGTGAAGCCATGTCTAATTTCATTGGACCGAGGTTTCAACTTATCGTCACAAGAGCTTGTTGATTTCTATCAATCTTGTTATTGGAGCAGTGATCTGCTAAGGCTTGGCTGGCCATTGGCCATGTCTAGTGTTTTGGACCGAAGCTTTCCTTGAAAGCTTGGCTGGCTGTGAAGCCATGTCTAATTCCTGGACCGGAGTCTTAGACTAGCATTGCACTGATTCCTGGAATTCTCATTAAGAACTTTGATACCTTTTTCCACTTAATTTTCGAAAAAGCACAAAAAAAAAAATTTACAAAATCATAAAAACAAAAAAATTATTCTATGTTTCTTGTTGAGACACCAGTCTCATGTTAAGTTTGGTGTCAATTGCATGCATTCATTCATGTGTCTTAGTGATCTTCAAGATGTTCTTGATGATTTCTTACTCTAATCTTTAAATTCTCTTGACTTGAGTGTTTTGTGTGTCTCATATGCATTCTCATTAGTGTCAGTAGTATACAAACTGCTAAGTTTGGTGTCTTGCATGCATTGTTATTTGATTCTTGTTGCATTTTGATTTTTCCTTATTATTAAAAATCCAAAAATATTTTTAATTTGTGTCTTCTCAAGTCAATAATACAGAGAATTGAAGATTCAGAACATACAACAGAGGAATTACACAGAAAAAGCTGGGCGTTCAAAACGCCTAGTGAAGAAGGACAGACTGGCGTTTAAACGCCAGCCAGGGTACCTGGTTGGGCGTTTAACGCCCAAAAAGGTAGTGTTTTGGGCGTTAAACGCCAGAATGTGCACCATTCTGGGCGTTTAACGCCAGGATGGCACAAGAGGGAAGATTCTGTTTTTCAATGCAATTTTTTTCAAGTTTTCAAAATCTTTTCAAAATCAAATCTTTTTCAAATCATATCTTTTCAATCAAATCTTTTTCAAATTCAATTTCTTTCTATTTTCAAAGATACCTGCTATCAATTAATGATTTGACTCAACATTTCAAGTATGTTGCCTTTTCTGTTGAGAAAGGTTTAATGTTTGAATCATATCTTTTCTTGTTAGCCAAGTTTTTAATTTTCAAAATCAAATCTTTTTTTTTAAAATGTTTTTCAAATCATATCTTCTCAATCACATCTTTTTAAAACTAATCATATCTTCTTAACCACATCTTTTTCAAAATAGTTTTCAATCAAATCTTTTTGATTTCTCATTTCAAAATCTTTTTCAAAAATCACTTGATTTCTTTTCCACTTTTATTTTCGAAAATCAATTAGTGTTTTTCAAAAATGTTTTCAAACTCTTTTACTTAATTTTCGAAAATTACTTCCCTTCTTCTCACATCCTTCTGTTTATGGACTAACACTATTCCTTAATGCAAAATTCGAACTCCATCTTCTTTGATAAGTTCGAATTTTCTACTTCTGTCTTCTACTTTTCTTTTCCTCTGACACCTAAAGGAATCTCTATACTGTGACATAGAGGATTCCACATTTTCTTGTTCCCTTCTCTTTCTTATGAGCAGGAGCAAGGACAAAAGCATTCTTGTTGAGGCTGATCCTGAACCCGGAAGGACCTTGAAGCGAAAGCTAAGAGAAGCCAAGGCACAACTTCCTGTAGAGGACTTAATAGAAATCTTCAAGGAAAAAGAACACATGGTAGCCGAAAACAACAACAATGCCAACAATGCAAGGAAGGTGCTGGGTGACTTTACTGCACCTACTCCCGACTTCTATGGGAGAAGCATCTCTATCCCTGCCATTGGAGCAAACAACTTTGAGCTTAAGCCTCAATTAGTTTCTCTAATGCAACAGAATTGCAAGTTCCATGGACTTCCATTGGAAGATCCTCATCAGTTCTTAGCTGAATTCTTGCAAATCTGTGACACTGTCAAGACTAATGGGGTTGACCCTGAGGTCTACAGACTTATGCTATTCCCTTTTGCTGTAAGAGACAGAGCTAGGACATGGTTGGACTCACAACCTAAAGAAAGCCTGGACTCTTGGGAAAAGCTAGTCAATGCCTTCTTGGCAAAGTTCTTTCCACCTTAAAAATTGAGTAAGCTTAGAGTGGAAGTCCAAACCTTCAGACAGAAGGAAGGAGAATCCCTCTATGAAGCTTGGGAAAGATACAAACAATTAATCAGAAAGTGTCCCTCTGACATGCTTTCTGAATGGAGCATCATAGGTATTTTCTATGATGGTCTCTCTGAACTATCCAAGATGTCTTTGGATAGCTCTGCTGGAGGATCTCTTCATCTGAAGAAGACGCCTACAGAAGCTCAAGAGCTGATTGAAATGGTTGCAAATAACCAATTCATGTACACTTCTGAAAGGAATCCTGTGAACAATGGGACTGGTCAGAAGAAAGGAGCTCTTGAGATTGACACTCTGAATGCCATATTGGCACAGAATAAAATATTGACCCAACAAGTCAATATGATTTCTCAAAGTCTGTCTGGAATGCAAAATGCACCAAGCAGTACTAAGGAGGCTTCATCTGAGGAAGAAGCTTATGATCCTGAGAACCCTTCAATGGAAGAGGTGAATTACATGGGAGAATCCTATGGAAACACCTATAATCCTTCATGGAGAAATCATCCAAATTTCTCATGGAAGGATCAACAGAGACCTCAACAAGGTTTCAACAATAATAATGGTGGAAGAAACAGGTTTAGCAATAGCAAGCCTTTTCCATCATCTTCTCAGCAACAGACAGAGAGTTCTAAGCAGAATACCTCTGACTTAGCAACCATGGTCTCTGATCTAATCAAAACCACTCAAAGTTTCATGACTGAAACAAGGTCCTCCATTAGAAACTTGGAGGCACAAGTGGGACAGCTGAGCAAGAAAATTACTGAACTCCCTCCTAGTACTCTTCCAAGCAATACAGAAGAAAATCCAAAAGGAGAGTGCAAGGCCATCAACATGGCCGAATTTTGGGAGGAAGGAGAGGCAGTGAACGCCACTGAGGAAGACCTCAATGGACGTCCACTGGCCTCCAATGAGTTCCCCAATGAGGAACCATGGGAATCTGAGGCTCAAAATGAGACCATAGAGATTCCATTGGACTTACTTCTGCCATTCATGAGCTCTGATGAGTATTCTTCCTCTGAAGAGGATGAGTATGTCACTGAAGAGCAAGTTGCTAAATACCTTGGAGCAATCATGAAGCTAAATGACAAGTTATTTGGAAATGAGACTTGGGAGGATGAACCCCCATTGCTCACCAAAGAACTGGATGACTTGTATAGGCAGAAACTGCCTCAAAAGAGACAGGATCCTGGGAAGTTTTCAATACCTTGTACCATAGGCACCATGACCTTCAAGAAGGCCTTGTGTGACTTAGGGTCAAGTGTAAACCTCATGCCTCTCTCTGTAATGGAGAAATTAAGGATCTCTGAGGTGCAAGCTGCAAAAATCTCACTAGAGATGGCAGACAATTCAAGAAAACAAGCCTATGGACTTGTAGAGGATGTTCTGGTTAAAGTTGAAGACCATTACATCCCTACTGATTTCATAGTCCTAGAGACTGGGAAGTGCATGGATGAATCCATCATCCTTGGCAGACCCTTCCTAGCCACAGCAAGGGCTGTGATTGATGTTGATAGAGGAGAGTTGATCATTCAAGTGAATGAAGAATCCTTGGTGTTTAAGGCTCAAGGATATCCCTCTGTCATCATGGAGAGGAAGCATGAAGAGCTTCTCTCAAAACAGAGCCAAACAGAGCCCCCACAGTCAAACTCTAAGTTTGGTGTTGGGAGGCCACAACCAACTTCTAAGTTTGGTGTTGAACCCCCACATTCAAACTCTAAGTTTGGTGTTGGGAGGTTCCAACATAGCTCTGAGCATTTCTGAGGCTCCATGAGAGTCCTCTGTCAAGCTAATGACATTAAAGAAGCGCTTGTTGGGAGGCAACCCAATGTTTTATAATTAACTATTTTCTTTTGTTATTTTATATGTTTAGGTTGATGATCATGAGAAGTCACAAAATCAATGAAAAGAGCAAAAACAGAATGAAAAACAGGAAGAAAAACAGCACACCCTGGAGGACGCACCTACTGGCGTTTAAACGCCAGTAAGGTTAGCAGATGGGCGTTTAACGCCCAATCTGGCACCATTCTGGGTGTTTAACGCCAGAAAGGGGCACCAGACTGGCGTTAAACGCCAGAAAAGGGCAAGAAGCTGGCGTTAAACACCAGAAATGGGCACCAGCCCGGCGTTTAACGCCAGAAATGGCTAAAAACGCAATTTTTGCCATTTGGTGCAGGGATGACTTTTCCTTGACACCTCAGGATCTGTGGACCCCACAGGATCCCCACCTACCCCACCACTCTCTCTCTTCTTCACCCATTTACCAATCACCTCAACACCTCTTCCCCAAAAGCCCTTCACCTATCAAATCCCATCTTTCTCTTCACCACTCACATCCATCCTTCATAAAACCCCACCTACCTCACCATTCAAATTCAAACCACTTTCCCACCCAAACCCACCCATACATGACCGAACCCTACCCTTCCCCCACTCCTATATAAACCCTCCTTCACTCCTTCATTTTCACACAACATACACACCACTTCTCCCCTTCTTGGCCGAAAACAAAAGCCATTCCCCTCTCCTTCATTTCTTCTTCTTCTACTCTCTCCTTTCTTAATTTGCTCGAGGACGAGCAAACCTTTTAAGTTTGGTGTGGTAAAAGCATTGCTTTTTGTTTTTCCATAACCATTTATGGCATCCAAGGCCGGAGAAACCTCTAGAAAGTGGAAAGGGAAGGCAAAAGCTTCCACCTCCGAGTCATGGGAGATGGAGAGATTCATCTCAAGGGTACATCAAGACCACTTCTATGAAGTTGTGGCCTTGAAGAAGGTGATCCCCGAGGTCCCTTTTTCACTCAAAAAGAGTGAATATCCGGAGATCCAACATGAGATCCGAAGAAGAGGTTGGGAAGTCCTTACCAACCCCATTCAACAAGTCGGAATCTTGATGGTTCAAGAGTTCTATGCCAATGCATGGATCACCAAGAACCATGATCAAAGTGTGAACCCGGATCCAAAGAATTATCTTACTATGGTTCGGGGGAAATACTTGGATTCTAGTCCGGAAAGTGTAAGGTTGGCATTCAATTTGCCCATGATGCAAGGAGATGAACACCCTTACACTAGAAGGGTCAACTTTGATCAAAGGTTGGACCAAGTCCTCACAGTCATATGTGAAGAGGGCGCCCAATGGAAGAGAGATTCAAGAGGGAAGCCGGTTCAATTGAGAAGGCATGACCTCAAACCCGTGGCTAGAGGATGGTTGGAGTTTATCCAACGCTCAATCATCCCCACTAGCAACCGGTCCGAAGTTACCATAGACCGGGCTATCATGATTCATAGCATCATGATTGGAGAAGGAATAGAAGTTCATGAGGATATAGCTCAAGAGCTTTATAAGGTGGCAGACAAGCCCTCTACCTTGGCAAGGTTAGCCTTCCCTCATCTCATTTGTCACCTCTGTTATTCAGTTGGAGTTGACATAGAGGGAGACACCCCTATTGATGAGGACAAGCCCATCACTAAGAAGAGGATGGAGCACACAAGAAACCCCACTCATCATGAGATCCCTGAGATACCTCAAGGGATGCACTTTCCTCCACAAAACTATTGGGAGCAACTAAACACCTCCCTAGGAGAATTGAGTTCCAACATGGGACAACTAAGGGTGGAGCATCAAGAACACTCCATCATCCTCCATGAAATTAGAGAAGATCAAAGAATCATGAGAGAGGAGCAACAAAGACAAGGAAGAGATATTGAGGAGCTCAAGCACTCCATAGGATCTTCAAGAGGAAGAAAGAGCCGCCATCACTAAGGTGGACCCGTTCCTTAATTTCCTTGTTCTTTATTTTCCTGTTTTTCGAATTTTAGTGCTTATGTTTATCTATGTTTGTGTCTTGTGATCATTAGTGTCTTAGTGTCTATGCCTTAAAGCTATGAATGTCCTATGAATCCATCACCTCTCTTAAAAAAAATGTTCTTAATTGAAAAAGAGTAGAATTGCATGAATTTTGAATTTTATAACAGTTTAATTATTTTGATGTGGTGGCAATACTTTTGTTCTCTGAATGTATGCTTAAACAGTGCATATGTCTTTTGAATTTGTGGTTCATGAATGTTGGCTCTTGAAAGAATGATGAAAAAGGAGACATGTTACTGAGGATCTGAAAAATCATTAAAATGATTCTTGAAGCAAGAAGAAGCAGTGAATACAAAAAAAAATCGAAAAAAAAGGGAAAAAAAAGAGAAAACGAAAAAAAAAAAGAAAAGAAAAAGAAATAAAGTTGTGATCCAAGGCAAAAAGAGTGTGCTTAAGAACCCTGGACACCTCTAATTGGGGACTCTAGCAAAGCTGAGTCACAATCTGAAAAGGTTCACCCAATTATGTGTCTGTGGCATGTATGTATCCGGTGGTAATACTGGAAGACAGAGTGCTTTGGGCCACGGCCAAGACTCAATAAGTAGCTATATTCAAGAATCATCATACTTAACTAGGAGAATCAATGACACTATCTGGATTCTGAGTTCCTAAAGAAGCCAATCATTCTGAATTTCAAAGGATAGAGTGAGATGCCAAAACTGTTCAGAGGCAAAAAGCTAAAAGCCCCGCTCATCTAATTAATACTGATCTTCATGGATGTTTTTGGAATTCATTGCATATTCTCTTCTTTTTATCTTATTTGATTTTCAGTTGCTTGAGGACAAGCAACAATTTAAGTTTGGTGTTGTGATGAGCGGATAATTTGTACGCTTTTTGGCATTGTTTTTAGTATGTTTTTAGTATGATCTAGTTAGTTTTTAGTATATTTTTATTAGTTTTTAGTTAAAATTCACGTTTCTGGACTTTACTATGAGTTTGTGTGTTTTTCTGTGATTTCAGGTATTTTCTGGCTGAAATTGAGGGACCTGAGCAAAAATCTGATTCAGAGACTAAAAAGGACTGCAGATGCTGTTGGATTCTGACCACCCTGCACTCAAATCGGATTTTCTGGAGCTAAAGAAGCCCAATTGGCGCGCTCTCAATGGCGTTGGAAAGTAGACATCCTGGGCTTTCCAGAAATATATGATAGTTCATACTTTGCCCAAGATTTGATGGCCCAAACCGGCGTTCAAAGTCACCCTCAGGAATTCCAGCGTTAAACGCCGGAACTGGCACCAAAATGGGAGTTAAACGCCCAAACTGGCACTAAAGCTGGCGTTTAACTCCAGAAGGAATCTCTACACGAAAATGCTTCATTGCTCAGCCCAAGCACACACCAAGTGGGCCCGGAAGTGGATTTTTATATCATTTACTCATCTCTGTACACCCTAGGCTACTAGTTCTCTATATATAGGACCTTTTACTATTGTATTTTCATCTTGGGATCTTTGGATTATTTTAGATCCTTTGATCATCTTTGGACATTTAGTTCTTAGATCATTGGGAGGCTGGCCATTCGGCCATGCCTAGACCATGTTCTTATGTATTTTCAACGGTGGAGTTTCTACATACCATAGATTAAGGTGTGGAGCTCTGCTGTACCTCGAGTATTAATGCAATTACTATTGTTCTTCTATTCAATTCCGCTTGTTCTTGTTCTAAGATATCACTTGTTCTTCAACTTGATGAATGTGATGATCCGTGACACTCATCATCATTCTCACCTATGAACGTGTGACTGACAACCACCTCTGTTCTACCTTCGATTGGGTGAATATCTCTTGGATTCCTGATACACGATGCATGGTTGATCGCCTGACAACCGAGTGCTCGCCTGACAAACGAGCCAGCCATTCCGTGAGATCAGAGTCTTCGTGGTATAGGCTAGAACTGATGGCGGCATTCAAGAGAATCCGGAAGGTCTAACCTTGTCTGTGGTATTCTGAGTAGGATTCAATGATTGAATGACTGTGACGTGCTTCAAACTCCTGAGGGCGGGGCGTTAGTGATAGACGCAAAAGAATCACTGGATTCTATTCCGGCCTGATCGAGAACCGACAGATGGATAGCCGTGCCGTGACAGGGTGCGTTGAACATTTCCACTGAGAGGATGGGAGGTAGCCACTGACAACGGTGAAACCCTTGCTTGAGCTTGCCATGGAAAGGAGGAAGAAGGATTGGATGAAGACAGTAGGAAAGCAGAGAGACGGAAGGGAAGGCATCTTCATACGCTTATCTGAAATTCCTACCAATGAATTACATAAGTATCTCTATCTTTATCTTTATGTTTTATTCGCATACCACCATACCCATTTGAGTTTGCCTGACTAAGATTTACAAGGTGACCATAGCTTGCTTCATACCAACAATCTCTGTGGGATCGACCCTTACTCACGTAAGGTTTATTACTTGGACGACCCAGTACACTTGCTGGTTAGTTGTGCGAAGTTGTGTTTATGCCATGGTATTGAACACCAAGTTTTTGGTTTCATTACCGGGGATTATTTGATTTGTGAAAAGTATTGATCACAATTTCGTGCACCATTCCCCCAATTTTCCTCTAATACACTCACGAAGGCCTGCTCGACCTCATCTAGACTTTTCCAGAAATACCTGGTCACTACCACATCCTTTTGCCAGCATAGAGGGAAAGTAGGTTCATCATTCCCATCCAAAAAGAAGGGCCGAGCTCCCTCAACAGCTCGGACCTTGAAGTAATAGTTCTTAAAATCCCTAAAAGATTCATCATACATGGAGAACACTTTTTTCCCTTGGGAAACGCAGAAAGAAATCCAGGAAGCTTTCTTCTTAGCTACCCCAGGTTTTGTCAAAACAAAAAGATAAAGAAAGAGTATTTGAGAAGGTCGGACATCCAATTCTTGACACAATAGTTGGAAGATTTTTAAGAAACTCCATGAGTTTCGGTGAAGCTGAGAAGGAGCTACATTACAGGACCACAACAAGTTGGTCTCAAATGAAGTAAAAGGCATGATGATATTCATTTGGCAAAAAAAGTAGCATACGCATAAAAGAAGGGACGTTTCTCCTTCAACGACGAAGGAAAACAAACCCTCTCCTCGGGTCAGGCACTATCAACTCGTAATTTTTCTCCTGATCTCTATTACCACAGATCCTATGATGCCTTTTAAGTCACACGCAGTACTCGGAATGAACCACACTAACACACATCAGGACAAGAGAATCCAGCCAATCAGACATGCCCTCCGGGACCTTAGTAGACATCTCAACAATATCTTTGCGAGAAGACATGGGCCAACTAGTCCAACAGAGAGAAAAAGGAAAATCAGTTACTAATCAAAACAGCTCAGGCAAATGAGGAAATAGCTCGGACAAAAACAAAAGATAGCTCGGACAATGGCATGCAAATGTTAGAAGTCAGACACGACAGTGAAAGGAAACCCCAGGACTTACACCAAGGTCTGGGGGCATCCTTTGGAGGCAATAGCAAGGTAAGAGCCCAGGAAAAGAGGGAAATCTACAATCTATATCCACACATCTCTCGACAAGAAAACAACCCTCCCTTGACAATGACACTCCACAAAGAAAAGGCAGAAATCACAAAAAGTCATCAAAAGTTATGATCTTTTTATAGTTATCTGCAAAGGGATTTTTTTTTCACATCTAAAGGAAATCATCCATGCCATACAAAACAGCAAACCATCAACATCAAACAGACCACGCAAGAAATCATCAAAGATCCAACCTTTTTGGAAAAAAAATAGTTCACTACCACAAGCTACAAATAGAAAAAGATCAAATCCATCTCTGACAAAATGACGATTCATACAAATTGAAGAAACCCTCAGAGCATGCATTACAGGCGCAGTGACGCAGAAAAACCCAAACTTTCAAATGTTATCCATACAAGATCAAAACTTTTAACCCAAAACAACACAAGCAGAAATGGCATGGAAAGTAAAAAAGAGAGAGGAGAAGACAAACCAACCTGTAGTGGAGAGGGAATGATAACCGATCAAAGATGGAAGTGATAACTAAAATGATGCCAACAAGAACCTTTTCGAGCAAAGAGAAAAAGAGCACGAAGGTCCAGAGAAGGAGGAAGTTACGGTAAAAGGCGAAGAAAAGAGAAACTGAAAGGAGGAGGCTTTGAAAATCGAACGAAGATACAAAGAGGAGTTTTTTTAAATTCAAAAATAAAATGTAAAGGGGAAAGCAAGGGAAACGGAAAAGAGTTTAATGAGCATTTAAACCTTCGCATGTTTCCAAGGAAATGCAAAACGCGCGACATAGTTTAAAAAAGGGGGGAGACAAAACGCTCTGCAACCTATTAGGAGCTCTACAAAACGGATCGACAGAACAACAAATGCTCGAGCTCAACTTTCCCAAAAGGGGTCAAAGTTTAGCAAAGACACGACCTCAAAAGAAAGACCAAGCTCAAGCAGGGGCACTGTTCATGCCCTGGGTTGAGCTGTATGACTCGTGCTGATTGACGACTAGTCGACCGACCTCTTTAGGTCAGGATTTTCCGACCTCTTCTCAAAAGAGCTCGGCCAAATTGCCAGAGAAGCCCAAAAGGGGCCCAAACTAAAGGAACCCAGCCCAAATCTAAAGGCGGTTAAAACCTGCAAAGATAAAGGCGGTTCCCCTTAAAGATAAGATGACTTCACTCAAAGATAAGATAAGATAACTACCTTATCTCTAGAAATGTCACTCCACACTATTATAAATACACTGGAGCACTGAGGTATACTCATACTATGATTCTACAAAAAACTGCCTAAAGCATGTGCTAACTTAAGCATCGGAGTCTCTTGCAGGTACCACCACCCTCCGGTGACGAAGGATCCGCAGCTCCACCAGCTCTAAACAGGTCAGATACAGCAGCACCGACCACCACCACAGACCCGTCCAAGATCGACCTACAGTTTTAGGTAACCCTTGGAACACCACTGTGGACTGCTTCTTACTTGACCAGACATTTAAGGACTTTCCAAGAAAACAACATATGCCTGATGTACTTCTTCTATCCACTCTATCTCTGGCAAAGTCTACATCACAACAACCAACTGCAAAAAACTCATTAGTCTTAGGATACCATAAACCAAAATTGGATGTGCCATGAACATATCTAATAATCCTTTTAACTGCAGAAAGATGTGATTTTTTTGGTTTTGATTGGAATCTTGAACACATTCCAACACTTCGCACAATATCAGGTCTAGAGGAAGTTAGATACATAAGAGATCTAATCATTCCTCTATACCTAGTCTCATCAACATCTTTCTTAGTTTCACCCTTTTCTAACTTTGAGTTAGGGTGCATGGGTGTTCCCATGGGTTTGACATTTTTCATACCAAATTTCTTAACTAATTCCATGGCATACTTCTCTCGATGAATAAAAATTCCATTGTCAGTTTGCTTTATTTGAAGCCCAAGGAAGAAATTAAGTTTACCCATCATACTCATGTCAAATTCACTTGTCATGAGCTTTCTAAATTTAGCACAAAGGGTCTCATTAGCTGATCAAAAAATAGTCATCAACATAAATTTGGACTAAAATAAAAGAATCAACAACAAACAACAACAACAACAACAAAGCCTTGTCCCACTAAGTGGGGTCGGCTACATGAATCAAACGACGCCATTGTGCTCTGTCATGTATCATGTCTACAGAGAGACCGTTTACATGTAGATCTCGTTTGACCACCTCATGGATGGTCTTCTTAGGTCTTCCTCTGCCTTTCGCCCTTTGTCCATCTTCCATCTCATCCACCCTCCTGACTGGATGTTCTATCGGTCTTCTTCTCACATGTCCAAACCACCTGAGACGCGATTCAACCATCTTTTCCACAATAGGTGCTACTCCAACTCTCTCCCTTATATCTTCATTCCTTATTTTATCCAATCGCGTATGACCACTCATCCATCTCAACATCTTCATCTCTGCCACACTCAGCTTATGTTCGTGCTCCCCTTTAGCCGCCCAACACTCCGTACCATACAGCATAGCCGGTCTTATAGCGGTGCGATAGAATTTACCTTTAAGTTTTAAAGGCACTTTTTTGTCGCATATAAAACCAGATGCACTCCGCCATTTTATCCAACCTGCTTGGATCCTATGATTTACATCATGTTCAATCTCTCCATTATCCTGTATGATGCACCCAAGATACTTAAAACTTTTAACTTTTCGTAGGGTGTTCTCTCCAATTTTCACCTCTATATTGGAGTTTTCCCTTCTCAGACTGAACTTACATTCCATATATTCCGTCTTGCTACGGCTTATGCACAGACCATACACTTCTAGAGCTTCTCTCCATAACTCCAACTTCTTATTTAGGTCTTCCCTTGACTCTCCCAAAAGGACGATATCATCGGCAAAAAGCATGCACCATGGCACAGGCTCTTGGATGTGCTCTGTGAGTACTTCTAAGACTAATGTGAAAAGGTATGGACTTAAGGATGATCCCTGGTGTAATCCTATACCAATAGGGAATTCCTCTGTCACACCACCTTGAGTCTTCACACTAGTTGTGGCCCCATCATACATGTCTTTAATTGCCCGAATATATGCGATCCTTACTCTCCTCTTTTCTAAAACCTTCCATAAGACCTCCCTTGGTACACTATCATACGCTTTTTCCAAATCAATAAACACCATGTGTAGATCCCTTTTATTACTACGATACCTCTCCATCATCCTTCTTAATAGGTATATCGCTTCAGTGGTAGATCTGCCTGGCATAAATCCAAATTGGTTCTCTGTTACTTGTGTCTCTTTTCTCAACCTCCGTTCTATCACCCTTTCCCATAACTTCATAGTATGACTCATAAGCTTAATCCCTCTATAATTTCCGCAACTTTGTATATCCTCCTTATTCTTGTAGATAGGTACCAAGGTGCTCTTTCTCCACTCATCAGGCATCTTCTTTGACCTTAAAATCTCATTAAAAAGCTTGGTTAACCAGTTGATGCCTTTTCCTCCAAGACCCTTCCAAACCTCAATCGGGATATTATCAGGTCCTACTGCCCTGCCATTTTTCATCTGCTTTAGAGCCTCTTTTACCTCGAAGTCTCGAATCCTTCGATAGTAGTCAAAGTTTTGATCTTCTTCCCTTGTGCATAATCGACCAAGGCTCGGAAGAGTCTTCTGTCCCTCATTAAATATCTCGTAGAAGTAGCTCTTCCACCTTTCATTAATCTTCTCCTTTTGAGCCAACACCTCTCCATCCTTATCCTTTATGCACTTAACCTGATCCAAATCTCTCGTTCTTCTTTCCCGGCTCTTTGCAATTCTATATATACCTTTTTCTCCTTCTTTCGTGCCCAAAGACTGGTAGAGACCCTCATATGCTCTTGTTCTTGCTTCACTTACAGCCACTTTTGTCTCTTTCTTAGCCGCCTTATATTTTTCCCAGTTATCTGCATTGCGGCATAAAGACCACTCTTTAAAGCATTCTCTTTTTATCTTTATCTTTTCTTGTATACTCGCATTCCACCACCAGGACTCCTTGTCTCTTGGTCCTATTCCTTTAGATTCACCAAAACTTTCTTTTGCTGTTCTTCTAATAACTTCTGCCATCTCCCTCCACATCTCTTCCGCGCTTCCATTCCCATCCTACTTTGCCTCTTCTCCTACCCGTCTTAGGAAGCTTCTTTGTTCCTCACCTTTCATCCGCCACCACCTCGTCCTTGGGTTCTTCGTATGATGTCTTTTCCTCAACTTTTGCTCAACGCGAAAATCCATGACGAGCACCCTATGTTGTGTTGTCAAACTCTCTCCTGGGATAATTTTACAGTTAATACAAAATTTCCGGTCGACTCTCCTCAACAAGAAGAAGTCGATTTGAGAGCTTGTCATGCCACTCTTATAGGTTATAAGATGTTCGTCTCTCTTTTTAAAATATGTATTTGCGATGAGAAGATCAAAAGTTGAGGAAAAGTCCAAAATAGTTTTACCCTCGGCATTGATCACCCCGAAACCATGGCCTCCGTGAATACTCCCATATCCAGTCACTTCTCTCCCAACATGGCCATTTAAATCTCCTCCTAAGAAAATCTTATCTCCCAAAGGTATGCCTTGAACCAAACTCTCTAGATCCTCCCAAAACCTTATCTTGTGTTGTTCGTCCGAACCCACTTGCGGTGCATAGGCGCTAATCACATGGAAAGCACCTCCCTCCACCACAAGTTTGATAGAGATGATCCGATCTCCCACCCTCTTGACATCAACTACGTCCTTCTTCCACTGCTTATCCACAATTATTCCAACTCCATTCTTATTCTTCACCTCTCCTGTATACCAAAGTTTGAAACCAGAAGAATCCAACTCCCTAGCCTTTGCACCAACCCATTTCGTTTCTTGTAGGCACATAATGTTAATCTTCCTCCTTGTCATGGTGTCCACCACCTCCATGGACTTTCCTGTTAGAGTGCCTATGTTCCATGTCCCAAATCTCAACCTTTTGTCGCTTCGACCTTTACCTTTTCCTTTGTGAACTAGCTTATTTACCCTCGTCCGTTCACAAAAACGCGAGAACCCTTGCTCATTTAACACTACATCCGGGCACCGATGCAGCGGCTCTTGCTTTGACACCGTACTCGAGCCATACGGCGCGTTACTTCCGGGTAACGACCTAGCTTTAGCACAATAATGTCTTTGATTCATGTCATGGGGGTTCGGCTATATTTTTACATTGGTTGCCGAAGACCTAACATAACCCTCCTCCTTTATCCGGGCTTGGGACCGGCTATGTACCGCAAGTGTAACATAGGCGGAGTTACTAAAATAAAAGAATCATTAGAATTTTTAATAAATAGAGTAGTATCTGTGGTGTCTTTTTGAAATCCATTTTTCAAGATAAAAGAACTAAGTCTTTCATACAAAGCCCTAGGTGCTTGTCTTAGTACATAAAGAACTTTTGAAAGTTTGAAAACATGATTAGAAAATTCCTTATTTTCAAAGTCAGGTGGCTGAGCCACATACACTTCTCTATCTATTACTCTATTAAAAAATGCACATTTCACATCCATTTGAAATAATTTAAAACCACAATAAGCAGCATAAGCAAGAAGAAGTCTTAAGGCTTTCATTCAGGCAACAGGGACAAAGGATTCATCAAATTTTATTTCTTTCTCTTGATCATATCCTTGTGCCACCAATCTTCCTTTGTTTCTAGCTATGCTTCCATCTTCACCCAACTTGTTCCTGAAGATCCACTTGGTGCCGATCACTTTCTTTCCATTTGGCTTTGGAACAAGTGTCCAAACTTGATTCTTTTCAAATTCACGAAGCTCTTCCTCCATAGCCTTTACCCAAGAGGGGTCATCAAGTGCTTCCTTGATGTTTTGTAGCTCAATTTGAGAGAGAAAAGCTAGGTTTGATTCTTCATTTGCTTTTCTAGTGGAGGATCAAGTTGTGACACCTTGAGAGACGTCCCCAATGACAAATTCTTGTGGATAATTCTTTAAAAATCTCCACTTACGGGGTCTAGTGGACTTAGGAGTAGATTCGGTCACTGAGGGATTCAGAGAACTAGTATTCTCAGGAATTTTGCCTGTTTCAGGAGACAAAATATAATTGTCTCTTGCAAGATCTTCTACAGCAGCAATTTCATATTTAGGTAGCCCAGAAATTTCTTTCTCATGATTTTGGGCTTCTCCTTTGTTGCCTTGAACCTAATTTCCTGCATCACAATCTTCCAAGATACTTTGAACCAAGTTAGTGTCACAAAAGATAACATGTATGGACTCCTCAATAATTCTAGCATCTTGATGATAAACTCTATATGCTTTGCTAGTTTTGGAATATCCTACAAATAAACATTCATATGCCTTTGGATCAAATTTTTCTAGATTTTTTTTGTTATTTAGGAAAAAAATTTACATCTAAAGATATGTAGATAATTCAAATTTGGTGGGTGACCTTTCCAAAGTTCATAAGGAGTTTTCTTCAAAAATTTCCTTATGATTGCTCTATTCAAAATGTGGCAAGCCGTGTTAACAGCTTCAGCCCAAAGAAATTTTGGAACATTACTTTCACAAAGCATAACTCTTGTCATTTCTTGAATACTTCTTTTCCTTCTTTCAACAACACCATTTTTGTTGTGGTGTTCTTGGATAGGAAAAATTTTGTGATATTCCAAATTTCTCACAAAATGATTCAAATGATTGCTTTTCACATTCAGTTCCATGATCACTTCTTATTAAGACAATCTTTAAATCCTTTTCATTTTGAATTTTCTTGCTAAAAATTTCAAATGCCGAGAAGGCATCATTTTTGTGTGCAAAAAATAAAACCCAGCCAAATCTTGTGTAGTCATCCACAATCACCAAACCATAATGTTTACCACCTAAGCTTTGGGTTCTTGTTGGACCAAATAAGTCAATATGTAGCAATTCAAGTGGTCTTTTAGTAGAGTTGTCTTCTTTTGATTTAAATGAATTCTTTGTTTGTTTTCCCATTTAACAAGCATGACAAGTGATATATTTGTCAATATTTATCAAAGGAAGACCTCTTATTAATCCCTTCTTGACAAGCTTGTTTATTTGAAACATGCTAGCATGGCCCAATCATTTGTGCCATACCACTTTTCAGATTCTTTGAAATGAAAATAGGCTATATTTTGATTATTTAGTTAATCAAGAGTGAGACTATACACATTATCACAATGATTTGCTACGAATAGCACTTCATTAGATTTTTCACTCACCACTCAACATTCTAATCTTTTGAATATTACCAAGTAACCCAAGTCACACAGTTGACTAATACTCAAAAGATTATGCCTCAAACCATCAACCAAAAAACATCATCAATGAAAGTAGAATGACCATTACCTACTTTTTCAACAGCTATAATTTCACCTTTTCCTTTATCTCCAAAGGTCACAAACCTTCCATCATATTTGTTGAGTTTGATGAAGAAGGTTGACCTTCCCGTCATGTGCCTAGAGCATCTGCTATCCAAGTACCACATATCTTTCTTCTTCTTGGATGCTAGTCAAATCTGCATAAAATATCAAGTGCATTAAAATCACAAACAACATTGTAAGTTTGGTATCCTACTCTTCTTTTTTCAATAAAGCATTGTAAGTAAGAGTGACTAATATTCTTACAATTACAGTAATGATTTCCTGATGCATGTTTGGTGCACGAAATTGTGATCATCAATGGCGCCATCAACATGGTACGCTCAATTGCAATCTCAACTCTTTATCACAACTTCGCACAACTAACCAGCAAGTGCACTGGGTCGTCCAAGTAATAAACCTTACGCGAGTAAGGGTCGATCCCACGGAGATTGTTGGTATGAAGCAAGCTATGGTCATCTTGTAAATCTTAGTCAGGCGGATTCAAATGGTTATGGAGGATTGATAATTAAAATATGAATAAAACATAAAATAAAGATAGAGATACTTATGTAATTCATTGGTGAGAATTTCAGATAAGCGTATGGAAATGCTTTGTCGCTTCTGTCGCTCTGCTTTCCTACTGTCTTCATCCAATCCTTCTTACTCCTTTCCATGGCAAGCTGTATGTTGGGCATCACCGTTGTCAATGGCTACAGTCCCGTCCTCTCAGTGAAAATGTTCAACGCGCTCTGTCATAGCACGGTTATTCATCTGTCGGTTCTCAATCATGTCGGAATAGAATCCAGTGATTCTTTTGCGTCTGTCACTAACGCCCCACAATCGCGAGTTTGAAGCTCATCACAGACATTCAATCCTTGAATCCTACTCAGAATACCACAGACATGGTTTAGACCTTCCGGATTCTCAAGAATGCCGCCATATATTCTAGCTTATACCACGAAGATTCTGATTAAGGAATCCAAGAGATATCCACTCAATCTAACGTAGAACGGAGGTGGTTGTCAGGCACACGTTCATAGATGAGAATGATGATGAGTGTCACAGATCATCACATTCATCAAGTTGAGGAACAATTGATATCTTAGAACAAGAATGAGCTGAATTGAATAGAAGAACAATAGTAATTGCATTAATACTCGAGGTACAGCAGAGCTCCACACCTTAATCTATGGTGTGTAGAAACTCCACCGTTGAAAATACATAAGAACAAGGTCTAGGCATGGCCGTGAGGCCAGCCCCATGATCTAAGATAGCATAAGACTACTCAAAGATAGCTACCAAGATGAAAATACAATAGCAAAAGGTCCTATTTATAGAGAACTAGTAGCTTAGGGTTTACAAAAATGAGTAAATGACGTATAAATCCACTTCCGGGCCCACTTGGTGTGTGCTTGAGCTGAGCATTGAAGCTTCTATGTGTAGAGACTTTTCTTGGAGTTAAACGCCAGCTTTTGTGCCAGTTTGGGCGTTTAACTCCCACTTCTGTGCCAGTTCCGGCGTTAAACACCGGGCAGTCTTGAGCTGAATTGGAACGCCGGTTTGGGCCATCAAATCTCGGGCAAAGTATAAACTATTATATATTGTTGAAAAGCCCAGGATGTCCACTTTCCAACGCAATTAAGAGCGCGCTAATTGGGCTTCTGTAGCTCCAAAAAGTCCACTTCGAGTGCAGGGAGGTCAGAATCCAACAGCATCTGCAGTCCTTTTTCAGCATCTGAATAAGATTTTTGCTCAGGTCCCTCAATTTCAGCCAGAAAATACCTGAAATCACAGAAAAACACACAAACTCATAGTAAAGTCCAGAAAAGTAAATTTTAAATAAAAACTAATAAAAATATAATAAAAACTAACAAAAACATACTAAAAACATACTAAAAATAATGCCAAAAAGCGTATAAATTATCCGCTCATCACAACACCAAACTTAAATTGTTGCTTGTCCCCAAGCAACTGAGAATCAAATAGGATAAAAATAAGAGAATATACAATGAATTCCAAAAACATCTATGAAGATCAGTATTAATTAGATGAGCGGGGCTTTTAGCTTTTTCCCTCTGAACAGTTTTGGCATCTCACTTTATCCTTTGAAGTTCAGAATGATTGGCTTCTATAGGAACTCAGAATCCGGATAGTGTTATTGATTCTCCTAGTTAAGTATGATGATTCTTGAACACAGCTACTTTATGAGTCTTGGCCGTGGCCCAAAGCACTCTGTTTTCCAGTATTACCACCGGATACATCCATGCCACAGACACATAAATGGGTGAACCTTTTCAGATTGTGACTCAGCTTTGCTAGAGTCCCCAATTAGAGGTGTCCAGGGTTCTTAATCACACTCTTTTTGCTTTGGATCACTACTTTAACCGCTCAGTCTCAAGTTTTCACTTGACACCTTCACACCACAAGCACATGGTTAGGGACAGCTTGGTTTAGCCGCTTAGGATAGGATGTTATTCCTGTAGGCACTCCTATCCACTGATGCTCAAAGCCTTGGATCCTTTTTATTTTTACCCTTGCCTTTTGGTTTAAAGGGCTATTGGCTTTTTCTGCTTGCTCTTTTTTTTTTGAATTCACTGCTTTTTCTTGCTTCAAGAATCATTTTTATGATTTTTCAGATCCTCAGTAACATGTCTCCTTTTTCATCATTCTTTCAAAAGCCAACAATTTTAACATTCATGAACAACAAATTCAAAAGACATATGCACTGTTCAAGCATACATTCAGAAATCAAAAGTATTGCCACCACATCAAAATAATTAATCTGTTATAAAATTTGAATTTCATGCAATTCTTCTCTTTTTCAATTAAGAACATTTTTCATTTAAGAAAGGTGATGGATTCATAGGACATTCATAACTTTAAGGCATAGACACTAAGACACTAATGATCATAAGACACAAACATAAATAAAACATAAAGCATAATTTTCGAAAAACAGAAAAATAAAGAACAAGGAGATTAAAGAACGGGTCCACCTTAGTGATGGCGGCTTGTTCTTCCTCTTGAAGATCTTATGGAGTGCTTGAGCTCCTCAATGTCTCTTCCTTGCCTTTGTTGCTCCTCTCTCATGATTCTTTGATCTTCTCTAATTTCATGGAGGAGGATGGAATGTTCTTGGTGCTCTACCCTTAGTTGTCCCATGTTGGAACTCAATTCTCCTAGGGAGGTGTTGATTTGCTTCCAATAATTTTGTGGAGGAAAGTGCATCCCTTGAAGCATCTCAGGGATTTCATGATGAGGAATTTCCTCATGTCCATGAGTGGGATCTCTTGTTTGCTCCATCCTCTTTTTAGTGATGGGCTTGTCCTCATCAATGAGGATGTCTCCCTCTATGTTAATTCCAACTGAATTACAGAGGTGACAAATGAGATGAGGGTAGGCTAACCTTGCCAAGGTAGAGGACTTGTCCGCCACCTTATAAAGTTCTTGGGATATAACCTCATGAAGTTCTACTTCCTCTCTAATCATGATGCTATGAATCATGATAGCCCGATCTATAGTAGCTTCAGACCGGTTGCTAGTGGGAATGATTGAGCATTGGATAAACTCCAACCATCCCCTAGCCACGGGCTTGAGGTCATGCCTTCTCAGTTGAACCGGCTTCCCTCTTGAATCTCTCTTCCATTGAGCGCCCTCTTCACAAATGTCTATGAGGACTTGGTCCAACCTTTGATCAAAGTTGACCCTTCTAGTGTAGGGGTGTTCATCTCCTTGCATCATGGGCAAGTTGAATGCCAACCTTACATTTTCCGGACTAAAATCTAAGCATTTCTCCTGAACCATTGTAAGCCAATTCTTTGGGTCCGGGTTCACACTTTGATCATGGTTCTTGGTGATCCATGCATTGGCATAGAACTCTTGAGTGATTGAGATTCCGACTTGTTGAATGGGGTTGGTAAGAACTTCCTAACCTCTTCTTCGGATCTCATGTTGGATCTCCAGATATTCACTCTTTTTGAGTTTGAAAGGGACCTCGGAGATCACCTTCTTCATGGCCACAACTTCATAGAAGTTGTCTTGATGCACCCTTGAGATGAATCTCTCCATCTCCCATGAGTCGGAGGTGGAAGCTTTTGCCTTCCCTTTCCTCTTTCTAGAGGTTTCTCTGGCCTTGGGTGCATAAATGGTTATGGAAAAACAAAAAGCAATGCTTTTACCACACTAAACTTAGAGGGTTTGCTCACCTCGAGCAAAAGAAGAAAGAAGGGAGTAGAAGAAGAAGAAAATTTAGGAGATGGAGGGGTCTTTGTGGTTCGGCCAAGGGGGAGAAGTAGTGTTTAGGTTGTGTGAAAATGAAGGAGTAAAGAAGGGTTTATATAGGGGTGGAGAAGGGGGTAGGGTTTGGCCATTATGGGTGGGTTTGGGAGGGAAAATGGTTTGAATTTGAATGTTAAGGTAGGTGAGGTTTTATGAAGGATGGATGTGAGTGGTGAAGAGAATGGTGGGATTTGATAGGTGAGGGGTTTTTGGGGAAGAGGTATGAAGGTGATTGGTGAGTGGGTAAAGAAGAGAGAGAGTGGTGGGGTAGGTGGGGATCCTGTGGGGTCCACAGATCCTAAGGTGTCAAGGATAGCTCATCCCTGCACCAAGTTGCGTGTAAAAACGCCCTTTCTGCCAATCCTGGCGTTAAACGCCGGGCTGCTGCCCCTTTCTGGCGTTTAACGTCAGCTTCTTGCCCATTCCTGGCGTTAAACGCCAGTCTGGTGCCCCTTTCTAGCCTTAAATGCTCAGAATGGTACCAGACTGGGCGTTAAATGCCCATTTTACTGTCTTCACTGGCGTTTAAATGCCAGCAAGTTTTCCTCCAGGGTGTACTATTTTTCTTTCTATTTTTCATTCTATTTTTGCTTTTTCAATTGATTTTGTGACTTCACATGATCATCAACCTACAGAAAACATAAAATAACAAAAGGAAAATAGATAAATATAACATTGGGTTGCCTCCCAACAAGCGCTTCTTTAATGTCAGTAGCTTGACAGTGGGCTCTCTTGGAGCCTCACAGATACTCAGAGCAATGTTGGAACCTCCCAACACCAAACTTAGAGTTTGACTATGGGGTTTCAACACCAAACTTAGAATTTAGTTGTGGCCTCCTAACACCAAACTTAGAGTTTGACTGTGGGGGCTCTGTTTGACTCTGTTTTGAGAGAAGTTCTTCATGCTTCCTCTCCATGGTTACAGAGGAATATCCTTGAGCCCTAAACACAAGGGATTCTTCATTCACTTGAATGATCAATTCTCCTCTGTCAACATCAGTCACAGCCTTTGCTGTGGCTAGGAAGGGTCTGCCAAGGATGATGGATTCATCCATGCACTTCCCAGTCTCTAGGACTATGAAATCAGCAGGGATATAATGGTCTTCAATTTTTACCATAACATTCTCTACAAGCCCATAAGCTTGTTTTCTTGAATTGTCTGCCATCTCTAGTGAGATTCTTGCAGCTTGTACCTCAAAGATCCCTAGCTTCTCCATTACAGAGAGAGGCATGAGGTTTATGCTTGACCCTAGGTTACATAGAGCCTTCTTGAAGGTCATGGTGCCTACTGTACAAGGTATTGAGAACTTCCTAGGGTCCTGTCTCTTTTGAGGTAATCTCTGCCTAGTCAAGTCATCCAGTTCTTTGGTGAGCAAAGGGGGTTCGTCCTCCCAAGCCTCATTACCAAATAACTTGTCATTTAGCTTCATGATTGCTCCAAGATACTTAGCAACTTGCTCTTCAGTGACATCTTCGTCCTCTTCAGAGGAAGAATACTCATCAGAGCTCATGAATGGCAGAAGTAAATCCAATGGAATCTCTATGGTCTCAGTGTGAGCCTCAGATTCCCATGGTTCCTCATTAGGAAACTCATTAGAGGCCAGTGGACGTCCATTGAGGTCTTCCTCAGTGGCGATCACTGCCTCTTCCTCCTCTCCAGTTTCAGCCATGTTGATGGCTTTACACTCTCCTTTTGGATTCTCTTCTGTATTGCTTGGAAGAGTACTAGGAGGGAGTTCAGTAACTTTCTTACTCAGCTGACCCACTTGTGTCTCCAAGTTTCTAATGGAGGACCTTGTTTCAGTCATGAAACTTTGAGTGATTTTGATTAGATCAGAGACCATGGTTGCTAAGTCAGAGTGGCTCTGCTTAAAATTCTCTGTCTGTTGCTGAGAAGATGATGGAAAAGGCTTGCCATTGCTAAACCTGTTTCTTCCACCATTATTTTTGTTGAAACCTTGTTGAGGTCTCTGTTGATCCTTCCATGAGAGATTTGGATGATCTCTCCATGAAGGATTATAGGTGTTTCCATAGGGTTCTCCCATGTAATTCACCTCTTCCATTGATGGGTTCTCAGGATCATAAGCTTCTTCTTCAGATGAAGCGTCCTTAGTACTGCTTGCTGCAGCTTGCATTCCAGACAGACTTTGAGAAATCATATTGACTTGCTGAGTCAATATTTTGTTCTGAGCCAATATGGCATTCAGAGTATCAATCTCAAGAACTCCTTTCTTCTGATTTGTCCTATTATTCATAGGATTCCTTTCAGAAGTGTACATGAATTGGTTATTCGCAACCATTTCAATGAGTTCTTGAGCTTCTGCAGGCGTCTTCTTCAGATGAAGAGATCCTCCTACAGAGTTGTCCAATGACATCTTGGACAGTTCAGATAGACCATCATAGAAGATACTTATGATGCTCCATTCAGAAAGCATATCAGAAGGACACTTTCTGATCAATTGTTTGTATCTCTCCCAAGCTTCATAGAGGGATTCACCTTCCTTCTGTCTGAAGGTTTGGACTTCCACTCTAAGCTTACTCAATTTTTGAGGTGGAAAGAACTTTGCCAAGAAGGCATTGACTAGCTTTTCCCAAGAGTTCAGGCTTTCTTTAGGTTGTGAGTCCAACCATATCCTAGCTCTGTCTCTTACAGCAAAATGGAATAGCATAAGTCTGTAGACCTCAGGGTCAACCCCATTGGTCTTGACAGTGTCACAGATTTGCAAGAATTCAGCTAAGAACTGATGAGGATCTTCCAATGGAAGTCCATGGAACTTGCAATTATGTTGCATTAGAGAAACTAATTGAGGCTTAAGCTCAAAGTTGTTTGCTCCAATGGCAGGGATAGAGATGCTTCTCCCATAGAAGTTGGGAGTAGGTGCAGTAAAGTCACCCAGCACCTTCCTTGCATTGTTGGCATCGTTGTTATTTTCGGCTGCCATGTCTTCTTCTTGTTTGAAGATTTCTGTTAGGTCCTCTACAGAGAGTAGTGCTTTAGCTTCTCTTAGCTTTCGCTTCAAGGTCCTTTCAGGTTCAGGGTCAGCCTCAACAAGAATGCTTTTGTCTTTGCTCCTGCTCATATGAAAGCGAAGAAAACAAGAAAGTATGGAATCCTCTATGTCACAGTATAGAGATTCCTTGAAGTGTCAGAGAAAAAGAAGAATAAAAGGAGTAGATAGAGATAGAAGAATTCGAACACATAAAGAAGAAGAGAGTTCGAATTGCACCTTGATGAGGAGTCTTAGTCCTTTAAATAGAAGGATGTGAGAAGAGGGGAAGAATTTTCGAAAATAAAGTAAAAGATTTTAAAATAATTAAAAGAAATTTTGAAAATTTGAGTGATGATTTTCGAAAACTAAGATTGAGAAAGAAATAAAGTGATTTTTGAAAAAGATTTTGAAATTAGAAATCAAAAAGATATGATTTGAAAACTATTTTGAAAAAGATGTGATTAAGAAGATATGATTGAAAAAGAATTTAAAAAAAGATTTGATTTTTAAAATTAATGACTTGGCTAACAAGAAATTTAAAAGACATGATTCAGACATTAAACCTTTCTCAACAGAAAAGGCAACATACTTGAAAGTTTTGAATCAAATCATTAATTGTTAGCAAGTATTTTTGAAAAATGGAAAGAAATTGATTTTGAAAATATATGATTGAAAAGATACGATTTGAAAAAGATTTGATTTTGAAAAATTATGAAAACTTGAAAAAAAAATTGAATTAAAAACAAAATCTTCCCTCTTGTGTCAGCCTAGCGTTAAACGCCCAGAATGGTATCCATTCTGGAGTTTACCGCCCAAAACTCTACCTTTTTGGGCGTTAAACGCCCAGCCAGGTACCCTGGCTGGCGTTTAAACGCCAGTTTTCCTTCCTCACTTGGCGTTTTGAACGCCCAGCTTTTTTTGTGTAATTCCTCTGCTGTATGTTCTGAATCTTCAATTCTCTGTATTATTGACTTGAAAAGACACAAATTAAATTTTTTTTTTGAATTTTTAATGATGAGGAATAATCAAAATGCAACTAAAATCAAATAAACAATGCATGCAAGACACCAAACTTAGAAGTTTGTATACTATTGACACTAACAAATTGAGAATGCATATGAGAAACAACAAAACACTCAAGACAAGAGAATTTAAAGATCAGAGCAAGGAAATCATCAAGAACAACTAGAAGATCAATGAAGAACATAATGCATGTAATTTTCGAAAATTAGAAGAATAAAGACATGCAATTGACACCAAACTTAAAATTAGACACTAGACTCAAACAAGAAACATAAAAATATTTTTGATTTTAAGATTTTATAATTTTTTTGTGCTTTTTTGAAAATTATATGGAAGAGAAAATAAAGAGATTCAAAATTTTTAATAAGAATTCCAGGAATCATACAATGTTAGCCTAAAGCTTTAGTCTAAAAAGATTAGACATGGCTAGCCAAGCTTCAGCAGGACATTACATTCAAGAGCTAAATTGATGAAAATCAATCAGCTTTGGTGATGATAAAAACATCACCTTGAAACTCTAGAATTCATTCTTAAAAATTCTGAAGAAAAATACCTAATCTAAGCAACAAGATGAACCGTCAGTTGTCCAAACTCGAACAATCCCCGGCAACGGCGCCAAAAACTTGGTGCACAAAATTGTGATCATCAATGGCGCCATCAACATGGTACGCTCAATTGCAATCTCAACTCTTTATCACAACTTCACACAACTAACCAGCAAGTTCACTGGGTCGTCCAAGTAATAAACCTTACGCAAGTAAGGGTCGATCCCACGGAGATTGTTGGTATGAAGCAAGCTATGGTCATCTTGTAAATCTTAGTCAGGCGGATTCAAATGGTTATGGAGGATTGATAATTAAAAATACGAATAAAACATAAAATAAAGATAGAGATACTTATGTAATTCATTGGTGAGAATTTCAGATAAGCGTATGGAGATGCTTTGTCCCTTCCGTCTCTCTGCTTTCCTACTGTCTTCATCCAATCCTTCTTACTCCTTTCCATGGCAAGCTGTATGTTGGGCATCACCATTGTCAATGGCTATAGTCCCGTCCTCTCAGTGAAAATGTTCAATGCGCTCTGTCACAGCACGGCTATTCAGCTGTCGGTTCTCGATCATGTCGGAATAGAATCCAGTGATTCTTTTGCGTCTGTCACTAACGCCCCACAATCGCGAGTTTGAAGCTCGTCACAGTCATTCAATCCTTGAATCCTACTCAGAATACCACAGACAAGGTTTAGACCTTCCGGACTCTCAAGAATGCCGCCATCAATTCTAGCTTATACCACGAAGATTCTGATTAAGGAATCCAAGAGATATCCACTCAATCTAAGGTAGAACGGAGGTGGTTGTCAGGCACACGTTCATAGGTGAGAATGATGATGAGTGTCACGGATCATCACATTCATCAAGTTGAGGAACAAGTGATATCTTAGAACAAGAATGAGCTGAATTGAATAGAAGAACAATAGTAATTGCATTAATACTCGAGGTACAGCAGAGCTCCACACCTTAATCTATGGTGTGTAGAAACTCCACCGTTGAAAATACATAAGAACAAGGTCTAGGCATGGCCGTGAGGCCAGCCCCATGATCTAAGATAGCATAAGACTACTCAAAGATAGCTACCAAGATGAAAATACAATAGCAAAAGGTCCTATTTATAGAGAACTAGTAGCTTAGGGTTTACAAAAATGAGTAAATGACGTATGAATCCACTTCCGGGCCCACTTGGTGTGTGCTTGGGCTGAGCATTGAAGCTTCTATGTGTAGAGAGTTTTCTCGGAGTTAAATGCCAGCTTTTGTGCTAGTTTGGGCGTTTAACTCCCACTTCTGTGCCAGTTCCGGCGTTAAACACCGGACAATCTTGAGCTAATTTGGAACGCCAGTTTGGGCCATCAAATCTCGGGCAAAGTATAGACTATTATATATTTCTAGAAATCCCAGGATGTCTACTTTCCAATGCGATTGAGAGCTCGCCAATTGGGCTTCTGTAGCTCCAGAAAATCTACTTCGAGTGCAGGGAGGTCAGAATCCAACAGCATCTGCAGTCCTTTTTCAGCCTCTGAATCAGATTTTTGCTTAGGTCCCTCAATTTCAGCCAGAAAATACCTGAAATCACAGAAAAACACACAAACTCATAGTAAAGTCCAGAAAAGTGAATTTTAAATAAAAACTAATAAAATATAATAAAAACTAACTAAAACATACTAAAAACATACTAAAAACAATGCCAAAAAGCGTATAAATTATCCGCTCATCAATGTTGCTGAAATTGATTTAAGTTTTGATATTAGAAATAATTAAAAGACTGAAGTCTTCTGGTTTTTAAAGAATGGGCATTTCTTTTGACAAAATTATTTTTGTTATTAGTATTTCTTTTTGCAAATGCATTCAAACCAGAATTTTTGAAAGCATATGGACTTCTTGAATAAGAGGTTCTTTTGTGAAATTGTGGGTTTTTGAAAGCAACCTCATTGTTTGAGACATAGCCCAGACCCGACTTGTTTGGTGTGGGTTCGGTTCTTGAAGATGATGTAGTTTCATCAAAATAAGATTTTTCAAATTCCTCTTCATAGGTGGGAACATATTCAAGATCAGATTTGTTGATGGTGGATTTTGTTTTTGAAGAAGAGGCCATGAATTTTGTAGAAGAATTATAAAAATCTGCACTCTCTTTTGTCACATAGCTTAAATAAGATTTTTCAAGCAATGGTCTTTGATTTGCAAGTAATTTGTCAAAGTTACTAGAACTATGAGCAAATTTTGCTAAATCACTATTCAATCCTTTAATCATTTCATTTGACTTTTCATTCTCAGCAACAATCTCTTGAGAATGATTTACAATGTGCTTTCCTTTAAGTTTCTCAAGTTCAGATTTCAGAAATCTATTTTCTTCAATAATATCCAAAGCATTTATTGTATTTGTTCAGATTGTGCTTTCCTTTAAAAATTATTTTTAACTTTCAATATTTCTTTTTTAGATTTGCATTTATTGTATTTGTTCAGCAATTTTTTAGAATTGAGGGTGAGATCATTAATGATAACATGTAAATCATCTATGGACAAGTCATAGTAATTTACCTCATCAAGTTGATCCTCACCAGCCATGAAGCAGATTTGAGCTTCACATTCAGAGTCTTCTTCCTCATCCGAATAGTTCTCAAGATCTTCCCAAGATGGCATGAGCACTCTCTTCTTTTCTTTCTTTCCTTTATCCTCCTTCTTGATAGGGGTGGCAACAGGGCGGGTAGGGGCGGGTTTTTGCTCTACCCGACCCTGCCCCGCTGACGAATGGATTTTTGACGGTTTAGAATTTCACTAATGAAATCTCGTTGTAAAGTATAGTTTCTAAACCAACAATAATCCTTTCATACAAAAGATTGTTTGTCACAAGTAACAAACCCCTAATTTTATAAACCGAAGTATTTAAACCTCGGGTCGTTCTCCCTAGGAATTACAATAAAGTGTCTTGTTATTGGTTTGAGTTATTTTGGGGTTTTGATATGAAGCATGAAAGATAAATGGCAATGAAGGTAAACTAACAACTATAAAAGAATCTTGGCAAGGTATGAAAATTAGAAGTCCTATCCTAGTTATCCTTCTCAATTGTGATGAGAATTGTTCATTGCTCCCACTTAGTTAACCTCTAACCATGGAGGACAGTCAAGTGGATGAATCAATTTGATTCCTCAAGTTCTAATCAACTCCTAAAGGAAAGACTAGCTTTAGAGGTATTCAAATTAATTAGCAATTTCTAACTGTCAACCAACAAGGGAATTAGATAACTCAAGAGTTACTAACTACTCTACCTAGGCCAAGAGGAGCAAAACCTACACTAAGTTCCAACCAAGCATTTCATCAAACACTTGGAAGGCATAAAAGAAAAGCATAGTAAATTGATAACAAGAATAGAATCTAACAACAATTATTGCAAAGAATTAACAACAACAATCAAGGAAATCACAACTATCATGAATTACCTCAAATTGCATTATTGAACAGAAACAAAGGAACAACAATCTATCCAAAACAAAATGAAGAATTACAATTATGAAAGCACATAACTAGAAAGGGAGAGATGAGAAGATTGAGAATTGATAAAAGAAAATTGAATCAAAGCATGAATTAAACCTAGATCTAAGAAGAGGGATTAACCTAAACCTAATCCTAATTCTAGAGAGAAGTGAGAGTTTCTCTCTCTAGAAACTAACTCTAAACTAATCCTAGTGAATGTGTATTGTTGCCTAGTTCATTCTCCAATGCCTTTCCCTTAATCCTTCATCCTTATATTCCTCTTCCTTAGCATTTGGCGCCAAAATGGGTTCAGAAACCCTCTTAAATCGCCAGGCACGTGTTGCATTAGTGAGGTCATGTGCCATCATCGGCGCGTGCGCGCAAGGTACGCGTGCGCGTCCTTGACCTGTTTTGCAATGTGCGCGCGAGCGCCTTGTGCGCGTGCGCGTGCATAGCTGACTTTGCTTCTTTGACTTTTTATGCTTCTCTCCACTTGTATGCTTCCTTCCTTGCTTCCTTTGATCCATGCCTAGCCTATTTCATCCTGAGATTACTAACAAACACATCAAGGCATCTTATGGAATCAAAGAAAAACTAGAATTTATCAGAATAAGACTTAAAAAGCATGTTTTTACACTTAAGCACGAATATGGGAGAGATAACAAAACCATGCTAATTCATAGGCCAGATGTGACAAAAGGTTATCAAAATACTCTAAATCCAATGCAAAACAAACCGTCAAATTGGGGTTTGTCACCCGCCGTACAAAAACCCGCATCAAACCCGCCCCACTTCTACCCGCGGGTAGTAAAATGTTAAACCCTAACCCGCCCCTACGGGTACCCGCCCCTATAATTATTAAATCCAACAAATAAAATTAAATTTTAAAAATTATATAATCATCATTTACATACATAACATAAATTAAAGTAAAAATTTAAATATGATACAATATTATTAATCATTTTACTAATTATTTTATATATATTACATATATTATATATTAAAAATATATATTTATATATATATTATATATACCGGGGCAGGTAGGGGCGGGTTTAACCTAAACCCGACCCCACACCGCCCCGCCAAAGAACCCGCCCCGTTAAAACCCGCCCCGGTGCGGGGACGGGTAATTACCCGCCCCGAACGGGTAGGGGCGTGGTGGGTACCCGCGGGTTCGGGTAGTGTTGCCACCTCTACTTCTTGAGTTTCGAGCAGTTGTATTTAAGATGTCCAGCCTCCTTGCAGTTGTGGCAAATCACTTTGCTTATATCCTTCTTGTACTATTTTGAGCTCGAGCCCTTGTACTTGCCTTTGTTCCTCATTAGCCTTCTAAGCCTCCTAGCAAAAAACACAAGTTCATTATCTGAAAAACTGTCACTAGATTCACACTCTTTTGGTTCGACTTTTGACTTAAGGGCTGTTCCCTTTTTCTTTGAGTGTTAGCTTATATGTGTGGTTTCATAAGCAAGAAGTTTCCTTCTCAGCTTATCATAGGTTATAGGACTTAGGTTATTACTCTCAGCTAGGACAGTGGCTTTTGTTTTCCATTCCTTTGTGAGGCTTCTAAGGACTTTTCTCACTAAGGTTTGTTTTGTGTGTGTTAAACCCATAGCATCAAGGCTGTTGATTATGATTAAGAATCTCTCAAATATTTCATCAATACTTTCTCTATCCTTCATGTTAAACATCTCATACTCTTTTCGCAGCATATCAATCCTTGTTTCTTTGACTTGTTTGGTGCCTTCGTGTGTAACCTAGAGTTTCTCCCATATTTGTTTGGCTATCTTGCATCTGGAAACCTTTCGGTACACCTCAAAGCTGATAGCACAGTGTAGCAAGTTAAAGGATTTAGCATTCGGTTCCACTTTCTTCTCGTTGTCATCATTCCATTCAGTTTCCTCTTTTGGAGTCACCACTCCATCAGCACTTGTCTTTGTTGGAATTTTGGGGCCGCTCACAACAATCTTCCATATGTTGTAGTCGATGGATTGGATGAAGATTCGCATCCTTTCTTTCCAGTAGGCATAGTTCTTCCCATTGAAAAAGGGGGGCCTTGACGAACAAATTTCTTACGTGGTCTAGAATTCACAAATAAAAGCTCGTTGAAAGTATAGCTTCTAAACCAACAAGGAATCCATTCATGCAAAAATTTGGTTGTCGCAAGTACAAACTCCTAATAAAATTGATAACCGAAGTATTTAAACCTCGAGTCGTCTCTCAAAGAATTGCAGGGAAGTGTTCCTGTTATTGGTTATGTAAAGGTATATTTTGGGGTTTTTAATATAAAGCAAGAATAGTAAATGGCAAAAGGAATAAACTAATAACTAGAAAAGCTCTTGGCAAGGTATGAGAACTGGATGTCCTATCCTAGTTATCCTTATCAATTGTGATGAGAATTGTTTATTGCTCCCACTTGGTCAACCTCTAACTATGAAGGTATGTCAAGTGGATAAATCAATTTGATTTCCCAGGTCCTAGTCAACTCCTATGGAAAGACTAGAGTTAGTGGAATTCAAATCAACTAGCACAAACATAACAATTATCCATCAACAAAGGAGTTTGATAACTCAAGTGTCACCAATTACTCAACCAAACCCAAGAGATTCAATAACAACAAATGGAGAAACAAACAATAAACATGAAATACCTCAAATTGCATTAATAAGTGAAATAAAATCTAACATGAGAATCATAAATTGAAGTAATAGAATAAATAAAAGTAGAAGAGAAACTAAATTTGAAGGAACATTGAACCTGGAAATGGGAAGAAATAAACCTAAAACTAAGAGAAATCCTAAATCTTAAAACCTAGAGAGAGGAGAGAGCCTCTCTCCCTAAAATCTACATCTAAAACCTAAAATTATGAATGAGAAGTCGTTGATGATTCCCCACTCTACAATCTCTAATCTGTGTTTTCTGGACCAAAAACTAGGTAAAAAATAGTCCAGAAATTGCCCATAGCAATTTCTGCAGTCGTAGTATGTCGCGCATACGCGCCAGGTGCGCTTGTGCGCTGATGGACTCTTCGCCAATGTGCACATGCGCGTCACGTGCACGTGTGCGTCACCTAGCTGCATGGCCACTATAGTAAATTATATATTATTTTAAAGTCCCAGACATTAGCTTTCCAACGCAACTAGAACTGCCTCATTTGGACCTCTATAGCTCAAATTATGATCGATTGAGTGCGAAGAGGTCAGGGCTGACAGCTTTGCAGTTCCTTTAGCTTCTTGTATTCCTTCCATTTTTGCATGCTTCATTTCCATCCTCTACGCCATTCCTGACCTGTAATCTCTAAAAATACTTAACACACATATCAAGGCATTAAATGGTAATGACAGAGGATTAAAATTAGCTAAATTAAGACCAAAGAAACATGTTTTCAATCATAGTACAAAATCAGGAAGGAAAATTTAAAACATGCAATTTACATGAATAAATGTGAGATTAGTGGATAAAATCCACTCAATTAAGCACAAGATGTACCACGAAATAGTGGTGCATTAAATCTCTCCACACTTAAACATTAGCATGTCCTCATGCTAAACTCAAGAGAAACTATAAGAGTGAAGAGGAATGGTAGGATGTATGAAATGCAACCTATTTATATGAATGCAACTACATGCAAAATGCTTTTACTTACTTGGTGAAAAGTAAACAAGTCCTTCAAGAAGAAATGTGAACTGGATCTCACTAATTCAAATCATAAAATAAGGTACAGGTAAACTTGCAAAAGAAAATCGCTCATGAAAGCCGGGAACAAGGAATCAAGCATCGAACCCTTACGGGAGGTGTATACACTCTAATCGCTCAGGTGTTTAAGGTTCGATTCTCTCAATTCTCTACTAATCTTGCTTTCTAAGGCTTGCTCTTCTTCTACCAATCAATAAAGAATTAATGCATAGATACACATATCAAGAGGTCTTTTAAGGGTTGTAATGGGGTTAAGGTCAAGGTAGGATTGTATTTGGTCAAGTGGACTAGAATCTGAATCCTTAATTAACCTAAACTTTCCACCTAACTTAGGACAATCCATGTAATCAAAATACACAACCTAACTTATCCATTAACCATGTTTTGCACATATTCAAGCATCCCAAATTTAAGTACAACTCATATGCATTGATATTATTACTTAACTTGGGGCATTTTGTCCCCTTTTTATTATTTGCTCTTTTTTTTCTTTTTCTCATATTTTTTTCATTTCTCTTTTCTTTTCTTATGTGCCCCTTTTTATTATTTGCTCTTTTTTTATTTTTCTCATTTTTTTCATTTCTCTTTTCTTTTCTTATGTTTTTCTCAATGCATATGATTAAATTATTGCATGCATAAACATGTGCTTAACATTCTTGTTCATATTCTCTCAAGACTACACAACACCCAATTCTCAAACCAAATGTTTTCAAACCCAATTTCCCCACACTTAATTCGTGAGCACTCTCACTAGTCTAAGCTAACCAAGGATTCAAATTAGGGACATTATTGTTTTCCCTTAGAGTTAGTGATGTGGTAAAGTAAAGAACAAAGGGGTAAAATAGGCTCAACTTTGGTTTGCAAGGGATAATGAAAGGGTAAGGCCATATGGGTATGTAAGCTCAGAGAAACAAAGGCCTCAATCATATAAGTGTATGCATACATCAAACCATGGAAATATAGAATTAAGCAAGATATAGATCACAATTTTAGAAAGAACAACACAAACCAAAACAAAATATTGGTTGACAAAATGCAACCAATCAATTAGGCTCAAAATCTCACTGATTTTGTGTGTTCGAGCTCTAAACCATGTTCCAATAATAATTTCTTTAAACAAGTTTGACAAAAATTGTATCCAAATTAGTGAAATGCTATAAACTAATAACTAGAAAAGCTCTTGGCAAGATATGAGAACTGGATGTCCTATCCTAGTTATCCTTATCAATTGTGATGAGAATTGTTCATTGCTCCCACTTGGTCAACCTCTAACTATGAAGGTATTTTAAGTCGATAAATCGATTTGATTTCCCTGGTCCTAGTCAACTCTTATGGAAAGACTAGAGTTAGTGGAATTCAAATCAACTCGCACAAACATAACAATTATCCATCAACAAAGGAGTTTGATAACTCAAGTGTCACCAATTACTAAACCAAATCCAAGAGATTCAATAACAACAAATGGGGAAATAAACAATAAACATGAAATACCTCAAATTGCATTAATAAGTGAAGTCAAATCTAACACGAGAATTCATAAATTAAAGTAATAGAATAAATAAAAGTAGAAGAGAAACTAAATTTGAAGGAACATTGAACCTGGAATTGGGAAGAAATAAACCTAAAATTAAGAGAAATCCTAAATCCTAAAACCTAGAGAGAGGAGAGAGCCTCTCTCCCTAGAATCTACATCTAAAACCTAAAATTTGGAATGAGAAGTCGTTGATGATTCCCCCACCCTGCAGCCTCTAATCTGTGTTTTCTGGGCAAAAACCTGGGTCAAAAACAGCCCAGAAATTGCCCTCAGTGATTTCTGCAGTCGCAGTACGTCGCGCATGTCGCGCGTATGCGCCAGGTGCGCGTGCGCGCCGATGGACACTTTGCCAATGTGCGCGTACGCGTCAAGTGCGCGTGCGTGTTGCCTAGCTGCATGTTCACTATAGCAAATTATATGTCATTTCGAAGCCCCAGACGTTAGCTTTCCAACGCAACTAGAACTTCCTCATTTGGATCTCTATAGCTCAAGTTATGATCGATTGAGTACGAAAATGTCAGGGCTGACAACTTTGCAGTTCCTTCAGCTTCTTGTATTCCTTCCACTTTTGCATGATTCCTTTCCATCCTCTACGCCATTCTTACACTGTAATCTCTGAAAATACTTAACACACATATTAAGGCATTGAATGGTAATGAGAGTGGATTAAAATTAGCTAAATTAAGACCAAAGAAATATGTTTTCAATCGTAGCACAAAATCAGGAAGAAAAATGTAAAACATGCAATTTACATTAATAAATGTGAGATTAGTGGATAAAATCCACTTAATTAAGCACAAGATGTACCACGAAATAGTGGTGCATCAGGCCTATTGTTTGACTGACCTTCTGTTAGAGTGTAGAAAACTGTGATTGTGCCCAAGTTATTTTCCATTAGATCTTTGCTCCAAGCTGTTAGGCTTGATTCTTGAGACCTTGGCTCTTGATACCAATTGAAGGTTACTGAAGGCTTAGAGAAAAGGGGTTGAATCTATGGCCTTTTTTTACTTTGATAGATTATGTCTTTAAACCCAACTTCAACTTTGATTTCTCTTTGAACAGTGCAATAGAAAATTTAAGAGACAATTTTGTTTTGTCTCATAAATTTCTGAAAACAGAACAACAAAAGAAAGGATGAAGTTGACACAGTCATGTATCCTGGTTCAGCTGCCTTGTACAATGCAAGCTACATCCAGTCTCCACCACAACAGTGTTTGAATTTTTACTATAGTCAAAGTATTACATACACCAATTTTTTAGGATTCACACAATCCTATCTGGAACACACAAGTTTCTAACTAAACTTGACTTGGTTATACTAATACCTATACTCTTTACACTAAGTGCTTACCCAACTTAGCAAGGGGCACCTCACAGGTACAAGACACAAGACAGAAAATACAACCAAAAGGAATCTGAAATCACTCTTGGCTTTTCTCTCAAGTGTTTCACTCAGTCTTTTTCACTCTTAAGCTTTTTCTCAATGTCTCTCTTTCAGCCTTTTACCTCTCAAAGAAAATACAGAAAGATATACATTGAAATTAAAATACAAAACTGTAAAACATGAAGGAGATTGATGTATAAAAGCCTTTGTTACTATACGATGAACCGGATTTAGCTATCTCTGATGAAGCTCTTCATCTTGGCAGAATGTTTCTTTAACTTAGAAACACTGTCCAAAACGTTGAACTCTTCACAGGAAAGCTCTCAAACAAACACATATTCTGGTTCTCTCTCCTTTTTTTTCAAAACAGAAAAACATTTTCCTTTTGTACCTTGTGCAGAGTCACGATTTAGGTTTTCTCCAGTCAACTCCTTGGACCTCTCACTTCCCTAGTTTTTCAGTTATTTTTTCTTATTTAGTCCCCAAATTAGGGATTTCCAAGCTGGACCTTTTTGCTTGACCGAAGACATCAGAGCAGCAAAAGAAAACTTGTTCAGTGGTAAACCCAAATCCAAACCATAAAAAATGTGCTTTGGCTCCTAGTAACTTTGTAAGCCATTGATTCACAGCAGTAGAAATCAAAAACCACTTCTTCTATTTATCTCAAAAATTGCATTGCAGAGATGTGAAGAAGAAGTGAAAAAATTATCTTGCATGTAAATGGAAATAAATCACCTTTATCCTCTAACTTAGCTTAACTTGCTTTGATTAGGGCGATAAGACGTTTGCTTTTGTGATTTACCTTTCTCTTTCTTTCTTCTCTGGTGAATAAACCAGGAAGAAGAAACTCTCTCTCTTTCTTCAAGAATCTGAACGATGAAAGCAATGTGAATGCTGTCTTTGAAAAGCTTTAACTTGGGCTTGGATTGGCTTTACATACCATTCAACCCAATTAATCTTTTTGCTACTTTTACTTAGGCTTAGATTGAAGATGTGAGTAGCTCTTTTTTCTTTGTTTCAATTTGTTTGGGCTGCTACATTTTTATTTTTTTGGTCTGCAACATTAGCAAAAGCTTATCAAAAAACAATTGGGTGTTTAACCCAATAAATTAATATTTGTCATCATCATTAAACTAATTGTATTCTTATTTCAACACCATCTTGCTTGATATGTCATCCTTGATTGATTCTTATAATACTCATCATCATAATAAATTAGTTAAACTAAAAAATAATTGATTGTGTTTGTTATAATAAGGTATCAAAACAAATATTGACTCAACAATCTCTCTTTTGATGACAAACATGATTAAATTTTAAAAAGGAGAGAGCAAAGAGACGATTTTCCTAAATTTCAGGAAGCAACTCCTATTTATGAGCATCCATTAATCAAGTTTAATAGCTAAAAGTTGTGGAGCCTAATCATTTACAACAACAGCACACATATGCCAAAGAAATACTAAACATAGTTTGATGTGTATAACCATTAGGTATCAAAGCAATATGATTAAATATATTAGAGCAACAAACGAATATATATATATATATATATATATATATATATATATATAAAGCATATATCAAATCTTAATCAAGAGAGATATAAAAAACTAACAGAATAAACTAATAAGATCATAAGGTCATAAAATGCATAAATAGAATAAGCTTAGTTTAATCTTTACTTTTTCTTCCTTTTGTCATCAAGGTGGCAAACAAAGAAAGGTTCAAACTTCAGCAGCAACAGCAGCGAAAAGACTATAAAAAGTTAGAGGCATTTATAATTGATGCAAAATTAAAATAGGAAAGATTTTGAAATTGGTTTGAAAAAGAATTTTAGAATAAAATTTCAAAATAAATTGAATGATTAATGCAGAAAATATTTTGACTAAAAATAATTTTGTTGTAGTAAGAAAAGGTTTTCGAAATAAATGCAGAGATTGTATAAAACATTCAAGAAAGATATAAAGGTGGCAACTTAAAAAAGAACTCGTTTATCATCTGCCCAAAAAATTGTCTCGACCTGAGAGATAAAAATTCAAAAAATTTTGATAGTTCAGAAAAAAGATTAATAGTTTCTGGCAAAATTTAGTTGCATGTATTTTTGGAACTACACCTATTCCAAAGTCATTTTCAACCTCTGTGTCATCTAAAATAACATCCATTTTTTCAATGGCTATGATCTTCCTTTACCATTATCTCTGAAAGTCACAAATCTACTAACATATTCACTTAGCTTAATGAAGAATGTAGACTTTCCAATCAAGTGTCTCGAATATCCACTATCAAGATACCACATGTCCTTGTTCCTTTTCGGATGTAAGACAAACCTATCATACTTTCAAGAAATTTTAGGTATCCAAACTAATAACGTGAATCCTTTTATGTTAATTCTTCTTGATTTTCTATGAGTATTATAATTACAAACAATATTATAAACATGATTACCAACTTTCTTTTTGTAAATAAAGCATTGAGGAGAAAAATGCTAGCTCTATTTCAATTGAAACAAGTATTGCTTCTTGCTGAAATTTTAGAATTGAGAGAAGGATTCTTGTTTTTTATATAAGTTCCCTTTTGATTTTTATGAAAAATTAGTTCGGTCCTTTTGGTTTTAGATGAGGAGGCTTCAAAATCATTTTTTAAATTTATTTTTTTTTCCTCCACAAAACCAAAACCGGATTTTATGAAAAGAGGCTTTTGATTAGTATGAACTTTGTCCAAGTTTGCAGAACCTTGAGAAAACTTTGCTAAATCAATATTTAAGTTCATAATTCTCTCATGCAATTCTTTTTTTTTTTTTTGCAAGAACATCACTTATATCAGTGGCCGAATTCCTCATTTTTAAATCTTCTATTTTAGTTTTCAAAAACTCATTTCTTATTTCAAAACACTAGAGGATTTAGCTTTGCTTAATTGTTCCTTGAGTTTGGCATTCTACAATTTCGAGGCTTCATTTTTCTTTTTACATTTACTATACTTTTCATAAAGCTTTGCATAATTTTCAATTAAATCTTCAATAATAAAATATAATTGATCAGTTGGAAGTTTAGTATAATTTACCTCATCATAATTGGTTTGATCAGCCATGACACAAATTTAGGCTTCATGGTCAGAATCTTTTTTTTTTCAATGTCAATTTCGAGATCTTCTCATGATGCCATTAGAACATTCTCTTCTCCGTTTTTGCTATCCTCTTTTTTTTTTGTGGATAATCAAATCAATGAAGACTGGATTTTTTACAGTGATGACAGATAACCTTGCTTTGGTCTCTTTTGAAGTTCTTTGAAAAAGATCTTTTTTTTTTTCACTTTGTCTCGTTATTCTCCTAAGCCTTCAAGCGAAGGAGATAAGCTCATCATCAGAGAGATCATCTTATGATTCTTCATCTTTGGATGAGATCTTGAATTTTAGTGCAAGATCTTTTTTCTGGTTCATGACAAGTTGTTTCGTATGCCAGCCATTTTTCTCTCGTCTCATCATAGGAAGTTCTTTTTAGATCATTGTCTTCACAATTGTTATGCTCTTAATTTTTCATTCTTTAGTGAGGCTTCTTAGAATCTTTTTCAGGAGGTCTTTCTCAGCGTGTTTCTTCCCAATAGCATCAAGATTATTTATGATTACGGAGAATCTTTCACACATCTCATCTATGCCTTCACCTTCCTTCATGAGAAATATTCTCCGTACTCTTTCATAAGCTTGTTAACTCGAGTTTCTCGAACTTGTTAAGTTCTTTCATGAGTGAGCAGCAGCTTGTACCATATCTCCTTTGTGATTTTGCATGTTGAGACTTTTTTGAATTTCTCAAAGCTAATTGCATAACGCATTAAATTGATAGTTTTGGCATTTAGCTCTATTTTCTTTGTGTCTTCGTTATTCCATTCCATATATTCTTTTGGAACAATATTTTCTTCATTGAGTTTAGTAGGAACATTTCGTCCATTGAGAATGATCTTTTAGATATTGTAAGCAATGAATTGCATGAAGATTCTTACCCTTTTTTTCCAATAGGCATAGTTAGTACCATTAAAAAATGGCAGCCTATTATTGGATTGTCCCTCCATTAGAGTGAGGGCAACAACATTGTTTGCTATGGATCATTAACCCCGAGCTGTGAAGCTTACTCATGAGCCTAAGCTATGATGCTAATTGAAGGTTCACAACTGAGTTGAGAATGAGGGTTGAATCAAGCAACCACTTTTAGACGTGAATAAATGATGCGGGATTTTACAACCCACACTACTAACTGGCAAGTGCACCGGGTCGTACCAAGTAATACCTTATGTGAGTAAGGGTCGATCCCATGAGAATTGATGGATTAAGCAACAGTTATTGAGTGATGAGCTTAGTTAGGCAAGCAGAAAATGGTTTTGAGATATTCAAAAAGCATTAAACAGTACTTTAAAAATTTCAGAAAGCAAGCAGCAATGAGTTGGGAATAAAATATTTGAGAAAGCAGTTAAGGTTTCAGAGTTATCTAATTTCCGAATTTAACTTTTATTACTAATTAATTTAATCATGCAAGATTTAATTTCATGGTAAACTATACGTGACTAGACCCTAATTCCTTAGACCTTCCTAGTCTCCTCTAAAATTCATTAATCGCCAATTCCTTGGTCAATTAATTCCAATTAGAGGGTGATGATCAATTTCTAGTTTATATGCCAAAAGAATCCTAATTATCCATAAATAAGGGGATTATATGTCACGTATCCCATTAATTACAAACAATTAAAAATTCAGTATAATATTTTTTCAAGCTGTTTTTCAAGTAAAGAGCTTTTCCAAGTTTTACGAGAACTCAATTAGAACATGGGTCATACTTCCGATCCACCCAATATTCATAGAATAAAGAACGTAAACAATTGTTAAAATATAAATCAAGACATGAATTAAATTAAAAAGATCAAACGAATGAATCCATGAAAATAGACAGAGCTCCTAACCTTAACAATGAAGGATTAGTTGCTCATGGTTTAGAGAAGAAAAATAATGGTTCTTGTAACAATTAGGTACCGTGTCTAAATGTACAGAGTTCCTATTTATAACTAATCTTAATAAATTTAAAATCTAATTATCTAAAAATAATATCTTTTCCTAAAAATCAGATTTGAATTTAAATTCGAATTAATTAACAAGTCTTCCGCTAATGGGTGGGGACCACTTGAGTTGTCCATTCTGCAGCTTCTAATCTGTGTTTTCTGGGCTGGAAACTGGTTCAAAAGGCGGCCCAAAATCCACGTCAGTGATTTTCTGTAAATTCTGCAGATTGCGCACGTCATGCGTACGCGTCAGTCATGCGTACGCGTTGCTGGTCTTCTTCGCAAGTCACGCAGACGCATTGGTCACGCGAACACGTCGCTGAGCAAATCTTCAAATCACACGTACGCATCAGTCACGCGCACGCGTCGCCATGGATACTTCCAGATCACACGTACGTGTCAGTCACGCGTACGCGTCGCTCCTCACTGCTATCTCCTTTAAATCTTGAGCTACAGAAACTCCATCAAATCCAGTCGAATGCTACCTAAAATAAACAATATTGCACAAAAATCAAAATAGTATCCCTAGTGGCTAAAATATAATTAATTCTTAATTAAACTCAGCAATTTAAGTGCAAATTCACTAGGAAAAGATAGACAAGATGCTCACGCATCACAACACCAAAGTTAAACTGTTGCTTGTCCTCAAGCAACCAAAACTAATATAAGCTTATGATGTGAATTTGCACGAGAATGAGAGTTCGATTAAGCTCGTGTCTCTTTTTATAGTGGGGTTTACAACTGCAATCCTGAATAGTTTTGGCATCTCACTCTCCTTTGGATCAGAAGGATGTCATTGTCATTCAGACTTAGAATCCGGATAATATTATGAATTCTCTGATCTTTTATATTTCAGTTTAATCCTTGAACACAGCAAAATTTAATTTACTTTATTTTTCTTTGGTGTTTTGCACCTTGAGCCTAGCCGTGACTTTAAATGTTTTGTCTCAAGAGTTACTTGACACAGAAATACCACAAGCACTTAACTGGGGAACTCTCTTTGAGTTCTGATTTTTCTTTCAGTTACTCCCAGACAGTGGTGCTCAAAGCCTTTGGCATACTCTGTTAAAACGCACTTGGTCTCGACTCTAAGTGTTCTGTCTCAAGGATTACTTGACACAGAAACACCACAAGCATATGACTAGGAAAACAACTCTTTGAGCTTTTAATCATGTCTGACCTCCCTAGTCATTGATGCTCAGAGCCTTGGACCTTGCTTTTATTTATTAATTATTATCTATTTTAAATTATTTTTTTGCTGTTTCTTTTGCTTCAAGGATTAAATTTTTTTTATTTTAGAGAAGTCATAATAATTCTCTAAATTCCTGTTCCTTATACATCAACATCCGTTGATTCAAATTCAAATATGTACTATTCATATCATGCATTAAAAAATCACAGAAAATACCACCACCTTTAAGTAAATCAGACTATTCTTAAAATTAACTCAATTTCTCATGCAATACATCACTTCTTTTTCTTTTCTTTTTAGATTCAAGTTCAGTGAGTGGTACATGAAACATCTTTTCAGTATTAAAGCAATTTAAAAGAAAACTAAACTAGTCCTAGGATTCTAACTAATAAAAGATCATGCAACAGACAAAGTAAAATAGCAGAAAACCGAAACTTAACATAGAAAAAGAGGGGAGGAATAAAAATGAAAGGAACTCAACCACCTTAGTTATCCTAGCAGTCACTTTATTCTTCAGGTGGTGTTCCTTAGTGGAGATGATTCACCTCCCTTTTATGCCAAAAAAAACCAATAAGCGCAGCGTCAACACCAAACTTAAAGGTTTGCTTGCCCTCAAGAAAAGAAGAACTGAAAATAGAAAAAACAAATATTATGAGGAGAGAAAAAAGAAAAGGGTAAAAGAATAAGAGAGAATAAGGATTGGGGGAGAGAGAGAAAGAAAACTGGGCGGCTCCAACGACGCGTACGTGTACGACACGCATACGCGTGGCTCGCGCATTCTTCATAATGACGTGTTAGCGTCAGGCACGCGTCCGCGTGCCCTGGATGTTGTGTGATTCGTGCGAAGCCAGCCACGCGCCCACACGACTCTCTGTTCACATGGCTTGGGAGCCAATTTTTCATACGACGCGTTCGCGTCATGCATGCGCTCGCGTGGATGGCCATATGTGCAACTGACGCGAACGCGTCAGTCACACGTCCGTGTGCTCTAACTTGTGCTTTTAGCACACTTCCTGCCCCAAGCCAACACAACTCTCTGCCCAAACACTCTTTTACGTTGAATTTGCAGGTCACGCGTTCGCGTCGGGGACGCGCCTGTGTGAACGGCAAAAATCACAAACGACGTGCACGCGTGAGGTACGCGAACGCGTGGGTTATTTCTGCTAAAGGCTTGGTTCCGGCGCCATTCCCGCTCAACTCTCTGTCGAATTTTATTTTTCACTCACACATGATCGACGCGTTCTTGTCAGTGACACTTGCGCGTCGTATGCACTCTCTTTTTTTTTAACTTGAGGTGTTCGGTTCCTGGAATAACATAGCTGTATAATCAGAAAATTAGTAAGAATTCAATAAAGAAAACTACTACTATGAAAAATAAAAATAGCTAAGGATAAGAATTTATCGGGTTGCCTCCCGACAAGCGCTTCTTTATCGTCACTAGCTTGACGGTCAGCTCCTCTAAGGAGGAGGATCATAGGGGCTCAGCCCTTCACCCCTTACTTTGAACTTCTTTCCTGTGTCTCCATAACGTAGCTCAATATGCTCCAGAGAGAGGATTCTGATTACTGTATAAACCCATGCTGGATTGCTGGTCAACACCACCTTCATTCCTGGGGAGAAACCTTCATTGGGGATCTTTTTGTTTCTCCATCCTCTGGGTATTTTCTTCTTTTTGGGAACCTCCTCCTTGGTAGATAATGCATTCCCAATACCAAACTTAGGTTTGATGTCAGGAGAAATTTTATTGATTGTTGCCAAGGGAGGTTTAAGCTACAGATTCTGCTGTGTATCATCAGGGGTTTTTTGAAGGGTTGGATCAATAAGCTCTGCCTGTATGCACCTCTCTTCTTCACCTATTGGATGTATATCTTTGAAGACATGAAAGACCAGTTGCTCATTATGCACTCTAAGCACTAATTCACCCACTTCTACATCAATCAGAGCTCTTCCTGTGGCTAGGAATGGTCTTCCTAAAATTATAGAGGCATTCTCATCCTCCCCCGTGTCAAGAATCACAAAGTCTGCTGGAAGGAAGAATTTACCCACTTTAACCAGGATATTCTCCACTAATCTGTATGCAGGCTTCATAGATTTATCTGCCATCTGCAATGCTATCTTTGTGGGTTGTGCTTCTTGGATTTGCAGCTTTTTCATCACAGATAAGGGCATTAGATTTATGCTTGCCTCCAGATCACACAGGGCTTTCTCAAAGGTTGTGCTCCCAATGGTGCATAGAATTTGAAAGCTCCCTGGATCTGGCATCTTCCTTGGTAAGTTATTCTGAATGACAGCTCTACATTCCTTAGTCAGGACTACTGTCTCATCTCCCTTTAAACGCTTTTTCTTTGACAACAGCTCCTTCATGAACTTGACATAGATAGGCATTTGCTCCAAAACCTCATCAAAAGGAATATTGATTTGTAACTTTCTGAAGATTTCCAGGAACTTTGAAAACTGCTTGTCCTTGGTCTCCTTTTGAACTCTCTGAGGATACGGCATCTTAGGCTTGTACTCAAGAGCCTTTGGTAGTGTAGGATAAGTGTCAAGAGAGTCTGGGAATGGGTTGTCTGCACGCTTTGGAGGGACATGCTCTACTTCTTCCTTCTTCTCTTCTGGAGCTTCTTTTTCAACTAACTCTTCATTGACCTTGGTCTCAGAGCCAGCTACTTTACCACTTCTCAATTGAATAACCTTGCAATCTTCTCCTGGGTTCACCATTGTATCACCTTAAAATGTACTTGCAGACCTCTCAAGTATTTACTTGCTCAGTTGGCCCACTAGCACCTCTAAATTTCTAATGGAGGCTCTAGTTTCCTGCATAACTTGTGCTTCCGTACTTGCCACTTGTCCACTTATCACGGAGATATCCTTGTATTTCTCTTTTGGATTTGGAATTGTGTTATTAGGAAGGCTATTAATGGTCCTCTAATCAATTTTATTAACTCTGGTGGCTATTTGACCTATTTGAATCTCCAGGTTCTTGATGGATGCTCTGGTTTCTTGTCTAAAACCTATCAATATTGCTTCCAAATCATTGTTCTGTTGGAAACCACCCTGAGAATTATTGTTGAAGTTCTGAGGTCTCTGAGGTTGATCCCTCCATCCAAAATTTGGGTGATTTCTCTATTCCTTGTTGTATGTCTTAGAATATGGGTCATTGTTGGGATTCCTAGGACCACTCCACATGTAATTCACCTGTTCAAAAGAAGGTTGAGCATAATCATAATTATCATTTTGCACAAAATTACCTGTAATGTCATAGGAGACTTCCTGTGGTAGATTTTGGGTGTTGATAGCTGAGACTTGCATGCCACCCATCTGTTGAGTAAGTAGATTTATTTGCTAAGACATCAGCTTGTTCTGAGCAAGAAGAGCATTAACAACATCTACTTCCAACACGCCTCTCTTCTGAGGGATTTCAGAATTCACAGGATTCCTGTTAGAGGAGTATAAATATTGGTTGCTTGTAACCAATTCAATCAGCTTAATAGTCTCTTTCGATGTCTTTTTCTTGTGCAATGAACCTCCTGCAGAATTGTCTAAGAACATCTTGGACATTTCACCCAAGCCTTCATAAAAGATATCAAGTTGAGTCCATTTGGAGAACATGTCTGGAGGGCATTGCCTAGTCAGTAGCTTGTATCTCTCCCAAGCTTCATACAGAGTCTCACCATCCTTCTGCCTGAAGGTCTGAACCTCCACCCCAAGCTTAGTCAGCTTCTTTGGTGGGAAAAATTTAGTGAGAAACTCAGTAACCACCTTGTTCCAAGTATCCAAACTCTCTTTGGGTTGGGAATCTAGCCATAGCTTTGCTCCATCCCTCAGAGCAAACGAGAAGAGCATGAGTTTGTACACATCTGAGTTTACTCCATTTGTCTTCACAGTATCACAAATTTGTAGAAAACTAGAGATAAATTGGTTTGGGTCTTCGTGGGGAAGACCATGATACTAGCAGTTTTGTTGCACCAAAGTGACCAGTTGGGGCTTCAACTCAAAGTTGTTCACAGTAATAGGAGGCACCACGATGCTCTTTCCATAGAGATCTGCAGTAGGAGAAGAGTAAGAGCCAAGCACTCTCCTTGTTGCTCATTTCCATTCGGGTTTGCCCCATTGGCATTATCAGTATTATTTGGATCTATAGTGGATTCTGTAGCCTTGTAAAGTCTTGCTTGTTGTAAATGCCGCCTGAAAGACCTTTCAGGTTCGGGATCAAAGTCGAAGAGTTATTCTTTGTCTCTGTTCCTGCGTATAAACAACGAGAAAATAAGAAAGAATGGGAATCTCCACGTCAGAGTGCAGAGAATTCCCAGTGAGGTGACCTGTGTAAAGAGATAAAAATATTGAATAAAATAAATAGAAGAAAAATAATAAATAGTCAACACCAAACTTAATTTCAGAAATTAAGAAAAATATTGGTGCTATTTATTTATAAAATTTTTTTGAAATATATTTTAATAAAATTAAAAATAAAACGCCTAATCTAAGCAATCAAACAACTGATAGTTGTTAATCACTATCAATCCCCGGCAACGGCGCCAAAAACTTGATGCGGGATTTTACAACTGATGAGCGGATAATTTGTACGCTTTTTGGCATTGTTTTTAGTATGTTTTTAGTATATTCTAACTAGTTTTTAGTATATTTTTATTAGTTTTTAGTTAAAATTCACTTTTCTGGACTTTACTATGAGTTTGTGTGTTTTTCTGTGATTTTAGGTATTTTCTGGCTGAAATTGAGGGTCCTAAGCAAAAATCTGATTCAGAGACTGAAAAGGACTGCAGATGCTGTTGGATTCTGACCTCCCTGCACTCGAAGTGGATTTTTTCGAGCTGCAGAAGCCCAATTGGCGCGCTCTCAACGGCATTGGAAAGTAGACATCCTGGGCTTTCCAGCAATGTATAATAGTCCATACTTTGCCCGAGATTTGATGGCCCAAACCGGCGTTGCAAATCAGCCTCAGAATTCCCAGCGTTTAACGCTGGAACTGGCATAAAAATTGGAGTTAAACGCCCAAACTGGCAAGAAAGCTGGCGTTTAACTCCAGAAAAAGTCTCTACACATGAAAGCTTCAATGCTCAGCCCAAGCACACACTAAGTGGACCCAGAAATGGATTTTTACGTCATTTACTCATTTCTGTATACCCTAGGTTACTAGCTTACTATTAATAGGATCTTTTGACATTGTATCTGTACCTCATGACACTTTACACGTTTCTTGGTGTACTTCTCACGGCATGAGTCTCTAAACCCCATGGTTGGGGGTGAGGAGCTCTGCTGTGTCTTGATGGATTAATGCAATTACTACTGTTTTTCATTCAATCATGCTTGCTTCCATTCTAAGATATCACTTGTTCTTAACCCGGATGAATGTGATGATCCGTGACACTCATCATATTCTCAACTATGAACGTGTGCCTGACAACCACCTCCGTTCTATCTTAGATTGAGTAGATATCTCTTGGATTCCTTAACCAGAATCTTCGTGGTATAAGCTAGAACTGATGGCGGCATTCAAGAGAATCCGGAAGGTCTAAACCTTGTCTGTGGTATTCTGAGTAGGATTCAATGATTGAATGACTGTGACGAGCTTCAAACTCCTGAGGGCGGGGCGTTAGTGACAGACGCAAAAGAATCACTAGATTCTATTCCGGCCTGATTGAGAACCGACAGATGGATAGCCGTGCCGTGACAGGGTGCGTTGAACATTTCCACTGAGAGGATGGGAGGTAGCCACTGACAACGGTGAAACCCTTGCATACAGCTTGCCATGGAAGGAGCCTTGCGTGTTTGAAGAAGAAGACAGTAGGAAAGCAGAGATTCAGAAGATGGAGCATCTCCAAAACCTCAACCTGTTCTCCATTACTGCAAAACAAGTACTTATTTCATGTTCTTTTACTTTTCACAATCAACCCTGATAATTATTGATATCCCGACTAAGATTTACAAGATAACCATAGCTTGCTTCAAGCCGACAATCTCCGTGGGATCGACCCTTACTCACGTAAGGTATTACTTGGACGACCCAGTGCACTTGCTGGTTAGTTGTGCGGGGTTGCAAAAGTGTGATTACAATTTCGTGCACCAAGTTTTTGGCGCCGTTGCCGGGGATTGTTCGAGTTTGGACAACTGACGGCTTATCTTGTTGCTTAGATTAGGACTGTTTTATTTTTGTTGGTTTAGAGTCTTTTAGTTGAGTCTAGTTTCATATCTTAAGTTTGGTGTCAATTGCATGCTTTTGTTTTTCTTCTAATTTTCGAATTTGCATGTCTTTAGTCCCTTTTTGATCCGTAAAAAAAAATTCTAAGTTTGGTGTCCTCTTTGTGTTTTTTTCCTTAAAATTTTCGAAAATTAGTGTTTGATTTTCTAAAAATTTTAAGTTTGGTGTCATTTTGTTGTTTTTCTCTTTCCTCATTTCAAAAATCAAATCTTTTTCACAAAAATTTTTCAATCATATCTTTTTAATTGTCTTTCTCAAAATCTTTTTAATTAACTAATTGATTCAATTTTCAAATTTGCTTTGATCTTATTTTCTTTTAATTTTCGAATTTTTGTTTTATTTTCCTTTTGTTTTATTTTATTTTTTTTCGGTTAATTCAAAAAAAAATAAATATATTTTTATCTACTTGCAATACATATCATTTCCCTTTATCCATCATGGACCTAAGTGGAATTGAACAGTCCAGAAGGACTCTGGGGTCTTATGCTAACCCCATTACAGCTGCATATGGGAGTAGCATCTGTACACCTCCCATCAAAGCAAGCAGCTTTGAGCTAAATCCTCAACTCATTATCATAGTGCAGCAAAATTGCTAGTATTCCGGTCTTCCACAGGAAGAGCCTACTGAGTTTATGGCACAGTTCTTACAAATTGCTGACACAGTACGTGATAAAGAGGTGGATCAGGATGTCTACAGACTATTACTGTTTCCATTTGCTGTAAAAGATCAAGCTAAGAGGTGGTTGAATAACCAACCTACAGCAAGCATAAAGACATGGAAACAGTTATCAGACAAATTCCTGAATCACTTTTACCCTCCAAAGAGGATGACACAGCTAAGGCTGGACATCCAAGGCTTTAAACAAGAGGATAATGAATCCCTTTATAATGCCTGGGAGAGGTATAGAGGTATGCTAAGAAAATGCCCCTCTGAGATGTTTTCAGAGTGGGTACAGTTAGACATCTTCTACTATGGGCTTACAGAAAAAGCTCAGATGTCTTTAGACCACTCAGCTGGTGGATCTATACACATGAGGAAGACAATTGAAGAGGCTCGAGAGCTTATAGACACTGTTGCTAGAAATCAATATTTGTACTCTGGCAATGAGTTCTCTCCAAAAGAGGAAGTCATGGCAGTAGCCACTGATCCTAATCCTCAAGAACAGATGATTGAGCTTAATCAACAATTACACCTGATGACAAAACAGTTAGCAGAATTTAAAGAGATGCTCCATGAAACTAAAACTGCTAACAAGAACATAGAACTGCAGTTGAATCAAGCAAAACAGCAGATATCTAAACAGATAACAGAAGAATGTCAAGCAGTTCAACTAAGGAGTGGGAAGACATTGAATAACACTGCTCAAGGTAGCAAGAAGCCAAATAAGGAACAATTGACAGAGGATAACCAAACCACTGTTCAAAATCCCTCTGAGGACAGTAAGAGCCCAGAGAGGATTATTTTTGGCGTTCAAACGCCAGAAAGGGGAGGAAAGCTGGCGTTAAACGCCCATTCCCTGCCCAGTTCTGGCGTTCAAACGCCAGAGAAGGGAGAGAAGTTGGCGTTAAACGCCCAATCTTCACCCAATTCTGGCGTTCAGACGCCAAGGGAGGATCAGACACCTGAGAGTGCTAACAGTAATCCCTCTAAAAAGGCTTCTTCAACCACTTCTGTAAGGAATAAACCTGCAGCATCTAAGGTTGAAGAATATAAAGCCAAGATTCCTTATCCTCAGAAACTCCGCCAAGCGGAACAGGATAAGCAATTTGCCCGCTTTGCAGACTATCTGAGGACTCTTGAAATAAAGATTCCGTTTGCAGAGGCACTTGAGCAAATACTTATGCTAAGTTCATGAAAGAAATCCTAAGTCATAAGAAGGATTGGAGAGAAACTGAAAAAGTATTTCTCACTAAAGAATGCAGTGCAGTCATTTTAAAAAGCTTACCAGAAAAGCTTCAAGATCCAGGAAGCTTTATGATACCATGCACATTAGAAGGTGCTTGCACCAAGACAGCCCTGTGTGACCTTGGAGCAAGTATCAATCTAATACCTGCATCCACTATCAGAAAGCTTGGGTTGACTGAAGAAGTCAAGCCAACCAGGATATGCCTCCAACTTGCTGATGGCTCCATTAAGTATCCATTAGGCATAATAGAGGACATGATTGTCAAGGTTGGGCCATTCGCATTTCCAAATGACTTTGTGGTGCTGGAAATGGAGGAGCACAAGAGTGCAACTCTCATTCTAGGAAGACCTTTCCTAGCAACTGGACGAACTCTCATTGATGTACAAAAAGGGGAAGTAACCCTGAGAGTCAATGAGGATGAGTTCAAGTTGAATGCTGTAAAAGCTATGCAGCATCCAGACACACCAAATGACTGCATGGATGCTGACATTATTGACTCTCTGGTGGAAGAGATCAATATGACTGAAAGTCTAGAATCAGAGCTTGAGGACATCTTCAAAGATGCTCAGCCTGATCAAGAAGAGTCAGAGGAAACAAAGGAATTTCTGAAAATTCCTCAGGAGGAAGATAAGCCTCCCAAACCTGAACTCAAACCACTACCACCATCCCTGAAGTATGCATTTCTGGGAGAGGGTGACACTTTTCCAGTGATTATAAACTCTGCTTTAAATTCACAGGAAGAGGAAGCACTGATTCAAGTGCTAAGGACACACAAGACAGCTCTTGGGTGGTCCATAAGTGATCTTAAGAGCATTAGCCCAGCCAGATGCATGCACAAGATCCTGTTGGAGAATAATGCCAGACCTGTGGTCCAACCACAGAGGAGGCTAAATCCAGCCATGAAGGAGGTGGTGCAGAAAGAGGTCACTAAATTACTAGAGGCTGGGATTATTTATCCTATTTCTGATAGCCCCTGGGTGAGCCCTGTCCAAGTTGTCCCAAAAAAGGGAGGCATGACAGTGGTTCATAATGAAAAAAATGAACTGGTTCCTACAAGGACAGTCACAGGGTGGCGTATGTGTATTGACTACAGAAGGCTCAATACAGCCACCAGAAAGGATCATTTTCCTTTACCATTCATAGACCAAATGCTAGAAAGACTAGCTGGTCATGATTATTACTGCTTTTTGAATGGCTACTCAGGTTACAACCAAATTGCAGTAGATCCTCAGGACCAAGAGAAAACAGCATTTACTTGCCCTTCCGGCGTGTTTGCCTACAGGAGGATGCCTTTTGGTCTGTGTAATGCTCCTGCAACCTTTCAGAGATGCATGTTATCCATCTTCTCTGATATGGTGGAGAAATTCCTGGAAGTCTTCATGGATGACTTCTCAGTATATGGAGACTCATTCAGCTCCTGTCTTAATCACCTAGCACTTGTCCTGAAAAGGTGCCAAGAGACTAACCTAGTTTTAAACTGGGAGAAATGTCACTTTATGGTGACTGAAGGAATTGTCCTTGGACACAAGATTTCAAGCAGGGGAATTGAGGTGGATAAGGCAAAGGTAGAGGTAATTGAAAAATTACCACCACCTGCCAATGTTAAGGCAATCAGAAGCTTTCTGGGGCATGCAGGATTCTACAGAAGGTTTATAAAGGATTTTTCGAAAATTGCAAAACCTCTGAGTAATCTGCTAGCTGCTGACACACCATTTGTGTTTGACACACAGTGCATGCAGGCATTTGAGACCCTGAAAGCCAAGCTGGTCACAGCACCAGTCATCTCTGCACCAGACTGGACATTGCCATTTGAACTAATGTGTGATGCCAGTGACCATGCCATTGGTGCAGTGTTGGGACAAAGGCATAACAAGCTTCTGCACGTCATTTATTATGCCAGCCGTGTTCTAAATGATGCACAGAAGAATTACACAACCACAGAAAAAGAGTTACTTGCAGTGGTCTATGCCATTGACAAGTTTAGATCCTATCTAGTGGGGTCCAAAGTGATTGTGTACACTGACCATGCTGCTCTTAAATACTTACTCACAAAGCAGGATTCAAAACCCAGGCTTATAAGATGGGTGTTGCTTCTGCAAGAGTTTGATATAGAAATAAGAGACAAAAAAGGGACAGAGAACCAAGTAGCTGATCATCTGTCCCGAATAGAACCAGTAGCTGGGGCGTCCCTCCCTTCTACTGAGATCTCTGAGACTTTCCCAGATGAGCAACTCTTTGCCATTCAAGAAGCTCCATGGTTTGCAGATATTGCAAATTATAAAGCTGTGAGGTTCATACCCCAGGAGTACAGCAGAGTGCAAAGAAAGAAATTAATTTCAGATGCCAAGTACTACCTATGGGATGAGCCATATCTCTTTAAGAGATGTGCAGACGGAATGATCCGCAGATGTGTACCCAGAGAAGAAGCACAACGGATCCTATGGCACTGCCATGGATCACAGTATGGAGGACATTTTGGAAGTGAGCGAACAGCCACTAAAGTCCTCCAATGTGGCTTCTACTGGCCTACTCTCTATAAAGATGCCCGAGAGTTTGTGCGTAACTGTGACAGTTGCCAAAGAGCTGGTAACTTGCCTCACGGATATGCCATGCCTCAACAAGGGATATTAGAGATTGAATTGTTTGATGTATGGGGAATTGACTTCATGGGTCCATTCCCACCATCATACTCAAACACTTACATTCTGGTGGCAGTAGACTATGTATCTAAGTGGGTAGAAGCAATTGCTACACCCACTAATGATACCAAGACCGTGCTGAAATTCCTCCAGAAACACATCTTCAGCAGGTTTGGTGTTCCCAGAGTACTAATCAGTGATGGGGGCACTCATTTCTGCAATAGACAGCTATACTCTGCTATGGTCAGATATGGAATTAGCCACAAAGTGGCAACTCCATATCATCCACAGACAAATGGGCAAGCTGAAGTCTCTAACAGAGAGCTAAAAAGAATCCTAGAATGGACTGTGATAGCCCGAAGAAAGGATTGGGCAAAGAGTTTGGATGATGCTCTGTGGGCATACAGAACAGCATTCAAGACTCCTATAGGAACCTCCCCATACCAACTGGTGTATGGGAAGGCCTGTCATCTGCCTGTGGAACTGGAACATAAAGCCTACTGGGCAACCAGGTTCCTAAACATGGATGCTCAGTTAGCTGGTGAAAAAAGATTGCTCCAACTAAATGAGCTATAGGAGTTCAGACTCAATGCCTTTGAAAATGCAAAAATTTATAAGGAAAAGGCAAAGAAGTGGCACGACAAAAAGTTGTCATCCAGAGTCTTTGAGCCAGGACAAAAAGTTTTGCTATTCAACTCTAGGCTCAGATTGTTCCCAGGAAAGCTTAAATCTCGTTGGAGGGGTCCGTATGTAATTACAGGAGTATCACCATATGGATATGTTGAGCTCCAGGATGCTGAGTCTGACAAAAAGTTCATTGTTAATGGACAGAGGATCAAGCATTATCTTGAAAACAATTTTGAGCAAGAATGCTCAAAACTGAGACTTGAGTGATTCTTAGTGAAGGTCTAGCTAAAGACAGTAAAGAAGCGCTTGCTGGGAGGCAACCCAGTCATTAGCAGGTTATATGTTTTATTTATACAGAGGCAATTATCAAAATTGAAGGAATTCACAGAGTTACAGAAGGATTCGGTGCAAAAAGCAGAGAAAAAGAGCTTACTGGCAAAAAAACGCCAGTAAGGGGCATTTTGGGTGTTAAACGCCAGAATGGGCACCATTCTGGGCGTTTAACGTCAGTAAGGGTGTCATTTTGGGCGTTAAACGCCAGAATGGGCACCATTCTGGGCGTTTAACGCCAGGTGTGCAGCATCCTGGGCGTTTAGCAAAACGCCCAGTGACTAAGGGAATTCTGGCATTTAACGCCAGCCAGGGCACCTGGCTGGGCGTTAAACGCCCACATTGGCTAGCAAATGGGCGTTAAACGCCAGAATGGATGCCATTCTGGGCGTTTAACGCCAGAAAGGTTGGGGACCAAGATTTTGCTTTCCGATCAAATTTTTTTCAAACTTTCTTTTTTTGACCCATACTTTTCTACATAAACACATTTCAACCTTTCATCATTCACCTTCAAATCTTCAAAAATCAAAATCATTCTTCAAATCTCTCTCAAATCAATCCCAAATCTTGTTCAAAAACTCACCCTTCTCTCAAAATCTCTCCACATCTTCTCAAATCTCCTTCCAATTTTTCGAAATCTCTTCTCCCCCCCTTATAAAAACACGTTCGGCCTCCTCATTCCCCCACACCATTCGAATTTGCTCTTCTCCTCTCTCTCTTCCTTCCTTTCTTTTGCTTGAGGACAAGCAAACCTCTAAGTTTAGTGTGCTTTTCCGTGATCACTAAGCCAAGATTCATCAAGATCATGGCTCCTAAGGGAAAACAAACCAATTTAAGAGGAAAGAAAGAGAATAATCCAAAGAATCTTTGGAATCAAGAGAAGTTCTCAACCAAAGAACATGAAGACCATTATCACAAAATAATGGGTCTGAGGTTAGTGATCCCGGAAGTTAAATTTGATCTGAAAGAAGATGAATATCCGGGGATCCAAGAGCAAATTCGAAACAGAGGATGGGAAGTTCTTTCCAATCCTGAGATAAAGGTTGGAAGAAATATGGTTCAGGAATTCTACTCAAATCTGTGGCTGACAGATAAACAGAGAATGACTGGAACTGCTTACCATACTTACAGAACCATGGTCAGAGGGAAAGTTATCTACTTCCATCTGGACAAAATAAGAGAAATCTTCAAATTGCCTCAACTGCAAGATGATCCTGAATCCTTTAATAGGAGAATGGTGAGAGCAGATAAAGGGTTGGATCAAGTTCTAGAGGACATATGCCTCCCTGGAACTAAGTGGATAACCAATTCAAAGGGTGTCCCAAACCAACTCAAGAGGGGAGACCTCAAACCAATTGCAAGAGGTTGGCTAGACTTTATTGGGCGTTCCATCTTGCCTACTAGCAACCGTTCTGAGGTCACTATCAAGAGAGCAGTGATGATCCATTGCATCATGCTTGGAAAAGAAGTGGAGGTTCATCATCTGATTGCTTGTGAGATCTACACAATTGCAAATAAGAATTCCACTGAGGCCAAACTGGCTTACCCCAAGCTTGATCTCCTTGCTCTGTAAAGAGGCTGGGGTAAAGATGGGAGTAGATGAATTCATACCCATTGAACATCCAATCACCAAGAAGTCAATGGAAGGACAAATGCAAGTCAACTCTATCAAAAGGAGGGCGCAGGAGTTCCTCCCTGAATTTCCTGAAATTGGCTACTGGGCCAGCCTAGAAGCATCTATCACCAAGTTGCAAGAAACTATGGAGCAACTTAAGGAAGAACAGCAGAATCAGAACTGCATGCTCTGCAAATTGCTGAAGGAACAAGAGAAGCAGGGGCGTGAACTTCAAGAACTGAAACGCCAAAAATTCTCCCCTCAATTTGAGGGAGCATCCACTTCTCAAAATCAAGGTTGTTGAGTCCTAACTCTGTGAAAACCTCTATCATTAGGAGCCTATTTAAATTTTTGTTTTCTATTTTTTTTAGTCTCATCTTACATCTATTTTTGAGTCTTGTTCTTAATTCATAATTAATAAAATTTAAAATTCATGTCTTAAAGCTATGAATGTCCTATGAATCCATCACCTCTCTTAAATGAAAAATGCTTTAATCACAAAAGAACAAGAAGTACAGGATTTCGAATTTATCTTGGAAACTAGTTGAATTAGTTTGATGTGGTGACAATATTTTCTTTGTTTTCCGAATGAATGCTTGAACAGTGCATATGTCTTTTGAATTTGTTGTTGTGAGAATGTTAAAATTGTTGGCTCTTGAAAGAATGACGGAAAAAGAGAACTGTTATTGAGGATCTGAAAAATCATTAGATTGATTCTTGAAGCAAGAAAAAGCAGTGATTCAAAAAAAAAGAGAGAAGAAAAAGAAAGAAATAAAGTTGTGATCCAAGGCAAGAAGAGTGTGCTTAAGAACCCTGGACACCTCTAATTGGGGACTCTAGCAAAGCTGGGTCATAATCTGAAAAGGTTCACCCAAGTATGTGTCTGTGGCATGTATGTATCCGGTGGTAATACTGGAAGACAGAGTGCTTTGGGCCACAGCCAAGACTCATACACTAGCTATGTTCAAGAATCATTATACTTAACTAGGAGAATCAATAACACTATCTGAGTTCTGAGTTCCTATAGATGCCAATCATTCTGAACTTCAAAGGATAAAGTGAGATGCCAAAACTGTTCGGAAGCAAAAAGCTACTAGTCCCGCTCATCTAATTGGAGCTGAATTTCCTTGATATTTTGGAGTCTATAGTATATTCTCTTCCTTTTATCTTATTTGATTTTCAGTTGCTTGAGGACAAGCAACAATTTAAGTTTGGTGTTGTGATGAGCGGATAATTTGTACGCTTTTTGGCATTGTTTTTAGTATGTTTTTAGTATATTCTAACTAGTTTTTAGTATATTTTTATTAGTTTTTAGTTAAAATTCACTTTTCTGGACTTTACTATGAGTTTGTGTGTTTTTCTGTGATTTCAGGTATTTTCTGGGTGAAATTGAGGGTCCTGAGCAAAAATCTGATTCAGAGACTGAAAAGGACTGCAGATGCTGTTGGATTCTGACCTTCCTACACTCGAAGTGGATTTTTTGGAGCTACAGAAGCCCAATTGGCGCGCTCTCAACGGCATTGGAAAGTAGACATCCTGGGCTTTCCATCAATGTATAATAGTCCATACTTTGCCCGAGATTTGATGGCCCAAACCGGCGTTGCAAATCAGCCTCAGAATTCCCAGCGTTTAACGCTGGAACTGGCATAAAAGTTGAAGTTAAACGCCCAAACTGGCATGAAAGCTGGCGTTTAACTCCAGAAAAAGTCTCTACACATGAAAGCTTCAATGCTCAGCCCAAGCACACACTAAGTGGACCCAGAAATGGATTTTTACGTCATTTACTCATTTCTGTATACCCTAGGTTACTAGCTTACTATTAATAGGATCTTTTGACATTGTATCTGTACCTCATGACACTTTACACGTTTCTTGGTGTACTTCTCACGGCATGAGTCTCTAAACCCCATGGTTGGGGGTGAGGAGCTCTGCTGTGTCTTGATGGATTAATGCAATTACTACTGTTTTTCATTCAATCATGCTTGCTTCCATTCTAAGATATCACTTGTTCTTAACCCGGATGAATGTGATGATCCGTGACACTCATCATATTCTCAACTATGAACGTGTGCCTGACAACCACCTCCGTTCTATCTTAGATTGAGTAGATATCTCTTGGATTCCTTAACCAGAATCTTCGTGGTATAAGCTAGAACTGATGGCGGCATTCAAGAGAATCCGGAAGGTCTAAACCTTGTCTGTGGTATTCTGAGTAGGATTCAATGATTGAATGACTGTGACGAGCTTCAAACTCCTGAGGGCGGGGCGTTAGTGACAGACGCAAAAGAATCACTGGATTCTATTCCGGCCTGATTGAGAACCGACAGATGGATAGCCGTGCCGTGACAGGGTGCGTTGAACATTTCCACTGAGAGGATGGGAGGTAGCCACTGACAACGGTGAAACCCTTGCATACAGCTTGCCATGGAAGGAGCCTTGCGTGTTTGAAGAAGAAGACAGTAGGAAAGCAGAGATTCAGAAGATGGAGCATCTCCAAAACCTCAACCTGTTCTCCATTACTGCAAAACAAGTACTTATTTCATGTTCTTTTACTTTTCACAATCAACCCTGATAATTATTGATATCCCGACTAAGATTTACAAGATAACCATAGCTTGCTTCAAGCCGACAATCTCCGTGGGATTGACCCTTACTCACGTAAGGTATTACTTGGATGACCTAGTGCACTTGCTGGTTAGTTGTGCGGGGTTGCAAAAGTGTGATTGCAATTTCGTGCACCAACAACCTACACTACTAACCGGCAAGTGCACCGGGTCGTACTAAGTAGTACCTTACGTGAGTAAGGGTTGATCCCACGAGGATTGATGGATTAAGCAACAGTTATTGAGTGATGAGCTTAGTTAGGCAAGCAGAAAATGGTTTTGAGATGTTCAAAAAGCATTAAACAGTACTTTAAAAATTTCAGAAAGCAAGCAGTAATGAGTTGGGAATAAAATATTTGAGAAAGCAGTTAAGGTTTCAGAGTTATTTAATTTCATGGTAAACTATATGTGACTAGACCCTAGTTCCTTAGACCTTCCTAGTCTCCTCTAAAATTCATTAATCGCCAATTCCTTTGTCAATTAATTCCAATTAGGGGGTGATGATCAATTTCTAGTTTATATGCCAAAAGAATCCTAATTATCCATAAATAAGGAGATTATATGTCACATATCCCGTTAATTACAAACAATTAAAAATTCAGTATAATATGTTTTCAAGTTGTTGTTCAAGTAAAGAGCTTTTCCAAGTTTTACGAGAACTCAATTAGAACATGGGTCATACTTCCGTTCCACCCAATATTCATAGAATAAAGAACGAAAATAATTATTGAAATATAAATCAAAACATGAATTAAATTAGAAAGATCAAATGAATCAATCCATGAAAATAGACAGAGCTCCTAACCTTAACAACGAAGGATTAATTGCTCATGGTTCAGAGAGGAAAAATAATGGTTCTTGTAACAATTAGGTACCGTGTCTAAATGTACAGAGTTCCTATTTATAACTAATCCTAATAAATTTAAAATCTAATTATATAAAAATAATATATTTTCCTAAAAATCAAATTTGAATTTAAATTCGAATTAATTAACAAGTCTTCCGCTGATGGGTGGGGACCACTTGATTTGTCCATTCCGCTGATGGGCTGGAAACTGGTTCAAAAGGAGGCCCAAAATCCACGTCAGCGATTTTCTGTAAATTCAGCAGATCGCGCACGTCACGCGTACGCGTCATTCACGCGTACGTGTTGCTGGTCTTCTTCGCAAGTCACGCAGACGCATTGGTCACGCAAACGCGTCGCTGAGCAAATCTTCAAATCACGCATACGCATCAGTCACGCGCACGCGTCACCAGGGATACTTCCAGATCACGCGTACGCGTCGCTCCTCGCTGCTATCTCCTTTAAATCTTGAGCTGCAGAAACTCCATCAAATCCACTCGAATGCTACCTAAAATAAACAATATTGCACAAAACTCAAAATAGCATCCATAGTGGCTAAAATATAATTAATTCTTAATTAAACTCAGCAATTTAAGTGTAAATTTACTTGGAAAAGATAGACAAGATGCTCACGCTTCAATAAACAAGTTATGCAAAATTCTAATTTTAGAATATTATTTTCAATTTTGTCTCCATATTATGTAGAATAGCAAATGCAGAAAAGAAAGAAGAAAAAGAGTGACGCCTTGATATATCGTAGTTCAGCCACGAAGCGCAATGTGACCTACATCCAGTCTCCACCACAATAATGGTAGAATTTTCACTATAATCAAGATATATTACAATAACCAATTCCAAGAGGCTCACACTCTTGTAAATCACCTAAGCTATCTCAAGTTTATTAAATCACTTAGGTGCTAATCCAACCTAGTTAACGATAACCAAGTGCACTCTAATCTAGCACACTTTCGAAATGAAAACTCTCAATCAAAGATTAAACGGATTTTATATGTACTACTCTTTTTGCCTTTTGTATCTCTCAAAGCTTGATTATAGACAAAGGAGAAGTAAGAACACACTAAAAAATAAGAAAAATAAAGATTATTTTGTGTGATATATAATATGCACGAAAATAATTGCCATCTTTCTTGATGATTCATCAATGTATAAAGTTTCATATCTCTTCTTTAATGTAGGAATAACTTTTCTTTTACATAATCAAGAGAGATATCAAAAACTAAAAGAATAAATTAATAAGATCATAATATCATAAGATGCATAAACCAAATAAGTTTAGTTTAATCTTTACTTTATCCCTTTTGTGTCATCAAAGTGGGAAACAAAGAAAGGTTCAAACCTCAGTAGCAGCGGAAAGGCTATAGAAGGCTAAAGGCATTTATACTAATGCGAGATTAAAATTGAAAAGATTTTGAAATTGATTTGAAAAAGAATTTTAGAAAAGATTTAAAAAAAAAAGGATGATTAATGTAGAAAATACTTTGACTAAAAATAATTTTAATTTAGTAAGAAACGTTTCTCAAAATAAATGCAAAGATTACATAAAAATTAAAAAAGATATAAAGGTAGCATCTAAAAAAATGAACTCGTTCATCATCTGCCCAGAAAAACTTGTCTCGACTTGAGAGACAAAAATGCAAAAAATTTTGCCAGTTCAACAAAAAAAAAAAAGACCAGCAGCATCTTGTAGAATTTGGTTGCATCCATTTTTGGAATTGCACCTATTTCAGAGCCATTTTCAACCGCTGTGTCATCTGAAATAACATCCACTTTTTCAATGACTATGATCTTTCCTTTACCGTTATCTCTAAAAATCACAAATCCACCAACATATTCACTTAGCTTAATGAAGAATATAGACTTTCCGATCAAGTGCCTTGAATATCCACTATCAAGATACCACATCTCCTTGATCCTTTTTGGATGTAAGGCAAACCTATAATACTTTCAACAAATTTTAAGTATCCAAACTAACTTGGATCCTTTGATGTTAATTCTTTTTGATTGTCCAAGAGTATTATAATTACAAATAATATTATAAACATGATTACCAACTTTCTTCTTGTAAATAAAGTATTGAGGAAGAGATCTATGACATTTAAACAAGTGTTGCTTCTTGCTGAAATTTTAGAATTGAGAGGAGGACTCCTGTATTTGGTATAAATACCCTTTTGATTGTTTTGAAAAACTAGTTCGATCCTTTTGGTTTTGGATGAGATAGCTTCAAAATCATTTTTTAAATCTGGTTTTATTTCTTCAACAAAACCAAGACCATATTTTATGAAAAGAAGCCTTTGATTAGCATGAATTTTGTCTAAGTTTTTTGAACCGTGAACAAACTTTGCTAAATCAATGTTTAAGTTCTTAATTATCTTGTGCAATTCTTCATTTTCTACAGGAATGTCACTTGTAGTAGTGGCCGAATTCCTCATTTCTAAATCTTCTATTTTAGTTTTTAAAAACTCATTTTCTTCTTTCAAAACACTAGAGGATTCAGCTTTGCTTAATTATTTCTTGAGTTTGGCATTCTCCAATTTCAAGACTTTATTTTTCCTTTTATATTTACTATCTTTTTTAAAAATCTTTGCAGAATTTTTAATTAAATCTTCAATAATAAAATATTATTGATCAGTTGGAAGTTTAGTATAATTTACCTCATCATAATTGTTTGATCAGCCATGAGACAAATTTGGGCTTCATGGTCAGAATCTTCTTTCTCAATGTCATTTTCGAAATCCTCCTATAAAGCCATTAGTGTAAAATCTGTAAAATTAATAAATAATTAGCTAATAAATTAATTATTAATTTAAAAAATTAGAAAATTTAATTTTATAGTTTAATGAGGTAGAGCTAATTAATATAAGAATTTTAACACTAATTTTAAAGATTTTGGTCCAAAATTGAGGCGAACGGGCCAAACCAGACGAATTGGGCCCACATTGGGCCCAAGGCCCAACATAACTCACATACTTATATGAGCTTTAGCTCATTCTCTCTTTTCTCTTCAGCAAACACGCTGAAACACTCATGCATGGGGAAGAACACTTCCAAGAAACACAAGCCCTCACTCAAATTTCATTTTACCATAACTTTTGATCTGGAGTTCCGATTGACAAGCTGTCAGCGGTCACGTATTCGTGTTAAAATTCTCTACTAAACCCATATATCAATTTGGTAAGTGAATCACATTTTCTTACCCAGTTCTTCCCTTTTCAGTTTGGATTTTTGGTTTTGGTAATTGAGAGATTTTGTGATTTTGATGGTTTAGGGCTACTCTAGTGGTAGATAATCATCGGATTTTGTCCATTTGACTTGTAAGTAATGGTAAGGAAACCCTAACCCTTGTAAATAGGTGATTTAGTGAGCTCAGTGTTGATTATTGTGATATTGCATGAATTAAATTGTGTATCTTGTTGAATTGGAGTTAAATTAGTGAATATTGGAAGCTTGGAATTGAATCCTGAGAGCTGAAAATTTAATTGGTGAGGAGTTGGAGCTTTAGAGTTTGAGGAACGGTGGATAATTGGGATGTTTCAAGAATTAGGGAGGAATTGTCCAAGGTATGATTTTGGTTTCTCGTAACTAAAATATAATATCTTGTGAAAACTTAGGCTAGTTGACCGTAGGTTAGGTTGAACCAGGATGACTTGTTGATGTCAGGGCATCTTGGCCAGTTTCACTGACATTTTCTTTATTATTTTAGGATAGTTTCATGCATTTTCTTAGTAAATAAGCAAGTTTTGGATAAAAATACACTTACATCTTGATTCAAGCAAACATTGTGAACTTTACATGATTTCATGAGAATTATGCAGGAATTGAATGATAAAATGGATAATGAATGATCTCATGACTTGGAACAGAGCTTTGATCCACTTTATTTGCTTGATTTCAGGACAAAGGAAGCAAGGAAGATCCACGTTAATCTAATTAACGTGACCATTAACGTGGAATGGGAATAAGCTTGCAGCGTTAATGGAAAAAGTGATCGCCAATAACGCCTTCGAAGCCATCATAGCCATATTAGTTGCCACGTTAATTACATTAACGTGGTAGCTAATGTAGAGGAAAAGGGGAGCTCCAACGTTAGTGGTAAAAGTGAATACCACTAACGTTCCAAAAGGGCACACTTAGCCACGTTAAGAGTCACGTTAATCCAATTAACGTGAACTCCAACGTGGGAGGAGAAAGCAATCGCCAACGTTAGTGACACTCACCTTTGTCACTAACGTTGGACTAAGCCAATATTGCCCACATTAGTGGTCACGTTAAGACCACTAACGTGAAGGGTAACGTGGAGCAAGGAATGATAGGCCAACGTTAGTGACACCTACCTTTGTCACTAACGTTGGAGATGGCAATCACCACCATGTTAGTGGTCACATTAATGCAATTAACGTGAGGCACTAACGTGGGAAGAATGGGCGTTTGAAGCGTTAGTGACAAAGGTAAGTGTCACTAACGCTCTCGAAGCTAGGGCATGCCCACGTTAAGGGCCACGTTAGTTACACTAACGTGGATCACTAACGTGGGAAAAAGAAGCAAAGAGCAACGTTATTGGTAAAGGTGAATGCCAATAACCTTTGTGAAGGACTAAGAGTCAACGTTATTGGTAAAGGTGAATGCCAATAACGTTTGCGAAGGACTAAGAGGCAACGTTAGTGGTCACGTTAGTTCCACTAACGTTGAAGGTAACGTGGATAAATTTGGTTTGGAGCGTTAGTGAAAAAGGTTATCGTCACTAACGTTCTCGAACCCACATTTTCACTTAACGTTAATACCACTAACTTCCTAACTAACGTCCACCCATGCCTGACTCACACTTTTTCTGCAAGCAAAGCTGAGCTCACTGAAGGTTGTAACTGCTTCAACTCAAGATCAAAGTCCCATATCCAAGACTTGAAGAGCTGACTAGAAGATCAAGAAGAGTAGTATATATAGGAGTAGTTTTGAACTAGAAAGAAGCTTGGCATTTTGGAGAACTACACTCTGTATATTTACTTTTTGGTGGACGAAATTGTGATCATCAAAGTTGGACTCTTTGTACTTGTATGAAATTTATTATAATGGCTCTTTGCTATGTGTGGACACAACTCCGTTCAACTAACCAGCAAGTGTACTGGGTCGTCCAAGTAATAAACCTTACATGAGTAAGGGTCGATCCCACAGAGATTGTTGGTATGAAGCAAGCTATGGTCATCTTGTAAATCTCAGTTAGGCGGATTATAATTGATTATGGATTTTCGAATAATAATAAATAATAAGCAGGAAATAAAGATAAATAACATAGGATAGAAATACTTATTTAAATTAATGGTGAGAATTTCAGATAAGCGTATGGAGATACTGTGCCCTTTCTTTTTCTACTTTCCTACTTCTTCCTTCAATCCTTCTTACTCCTTTCCATGGCAAGCTGTATGTAGGGCATCACCGTTGTTAATGGCTACATCCCATCCTCTCAGTGAAAAAGGTCCAAATGCTCTGTCACAGCACGGCTAATCATCTGTCGGTTCTCAATCAGGTTGGAATAGAATCCCTTGATTCTTTTGCGTCTGTCACTAACGCCCAGCCTTCAGGAGTTTGAAGCTCATCACAGTCATTCAATCCCAGAATTCTACTCGGAATACCACAGACAAGGTTTAGACTTTCCGGATTCTCATGAATGCCGCCATCAATCTAGCTTATACCACGAAGATTTTGTTTAAGGAATCCAAGAGATATGCGCACGGCCTAAGGTAGAACGGAAGTGGTTGTCAGTCACGCGCGTTCATAGGTGAGAATGATGATGAGTGTCATGGATCACCACATTCATCAAGTTGAAGTGCAACGAATATCTTAGAATAGGAATAAAGAGAATTGAATAGAAACAATAGTAATTGTATTAAAACTTAAGGTGCAGCAGAGCTCCACACCCTTCATCTATGGTGTGTAGAAACTCCACCATTGAAAATACATAAGTGAAAGGTTCAGGCATGGCCGAATGGCCAGCCCCCAAAACGTGATCAATAGCCTCCTAAGATGAAGAATAAAATATAACTGAGACCAAAGATGCCTAATACAATAGTAAATTATCCTATTTATACTAGACTAGCTACTAGGGTTTACATGAGTAAGTAATTGATGCATAAATCCACTTCTGGGGCCCACTTGGTGTGTGTTTGGGCTGAGCTTGATCTATCCACGAGCTGAGGCTTCTTTTGGAGTTGAACGCCAAGTTGTAATGTGTTTTGGGCGTTCAACTCCGGGTCGTGAAGTGTTTTTGGCGTTTTACTCCAGACAGCAACATGGAACTGGCGTTGAGCGCCAGTTTATGTCATCAATTCCCAAATAAAGTATGGACTATTATATATTGCTGAAAAGCTCTGAATGTCTACTTTCCGACGCTGTTGAGAGCGCGCCATTTGGATTTAAGTAGCTCCAGAAAATCTATTTCGAATGCAGGGAGGTCAAATTCCAACAGCATCAGCAGTCCTTTGTCAGCCTCCTATCAGAATTTTGCTCAAGTCCCTCAATTTCAGCCAGAAATTACCTAAAATCACAGAAAAACACACAAACTCGTAGTAAAGTCCAGAAATGTGAATTTAACATAAAAACTAATGAAAACATCCCTAAAAGTAGCTTGAACTTACTAAAAACTACCTAAAAACAATGCCAAAAAGCGTATAAATTATCCGCTCATCACAACACCAAACTTAAATTGTTGCTTGTCCCCAAGCAACTGAAAATCAAATAGGATAAAAAGAAGAGAATATACTATAAATTCCAAAATATCAATGAATATTAATTCTAATTAGATGAGCGGGACTTGTAGCTTTTTGCTTCTGAACAGTTTTGGCATCTCACTTTTTCTTTTGAAGTTTAGAATGATTGGCTTCTCTAGGAATTTAGAATTTCGGATAGTGTTATTGACTTTCCTAGTTAAGTATGTTGATTATTGAACACAGCTACTTATGAGTCTTGGCCGTGGCCCTAAGCACTTTGTTTTCCAGTATTACCACCGGATACATAAATGCCACAGATACATGACTGGGTGAACCTTTTCAGATTGTGACTCAGCTTTGCTAGAGTCCTCAGTTAGAGGTGTCCAGAGCTCTTAAGCACACTCTTTTTGCTTTGGATCACGACTTTAACTACTCAGTCTCAAGCTTTTCACTTGGACCTTCATGACACAAGCACATGGTTAGGAACAGCTTGATTTAGCCGCTTAGGCCTGGATTTTACTTCCTTGGGCCCTCCTATCCATTGATGCTCAAAGCCTTGGATCCTTTTTACCCTTGCCTTTTGGTTTTAAGGGCTATTGGCTTTTTCTGCTTGCTTTTTCTTTTTCTTTTTTTTCGCAAGCTTTTCTTTTTTCACTGCTTTTTCTTGCTTCAAGAATCAATTTTTGATTTTTCAGATTATCAATAACATTTCTCTTTGTTCATCATTCTTTCAAGAGCCAACAATTTTAACATTCATAAACAACAAGATCAAAAATATGCACTGTTCAAGCATTCATTCAGAAAACAAAAAGTATTGTCACCACATCAATATAATTAAACTAAATTCAAAGATAAATTCGAAATTCATGTACTTCTTGTTCTTTTGAATTAAAACATTTTTCATTTAAGAGAGGTGAAGGATTCATGGAATTATTCATAACTTTAAGACATAGTTACTAACTACTAATGATCATGAAGTAGAGACACAAAACATAGGTAAACATATAAAAACCGAAAAGCAGAAAAAATAAGAACAAGGAATGAATCCACCTTAGTGGCGTCTTCTTCTTGAAGGACCAACAATGTCCTTAAGCTCTTCTATGTCCCTTCCTTGCCTTTGTTGCTCCTCCCTCATTGCTCTTTGATCTTCTCTTATTTCATGGAGAATGATGGAGTGCTCATGATGTTCCACCCTTAATTGTTCCACATTGTAGCTCAAATCTTCTAGGGAAGTGTTGAGTTGTTCCCAACAGTTGTTGGGAGAAAAGTGCATCCCTTGAGGCATCTCAGGGATTTCTTGATGATGAGCTTCCTCATGCATCTCTTGAAATCCGTGGAGGGTCTCTCTTGCTTGCTCCATCCTCTTCTTGGTGATGGGCTTATCCTCTTCAATGAGGATGTCTCCTTCTATGATAACTCCAGCTGAGTAACATAGATGGCAAATAAGATGAGGAAAGGTTAGCCTTGCCATGGTGGAGGGCTTATCAGCTATTTTGTAGATTTCATGGGCGATGACTTCATGAACGTCTACTTCCTCTCCAATCATGATGCTATGAATCATGATGGCCCGATCCACAGTAACTTCAGATCAGTTGCTAGTGGGAATAATGGAGCGTTGAATGAACTCTAACCACCCTCTAGCCACAGGCTTGAGGTCCAGTCTTCTTAGGTGAACCGGCTTGCCTTTGGAGTCTCTTTTCCATTGAGCTCCTTCCACACATATGTCCATAAGGACTTGGTCCAACCTTTGATTAAAGTTGACCCTTCTAGTGTAGGGGCGTTCATCTCCTTGCATCATGGGCAAGTGGAATGCCAACTTCACATTTTCCGGACTAAAATCTAAGTATTTCCCCCGAACGATTGTGAGATAATTCTTTGGACTCGGATTCACACTTTGATCATGGTTCCTAGTGATCCATGCATTGGCATAGAACTCTTGAACCATTAAGATTCTGACTTGTTGCATAGGGTTGGTTAGGACTTCCCAACCTCTTCTTCGAATGTCATGTCGGATCTCTGGATACTCATTTTTTTTTAGTTTAAAAGGGACCTCAGGGATCACCTTCTTCTTTGCCACAACATCATAGAAGTGGTCTTGATGGCTTTTGGAGATGAATCTTTTCATCTCCCATGACTCGGAGGTGGAAGCTTTTGTCTTCCCTTTTCCTTTTCTAGAGGATTCTCTGGCCTTAGATGCCATTGATGGTAATGGAAAAACAAAAAGATTATGCTTTGACCACACCAAACTTAAAATATTGCTCGCCCTCGAGCAAGAGAAGAAAGAAGAGAAGAAGAAGAAAAAGAAAATATGGAGGAGAGTGAGGGAAGGTGTTTCGGCCAAGGTGTAGAAGAGGGGGTTTGTGTTGTGTGAAAATGAAGTAGAATGGAAGGGTATATATAGGGAGGGGAGTGGGTGTAGTGTCGGTCATATAGGGTGGGTTTGGGTGGGAAAGATTTTTGAATTTTGAAGGTAGGTGGGGTTTATGGGGAAGAGTGGATGGATGTGAGTGGTGAAGAGGGTAATTGGGAAGAGAGATTGAAGTTGTTGGGAAGTGTGTTTATGGGGAAGAGAGAATGAATAGTGAGAAGAGGGGAGAATATGTTAGGTGGGGATCTTGTGGGGTCCACAGATCCTGAGATGATCCTGTGGGGTCCACAGATCCTGAGGTGTCAAGGATTTACATTCCTGCACCAATTAGGCATGTAAAATGCCTTTGCACACCATTCTGGCGTTTAAACACCGAAGTGATGCACACTCTGGGCATTCAACGCCCATGTGTAGTATGTTTCTGGCGTTGAACGCCAGTTCCATGCTTGTTACTGGCGTTCAGCGCCAGCTTTCCTCAAGGCACATTCCTGGCGTTCAAACGCCAGGATGTTGCTTGTTTCTGGCGTTCAGCGCTAGAAACATGCTCTGTTCTGGCGTTGAACACCAGCCAGATGCACCTTACTGGCGTTTACGCCAGTAAGTCCTTCCTCCAGGGTGTGATTTTTCTTCTGCTGTTTTTGATTCTGTTTTTAATTTTAATAATTTTTTCGTGACTCCACATGATCATGAATCTAATAAAACACAAAATAATAATAAAATAAAATTAAAATTAGATAAATAAAAATTAGGTTACCTCCCAACAAGCACTCTTTTAATGTCACTAGCTTGACAGTGGCCTCTCATGGAGTCACAAAGGTGATCAGGTCAATGTTGTATAATCCCAACACCAAACTTAGAGTTTGGTTGTGGGGATTCAACACCAAACTTAGAGTTTGATTGTGGCCTCCCAACACCAAACTTAGAGTTTGACTGTGGGGGCTCTTCTTAACTCTGTATTGAGAGAAGCTTTTCATGCTTCCTCTCCATGGTTGCAGAGGAAGGTCCTTGAGCTTTAAACACAAGGTAGTCCCCATTCAATTGAAAGACTAATTCTCCTCTGTTAACATCAATCACAGCTTCTGCTGTGGCTAGGAAGGGTCTTCCAAGGATGATGCATTCATCTTCTTCCTTCCAAGTGTCTAAGAATATGAAATCAGCAGGGATGTAAAGGCCTTCAACCTTTACTAACACGTCCTCTACTAATCCATAAGGTTGTCTTACTGACTTGTCTGCTAATTGTAATGAGAATAAGGCAGGCTGTACCTCAATGATCCCTAGTTTCTCCATTATAGAGAGTGGCATAAGATTTATGCCTGACCCCAGGTCACACAGAGCCTTGTTAAAGGTCATGGTGCCTATAGTACAGGGTTTTAAGAATTTACCAGGATCTTGTTTCTTTTGAGGTAAAGTTTTCTGAATCCATGTATCTAGTTCACTAATGAGCAAGGGAGGTTCACCTTCCCAAGTCTCATTACCAAACAACTTGGCATTAAGCTTCATGATAGCTCCTAGATATTGAGCAACTTGCTCTCCAATCACATCTTCATCCTCTTCTGAGGAAGAATAGTCTTCAGAGCTCATGAATGGCAGAAGGAGATGTAGTGGAATCTCTATGTTCTCTATATGAGCCTCAGATTACTTTAGGTCCTCAATGGGGAACTCCTTCTTGTTTGAGAAACGTCCCAGGAGGTCTATCTCACTAGGATTTTCGTCCTCCTCCTCCCTTGTGCATTCGGCCATATTGATTACATCAATGGCCTTGCACTCTTCTTTTGGATTCTCTTCTGTATTACTTGGGAGAATACTAGGAGGAGTTTCAATGATTTTCTTACTCAGCTGGCCTACTTGTGCCTCCAGATTCCTAATGGAGGATCTTGTTTCACTCATGAAACTTAAAGTGGCTTTTGATAGATCAGAGACTAAGTTTGCTAAATTAAAGGGGCTCTGTTCAGAATTTTCTGTCTGTTGCTGAGAAGATGATGGAAAAGGCTTGTTATTACTGAGCCTATTTCTTCCACCATTATTAAAGCCTTATTGAGGCTTTTGTTGATCCTTCCATGAGAAATTTGGATGATTTCTCCATGATGAGTTATAAGTGTTTCCATAAGGTTCACCCATGTAATTAACTTCTGCCATTGCAGGGTTTTCAGGATCATAAGCTTCTTCAGAAGCTGCCTCTTTAGTACTGTTGGATGCATTTTGCCATCCATTTAGACTTTGAGAGATCATGTTGACTTGCTGAGTCAACACTTTGTTCTGAGCCAATATGGCATTCAAAGCATCAATTTCAAGAACTCCCTTCCTCTGAGGCGTCCCATTATTCACGGAACTCCTCTCAGAAGTGTACATGAATTGGTTATTTGCAACCATGTTAATAAGTTCTTGAGCTTCTGCAGGTGTTTTCTTTAGGTGAATGGATCCACCTGCAGAATGGTCCAATGACATTTTCGAAAATTCAGATAGACCATAATAGAATATATCTAATATGGTCCATTCTGAAAACATGCCAGATGGACACCTTTTGGTCAGCTGCTTGTATCTTTCCCAAGCTTCATAGAGGGATTCACCATCTTTTTGATTGAAGGTCTGAACATCCACTCTAAGCTTGCTCAGCTTTTGAGGAGGAAAGAATTTATCTAAGAAGGCCGTGACCAGCTTATCCCAGGATTCCAGGCTATCTTTAGGTTGTGAGTCCAACCATGTTCTAGCTTTGTCTCTTACAGCAAAAGGGAAAAGCGTGAGCCTGTAGACTTCAGGATCTACTCCATTCGTCTTAACAGTCTCACAAATCTGTAAGAACTCAGTTAAAAACTGGTAAGGATCTTCAGATGGAAGTCCATAAAACTTGCAGTTCTGTTGCATTAAAGCAACTAATTGAGGTTTAAGCTCAAAATTGTTGGCTCCAATGGCAGGAATGGAGATGCTTCTTCCATCAAATTTGGACGTTGGTTTTGTGAAATTACCAAGCATTCTCCTTGCATTATTGTTGTTGGGTTTGGCTGCCATTTCCTTCTCTTGTTCGAAAATTTCAGAAAGGTTGCCTCTGGATTGTTGTAATTTAGCTTCTCTTAGTTTCCTCTTCAGAGTCCTTTCAGGTTCTGGATCAGCTTCAACAAGAGTGCCTTTTTCCTTGTTCCTGCTCATATAGGGAAAAAGAGAACAAGAAAAGAAAGAGGAATTCTCTATGTCACAGTAAAGAGGATCCTTATTGTTAGTAGAAGAAGAAAGGGAAGAAGAGTGAAGAAGAATGGGTAAGAATAGAGGTGGTGATCTGAGATGAAGAGAGATGAAGAGAGGTGTTAGTGAATAATTAAATAAATAGAAGGAGAATAGGGATAGAATTTCGAAAATAATTTTGAAAAAGTGGTTAGTGATTTTCAAAAATTAAAGATAAGATATGATTAAAATTAAAATTTAAAAGAAATTTTGAAAAAGAGAGAGGTATTTTCGAAAATTAGAGAGGGATAGGTAGTTAGTTGGTTTTGAAAAAGATAGAAACAAACAAAAAGTCAAATAGTTAGTTTGAAAAAGATATTAAAATTAAATTTGAAAAGATAAGAAGATAAGAAGTTAGATAAGATATACGGATAAGATCTTTAAGAAAAAGATATTTTGAAAAAGATTTAATTAATTTTTTTTAAAATTAAAATTAATTACTTAACTACCAAGAAACTAAAAGATAGGATTCTAGAATTTAAAGATTGAACCTTTCTTAACAAGAAAGTAACAACCTCAAATTTTTGAATCAATCACATTAATTGTTAGTGTAATTTCTAAAATTTGATATAAAGATAAGAAAAAGATTTTGAAAAGATTTTGAAAAGATTTTGAAAAAGATTTTTAAAATTTTCGAAAAAAAGAAAAAGAAAAAATGGAAAAGGTATGATTTTTGAAAAAGATTTTTGAAAAGATAAGATTTTTTTTTTAATTTGAAAATTTGACTTGGCTTGTAAGAAACAACTAATTTTGAAAATTTTTGACTAAGTCAACTCAAATTTTTGAAAATTTTGAGAGAAATAAGGAAAAGATATTTTTTTATTTTTTTTTGAATTTTTAATTATGAGGGAGAAAAACACAAAAATACTCAATGCATGAGACTTTCAGATCAAAACAATGAATGCATGCAAGGATGCTATGAATGTCAAGATGAACACCAAGAACACTTTGAAGATCATGATGAACATCAAGAACATATTTTTTGAAAAATTTTTGATGCAAAGAAAACATGCAAGACACCAAACTTAGAAATCTTTAATGCATGGACTCTAACAAACAAAAAATGCATATGAAAAACAACAAACAACACAAAACAAGAAAACATCAAAATCAAACAAGAAGACTTACCAAGAACAACTTGAAGATCATGAAGAACACTATGAATGCATGGAATTTTTGAAAAAAAATAATGCATAAATTTTAAAAACATGCAATTGACACCAAACTTAAAAATTGACTCAAGACTCAAACAAGAACACAAAATATTTTTGGTTTTTATGATTTTATGATTTTTTTGTATTTTTATTAATTTTTTTCGAAAATATTCTTTAGAAAAACGAAAATAAAGAAAAATTTTTGAAAACTTTTTGAAAAGAAAATTACCTAATCTGAGCAACAAGATGAACCGTCAGTTGTCCATACTCGAACAATCCCCGGCAACGGCGCCAAAAACTTGGTGGACGAAATTGTGATCATCAAAGTTGGACTCTTTGTACTTGTATGAAATTTATTATAATGGCTCTTTGCTATGTGTGGACACAACTCCGTTCAACTAACCAGCAAGTGTACTGGGTCGTCCAAGTAATAAACCTTACGTGAGTAAGGGTCGATCCCACAGAGATTGTTGGTATGAAGCAAGCTATGGTCATCTTGTAAATCTCAGTTAGGCAGATTATAATTGATTATGGATTTTCGAATAATAATAAATAATAAGCAGGAAATAAAGATAAATAACATAGGATAGAAATACTTATGTAAATTAATGGTGAGAATTTCAGATAAGCGTATGGAGATACTGTGCCCTTTCTTTTTCTACTTTCCTACTTCTTCCTTCAATCCTTCTTACTCCTTTCCATGGCAAGATGTATGTAGGGCATCACCGTGGACAATGGCTACATCCCATCCTCTCAGTGAAAAAGGTCCAAATGCTCTGTCACAGCACGGCTAATCATCTGTCGGTTCTCAATCAGGTTGGAATAGAATCCCTTGATTCTTTTGCGTCTGTCACTAACGCCCAGCCTTCAGGAGTTTAAAGCTCATCACAGTCATTCAATCCCAGAATCCTACTCGGAATACCACAGACAAGGTTTAGACTTTCTGGATTCTCATGAATGCCGCCATCAATCTAGCTTATACCACAAAGATTCTGTTTAAGGAATCCAAGAGATATGCGCCCGGCCTAAGGTAGAAGGGAAGTGGTTGTCAGTCACGCGCGTTCATAGGTGTGAATGATAATGAGTGTCACGGATCACGACATTCATCAAGTTGAAGTGCAACGAATATCTTAGAATAGGAATAAAGAGAATTGAATAGAAACAGTAGTAATTGTATTAAAACTTGAGGTACAGCAAAGCTCCACACCCTTCATCTATGGTGTGTAGAAACTCCACCGTTGAAAATACATAAGTGAAAGGTTCAGGCATGGCTGATTGGCCAGCCCCCAAAACGTGATCAATAGCCTCCTAAGATGAAGAATAAAATAAAACTGAGACCAAAGATGCCTAATAAAATAGTAAATTATCCTATTTATACTAGACTAGCTACTAGGGTTTACATGAGTAAGTAATTGATACATAAATCCACTTCTGGGGCCCACTTGGTGTGTGTTTGGGCTGAGCTTAATCTATCCACGAACTGAGGCTTCTTTTGGAGTTGAACGCCAAGTTGTAACGTGTTTTGGGCCACTCCGGGTCGTGACGTGTTTCTGGCGTTTTACACCAGACAGCAACATGGAACTGGCGTTGAGCGCCAGTTTATGTCGTCAATTCCCGAATAAAGTATGGACTATTATGTATTGCTGAAAAGCTCTGGATGTCTACTTTCCAACGTCGTTGAGAGCGCGCCATTTGGAGTTCTGTAGCTCCAGAAAATTCATTTCGAATGCAGGGAGGTCAGATTCCAACAGCATCAGCAGTCCTTTGTCAGCCTCCTATCAGAATTTTGCTCAAGTCCCTCAATTTCATCCAGAAATTACCTGAAATCACAGAAAAACACACAAACTCGTAGTAATGTCCAGAAATGTGAATTTAACATAAAAACTAATGAAAACATCCCTAAAAGTAGCTTGAACTTACTAAAAACTACCTAAAAATAATGCCTAAAAGCGTATAAATTATCCGCTCATCATCCATTCTGAAAACATGTCAGATGGACACCTTTTGGTCAGCTGCTTGTATCATTCCCAAGCTTTATAGAGGGATTCACCATCTTTTTGCTTGAAGGTCTGAACATCCACTCTAAGCTTGCTCAGCTTTTGAGGAGGAAAGAATTTATCCAAGAAGGCCGTGACCAGCTTATCCCAGGAGTCCAGGCTATCTTTAGGTTGTGAGTCCAACCATGTTCTAGCTCTGTCTCTTACAGCAAAAGGGAAAAGCATGAGCCTGTAGACTTCAGGATCTACTCCATTTGTCTTAACAGTCTCACAAACCTGCAAGAACTCAGTTAAAAACTGGTAAGGATCTTCAAATGGAAGTCCATAAAACTTGCAGTTATGTTGCATTAAAGCAACTAGTTGAGGCTTAAGCTCAAAATTGTTGGCTCCAATGGCAGGAATGGAGATGCTTCGTCCATCAAATTTGGACGTTGGTTTTGTGAAGTCACCAAGCATTCTCCTTGCATTATTGTTGTTGGGTTCGGCTGCCATCTCCTTCTCTTGTTTGAAAATTTCAGAAAGGTTGCCTCTGGATTGTTGTAATTTAGCTTCTCTTAGTTTCCTCTTCAGAGTCCTTTCAGGTTCTGGATCGGTTTCAACAAGAGTGTCTTTTTCCTTGTTCATGCTCATATAGGGAAGAAGAGAACAAGAAAAGAAAGAGGAATCCTCTGTGTCACAGTAAAGAGGATCCTTATTGTTAGTAGAAGAAGAAAGGGAAGAAGAGTGAAGAAGAATGGGTAAGAATAGAGGTGGTGATCTGAGATGAAGAGAGATGAAGAGAGGTGTTAGTGAATAATTAAATAAATAGAAGGAGAAGAAGGATAGAATTTCGAAAATAATTTTGAAAAAGTGGTTAGTGATTTTCGAAAATTAAAGATAAGATATGATTAAAATTAAAATTTAAAAGAAATTTTGAAAAATAGAGAGGTATTTTCGAAAATTAGAGAGGGATAGGTAGTTAGATGGTTTTGAAAAAGATAGAAACAAACAAAAAGTCAAATAGTTAGTTTGAAAAAGATATTAAAATTAAATTTGAAAAGATAAGAAGATAAGAAGTTAGATAAGATATACGGATAAGATCTTTAAGAAAAAGATATTTTGAAAAAGATTTAATTAATTTTTTTTTAAAATTAAAATTAATTACTTAACTACCAAGAAACTAAAAGATAGGATTCTAGAATTTAAAGATTGAACCTTTCTTAACAAGAAAGTAACAAACCTCAAATTTTTGAATCAATCACATTGATTGTTAGTGTAATTTCGAAAATTTGATATAAAGATAAGAAAAAGATTTTGAAAAGATTTTGAAAAATATTTTTAAATCGCGGAATAAGGTACCTTAACTTGGGTTACAAAAGAAAGAAAGGCAGATCGGGTCACACGTATTATTGATAATTTCCCTCGTATTAGGTCTCTCATTGCCATCCTCATCCTCCTGCAGCGACATACTTGGTGCTTCATGCAAAAAAATGATCGGTCCTAAGTCTGACGTTCGATATGATATTCCTAGTTCTAAATCCTTGCCCCCATCATAAGCTTGAAAGGAGAGTCAAGTTACAACCCCCTAAACGTGATTAAAACTCGGTTAGCAATTTTATCGTTACCTCAAATTGGGAATTCTTAACCCCGTTGCTGAGACTGGTTCGCATCCTAGTCCTTCTTGTAGGGACAACATATAGAGATATGCCCTGACAATACATAGCGGTAACATCCACTGAACCCAGCCATGCACGATGTTTTCGGATGGTATCTCCCACATCTCGGGCACCTTAACTCCTCTTGTTGATCCCACGCTTGCTTACCTCCTCCTCTCACCCGGTGATACTGGTCATGGTTAATACCTTCGATATGTCCTTGAACTTGGGATTGCTAAGGGGTATGTCTAGCCTTCTTGAAGTTTTGGCCTTTTGATGGAACATACTTCCCACGAACTTTGCTACTAGTACCGCCACAAACATCTCTCTCCAAAGTTACCTCCTTGGCATAATCTTCAACAATTGTTGCCTTGTCAACCACTTCATAGAATCTCCTAATCTCCAATGGAACCACAATACACATGATATCTTCGCTCAACATTACTTTGTATTTGACACATTTCCAACCCTCATAGGACTCAGAAGTACCCTGACTTATTCTCAAGAACCTACAGAGTTCCTCGAACTTGCTGGTGTATTTAGCTATAGTCCTAAACCCTTGCTTCAGTTGTAAGAACTCCAACTCTCTAGTCTCCTTTATTGACTCATGAAAGTATTTCTTGTAGAAAGCTTCCTGGAATAACGCCCAGGTAATGTCCACATTCCGTTGGCGTAGAACTCGGTTCTCTCCTTGCCACCATTGCTAAGCTTCTCCCACAAGTTGATAAGCAGCATAATCCATGAACTGGTCATACGGTACATGTTGAGTTTGCAATGCATCCTCCACAGCTTGGAACCAGTTGTCTGCTTCAGTAGGGTTTGTCAATCCATTGAAAACCGGCGGGTAACCTTTCAGAAAAGCAATTAGAGTTCTCGGAACACCACCTAAGCTATCCACAGCACCTTCTCCATTTTCATTTTTGGTTGATTGTCTTGTCCGCCGCATAGCATGAGTAGTCATAGCAGTGCTCGCTTGAATCGTATTAACTAAGTTAGTCATTGCCGCCATGATTTCAGCGATATTGTCCACCGACGGGTTACCCTCACTCTCTCTTTGAGTACATATCTGACCTCATCTGCGAATGTCCTCGACAGAATGCACCTTCCAACATGTGCATACGCACAGGGCTGTGCGTGCGCATAGCTTGCAGAACTTCGTTGGTTATGTGCGCGCACAGAGCGTGCTAGCGTTCCCATCAGTAGCCATGTCCTTGTGTATACATGCGCAAAACTCATTTTTACCAAAAAGTCACAAGCTCTCAACTTTCCAAAATTCTCAACCAAAATCAAATAAAAATCATACCAAACTCCAATTTACCTCATAACTCACCCTTTGTGTCACAATTCACCATTCATACCAAATTTTCATTCACACATCATTATTTTCATCCTCAAATATCAAATATATACACTATAATCATTCCTCCACCAACATATTCAACAATCATCATTCTACCACTATCAATCTTCATCATCAACCTCATTCATACTCCATATCAATAATCAACAATATTACTCATCCAAATTCATCATACATCATACATCAATAACATTATTTAACAACATTAATAACATCAATTCATCATACATCATCAACCAACCAAAATCAACAACCATATCAATCCAAACCTATCCTATGGGTCACTAGTCTAAGTGTTCAGAAATATTATATATTACATAGAGAAAACCGAAATCATACCTTGGTCGATTCCCAATATGCACTAATCACCAAGTTGACCTCAACCAAGCTTCCACAAGTTCTCAAACTCAGTCAAGCCATCATTTCAACTCCAAGCTCCAAGTAAATGCCAATAATCACAACTTCAAATTATATATACACATAATTTCATAACCAATTAACCTAGGGTTCAACTTAATCATAATTTCACAAGGTAAAGAGTTTTCTTACCTTTTTTGATGTTGTTTGGGGCACAAACCACCAATAGCCCAACCTTAAGTACTACCTAAACATTCAAAACACAAAAATTCATTCAAAATTATTACCCACATTTTCGGATTTTTAGGGCAGTGGGAAAGAGATGAAAATTCAAAATCTTACTAAAAAATTTTAGATAGAACAAACGGGCTCGACGGGAATTTCGTGTAGCCGCTGACGACACGCGAATTGGAGCACCGTAACTCGAGTTATGGCCACCGAAAGTTGTAAGTGAATAGTAACACTCTCTCTTCTCCTCTCTTCTCTTGCAGCTGCTAGGTTTAGTGTGTGGGTGGGTTATGAGCTGAAATGGCTCATTTTAAGTGTATTTATATGTTGGGTTTGGGTCCAACTTGGATCCGGTCTAACCCGTTAGCGTTTTTGGTCTGTTTGCCCCAACTTTGAGCCAAACCTTTAAAATTATCGCTTGGTTTCTAAGTTTAATTTATTTTCTACGTTTTCTACTGTTTTCACTGCGTTCGCATAGGACAGATCTAAGCCGGTACTGTCGAATAAATTATCGGTACGCGTTTTTATGTGGTTTTTCACAAAAAATTATATTTTTTGACATAGAAAAATCTATTGAGTGCAAATATCATATTTATTTTTTTAATTAATATTCTAAATTTTTGAACCTAATTCAGGTAATTAAATTATTATTATTTAAAATTAATTAATCGGTTAATTAATTCACAGTTTTTACAAATGTTATATTATACTTTTATAATTCAATTAATATTTTTTATATTATATGATATTATTTTTGTTTTAAAATAATTTATTTTAATATAAATATGAACTAACATTTGTTAAATTTATTTTTAAAAGTAAAATTTTATTATTTTAATATATAAAATTTACAAATTTGTATATACTAATGTTTCATCGGATCAATCGATTTAAATCAATTTATTTTCGAGTCACTTTGGGTCGGATCAAAATAGACCCAATGTCCTTTTAGGGTCGGGTTTGGATCTACTTAAATCCGGCCCGACCCATGAACGCCTTTAATTCTGTGTATGTGTGACCTTTGAGTATTTTTGACAACATGTTTACTTAATAAGAATAGAGGGAATAGAGATTTATAAAAAATTTCACTTATTATCTAATTATGGTTTACTTCCGATTGAATTGGAAAATAAATTGGAGAATTTTAATTTTTCACTATGTTGCTCAAATAAAATAATTAATAAATTCAGGTAATAATTGGGTTACAAGAATTTGTCATTTCAGCATTTTCGAGTGTCACATCAGTGTTTTTCATTCATTGTGACATTATGCTTTCATATTTAGATACTTTTCTCAAAGTTTAAAATTTACGAGATTGTTTTGTCTTTCGGATCTTTTGATATTTTTTCTGTCAGCATCAAAATCTTTTGCGTACTATTTTAATAGTTTTAAGTTGCCACGTATCACCCATGCAAGGTAAAACGTCACCGACGTTTTGTGGCTAATGACGTCGACGTTTTTTTCATGTCAGTGGATGCTTCCCATAGGACTCATTTTGGTGACAAACATCACTAAAGGCTCAATGTTAAAAAAATCACAATACTTTATAATACTTGAAAAAAAATGTCCTAGCAAATTCAGGTGTTGTTTGTCTTTTAGAAAATCTTGGGATTTATTGGTTGTCATGTTGCATAAAATAGACTTGCAGTTAAAGCTATTTATGTTTCATAATTAGTAATTATGCCAAAAAAAATAGTTTTTTTAACTTAGAATATTTTCTAAGTTTATTTTAGAAAACATTAAAAATATTTCAAGGGTCTATTAAAAATTTTTGAGACTGTTTTGAGATTTTTTAAATTTTTCGGGGACTCTTTTGTATTTCACTCAGAAGACTAATTTGTCTAACTCGAACACGTGAACACTTAACGACTATGTGTGTGAGATAACATTCCACGTCAGGAGTTTAGTGATTAATGAAAATGCAGTGTATTATCCAACAAAAATAAAAATTAAAAACTGCTTTGTATATTTTAAAACATGAGGACTAAAATATCTAATTTTAAAAATCTTAAGGCTGATTTTTGATAATTACTCTAAAAAAATTTATTATAGACATTTCATTTGATTTTTTTAAATAAATAAAATAAATTTTATTTACTAAAATAGATAATTAGTAGCATTTTTATCGAAAACCATCTTTTTACTTATCTCGTTTATATTGTAAACAATTTTATTTTGAGCATATCTCACTTACAATGTAAATAAGATAAAAGACATCACTAATTACACATTACGTTTATAAACATATTGTATATCGTGACTTATCTCATTTACAATATACACGTGTTGAAGCTTCCCTTATTCTTGTCCAAATGGCTTTTAGTGCTGTTATATTATCTAGTGGATTTCGACCAAAAATATAAAATAAATAACCAGGGGATTATATATCAATCCACATCGTTTTTAGTTTTCAAAATCAGGTTTTTCTACATATTCATTTTGAACTAAAAATTTGAAAATGTTTTATTGGTTTATAGTTGACTAATACATCAAACTGTTTAACATTCTATCCATTTTTGTATAAACGCATGCAACATAAAACAATATAATTGTATTAAGGAAATTTAAATTTATACAAAATATATGTTCATTTTAAATCAGTTATCATATTAGTTAATATATATTTGTGTATAGATAACGTGTAGTTTAATTTATTATTAATTTATTTTTAATATATATTTTATACAAATAATTGATTTAGTGATTGATCTTTTGTGTAGACTTAGTATGATAATTCCATTTTGATATCATTTGTAACCATGTTCTTGGAAAAGTTGTTGCTAATTTTGGTGACATAGGTTTTGATAATGCTGGTTAGAATACAGATCAATAGAAATGTAGAACAAGTTAGTTAGTTACACTAGAGAATCGTTAGTTCTTTTTTGAAAAGGTTTACAATGATATTTTTTGCTAGTGCAGCAATCGGTGCTCTTTAGGGGATATAAGAAGGGTAATATGTAATGAGTGTGCCATGTGTTAAGATATTTAGATTTTTAGTTTCGAATAATAATAGTTCTTTGTCTTATGACTTATGACTTGGTTCAAAACAATGAATGAATACTTGTGTTTTATTTTATTACTATATTGTAAACAATGAACGAATGAATAGATAGTTCCCTTTGGTCTAATTATGCTTTAATTATATTAAACTTGACAAAATGAATTAATAGAATAAGTTGAAAAAAATTAAAAGAATGAAGTGAAACAAATATTTAATTTATATTTAGAACATGTTTAATTCAGCAATGAAGTATAACATATTAACATGTGAACTAGTACAATATTTTTTTATATCGAACATAATAAATATATAGTACACTACACTTCACTTAAATTGTTTTATATGTGGTTAATGGCTAAGAGAGTTTGACGACACAGGACGTGGTGGTAATTGGTAAATGCAAGTGTAAATGCATATGGAGCTTGGACCAAGTGGACCAGTCAGGGGTATATGAACCAGTGCCCAAAGCCTGACACTATATTACTGTACACTCTGCAAAACTTACAATACAAGAATGGTTCCAGAGAATTTATTGTGACCAAACCACATCAATATTCATGGTGCCAGCTATCGCTCTCATATTTACTTGCATGCCCCTTCTTTTGTGTGCCATTTTCATATACCTGAAATTTGTTGTTGGGTTCGCCCATTTTTTTCTTTGTATTATAGGGTTGTGCTATTATCTAGACAAGAAAAACTAACCAGATACAAGTGCGTTATTTGGCTAGTAAACATCAATTTGGACATTTGGTCATTGTCCATTCATGCAAAGAACAAGACGATCGTTAACAAAAAAGAGAACATGATTTCTAATTTTATTATTTTAAGGTAATTAATGTAATTTCTTTGTTAAAAAGTCTATCAAATACTAATAGAAATTTATAGATTTTGTGACAATTTTATTTGTAATTTAAAAAAATTTAAAAGTTTACAAAATATTAATAAATTTATTTTTAAAAAATTCACTCAATGATAAAAATTTAATGGAAAATGATCATTACTGAAAATAATGACATAAAAAAATAAGTACAATACAAGGACTTACTAAAAAAATTGGACAAAAAATAATGTTGAGTTAAGATTTATTTTAATATCTTGTAATTACAAATATAATCAATTATTTTTTAGTTAAACTAATTTATTATGATGAGCATTATAGAAATTAATTAAGGATGACATATCAAGCAAGATAGTATTATGCAAAGCCTATGTATTAATAAGATCTCAGTTAAGATAGAAAAGATGATGCACCATGATTTTGACTTCAAAAAGAAAGTTTTTCCCTCTTTATTGTAAATGGAATGGAATCCATTGCACATTTATGGACAACTGCAGCATGTGACTAATGAAAAACCAAGATGAAAGAATTTTCATTCAATGCCAACGACCTCAAGTATAAATGATGTAACGATTAGTTGATGTAAAAGAAAAATTATTCCTAATTCTATATATTAGTGAATCATCAAGAAAGAAGGAAATCATTTTTGTGCATATTGTAGATCACAAAAAATAGTCTTTATTTTTTTATTTTTTAGTATGTTCTTACTTTTCTTTTGTCTAGATTTAAGCTTATTTTGAGAGATCCAAAATGCAAAAAGGAGTAATACATACAAAAGCCATTTAACCTTTGATTAAGAGTTTTGATTTCGAAAGTGTGTTGGGTTAGAGTGCATTTAGTTCCTCTTAACTAAGTTGGGTTAGCACCTAAGTAATTTACTAAGTTTGAGATAGCGTAGGTGGTTTACAAGAGTGTGAGTCTCTTAGAATTGATGATTTGTAATCTATCTTGATTATAGTGAAAATTCTACTATTGTTATGGTGGAGAATGGACGTAGGTCACATTGCACTTCGTGGCCGAACCAGAATATATCGAGGCGTTACTCTTCTTCTTCTTCTTCTTCTTTATTTTATGCATTTGTTATTTTTCATAATCAGGAGACAAAATCGAAAATAATATCCTAAAATCAGAATTTTGCATAACTTATTTATTCACATCTAAAAGTGGTTCCTTATTTCAGCACCCTAATAAACTACAATTTTATGGTTTATCCTGTATTAAATTTAGTGGGTTTTATCAACTTTTTCCACATTTATTCACTAAAATAGCATGGTTTTGTAATTCTCCCTAAATTATGCTTAATGATTGAAAAAATGCTTTTTAGACCCTTAATTTGCTAAATTTAATTTACTTTGATTCCATTTGATGACTTGATATGTTTGTTGAGTAATTTCAGGTTTAGAAGGCAAGGATTGGATCAAAGAAGTGAAGAAAAAAGCATACAAAGTAGAGAATTCATAGTAGCAAGAGAAATAAGAATTCGATGAATTCATGCGACGTGTACGCATAACACATGGGCACGCGTGAGAGAGAAGTTTGCCAGGCCACGCGTACGCGTGACCCAGGCGTACGCGTGACACTCGTCATGTGACTTCATTAAAGAAAACGTGGTTGGCAATTTCTGAGCTGCATCAAGCTTAAATCCAACTCATTTATGAAGCTATTTGATGTAGAATTCAAGATGGATAAAGGGAGAGCAATTAGAAATAGAATAGGAACATGCTTTGGGTTATATTCTAGAGAGAGAATCTCTCTCTTCTCTCTAGAAGTAGGGTAGATTTAGGATAGATTTCTCTTAGGTTTAGAATTTAATTCTTGCCTTGATTTAGTTTCCTTGTAATTTATTATTCTTACATCTTTGTTCTTTTAGTTTTACTTGTTATCTCTTTTATTTTGTTACTTTTATGTTCATACACTCTTATTGATTTGGATTTTCATTAATTCAATTTGATGTTTTATATTTCTTTGATGCTTAATTGAGTTGTTATTATTGTTTCTTTGCATTGGGTAGTTGTAGATTTTATATTTCTTACTAATTTATTATACTTTCCTTCTATGCCTTTCAATTGTTTGATAAAATGTTTGGTTGTATTTTAGAGTAGATTTTTGTACTCTTGGATTGTGATTAAGCACTTAGGTCCCTTGAGAATATTGATGTCCAATTTCATTGGTGATTTAGGGTTGTTAATTGGTTCTAGGACCAATTATGTCCACTTGACTTAACCCTCCGATGTTAGAGGAAAACTAAGTGAAATTAATCCTTTATAATCACCATGTTATGGTCAATGGTCCAAGATAGGAAACCTTGACTCTTGATCCTTGCTATGAGTATATTTTAGCATTTATAGTTTCTTAGTTATTAGTTTATTTTCTTGTTTATCAAACCCAAAACCCAAAAATACACCCACAACCAATAATATGCACACTTTTCTGCTATTCCTTGAGAGACAACCCGATGTTTAAATACTCTCGGTTTTTATTGGGTTTGACTTAAGTGACAAACAAATTAAACTTTGATTGAGGGTTATTTGTCAGTTTAGATCTATACTTCGATGAGATTTATTTTGTTAAAATTCTATACCGATGATTTCCCTCACATCACCCCCCTTATCAACTCACTTGAGAACTTGCAATTGGCATCAGAGTTTAGGCTCAAGGTGTAACACCCTACCACACTAAGCTTTACGCTTATGATGTAAATCAGAGGTGGCGAGGTGCTACGACCTCTAAAAATAAAAATACGTATATAAATATAGCTGAAAGAAATTATAACTAGGAGCCTTGAAGAAGAACCTAAGCAAAAGCGTAATAGAAAATTGCATCACACTTGTCCGGATACACGTAAAACGAGTAGGTAAGATCAAAAGGAAGTTAATACATAAATAAAGATCAGAGTTCCAAAAGATACAAATATCCAAGCTCCAGACTCGACTTGTGAAGTTAAGGCCGGCCAGAGTTTAAACACACACACACACACACACACACACGCACACACACACACACATAACAGAGTTTCTAGTTTTTCCTACAACTTCGAAAATTCAGTTTTTACACATAACTTCCGACGTCTATAACTTCCTCTACGGAATTCCGTTTTTCACAAAGTTTATACCATCTTAAAGCTTTTAAAACTATCTTTAATTTGAATCAAAATTCACTCAAATTCAATATCCGAGGCTCAGGTTATGGACTGCCAAAGTTCATTAAAAATATGCTTCTACCAAAAGAATTCAAAACCTTTATTTTTCAAATTCTAATTCTCAAACCAAGTTTCACAACCCAAAACAATATTAAATACACTCAAAACAATTCCATAACCATTTTCTTCATTCCACAATACTTCAACACTCAATTACATCAACTCTAACCCACACAATCATAACCAAAGCAACAATACTCATAAATCATCAATAAAACATCATCATCATTTATAATCAAACTCAAACTTCATCATTACTCAATAATTCAGCAACAGATTCACATATTCAACTCCACAGTTTTACTAGTTCACTAAACTTTAACAAGTGATGCACGAAAACTTGTCTCTCAACAAATCTCCCTCGGCAAGTATACTGAATTGTCGTCAAGTAAAAACTCACAATAGAGTGAGGTCGAATCCCACAGGGATTGATTGGTCAAGCAACTTTAATTAGAAGAATCTTCTAGTTGAGCTAAGCAGAAATGGAGTTGATAATTACAGAAAATTAAATGGCGGGAAAGTAAATTGCAGAAAGTAAATTGCAGAATCTTAAATGGGGATTTGGGCAGATGAACATAAAAGTAAAAGGCAGAATGTAAAGAGAATGGGTAAGATAAGAAATAGGGGATTCATTGGGCTTAGGAGATGTTGCATTCTCCAGATCAAGTTCATTCTCATCTTTTCCTCAATCAATGCATTCATTGATCTCCTTGGAAATCTTAAGTGATTGGATCCCAATTCCTTGGCAACCCAATCTCTCTAAGCTTGAACAATTGCCCAATTCCTTGATTTAATTGCTCATGGGAAGAGATGAAGTATGGTCACTGATTATACCACATGTATTTCCAAATCAAAGTGTTGGGAGGATTATATGTCACTATATCCGTCCAAACCCCAATTTGGTCCAATACGAGAAAGCATTTCTAGCATGATCTCCTCATCCCTTTTCCAAGGCTCAGAGGAGATCAAATTATGGAGAGTTTCTTTTCCAAGACAACTAACCAATTGATTTAAGATCGAAAGCTTTCTAGTAAATCAAGAGAAAAGAAAGAAGAAAAAGAATGAAAACTATAATTGATCCATCAAATTATAACAGAGCTCCCTAACCCAATGAAAAAGAGGTTTAGTTGTTCATAGCTCTGGAGATGGAAGATGATAGAGAATAGTACATTCTAAAGTAAACTAGAAATTGCAGGAAAAGTGATGAGCGGATAATTTATACGCTTTTAGGCATTGTTTTTAGGTAGTTTTTAGTAAGTTCAAGCTACTTTTAGGGATGTTTTCATTAGTTTTTATGTTAAATTCACATTTCTGGACTTTACTACGAGTTTGTGTATTTTTCTGTGATTTCATGTAATTTCTGGCTGAAATTGAGGGACTTGAGCAAAATTCTGATAGGAGGCTGACAAAGGACTGCTGATGCTGTTGGAATCTGACCTCCCTGCACTCGAAATGAATTTTCTAGAGCTACAGAACTCCAAATGGCGCGCTCTCAACGGCGTTGGAAAGTAGCCATCCAGAGCTTTCCAGAAATATATAATTGTCCATACTTTATTCGGGAATTGACGACGTAAATTGGCGCTCAACGCCAGTTCCATGCTGCTGTCTGGAGTAAAACGCCAGAAGTACGTCACGACCCGGAGTTGAACGCCCAAAACACGTTACAACTTGGCGTTCAACTCCAAAAGAAGCCTCAGCTCGTGGATAGATCAAGCTCAGCCCAAACACACACCAAGTGGGCCCCGGAAGTGGATTTATGCATCAATTACTTACTCATGTAAACCCTAGTAGCTAGTCTAGTATAAATAGGATAATTTACTATTGTATTAGGCATCTTTGGTCTCAGTTTTATTTTATTCTTCATCTTAGGAGGCTATTGATCACGTTTTGGGGGCTGGCCATTCAGCTATGCCTGAACCTTTCACTTATGTATTTTCAACGGTGGAGTTTCTACACACCATAGATGAAGGGTGTGGAGCTCTGCTGTACCTCAAGTTTTAATACAATTACTACTGTTTCTATTCAATTCTCTTTATTCCTATTCTAAGATATTCGTTGCACTTCAACTTGATGAATGTGGTGATCCGTGACACTCATCATCATTCTCATCTATGAACTCGCGTGACTGACAACCACTTCCGTTCTATCTTAGGCCGGCGCATATCTCTTGGATTCCTTAAACAGAATCTTCGTGGTATAAGCTAGATTGATGGCGGCATTCATGAGAATCTGGAAAGTCTAAACCTTGTCTGTGGTATTCCGAGTAGGATTCTGGGATTGAATGACTGTGATGAGCTTCAAACTCCTGAAGGCTGGGCGTTAGTGACAGACGCAAAAGATTCAAGGGATTCTATTCCAACCTGATTGAGAACCGACAGATGATTAGCCGTGCATGTTTTCTTTGCATCAAAAATTTTTCAAAAATATGTTCTTGATGTTCATCATGATCTTCAAAGTGTTCTTGGTGTTCATCTTGACATTCATAGCATCCTTGCATGCATTCATTGTTTTGATCTGAAAGTCTCATGCATTGAGTATTTTTGTGTTTTTCTCCCTCATAATAAAAAATTCAAAAAAAATCAAAAAATATCTTTTCCTTATTTCTCTCAAAATTTTCAAAAATTTGAGTTGACTTAGTCAAAAATTTTCAAAATTAGTTGTTTCTTACAAGCCAAGTCAAATTTTCAAATTAAAAAAAATCTTATCTTTTCAAAAATCTTTTTCAAAAATCATACCTTTTCCATTTTTTCTTTTTCTTTTTTTTCGAAAATTCCTTTGTGATAATTAGTTTAAATATTTCCAAATCCTATTCTTTACTCGCATGTATCCTCACCCGAAATTCGTACCCCTTGGCATGAGCCTAAAACCATCTTTATTCGCGGACGAGCATTTTGATTCAATGTGCCTTATTATTTTCTTCAAACATTTCTGTAATTCCTTTCTCGAGGTGCACTCTAATTCTCTTTCTGGTGCATTTTCTTATTTTCTATAACCTTATCTGATCACAACATATTGTATCTTTTCAATCTCTCATGGATACCATTTGAAATTGTTTGCTTCCTTTTGAGCTTGGTATCCCTTCAGATAACTTGAACTTCAACATTGCATACAATCCTTAGACACAACCATCGATAGGTTAGTTCCTTAGGACACAACTTATGAACACGAAGGATGAAACCGGTGAGCGTGCGACCTTACGAGGAGTTGTGAAGCTTCGGTTTTGCAAATAACGTTACCGATGACTGAGTCAACACACAAAGGTGCCCATTGGTGCGAACGTCAGATTATGGAGGAAAATTCTTCAAAACTTAAAAGAAAAGATCAACTACAGTGCTAGTGTATACACTGCATGAACCCCATGAACCAAATGAGATCTATGATAATGCTTCGTCATAAATCTTGGAGTGCGTTTTGATGTAACATTAGGATGTTGTGGTTTATGCGTCGCGACGATTGAGGCCGTACGAAATGTATTCTCTAACTCACAATCTGGAGTCTACTACGTTTATGCTTGTGTTAAAGCTACGGAGCAAGGAGGAACTACCTCCATGAAAATGGATGTAATTACTAAAGGACTACGATTTTGAGTTAAGCTGTCACCCAGGAATTTTCGCCTTTGATTTTGATTATTACGTGTAGATTATAGGGTGGTTAATAGAACATTTAGTACATGGTGAATTATTAAGTGCAGAAGTAAGTAGAGAAATAAATAAAAATGAATTTAGGCTTGAATTTTTGGCTGAGTTTGACATTTAATTTTAGTTATGATAAGTAAAAATTTGTTAGTTATTTAGTATGTCTAAGGGAGGTTGAATTGTATACATTGGTGAAATAGTAAATGACTTAGATAATTAGATGTGGAATAAATAGTGTGGTGGTATTGTGGACCTTGGGATTTTTTTAAATGAGTAAAGAAAATGAAAAATAGAATATTTTAGGTGTTGGAATGATTGAGTGTGTTATGAGTGTGATTGAGTGAATGGTATTAAAACTGTGATTAGGATATGAGCTGTTGCTAGGCTTTGAAAGTGTTGAATGGTTGGAAATGGATGGATACTGTAAATGGAGCTGTGGAAAATTGTTTAAGATTGAGGATTTAGTGAAACCTTAGATTAGGAATAGAAAGGCTATGAGGCACTAAGTTATGACTTAGTCTTAGGATGAGCGTAAACCCTATTTTGGATCAAGTTGAGGGGGTTCAGGAGTAAGCCTAGGTTTCGTAATCTGATAATGATGTATGACTTTATTGAATATTTGGATTAGTTAGTTAATTAGTGGCTAAAAATCAAAGTGGCACAGCGGAAGCTTGTGGAATGCAATAGCACATGATAGTCGTAAGTAGAGGTCGTAGGAAGATGACTAAGGGTATCTTAGGCTTGAATACTTGAAGAGTTAGTGGGTTAATGTAAGTAAAGGTTTTCTAAAAAAACTAAGTTTGATTGTGGCAGTAAGATTAGAATGAGTTGGCATAACCTATGAAGATGAGGGTAGGCAAATAAATTAGAATTGAGTGATAACTGAATGCAATTGTCGTATCGGGAAGATAATGATTGCAATATTTGATCATGATGACTTTGGGCTTAGATTGAAATAGAAATTGAATTATTTGGAAGATAGATTAAAAGAGCATTGAATTGAAATGCTAATGTTGTATTGAGCTTGAATTAAGGAAATCTAAGAGTAGGAAGGATGAGTACGATATATGCTTGAATTCAGTCAAAATATGGAGTTATAAACAAGAATAAAAGATGTAATCAAGAAATTGAGCTGACGTGGAGGAACGAAATGATGAATGGTGAGATGTAGGTTTAAGTTGAGAGAACATCTAAGGATGACGATGGATAAACCAAATTTTGAGGGTAAAATTTCTTATTTGGTGGGAGAATGTAAGAACTGCAAATTAATTAACCGATTAATCAATTTTAAATAATAATAATTTAATTACCCGAATTAGGTTCAAAAATTTAGAATATTAATTAGAAAAAAATAAATGATATTTGGACTCAGTAGATTTTTCTTAGTCAGAAAATATAATTTTTTTGCGGAAAACCGCATAAAAATGCGTATCGGTAATTTAACCGATAGTACCGACTTAGATCTGTATGGTACTGTGCGAGCGCAGTGAAAATAGTAGAAAACTTAAAAAAAATTAAAGTTGGAAACCGGACGCTAATTTTAAAGGTTTGGCCCAAAGTTGGGCCAAACGGGCCAAAAATGCTAATGGGTTGGACCGGGCCCAAGTTGGCCCAAGCCCAACATATAAATACACTTAAAATGAGCCATTTCAGCTCATAACCCACCCACACACTAAACCTAGCAGTTGCAAGAGAAGAGAGGAGAAGAGAGTGTTACTATTCACATACAACTTTCGGTGGCCATAACTCGAGCTACGGTGCTATGATTTGCGTGCCGTCAGCGGCTACAAGAAGCTCTCGCCGAGCCCGTTAGTTCTATCTAAAATTTTTTGGTAAGATTTCGAATTTTCATCTCTTTCCCTCTGCCCTTAATATCCGAAAATGTGGATAATGATTTTGAATGAATTTTTGTGTTTTGATTGTTTAGGTAGTACTTAAGTTTGGGCTATTGGTGGTTTGTGTCCCAAACACCATCGAAAAAGGTAAAAAAACTCTTTACCTTGTGAAATTGTGATTGAGTAGAACCCTAGGTTGATTGGTTATGAAATTATGGAATCAAGGTGAATTAAATTTAGCTATTTTAAGACCTAAAAAGCATGTTTTCACTCTTAAGCACAATTAAAGGAGAATAATAAAAATCATGCTATTTCATCAGATACATGGGATAAAAGTTGACAAAACCCTCTAAATTCAACATAAGATAAACCCTAAAAATGGGGTTTATCAATCTCCCCACACTTAAACCATATCATCTCCTCATGCTAAACCAAGAAGGATAAGAAAAGAGGTATGAACATTTATTCAATGCAAAGAGCTATATAAACCTATCTAATTGAATGCAACTAAATGTAAAATAATTCTACCTACTTGTTTGAAGGTAAATCAATCTCCAAGAACATATATTCACAAGTAGGGCTAAGATCATTGATGAATCTATAATTGATGATGATTTTTGGCTAGAATTGAATGGATTTCATCACATAAACTTGCACTTATTCCTTTGAATAGCATGCTTTTGATCTTTCCTCCCAAACTGTGCTTGATTGTGAAAACATACTCTTTTATGCTTTATTTGATCTATTTTTATTATATTTGCCTTCCATTCGATACCTTGATGTTGTTTGTGAGTGATTTCAGGTGTATAAGGTAGGAATGTGTTGGAGAAAATGGAAAGAGAGCATGCAAAGTGGAGGAAACATGAAGAATCAAAGGAGAAGATTTCTGAGACATGTGCGTGCGCACAGCCCCCTGTGCGTCCGCACAAGAACCCAATCAAGAGAGCGTGGACCAATCAGAGCGCGTCGTGCGTCCAGCCAAGCATTGCCTAGTGTGCGTGCACACAGCCTCTCGTGTGTGTGCACAGGAAGGAAAATTCGCAAAGTGTGCAGACGCACACGCCTGTGCGTCCGCACAGGTGTTCGCGCATGACTTCATTAAAAAGGCACGTGACTCGCGATTTGAAGATTTTGGAGGCCCATTTCTGAAGTCTCTTAGCTTATATTGGATGAAAAATGAAGGGAAGAGCATAGCATATCATTAGGGTAGTTTTAGGAGGAGTAGTAGGAAGTTTTAGTTTAGTTTTTCTCTAAGTTTTCTTCAACCTCTACTAGGATTTTCATTAGGGTTTTACATTTAAGTGCCATTTTCCATTTTTGATCTTAGATTTTGCTAAGTCTCATTGTAAGTATTCTCTTGTTATTACTCTTTCTAGTTACTTTGTTCTTACATTTTCTTCTAATGCAAGTTATAGTTCAATTTTACTTCTCTCTTGCAATTTAAATTTCTTGTTGATGAATTTGATGTTTGATGTTCATTTCATGCTTTCTTATGTTATTCTTGTTGATTGAGATCAATTGTTGCTTTTAATTTCAAGTCTTTTCTCATTTTCACCATGTTTAAGCTTTTTGCCCACCAAGTGTTTGACAAAATGTCAAACATGATTTTAGGCTAAGTTTTCACCTCTTGGCTTGGGTAAAGTGAGCAATTGGATTTCTAGAGTTGGGATGTCCAACATTTAGTGTCAATTCTTGGATTGTTAATTGCTCTTGTTCCTACTAACGCTAAGTTGTTGCTAAGGCTATTAGCAAGCAATTTAGGGTTTGTGGGTTAAGGACACTTATGCTCATTTAACTTATCTTCCGATGTGAGGGTTGATCAAGTGAGACTAATTCATTATAATTCTCATAGTTGTGGTTCCAACAAGGAAATGATCCCTAGCTCACTCCAAGCTGGTGGACGAAATTGTGATCATCAACAATGGCTCCAAAGACTTGGTGCTCTCAAACATAAATCACACTTTGTCACAACTCCGCACAACTAACCAGCAAGTGTACTAGGTCGTCCAAGTAATACCTTACGTGAGTAAGGGTCGATCCCACAGAGATTGTTGGTATGAAGCAAGCTATGGTCATCTTGTAAATCCCATTCAGGAGAATTTAACTAATTTAAGAGATTATTGGTTTTTCGAATAATAATAATAAACTAAATAGAAAATAAATATAAAGTTACTCATGTAATTCAATGGTGAGAATTTCAGATAAGTGCGTGGAGGTGCTTGTCCCTGTTGGATCTCTGTTTCCTACTGCCTTCCTTCAATCCTTCTTATTCCTTTCAATGGCAAGCTGTATGTAGGGCATCACCATTGTCAATGGCTACATCCCATCCTCTCAGTGAAAATGATCCAAATGCTCTGTCACAGCACGGCTAATCATCTGTCGGTTCTCGATCATGTTGGAATAGAATCCCTTGATTCTTTTGCGTTTGTCATCACGCCCAGCAATCGCGAGTTTGAAGCTCGTCACAGTCATTCAATCTCGGAATCCTACTCAGAATACCACAGACAAGGTTAGACTTTTTGGATTCCCATGAATGCCGCCATCAATTCTAGCTTATACCACGAAGATTCTAATCAAGGAATCCAAGAGATATGCGCCTGGTCTAAGGTAGAACGGAGGTGGTTGTCAATCACGCGTTCATAGGTGAGAATGATGATGAGTGTCACGAATCATCACATTCATCATGTTGAAGTGCAACGAATATCTTAGAATAAGAATAAGGCGAATTGAATAGAAAATAGTAGTAATTGCATTGAAACTTGAGGTACAGTAGAGCTCCACACCCTTAATCTATGGTGTGTAGAAATTCCACCGTTGAAAATACATAAGTGATGAAGGTCCAGGCATGGCCGAATGACCAGCCCCCAAAACGTGGTCAAAAGATCAAAAATACAATCAAAGACATCTAATAAACTAGTAAAAAGTTCTATTTATACTAAACTAGCTACTAGGGTTTACAGAAGTAAGTAATTGATGCATAAATTCACTTCCGGGGCCCACTTGGTGTGTGCTTGGGCTGAGCTTGATCTATCCATGAGCTGAGGCTTCTCTTGGAGTTGAACGCGAAGTTGTAACGTGTTTTGGGCGTTCAACTCTGGTTCGTGACGTGTTTCTGGCGTTTAACTCCAGAATGTAGCATGGAACTGGCGTTGAGTGCCAGTTTATGTCATCTAATTACGAATAAAGTATGAACTATTATATATCGATGGAAAGCCCTCAATGTCTACTTTCCAACACCATTGATAGCGCGCCATTTGGAGTTCTGTAGCTCCAGAAAATCCATTTTGAGTGCAGGGAGGTCAGATTCCAACAGCATCAGCAGTCCTTTGTCAGCCTCCTATCAGAGTTTTGCTCAGGTCCCTCAATTTCAGCCAGAAAATACCTGAAATCACAGAAAAATACACAAACTCATAGTAAAGTCCAGAAATGTGAATTTAGCATAAAAACTAATGAAAACATCCCTAAAAGTAACTAGATCATACTAAAAACTACCTAAAAACAATGCCAAAAAGCGTATAAATTATCCGCTCATCACAACACCAAACTTAAATTGTTGCTTGTCCCCAAGCAAATGAAGATCAATTAGGATAAAAAGAAGAGAATATACTATAAATCCCAAAATATCAATGAATATTAATTCTAATTAGATGAGCGGGACTTGTAGCTTTTTGCTTCTGAACAGTTTTGGCATCTCACTTTTTCCTTTGAAGTTTAGAATGATTGGCTTCTATAGGAACTTAGACTTTCAGATAGTGTTATTGATTCTCCTATTTAAGTTTGTTGATTTTTGAACACAGCTACTTTTATGAGTCTTGGCCGTGGCCTTAAGCATTTTATTTTCCAGTATTACCACCGGATACATAAATGCCACAGACACATGACTGGGTTAACCTTTTCAGATTGTGACTCAGGTTTGCTAGAGTCCCCAGTTAGAGGTGTCCAGAGCTCTTAAGCACACTCTTTTTGCTTTGGATCACGACTTTAACCACTTAGTCTCAAGCTTTTCACTTGGACCTGCATGCCACAAGCACATGGTTAGGGACAACTTGATTTAGCCGCTTAGGCCTGGATTTTATTTCCTTGGGCCCTTCTATCCATTGATGCTCAAAGCCTTGGATCCTTTTTACCCTTGCCTTTTGGTTTTAAGGGCTATTGGCTTTTTCTGCTTGCTTTTTCTTTTTTTTTTTCGCAAGCTTTTGCTATTCACTGCTTTTTCTTGCTTCAAGAATCAATTTTATGATTTTTCAGATCATCAATAACATTTCTCTTTTTTATCATTCTTTCAAGAGCCAACAATTTTAATATTCATAAACAACAAGATCAAAAATATGCACTGTTTAAGCATTCATTCAGAAAACAAAAAGTATTGTCACCACATTAATATAATTAAACTAAATTCAAGGATAAATTCAAAATTCATGTACTTCTTGTTCTTTTGAATTAGAAACATTTTTCATTTAAGAGAGGTGAATGATTAATGGAATTATTCATAGCTTTAAGACATAGTTACTAACTACTAATGATCATGAAGTAGAGACACAAAACATAGATAAACATATAACATAAAAACCGAAAAGCAGAGAAAATAAGAACAAGGAATGAGTCCACCTTAGTGAGGGTGGCGCCTTCTTGAAGGACCAATGGTTCTCTTTGAGCTCCTCTATGTTTCTTCCTTTCTTCTGTTGCATGATCCCTAGTGATTTTGGTGCTCCTATTCTTAGTTGCTCCCAATAATTGTGTGGAGGAAAATTTATCCCCTGAGGTATCTCAGGGATCTATTGATTTGCAGTCAAATGTTCTACCACTGAGCTATAGACCCTTTAGATGAATCTCTCCATCTCCTATGACTCAGAGGTAGAAGCTTTTGTCTTTCCTTTCCTCTTTCTAGAGGTTTCTCTGGCCTTAGGTGCCATTAATGGTTATGGAAAAACAAAAAGCTATACTTTTACCACACCAAACTTAAAATGTTGCTCGCCCTCGAGCAAAAGAAGAAAGAATGGAAGAAGATATGGAGGAGAGGGAGAGATGTGTATGTTTCGGCCATATGAGTGGGATTGGGTGGGGAAGAGATGGATGGATGTGAGTGGTGAAAGGGTGATGGAGAAGAGAGATTGAGGTGATTGGTGAAGAAGAGAGAAGGTGAGTTGAGGTGGGTGGAGATCCTGTGGGGTCCACATATCCTGAGGTGATCTTGTGGGGTCCATAGATCCTGGAGTGTCAAGGATTTACATCCCTGCACCCATTAGGCATGTATAATGCCTTAGCATACAATTCTGGCGTTTAAACGCCGAAGTGATGCTCATTTTGGGCGTTCAACGCCCAATTGCAGCATGTTTCTAGCGTTGAACGCCAGTTCCATGCTTCTTCCTAGTGTGTTGAGCGCCAGCTTTCCTCAGGGCATATTCCTGGCGTTCAAACGCCTGGATGTTGCTTGTTTCTGGTGTTCAACGCCAGATCCATGCTCTGTTCTGGCGTCGAACGCCAGCCAGATGCTCCTTACTAGCGTTTAAACGCCAGTAAGCCCTTCCTCCAGGGTGTGATTTTTCTTCTGTTGTTTTTGATTCTGTTTTTAATTTTTGTATTTTTTTCGTGACTCCACATGATCATGAACCTAATAAAACATAAAATAACAGTAAAATAAAAAAAATAAAATTAGATAAATAAAAATTGGGTTGCCTCCCAACAAGCGCTTCTTTAATGTCACCAGCTTGATGATGAGCGGATAATTTATACGCTTTTTGGCATTGTTTTTAGGTAATTTTTAGTATGATCTAGTTACTTTTAGGGATGTTTCATAGGTTTTATGCTAAATTCACATTTCTGGACTTTACTATGAGTTTGTGTGTTTTTCTGTGATTTTAGGTATTTTCTGGCTGAAATTTAGGGACCTGAGCAAAACTCTGATAGGAGGCTGACAAAGGACTGCTGATGCTGTTGGAATCTGACCTCCCTGCACTCAAAATGGATTTTCTAGAGCTATAGAACTCAAAATAGCGCGCTCTCAACGGCGTTGGAAAGTATCCATCCAGAGCTTTCCAGCAATATATAATAGTCCATACTTTATTCGAGATTTGACGATGTAAACTGGCGCTCAACGCCAGTTCCATGCTGCATTTTGAAGTCAAACGCCAGAAACACGTCATGAACTAGAATTGAATGCCCAAAACACGTTACAACTTGGCGTTCAACTCCAAGAAAAGTCTCAGCTCGTGGATAGATCAAGCTCAGCCCAAGCACACACCAAGTGTGCCCCGGAAGTGAATTTATGCATCAATTACTTACCTCTGTAAACCCTAGTAGCTAGTTTAGTATAAATAGAACTTTTTACTAGTTTATTAGATATCTTTGATTGTATTGTTCAATCTTTAGACGTTTAGTTCTTAGATCTGGGGCCTGGCCATTCGGCCATGCCTAGACCTTCATCACTTATGTATTTTCAACGGTGGAGTTTCTACACACCATAGATTAAGGGTGTGGAGCTCTGCTGTACCTCAAGTTTTAATGCAATTACTACTATCTTCTATCCAATTCGATTTATTCCTGTTCTAAGATATTCGTTGCACTTCAACTTGATGAATGTGATGATCCATGACACTCATCATCATTCTCACCTATGAACGCGCGTGACTGACAACCACTTCCGTTCTACCTTAGACCGGGCACATATCTCTTGGATTCCTTGATCAGAATCTTCGTGGTATAAGCTAGAATTGATGGCGGCATTCATGGGAATCCGGAAAGTCTAACCTTGTCCGTGGTATTCCGAGTAGGATTCCGGGATTGAATGACTGTGACGAGCTTCAAACTCCTGAAGGCTGGGCGTTAGTGACAGACGCAAAAGAATCACTGGATTCTATTCCAACCTGATTGAGAATCGACAGATGATTAGCCGTGCTGTGATAGAGCATTTGGACCATTTTTACTGAGAGGATGGGATGTAGCCATTGACAACAGTGATGCCCTACATACAGCTTGCCATAGAAAGGAGTGATAAAAAACTGGAAGGAAGAAGTAGAAAAGCAAAATTCAGAAGGAATACAGCACCTCCATACACCTATCTGAATTTCCCACCATTGAATTACATGAGTAACTTTATCTTTATTTTCTATTTATTTTATTATTATTATTTAAACGAATAATCTCTTAATCTTTTTTAATCCACCTGACTGAGATTTACAAGATGACCATAGCTTGCTTCATACTAACAATCTCTGTGGGATCAACCCTTACTCACGTAAGGTATTACTTGGATGACCCAGTATACTTTCTGGTTAGTTGTGCGGAGTTGTGACAAAGTGTGATTCATGTTTAAGAGCACCAAGTCTTTGGAGCCATTGTTGATGATCACAATTTCGTCCACCAAGTTTTTGGTGCCGTTGCCAGGGAATGTTTGAATTACAATTACATGCAACCACAGCGCCAAGTTTTTATGATCCGGCAACAACACCAAGTTTTTGGCGCCGTTGCCGGGGATTGTTCGAGAATGGACAACTGACGGTTCATCTTGTTGCTCAGATTAGGTAATTCTCTTTTCATAAAGTTTTCAAAAAATTTTCAAAATTTTTCTTTGTTTTCGTTTTTCCAAAAAAATTATTTTCGAAAAATTTTTTAAATTATTCTATGGCTTCAAAACTTTCAAGAATGAATTCTAGAGTTTCATGGTAACATGTTGAATCCCAGCTGGCTGTAAAGCCATATCCAAACTCCTTTGGGATTGGTCTTCAACTAATCACCACAATGCATGTAATGCCATCCTAAAGCTGGCTGGCTATTAAGCCATGTCCAACCCCTGAATTGGAGCTTTAGGCTAACATAAAAAGATTCCTGGAATTCTTCTTAAAGATTTTGAATTTCTTATTTTCTTTTTCCATATGTTTTTTCAAAAAAATATAATAAAAATACAAAAAAATTAGAAAATCATAAAAACCAAAAATATTTTGTGTTTCTTGTTTGAGTCTTGAGTCAATTTTTAAGTTTGGTGTCAATTGCATGTTTTAAAAAGTTATTATGCATTTTTCGAAAATTCATGCGTTCATGATGTTCTTCATGATCTTCAAGTTGTTCTTAACAAGTCTTCTTGTTTGATCTTGATGTTTTCTTATTTTGTGTTGTATGTTGTTTTTCATATGCATTTTTGCATTCATAGTGTCCATGCATTAAAGAATTCTAAGTTTGGTGTCTTGCATGTTTTCTTTGCATAAATTTTTTTTCAAAAATATGTTCTTGATGTTCATCATGATCTTCAAAGTGTTCTTGGTATTCATCTTAACATTCATAGTGTTCTTGCATGCATCTTGTGTTTTGATCCAAAATTTTTATGTTTTGGGTCATATTTGTGTTTTTCTCTCTCATAATTAAAAATTCAAAAATAAAAATATCTTTTCCTTAATTTTCTCATAATTTTCAAAAATTTGAGTTGACTTAGTCAAAAAATTTTAAAATTAGTTGTTTCTTACAAGTCAAGTCAAATTTTCAATTTTAAAAATCCTATCTTTTCAAAACTTTTTCAAAAATCAAATCTTTTTCATTTTTATCTTATGATTTTTGAAAATTTAAAAATATTTTTCAAAAATCTTTTTCTTAATTTTATCTTTATTTTCGAAAATTATGCTAACAATTAATGTGATTGATTCAAAAATTTGAAGTTTGTTACTTTCTTGTTAAGAAAGGTTCAATCTTTAAATTCTAGAATCATATCTTTTAGCTTCTTGTTAGTCAAGTAATTAATTTTAATTTTAAAAATTAAATCTATCTTATCTTATCTTTTGTATCATATCTTTTTCAAAATTTTTTCTTTTTCAAAAATTTGATTTTAAAATATCTTATCTAACTTCTTATCTTCTTATCTTTTCAAATTTGATTTTAATATCTTTTTCAACTAACTATTTGACTTTTTCTTTGTTTCTTATTTTTTTCAAAACCACCTAACTACTTCTCCCTCTCTAATTTTTTAAAATATCTCACCTCTTTTTCAAAATTCTTTTTAATTAATTAACTAATTGTTTTAAAATTTTAATTTTAATTCTATCCCATCTTTAATTTTCGAAAATCATTAACTCCTTTTCAAAATTAATTTTCGAATTCTCTCTCTCATCTTCTTCTATTTATTTATTTATTTACTAACACTTCTCTTCACCTCTCTTCATCTCCAATCACTGCTTCTATCCTCACCCTTGTGTTTGGGTTCTTCTTCACTTTTATTCCTTTCTTCTTCTACTAATAATAAGGATCCTCTTTACTGTGACATAGAGGATTCCTCTTCTTTTCTTGTTCTCTTCTCTTTCATATGAGCAGGAACAAGGAAAAAGGCATCTTTGTTGAAGCTGATCCAGAACCTGAAAGGACTCTGAAGAGGAAACTAAGAGAAGCTAAATTACACCAATCCAGAGGCAACCTTTCTAAAATTTTCGAACAAGAGAAGGAGATGGCAGCCGAACCCAACAACAATAATGCAAGGAGGATGCTTGGTGATTTCACTAAACCAACGTCCAAGTTTGATGGAAGAAGCATCTCAATTCCTGCCATTGGAGCAAACAATTTTGAGCTGAAACCTCAATTAGTTGCTTTGATGCAACAGAACTGCAAGTTTCATGGACTTCTATCTGAAGATCCTTATCAGTTTTTAACTGAGTTCTTGTAGATTTGTGAGACTGTTAAGACAAATGGAATAGATCTTGAAGTCTACAGGCTCATGCTCTTCCCCTTACTGTAAGAGACAGAGCTAGAACATGGTTGGACTCACAACCTAAAGATAGCCTGGACTCCTGGGATAAGCTGGTCACGGCCTTCTTGGATAAATTCTTTCCTCCTCAAAAGTTGAGCAAGCTTAGAGTGGATGTTCAGACCTTCAAGCAAAAAGATGGTGAATCCCTCTATGAAGCTTGGGAAAGATACAAGCAGATGACCAAAAAGTGTCCTTCTGACATGTTTTCAGGATAGACCATATTAGATATATTCTATTATGGTCTATTTGAGTTTTCCAAAATGTCATTGGACCATTCTACAGGTGGATCCATTCACTTAAAGAAAACGCCTGCAGAAGCTCAAGAACTTATGACATGGTTGCAAATAACCAATTCATGTACACTTCTGAGAGAAATTTCGTGAATAATAGGACGCCTCAGAGGAAGGGAGTTCTTGAAATTGATGCTTTGAATGCCATATTGGCTCAGAACAAAGTGTTGACTCAGTAAGTCAACATGATTTCTCAAAGTCTGAATGGATGGCAAAATGCATCCAACAGTACTAAAGAGGCAGCTTCTGAAGAAGCTTATGATCCTGAGAACCCTGCAATAGTAGAGGTAAATTACATGGGTGAATCTTATGGAAATACCTATAATTCATCACGGAGAAATCATTCAAATTTCTCATGGAAGGATCAACAAAAGCCTCAACAAGGCTTTAATAATGGTGGAAGAAACAGGCTAAGCAATAACAAGCCTTTTCCATTATCTTCTCAGCAACAGACAGAGAATTCTGAGCAGAGCCCCTCTAATTTAGCAAATTTAGTCTCTGATCTGTCTAAGGCCACTTTAAGTTTCATGAGTGAAACAAGGTCCTCCATCAGAAATTTGGAGGCACAAGTGGGCCAGCTGAGTAAGAAAGTCACTGAAACTCCTCCTAGTATTCTCCCAAGCAAAACAGAAGAACATCCAAAAGGAGAGTGCAAGGCCATTGATGTAATCAATATGGTCGAATGCACAAGGGAGGAGAAGGATGAAAATCCTAGTGAGGAAGACCTCCTGGGACGTCTCTCAAACAAGAAGGAGTTCCCTATTAAGGACCTAAAGGAATCTGAGGCTCATATAGAGACCATAGAGATTCCACTAAATCTCCTTCTGCCATTCATGAGCTCTGAAGACTATTCTCCCTCAGAAGAGGATGAAGATGTGACTGGAGAGCAAGTTGCTCAATATCTAGGAGCCATCATGAAGCTGAATGCCAAGTTGTTTGGTAATGAGACTTGGGAAGGTGAACCTCCTTTGCTCATTAGTGAACTAGATACATGGGTTCAGAAAACTTTACCTCAAAAGAGACAAGATCCTGGTAAATTCTTAATACCCTGTACCATAGGCACCATGACCTTTAACAAGGCTCTGTGTGACCTGGGGTCAGGCATAAATCTTATGCCACTCTATGTAATAGAGAAACTAGGGATCATTGAGGTACAGCCTGCCATATTCTCATTACAAATGGCAGACAAGTTAGTAAGACAAGCTTATGGATTGGTAGAGGACGTGCTAGTGAAGGTTGAAGGCCTTTACATCCCTGCTGATTTCATAATCTTAGACACTAGGAAGGAGGAGGATGAATGCATCATCCTTGGGAGACCTTTCCTGGCTATAGCAGGAGCTGTGATAGATGTTAACAGAGGAGAATTAGTCATTCAATTGAATAGGGACTACCTTGTGTTTAAGACCCAAGGGTGCTCTTCTATAAACATGAAAAAGAGGCACAATAAGCTTCTCTCAGTACGGAGTCAAAAAGAGCCCCCACAGTCAACTCTAAGTTTGGTGTTGGGAGGCCACAACCAAAATCTAAGTTTGGTGTTGAGAAGCCCCCACATTCAAACTCTAAGTTTGGTGTTGGGAGGCCCTCATCATGCTCTGAACATCTGTGAGGCTCCATGAGAGCCCACTGTCAAGCTAGTGACATTAAAAGAGCGCTTGTTGGGAGGCAAACCAATTTTTATTTATCTAATTTTATTTTTATTTAATTGTTATTTTGTGTTTTAGTAGGTTCATGATCATGTGGAGTCACGAAAAAAAATATTAAAATTAAAAACAGAATCAAAAACAGCAGAAGAAAAATCACACCCTGGAGGAAGGACTTACTGGTGTTTAAACGCCAGTAAGGAGAATCTAGCTGGCGTTCAATGCCAGAACAGAGCATGGATTTGGCGCTGAACACCAGAAACAAGCAACATCCTGGCGTTTGAACGCCAGGAATATGCCTTGAGGAAAGCTGGCGCTGAACGCTAGTAACAAGCATGGAACTGGCGTTCAACGCCAGAAACATGCTGCACATGGGCGTTGAACGCCCAGAATGAGCATCACTTCGGCGTCTAAATGCCAGAATTGCTTGCAAAGGCATTTTACATGCCTAATTGGTGCAGGGATGTAAATCCTTGACACCTCAGGATCTGTGGACCCCACAGGATCCCCACCTACTATATTCTCACCTTACCTCCTAATAATCCTATAACACACTTTCCCAAAAACCCTTCACCAATCACCTCAATCTCTCTTCCCAATTACCCCCTTCACCACTCACATCCTTCCACTCTTTCCCGTAAACACACCTACCTTTAAATTCAAATTTCTTTCCCACCGAAACCCACCCTAAATGGCCGAACCTACCCCCTCTCCTCTCCCTATATAACCCTTCCATTCTCCTTAATTTTCACACAACACAAACCTCTTAATCTCTTTCTTGGCTGAATACACCTCTCCCCCTCTCCTCCATATTTTCTTCTTCTTCTTCTTCTTTTCTTTCTTCTCTTGCTCGAGGGCGAGCAATATTTTAAGTTTGTTGTGGTAAAAGCATAAGCTTTTTATTTTTCCATTACCATTGATGGCACCTAAGGCCGGAGAATCCTCTAGAAAAGGGAAAGGGAAGACAAAAGCTTCCACCTTCGAGTCATGGGAGATGGAAAGATTCATCTCCAAAGCCCATCAAAACCACTTCTATGATGTTATGGCCAAGAAGAAGGTGATCCCCGAGGTCCCTTTCAAGCTCAAGAAAAATGAGTACCCGGAGATCCGACATGAGATCCAAAGAAGAGGTTGGAAAGTTCTAACCAACCCCATCCAACAAGTCGGAATCTTAATGGTTCAAGAGTTCTATGCCAATGCATGGATCACTAGGAATCATGATCAAAGTAAGAACCCGAACCCAAAGAATTATCTTACAATGGTTCGGGGGAAATACTTAGATTTTAGTCCGGAAAATGTGAGGTTGGCGTTCAACTTACCCATGATGCAAGGAGATGCACGCTCCTACACTAGAAGGGTCAACTTTAATCAAAGGTTGGACCAAGTCCTTATGGACATATGTGTGGAAGAAGCTCAATGGAAAAGAGGCTCCAAAGGCAAGCCAGTTCAACTAAGAAGACTGGACCTCAAGCCTGTGGCTAGAGGATGGTTGGAGTTCATTCAACGCACCATCATCCCCACTAGCAACCGATCTGAAGTTACTGTGGATCGGGCCATCATGATTCATAGAATCATGATTGGAGAGGAAGTAGAAGTTCATGAAGTCATCTCCCATGAATTCTACAAAATAGCCGATAAGTCCTCTACTTTGGCAAGGCTAGCTTTTCCTCATTTTATTTGCCATCTATGTTACTCAGCTGGAGTTATCATAGAAGGAAACATTCTCATTGAGGAGGACAAGCCCATCACTAAGAAAAAGATGGAGCAAACAAGAGAGCCCACTCATGGAACCCAAGAGACGCATGAGGACGCTCATCACCAAGAAATCCCGAAGATGCCTCAAGGGATGCACTTTCCTCCCAACAACTATTGGGAACAACTCAACACTTCCTTAGAAGATTTGAGTTACAATGTGGATCAATTAAGGGTGGAACATCAAGAGCACACCATCATTCTCTATGAAATTAGAGAAGATCAAAGAGCAATGAGGGAGGAGCAATAAAGGCAAGGAAGAGACATAGAAGAACTCAAGGACATCATTGGTTCTTCAAGAAGAAAGCGCCACCATCACTAAGGTGGATTCATTCCTTGTTCTTATTTTTTTCTGTTTTTCGGTTTTTATGCTTATTATGTCATCTATATTTGTGTCTCTACTTCATGATCATTAGTGTTTAGTAACTATGTCTTAAAGTTATAAATAAATTCCATGAATCCTTCACCTCTCTTAAAAGAAAAATGTTTCTAATTCAAAAGAACAAGAAGTACATGATTTTCGAATTAATTATATTGATGTGGTGACAGTACTTTTTGTTTTCTGAATGAATGATTAAACAGTGCATATTTTTGATCTTGTTGTTTATGAATGTTAAAATTGCTGGCTCTTGAAAGAATGATGAACAAAGAAAAATGTTATTGACAATCTGGAAAATCATGAAATTGATTCTTGAAGCAAGAAAAAGCAGTGAAAAAGCAAAAGCTTGCGAAAAAAAATTGGCGAAAAAAATAGAAAGAAAAAGAAAAAGCAAGCAGAAAAAGCCAATAGCCCTTAAAACCAAAAGGCAAGGGTAAAAAGGATCCAAGGTTTTGAGCATCAATGGATAGAAGGGCCCAAGGAAATAAAATCCAGGCCTAAGCGGCTAAATCAAGCTGTCCCTGACCATGTGCTTGTGGCATGCAGGTCCAAGTGAAAATCTTGAGACTGAGTGGTTAAAGTCGTGATCCAAAGCAAAAAGAGTGTGCTTAAGAGCTCTGGACACCTCTAACTGGGGACTCTAGCAAAGCTGAGTCATAATCTGAAAAGGTTCACCCAGTCATGTGTCTGTGGAATTTATGTATCCGGTGGTAATACTGGAAAACAAAATGCTTAAAGCCACGGCCAAGACTCATAAAAGTAGTTGTGTTCAAGAATCAACAAACTTAACTAGGAGAATCAATAACACTATCTGAAATTCTAAGTTCCTATAGAAGCCAATCATTCTTAACTTCAAAGGAAAAAGTGAAATGCCAAAACTGTTCAGAAGCAAAAAGCTACAAGTCCCGCTCATCTAATTAGAATTAATATTCATTGATATTTTGGGATTTATAGTATATTCTCTTCTTTTTATCCTAATTGATTTTCAGTTGCTTGGGGACAAGCAACAACTTAAGTTTGGTGTTGTGATGAGCGGATAATTTATACGCTTTTTGGCATTGTTTTTAGGTAGTTTTTAGTATGATCTAGTTAATTTTAGGGATGTTTTCATTAGTTTTTATGCTAAATTCACATTTCTGGACTTTACTATGAGTTTGTGTGTTTTTCTGTGATTTCAGGTATTTTCTGGATGAAATTGAGGGACCTAAGCAAAACTCTAATAGGAGGCTGACAAAGGACTGCTAATGCTGTTGGAATCTGAACTCCCTACACTCAAAATGGATTTTCTGGAGCTATAGAACTCTAAATAGCACGCTCTCAACGGCGTTGGAAAGTAGACATTCAGAGCTTTCCAGAAATATAATACTCCATACTTTATTCGAGATTTGAAGACGTAAACTGGTGCTCAACGCCAGTTTCATGCTGCATTCTGGAGTCAAACGCCAGAAACACGTCACGAACCAGAATTGAACGCCCAAAACACGTTACAACTTGGCGTTCAACTCCAAGAGAAGCCTCAGCTCGTGGATAGATCAAGCTCAGCCCAAGCACACACCAAGTGGGCCCCAGAAGTGAATTTATGCATCAATTACTTACCTTTGTAAACCCTAGTAGCTAGTTTAGTATAAAGAGAACTTTTTACTAGTTTATTAGATATCTTTGATTGTATTATTCAATCTTTAGACGTTTAGTTCTTAGATCTGGGGCTGGCCATTCGGCCATGCCTGGACCTTTCACTTATGTATTTTCAACGGTGGAGTTTCTACACACCATAGATTAAGGGTGTGGAGCTCTGCTGTACCTCAAGTTTTAATGCAATTACTACTATCTTCTATCCAATTCGATTTACTCCTGTTCTAAGATATTCGTTGCACTTCAACTTGATGAATGTGATGATCCATGACACTCATCATCATTCTCACCTATGAACGCACGTGACTGACATCCACTTCCGTTCTACCTTAGACCGGGCGCATATCTCTTGGATTCCTTGATCAGAATCTTCGTGGTATAAGCTAGAATTGATGGCGGCATTCATGGGAATCCGGAAAGTCTAACCTTGTCTATGGTATTCTGAGTAGGATTCCGGGATTGAATGACTGTGACGAGCTTCAAACTCCTGAAGGCTAGGCGTTAGTGACAGACGCAAAAGAATCACTGGATTCTATTCCAACCTGATTGAGAATTGACAGATGATTAGCCGTGCTGTGATAGAGCATTTGGACCATTTTCACTGAGAGGATGGGATGTAGCCATTGACAACGGTGATGCCCTACATACAGCTTGCTATAGAAAGCAGTGATAAAAAACTGGAAGGAAGAAGTAGAAAAGCAAAGATTCAGAAGGAACATAGCACCTCCATACACCTATCTGAATTTCCCACCATTGAATTACATGAGTAACTTTATCTTTATTTTCTATTTATTTTATTATCATTATTTAAACCAATAATCTCTTAACCCTTTTAAATCTGCCTGACTGGGATTTACAAGATGACCATAGCTTGCTTCATACCAACAATCTCTGTGGGATTGACCCTTACTCACGTAAGGTACACTTGCTGGTTAGCTGTGTGGAGTTGTGACAAAGTGTGATTCATGTTTAAGAGCACAAAGTCTTTGGAGCCATTGTTGATGATCACAATTTCGTCCACCACTTGACAATGGCTCTCATGGAGCTAGGGCTGGCAATTCATACCCTACCCGCGGGTACCCAACTCGGTCCAACCCGTTCGGGTAGGGTAGGCTACCCTACCCGCAGCGGGTAGTATAGGGTACGGTCCGGGTATGCCTGCGGGTAGGGTAGGGTACGGGTTTAGGGTGTACCCTACCCTACCCTACCCGCACCTCACATATAACACATATTTTATAAAAAATCTCTCTATATAGTGAAGGAAGTGAGACTTGAACCCACAACCTTTCTTATGTAATGACTTATAATAAGTGAACAACCACTAAACTAGTTAGTTAATTTAGTAATTTAGAGCATTATTTTTTTATTTTTTATGTTATTAATACGTATAAAATTCGAAATAATTGAATTTTATATTTACTTTGAAAAAATTTGATATTTCTGCAGGTAGGGTAGGATAGGGTAGGGTTTAGAATTTTAGGGTGCGGGTAGGGTTAGGGTTGAGAGATTCTCAACCCGCGGGTAGGTAGGGTAGAGTTTTAATGAAATTTTCAACCCGCGGGTAAGGTTAGGGTAGGGTCCAAACCCTATCCTACCCTACCCATTGCCAGCCCTACATGGAGCCTCACAGATGTTTAGAGCATGATGAGGGCCTCCCAACACCAAACTTAGAGTTTGAATGTGGGGGCTTCTCAACAACAAACTTAGAGTTTGGTTGTGGCCTCTGGTGGACGAAATTGTGATCATCAATGTTGTATTCTTTGTTGTTGTATGGAATAATTATAATGGCTCTTTGCTATGTGTGGAAACAACTCCGTTCAACTAACCAGCAAGTGTACTGGGTCGTCCAAGTAATAAACCTTACGTGAGTAAGGGTCGATCCCACAGAGATTGTTGGTATGAAGCAAGTTATGGTAATCTTGTAAATCTTAGTCAGGCGGATAATAATTGATTATGGATTTTTGAATAATAATAAATAATAAACAGAAAATAAAGATAATTAAAATAGGATAGAAATACTTATGTAAATTAATGGTGGGAATTTTAGATAGGCGTATGGAGATACTGTGCCCTTTCTTTTTCTACTTACCTACTTCTTCCTTCCAGTACTTTCATTCCTTCCTATGGCAAGCTGTATGTAGGGCATCACCGTTGTCAATGGCTACATCCCATCCTCTCAGTGAAAAAGGTCCAAATGCTCTGTCACAACATGGCTAATCATCTGTCGGTTCTCAATTAGGTTGGAATAGAATCCCTTGATTCTTTTGCGTCTGTCACTAACGCCCAGCCTTCAGGAGTTTGAAGCTCGTCACAGTCATTCAATCCCAGAATCCTACTCGGAATACCACAGACAAGGTTTAGAATTTCCGGATTCTCATGAATGCCGCCATCAATCTAGCTTATACCACGAAGATTTTGTTTAAGGAATCTAAGAGATACGCGCCCGGCCTAAGGTAGAACGGAAGTGGTTGTCAATCACGCGCGTTCATAGGTGAGAATGATGATGAGTGTCACGATCATCACATTCATCAAGTTGAAGTACAACGAATATCTTAGAATAGGAATAAAGAGAATTGAATAGGAAATAGTAGTAATTGCATTAAAACTTGAGGTACTGCAAAGCTCCACACCCTTAATCTATGGTGTGTAGAAACTCCACCGTTGAAAATACATAAGTGAAAGGTTCAGGCATGGCCGAATGGCCAGCCCCCCAAAATGTGATCAATAGTCTCCTCAGATGAAGAATAAAATAAAACTGAGACCAAAGATGTCTAATACAATAGTAAATTATCCTATTTATACTAGACTAGCTACTAGGATTTACATGAGTAAGTAATTGATGCATAAATCCACTTCCGGGGCCCACTTGGTGTGTGTTTGGGCTGAGCTTGATCTATCCACGAGCTGAGGCTTCTTTTGGAGTTGAACGCCAAGTTGTAACGTGTTTTGGGCGTTCAACTCCGGGTCGTGACGTGTTTCTGGCGTTTTACTCCAGACAGCAGCATGGAACTAGCGTTGAGCGCCAGTTTACGTCGTTAATTCCCAAATAAAGTACAGACTATTATATATTGCTGGAAAGTACTGGATGTCTACTTTATAACGCCATTGAGAGCGCACCATTTGGAGTTCTGTAGCTCCAGAAAATCCATTTCGAGTGCAGGGAGGTTAGATTCCAACAGCATCAGCAATCCTTTGTCAGCCTCCTATCAGAATTTTGCTCAAGTCCCTCAATTTCAGCCAGAAATTACCTGAAATCACAGAAAAACACACAAACTCGTAGTAAAGTCCAGAAATGTGAATTTAACATAAAAACTAATGAAAACATCCCTAAAAGTAGCTTGAACTTACTAAAAACTACCTAAAAACAATGCCAAAAAGCGTATAAATTATCCGCTCATCACAACACCAAACTTAAATTGTTGCTTGTCCCCAATCAACTGAAAATCAAATAGTATAAAAAGAAGAGAATATACTATAAATTCCAAAATATCAATGAATATTAATTCTAATTAGATGAGCGGGACTTGTAGCTTTTTGCTTCTGAACAGTTTTGGCATCTCACTTTTTTCTTTGAAGTTTAGAATGATTGGCTTCTCTAGGAAATTAGAATTTCGGATAGTGTTATTGACTTTCCTAGTTAAGTATATTGATTCTTGAACACAGCTACTTATGAGTCTTGGCGGTGGCCCTAAGCACTTTGTTTTCCAGTATTACCACCGGATACATAAATGCCACAGAAACATGACTGGGTGAACCTTTTCAGATTGTGACTCAGCTTTGCTAGAGTCCCCAATTAGAGGTGTCCAGAGCTCTTATTAAGCACACTCTTTTTGCTTTAGATCACGACTTTAACCACTCGGTCTCAAGCTTTTCACTGTGACCTTCATGACACAAGCACATGGTTAGGGACAGCTTGATTTAGCCGCTTAGGCATGGATTTTATTTCCTTGGGCCCTCCTATCCATTGATGCTCAAAGCCTTGGATCCTTTTTACCCTTGCCTTTTGGTTTTAAGGGCTATTGGCTTTTTTTGCTTGCTATTTCTTTTTCTTTCTATTATTTTTTTTCGCAAGCTTTTGCTTTTTTCACTGTTTTTTCTTGCTTCAAGAATCAATTTTATGATTTTTTAGATCATCAATAACATTTTTCTTTGTTCATCATTCTTTCAAGAGCCAACAATTTTAACATTCATAAACAACAAGATCAAAAATATGCATTGTTCAAGCATTCATTCAGAAAACAAAAAGTATTGTCACCACATCAATATAATTAAACTAAATTCAAAGATAAATTCGAAATTCATGTACTTCTTGTTCTTTTGAATTAAAACATTTTTCATTTAAGAGAAGTAAAGGATTCATGGAATTATTCATAACTTTAAGACATAGTTACTAACTACTAATGATCATGAAGTAGAGACACAAAACATAGGTAAACATATAAAAACCGAAAAGCAGAAAAAAATAAGAACAAGGAATGAATCCACCTTAGTGGCGTCTTCTTCTTGAAGGACCAACAATGTCCTTAAGCTCTTCTATGTCCCTTCCTTGCCTTTGTTGCTCCTCCCTCATTTCTCTTTGATCTTCTCTTATTTCATGGAGAATGATAGAGTGCTCATGATGTTCCACCCTTAATTGTTCCATATTGTAGCTCAAATCTTCTAGGGAAGTGTTGAGTTGTTCCCAATAGTTGCTGGGAGGAAAGTGCATCCCTTGAGGCATCTCAGGAATTTCTTGATGATGAGCTTCCTCATGCATCTCTTGAGATCCGTGGAGGGTCTCTCTTGCTTGCTCTATCCTCTTCTTGGTGATGGGCTTATCCTCTTCAATGAGGATGTCTCCTTCTATGATAACTCCAGCTGAGTAACATAGATGGCAAATAAAGATGAGGAAAAGCTAGCCTTGCCATGGTGGAGGACTTTTCGACTATTTTGTAGAATTCATGGGAGATGACTTCATGAACTTCTACTTCCTCTCCAATCATGATGCTATGAATCATGATGGCCCGATCCACAGTAACTTCAGATCGGTTGCTAATGGGGATGATGGAACGTTGAATGAACTCTAACCACCTTCTAGCCACAGGCTTGAGGTCCAGTCTTCTTAGTTGAACCGGCTTGCCTTTGGAGTCTCTTTTCCATTGAGCTCCTTCCACACATATGTCCATAAGGACTTGGTCCAACCTTTGATTAAAGTTGACCCTTCTAGTGTAGGGGCGTTCATCTCCTTGCATCATGGGCAAGTGGAATGCCAACCTCACATTTTCCGGACTAAAATCTAAGTATTTCCCCTGAACCATTGTGAGATAATTCTTTGGACTCGGATTCACACTTTGATCATGGTTCCTAGTGATCCATGCATTGGCATAGAACTCTTGAACCATTAAGATTCTGACTTGTTGCATGGGGTTGGTTAGGACTTCCCAACCTCTTCTTCGGATTTCATGTCGGATCTCCGGATACTCATTTTTCTTGAGTTTGAAAGGGACCTCAGGGATCACCTTCTTTTTTGCCACAACATCATAGAAGTGGTCTTGATGGCTTTTGGAGATGAATCTTTCCATCTCCCATGAATCGGAGGTGGAAGCTTTTGTCTTCCTTTTTCCTTTTCTAGAGGATTCTCTGGCCTTAGGTGCCATTGATGGTAATGGAAAAACAAAAAGATTATGCTTTGACCATACCAAACTTAAAATATTGCTCGCCCTCGAGCAAGAGAAGAAAGAAGAGAAGAAGAAGAAGAAGAAAATATGGAGGAGAGTGAGGGAAGGTGTTTCGGCCAAGGTGTAGAAGAGGGGGTTTGTGTTGTGTGAAAATGAAGTAGAATGGAAGGGTATATATAGGGAGGGAAGTGGGTGTAGTTTCGGTCATATAGGGTGGGTTTGGGTGGGAAAGATTTTTGAATTTTGAATGTAGGTGGGGTTTATGGGGAAGAGTGGATGGATGTGAGTGGTGAAGGGGGTAACTGGGAAGAGAGATTGAAGTTGTTGGGAAGTGTGTTTATAGGGAGGAGAGAATGAATAGTGAGAAGAGGGGAGAATATGTTAGGTGGGGATCCTGTGGGGTCCACAGATCCTGAGATGATCCTGTGGGGTCAACAGATCCTGAGGTGTCAAGGATTTACATCCTTGCACCAATTAGGCATGTAAAATGCCTTTGCACACCATTCTGGCGTTTAAACGCCGAAGTGATGCACACTCTGGGCGTTCAACGCCCATGTGTAGCATGTTTCTGGCGTTGAACGCCAGTTCCATGCTTGTTACTGGCGTTCAGCGCCAGCTTTCCTCAAGGCACATTCCTGGCGTTTAAACACCAAGATGTTGCTTGTTTCTGGCGTTCAGCGCCAGAAACATGCTCTGTTCTAGCGTTGAACGCCAGCCAGATGCACCTTACTGGCGTTTAAACGCTAGTAAGTCCTTCCTCCAGGGTATGATTTTTCTTTTGCTGTTTTTGATTCTTTTTTTAATTTTAGTATTTTTTTCGTGACTCCAGATGATCATGAACCTAATAAAACACAAAATAACAATAAAATAAAATTAAAATTAGATATATAAAAATTTGGTTGCCTCCCAACAAGTGCTTCTTTAGTGTCATTAGCTTGATAGTGGGCTCTCATGGAGCCTCACAGATATTCAGAGCATGATGAGGGCCTTCCAACACCAAACTTAGAGTTTGAATGAGGGGGCTTCTCAACACCAAACTTAGAGTTTGGTTGTGGCCTCCCAACACCAAACTTAGAGTTTGACTATGGGGGCTCTTTTTGACTCTGTACTGAGAGAAGCTTTTCATGCTTCCTCTCCATGGTTGCAGAGGAAGGTCCTTGAGCTTTAAACACAAGGTAGCCCCATTCAATTGAAGGACTAATTCTCCTCTGCTAACATCAATCACAGCTTCTGCTGTGGCTAGGAAGGGTCTTCCAAGGATGATGCATTCATCTTCTTCCTTCCTAGTGTCTAAGATTATGAAATCAGTAGGGATGTAAAGGCCTTCAACCTTTACTAACACGTCCTCTACTAATCCATAAGCTTGTCTTACTGACTTGTCTGCCAATTGAAGTGAGAATAGGGCAGGTTGTACCTCAATGATCCCTAGTTTCTCCATTACAGAGAGTGGCATAAGATTTATGCCTGACCCCAGGTCACACAGAGCCTTGTTAAAGGTCATGGTGCCTATGGTACAGGGTATTAAGAATTTACCAGGATCTTGTCTCTTTTGAGGTAGAGTTTTCTGAATCCATGTATCTAGTTCACTAATGAGTAAGGGGGATTCACCTTCCCAAGTCTCATTACCAAATAACTTGGCATTCAGCTTCATGATAGCTCCTAGATATTGAGCAACTTGCTCTCCAGTTACATCTTCATCCTCTTCTGAGGAGGAATAGTCTTCAGAGCTCATGAATGGCAGAAGGAGATTTAGTGGAATTTCTATGGTCTCTATATGAGCCTCAGATTCCTTTAGGTCCTCAATAGGGAACTCCTTCTTGCCTGAGAGACGTCCCAGGAGGTCTTCCTCACTAGGATTTTCGTCCTTCTCCTCCCTTGTGCATTCAGCCATATTGATTACTTCAATGGCCTTGCAATCTCCTTTTGGATTCTCTTCTGTATTGCTTGGGAGAATACTGAGAGGAGCTTCAATGACTTTCTTACTCAGCTGGCCCACTTGTACCTCCAAATTTCTGATGGAGGACCTTGTTTCACTCATGAAACTTAAGGTGGCCTTAGACAGATCAGAGACTATATTTGCTAAGTTAGAGGGGCTCTGTTCAGAATTCTCTGTCTGTTGCTGAGAAGCTGATGGAAAAGGCTTGCTATTGCTGAGCCTGTTTCTTCCACCATTATTAAAGCTTTGTTGAGGCTTTTGTTGATCCTTCCATGAGAAATTTGGATGATTTCTCCATGATGAGTTATTGGTGTTTCCATAAGGTTCACCCATGTAATTAACCTCTGCCATTGCAGGGTTCTCAAGATCATAAGCTTCTTTAGAAGCTGCCTCTTTTGTACTGTTGCATGCATTTTGCCATCCATTCAGACTTTGAGAGATCATGTTGACTTGCTGAGTTAACACTTTGTTCTGAGCCAATATGGCATTCAGAGTATCAATTTCAAGAACTCCCTTCCACTGAGGCGTCCCATTATTCACAGAATTCCTCTCAGAAGTGTACATGAACTGGTTATTTGCAACCATGTCAATAAGTTCTTGAGCTTCTGCAGGCGTTTTCTTTAGGTGAATGGATCCAACTGCAGAATGGTCCAGTGACATTTTTGAAAACTCAGATAGACCATAATAGAATATATCTAATATGGTCCATTCTAAAAACATTTCAGATGGACACCTTTTGGTCAACTGCTTGTATCTTTCCCAAGCTTCATAGAGGGGTTCACCATCCTTTTGCTTGAAGGTTTGAACATCCACTCTAAGCTTGCTCATCTTTTGAGGAGGAAAGAATTTATCCAAGAAGGCCATGACTAGCTTTTCCCAGGAGTCCAGGCTATCTTTAGGTTGTGAATCCAACCTTGTTCTAGCTCTGTCTCTTACAGCAAAAAGGAAAAGCATGAGCCTGTAGACTTCAGGATCTACTCCGTTCGTCTTTACAGTCTCACAAATTTTCAAGAACTCAGTTAAAAACTGATAAGGATCTTCAGATGGAAGTCCATGAAACCTGCAGTTTTGTTGCATTAAAGCAACTAGCTGAGGTTTCAGCTCAAAATTGTTTGCTCCAATGGCAGGAATAGAGATGCTTCTTCCATCAAATTTGGACGTGGGTTTAGTAAAGTCACCCAGCATCCTCCTTGCATTATTATTATTTTTGGTTGCCATCTCCTTCTCTTGTTTGAAAATTTTTGAAAGGTTGTTTTTGGATTGTTGTAATTTAGCTTCTCTTAGTTTCCACTTCAGAGTCCTTTCAGGTTCTGGATCAGCTTCAACAAGAGTGTCTTTTTCCTTGTTCCTGCTCATATAGGGAAGAAGAGAACAAGAAAAGAAAGAGGAATCCTCTATGTCACAGTATAGAGATTCCTTTATGTTAGTAGAAGAAGAAATGGAATAGGAGTGAAAAAGAATGAATAGTCTGAATAAAGGGTAAAGGTAGGGGCAGTGATTTGAGATGAAGAGAGGTGAAGAGAAGTGTTAGTAAATAAATAAATAAATAAATAGAAGGAGAGATAGAGAATTTCGAAAATAATTTTGAAAAAGTGGTTAGTGATTTTCGAAAATTAAAGATAAGATATGATTAAAATTAAAATTTAAAACAATTAAAAGTAATTTTTTTTTGAAAAAGAGAGAAGTATTTTCGAAAATTAGGGAGGGATAGGTAGTTAGTTGGTTTTGAAAAGGATAAGAAACAAACAAAAAGTCAAATAGTTAGTTGAAAAAGATATTAAAATCAAATTTGAAAAGATAAGAAGATAAGAAGTTAGATAAGATATTTTGAAATCAAATTTTTGAAAAAGATAAAATTTTGAAAAAAAAGATATGATAAAAAGATAAGATATAAAAGATATGATAAGATATGTTTGAAAAAGATTTATTTTTTTTTAAATTAAAATTAATTACTTTACTAACAAGAAACTACAAGATAAGATTCTAGAATTAAAGATTGAACCTTTCTTAATAAGAAAGTAACAAACTTCAAATTTTTGAATCAATCTCATTAATTGTTAGTGTAGTTTCGAAAATATGATATAAAGATAAGAAAAAGATTTTGAAAATATTTTGAAAAAGATTTTTGGAGTTTTCGAAAAAAAGGAAAAATGGAAAAAATATGATTTTTGAAAAAGATTTTGAAAAGATAGGATTTTTTTAAAATTGAAAATTTGACTTGACTTGTAAGAAACAACTAATTTTAAAAATTTTTGACCAAATCAACCCAAAATTTCAAAAATTTGGAGGAAAATAAGAAAAAGATAAATTCTTTATTTTTGAAATTTTAATAATGAGAGAGAAAAACACAATTATGACCCAAAACATGAAAATTTTGGATCAAAACACATGATGCATGCAAGAACACTATGAAGATCATGATGAACATCAAGAACATATTTTTTGAAAAATTTTTGATGCAAAGAAAACATGCAAGACACCAAACTTAGAAATTTTTAATGCTTGGAAAATATGTATGCAAAGATGCACATGAAAAACAACAAAAGACACAAAATAAGAAATCATCAAGATCAAACAAGAAGTCTTACCAAGAACAACTTGAAGATCATGAAGAACACCATGAATGCATGAATTTTTCGAAAAAATGCAAGAACAATATGAATATGCAATTGACACCAAACTTAAAAATTGACTCAAGACTTGAATAAGAAACACAAAATATTTTTTATTTTTATGATTTTATGATTTTTTTGTATTTTTATTATTTTTTTTCGAAAATTATATTTTAAGAAAACGACAATAAAGAAAAGTTTTTGAAAGATTTTTGAAAACTTTTTTGAAAAGAAAATAAAAAGAAAATTACCTAATCTGAGCAACAAGATGAACCGTCAGTTGTCCATACTCGAACAATCCCCGGCAACGGCGCCAAAAACTTGGTGGACGAAATTGTGATCATCAATGTTGTATTCTTTGTTGTTGTATGGAATAATTATAATGGCTCTTTGCTATGTGTGGACACAACTCCCTTCAACTAACCAGCAAGTGTACTGGGTCGTCCAAGTAATAAACCTTACGTGAGTAAGGGTCGATCCCACAAAGATTGTTGGTATGAAGCAAGCTATGGTCATCTTGTAAATCTCAGTCAGGCGGATAATAATTGATTATGGATTTTTGAATAATAATAAATAATAAATAGAAAATAAAGATAATTAAAATAGGATAGAAATACTTATGTAAATTAATGGTGGGAATTTCAGATAGGCGTATGGAGATACTGTGCCCTTTCTTTTTCTACTTTCCTACTTCTTCCTTCCAGTACTTTCATTCCTTCCTATGGCAAGCTGTATGTAGGGCATCACTGTTGTCAATGGCTACATCCCATCCTCTCAGTGAAAAAGGTCCAAATGCTCTGTCACAGCATGGCTAATCATCTGTCGGTTCTCAATCAGGTTGGAATAGAATCCCTTGATTCTTTTGCGTCTGTCACTAACGCGCAGCCTTCAGGAGTTTGAAGCTCGTCACAGTCATTCAATCCCAGAATCCTACTCGGAATACCACAGACAAGGTTTATACTTTCCGGATTCTCATGAATGCCGCCATCAATCTAGCTTATACCATGAAGATTCTGTTTAAGGAATCTAAGAGATACACGCCCGGCCTAAGGTAGAACGGAAGTGGTTGTCAATCATGCGCGTTCATAGGTGAGAATGATGATGAGTGTCACGGATCATCACATTCATCAAGTTGAAGTGCAACGAATATCTTAGAATATGAATAAAGAGAATTGAATAGGAAATAGTAGTAATTGCATTAAAACTTGAGGTACAGCAAAGCTCCACACCCTTAATCTATGGTGTGTAGAAACTCCACCGTTGAAAGTACATAAGTGAAAGGTTCAGGCATGGCCGAATGGCCAGCCCCCCAAAACGTGATCAATAGTCTCCTCAGATGAAGAATAAAATAAAACTGAGACCAAAGATGTCTAATACAATAGTAAATTATCCTATTTATACTAGACTAGCTACTAGGGTTTACATGAGTAAGTAATTGATGCATAAATCCACTTCCGGGGCCCACTTGGTGTGTGTTTGGGCTGAGCTTGATCTATCCACGAGCTGAGGCTTCTTTTGGAGTTGAACGCCAAGTTGTAACGTGTTTTGGGCGTTCAACTCCGGGTCGTGACGTGTTTCTGGCGTTTTACTCTAGACAGCAACATGGAACTGGCGTTGAGCGCCAGTTTACGTCGTCAATTCCCGAATAAAGTATGAACTATTATATATTGCTGGAAAGCTCTGGATGTCTACTTTTTAACGCCATTGAGAGAGCGCCATTTAAAGTTTTGTAACTCCAGAAAATCCATTTCGAGTGCAGGAAGGTCAGATTCCAACAGCATCAGCAGTCCTTTGTCAGCCTCCTATCAGAATTTTGCTCAAGTCTCTCAATTTCAGCCAGAAATTACTTGAAATCACAGAAAAACACACAAACTCGTAGTAAAGTCTAGAAATGTGAATTTAACATAAAAACTAATGAAAACATCCCTAAAAGTAGCTTGAACTTACTAAAAACTACCTAAAAATAATGCCAAAAAGCATATAAATTATCCGCTCATCAGCCTCCCAACACCAAACTTAGAGTTTGATTGTGGGGGCTTTGTTTGACTCTATATTAAGAGAAACTTACTGTGCCTCTTTTCCATGTTTACATAAGAACACTCTTGGGTCTTAAACACAAGGTTGTCCCCATTCAATTGAAGGACTAGCTCTCCTCTGTCAACATCAATCACAGCTCCTGCTGTGGCTAGGAAAGGTCTTCCAAGGATGATGCATTCATCCTCCTCCTTCCTAGTGTCTAAGATTATGAAATCAACAGGGATGTAAAGGCCTTCAACCTTCACTAACACGTCCTCTACCAATCCATAAGCTTGTCTTACTGACTTGTCTGCCATTTGTAATGAGAATATGGCAGGCTGTACCTCAATGATCCCTAGTTTCTCTATTAAGAGAGTGGCATAAGATTTATGCTTGACCCCAGGTCACATAGAGCCTTGTTAAAGGTCATGGTGCCTATGGTACAGGGTATTAAGAATTTGCCAGGATCTTGTCTCTTTTGAGGTAATGTTTGCTAAACCCATGTATCTAGTTCACTAATGAGCAAGGGAGGTTCACCTTCCCAAGTCTCATTACCAAACAACTTGGCATTCAGCTTCATGATAGCTCCTAAATATTGAGCAACTTGCTCTCCAGTTACATCTTCATCCTCTTCAAAGGAAGAATAGTCTTCAGAGCTCATGAATGGCAGAAGGAGGTTTAATGGAATCTCTATGGTCTCTATATGAGCCTCAGATTCCTTTAGGTCCTCAATAAGGGACTCCTTCTTGCTCAGAGGATGTCCCAGGAGGTCTTCCTCACTAGGATTTTAGTCCTTTCCTCCCTCTCTGCATTCGGCCATATTGACTATATCAATGACCTTGTACTCTGTCTTTGGATTCTCTTCTGTATTGCTTGGGAGAGTACTAGGAGGAGTTTCAGTTACTTTCTTACTCAGCTGGCCCACTTGTGCCTCCAAATTTCTGATGGAGGACATTGTTTCACTCATGAAACTTAAAGTGACCTTAGACAGATCAGAGACTATATTTTCTAAATTAAAGGAGCTCTACTCAGAATTCTCTATCTATTGCTGAGAAGATGATAGAAAAGGCTTGCTATTGCTAAACCTGTTTCTTCCACCATTATTAAAGCCTTGTTGAGGCTTTTGTTGATCCTTCCATGAGAAATTTGGATGATTTCTTCATGATGAATTATAGGTGTTTCCATAAGGTTCACCCATGTAATTTACCTCTGCCATTGTAGGGTTCTCAGGATCATAAGCTTCTTCTTCAGAAGATGCCTCTTTAGTAATGTTGGATGCATTTTGCCATCCATTCAGACTTTGAGAAATCATGTTGACTTGCTGAGTCAACACTTTGTTCTGAGCCAATATGGCATTCAGAGCATCAATTTTAAGAACTCCCTTCCTCTGAGGCGTCCCATTATTCACGAAATTCCTCTCAGAAGTGTACATGAATTGGTTATTTGCAACCATGTCAATAAGTTCTTGAGCTTCTGCAGGCGTTTTCTTTAGGTGAATGGATCCACCTGCAGAATGGTCCAATGACATTTTGGAAAACTCAGATAGACCATTATAGAATATATCTAATATGGTCCATTCTGAAAATATGTTAGAAGGACACTTTTTGGTCATCTGCTTGAATCTTTCCCAAGCTTCATAGAGGGATTCACCATCTTTTTGCTTGAAGGTCTGAATATCCACTCTAAGCTTGCTCAGCTTTTGAGGAGGAAATAATTTATCCAAGAAGGCCAACCATGTTCTAGCTCTGTCTTTAGGTTGTGAGTCCCAGGAGTCCAGGCTATCTTTAGGTTGTGAGTCCAACCATGTTCTAGCTCTGTCTCTTACAGCAAAAGGGAAAAGCATGAGCCTATAGACTTCAGGATCTACTCTATTCGTCTTAACAGTCTCACAAATCTGCAAGAACTCAGTTAAAAACTGGTAAGGATCTTCATATGGAAGTCCATGAAACTTGCAGTTCTGTTGCATTAAAGCAACTAATTGAGGTTTCAGCTCAAAATTGTTTGCTCCAATGGCAGGAATTTAGATGCTTCTTCCATCAAACTTGGACGTGGGTTTAGTAAAATCACCAAGCATCCTCCTTGCATTATTGTTGTTGGGTTCGGCTGCCATCTCCTTCTCTTGCTCAAAAATTTCAGAAAGGTTGCCTCTGGATTGTTGTAATTTAGCTTCTCTTAGTTTTCTCTTCAGAGTCCTTTCAGGTTCAGGATCAGCTTCAACAAGAGTACTTTTTTCCTTGTTCCTGCTCATATGAAAGAGAAGAGAACAAGAAAAGAAGAGGAATCCTCTATGTCACAGTAAAGAGGATCCTTATTATTAGTAGAAGAAGAAAAGATAAAGAAAGGAGAATCCAAACACAAGGGTAAGGATAGAGGCAGCGATTGGAGATGAAGAGAGGTAAAGAGAAGTGTTAGTAAATGAATAAATAAATAGAAGAAGATGAGAGAGAGAATTCAAAAATTAATTTTAAAAAGGAGTTATGATTTTCGAAAATTAAAGATGAGATAGAATTAAAATTAAAATTAAAAACAATTAGTTAATTAAAAAGAATTTTTTTTTTGAAAAAGGATGAGATATTTTTGAAAAATTGATAGGAAAAATTAGTTAGATGGTTTTGAAAAAGATAAGAAACAAATAAAAAGTCAATTGGTTAGTTGAAAAAGATTTGAAAATTAAATTTGAAAAGATAAGAAGATAAGAAGTTAGATAAGATATTTTAAAATCAAATTTTTGAAAAAGATAAAATTTTGAAAAAGATATGATATAAAAGATAGGATAAGATAGATTTAATTATTAAAGTTAAAATTAATTACTTAACTAACAAGAAACTAAAAGATAAGATTCTAGAATTTAAAGATTGAACCTTTCTTAACAAGAAAGTAACAACTTCAAATTTTTGAACTAATCACATTAATTGTTAGCATAATTTTTGAAAATAAAGATAAAATTAAGAAAAAGATTTTTGAAAAACATTTTTAAAAAGAAAATTTTGAAAAATTAATAAGAAAAATGAAAAAGATTAAAAGAGACAGAGGGATGAGAGATGAGAGAGAAAGAGAGAGAGTTTGAGGGTGGGATACACAGAGGGAGGGCTTTAGAGAGTAGACATGGTAAAGATCCTAGGGTTTGGAACAAAGAAGAGTATCAACGCTTGGAACTGGATTCCTTCTCCGTTTTTCTGGACAACTTGCCGGCAGATATATCAAAAAAAGAACTTTATAGTATGTTCAAATGGACAGGCAGGATCATCGACATATACTTATCACGGAAGAACAAAACTGGACACATCTATCTGTTTGCATTTGTACGGTATACTACGAAAGGAGAAGCCTTAAAAGCTGTTGCAGAGATGAACAGTATGATACTGAGAGGTAATAGAATTTTTGTGGGGGAAGAAAAGTATAGAAGGGGATCTCTGAAGCAGAATATGAGGGGCAAGGAAGCGAAGATGATCAACAGGCAGGATACAGGAGAAAGAAATCCACAAATGAGGAGGGACAGAGTAGCCGAAGACAAAGTCGTTAAGAAACCATATGAGGCTCCCAAAAAGGATCCAAATGGTAATGGATGGGAAAAGAAGGTTGAAGTACCAATAGCGAATGAGAATGTAGTCTGGCTACAAAGAAGCATTGTAGGAGGAACAAAATTGGCGATTGATTTTAATGCACTAGAGCAAAAGATTCATAGGGAATGGCCGTGTGTGGTGCAAGTAAAGGAGTTGGGAGCGTATAAAGCAATGCTAACGTTTGACACAATGCTTAGTGCGGAAGAAGCCTACACCTTCAAAATGAATGATTTATTAAAATTGTTCCATAGAGTTTGGAGATGGGATGAGACTGAGAAAAGTGAGTCAAGAAGAGTTTGGTTGGAGTGTTATGGAGTTCCATTACATGCATGGTCAAGGGATACATTCCGCAGGATAGGGGAGCAATGGGGTGAGGTAGTCGCATGCGATAGCCTGACGGAATCGTGTAATTCGTTCAGTGTAGGCAGAGTCTTGATTGATACGTGTAGTCTCAAAATGATTAACGAATGGATACATGTTACAATAGGCACAAGTGGGTTTGACGTCATGGTAAGGGAAGTCGGTGGAGAGGTGTATCAGGAGGAATGTTTCTTGAAATCGAAAAATGATATGAGAGGCAAACACAATTTAGCGGGAGAAGAGGTACAGGAAGAAGGGACTGATGACACTTTGAACTGGGTTGAGGAAAGGAGGGTCGGTGGCTGGGACATGGCGGCAGTGTTGATGATGGTAGATCGCAGGAGCGAGGAACAAGATAAGGGCAGGATGGGAAATTCATATGCAGAATGGGATGAGTGGAACAACAAAAATTCAAATATTCTTAATGAGGGCGCTAATTACACGGCATTAAAGGTGATTCATGATTCTCGGATATCAAGTAATATTAATGAGGATATTGATTCGGAGGATACAGTTTCTACCAATTATGAGGACCGTTATGGAATTCAAATAAATGATAATGCAAATAAGGGTAATGGGCTGGCAATTAATTGGCCCAAGCAGCTTGATACAAGGAATGGAGTGTGGGTGAAGGAAGGAGCCCGTTTTGAATGTGCTGCTGATGGGCCCAACCAGCTTGTTACAAGGAATGGACCTTGGGCTAAGGAAGGAGCCCGATTGAATGAAGCTGCTAATGCCCCTTCTGTCCGGGTGGAGACTGACCCAGATCCCTTGATGACCTGGTAGGAACTCCACGATCTGGGCAAGCACCAGACGCAGACGTCGACTCCTAGCAGCAGGTGGGCAGGCGCGAGGACGAACGGACGGGAGGCGGAACGCGGGCGGCCTGAGGCTGAGGCGAGCAAATCCTCCGCCATGCTAGTCAGCCACGGGAAGCAGCCTCGGAGCGGTGATGTAGCGCTAATGAAGGCTGGGTATAGGAGTGGCGCAGGGGATGTGATGCGAAGCAATAGGGAAGGTGGCAATGGTCAGCTACACGAACCGGAGGACGCTGCATGGGAAATGGTGATTGGGGGAATTGAAGGAAGGAAGATCGCGGTTATAGAAGCCATCAAGGATGATGCAGAGGAACAACAATGGAGGCATGAAATTGGCAGAAATACAGTAGTAATGCAAGCACAAAGGGTATCCTATGACATTGAAGGCTTGGGAATGATGATTGACGTAGCAGCCGCGGGAAACAGTACTGAAAACGGCAGAGACAGCAGACGCAATAAACCGGGGGAGGAATGCCGGACCCAAAGCACAACAAAATTGAGACAAGAGGAAAGGGAAACCTTGATGGATGGTGTGCCAAATAGTCACGGAAATGGGCAAGTCAATGAAGGAAACCTGCACGGTTTAGAGCCGGATTCAGAGATGGGGTCAAATCCAGATGGCAGGGATAAAATAACAAGTGAGGAACAAAGGACGAGCTTCGAACAGGAAATGGCTGAGAACAGAGAGGTTTGGAAATTAGCGGTTGAGTCAGGTGCTCAGTACAGTGATGAGGAGGACATCATGGCTATCTTGCAGGAGCAAAATGAAGTAATTGCTCTAAAACGACGTCAAGCGAAGCAAAAAGCAAAAGCCCGAAGGAGTCGGCCTAAAAACCGAAAACAGGTGTGCAATAATTTTGTTCAATGATTTTGAGTTCTTGGAATATAAGGGGATTGGGAGGTGTTGCGAAGTTTAGTATGTTAAAAAATTTTAAAACTAAGTATAGATTGGAAATGTTGGGTTTGGTAGAAACAAAGAAAGAGATTATCACTAAATATGATGTAGTACATATTTGGGGAAGTAACAGAGCATGTTGGGAGTCTGTAAGTTCAAGCGAGGCTTCTGGTGGGTTATTGTTAATATGGGATGAAATGGTTTTTAAATTGTCTAACTGCTATAAAGGAGATAGATGGTTGTGCATAGAAGGAATGATGGTGAAAGAGAATTTTCATTGTGCTGTTTGCCTAGTGTATGGACCACATGTGAGAGCTGAGAAGAACTCCATGTGGGAAGAATTGAGTTATATTACAGGACTGTGTCAGGTGCCTCTTTGCTTTTTGGGGGATTTTAATGAAATCTTGCATGTGGAAGAAAGGAAAAGAGCGACTAGCTTATCTGTGTCTGCGGAAGATTTTAAATCATGGATAAATGACATGGAGCTGGTTGATTTGCCACTAAATGACCGAAAGTATACTTGGTTTAGGGGACAGTCATGCAGTCGTATTGATCGAAGCCTAGTTTCATTGGGATGGCTTGATGTGTATCCAGAGACGCGCTTGAGAGGTGGGCCAAGAGGATTATCAGATCACTGCCCTATGATTATGGAAGACAGCAGGAAATCTGAAGGGCCAAGACCATTCCGAAGTTTGGATTCGTGGTTTACGCATGAAGGGTTTTTGAGAATGGTAAAGGAAGAATGGAGGGAATTAGGTAACATGCAGTTCCTAGAGAAGATGAAAGCACTGTCAGTACCACTCCGCTGATGGCATAAGCAGCCTTTTGGTGATTTGAATGAAAGGATAAAGAGGTTTAAGGAAGAAATAAAGAAGGTGGATGATATGGTCAGTAGTGGACACTATGATGGAACATTGGAGGCAAGGAGAAGAGCGTTAGTTAGGTGTTGTGAAAAGTGGTATGTAAGACAGGATGTTCACTGGAAGCAAATGTCAAGATCCCGCCATGCTAAGGAGATGGATAGGAACACAATATTTTCTCCATGTTGCTTCGGCAAGAAGACAATATAACCGGATTGAGTCACTACAGATTAATGGGAGGACAGTGAGGAACCAAGCAAGGATCAAAGTTGCCATTCGGGACTTTTATAAACGCCTGTACCACCAGGAAGAGTCCTCAAAGGTGAGTTTTAGGGATAGGTTGGTTAATCGCTTAGAGAGGGAGGAAGCGGAAAGCCTAGAGGTGTTACCAACAGTAGAGGAGGTAAAAGAGGCAGTGTGGGACTGTGAATCTTCAAAGGCTCCAGGGAGTGACGGGTACAATATGAATTTTATAAAAAACTGCTGGAATGAGATAGGAACGGAGTTCACTACAGCTGTGATAAATTTTTTTGAAACAGTAAAACTACCAGCAGACTCTAATATCACCTGGGTAGCGTTGGCGCCGAAATTTGTTGGGGCTAAGGAGATAAAGGATCTCAGACCTATCAGCATGGTTGGTTGTATTTATAAAGTTATTTCTAAATTGCTGACACGAAAAATGAGGAGTGTGATGCCAGGCTTAGTTGGGGAATCACAGAGTGCCTTTGTGAAAGGGAGAAAGATACATGATGGAGCTTTAATTGCATGTGAAATAGTGCAGCGGTTGAAACAAAAAAAGAAGGCATCAGCGATTATCAAATTGGACTTCCAAAAAGCCTATGACAGAGTTAAATGGTGCTTCGTGGACACTGTATTAGAAAAGATGGGGTTTGGTAGAACATGGAGGGCGTGGGTAAAGGAATGTGTTACATCGGCATCTATTTCCATTCTGATCAACGGTTCACCATCAAAACCATTCAAGATGGAGAGGGGTCTAAGGCAAGGTGATCCATTATCACTGTTTTTGTTTGTTTTGGTGGTGGATGTGCTAAATAGGATGATCGGAGAGGCGGTAAGGAATGGTCGGATATCTCCACTATTAGTCGAGAGGGATAATATAGAGCTGTCACACTTACAATTTGCTGACGACACTATATTATTCTTCCCGCCGGAAGAAGGAACAGTGAGAAACTACAAGCGACTTCTGAGGTGCTTTGAATTGATATCTGGTTTGAGCATTAACTTTGAGAAGTCTAACTTGATCCCAGTGAACTGCAGTCAGGAGTGGGTTAGCAGAATGTGTCAGCTTTTAGGGTGTCAGGAGGCAATCCTACCGGTAAAGTATCTTGGCATTAGCCTAGGAGCAAATCCATGGTTGGTAAAAACATGGAAGCCGGTTTTAGATAAGATTGAGGAAAAATTGAGCTTGTGGAAAGCAAAAGTCCTTAGTAAGGCTGGAAAGCTGGTGCTCGTTAAGTCCGTGATCAACAGCCTACCTGTTTATTACCTGAGTTTGTATAAGATGCCAAGTGCGGTAGCTAGAAGAATTATTACCTTGCAGAGGAGGTTCCTTTGGGGGAAGGATGATGGACAACCTGGAATGGCTCTAGTGAAGTGGGAATTGGTCCAAGCACCAAAGAAGCTAGGAGGGTTGGGGGTGGGTGATGCCGTTGTCCGTAATACTGCTTTACTATTTAAATGGTGGTGGAGATTCTCAAAGGAGGACTGCCCTTTATGGAAGAAGATTGTGTGCTCCTGCAATAGCCTGAACCCGAATCACTTGTTGTCAACTCAGACGCTACCAAAGAGAGGGGGACCGTGGAGAGATATATGTCAAGTACAAATAAAAGAGCAACATGTCAGGCAAAAGATGATTGATGGACTTGCTTTGGAAGTAGGTTATGGTAGATCCACTAGGTTCTGGGAGGATACATGGCTCCAAGTGGGAAAGTTGAAAGACTTATTCCCGAGACTCTTCTTGATTTCAACCCAAAAAGGATTAGTAATTAGGGACTGTGGGTTTTGGGTTGGGATAGAGTGGGTTTGGCACTTCCAGTAGAGGAGGGAACTACGCCAATGGGAGACTGATACATTGGACCAGCTACTGCAGACCTTGCAATCTGTTAGACTCATAGCAGATATGCAAGATAGAGTGGTGTGGAAATTTGACAAGGAAGGAGTTTATTCTACTAACTCATTTGTGCAGGTATTGCAGGAATAGACCTTGGATGAGGAGCTTCACAACTATAGGTTCACAAAAGATATTTGGAAAGGAATAGTTCCACCTAGGGTTGAGTTGTTCACTTGGTTCGTGTTAGTAGGGAGGGTCAACACAAAGGACCGGCTATGCAGACTGGGAATCCTACAACAGAATGATAACTTATGTGTATTGTGTAAGAAAGATGTTGAGAATGTACACCATTTGTTTGTTGCTTGTGAGTTCTCTTGGCAGGTGTGGTGTGCGTGGATCTCAGCTTTTGGTCAGAGGTGGACTGCACCAGGTAACTTGAAAGAGCATTTTGAGAGTTGGAGATCCATGCCAGTGAGGAAGGAGCGACGGAAGTGTTGGCTAGCTGGGTTTTTTTCTGTCCTATGGATTATTTGGCTACGACGGAATGATGTCATCTTCCAGAGCAAGACGATAGGGGTTGTAGATTGTGTGTATCAGTCATTTTCATGTGTTACAGAGTGGTGTGGTTAATAACTCAATGTTGTTGATGGCTATGCCGGAGATGACATATGAGTTAACTTCTTGTTTCTAGACCCATTACTTTGCTCCACTTGAGTGTTGAGCTCTTTCTTTCAAAAAAAAATGAAAAAGATTTTATTTTTGAAAAAGTTTTGAAAAGATAAGATTTTTAAAATTGAAAATTTGACTTGACTTGTAAGAAACAACTAATTTTAAAAATTTTTGACTAAGTCAACTCAAATTTTTGAAAATTATGAGAAAATTAAGGAAAAGATATTTTTTTTTGAATTTTTAATGATAAGAGAGAAAAACACAAATATGACCCAAAACATAAAAATTTTGGACCAAAACACAAGATGCATGCAAGAACACTACGAATGTCAAGATGAACACCAAGAACACCAAGATCATGATGAACATCAAGAACATATTTTTGAAAAATTTTTGATGCAAAGAAAACATGCAAGACACCAAACTTAGAATTCTTTAATGCTTGGACTCTAACAAACAAAAAATGCATATGAAAAACAACAAAAGATACAAAACAAGAAAACATCAAGATCAAACAAGAAGACTTACCAAGAACAACTTGAAGATCATGAAGAACACTATGAATGCATGAATATTCGAAAAATGCAAGAGATTTTTAAAGCATGCAATTGACACCAAACTTAAAAATTGACTCAAAACTCAAACAAGAAACACAAAATATTTTTTATTTTTATGATTTTATGATTTTTTTTGTGTATTTTATTTTATTATTTTTTTTCAAAAATAATTTTTGGGAAAAACGAAAACAAATAAAAATTTTGAAAAATTTTTGAAAACTTTTTTTTGAAAAGAAAATTACCTAATCTGAGCAACAAGATGAACCGTTAGTTGTCCAAACTCGAACAATCCCTGGCAACGGCGCCAAAAACTTGGTGTTGTTGCCGGATCAGAAAAACTTGGCGCTGTGGTTGCACGTAATTGTAATTCAAACAATCCCCGGCAACGGCGCCAAAAACTTGGTGGACGAAATTGTGATCATCAACAATGGCTCCAAAGACTTGGTTCTCTCAAACATAAATCACACTTTGTCACAACTCCGCACAACTAACCAGCAAGTGTACTAGGTCGTCCAAGTAATACCTTACGTGAGTAAGGGTCGATCCCACAGAGATTGTTGGTATGAAGCAAGCTATGGTCATCTTGTAAATCCCAGTCTGGCAGATTTAACTAATTTAAGAGATTATTGGTTTTTCGAATAATAATAATAAACTAAATAGAAAATAAAGATAAAGTTACTCATGTAATTCAATGGTGGGAATTTCAGATAAGTGCCTGGAGGTGCTTGTCCCTGTTGGATCTCTGCTTTCCTACTGTCTTCCTTCAATCCTTCTTATTCCTTTCAATGGCAAGCTGTATGTAGGGCATCACCGTTGTCAATGGCTACATCCCATCCTCTCAGTGAAAACGGTCCAAATACTCTGTCACAGCACAACTAATCATCTGTCGGTTCTCGATCATGTTGGAATAAAATCCCTTGATTCTTTTGCGTTTGTCATCACGCCCAGCAATCGCGAGTTTGAAGCTCGTCACAGCCATTCAATCCCGGAATCCTACTCGGAATACCACAGACAAGGTTAGACTTTCCGGATTCCCATGAATGCCGCCATCAATTCTAGCTTATACCACGAAGATTCTGATTAAGGAATCCAAGAGATATGCGCCCGGTCAAAGGTCGAACGGAGGTGGTTGTAAGTCACGCGTTCATAGGTGAGAATGATGATGAGTGTCACGGATCATCACATTCATCATGTTGAAGTGCAACGAATATCTTAGAATAAGAATAAGGCGAATTGAATAGAAAATAGTAGTAATTGCGTTGAAACTTGAGGTACAACAGAGCTCCACACCCTTAATCTATGGTGTGTAGAAACTCCACCGTTGAAAATACATAAGTGATGAAGGTCCTGGCATGGCCGAATGGCCAACCCCCAAAACGTGGTCAAAAGATCAAAAATGCAATCAAAGACATCTAATAAACTAGTAAAATGTTCTATTTATACTAAACTAGCTACTAGGGTTTACAGAAGTAAGTAATTGATGCATAAATTCACTTCTGGGGCCCACTTGGTGTGTGCTTGGGCTGAGCTTGATCTATCCACGAGCTGAGGCTTCTCTTGGAGTTGAACGCCAAGTTGTAACGTGTTTTGGGCGTTCAACTCTGGTTCGTGACGTGTTTCTGGCGTTTGACTCCAGAATGCAGCATGGAACTGGCGTTGAGCACCAGTTTACGTCGTCTAATTACGAATAAAGTATGAACTATTATATATTTTTAGAAAACTCTGGATGTCTACTTTCCAACACCGTTAAGAGTGTGCCATTTGGAGTTTTGTAGCTATAGAAAATCCATTTTGAGTGCAGGGAGGTCAGATTCCAACAGCATCAGCAGTCCTTTGTCAGCCTCCTATCAGAGTTTTGCTCAGGTCCCTCAATTTCAGCCAGAAAATACTTGAAATCACAGAAAAACACACAAACTCATAGTAAAGTCCAGAAATGTGAATTTAGCATAAAAACTAATGAAAACATCCCTAAAAGTAACCAGATCATATTAAAAACTACCTAAAAACAATGTCAAAAAGCTTATAAATTATCCACTCATCACAAGTCAAGACCCCTTTTTATGCTTTCAATCTTTCATATTTTGTTATGTTAATCTCTTTCATAGTTTACTTGTTTATATTACACACTCGGTTCTTTAATTGCTTCATTAGTTCAATCATTACAATTTTGCATGTTCTTTTATTGCTTTATATGTTCATCTCTTCATTAAAAACTCCTTGATCACTACAACCAAAATTTGCACACTCATTGCCATTGAGTGATTCCTAGGGAGAACGATCCGGGAGCTAAATACTCTCAGTTATTTTTGTATTGATTTTATTATTTGGCCTTGAGAATTTATTGTTGGTTTGGACTATGCTACTAACGAATTGATCTCTTGTTGTGATTGATTCCGAACCATACGATAAATCCCTTGTCGCCAATCATATGACGATTCATGAGTCCTACCAATTCAAGCATAGAAATGAAGTTCAAATAGACTTGCAAGAAGAACGCTCATGAAAGCCTGGAATCAAGGAATTGAGCATCGAACCCTCACTGGAAGTGTTTGCACTCTAGTCGCTCAAGTGTGTAGGGTCGATTCTCTTAATTCTCCCCTAATCATGCTTTCCAAGATTTGTTTTTCATCTAACAATCAAAAATTATTCAATGCATGCATATATTCATCATGAGGTCTTTTCATAGGTTGTAATGGGGTTAGGGTCAAGGTAGGATCATATATGGATAAGTGGACTAGTATTTGAATCTTTGATTGACTTAAGCTTTCCCACCTAACCTCTATAATGACCTATACAACTAAGTGCTAACCTAACTACCCATCCTTCACTTTTCCACATACTCATGCATTTTCTTTTCATTTCATAACACTTATGCATTGATCTTTATTGAACTTTATTTTGGGGCATTTTGACCCCTTTTTATTGCTTTTCTTTTTCTTTCTTTTCTATATTTTTTTCTTTTCCATATTTTCTTCTTTTTTTTCTTTTTCTTTTGTTTTTCTCATGTTTTTTTTCTTTCAAGCTACATACAAGAACATCAATGCATAAGGTCTATACATTTAATCAATACATGAGCATGCACCCAATTCCCAAATATAGAAATACAAAACACCCTTTTATCCCAACCAATGTTCCCAAATCTCTCCAAACTTGAATAATAAACACTCTCACTAGCCTAAACTAATCAAAGATCCAAACAAGGGACTTTTATTATTTTTTACTTTGGGCTTGTAATCTGCTAAAATAAAGAACAATTGGGTTAAGCGTAGGCTCAAAATTGGTTAACAATGGAGAGTAAAAGGTATGCTATTTGGATAAGTGAGCTGATGAATTGATGGCCTCAATCATATAAGTGCATGAATACAAGGAATAATGGACATAGAATTAAAAAAATCAAGGATCACAATCATAGAAAGAGAACAATTGCACACAAGAAGGGAAAATAAATGGTTATAAGATGTAACCACATCATTAGGCTCAAATCTCACAAGCTTGTATTCTTAGCTCAAAAACCATGTTCTAAAATAAATTCTTTCAAGCAAGTTCAACAAAAATTTTTTTTCTTACAAATTGGTACGGTGCCCTAGAATAGTTTCTTGGAAAAGAAATCATCACCCTAACCAAGTAGTTCTAATAATAAAGAAGTGGTAAAACTATATACAAATTCTAACTAACATGCAACCTATCATGCAATGCAACAACTAGCTAACATTGGTGTTGAAAAAAGGAAATTGTTACCCATGAAGATCGATCGAATGACCTTCCCACACTTAAAGATTGCACCATCCTCGGTGCAGGCAAAGAAGGGCAAGGTGGACGGGTTGCTACAACTGATGAGCTCCTTCAAAAGGTTGTACGGATGACTTGTTTGTTGCCCTAGTCAAAATCTTTTTCTTTCTCCCTTCTTTTGGTGGCCAACCTAAAAAGAGAGAAAAAGAAAGAAAATTCAGCCTATAACAAAGATATCAAAGCGAATAGAACATAGGCGGGGGCTAATGCCAAATAAAAGTAGGGTTCTCACTACATGTTAGCTACGCATGTAAGTGAGAGAGCAATATAGGCAAAGGGCATATCAACTAATACTTGATGCAAGAGTAAAGTCAAAGCATGAAAAACATATTGAGCATCAAGTTCAAACAAGAATTGACACAAACAAGATTAGTGATGAGCATGAGAGCATTTGGTCCCATCGTAACTCAATGATAAGGAGGCATAAGAACAAAGAATGATGAGTTAGGAAGGACTAAAGCACTAATCTCATGTGTAGGACAAATATTACAATTAATGCTAAACAAGTCTCGAAGCACTAAAATAATGCAAGAGAGTCTCAATCAATTGAGTAGGCAAGTGCAACACCCTTATTAAAATAAGAGACTTAGATAAAAATGAAAACGGGCTATAAAAACAAAATTGAAATGTAAAAAATAAAAGTATGCAAATGCAATAAATAAAAGAAAATAGAAGAGGAGAAAAAAACACTTTTTTTTTGCGGATGCGGACGTGTCATGCACGCCCACGTGCCGATGCACAGATTGGCAGAAGGACGCGTACGCGCCAGGTGCGCGCACGCGTGGGTTAGGTTAGGCGTAGGGTACTCTCTGGAAAATGTACCAGGGATGAAGGTGGCACAATCGACGCGCGCGCAGCATGTATGCGTGTGTGTGCATGGCGCATTCAGGATCATGGACGCGTACGCGCCAGGTGCGCACACGCATGGGGTAGTTTGTGCCTAAGGCGCAATGTTCGCACAGTACAGGCGTAACTCTCAGGTTTTTGGCTGTGGATGGAATTTTGCATCCACGCGTACGTGCCATGTACGCATCTGCGTGGATGATCAAAAATGCTTGGGTCACGCGTACGCACGCATGACGCGTACGCGTGGGTTGGTGTTCTGTTTTCCAAAAATTTGACATCATATTCAACAAAACAAGATAAGGATTAGGTGAAGATAGATCAGGTTGTGAGGAGAATTAAATGCACGGATGACTTTGAGTATATCAAAATGGGTTCTCCTAGCACATCTCCACACCAAAAGAAAGAAGCTCCTTCTTGGGTGTTGGAAAGTTTTTCAAGGATGAGCATGGAGGAACAAGAAGAGAAACACAGAGGTAACAAAGAATACACAAATACTTCCACTAGTGAGGGGCTGAGGGTGGACTCGATTGAAAGATGGCTGCTTAATGCAATTTCTCCTATGGTATTAGAAGAGATTCATATGCCACTAATTACTGAGAACGTTAAAGTTGTTCCAGCTCCTAACTCAACAACTACCCTTCGAATTCCCAATTTAAAACAACTAGCTAGGTGAAGGAGTTCTTATCAAAGACATCATTTGGGAGAAAAAAAGGAGTTTGGAAAAATAATGAAGACAATCAAAAGAGAATCTATTTGGATTATAATTAAACGTTGGAAGACAGGTGGATGGTACTAGTTGTCAAATGACACCCCAAGAAATATGAAGCTAATAACGTGAAATTGTCAAAGTTTGGGGAGGCCCCTAGCAGTCCATAACTTCAAGGAATGTCTAGCTCCCACTTTTCCGAGCTTGGATTTCTCTGTAAAACCAAGAATCAAGCTTGTCATGTGGAGCAAGAGGAGAGAATAGTATGTTTTAATAATTGGTAATTCTAGATCCTAATAGAGCAACTCGTGATTTGGCTCTAACTTAAGGGGAAAGAGTTAATGTGCATATAGTGCAGGCAGATCAGTTTTATATATATTGTGGCTAAGGTGGAGGATCCTGGTGTGAATGAGAGTTGGGGATTGATTGGAGTTTACCTAAGCACTAATGAGCAAATTTAGTTTGCTCCTTTTTCTCAATTGCAGCCAGTTATTTAACAATTTTTTGGTAAGGTATTAATTTTTTGGAAATTTTAATGCAATTATCTCTTAATCATATAAATTGAGAGGTTATGACAAATTTCCATCTTCAATTCTGTCCTTCCAAGACTTTATGATAATGATAGAGAAATTATGTAACTTTGGATTCTATTTTGATTTGGTTATACTTTGGTATCTATATCTAATTATTTACAACCATGCTAGAGGTTTATCCACTGTCAATTAAGTTTGAAATAAGTATTTGATAAACTGCTATAATCTTAAACACCTTTAATACACTTCCCAGAATTTTTCACCATTGGTATATTAAGTCTCATTTTTCTTAGAGATGTAGACTCTAAAATCCTAGAACAATTTTAACTTTAAGTATAATTTGAGCACTTAATATATCTTACAATACCCTTTCTGAAATTATTACTTAGAGAATCACATTCTTTAAGTATAAAGCATATCTACATATATAATATAGTACTAACATAGAAGAGGGTGATGTAAACGAATTTGAAGTAGGAATCTTTCATAATCTTCTTGTTTTGGATCAAGAACTTTTTTTTTGAAAGCAAAGCTCAACACAACAAAGGTGCAGCAAACAGGAACATAGCATACTAAAAATAAAACTAAAGACTAAAAGCTAAAATAGTCACATGAACCGATCCTCAGTCATCTTCGGCATAGCTATCAACAACAAAAAGGATCCACACAACTCTACTCATTAGCGCTAAGGGAGGTCATGTTGATAATTTCTTCAACGCCCTTGCTGGTATTCTGGAAGATCCTCCTATTTCTTTCGAGCCAGATGTTCCAAAGGATCGCACAGAAGCACCTCAACAGCTGCATTTGATTCTTCTTACTCCGCGGTTCCTCTATCCAGCTCAAAAAGTGCTCTTTCATCAAACCTGGAAAAGACCATTGTCGGCCAAAAGCTGCTATCCAAGCATTCCACACCTGCCATGCAAAAGCACAGCCTAGAAACAAGTGATATACATGCTCCACATCATTATTACATAACACACAAACATTATCTTCCTGAGTGATGATACCAAACCGGCTTAGCCTTTCCTTTGTATTCACTCGGCCTATCAAGACGAACCAAGCAAAAAGCTCTACTCTTGGTGGAATCAAACCTTTCCAAATACTCCTATTAAAGCTGAAACTGGTTATCTCCTTTGGTAGCATTTCCTCCTGCCATACCTGCACAAACGATTTAGTTGAAAAAATACCTTGCCCATCATATTTCCACACCACTCTATCCTCTATGTTCTGTACTAGCCTCACAGGTCTCAAAACGTCATGCAACTGGTTCAGTAGTTCTAATTCCCATTGGAATAGCTCACGCTTCCATTGGAAGTTCCAAATCCACTCTAACCCATCCCAAAACCCACAAGCCCCAATAACAGAACCCTCCTGGTTTGAAACAGAGCAGAGCCTCGGAAATCGATCTTTTATAGCTCCACCAAGAAGCCACACATCATCCCAGAACTGAGTCCGTTGCCCATCACCTACCTCTATTGACAAGCATGTGACCAACTTATCCCTAAGGTGTTGGTTCGTGATATTTACTTGGCAGATATCCTTCCATGGGCCTCCTCTAGTAGACAGTATTTGAGTTTTGAGTAGTTCATTTGAGTTCAGATTGTGGCACGAACACACTACCTTCTTCCACAACGGGCATTCTTCCTTAGGAAAATGCCACCACCACTTAAATAACAAAGCAGTGTTCCGAATCAAAGCGTCCCCAATGCCCAAATCACCTAGATTCTTAGGAGCTTGCACCACTTCCCATCTTACCAGAGCCATGCCATTCCGACCATCGTCCTTACACCACAGGAACCGCCTTTGTATTATATCAACTTCTCACCAACTACCTTTGGCATCTTGAACAGACTCAAGTAATACACCGGCAGGCTATTTAAGACTGACTTCATAAGCACCAATTTTTCCACTTTATTTAGCACTTTAGCTTTCCACAGACTGAGCTTCTCCTCCACTTTGTCTATTATAGGCTTCCAGGTCTTCACCAGCCTCGGATTTGCACCTAACGGGATTCTAAGATATTTAACAGGAAGAGTGTTTCGCTTACAACCCAGCAAATTACACATACGCTGGACTTATCGAAATTGATACTAAGCCCTGACATCAACTCAAAGCATCTCAGCAGCCTCCTGTAATTCCTTATAGTCTCCTCTTCTGGTGGGCAGAAAAGAATAGTATGATCTGCAAATTGAAGGGTTGACAATTCTATACTGTCTCTGCCAACCAATAGTGGTGATATCCGTTCGTTCCTAACTGCCTCTCCAATCATACGATGCAGTACATCCACAACTAGAACAAACAAGAAGGGTGAAAATGGGTCACCTTGTCTCAAACCTCGTTCCATCTTGAACGGCTTAGAAGGAGAACCGTTTATCAGAATCGACATAGAAGCAGTGGTGACACACTCCATAATCCATGCTCTCCACTTCTGGCCGAATCCCATCTTCTGCAACACAATGTCCACGAAGCTCCATTTGACCCTATCATAGGCTTTTTGGAAATCCAGTTTGATTATTGCTGCCTCCTTTTTTCTCAATTTAAGGCAGTTCACCGTTTCACATGCAATTAATGCCCCATGATGTATTTTCTTTTCCTGAACAAATGCACTTTATGTTTCCCCTACTAATGCCGGCATCACTGATCTCATCCTTCTAACAAGGACCTTGGATATAATCTTGTACACGCATCCCACCATACTAATAGATCGTAAGTCTTTAATTTTCTCCGCACTAATGAACTTAAGTACTAGTGCCACCCAAGTAATATTGCAATCCACCGATAACTTGAATGTCTGAAAGAATCCCATCATCTAAAGGAAAAAAAGTCTCTCACTCTCTTTATTCTATTTTTCAAAATTATTTCTACATTATATTCTTACTTGACACATTAGTAAATAATTGTTTGAGAATAATCTAATTAATTTAATCGAAAACTTAAATTTTAGTAGTTGATGACTGATTATATATTTCAAAATAGTTGAGAAGCGCTTTGAAGGACAAATGATTAGAAGCTGGATTCAGTATTTACTCAAGAAAAATTGGTTTATGATAATCTAACTATTGCATTTAAGAAAAATTTTACATATAGGTAAAAAATTCCAAACAAATACTTCAATACAAGGGGTTCTACGGTCATTTCACCTTTTGGAAGCATTAATTTATACCTAGTTTTGACGAATTCTGTTGATTAGGTGCAGCCACTTCAAGTGCTAATAAGCAATAGTTTAACAAAATTTCCAGATCCAAAAGAGAGATTCTGTATATAAAGGGGTGCATGTGAGTTGTGGCCCACTCATTGTTCCTTCAGCAATCCAAGGTTTTAGAGGACAAATAACGGCAGAGAATTCAGTGGTTTCAGAACGTTTGGACCATTAAATGGTTCTATAATAAAATATATTTTTTAAGTTTTTTAATAATTGTTAAATAGTTATTTTTTAATTTTAATTACAAATTAATTCTATATATTTTATTTAATTATAAAAACTATTTTTTATAAATTATTATTTTATGAATCAACTATTATGTTTATTAACAATAAAAAACAAAAACAATAACGAATTAAATCTTTCATTGATTGTAATAAAGCTTTTGTCCATTCCAATGAATTAAAAATTTATATTTGATCCATGACGTTCGTCCAGGCCGTGAAATTGTGTTTCCTTGAAAACCAATTGATTAGATTATCAAAACAGTCGATTGAATTATAACTCAATCGATTGGATTACAGTCGATTAAAAATTGTAAAGCAGCATAGTTTTCACATAAATTAATCGATTGATCCCATGTAAATTAAGACAAAAAATATTTACTTAAAGCTATATTAAATATCGTAGAGTAAAGAGCACCCTCTAATCATTTGAAATTTCTCTTAACACGCCAATCATTGTTCTAATGTTATCGCAACTTAACCTTTTTTTGGAAGAGAAGGTTCGTGCTCGTTGGTCAAATGTTTAAGAAAATTAATGGCCTCATTTTTATAAAGAGGCTTAAGAAAATTATCGATTGATCATAGTATTTCAATCGATTGAAAAACTGACCAATTGATTGATTTATGCGAAAATTATGCTGCCTTGTAATTTTTAATCGATTGTTTTGTGATAAACTGTAATCCAATCGATTGAGTTATAATTCAATCAATTGTTTTGATAATCCAATCGATTGGTTTTCAAGAAAACACGATTTCACGGTCTGGACGAACGTCACATGATCAAATATAAACTTTTAATTCATTGGAATGGTCAAAAGCTTTATTACGATCAATGAAAAATCTAATTTGTTATTATTTTTTATTGTTAATAAACATAATAGTTGATTCATAAAATAATAATTTATAAAAAAATAGTTTTTATAATTAAATAAAATATATGGGATTAATTTGTAATTAAAATTAGAAAAAAATTATTTAACAGTTATTAAAAGAACTTAAAAAACATGTTTTATTATGGGACAATTTAATAGTCCAAACGTTCTGGACCACCGAATTCTTTTGCCCAAAACCGTTGTTGATTGTTGAAAATTTTCACACCAGGAATAATTGTTAGCTAACTTAAGGATTTAAAAAAAAATTAATTACTAGCTAAGTATGTGTAGTAGTAGTATACCGAAATTGAAAGATCTAGGTGGTTTTTGTTTTTATTTAGCGTCTTTTTGTATTTTTAACATTTACGAAGGAAAACTAAAACTGATAAAATTAATATATTTTTATGTTTCAATTTTTGTCATAAAATTTTAAAATAAAAATCAATTGGGTATGATATATATATATGGGATTTTGTGTTCAGTCTCATATAATTAATATTTTTTAACTTTTTTATTTACTAACATGTGATATTTTATTGAATTTGCTATTGATTTTTTAATACGCTGACAAAAATATTTTTCACTTTTATTAATGGCAAAAATATTTTTAATATTTTAAAATGAGAGAAAAATTCTCAACGTTAAATATATATTCTCAAAAAATGATTTAAAGATTAAATTTTGATATATTTTCTACAAACGTAATTACAAAAATGAGACATTTTTATCTTTTAAAATTTGGTGATTTTACGCTAAACAATTTTTTTATTTTTTTTGTAAATAACCAGAAATACTTTTAAAAAATAAAAAATTCTAGAAATCGATATTTTATCCAATTTTTTCTAATATTTTTTAAATAGTTATCCAAATATTTTATATTTATACAAAAATTTTGGATGAAATGCATAAACAGTTTGTCAAATAAAAAAATCGTTTATCACGTATAAAAAAATATTTTTTTGATTATTTTTACGATAATATTTTGAGAATATTTTTGTTGTTATTAAAAGCGAAAAATATTTTCCTTAGTGCCTCAAAAACTCAAGGACGGTTTGATAATTTATCCGGTATTATATATACTAGCGGCTCACAGGTACTACTATGCCTGTTCAGTTACTTTTTCATTGTTTATAAGATAGGTAATGACAATTTTTTATTAAAAGACTTAACAAAATAATAGTTTTCATAAAATGGTTATCCAATATGTGAGAATACAAGGGAAAACAAAATTAGTTAATTCTGCTACTATCAAGATAGGAAAAGAGGAAGAGAACTCTAACAGCTAGTTCTCCAATAGCTCTTAATCACAATAGCTATTATTTCTTTATTAAGCTTTGTAGATATACTAGTGACTGCATAATTGTAAAATTAAGACAAAAAATAATAATTCGCATACACAATTAGAATTTTACAGTTATAGTTTAGTTCTCTTTTCTCTCTTACGTTTCACATGGTATCAGGTGCTTCTAGTTCTTGATCCATGGCCCTTGTCACTGCTCTCTCTGCACTCAACAAAGATTTTCTCAACCCCATTCTAGATGAACTCGCAAAGAAGAATTATGTCACCTGAAAGCGACTTGCTTTGTTCATCATTCACAGCCAAAGTCTTGCAGATCACATTTTGGAAGGAAAGACTCCAAAAATATATGATTCTGATGCAACAAAAAAATGCTGGCACCACCTCTTCTACCAATACAGAGTGGATGCAATATGACTATAATCTTTGCTCTTGGTTGTGTGCATCCATTAACGTCAAGAATCGCATCCCTTGTTGTGAATCAGCATATAAAATGTGGATCAAGATCGAGCAGTATTTTGCTTTCGCTATTAAAACAACCATCAAACAACTTCGAACACAACTCAAGAACATCAAAAAATTGAATCTTTTACTACTGATTATATTGCTAAAGAATATTATTGACTCCCTTCTTACTATTGGTTACACTGTCTCAAGTGAAGATCGTATTTCTGCTCTATGCGATGGCCGACCTGAAGATTTTTCAAACTGCATTACCACCATTCAAGCCAAACGTGAACTATACACTATGGGAGAAATTGAATCCATGCTTATTTCTCATGAAAAATGCTGGTATTCAAGCCAAAGTTGATAACAATGTATTTTTTGAATTTCACGCTTTTTATTATCTTGTGAAGCCACAGATTAATCGAGAAACTCTACTCTAAGAACAACTTAGGAAAGGGCTTTATGTTTTTGAAAATGTTAAGATCCCTAAGTAGATTGATGATACTACCCATTTTCATATTTTTCTTACACACTGTAAAGCTAGCTTATTAGATTGGCATGGAAGACTAGGACATTGCTCTAATAAAAATACTTTTGAATTACATAAGTACGAACACTGCCGTATGGCCTAAATGCATGCTCTTTCCTTTTCTATTTCTCTTACCCAATATCATTCTCCTTTTGAATTGGTATTTTTAGATGTTTGGGGCCCTACTCCTAGTGTATCTAGGTCTGGTTATAAATATTATGTTAGCTTGGTTGATGCATATACAAGATATACATGTTGCTATTTGATGACATCTAAATCTCAGGTTTATCAAATTCTAATTCAATACAAAAATATTATGGAAAAACAAACTGGATTTTTTCCTAAAAGCTATTCAAACTGATAATGATAAAGAGTTTTTATCTAACAATTTTAAAGCTTTTCTTCATGATCATGACATTTTATATCAGTTAGTATGTCCATACACACATGAACAATAAGGAGTGGTGGAGAGAAATCACAGACACATCATTGAGATGGGAATCTCCCTCCTTGCCACTGCTAATCTTCCTTTTTAATTTTAAGAAGATGCTTTTCTAACTGCTACATACATAATTAATAGATTACCTACTAAGGTCTTGCCATGAAATCATCTTTTGAGATGTTGCATGGTAAACTTCTTGATTATACTCTTTTTTGTGTATTTGGACGTGCATGCTATCCCCATCTTCAACCTTATAATGCTAATAAATTAGAATATAGGTATGAAAAATCAATTTATTTTTGTTATGCACCATAATCTAAAGGTTTTAAATGTTTATCAAAATCAGGAAAGGTGTATATTGATAGGAATGTTATTTTTAATGAACATGAATTTCCATATATGTGTATGTTTCCATCTGATTCTTCTCGCAGCAACACTCCAAGTGAACTTCTTCCATATATCCCTACGGTAAGTTCTTCTTTTTCTCTAAACTCTTATTCTTTATCAACTAATGCATCTTCTTCGTTCTCATTATCTATCACTGAACACACACCTACACTACCTACACCTATCCTTTAATAATTCGGACCCCATCCCTCTTTATAAGTTCGAATTCCTCTCTCTACATCATCCTTCTATTCTTCTTTTCCTCTGACACATCAAGGAATCTCTAACTGTAACATAGAGGATTCCATACTTTCTTTGTTTTCTTCTCTTTCATATGAATAGGAACAAAGATAAAGGCATTCTTGTTGAAGCTGATCCTGAACCTAAAAGGACTCTGAAGAGGAAGCTCAGAGAAGCTAAAGTATAACTCTCTGGAGAGGACCTGACAGAAATTTTTGAAAAAGAAGAAGACATGGCAGCTGAAAATAACAACAATGCCAACAATACAAGGAAGATGCTTGGTGACTATGCTGCACCAACTTCCAACTTCTATGGAAGAAGCATCTCAATTCCTGCAATTGGAGCAAACAACTTTGAGCTTAAGCCTCAATTAGTTTCTCTAATGCAGCAGAACTGCAAGTTTCATGGACTTCCATCAGAAGATCCTCATCAGTTCTTATCTGAATTCTTGCAGATCTGTGATACTGTTAAGACCAATGGGGTTGATCCTGAGGTCTATAGACTTATGCTTTTCCCCTTTGCTGTAAAACACAGAGCTAGAACATGGTTGGACTCACAACCTAGAGAAAGCCTGAACTCTTGGGACAAGCTGGTCAATTCTTTCTTGACTAAATTCTTTCCACCTCAAAAGATGAGTAAGCTCAGAGTGGATGTCCAAACCTTCAGACAGAAGTAAGGTGAATCCCTCTATGAAGCTTGGGAAAGATACAAGCAATTAACCAAAAGGTGTCCTTCTGACATGTTTCCAGAATGGAGCATCATATGTATATTCTATGATGGTCTTTCTGAGTTATCCAAGATGTCATTGGACCATTCTGCTGGTGGATCTCTTCACCTAAAAAATACCTGCAGAAGCCCAGGAACTCATTGAAATGGTTGCAAATAACCAGTTCATGTACACTTCTGAAAGAAATCCTGTGAACAATGGGACAACTCAGAAGAAAAGAGTTCTTGAGATTGATACTCTGAATGCTATATTGGCTCAGAACAAAATATTGACTCAGTAAGTCAATGTGATTTCTCAGAATCTGACTGGATTGCAAGCTGCATCCAGCAATGCTAAAGAAGCCTCCTTTGAAGGAGAAGCTTATGACCTTGAGAATCCTGCAATGGAAGAGGTGAATTACATGGGAGAATTCTATGGAAACACCTATAATCCTTCATGGAGGAATCACCCAAATTTTTGATGGAAGGATCAATAGAAGCCTCAACAAGGCTTCAATAACAATAATGGTGGGAGAAATAGGTTTAGCAATAGCAAACCTTTTCCATCATCTTCTCAGCAACAGACAGAGAATTCTGAGCAGAGTATCTCTGGCTTAGCAAATATAGTCTCTGATCTATCCAAGGCCACTCTCAGTTTCATGACTGAGGCATGGTCCTCCATCAGAAATTTGGAGGCACAAGTGGGTCAGGTGAGTAAAAGAGTTACTGAAACTCCTCTTAGCACTCTCCCAAGCAATACAGAAGAGAAGCTAAAAAGAGAGTGCAAGGCCATCCACACGTCCAACATGGCCGAACCTGTAGAGGAGGGAAAGGCAGTGATTCGCAGTGAGGAACACCTCATGGGATGTCCACTAACCACTAGGGAGTTCCCTCCTGAGGAACCAAAGGAATCTGAGGCTCATCTAGAGACCGTAGAGATTTCACTGAACTTCCTATTACCATTCATGAACTCTGAAGAATATTCTTCTTCTGAAGAATATGAAGTTACTACTGAAGAGCAAATTGCTCAGTATCTAGGAGAAATAATGAAGCTGAATGCCAAATTATTTGGTAATGAGACTTGGGAGGATGAACCTCCATTGCTCATTAATGAACTAAACGCCTTGGCTCAGCTGAAGATACCTCAAAAGAAACCGGATCCTGGAAGGTTCTTAATACCTTGCTCCATTAGCACCATGACCTTTGAGAAGGCTCTGTGTGACCTGAGGTCAAGTGTAAACCTCATGCCACTCTCTGTAATGGAGAAACTAGGGATCTTTGAGGTACAAGCTGCAAGAATCTCACTGCAAGAATCTTTGTCTGAGTTTTGATAATGCAAACTGGCGTTTTAACGCCAACTTTCCAGAACTGGCATACAAGCTGGAGTTAAACGCCCAAACTGGCACCAGAGCTGGTGTTTAACTCCAAGAAAAGCCTATGCATGTAAAAGCTTCAATGCTCAGCCCAAGCACACACCAAGTGGGCCCCAGAAGTAGATCTATGCATCATTTACTTATCTCTGTAAATCCTAAGTTACTAGTCATTATAAATATGACTTTTTACTATTGTATTTTCATCGGGAGATCTTTAGATCATTTTTGAGACTATCTTTGTATCACTGTTGATCTCTTGATCACGCTTAGGGGACTGGCCATTCGGCCATGCCTGGACCTTCATCACTTATGTATTTTCGACGGTGGAGTTTCTACACCTCATAGATTAAGGTGTGGAGCTTTGCTATTCCTCATGAATTAATGTAATTACTAATGTTTTCTATTCAATTCAAGCTTATTCTTGTTCTAAGATATTCATTCACACTTCAACATGATGAATGTGTTGATCAAGTGACACTCATCACCATTCTCACTTATGAACGCGTGCCTGACAACTACTTCTGTTCTACCTAAAAAAAAGCTTGAATGTATATCTCTTGGCCTCCTGGTCCACGACGCATGGTTGCCTCTCCTGACAACAGAGCCTTCCATTCCGTGAGATCAAAGTCTTCATGGTATAAGCTAGAATCAATTGGCAGTATTCTCGAGATCTGGAAAGTCTAAACTTTGTCTGTGGTATTCCGAGTAGGATCTGGAATGGGATGACTGTGACGAGCTTCAAACTCACGAGTGTTGGGCGCAGTGACAGTATGCAAAAGGTTCATTGGATCTTATTCCAACACAAGTAAGAACCGACAGATGATTAGCTCTACGTAACCCGTAGCCAGACCATTTTCACTGAGAAGACGGACGGTAGCCATTGACAACGGTGATCCCCTAACATACAGCTTGTCATGGAAAGGAGTACGCATGACTGGATGAAAGTAGTAGGAAAGCAGGCGATTCAAAAGGAACAAAGCATCTCCATATACTTATCTGAAATTCCTACCAATGAATTACATAAGTATCTCTATCCTATTTTATGTTTTATCTGTCTTTTAATTATCAACACCTCATAACCATTTGAATCTGTCTGACTGAGATTTACAAGATGACAATAGCTTGCTTCAAGCCGACAATCTCCGTGGGATCGACCCTTACTCACGTAAGGTATTACATGGACGACCCAGTGCACTTGCTGGTCAGTTGTATCGGAGTTGTGTATCACAATTCCGTGCACCAAGTTTTTGGCACCGTTGCCGGGGATTGTTCGAGTTTGGACAACTGACGGTTCATCTTATTACTCAGATTAGGTAATTTTCTTCTTGTTTCAACCTGTATTTTATTTTCAAAAAGTTTTCAAAAATCTTTCAAAAAATTTTTTTTCTCTTTCTTTTTTCGTTTTTCCAAAAAAGTTTTTCGAAAAATTACAAAAAAAATTAATAAAATCATAAAAAAATTTTTTTTGTGTTTTCTTGTTTGACTCTAGTGTCAATTTTTAAGTTTGGGTCAATTGCATGTCTTTATTCTTCTTGCATTTTTCGAAAGTGTGTTCTTGTGTTCTTCATTGATCTTCAAGTTGTTTTTGATGATTTTCTTTGTCTGATCTTTAAATTATGTGGTTTTGTGTCTTTTGTTGTTTCTCATGTGTATTCTCAAATTGTTAGTATCTCTAGTATGAAAATTTCTAAGTTTGGTGTCTTGCATGTCTTTCTTTTCTTAAAAATTTTTAAAAATATGTTCTTGATGTTCATCATGATCTTCATAGTGTTCTTGATGTTCATCTTGACATTCAAAGTGTTCTTGCATGCATTCCTTGTTTTGATCTTAGCTTTTCATGTTTAATTTCATTCTGTTGTTTTTCCTCTCTCATCATTAAAAATTCAAAAAAATTCAAAATTATGTCTTTTCAAGTCAATAATACAGAGAATCGAAGATTCAGAACATACAACAGAGGAATCACAGAGAAAAAGCTGGGCGTTCAAAACGCCCAGTAAAGAAGGATTTCTGGCGTTTAACGCCCAAAGAGGTAGCCAAGTGGGCGTTAAACGCCATAATGGATACCATTCTGGGCGTTAAACGCCAAAATGGATACCATTCTGGGCGTTTAACACCAGGATAACACCAAGGAGGTAATTTTGTTTTCAATTCAAATCTTTTTCAATTTTCAAGTTTTAAAACTAATTTTTCAAAATCTTATCTTTTTCATATCCTCTCTTACCAATCATATCTTTTTCAAAATCAAATCTTTTTTTTCATTTTCTTTTAATATTTTCAAAAATCCTTGCTAACAATTAATGTTTTGATTCAAAATTTCAAGTTTGTTATTTTCTTGTTAAGAAAGGTTCAATCTTTGAATTCTAGAATAATATCTTTTAGTTTCTTGTTAGTCAAGTCATCAATTTTAAAAATCAAATCTTTTTCAACTATATCTTTTCAATCATATCTTTTTTTTTAAATAAAAATTTTTTTCAATCATATCTTTTTAAATTTTAAATTTCAAAATCTTTTTCTAACTTCCTATCTTTTCAAAACTTAATCTTTCTTACCTTTTTCAAAACCACCTAACTACTTTTTCACTTCTTAATTTTCAAAAACCACTAACAACTTTTTCAAAAATCTTTTTAATTACTTAATTGTTTTAAACTCTAATTTTATTTTACTCCTTTCTTAATTTTCGAACACTAACTAATTTTTAAAATAAAAATAAAAATATTTTTCCTTTCTCTTTTATTCAATATTCGAATTTCTTCTCTCTCCCATCTCCTTCTATTTAATCACTAACACTTATCCTCCTTTAATAATTCGGACCCCATCCCTCTCTATAAGTTCGAATTCCTCTCTCTACATCATCCTTCTATTCTTCTTTTCCTCTGACACATCAAGGAATCTCTAACTGTAACATAGAGGATTCCATACTTTCTTTGTTTTCTTCTCTTTCATATGAATAGGAACAAAGATAAAGGCATTCTTGTTGAAGCTGATCCTGAACCTAAAAGGACTCTGAAGAGGAAGCTCAGAGAAGCTAAAGTATAACTCTCTGGAGAGGACCTGACAGAAATTTTTGAAAAAGAAGAAGACATGGCAGCTGAAAATAACAACAATGCCAACAATACAAGGAAGATGCTTGGTGACTATGCTGCACCAACTTCCAACTTCTATGGAAGAAGCATCTCAATTCCTGCAATTGGAGCAAACAACTTTGAGCTTAAGCCTCAATTAGTTTCTCTAATGCAGCAGAACTGCAAGTTTCATGGACTTCCATCAGAAGATCCTCATCAGTTCTTATCTGAATTCTTGCAGATCTGTGATACTGTTAAGACCAATGGGGTTGATCCTGAGGTCTATAGACTTATGCTTTTCCCCTTTGCTGTAAAACACAGAGCTAGAACATGGTTGGACTCACAACCTAGAGAAAGCCTGAACTCTTGGGACAAGCTGGTCAATTCTTTCTTGACTAAATTCTTTCCACCTCAAAAGATGAGTAAGCTCAGAGTGGATGTCCAAACCTTCAGACAGAAGTAAGGTGAATCCCTCTATGAAGCTTGGGAAAGATACAAGCAATTAACCAAAAGGTGTCCTTCTGACATGTTTCCAGAATGGAGCATCATATGTATATTCTATGATGGTCTTTCTGAGTTATCCAAGATGTCATTGGACCATTCTGCTGGTGGATCTCTTCACCTAAAAAATACCTGCAGAAGCCCAGGAACTCATTGAAATGGTTGCAAATAACCAGTTCATGTACACTTCTGAAAGAAATCCTGTGAACAATGGGACAACTCAGAAGAAAAGAGTTCTTGAGATTGATACTCTGAATGCTATATTGGCTCAGAACAAAATATTGACTCAGTAAGTCAATGTGATTTCTCAGAATCTGACTGGATTGCAAGCTGCATCCAGCAATGCTAAAGAAGCCTCCTTTGAAGGAGAAGCTTATGACCTTGAGAATCCTGCAATGGAAGAGGTGAATTACATGGGAGAATCCTATGGAAACACCTATAATCCTTCATGGAGGAATCACCCAAATTTTTGATGGAAGGATCAATAGAAGCCTCAACAAGGCTTCAATAACAATAATGGTGGGAGAAATAGGTTTAGCAATAGCAAACCTTTTCCATCATCTTCTCAGCAACAGACAGAGAATTCTGAGCAGAGTATCTCTGGCTTAGCAAATATAGTCTCTGATCTATCCAAGGCCACTCTCAGTTTCATGACTGAGGCATGGTCCTCCATCAGAAATTTGGAGGCACAAGTGGGTCAGGTGAGTAAAAGAGTTACTGAAACTCCTCTTAGCACTCTCCCAAGCAATACAGAAGAGAAGCTAAAAAGAGAGTGCAAGGCCATCCACACGTCCAACATGGCCGAACCTGTAGAGGAGGGAAAGGCAGTGATTCGCAGTGAGGAACACCTCATGGGATGTCCACTAACCACTAGGGAGTTCCCTCCTGAGGAACCAAAGGAATCTGAGGCTCATCTAGAGACCGTAGAGATTTCACTGAACTTCCTATTACCATTCATGAACTCTGAAGAATATTCTTCTTCTGAAGAATATGAAGTTACTACTGAAGAGCAAATTGCTCAGTATCTAGGAGAAATAATGAAGCTGAATGCCAAATTATTTGGTAATGAGACTTGGGAGGATGAACCTCCATTGCTCATTAATGAACTAAACGCCTTGGCTCAGCTGAAGATACCTCAAAAGAAACCGGATCCTGGAAGGTTCTTAATACCTTGCTCCATTAGCACCATGACCTTTGAGAAGGCTCTGTGTGACCTGAGGTCAAGTGTAAACCTCATGCCACTCTCTGTAATGGAGAAACTAGGGATCTTTGAGGTACAAGCTGCAAGAATCTCACTGGAGATGGCAGACAAATCAAAGAAACAGGCTTATGGACTTGTAGAGGATGTCTTGGTAAAGGTTGAAGGCCATTACATCCCTGCTGACTTTATAATCCTAGACACCGGGAAGGATGAGGATGAATCCATCATCCTTGGAAGACCCTACTTAGCCACAGCAAATGCTGTGATTGATGTAGACAGAGGAGAGCTAGTTCTTCAAGTGAATGAAGACTACCTTGTGTTTAAAGCTCAAGGATCTCTGGTGCACGAAATTGTGATCTCAATGGCGCCAACAACTTGGTACGCACAATTGTAATATCACTCTTTTTCACAACTTCGCACAACTAACCAGCAAGTGCACTAGGTCGTCCAAGTAATAAACCTTACGTGAGTAAGGGTTGATCCCACGGAGATTGTCAGCTTGAAGCAAGCTATGGTCACCTTGTAAATCTCAGTCAGGCGGATTCAAATGGTTATGGAGTTTTACTAATTAAAAGATAAATAAAACATAAAATAAAGATAGAGATACTTATGTAATTCATTTGTGGGAATTTTAGATAAGTGTTTGGAGATGCTTTATCCCTCTTGAATCTCTGCTTTCCTACTGCCTTCATACAATCCTTCATACTCCTTTCTATGGCAAGCTGTATGTAGGGCGTCACTGTTGTCAATGGCTACTTCCCATCCTCTTAGTGAAAAAGGTCCTCTACGGTTTCCCGCGTGGCTAATCAGCTGTTGGTTCTCGATCATGTAGGAATAGGATTTACTATCCTTTTTGCGTCTGTCACCACGCCCTACAGTCGCGAGTTTGAAGCTCGTCACAGTCATCCCATCCCAGATCCTACTCGGAATACTACAGACAAGGTTTAGACTTTTCGGATGTCAAGAATGCTACCAATGGATTCTAGCTTATACCACGAAGACTCTGATCTCATGGAATGGAAGGCTCTGTTGTCAGGAGAGGCAACCATGCGCGTGGACCAGGAATCCAAGAGATACACACTCTAGCTTTCGCAGGTAGAACGGAAGTGTTTGTCAGGCACACGTTCATAAGTGAGAATAGTGATGAGTGTCACGGATCATCACATTCATCAGGTTGAAGTGCGAATGAATATCTTAGAATAAAAATAAGCATGAATTGAATAGAAACCATTAGTAATTGCATTAATACTCGAGGAACAGCAGAGCTCCACACCATAATCTATGGTGTGTAGAAACTCCACCGTTGAAAATACATAAGTGATAAAGGTCCAGGAATGGCCATGAGGCCAGCCCCCCTAAATGACATATGAATTCAAAAATAGGGAAAAAGGACCCCTAGTACAATAGTAAAAAGTTCTATTTATACTAAACTAGTTACTAGGGTAACAGAAATGAGTAAATGATGCAGAAATCCACTTCCAGGCTCACTTGGTGTGTGCTTGGGCTGATCATTGAGGCTTTCACATGTAGAGGTCTTCCTTGGAGTTAACTCCAGTTTGTAACTTGTTTCTGGCGTTTAACTCTGCTTTGCAACTTGTTTCTGGCATTTAACGCCAGAATAGGGCAGAAAGCTAGCGTTAAATGACAGTTTGCATCATCTAAACTTAGGCAAAGTATGAACTATTATATATTTCTGGAAAGCTCTGGATGTCTACTTTCCAATGCAATTGCGAGCGCGTAATTTGGACTCCTGTAGCTCCAAAAATTCTATTTCGAGTGCAGGGAGGTCAGAATCCAACAGCATCAGCAGTCCTTTGTCAGCCTCTGAATCAGATTTTTGCTCAGGTCCCTCAATTTCAGCTAGAAAATACCTGAAATCATAGAAAAATACGCAAACTCATAGTAAAGTCCAGAAATGTAAATTTTGCTTAAAAAATAATAAAAATATACTAAAAAGTAGCTAGATTCTACTAAAAATAATCTAAAAACAATGCCAAAAAGCGTATAAATTATTCGCTCATCACAACACCAAACTTAAATTGTTACTTGTCCCCAAGCAACTGAAAGCAAAATAGGATAAAAAGAAGAGAATATACAATGAATCTCACAATATCAATGAAACTTAGTCCCAATTAGATGAGAGGGGCTAGTAGCTTTTTGCTTCTGAACAGTTTTGGCATCTCACTTTATCCTTTGAAATTCAAAATGATTGGCATCTATAGGAACTTAGAATTTTAGATAGTGTTATTGATTTTCTTAGTTCAGTATGTTGATTCTTGAACACAGCTACTTTATGAGTCTTGGCCGTGGCCCTAAGCACTTTGTTTTCCAGTATTACCACCGGATACATAAATGCCACAAACACATAACTGGGTGAACCTTTTCAGATTGTGACTCAGCTTTGCTAAAGTCCCCAATTAGAGGTGTCCAGAGTTCTTAAGCACACTCTTTTTGCTTTGGATCACGACTTTAACCACTCAGTCTCAAGCTTTTCACTTGGACCTTCATGACACAAGCACATGGTTAGTGACAACTTGATTTAGCCGCTTAGGCCTGGATTTTATTTCCTTGGGCCCTCCTATCAATTAATGCTCAAAGCCTTAGATCCTTTTTACCCTTGCCTTTTGGTTTAAAGGGCTATTGGCTTTTTCTGCTTGCTTTTTCTTTTTTTTTTCTTTTAATTTTTGCCACTTTTTTTCTTTTTTTTTTGCAAGCCTTGTCATTCACTGCTTTTTCTTGCTTCAAGAATCAATTTCATGATTTTTTAGATTATCAATAACGTTTCTCTTTGTTCATCATTCTTTCAAGAGCCAACAATTTTAACATTCATAAACTTCACTATCAAAAATATGCACTGTTCAAGCATTCATTCAGAAAACAAAAAGTATTAGCACCACATCAAAATAATTAAACTAATTTCAAGATAAAATTTAAAATCCAAGTACTTCTTGTTCTTTTGTAATTAAGCACATTTTTCATTCAAGAGAGGTGAAGGATTTATGGAATTATTCGTAGCTTTAAGATATAGATACTAGACACTAATGATCATGTAATAAAGACACAAAACATAGCCAAACATAGAGCTCAAAACCGAAAACAAAAAAATAAATAGACAAGGAGATTAAGGAATGAGTCCACCTTAGTGAAGGTGGCGTCTTCCTCTTGAAGAACCAATGGTGCTCTTGAGCTCCTCTATGTCTCTTCCTTGCCTTTGTTACTCCATCCCTAGTGATTTTGGTGCACCTATCCTTAGTTGCTCCCAATAGTTGTATGGAGAAAAATGTATCCCTTGAGGCATCTTAGGGATTTCTTAATGAGGGAATTCCTCATGCTCTTGTTGAGGTCCATGAGTGGGCTCTCTTGTTTGCTTCATCCTTTTCTCAGTGATGGGCTTGTCCTCTTCAATGAGGATGTCTTCCTCTATGACAATTCCAGCTGAATTGCATAGGGATCACCTTTTTCTTGGCCACAACTTCATAGAAGTGGTCTTGATGGACCTTTGAGATGAATCTTTCCATCTCCCATGACTCGGAGGTGGAAGCTTTTGCCTTTCCTTTCCTCTTTCTAGAGGTTTCTTCGGCCTTAGGTGCCATAAATGGTTATGGAAAAACAAAAAGCAATACTTTTACCACACCAAACTTAAAAGGTTTGCTCGTCCTCGAGCAAAAGAAGAAAGAAAGAAGGGGAAGAACAAGAAAATGGAGGAGATGGGGGGAGATAGAGAGAGAGGTGAGGTAGGTGGAGATCCTGTGGGATTCACAGATCCTGAAGGGTCAAGGATTTCTTATCCCTATTCCAATTAGGCGTGTAAACGCCCTTAGTGTGTAATCCTGGCGTTTAATTCCAGACTGCTGCTTATTTCTAGCATTAAACGCCAGCTTTTATTCCTTTCCTGGCATTAAACGCCAGGCTTCAACCTGTTTCTGGCGTTTAACGCCAGATTGTTGCTTCTTTCTGGCGTTTAATGCCAGTATGGTGCTTGTTTCTGGCGTTTAACGCCCAGAATGGTGCCAGACTGGGCTTTAAACGCCCATTATGCTACCCTTACTGGCGTTTAAACGCCAGTAAGTTCCTCCTCCAGGGTGTGCTGTTTTTAATGCTATTTTTGATTTTTTCTTGAATTGTTGCAATTATTTTTGTGACTCCACATGATCATCAACCTAAAAAAAAGAAAATAACATAGATAAATAAAATTTGGTTGCCTCCCAATAAGTGCTTCTTTAATGTCAATAGCTTGACAGTGAGCTCTCATGGATCTTCACAGATGTTCAGAGCATTGTTGGGACCTCCCAACACCAAACTTAGAGTTTGAATATGGGGTTCAACACCAAACTTAGAGTTTGGTTGTGGCCTCCCAACACCAAACTTAGAGTTTGACTGTGGGGGCTTTGGTTGATTCTGCAGCGAGAGAAGCTTTTCTTGCTTCCTCTCCATGGTTACAGAGGGAGATCCTTGAGTTTTAGACATAAGGTAGTCCTCATTCAGTTGAAGGACCAACTCTCCTCTATCCACATCAATCACAGCTTTTGCTGTGGCTTGGAAGGGTCTTCCAAGGATAATGGATTCATCCTCATCCTTCCCAGTGTCTAGGATTATGAAATCAGTAGGGATATAAAGGCCTTTGACCTTTACTAGCACGTCCTCTACCTGTCCATAAGGCTTTTTCATGGATTTGTCTGCCATCTCTAATGAGAATGTGGCAGCCTGTACCTCAAAGATTCCCAGTTTCTCCATTATAGAGAGTGGCATTAAGTTTATGCCTGACCCCAGGTCACACAGAGCCTTCTCAAAGGTCATGGTGCCTATGGTACAGAGAATTAAGAATTTACCAGGATCCTATTTCTTTTGAGGTAATGTGTGCTGAACCCAGGTACTCAGTTCATTAATGAGCAATGGAGGCTCATCCTCCCAAGTCTCATTACCAAATAACTTGGCATTCAGCTTCATGATTGCTTCTAAACATTGGACAACTTGCCCTTCAACAATGTCTTCATCTTCTTCAAAAGATGAATAGGCATTAGAGTTCATGAATGGTAAAAGGAGGTTCAATAAAATCTCTATGGTCTCTAGATGAGCCTCATATTCCATAGGTTCCTCAATTAGGAACTCCTTTTTGTCCAGAGGACGTCCCATGAGGTCTTCCTCACTGGGATTCACGTCCTCCTCCTCCTTTGTGCATTCGACCACACCAAGTAAGGTTATGGCCTTGCACTCTCTTTTTGGGTTCTCTTCTGTATTGCTTGGGAGAGTACTAGGAAGAGTTTCAGTGACTTTTTTATTCAGCTGGCCCACTTGTGCCTCCAGATTTCTAATGGAGGACTTTGTTTCATTCATGAAACTTAGAGTGGCCTTAGATAGATCAGAGACTATGTTTGCTAAGCTAGATTCTGCTCAGAATTCTCTGTCTGTTGCTGAGAGGATGATGGAAAAGGCTTGCTATTGCTACACCTGTTTCTTCCACCATTATTAAAGCCTTGTTGAGGCTTTTATTGATCCTTCCATGAGAAATTTGGATGATTTCTTCATGAGGGATTATAGGTATTTCCATAGGGTTCACCCATGTAATTCACCTCTGCCATTGTAGGGTTCTCAGGATCTGATGAGCGGATAATTTGTACGCTTTTTGGCATTGTTTTTAGTATGTTTTTAGTATGATCTAGTTAGTTTTTAGTATATTTTTATTAGTTTTTAGTTAAAATTCACTTTTCTGGACTTTACTATGAGTTTGTGTGTTTTTCTGTGATTTCAGGTATTTTCTGGCTGAAATTGAGGGACCTGAGCAAAAATCTGATTCAGAGACTAAAAAGGACTGTAGATGCTGTTGGATTCTGACCTCCCTGCACTCGAAGTGGATTTTCTGGAGCTACAGAAGCCCAATTGGCGCGCTCTCAACGGCGTTGGAAAGTAGACATCCTGGGCTTTCCAGCAATATATAATAGTCCATACTTTGCCCAAGATTTGATGGCCCAAACCGGCGTACAAAGTCACCCTCAGAAATCCCAGCGTTAAACGCCGGAACTGGCACCAAAATGGGAGTTAAACGCCCAAACTGGCACAAAAGCTGGCGTTTAACTCCAAGAAGAGTCTCTACACGAAAATGCTTCAATGCTCAGCCCAAGCACACACCAAGTGGGCCCGGAAGTGGATTTTTATGTCATTTACTCATCTCTGTAAACCTTAGGCTACTAGTTTTCTATAAGTAGGACCTTTTACTATTGTATTTTCATCTTCTGATCTTTGGAATCTTTTGATCTTTAGATCTTTTGATCATTGGGAGGCTGGCCATTCGGCCATGCCTAGACCTTGTTCTTATGTATTTTCAACGGTGGAGTTTCTACACACCATAGATTAAGGTGTGGAGCTCTGCTGTACCTCGAGTATTAATGCAATTACTATTGTTCTTCTATTCAATTCCACTTGTTCTTGTTCTAAGATATCACTTGTTCTTCAACTTGATGAATGTGATGATCCGTGACACTCATCATCATTCTCACCTATGAACGTGTGACTGACAACCACCTCCGTTCTACCTTCGATTGGGTGAATATCTCTTGGATTCCTGATACACGATGCATGGTTGATCGCCTGACAACCGAGTGCTCGCCTGACAAACGAGCCAGCCATTCCGTGAGATCAGAGTCTTCGTGGTATAGGCTAGAACTGATGGCGGCATTCAAGAGAATCCGGAAGGTCTAACCTTGTCTGTGGTATTCTGAGTAGGATTCAATGATTGAATGACTGTGACGTGCTTCAAACTCCTGAGGGCGGGGCGTTAGTGACAGACGCAAAAGAATCACTGGATTCTATTCCGGCCTGATCAAGAACCGACAGATGGATAGCCGTGCCGTGAGAGGGTGCGTTGAACATTTTCACTGAGAGGATGGGAGGTAGCCACTGACAACGGTGAAACCCTTGCTTGAGCTTGCCATGGAAAGGAGTAAGAAGGATTGGATGAAGACAGTAGGAAAGCAGAGAGACGGAAGGGAAAGCATCTTCATACGCTTATCTGAAATTCCTACTAATGAATTACATAAGTATCTCTATCTTTATCTTTATGTTATATGCGTTCATCACCATACCCATTTGAGTTTGCCTGACTAAGATTTACAAGGTGACCATAGCTTGCTTCATACCAACAATCTCTGTGGGATCGACCCTTACTCGCGTAAGGTTTATTACTTGGACGACCCAGTACACTTGCTGGTTAGTTGTGCGAAGTTGTGTTTATGCCATGGTATTGAACACCAAGTTTTTGGTTTCATTACCGGGGATTATTTGATTTGTGAAAAGTATTGATCACAATTTCGTGCACCAAGTTTTTGGCGCCGTTGCCAGGGATTGTTGAGTTTGGACAACTGACGGTTCATCTTGTTGCTTAGATTAGGTATTTTTTTTCAGAGTTCTTAAGAATGAATTCTAGTGTTTCATGATGATCTGTTGAAGTCTGGCTGGCTGTGAAGCCATGTCTAATTTCATTGGACCGAGGTTTCAACTTATCATCACAAGAGCTTGTTGATTTCTATCAATCTTGCTGTTGGAGCAGTGATCTGCTAAGGCTTGGCTGGCCTTTGGCCATGTCTAGTGTTTTGGACTGAAGCTTTCTTTGAAAGCTTGGCTGGCTGTGAAGCCATGTCTAATTCCTGGACCGGAGTCTTAGACTAAACATTGCATGATTCCTGGAATTCTCATTAAGAATTTTGATACCTTTTTCCACTTAATTTTCGAAAAAGCACAAAAAAAAATTACAAAAGTATAAAATCCAAAAATATTTCTTGTGTCTCATTTTAAGTTTGGTGTCAATTGCATGCATTCATTCATGTGTCTTAAGGATCTTCAAGTAATTCTTGATGATTTCTTACTTTGATCTTTGAATTCTCTTGACTTGAGTGTTTATGTGTTTATGCATTTTTATTTGATTTTAGTTGCATTTTGATTATTCCTCTTTATTAAAAATCCAAAAATATTTTTAATTTGTGTCTTTTCAAGTCAATAATACAGAGAATTGAAGATTCAGAACATACAACAGAGGAATTACACAGAAAAAGCTGGGCGTTCAAAACGCCCAGTGAAGAAGGACAGACTGGCGTTTAAACGCCAGCCAGGGTACCTGGTTGGGCGTTTAACGCCCAAAAAGGTAGTGTTTTGGGCGTTAAACGCCAGAATGTGCACCATTCTGGGCGTTTAACGCCAGGATGGCACAAGAGGGAAGATTCTGTTTTTCAATGCAATTTTTTTCAGATTTTCAAAATTTTTCAAAATCAAATCTTTTTCAAATCATATCTTTTCAATCAAATCTTTTTCAAAATCAATTTCTTTCCTTTTTCAAAGATACTTGCTATCAATTAATGATTTGATTCAACACTTCAAGCATGTTTCCTTTTCTGTTGAGGAAGGTTTAATGTTTGAATCATATCTTTTCTTGATAGCCAAGTCATTAATTTTTAAAATCAAATCTTTTTAAAAATGTTTTTCAAATCATATCTTCTCAATCACATTTTTTTTTAAAACTAATCATATCTTCTTAACCACATCTTTTTCAAAATAGTTTTCAATCAAATCTTTTTGATTTCTAATTTCAAAATCTTTTTCAAAAATCACTTGATTTCTTTTCCACTCTTGGTTTTCGAAAATCAATTAGTGTTTTTCAAAAATGTTTTCAAAATCTTTCACTCAATTTTCGAAAATTACTTCCCTTCTTCTCACATCCTTCTGTTTATGGACTAACACTATTCCTTAATGCAAAATTCAAACTCCATCTTCTTTGATAAGTTCGAATTTTCTACTTCTGTCTTCTACTTTTCTTTTCCTCTGACACCTAAAGGAATCTCTATACTGTGACATAGAGGATTCCACATTTTCTTGTTCCCTTCTCTTTCTTATGAGCAGGAGCAAGGACAAAAGCATTCTTGTTGAGGCTGATCCTGAACCCGAAAGGACCTTGAAGCGAAAGCTAAGAGAAGCCAAGGCACAACTTCCTGTAGAGGACTTAACAGAAATCTTCAAGGAAAAAGAACACATGGCAGCCGAAAACAACAACAATGCCAACAATGCAAGGAAGGTGCTAGGTGACTTTACTGCACCTACTCCCGACTTCTATGGGAGAAGCATCTCTATCCCTGCCATTGGAGCAAATAACTTTGAGCTTAAGCCTCAATTAGTTTCTCTAATGCAACAGAATTGCAAGTTCCATGGACTTCAATTGGAAGATCCTCACCAGTTCTTAGCTGAATTCTTGCAAATCTGTGACACTGTCAAGACTAATGGGGTTGACCCTGAGGTCTACAGACTTATGCTATTCCCTTTTGCTGTAAGAGACAGAGCTAGGACATGGTTGGACTCACAACCTAAAGAAAGCCTGGACTCTTGGGAAAAGCTAGTCAATGCCTTCTTGGCAAAGTTCTTTCCACCTCAAAAATTGAGTAAGCTTAGAGTGGAAGTCCAAACCTTCAGACAGAAGGAAGGAGAATCCCTCTATGAAGCTTGGGAAAGATACAAACAATTAATCAGAAAGTGTCCCTCTGACATGCTTTCTGAATGGAGCATCATAGGTATTTTCTATGATGGTCTCTCTGAACTATCCAAGATGTCTTTGGATAGCTCTGCTGGAGGATCTCTTCATCTGAAGAAGACGCCTACAGAAGCTCAAGAGCTGATTGAAATGGTTGCAAATAACCAATTCATGTACACTTCTGAAAGGAATCCTGTGAACAATGGGACTGGTCAGAAGAAAGGAGTTCTTGAGATTGACACTCTGAATGCCATATTGGCACAGAACAAAATATTGACCCAACAAGTCAATATGATTTCTCAAAGTCTGTCTGGAATGCAAAATGCACCAAGCAGTACTAAGGAGGCTTCATCTGAGGAAGAAGCCTATGATCCTGAGAACCCTTCAATGGAAGAGGTGAATTACATGGGGGAATCCTATGGAAACACCTATAATCCTTCATGGAGAAATCATCCAAATTTCTCATGGAAGGACCAACAGAGACCTCAACAAGGTTTCAACAATAATAATGGTGGAAGAAACAGGTTTAGCAATAGCAAGCCTTTTCCATCATCTTCTCAGCAACAGACAGAGAGTTCTAAGCAGAATACCTCTGACTTAGCAACCATGGTCTCTGATCTAATCAAAACCACTCAAAGTTTCATGACTGAAACAAGGTCCTCCATTAGAAACTTGGAGGCACAAGTGGGACAGCTGAGCAAGAAAATTACTGAACTCCCTCCTAGTACTCTTCCAAGCAATACAGAAGAAAATCCAAAAGGAGAGTGCAAGGCCATCAACATGGCCGAATTTTGGGAGGAAGGAGAGGCAGTGAACGCCACTGAGGAAGACCTCAATGGACGTCCACTGGCCTCCAATGAGTTCCCCAATGAGGAACCATGGGAATCTGAGGCTCAAAATGAGACCATAGAGATTCCATTGGACTTACTTCTGCCATTCATGAGCTCTGATAAGTATTCTTCCTCTGAAGAGGATGAGTATGTCACTGAAGAGCAAGTTGCTAAATACCTTGGAGCAATCATGAAGCTAAATGACAAGTTATTTGGAAATGAGACTTGGGAGGATGAACCTCCTTTGCTCACCAAAGAACTGGATGACTTGTCTAGGCAGAAACTGCCTCAAAAGAGACAGGATCCTGGGAAGTTTTTAATACCTTGTACCATAGGCACCATGACCTTCAAGAAGGCCTTGTGTGACTTAGGGTCAAGTGTAAACCTCATGCCTCTCTCTGTAATGGAGAAATTAGGGATCTCTGAGGTGCAAGCTGCAAAAATCTCACTAGAGATGGCAGACAATTCAAGAAAACAAGCCTATGGACTTGTGGAGGATGTTCTGGTTAAAGTTGAAAACCATTACATCCCTACTGATTTCATAGTCCTAGAGACTGGGAAGTGCATGGATGAATCCATCATCCTTGGCAGACCCTTCCTAGCCACAGCAAGGGCTGTGATTGATGTTGATAGAGGAGAGTTGATCATTCAAGTGAATGAAGAATCCTTGGTGTTTAAGGCTCAAGGATATCCCTCTGTCATCATGGAGAGGAAGCATGAAGAGCTTCTCTCAAAACAGAGCCAAACAGAGCCCCCACAGTCAAACTCTAAGTTTGGTGTTGGGAGGCCACAACCAACTTCTAAGTTTGGTGTTGAACCCCCACATTCAAACTCTAAGTTTGGTGTTGGGAGGTTCCAACATAGCTCTGAGAATTTCTGAGGCTCCATGAGAGTCCTCTGTCAAGCTAATGACATTAAAGAAGCGCTTGTTGGGAGGCAACCCAATGTTTTATAATTAACTATTTTCTTTTGTTATTTTATATTTTTAGGTTGATGATCATGAGAAGTCACAAAATCAATGAAAAGAGCAAAAACATAATGAAAAACAGGAAGAAAAACAGCACACCCTGGAGGACGCACCTACTGGCGTTTAAACGCCAGTAAGGTTAGCAGATGGGCGTTTAACGCCCAGTCTGGTACCATTCTGGGCGTTTAACGCCAGAAAGGGGCACCAGACTGGCGTTAAACGCCAGAAAAGGGCAAGAAGCTGGCGTTAAACGCCAGAAATGGGCACCAGCCCGGCGTTTAACGCCAGAAATGGCTAAAAATGCAATTTTGCTTGCCATTTGGTGCAGGGATGACTTTTCCTTGACACCTCAGGATCTGTGGACCCCACAGGATCCTCACCTACCCCACCATTCTCTCTCTTCTTCACCCATTCACCAATCACCTCAACACCTCTTCCCCAAAAGCCTTTCACCTATCAAATCCCATCTTTCTCTTCACCACTCACATCCATCCTTCACAAAACCCCACCTACCTCACCATTCAAATTCAAACCACCTTCCCACCCAAACCCACCCTCAATTAACTGAACCCTACCCTTTCCCCACTCCTATATAAACCCTCCTTCACTCCTTCATTTTCACACAACCTAAACACCACTTCTCCCCCCTTTGGCCGAACACAAAGCCATTCCCTTCTTCCTCATTTCTTCTTTTTCTACTCTCTTCTTTCTTCTTTTGCTCGAGGACGAGCAAACATTTTAAGTTTGGTGTGGTAAAAGCATTGCTTTTTGTTTTTCCATAACCATTTATGGTATCCAAGGCCGGAGAAACCTCTAGAAAGAGGAAAGGGAAGGCAAAAGCTTTCACCTCCGAGTCATGGGAGATGGAGAGATTCATCTCAAGGGTGCATCAAGACCACTTCTATGAAGTTGTGGCCTTGAAGAAGGTGATCCCCGAGATCCCTTTCAAACTCAAAAAGGGTCAACTTTGATCAAAGGTTGGACCAAGTCCTCATAAACATTTGTGAAGAGGGCGCTCAATGGAAGAGAAACTCAAGAGGGAAGCCGGTTCAACTGAGAAGGCATGACCTCAAGCCCATCACTAAGAAAAGGATGAAGCAAGCATGAGGAAATTCCTCCTCATAAAATCCCTGAGATGCCTCAAGGGATGCACTTTCCTCCACAAAACTATTGGGAGCAAATCAACACCTCCCTAGGAGAATTGAGTCCAACATGGGACAACTAAGGGTGGAGCACCAAGAACATTCCATCCTCCTCCATGAGATAAGAGAAGATCAAAGAACCATGAGAGAGGAACAACAAAGACAAGGAAGAGACATTGAGGAGCTCAAGCACTCCATAGGATCTTCAAGAGGAAGAAAGAGCCGCCATCACTAAGGTGGACCCGTTCTTTAATTTCCTTGTTCTTTATTTCTCTGTTTTTCGAAAATTATGCTTATGTTTATCTATGTTTGTGTCTTGTGATCATTAGTGTCTTAGTGTCTATGCCTTAAAGTTATGAATGTCCTATGAATCCATCACCTTTCTTAAAAAAAAAATTGTTCTTAATTGAAAAAGAGAAGAATTGCATGAATTTTAAATTTTATAACAGTTTAATTATTTTGATGTGGTGGCAATACTTTTGTTTTCTAAATGTATGCTTAAACAGTGCATATGTCTTTTGAATTTGTGGTTCATGAATGTTGGCTCTTGAAAGAATGATGAAAAAGGAGACATGTTACTGAGGATCTGAAAAATCATAAAAATGATTCTTGAAGCAAGAAAAAGTAGTGATTTAAAAAAAATCGAAAAAAAAAGAAAAGAAAGAAAAAGAAAAGAAATAAGGTTGTGATCCAAGGCAAAAAGAGTGTGCTTAAGAACCCTGGACACCTCTAATTGGGGACTCTAGCAAAGCTGAGTCACAATCTGAAAAGGTTCACCCAATTATGTGTCTGTGGCATGTATGTATCCGGTGGTAATACTGGAAGACAGAGTGCTTTGGGCCACGGCCAAGACTCAATAAGTAGCTATGTTCAAGAATCATCATACTTTACTAGGAGAATCAATAACACTATCTGGATTCTAAGTTCCTAAAGAAGCCAACCATTCTGAATTTCAAAGGATAGAGTGAGATGCCAAAACTGTTCAGAGGCAAAAAGCTAAAAGCCCCGCTCATCTAATTAATACTGATCTTCATAGATGTTTTTTGGAATTCATTGCATATTCTCTTCTTTTTATCTTATTTGATTTTCAGTTGCTTGAGAACAAGCAACAATTTAAGTTTGGTGTTGTGATGAGCGGATAATTTGTACGCTTTTTGGCATTGTTTTTAGTATGTTTTTAGTATGATCTAGTTAGTTTTTAGTATATTTTTATTAGTTTTTAGTTAAAATTCACTTTTCTGGACTTTACTATGAGTTTGTGTGTTTTTCTGTGATTTCAGGTATTTTCTGGCTGAAATTGAGGGACCTGAGCAAAAATCTGATTCAGAGACTAAAAAGGACTGCAGATGCTGTTGGATTCTGACCTCTCTGCACTCGAAGTGGATTTTCTGGAGCTACAGAAGACCAATTGGCGCGCTCTCAACGGCGTTGGAAAGTAGACATCCTGGGCTTTCCAGCAATATATGATAGTCCATACTTTGCCCAAGATTTGATGGCCCAAACCGGCGTACAAAGTCACCCTCAGAAATCCCAGCGTTAAACGCCGGAACTGGCATCAAAATGGGAGTTAAACGCCCAAACTGGCACAAAAGCTGGCGTTTAACTCCAAGAAGAGTCTCTACACGAAAATGCTTCAATGCTCAGCCCAAGCACACACCAAGTGGGCCCGGAAGTGGATTTTTATGTCATTTACTCATCTCTGTAAACCTTAGGCTACTAGTTTTCTATAAGTAGGACCTTTTACTATTGTATTTTCATCTTCTGATCTTTGGAATCTTTTGATCTTTAGATCTTTTGATCATTGGGAGGCTGGCCATTCGGCCATGCCTAGACCTTGTTCTTATGTATTTTCAACGGTGGAGTTTCTACACACCATAGATTAAGGTGTGGAGCTCTGCTGTACCTCGAGTATTAATGCAATTACTATTGTTCTTCTATTCAATTCCGCTTGTTCTTGTTCTAAGATATCACTTGTTCTTCAACTTGATGAATGTGATGATCCGTGACACTCATCATCATTCTCACCTATGAATGTGTGACTGACAACCACCTCCGTTCTACCTTCGATTGGGTGAATATCTCTTGGATTCCTGATACACGATGCATGGTTGATCGCCTGACAACCGAGTGCTCGCCTGACAAACGAGCCAGCCATTCCGTGAGATCAGAGTCTTCGTGGTATAGGCTAGAACTGATGGCGGCATTCAAGAGAATCCGGAAGGTCTAACCTTGTCTGTGGTATTCTGAGTAGGATTCAATGATTGAATGACTGTGACGTGCTTCAAACTCCTAAGGGCGGGGCGGTAGTGACAGACGCAAAAGAATCACTGGATTCTATTCCGGCCTGATCAAGAACCGACAGATGGATAGCCGTGCCGTGACAGGGTGCGTTGAACATTTCCACTGAGAGGATGGGAGGTAGCCACTGACAACGGTGAAACCCTTGCTTGAGCTTGCCATGGAAAGGAGTAAGAAGGATTGGATGAAGACAGTAGGAAAGCAGAGAGACGGAAGGGAAAGCATCTTCATACGCTTATCTGAAATTCCTACTAATGAATTACATAAGTATCTCTATCTTTATCTTTATGTTATATGCGTTCATCACCATACCCATTTGAGTTTGCCTGACTAAGATTTACAAGGTGACCATAGCTTGCTTCATACCAACAATCTCTGTGGGATCGACCCTTACTCGCGTAAGGTTTATTACTTGGACGACCCAGTACACTTGCTGGTTAGTTGTGCGAAGTTGTGTTTATGCCATGGTATTGAACACCAAGTTTTTGGTTTCATTACCGGGGATTATTTGATTTGTGAAAAGTATTGATCACAATTTCGTGCACCAGGATCATAAACTTCTTCTTCAGAAGATGCTTCTTTAGTACTGTTGGATGTATTTTGCAAACCATTCAGACTTTGAGAAATCATATTGACTTGCTGAGTCAACATTTTATTCTGAGCCAATATGGCATTCAGAGCATCAATTTCAAGAACTCTCTTTCTTTGAGAAGTCCCATTACTCACATGATTCCTTTCAGAAGTGTACATGAACTAGTTATTTGTAACCATTTCAATGAGTTCCTGAGCTTCTGCAGGCATTTTCTTTAGGTGAATAGATCCACCTGCAGAATGGTCCAATGACATCTTAGACAATTCAGACAGACCATCATAGAATAAATCTAGGATGGTCCATTCTAAAAGCATGTCAGAAGGACACTTTTTGGTCAGTTGCTTCTATCTTTCCCAAGCTTCATAAAGAGATTCACCATCTTTCTGTCTGAAGGTTTGAACATCCACTCTAAGCTTGTTCAACTTTTGAGGAGGAAAGAACTTGGCCAAGAAAGCCGTGACCAGCTTATTCCAAGAGTTCATGCTATCTTTAGGTTGAGAGTCCAACCATACTCTAGCTCTGTCTCTTACAGCAAAAGGGAAAAGCATAAGCCTGTAGACCTCGGGATCAACCCTATTGATCTTAACAGTATCACAGATTTGCAAGAATTCAGTTAAGAACTGAAAAGGATCTTCTGATGGAAGTTCATAAAACTTGCAATTCTGTTGCATCAGAGAAACTAATTGAGGCTTTAGCTCAAAGTTGTTTGCTCCAATTGTAGGGATTGAGATGCTTCTTCCATGGATGTTGGAATTTGGTGCAGTAAAGTCACCAAGCATCTTCCTTGCACCTCCACCATTGTTATTGGGTTCGGCCATCTCTACTTCTTTTTCAAAAATTACAGTAAAGTCCTCTTTAGAGTGTTGTGTTTTAGCTTCTCTTAGCTTCCTCTTCAGAGTCTTTTCAGGTTCTGGATCAGCTTCAACAAGAATGTTCTTATCCTTGCTCCTGCCCATGTAAAAGAAAAAAGAGAACAGAAAAAAAGAGGAATCCTCTATGTCACAGTATAGAGATTCCTTTATGTGAGTAGAAGAAGAAAAGAATAGAAGAAGGAGAAGAGAAAAATTCGAACACAGAGGAGAAGAGAGGGTTCAAATTTTGAGATGAAGAGAAGTGTTAGTAAATGGATAAATAAATTGAGAAAGATGAGAGAGAGGGAATTCGAATATTAACTAAAAGAGAAGAAAAATATTTTTATTTTTATTTTAATTATTAGTTAAAATTCAAAAATTAAGAGAAGAAATAAAATTAAAATTAAAATTTGAAACAATTAGTTAATTAAAAAGAATTTTAAAAAAGGGTGAGGAATTTTCGAAAATTAGAGAGAGAAAAGTAGTTAGGTGGTTTTGAAAGAGATAAGAAATAGTAAAACAAACAAAAAGTCAATTAGTTAGTTGAAAAATATTTGAAAATCAATTTTGAAAAGATAAGAAGTTAGAAAAGATTTTGAAATTGATTTTGAAAAAGATATGATTTGAAAAAGATATGATTAAAATTTGTTTTGAAAAAGATTTGATTTTTAAAATTAAAATTGATTACTTGACTAACAAGAAACTAACAGATATGATTCTAGAATTTAAAGATTGAACCTTTCTTAACAAGAAAGTAACACACTTCAAATTTTTGAATCAATCACATTAATTGTTAGTAAAGTTTTCGAAATTTTGAAATGAGATTAAGAAAAAGATTTTGAAATCACTTTTTTAAAAAAATTTCGAAAATATAAAAGAAAAATGAAAAAGATTTGATTTTTGAAAAAGTTTTGAAAAGATAAGATTTTTTAAAAATGAAATCTTGACTTGACTAACAAGAAACAACTAATTTTAAAATTTTTTTATTAAGTCAACCCAAAGATTTCGAAAATTATGAGAGAAATAAGGGAAAGATATTTTTTGATTTTTTTTGAATTTTTAATGAAGAGAGAGAAAAACACAAATATGACCCAAAACATGAAAATTTTGGATCAAAACCAATGATGCATGCAAGAACACTATGAATGTCAAGATGAACACCAAGAACACTTTAAAGATCATGATGAACATCAAGAACTTATTTTTGAAAAATTTTCAAGAAAAAAAACATGCAAGACACCAAACTTAACAATTTTCAATGCTTAGACACTATGGATTAAAAAATGCATATGAAAAACAACAAAAGACACAAAACAAGAAAAATTAAAGATCAAACAAGAAGGCTTGTCAAGAACAACTTGAAGATCATGAAGAATGCAATGCATGAATTTTTTGAAAATTTTTAGAAAATTAAAAATATGCAATTGATACCAAACTTAAAATTTGACTCAAGACTCAAACAAGAAACACAAAATATTTTTGGTTTTTATGATTTTATTAATTTTTTTGGATTTTGTTTTCGAAAATTACTTTTTGGAAAAATGAAAACAAAGAAAAATTTTGAAATATTTTTGAAAACATTTTGAAAATAAAATAAAGGTTGAAACAAAAGAAGAAAATTACCTAATCTGAGCAACAAGATGAACCGTCAGTTGTCCAAACTCGAACAATCCCCGGCAACGGCGCCAAAAATTTGGTGAACGAAATTGTGATCTCAATGGCACCAACAACTTGGTACGCACAATTGTAATATCACTCTTTTTCACAACTTTGCACAACTAACCAGCAAGTGCACTGGGTCGTCCAAGTAATAAACCTTACGTGAGTAAGGGTCGATCCCACAGAGATTGTCGGCTTAAAGCAAGCTTTGGTCACCTTGTAAATCTAAGTCAGGCGGATTCAAATGGTTATGGAGTTTTACTAATTAAAAGATAAATAAAACGTAAAATAAAGATAGAGATACTTATGTAATTCATTGGTGGGAATTTCAGATAAGTATATGGAGATGCTTTATCCCTCTTGAATCTCTGCATTCCTACTGCCTTCATCCAATCCTTCATACTCCTTTCTATGGCAAGCTGTATGTAGGGCGTCACTGTTGTCAATGGCTACTTCCCATTCTTTTAGTGAAAAAGGTCCTCTACAGTTTCCCACATAGCTAATCAGCTGTTGGTTCTCGATCATGTAGGAATAGGATTTACTATCCTTTTGTGTCTGTCACCACGCCCTAAAGTCGCGAGTTTGAAGCTCGTCACAGTCATTCCATCCCAGATCCTACTCAGAATACCACAGACAAGGTTTAGACTTTCCGGATGTCAAGAATGCTGCTAATGGATTCTAGCTTATACCACGAAGACTCTGATCTCACGGAATGGAAGGCTCTGTTGTTAGGAGAGGCAACCATGCGTCATGGACCAGGAATCCAAGAGATACACACTCTAGCTTTCGCAGGAAGAACGGAAGTGTTTGTCAGGCACACATTCATAAGTGAGAATAATGATGAGTGTCACGGATCATCACATTCATCAGGTTGAAGTACGACTGAATATCTTAGAATAAAAATAAGCATGAATTGAATAGAAACCAGTAGTAATTGCATTAATACTCGAGGAACAGCAGAGCTCCACACCTTAATCTATGGTGTGTAGAAACTCCACTGTTGAAAATACATAAGTGATAAAGGTCCAGGCATGGCCATGAGGCCAGCCCCCCAAAATTACATATGAATTTGGAAATAGGGAAAAAGGACCCCTAGTACAATAGTAAAAAGTTCTATTTATACTAAACTAGTTACTAGGGTTACAGAAATGAGTAAATGATGCAGAAATCCACTTCCGGAGACACTTGGTGTGTGCTTGGGCTGAGCATTGAAGCTTTCACGTGTAGTGGTCTTCCTTGGAGTTAAACGCCAGTTTGTAACTTGTTTCTGGCGTTTAACTCTGCTTTGCAACTTGTTTCTGGCGTTTAACGCCAAAATAGGGCAGAAAGCTGGCGTTAAACGCCAGTTTGCATCGTCTAAACTCGGGCAAAGAATGCACTGGATGTCTACTTTCCAACACAATTGAGAGCGTGCCATTTGGACTCCTATAGCTCAAAAAAATCCATTTTGAGTGCAGAGAGGTCAGAATCCAACAGCATTAGCAGTCCTTTGTCGGCCTCTGAATCAGATTTTTCCTTAGGTCCCTCAATGTCATCCAGAAAATACTTGAAATCACAGAAAAATACACAAACTCATAGTAAAGTCCAGAAATGTGAATTTTGCTTAAAAACTAATAAAAATATACTAAAAAGTAGCTAGATCCTATCTAAAAATAATGCCAAAAAGCGTATAAATTATCCGCTCGTCAATCTCCTTCTGTGCACATGGGGAAGAAGAACGAAAAGCTTATCTCAATACAGAGTCAAATAGAGCCCCCACATTGAAACTCAAAGTTTGGTGTTTAGAGGCCATCATCATGCTCTTAGTATCTGTGAGGCTCCATAAGAGCTCACTGTCAAACTATTGACATTAAAGAAGCGCTTGTTGGGAGGCAATCCAATTTTTACTTATCTATGTTGAATTTCTATTTTCAATTGTTATTTTATGTTTTCTTTAGGATGATGATCATGTGGAGTCACAAAAACAGAAGCAAAAATAAAAAACAGCATTAAAAATAGCACACCCTGGAGGAGGAGCTTACTAGCGTTTAAACGCCAGTAAGGGTAGCAGAATGGCCGTTAAACGCCTAGTCTGGCACCATTCTGGGCGTTTAATGCCAGAAATGGGCACCAGACTGGCGTTTAAATGCCAGAAAGGAAAGAAAAACTGGCGTTTAACGCCAGAAATGGGCAGCAGCCTTGCGTTTAAACGCCAGGAATGGGCAGCAACCTGGTATTTAACGCCAGGATTAGCACTCAGAGGGCGTTTACACGCCAGAATGGTGCAGGGATGAGAAATCCTTGACACCTCAGGATCTATGGACCTACAGGATCCCCACCTACCTCAACTCATTCTTTCTCTTCTTCACACATTCCAATAACACCCTTCCCCAAATACCCTTCACCAATCACCTCCATCTCTCTTCCCCATCACCTATTCATCACTCACATCCACCCACTCTTCCCCAAAAATCCCACCTACCTCACCATTCAAATTCATATCCTTTCCCTCCTAAACTCAACCCCTAATACACTAACCCTACCCCTCTCTCCACTCCTATATAAACCCATCTTCCCTCCTTCATTTTCACACATCATAAACACTTCTTCCCCCTTGGCCGAACCACTCACACCTCTCTATCTCCTTCATTTTCTTCTTTTTCTCCTCCCTTCTTTCTTCTTTTGCTCGAGGATGAGTAAACCTTTTAAGTTTGGTGTGGTAAGAGTATTGCTTTTTGTTTTTCCATAACCATTTATGGGACCTAAGGCCAGAGTAACCTCTAGAAAGAGGAAAGGGAAGGCAAAAGTTTCCACCTCTGAGTCATGGGAGATGCAGAGATTCATCTTAAAGGTCCATCAAGACCACTTCTATGAAGTTGTGGTCAAGAAGAAGGTGATTCCTGAGGTTCTTTTCATGCTCAAGAAGAATGAGTATCCAGAGATCCGACATGAGATTCGAAGAAGAGGTTGGGAAGTTTTCACCAACCCCATTCAATAAGTCAGAATCTTAATGGTTCAAAAGTTCTATGCTAATACATGGATCACCAAGAACCATAATCAAAGTGTGACCCGAACCCAAAGAATTGGCTTACAATGGTTCAGGAAAAATACCTAGATTTCAGTCCAGAAAATGTAAGGTTAGCATTCAACTTGCCAATGATGCAAGGAGATGCACACCCCTACACTAGAAGGGTCAACTTTGATCAAAGGTTGGACCAAGTCCTCATGGACATATGTGTAGAAGGAGCTCAATGGAAGAGAGACTCCAAAGGCAAGCTGGTTCAACTAAGAAGACCTGACCTTAAACCCGTGGCTAGAGGATGGTTGGAGTTCATCCAACGCTCCATCATTCTTACTAGCAACCGATCCGAAGTGACTGTAGATCGAGCTATCATGATTCATAGCATCATGATTGGAGAGGAAGTAGAAGTTCATGAGGTCATATCTCGAGAACTCTACAAAGTGGCTAGCAAAACCTCCACCTTGGCAAGGTTAGCCTTTCCTCATCTCATCTGTCACATATGCAATTTAGCTGGAGTTTTCATAGGGGAAGACATCCTTATTGAAGAGGACAAGCCCATCAATAAAAAGAGGATGGAGCAAACAAGAGAGCCCACTCATGGACCTCAACAAGAGCATGAGAAAGTCCCTCATCAGGAAATCCCTGAGATGCCTCAAGGGATGCATTTTCCTCCACACAACTATTGGGAGCAACTCAACACCTCTTTCGAAGATTTGAGTTCCAATATGGAGCAACTAAGGATGGAGCACCAAGAGCACTCCATTATTCTCCATGAAATTAGAGAGGATCAAATAGCCATGAGGGAAGAGCAACAAAGGCAAGGAAGTGACATTGAGAAGCTCAAGCACTCTATAGGATCTTCAAGAAGGAGAACTAGCCGCCATCACTAAGGTGGACCCGTTCTTTAATTTTCTTGTTCTTATTTTTCTGTTTTTCGATTTCTATGCTTGATGTTTTATCTATGCTTTAGCTTCATTACATGATCAATAGTGTCTAGTGTCTATGTCTTAAAGCTATGAATAATTCCATAAATCCTTCACCTTTCTTAAATGAAAAATGTTCCTAATTACAAAAGAACATGAAGTACATGAATTTCAAATTTTATCTTGAAATTAGTTTGATTATTTTGATGTGGTGGCAATACTTTTTGTTTTTTGAATGAATGCTTGAACAGTGCATAATTTTGATAGTGAAGTTTATGAATGTTAAAATTGTTGGCTCTTGAAAGAATGATAAAAAAAGAGAAATGTTATTGATAACCTGAAAAATCATAAAATTGATTCTTGAAGCAAGAAAAAGCAGTGAATAACAAAGCTTGCAAAAAAAATGGCGAAAAAAAGAAAAAGAAAGAAAAAGAAAAAGCAAGCAAAAAAAAGCCAATAGCCCTTTAAACCAAAAGGCATCGGTAAAAGGGATCCAAGGCTTTGAGCATCAATAGATAGTAGGGACCTGAGTTAGGTTTTAGTATATAATTATTAGTTTTTATGAAAAAATCACATTTTTAGACTTTACTATGAGTTTGTGTGTTTTTTTGTGATTTCAGGTATTTTCTGGCTAAAATTGAGGGACCTGAGCAAAAATCTGTTTCAGAGGCTGAAAAAGGACTGCAGATGCTGTTGGATTCTGACCTCCCTGCACTCGAAATAGATTTTCTGGAGCTACAGAAGCCTAATTGGCGCGCTCTCAATTGCTTTAGAAAGTATACATCTTGGGCTTTCCAGCAATATATAATAGTTCATACTTTGCCTGACTTTAGTTAACGCAAATTGGCGTTTTAATGCCAACTTTCTACCTTTTCTGGCGTTAAACGCTAGAACTGGCATAAAAGTTCGAGTTAAACGCCCAAACTGGCACCAGAGCTGGCGTTTAACTCCAAGAAAAGCCTATGCACGTGAAAGCTTTAATGCTCAACCTAAGCACACACCAAGTAGGCCCCGAAAGTGGATTTCTGCATCATTTACTTATCTCTGTAAACCCTAGGTTACTAGTCATTATAAATAGGACCTTTTACTATTGTATTTTCATCGGGAGATCTTTAGATCATTTTTGAGACTATCTTTGTATCACTGTTGATCTCTTGATCACGCTTAGGGGGCTGGCCATTCGGCCATGCCTGAACCTTCATCACTTATGTATTTTCAACGGTGGAGTTTCTACATCTCATAGATTAAAGTGTGGAGCTCTGCTGTTCCTCATGAATTAATGCAATTACTACTATTTTTTATTCAATTCAAGCTTATTCTTGTTCTAAGATATTCATTCGCACTTCAACATGATGAATGTAATGATCAAGTGACATTCATCACTATTCTCACTTATGAACGCGTGCCTGACAACCACTTCTGTTCTACCTGAAAACAAGCTTAAATATATATCTCCTGGCCTCCTGGTCCACGATGCATGGTTGCCTCTCCTGACAACAGAGTCTTCCATTCCATGATATCAGAGTCTTCGTGGTATAAGCTAGAATCAATTGGCAGCATTCTTGATATCTAGAAAGTCTAAATGTCTGTGGTATTTCGAGTAGGATCTGGGATGGGATGACTGTGACGAGCTTCAAACTCACGAGTGATGGGCACAGTGACAGTGCGCAAAAGGATCATTAGATCTTATTCCAACACAAGTGAGAACTGACAGATGATTAGCCCTACGTAACCCGTAGCCGGACCATTTTCACTGAGAGGACGGACGGTAGCCATTGACAATGGTGATCCCCAACATACAGCTTACCATGGAAAGGAGTACGCATGACTGGATGAAAACAGTAGGAAAGCAAGGATTCAAAAGGAACAAAGCATCTCCATATGCTTATCTGAAATTCCTACCAATGAATTACATAAGTATCTCTATCCTATTTTATGTTTTATCTCCTTTTAATTATCAACACCCCATAACCATTTGAATCTGCCTAACTAAGATTTACAAGATGACCATAGCTTACTTCAAGCCGACAATCTCCGTGGGATCGACCCTTACTCACGTAAGGTATTACTTGGACGACCCAGTGCACTTGCTGGTCAGTTGTATTGGAGTTATGTATCACAATTCCATGCGCCAGTTATGTTTTCGTTTCATCATCTGTATTGAAGAGTAATGATTGGGTGATAAAACCTAATCAGACGTTTTTATTCTAAGATGTCTGTTGAGAATATTTGAACTGCCGAACTATAACGCCAGCTTGCCGACTTATTACACATAATGCCGAGTTATTACCTCGGATATGTAACGTCCGAATCATAGCCCCCAAGCTTAGCCTGGGAATATGTTTAATGAAGCAGGTTGAGCTTTTAATAAGTTAAGAGTCAGCTATTAAGGGATGGTGTAGCTCGGCAAGTTTGGGTTGCCCTTGGAGCCCCCAGATCAAGGTAATTTATTAAACAGTTATTGAAACTTTAGATTGTCATGATTATGAGAGAGAAAAAGTTAAATGAAAGTTTTAATGAGTGTGCGTGTTTCTGATGTAGGCTTATTGGGTTTGATGTAACTGATTGGATGGGAAGTGGAACCGAAATTTTGGTTTAAGTGTGTTAATTAAAAACTTTGGAATCCTGAAGGTTTTCATGCTTGCTGTATTATTCTTTCTCAGGTATTTGGAACGAAAGGATGAGTAAAAGAGGTATATGTCACTCCTTTCCTCTTGTCTTCTCAGTTTAGATTTTGTGGTTTGTTATCTGTTTTTCTTCTTCTTTACTTATGTTTTCTAATGGGTTATAAGAAAGAGATGAAAGGGGAGATAGATTGGTCTTAGAACTGGGTGAATGACGATGTGAGGGCTCGTGTTTCATTATTTTTGGATGTTGGTGCTATGAATGAGATAGACAAGGCTAGGGTTGTGAGGGCTGGCTCTAGAGTTCGATTGGAGTTACTTCCATGTTCAGAGAATGACAAGGTTTTTCACAGAAGGGAGGGTTTTGAGAATTTCTTTATGTATAGCTGTGTGTTGGAGGAACTAAGGGTGAGACTTCCATTTAGTGAATTTGAGTGTCAGGTATTGAAGCAGTTGAACTGTGCACCCTCACAACTACATCCCAATGGGTGGGCTTTACTTCGTGCGTTTGAGATTCTTATGGAGTTTTTGGAAGAAATTCCATCAGTGGAGTTGTTTTTCTCCTTGTTTCAGGCGAAGGGTGTATGGAAAGGTGGTTGGGTAAATCTTAACAGTTTGCCGAGGTTTGGCATATTTAAGTTATACAAATCATCCTTTAAGAACCTTAAGGAAATATATATTAAGGTAAGTAGTTTCGAGTGACTTTCTGTTCTATGTGGATGAACATTTGGGGGAAAAATTTCCTCTTTGGTGGTGTTCAGAGTCTCAGAACATTCTAGGGTCTGAAACTATAAACCCAAAAGATGAGTGCATAATTGAGTATTTGACTAAGGTTGCTGATCGGAAGGAGTTGATTTCTATATATGATCTGCTGCAGTGGGAGGAAAATAAATTGGTTGTTATAGATTTTTTAGGTAAGGATTTTGATTTGGCAATTGTATCAGTGTTGAGATTTGTGATAAATATTGGTTTTTGCTTGCGTTGTAGGTGGTAAATATCCGGGCATGTCTGCTGTGAGTCTGAGGGCTCGGGTGAGGAGTAAAGGTCTTGATAAAGATGGATCTTTGTCAAAGGTGGATAAGGTCGGTGTTGGCGAGGTTGATCAGCCAAAGCCAAGGAGGAAAAAAGTGATTTTATAGAGGAAGAAAGCTAACGTGGTGGATCTGTTTGAAGATTCTGATGATGGGCTAGAGGTTCCAATGAAGGAAGTTCAGAAATTTTATGATAACCAGAAGAAGTTGCATGATGTTGTTGAGCAGAGTGAGGGTTCGTCTCTCTGGGGGAAGGATTATCCATTCATGATTACTGCTGATGAAGTCTGTCAGATCCCTTCCAATGTTATCTTAGCCGACGAGGTGGGGGATGTGGCGATTGACCAGTATATGCAGGTAATTGTGTTTTTATTGTATTGTTTTGGTTGATATATTTACTGGTGATCATGTTGATAGTCGTTTTTGTTTTGTTTGCATAAGGTTGTTGGTCTGCGGCTTGCCAGTTTGGGACATAGCCAAGAAAAGAAGCATATGAAAGCTACGAATGAGAAGTTTGATCTGAAGTTGAAGGAAGAATTAGATTTGAGGAATGCTAGGGATGCCAAGGTTGAAGCCAAGCTGGCTGAGGTACAAAAGGAGTTGACATTGACAAAAGAAAATTATTCGAAGAAAGTAGAAGACGTTAAGAAAAATGAAGCTGATCTCTCCAGTATGAGTGCTCGTGTGATTGAGTTATCAAGTAAGTTGAAGGAAATGGAAAAGAGCAGACAAGGTGAGATTTTGGATTCTTTTATTGAAGGTTTTGAAAGAGATTCTATTCAAGCAAAGTTTCTTGCTCCTGGAGTGGATTTCTCTCAGATAGATCCAGGGAAGATAGTGTAGGATGGGGTTATAGTGGAGGATGATGGTGCTGCTGAGCAGGGGATGAAAATGTTGAAGAGGTTTAGGTCTGATGTTGTTCTGTTTGTTGGACATTTATGTTGTTGGTAAACTATTTTGCTCCTGTGGTGAGTGTATGTTTGTAACTTTATTTTGCTACTATTTTTTGGAGAAAAGCAACTTATGATGCTTCTGATTAGATGTTGTTGTGCATGTGTTGATTAGTATAAAATATAATTATATTATTTTGTTTGGTAAGTTGATATGATAAGTGAGTGTTGTTTGATTTGTGACTATGGGCTAGAGCCTAATTGTTGAGATATGGGTAAAATATACCAAAGTGTTAGGTAAATTTGTTTGAATGGTGAAGTGCCATTATTTTGATGGATATTGGTTGATGCTAAGGGAAGGCCGAGTAGGCCGAGTTTAGTGAGATGCCGAGTAATCAGAATAGAAATAGGGTTTATTTGATAGATAATGTTTGGTGTAATTGGATTGGATTTGATAAATTTTGAATAGTCGGTTTCCAAGTTTTGATCGGTAATATGTTTGACTGATTAATTCCGAATAGTCAGAATCGCGGTGAGGTCAGATATTTGTTTGACTGATAGATTCTGAATGATCAGTTTCAGATTAAGATCGGCTATTTGTTTGACTGATAAATTCCGAATGATCGGTTTCAGATTAAGATCAGCTATTTGTTTGACTGATAGTTACTGAATGGTCGGATTCAGAGTTTAGATCGGTGGTTTGTTTGACTGATAGTATCCGAATGGTCAGTTTCGATTATAGATCAGTGGTATAAATAGGTTACAAATAAATGAGAGAGAGAGAAAATATTTACTTGATGAAATAAGAAATTTATTTATTGGAGAACCTTTGATTTCAAAGGCCTAGGTAGGCTAGCCTCGTTAAAACCTCTCCAAGAAAAACCCATTGTGGGAAAAATCTTGGTAGTAGGAAAAAGAGTACTCGCCTATTCCTGGTGTTTAACTGTAATATAACTTTAAAGATGATACATTCCAAGTGTTAGGTAGATCTCTACCATCTAAGGTTTGTAATCGGTAAGTTCCGTTGGCGATGGGATTCGGTAAGGGCCTTCCCAATTAGCTGCTAGTTTGCCTTGTGTTGATGGTCTTCTAGCTTGTTCGGTTTTTCTGAGTACAAGGTCGTTTACTTGGAAAGACCTTGGGTGAAGTCTTTGGTTATATCTTCGAGCTATGTGTTGTTGCATGGCTAATTGTTTGATTACTATGGACGATTTGACTTCTTCTAGGAGGTCGAGTTAGGATTGCCGAGCTGTGTCGTTTGTAGTATGGTCGGCCATTTCGGTGCACAGTGAGGATTAGGAGATCTCCACGAGTATCATTGCGTCAGAACCGTAGACTAGCCGGAAGGGTGTTTCCTTTGTGGTTGAGTGGATAGTGGTGTTGTATCCCCATATGATCTCTGGGATAAGCTCGGCCCAGAGGCCTTTTGCATCGTCCAATTTCTTTCTTAGAGCATGTAGTATTACTTTATTTGTAGCCTCTGCTAACCCATTTTTCTGTGGGTGCTCTATTAATGAAAAATGTAATTTGATTTTCAAGTTCTGCAAAAAGGATGCGAACTTATGATCGGTAAACTGGTGACCATTATCTGTGATAATGTGCCAAAGTATGCCGAATGGACAAATAATATATTTTCATACAAAAGAAAGCATTTATTATGATGTAATCTTGGCTAGAGGCTGAGCCTCTATCTATTTTGAAAAATAATCAATTCCTACAACCAGGAATTTTACCTGCCCTGCTGTTGTCGGGAACGGGCCATGCATATCTCTATCCCATTGGTTGAAGGGCCAACTTACCTCAGAACAATGTAGGAGTTCGGCTGGGAGATGTATGATCGGAGTGTGTTTCTGGCAGTTGTTACAACTTTTGACTTTTGTTTTACAATCTTGTTGTAGTGTAGGCCAATAGAATCCTACGCTGAGGATCTTTGAAGACAGGCTTCGGGCTTTGAGGTGTGTACCACTGATTCCTTCATGTGCCTCGGTAAGCGCAAGATCGGCTTCTGTTCTACAAAGAAATTTTAGTAAAGGATGAGAGAATCCTTGTTTATGTAGGCAATTGTTATAAATTGTGAAGAAAGAGGCCTGTCGGCGAAAGTGCCGACTGTTTTCGACATCGCCTGGCAAGATTCCTGTCCGAAGATAGTTTATGTATGGAGTTTTCCAATCTGTATCCTATGTGACACTTAGAACCTCTGTTAATTCTATGCTAGGTTTAATTAAGGTATATCGGTGGAGGGAGGAATTGTTTATTTGTGTGCTGGTGAGCTTAGAGAGTATATCAGCTCGGCTATTGTTCTCCCGAGGTATATGTTCAATCTGACATTTATGAAATTTTGAAAGTAAAGTTTGAACGATTGCTAGGTATTTGGATAATAAAGGGTCTTTTACCTGATACAGCTCGTTTACCTGCTGAACAATTAGCAGAGAATCACAATATACCTTAAGCTCGGTTATATTGAGATCGGAAGCTAGTCTGAGGCCAGCAATAAGGGCTTCATACTCGCTCTGGTTGTTGCTTGCCTTGAATGAAAAGTGAATCGATTGCTCAATGACGTTACAATTTCCATCATCGAGTGTGATCCCGGTGCCACACCCTTGTATGTTAGAGGAGCCATCTACATACAAAGACCATTCTCGTGAAGTTTCTGCGATGTCTGGTACTGTGAATTCGACAATAAAATCGGCCAAGAATTGGGATTTGATAGATGATCGTCCTTGGTATTTGATGTCAAACTCGGAAATTTCGACCGACCATTTTACTAGTCGTCCAGCCAATTCTGGTTTCTGAAGGACTTGTCGCAAAGGATGATCTGTCCAAACATAGATTACACGACTCTGAAAGTATGGCCGAGAAGACAAGAGCTAGGGCCAGCTTCTCAATGTTCGGATAACAAAGTTCGGCATTCTATAGTGTTTTGCTAATGAAATAGATCGGCAACTACTGCTTTTGCCTTTCTGCAATAAAAACGGAGCTTACAGGCCAGTTAGTGATAGATAAATATAAGAATAATGGCTCCCCTTGAAGGGGGGGTTTGTAAAATTGGTGGTTTTGAAAGAGTTTCTTTGATGGTTGTGAACGCTTGTTCACATTCATCAGTCCATTGGAAAGCTTTTTTCTTTTTTAAAGTTTGGAAAAAACATAAAGACTTGGAAGCTAGGCAGGGTAAGAATTTAGAGAGTGCAGCAAGTCTCCTTGTCAACCGTTAGACTTCTTTGATAGTTTGTGGGCTTGTCATGTCCAAAACAGCTCGGCACTTTTCTGGATTTTCCTCAATACCTCGGCAAGTGAGTATGAAGCCAAGGATTTTACCACTTTGCATGCCAAATGCGCACTTCTCAGGATTAACCGCATGTTGTATTTTCTGATTTAACCGAAGATTTATGTGAGGTCATCTAGGTGGTTGTTGCCAATCTTTGTTTTGGCGACCATATCATCAATTTAGACCTCAATGTTCCTGCCAATCTGTTGAGCGAATACTTTGTCCATGAGGCGTTGATATGTTGCACCTGCATTCTTAAGGCCAAACGGCATGACTTTATAACAATAGTTTCCATATTCAGTAATAAAGGCTGTCTTGTTTTATCTAGATGGATGCATTTGGATAGGATTATAGCCAGAATATGTGTCCATAAAGCTAAGTTTTTCATAACCAAAGGCATTATCAACTAAGCTATCAATAGATGGCAAAGGAGAGGAATCTTTGGGGCATGCTTTGTTGATATCAGTGAATTCAACACACATGCGCCGTTTACCGTTATATTTTTTCACCATGATGACATTCGCCAGCCATCTTGTGAATCTGATTTCCTGGATGAAGCCGGCATTGATGAGCTTCTTGGTTTCTTCTAGGAAGGCTTGTTTGCGGTCATGGCTGAGGATTCACTTTTTCTGCACTATAGGTCGGACAGATGGATCTAATGCCAGCTTGTGGGATATGATGGATGGATCAATGCCTGGCATATCAGCTGGGGTCCAAGCAAATAGGTCGGCATTTTGTTGTAAAAATGCTCGGAATGAGGCTTTCTCTTATGAGCTTAATGTGGAACCGATGTAAGTGAATTTGTCCGAGCTATCTGTGAAATAGATTTTATGCAAGTCTTTTGTCAGAGTTGGTCATTCAAGGGTTCCTGCCCTGGGGTCAAGGTTGGCCAAGGCTGGTAGGTCGTCTTGGTTGCCGATTTTGTGCACATGAGCTTGTATGTTTTGGTTAGGTCTTTTAAAATTGTTGTTGTAGCATTCTTTGGCCTCTCGGGCATCACTGTGAATGGTTGTAATTGTGTTATCCTACAAAGGGAACTTAACACAGAGATGAATTGTAGAGACTTTGGCATTATACCTATTTAAGAAAGGTCGGGCAAGTATCAAATTGTAAAGACTAAAACAGTCAACAACTAAGTATTGAATATCTGAAGTTTTTTATAAGGGAAACTCACCGAGTGTGGTTTGTAACCACACATAGCCCATAATCGGGACTCTCTCACCTGAGAAACCAACCAGGTCTCCAGTGGAGGGTTGGAGGATGTTGCTGCTCAGTTTCATCTTCTGGAATGTGGAGTAAAAGAGAACATCGGCACTGCTCCTAGGGTCCAGTAAAAATTTTTTGACTAGGAGATCTCTGAGCTGCAGGGAAATCCTGACTAGGTCGTTTAGATTTGTTATGTTTGTGTTATGGTCTGATGTTTGGAATGTTATCTGAGGAACGTGTGGAGGTATTTGCTGTTAAGTTTGATCGGCTTCTATGGAAAACATAGCTCGGTAAGATCATTTTCTTGCTGAGATTGTGGCTCTTCCACCTGCAAAACCTCCAAAAATATAGTTAATAATATGTCTTGGTTGGTCGGGAGGATTGGTGTTCGGTCAATCTTTATCTCGGCCATGCTGTGTTGTCGAGCTTTGGTCACCTAGGTGGGGTGCGCGTCATTGTATGTGGCCGCTGATATACTTGTCGAGGCGACCTTGCCGAGCTAACCGCTCCAAAAGGTCTTTGGCGATGATACACTCGTCAGTAGTGTGTCTGTGCTTTTGATAAAAAGAGCAGTATTTTGATTTGTCTGCGCCTTTTGAATCTGGATAGCTGCCGGCTTTTCTTGGTGGCTTGATCAACTTTGAATTCAAGATCTCCTTGATGATGTCATCACACTTGGTGTTGAACTGAGTGTAAGAATCATATCAAGGAGTTGGATTGAAGTTTTTCTTGTTGTCTCTTGTTTTGTCGTCGTCTCTGTATGGTGGTTTGTCTATTTTCCGAGCTTGTCGGAGTTCTTCGATGTCAATCTGACCTTTCGCCTTTTCACGAAACTCGGCCATAGTTTTAGGTTTGGCTAAAGTAATGGTCTCCTGGAATTTTTCTGGTCGGAGTCTGCTTTTTATTGCGTGCAGTTCAACTTCGGGATGGAGATCAGGTATACTCATGGCTACCTTTGTGAAGCGCGTCATGTAGTCTCTAAGGCTTTCATGCTGGACTTGTTTGATTGTGTTCAGGTAATCGGAGTCATGTAGGTAGATGGCCGATCCAGCAAAGTGCTCCTCAAAGAGCTTTGATAGGTCTCGAAAGCGAGAAATAGAACCTGCAGGCAAAGAACAAAACCAATCAAGTGCAGGACCGTCTAAGTAAGATGGAAAACAATGACATAAAACTTTATCAGATGCACCATTTACTATCATTATGGAGGTCAATTTTTTATGTATTTCTTCGGATCACTTAGCCCATCATAGGGGGTTAGTGTGGTCGGCAGAGTGAATCTCCTAGGCAGCACAAAATTCATCACTTCGGCTATGAAGGGCCCAGGGGAGCTTTCTAGGTTGTCATCCTCATCTTTTGGCCGAGCTTCCTCATTATGCTCGGGTTGTTCTGCTTTGTGCCGAGCAGTTTCAGAGACATGCGTCGGCCCTGACTGATGCTCGGCTTCTTCTGTCCGTTCTTTTCATTCATTGTTGTTTTCGATTCGGGTGTTATTCAAATTAGCAATTTGATTTACCATTCTTTGGTTCTCTTCTGCCATGCACTAGTTGGCTTGCCGTAACACGGTCACCATCTGAAGGAGTTTAGATGGTGTGGGTGGAAGTTGTTCAGTCATGGCTCCAAACGAGAACGTTGAGGCCGATGATATATGGAAACGGATTATATTCTCAGCCCCACGGTGGGCGCCAATTGTTCTTGTATGGATACCTGAAGGGGGAGCTTGGCTTCTGGGAGTCGGCGCCGAGTTGTTATATTCGGTGCTAATCTTTGAGCCTTGGAGAAGTTCGAGCTTTACTTCGAGGTGATGTCCAATTACGCAAAGCGTGAGCAAGAAACAAGGGGGGAGTGTACCTACAAAGGCACTCCGAAGCTTAAGTCAATATTGAGAATTCAATGTGTGCATTAGGGATAGAAGACTATACCTTTTATGAGTGAAGATGGGCAGGTCGGTTATGTTTGCGTTTCATCATCTGAATTGAAGAGTAATGATTGGGTGATAAAACCTAATCGAACGTTTTTATTCTAAGATGTCTGTTGAGAATATTTGAACCGCCGAACTATAACGCCAGCTTGCCGACTTATGACACAATGCTGAGTTATTACCTCGGATATGTAACGTCCGAATCAAGCCTTTTGAAGATCCCATCTATTATAGATCTATTGTGGAAAGCTTGCAATATGCTACTTTAACCCATTCAGAGATTGCTTTTGCTATCAATCGTGTATGCCAATTTATGCAATCTCCACTGGAAAGCATTGGCTTACTGTTAAAAGAATACTTCGCTACTTTCTGGGGACAAGTATCATGGTTTGACATTCACTTCTTATACTGACTCTTAAATTTTGTGTATGCAGATGTCGACCAGGTGAGCAATTTAGATGATCGATGCTCCACCAGTGGCTATTACGTATTTCTTGGTGACAATCCTATTTTCTGGTCAAGTCAAAAACAAAATATGGTCAGTCGCTCATCAATGGAGGCTGAGTTTCATTGCCTAGCCGAAGCTGTAGCAAAGATACTATGGGTGCAGAAACTTCTCAATGAGCTTCATGTGTCAAGCTCTATTCCACCCACCTTGTTCTGTAACAACCTACGCGTCAGGATGCTTGCAGCCAATCCTGTGTTCCATAGCTGGTCCAAACACTTCAAAGTTGACCTTTATTTTCTTCAAGATTTAGTTCCAAAATGCCAACTCTATGTTGTTTACATTCCTTCAATCTCCCAAGCTGTTGATATTCTCACAAAAGCCTTGTCTGGAGATGCTTTTATTCATTTTAGGACCAAGCTTAAGGTCTTGTCTTCATTGAGCTTGAGGGAGGCTGTGAGAATAGAAGGCAAAATAGAATAGTTAATCTGCTATTGCCAAGATAGGAAAAGAGGAAGAGAATTCCAACAGCTACTTCTCCAGCGGCTCTTAATCACAATAGCTATTATTTCTCTATTAAGCTTTGTATATATACTAGTGACTGCTGATGAGCGGATAATTTATACGCTTTTTGGCATTATTTTTAGGTAATTTTTAGTAGGATCTAGCTACTTTTAGGGATATTTTTATTTTTTTTATGCAAAATTCACATTTCTGGACTTTACTATGAGTTTGTGTGTTTTTCTGTGATTTCAGGTATTTTCTGGCTGAAATTGAGGGACCTGAGCAAAAATCTGATTCAGGCTGAAAAAGGACTACTGATGCTGTTGGATTCTGACCTCCCTGCACTCGAAATAGATTTTCTGGAGCTACAGAACTTCAAATAGCGCGATCTTAACGGCGTTGGAAAGTAGACATCCAGATCTTTCCAGCAATATAAAATATTCCATACTTTATTCGAATCAAGATGACGCAAACTGGCGTTCAACGCCAGTTCCATGCTGCATTCTAGAGTAAAACGCCAGAAACACGCCACAAACAAGAGTTAAACGCCAAACAGACATTACAACTTGGCGTTTAACTCCAAAAGAAGCCTTTGCACGTGTAAAGCTCAAGCTCAGCCTAAGCACACATCAAAGTGGGCCCCGGAAGTGGATTTCTGCACTTAGACTTATTTCTGTAAACCCTAGTAGCTAGTCTAGTATAAATAGGACTTTTTACTATTGTATTTTCATCTGAGATTTTACATCTTTGATCACATTTTGGGGGCTGGCCATTCGGCCATGCCTGGATCATCACTTATGTATTTTCAACGGTGGAATTTCTACACACCATAGATTAAGGGTGTGGAGCTCTGCTGCACCTCGAGTTTCAATGCAATTACTACTATTTTCTATTCAATTCAGCTTATTCCTGTTCTAGGATATTCGTTGCACTTTAACATGATGAATGTGATGATCTGTGACACTCATCATCATTCTCACCTATGAACACGTGACTGACAACCACTTTCGTTCTACCTTAGAACGAGCAAGTATCTCTTGGATTCCCTAACCAGAATCTTCGTGGTATAAGCTAGAACCCTTTGGCGGCCACTCTTGAGGATTCGGAAAGTCTAAACCTTGTCTGTGGTATTTCGAGTAAGATTCAGGGATTGAATGGCTATGACAAGCTTCAAACTCGCGATTGTTGGGCGTGATGACAAACGCAAAAGAATCAATGGATTCTATTCCGACATGATCGAGAACTGACAGATGATTAGCCGTGCTGTGACAGAGCATTTGGACTATTTTCACTGAGAGGATGGGATGTAGCCATTGACAACAGTATGCCCTACATACAGCTTGCCATGGAAAGGAGTATGAAGGATTGAAAGTAAGAAAGCAGTATGTTGCAGAGATTCAACAGGGACAAAGTATCTCCATACACTTATCTGAAATTCCCACCAATGATTTACATAAGTATTTCTATCTTTATTTTATGTTTTATTTATTATTATTTTCGAAAACTCCATAACCATTTGAATCCGCCTAACTGAGATTTACAAGATGACCAAAGCTTGCTTCATACCAACAATCTCCGTGGGATCGACCCTTACTCACGTAAGGTTTATTACTTGGACGACCCATTGCACTTGCTGGTTAGTTGTGCGAAGTTGTGACAAAGTGTGACTCACGTTTGAGAGCGCTACCAAGTTTTTGGCGCCATTGTTGATGATCACAATTTTGTGCACCAAGTTTTTGGCGCCGTTGCCGGGGATTGTTTGAGTTTGGACAACTGACGGTTCATCTTGTTGCTCAGATTAGGTAATTTTCTTTTCAAAAATCTTCCAAAATTTTTTATTTATTTTTGTTTTTCCAAATATTAATTTTCGAAAAAAATACAAAAAAATTAATAAAATCATAAAACCAAAAATATTGTGTTTCTTGTTTGAGTCTTGTGTCATGTTTTAAGTTTGGTGTCAATTGCATGTTCATCTTTTTCTTGCTTTTTTCAAAAATTCATGCATGTATTCTTCATGATCTTCAAGTTATTCTTGATAACTCCTCTTGTTTGATCTTTATGTTTTCTTGTTTTGTGTCTTTTGTTGTTTTTCTTATGCATGTTTGCATTCATAGTGTCTAAGCATTAAAAATTTCTAAGTTTGGTGTCTTGCATGTTTTCTTTCTTGAAAATTTTTCAAAAATAAGTCTTGATGTTCATCTTGACATTCAAAGTGTTCTTGGTGTTCATCTTGACATTCATATTGTTCTTGCATGCATTATGTGTTTGATTCATAATTTTCATGTTATGAGTCTTTTTTGTGTTTTTCTCTCTCATCATTAAAAATTCAAAAATAAAAAATATATCTTTTCCTTATTTCTCTCAAAATTTCAAAAATTTGAGTTTACTTAGTCAAAAATTTTTTAAAACTTAGTTATTTCTTATAAGTCAAGTCAAATTTTCAATTTTAAAAATCTTATCTTTTCAAAACTTTTTCAAAAATCAAATATTTTTCATTTTTTATTTATTTTCGAAAATCTTCAATTTTGATTTTCAAAATCTTTTTCTTATCTTTATTTCATGATTTTCAAAAACTTTACTAACAATTAATGTGATTGATTCAAAAATTTGAAGTTTGTTACTTTCTTGTTAAGAAACGTTCAATCTTTACATTCTAGAGTCATATCTTTTAGTTTCTTGTTAGTCAAGTAATCAATTTTAATTTTAAAAAAATCATATCTTTTCAAAATATCTCTTTCAATCATATCTTTTCAAAATATCCTTTTCAAAATTTTGATTTCAAAATATCTTTTCTAACTTCTTATCTTTTCAAAATTGATTTTCAAATCTTTTTCAACTAACTAATTGACTTTTTGTTTGTTTTACTATTTCTTATCTTTTTCAAAACCACCTAACTACTTTCCTCTCTCTAATTTTCGAAAATCATCTCCCTCTTTTTTTCAAAATTCTTTAACTAATTGTTTCAAATTTTAATTTTAATTTTAATTCTTCTCTTAATTTTCGAAAATCACTAACCCTTTTTCAAAATTTATTTTCGAAAATCCTCTCTCTCACCTTCTTCTATTTATTTATTTATCTACTAACACTTCTTTTCTACTCAAGAATTTGAACTCATTCCTCCCCCTTGTGTTTGGATTCTTACCTTTTCCTTCTTCTATTCCTTTCTTCTTCTACTAACATAAAGGAATCTCTATACTGTGACATAGAGGATTCCTCTTCTTCTTCTGTTCTCTTCTCTTTCATATGAGTAGGAACAAGGAGAAAGGCATTCTTGTTGAAGCTGATCCTGAACCTGAAAGGACTCTGAAGAGGAAACTAAGAGAAGCTAAATTACAACAAGCCAGAGACAACCTTACTGAAATTTTCGAATAAGAAAAGGATATGGCAGCCGAACCCAACAACAATAATGCAAGGAGGATGCTTGGTGATTATACTACACCTACTTCTAAATTTGATGGAAGAAGCATCTCAATTCCTGCCATTGGAGCAAATAATTTTAGGCTGAAGCCTCAGCTAGTTGCTCTAATGCAACAGAATTGCAAGTTCCATCGACTTCCATCTGAAGATCCCTATCAGTTTTTAACTGAATTCTTGCAGATCTGTGAGACTGTTAAGACTAATGGAGTAGATCCTGAAGTCTACAGGCTCATGCTTTTCCCTTTTGCTGTAAGAGACAGAGCTAGAACATGGTTAGATTCACAACCTAAAGATAGCCTGGACTCTTGGGATAAGCTGGTCACGGCCTACTTGGCTAAATTCTTTCCTCCTCAAAAGCTTAGCAAGCTTAGAGTGGATGTTCAGACCTTCAAACAAAAAGATGGTGAATCCCTCTATGAAGCTTGGAAAAGATACAAACAGATGACCAAAAGGTGTCCTTCTGACATGCTTTCAGAGTGGACCATTTTGGATATATTCTATTATAGTCTATCTGAGTTCTCTAAGATGTTACTGAACCATTCTGTAGGTGGATCCATTCACCTAAAAAAAATGCCTGCAGAAGCTCAAGAACTTATTGACATGATTGCAAATAACCAATTCATGTACACTTCTTAGAGGAATTCCGTGAATAATGGGACGCCTCAGAGGAAGGGGGTTCTTGAGATTGATGCTCTGAATCCCATATTGGCTCAAAACAAAATGTTAACTCAACAAGTCAACATGATTTTTCAAAGTCTGAATGGATGGCAAAATGCATCCAACAGTACTAAAGAGGCATCTTCTGAAGAAGAAGCTTATGATCCTGAGAACCCTGCAATGGCAGAGGTGAATTACATGGGTGAACCCTATGGAAATACCTATAATTCTTCATGGAGAAATCATCCAAATTTGTCATGGAAGGATCAACAAAAGCCTCAACAAGGCTTTAATAATGGTGGAAGAAACAGGCTCAGTAATAACAAGCCTTTTCCATCATCTTCTCAGCAACAGATAGAGAATTTTGAGCAGAGCTCCTCTAGCTTAGCAAATATAGTATCTGATCTGTCTAAGGCCACTTTAAGTTTCATGAGTGAAATAAGGTCATCCATCAGAAATTTGGAGGCACAAGTGGGCCAGCTGAGTAAGAAAATCACTGAAACTCCTCCTAGTACTCTCCCAAGCAATACTGAAGAAAATCCAAAAAGAGAGTGCAAGGCCATTGACATAATTAAAATGGCAGAACCTAGAGAGGAAGGGGAGGACGTGAATCCCAATTAGGAAGACCTCATGGGACGTCTCCCAAACAAGAAGGAGTTCCCTATTGAGGACCTAAAGGAATCTGAGGCTCACATAGAGACTATAGAGATTCCATTAAACCTCCTTCTGCCATTCATGAGCTCTGAAAACTATTCTTCCTCTGAAGAGGATAAAGATGTAACTGGAAAGCAAGTTGCTCATTATCTAGGAGCTATCATGAAGCTAAATGCCAAGTTGTTTGGTAATGAGACTTGGGAAGGTGAACCTCCCTTGCTCATTAGTGAACTAGATACATGGGTTCAGCAAACTCTACCTCAAATGAAACAAGATCCTGGTAAATTCTTAATACACTGTACCATGGGCACCATGACCTTTGAGAAGGCTCTATGTGACCTGGGGTCAGGTATAAATCTTATGTCACTCTCTGTAATGGAGAAACTGGGGATCTTTGAGGTACAAGCTGCCACATTCTCATTACAGATGTAAGATAAGTCAATAAGACAAGCTTATGGATTGGTAAAGGACGTGTTAGTAAAGGTTAAAGGCCTTTACATCCCTACTGATTTCATAATCTTAGACACTAGGAAGGAAGAGGATGAATGCATCATCCTTAGAAGACCCTTCCTAGCCACAGCAGGAGCTGTGATTGATGTTAACAGAGGAGAATTAGTTCTTCAATTGAATGGGGACTACCTTGTGTTTAAGGCCCAAGGGTATCTCTCTATAAACATGAAAAAGAGGCAGGATAAGCTTCTCTCAATACAAAGTCAAACAGAGCCCCCACAATCAAACTCTAAGTTTGGTGTTGGGAGGCCACACCCAAACTCTAAGTTTGGTGTACCAAACTCTAAGTTTGGTGTACCAAACTCTAAGTTTGGTGTTGAGAAACCCCCACATCCAAACTCTAAGTTTGGTGTTGGGAGTCTAAAACATTGACCTGATCACCTGTGAAGCTCCATGAGAGCTCACTGTCAAGCTATTGACATTAAAGAAGCGCTTATTGGGAGGCAACCCAATTTTTATTTATTTATATTTTTATTGTTCTTTTATGTTTTATTAGGTTCATGATCATGTGGAGTCACAAAACAAATACTAAAATTAAAAACAGAATCAAAAATAGCAGAAGAAAAGCACACCCTGGAGGAAGAGCTTACTGGCGTTTAAACGCCAGTAAGGAGCATCTTTCTGGCATTCATCGCCAGAATAGAGCATCTTTCTGGCATTGAACGCTAGAAATAAGCAGTATTCTGGTGTTCAAACGCCAGGATTACACCCTGAGGAGAGCTGGCGTTAAACGCCAGAAACAAGCATGGAACTGGCGTTCAACGCTAGAAACATGCTGCAGAATGGCGTTGAACGCCCAAAACAAGCATAGAGCTAGCATTTAACGACAGAAACAAGCATCAATCTGGCGTTAAATGCCAGGATTGTATGTAGAGGGCGTTTTACACGCCTAATTGGTGCAGGGATGATAAATCTTTGACACCTCAAGATCTGTGGACCCCACAGGATCACCTCAGGATCTGTGGATCTCACAGGATCCCCACCTACCTCAACTCACCCTCTTTCTTCTTCACCCAATCCAATAACACTCTTCCCCAAAAACCCTTCACTAATCACCTCAATCTCTCTTCCCCATCACCTCTTTACCACTCACATCCATCCTCTCTTCCCCATAAACCCCACCTACCATCAAATTCAAAATCTCTTTCCCACCCAAACCCACCCTACATGACTGAACCATAAACCACTCTCCCTCACCTCCATATCTTTTTCTTCTTCTTCTATTCTTTCCTTTTTTGCTCGAGGACGAGCAAAATTCTAAGTTTGGTGTGGTAAAAGCATATCTTTTTTATTTTTCCATAACCATTGATGGCACCTAAGGCCAGAGAAATCTCAAGAAAGAGGAAAGGGAAGGCAATTGCTTCCACCTCTGAGTCATGGGAGATGGAGAGATTCATCTCAAGGGTCTATAGCTCAGTAGTAGAGCATTTGACTGCACATCAAGAGAGCCCACTCAGGGACCTCAACAAGAGTATGAGGAATTCCCTTATAAAAAAAATCCTTGAGATACCTCAGGGGATACATTTTTCCTCCACACAATTATTGGGAGCAACTAAGGATAGGAGCACTAAAATCACTAGTGATCAAGCAACAGAGGCAAGGAAGAGACATAGAGGAGCTCAAAGGACATCATTGGTCATTCAAGAAGAAGACGCCACCATCACTAAGGTAGACTTATTCCTTGTTCTTATTTCTCTGTTTTTCGATTTTGTGCTTCATGTTTGTCTATGTTTGTGTCTTTATTACATGATCATTAGTGTCTAGTGTCTATGTCTTAAGGCTATGAATAATTCCATAAATCCTTCACCTTTCTTAAATGAAAAATGTTTTTAATACAAAAGAACAAGAAGCACATGAGTTTCGAATTCCTCCTTGAATTTAGTTTAATTATATTGATTTGGTGACAATACTTTTTGTTTTCTGAATGAATGCTTAAACAATGCATATTTTTTATCTTGTTGTTTATGAATGTTAAAATTGTTGGCTCTTGAAAGAATGATGAAAAAGAGAAATGTTATTGATGATCTGAAAAATCATAAAATTGATTCTTGAAGCAAGAAAAAGCAGTGAAGAACAAAGCTTGCAAAAAAAAGTGGCGAAAAAAATTTAAAGAAAGAAAAAGAAAAAGCAAGCAGAAAAAGCCAATAGCCCTTAAAACCAAAAGGCAAGGGTAAAAAGGATCCAAGACTTTGAGCATCAATGGATATGAGGGCCCAAGGAAATAAAATCCAGGCCTAAGCGGCTAAATCAAGCTGTCCCTAACCATGTGCTTGTGGCATGCAGGTCCAAGTGAAAAGCTTGAGACTAAGTGATTAAAGTCATGATCCAAAGCAAGAGTGTGCCTAAGAGCTCTGGACACCTCTAACTGGGGACTTTAGCAAAGCTGAGTCATAATCTCAAAAGGTTCACCCAATCATGTGTCTGTGGCATTATGTATCCGGTGGTAATATTGGAAAACAAAGTGCTTAGGGCCACGGCCAAGACTCATAAAAGTACCTGTGTTCAAGAATTAACATACTTAACTAGGAGAATCAATAACACTATCTGAACTCTGAGTTCCTATAGATGCTAATCATTCTAAACTTCAAAGGAAAAAGTGAGATGCCAAAACTGTTCAGAAGCAAAAAGCTACAAGTCCCGCTCATCTAATTAGAACTAATATTTATTGATATTTTGATATTTATATTATATTCTCTTCTTTTTATCCTAATTGATTTTCAGTTGCTTGGGGACAAGCAACAATTTAAGTTTGGTGTTGTGATGAGCAGATAATTTATACGCTTTTTGGCATTGTTTTTAGGTAGTTTTTATTAGGATCTAGCTACTTTTAGGGATGTTTTTATTAGTTTTTATGAAAAATTCACATTTCTGGACTTTACTATGAGTTTGTGTGTTTTTCTGTGATTTCAGGTATTTTCTGGCTGAAATTGAGAGACCTGAGCAAAAATCTGATTCAGGCTGAAAAAGGACTGCTGATGTTGTTGGATTCTGACCTCCTTGCACTCGAAATAGATTTTCTTGAGCTACAGAACTTTAAATGGTGCGCTCTCAACGGCGTTGGAAAGTAGACATCCAGAGCTTTCCAGAAATATATAATAGCTCATACCTTATTCGAATCAAGATGATGCAAACTGGCGTTCAACGCCAGTTCCATGCTGCATTCTAGAGTAAAACGCCAGAAACACGTCACAAACCAGAGTTAAACGCCAAACAGACGTTACAACTTGGCGTTAACTCCAAAAGAAGCCTCTGCACGTATAAAGCTCAAGCTCATCCCAAGCACACATCAAAGTGGGCCCCGGAAGTGGATTTCTGCACTTAGACTTATTTATGTAAACCCTAGTAGCTAGTCTAGTATAAATAGGACTTTTTACTATTGTATTTTCATCTGGGATTTTACATCTTTGCTCACATTTTGGGGGATGGCCATTCAGCCATGCCTGGACCATCACTTATGTATTTTCAATGGTGGAGTTTCTACACACCATAGATTAAGGGTGTGGAGCTCTGCTACACCTCGAGTTTCAATGCAATTACTACTATTTTCTATTCAATTCAGCTTATTCCTGTTCTAAGATATTCGTTGCACTTCAACATGATGAATTTGATGATCCGTGACACTCATCATCATTCTCACCTATGAACACATGACTGACAACCACTTCTGTTCTACCTTGGAACGAGTGAGTATCTCTTGGATTCCCTAACCAGAATCTTCGTGGTATAAGCTAGAACCCTTTGGCGGCCACTCTTGAGGATCCGGAAAGTCTAAACTTTGTCTGTGGTATTTCGAGTAGGATTCTAGGATTGAATGATTGTGACGAGCTTCAAACTCGCGATTGTTGGGCGTGATGACAAACGCAAAAGAATCAATGGATTCTATTCCGACATGATCGAGAACCGACAGATGATTAGTCGTGCTGTGACAGAGCATTTGGACCATTTTCACTGAGAGGATGGGATGTAGCCATTGACAACAGTGATGCCCTACATACAGCTTGCCATGAAAAGGAGTATGAAGGATTGAAAGTAAGAAAGGAGTATGTTGCAGAGATTCAACAGGGACAAAGTATCTCCGTACACTTATCTGAAATTCCCACTAATGATTTACATAAGTATTTCTATCTTTATTTTAAGTTTTATTTATTATTATTTTCGAAAACTCCATAACCATTTGAATCCGCCTAACTGAGAGTTACAAAATGACCATAGCTTGCTTCATACCAACAATCTCCGTGGGATCGATCCTTACTCACGTAAGGTTTATTACTTGGACGACCCAGTGCACTTGCTGGTTAGTTGTGCAAAGTTGTGACAAAGTGTGATTCACATTTGAGAGCGCTACCAAATTTTTGGCGCCATTGTTGATGATCACAATTTCGTGCACCAACTGCACAATTGAAAAATTAAGAAGAAAGAATGATAACAATTCACATACACAATTAGAATTTTTCAGTTATAGTTCAGTTCCCTTTTCTCTCCTACGTTTCACACAATATCACATCATAAACATTTTTTTAGATTGTTCGTTATACATACTATTCTAAACGGAAGAAAAGACCAGAAGATCATATAATCCACAGTTATACTGTTTCTGATAAATTTATTGGGTTTAATAAAGACAAAGCATTAAAGTCCCAGTGGAAAATTGGAGGGAGGATGGAAGAAGAATAAGAAAGGACACCACGAGGACAAAAAGATGTAGAAAAGTAGTGGAAGCAGTAGAATAGAACAAAAATGGCAAATGAAAACCATAATGAAAAAACTGAATTATGAGAAAAAGGGGTAGATTTTTTTTTCTAGACCTCTAAGATACCTGTTCTTAGCAACCTAGGTCACTGGAAGAGATTCCCTACTAGACCTTCAAAGAAATTATCCTTGACAACCTAGATTAGAGGGCTGAAGTTGAAGAAACTACCACGCAAAATCACCTTAGGTTGGATCCTTCAATCTTCTTCATGTAACAACCGAAGTAAATCGCTCAGCTTACTTAATCACACAAGTGACTGCACAATTGTAAAATTAAGAAGAAAGAATGATAACAATTCACATACACAATTAGAATTTTTCAGTTATAGTTCAGTTCCCTTTTCTCTCTTACGTTTCACACAATATCACATCATAAACATTTTTTTAGATTGTTCGTTATACACACTATCCTAAATGGAAGAAAAGACCACAAGATCATATAATCCACGGTTATACTCTTTCTGATAAATTTATTGGGTTTAATAAAGACAAAGCATTAAAGTCCCAGTGGAAAATTGGAGGGAGGATGGAAGAAGAATAAGAAAGGATACCACGGGGACAAAAAGATATAGAAAAGTAGTGGAAGCAGTAGAATAAAACAAAAATGGCAAATGAAAACCATAATGAAAAAACTGAATTATGAGAAAAAAGGGTAGATTTTTTTTTTTAGACCTCTAAGATACCTGTTCTTAGCAACCTAGGTCACTGTAAGAGATTCCCTACTAGACCTTCAAAGAACTTGTCCTTGACAACCTATATTAGAGGGATGAAGTAGAAGAAACTACCACGCAAAATCACCTTAGGTTGGATCCTTCAATCTTCTTCGTGTAACAACCGAAGTAAATCGCTCAGCTTACTTAATCACACAAGTGACTGCACAATTGTAAAATTAAGAAGAAAGAATGATAACAATTCACATACACAATTACAATTTTTCAGTTATAGTTCAATTCCCTTTTCTCTCTTACGTTTCACACAATATCACGTCATAAACATTTTTTTAGATTGTTCATTATACACACTATCCTAAACGGAAGAAAAGACCACAAGATCATATAATCCACGGTTATACTCTTTCTGATAAATTTATTGGGTTTAATAAAGACAAAGCATTAAAGTCCCAGTGGAAGAATTGGAGGGAGGATAGAAGAAGAATAAGAAAGGACACCACGGGGACAAAAAGGTATAGAAAAGTAGTAGAAGCAGTAGAATAAAACAAAAATGGCAAATGAAAACCATAATGAAAAAACTGAATTATTAGAAAAAGGGGTAGATTTTTTTTCTAGACCTCTAAGATACATGTTCTTAGCAACCTAGGTCATTGGAAGAGATTCCCTACTAGAACTTCAAATAACTTGTTCTTGACAACCTAGATTAGAGGGCTGAAGTTGAAGAAACTACCACGCAGAATCACCTTAGGTTGGATCCTTCAATCTTCTTCATGTAACAACCGAAGTAAATCACTCAGCTTACTTAATCACACAATAAAAACGTGCATAAAGCAACTGAAAATTTTATTCATCAAAAATTGTATAAACTGTCTCACAAAAGGTGTTTAAATAGATCCCTAACAAACTAGCCAAAAGATAAGATAACTTAATTTAAATCAGATATGATCTTATTGAATTAGATCAGATTTGATTTGATTTAAATTTAAAATTTCCAAAAATACTACTAAGCAAATCAGAACTAAATCAAATCTTCCAGCAACTCCTAATAGAAAAGCAAACTAAAATATAAGCATAATATTTTTTTCATTTCACTGAATTTGAAAAGTATTATTGGGCTTCTTGCTATCCTGACTTATCCCAATAGGCCTTGTCCTTTTTCTTTTGGTTAGAACTTGATATAACACCTCATGTACGAGTGCTGCCAAGTTTCCAAAGCTCTCTTTGAGCTTCTTTGCATGTGCTCTAGTGATGGGACCCTTCGAAAGTGTGAAATTCACATTCTTTTCTTTTGTCTTAGAATGCCCCAATTGTCCTCCCGAGCATGTAGCATTCTCTCCTTCCTCAAAAAGATTCATCCTCAAATCTGTGTCCATATCAAAAGGAGAGAGATCAGAAATATTAAAAGTAGCAGAGACATTATACTCACTTGGTAGGTCAATCTTGTAGGCATTATCATTAATCTTCTCAACCACTTGGAATGAGTTGTCTCTTCTAGCATCAAGTTTAGACTTCCTTTGAGTATGAAACCTCTCCTTCCTCAAATGAACCCAAACCCAAACTCCCGGTTCAAAGGCTATATGCTTTCTACCCTTATTTACCCTTTCAGTCGTGGCTTTGTTCTTCTCAATCAGGTCACGAGTCTTTACATATATTGTTTTAACCTTTTTAGCCTTGCTTTTTCCATCTAAACTAATAAGATCACTCAAAGGTAAAGGTATTAAATCTAAAACAGTAGAGGATTAAAACTATAGACAAGTTCAAAGGGCAAAAAATAAATGAAAGAATGAATTGTCCTATTATAAGTAAACTCAATAAAATGTAAACAATCTTTCTAATTTTTTAAATTCTTACCAATAACGGCTCGTAATAAGGTATCCAATGTTCTATTTACCACTTTAATTTGAACATCAGTCTAAGAATGATAAGTAGTGGAGTATAATAATTGTTTTTAACTTATCCCACAACATTTTCCAAAAGTGACTTAAGAATTTTACATCATGATCAGAAATAATAGTCTAGGGAATACCATGTAAGCGCACAACCTCTCTAAAGAACAGATCTGCAATATTGGTTGTATCATTAGTTTTATGGCATTCGATAAAATGAGCCATTTTACTAAACCTGTCTAATAAAACAAAATTACTATCTTGACTTCTCCTAGTTATAAGCAAACTAAGAACAAAGTTCATAGAAATATCAACCCATGGATGCACAGAAATGGGTAAAGGAATATATAAACCATGTGTTAATGACTTAAATTTAGCTTGTTTACATGCAATGCATTTAGAACAATATTTTTCAACATCTCTACGAATGTGTGACCAATAAAAATGCTCAGATAAAATATCCAAAGTCTTATGCACACCAAAATGACCCATTAAACTCCCACTATGTGATTCTAGAACATATTACCCTAAAAAAGAAACCATCATACTTATAGAATTTGTTATCTGCACCATGCTCACATGCAACATATATAAAGACAAAATTAGAATCAGTTGCATATAATTCCTTCGTACACTCAAAACCTAACAACTTAGAAGTAAGGGAAGTAATTAAGAAATACCTCCTAGATAATGCATCAGCAACCACATATGGAAAGGATTCAAGAAATTCGATCTATTTTGCATGTCGTTTGTTCAGCTTCCCTTAACACTTCAAGTGTTTTAGGTAGCAAGTAATATTGTCACACTTCTAAATCTCTCACCAAGGCATACAACTCCTTATCATAAGTTGAGTAGTTGAGGTGAGCTCTATTTAACTTCTTGCTGAAATAGATGATTGCTCGCTTTTCCTGCATCAAAACAGCACCTATACCAATCCTAGAAGCATCATATTTGATTTCAAAAGTCTTGGAAAAATTCGGTAAAATAAGAATGATGCAGAACACAATAAATCTTTCAAGATGTTAAAATCAAATTCTTGTTCTTGATCCCATTTAAAGCCTACATATTTCTTGATTATTTCAGTTAAAGCTGCAACAATAGTGGAAAAATCTTTAACAAACCTCCTATAAAAACCTGCAAGACCATAAAAACTTCTAACATCAGAGACACTCTGAGGTGTGGGTCATTCCTTAATAGCCTTCACCTTCTCATCATCTACCTCAATCCCCTTAAAACTTATCACAAAACCCAGAAACACTACTTTACTTAAACAAAATGAACACTTTTGGAGATTAGCATATAATTTTTTCCTTTCTAAGTACCTTTAAAACAAAATGAACATGCAAAATATTATCATTGAAACATTTACTGTAAATAAGGATAACGTCAAAATAAACAACAACAAATTTTCCTAAGAATTCTCACAAAACATGATTCATTAATCTCATGAATGTACTAGGTGCATTAGCAAATCCAAATGGCATAACTAACCACTCATACAATCCATATTTAATTTTGAAAGCTGTTTTCCATTCATCACCATGTTTTATTATTATTTGATAATAAAAACTCCTTAAATCTATTTTAGTAAAAATAACAAACCATACAATTTACCAATCATATCATCAAGTCTAGGAATATGATGGTGATACTTTACTATAATCTTGTTTAGAACTCTGCAGTCAACACACGTCCTCCATGAGCCATCCTTCTTGAGCACTAAAAGTACTGGAATAGCACAAGAGCTCATGCTTTCTCTCACAAAATCTTTTAGCCAAAAGGTCCTCGACTTGTCATTGCAACTCCTTCATCTCTTCAGGATTGGTTCGGTAAGCTGGCCGGTTTGGAATGCTTGCACCAGGGACAAAGTCAACTTGATGCCCAATACCTCGTAACGGAGGTAAACTGGTGGCATCTCCTTCGGAAAGACATTTCCAAATTCTTGCAAAAGTGAAATAAAGGCACTAGGTAGTTCATGGTTAGTTTCAATGTTAGATAGTAAGGACTCTCTAAATCTCACTAAAACCAATACTCTTTTTCCTAAACTAGAACTCTTCAGATCCATCTCTTTTATATAAAAACACATATTGTGATCATTCTTACTCTCTTTTAAATTCATAGACTTTTCTCCTTTACAACTCTCTTTTTCACTCAGACCCTGACTCTTTTCTCACTTTTTTCTTTTCTCAGAATTCTCTCTTTACCCTTTTGTTTTTTAAATCTTGCACATTTTTAAAGACTCATTTGTATATTCGCACATGCTCAATTGCTCCAAGTACACTTCTTTAGGAGATAAAGGTGCAAAGGTAATCTTCTTCCTAAGGTAAGTAAAAAAATATTGGTTTGTGAAACCATCATGGAATATCCTCCTATCATACTGCCATGGACGTTCTAAGAGTAGATGACAAGTTTGCATTGGTACCAAATCACATAATACTTCACCACTATATCTCCCAATAGAGAACTGTACACGGGCTTGCTTCATAACTTTTAGTTTGCCAACATCACTTAGCAACTCCAGTTTGTAAGGGTTAGGGTGTTTGGAGCATTTCAACCCCAATTTTTCAATCATAGTAGAGCTAGCAACGTTTGTATGACTTCTAACATCAATGATCATGAGTCTGTCTTTGCCTCCCAACATAGCTTTTGTGTGAAGGATGTTCTCACGCTGTTCTAGACGAACGCCCTTGGCTTGGACATTTAAGATCCACTTAATAACAAGGACCTCACTGCTAAAAATATACTCAACGACATCTTCATTATCTGAAGCATCCAACAAATGTGGTATGTCCTCACACCCATCTAAGTTATCAGATACCAAGAAAACATTATTTACTTTGATGATCATTGTTCTTTTATTTGGACACTCAAAAGCATAGTGGTCTAACCCGTGACACTTAAAGTAAGTAATTTCACGATGCTATGAAGGACGTTTTGATGTGGAATTAAGCAAGTTTTTCTTCCTATGTTGGTATGTAGGCTTCTCCTTTGAGTCAGCAGTTTTGGAGCCATTCTTCTCCCTGAAAGTAGCACCTCTAGAATTCCACCTTGAAGTAGGTTGGAAGAATTTCGTAGCCCCTTCTCTCTTTGCTATTTTTTCTTTTTTGCCTTTATAGCCATATTCACCAAGTCTTCCATTTGCACAAACGAGTGACGTTCAATGGTATTTGCAATGTCTCAGTTCAGCCCACTCAAGAAACGTGCCATAGTAGCTTTGGACTCCCCAATATTTGTCTTAATTAATAGCATCTCCATCTCCTTATAACACTCATCTACAGACTTAGATCCTTGGTATAACCGTTGGAGCCATTGATGTAGCTCCATGTAGTAGTAAGAAGTTATGAACCGCTGTCACATAAACTTCTTCATCTTTTCTCAAGATTGAATTTGTGATTTTTCAATCCGTCTTCTATTTTTTCTAGCTCGGCCCACCAAACAAGGGCATAATCTGAGAATTCTACAGCCGCTAGTGTCACTTTTTTCACCTCAGAGTAGTTGTGACACTAAAATATGAGTTTCACCTTCCGTTTCTATTCCATGTAAGCCTCTGGATTACTTCTGCTAAATTATGGGATGCACATTTTGATAGCATTGATGTTACTATCAACATTTTTCTGTTGTCTATGATACCGAGATTTGGACAAAGCCTCCTCTTCGGACTCCTCAGAATAATTATGAACAGATTCTCAGGATCGCGCTCTTCAAACAGAGGATAAAGAATTAATTCTTGAATCCATGTCATCAAGACATTGTTGAACCCTTTCGAGTATGCCACCGATTGCGTTGAGTCGGAAACTCGGTTTTGGATCTTGGATCTCTTCCTCTTCATCCATCACATATTAGGTTGGTTTTGTTGTCATTGAAGAACCTATGAAAGAAAAAAACTTACAACACTCTTCTTACGTGTACCACTCGAATTAGGACACTCGTGTTTACTCTCAATTTGTAGTTTTTACCCTCTTTTGATCTCACCGCTCTTGTCTTTTTTGTCTCTTAAATTGCTTTAACAAGTTGCATTTCAGAAAATAAGGAATTAAGTGTAGAACCTATGCATAATTACTCAAGAGGGGGGGTGAATTGAGTATTGCAACAACAATTAATCTTTTTACGAAAGTTAAAGACAATATACAAAAAGTGTTATTGTACTAGTATTTTTCCAAGAGCTTAACTCAATTGCTAAGCATTTATAAGGAGCTTTTACTTTCCAATAGACACCAACTCAAATAAATTGATCAAGCTTTTCACCAATCGGACTTAAGCCACTCCTTAAGTACTTACGAAGCTACTTTTCGATCACAATTTATTTGCTCAAAGGTAAAAGACAATAATATTGAAGAGATGAGTTTGGAGAGATGCAAACGCTATTTAGAGTGGTTCGGCACAATCCTTGTCCTACGTCCACTTTCTTTCTCAATCGCAATTGAGAAGTTCCACTATTGCCAAGCTTCAAGGTGCTCGCGCAAAACCTTTTACAATCCGAGTCCTTAGTTTCTAACACCTCACGGTATATGATCACCACTCGTATACTAACCCACTCCACTTAGAGATACCTTCTCTAAGATTTGCCTTGAGTACTTAGTATACCTCTTTGGTATCCTCACCGACTATAGTGTTTATAACTCTTGACTCAACCTTGGAGATCACACTCCAATTTACAAGGTGTACAAGAAAACAATTCTCAAAGAATTGTTGAGATGAAATGAGTACTCTCTAGAAGAGTGTATGATTACAAGTTTAGCACTATTGAACCAATTGATATTGCTCTCACAAATTGTGTATTATATCACCTTAAAAAAGTGTAGAATGAAAGAATATGACAAGATAGTTTTCAAATACTCAAAATTAGTGAAATAAGGCTTCAATCCATCTATTTATAGATTCCCCAAACCTTAGAAACGTTGGGGAATTAATGGGATGAAGCCTTTATGTCAAAACTAGCCGTTTTTTATGTTTTTGAATTATTTGCATCGATGCATAACACTTTGCATCGATGCAAATGTGTCTTTGACACTGAAATTTGAATTTTCAGCTAGGTTGCATCGATGCAAACATCTTTGCATCGATGCAACAAGTCGTTGCATGCTTTGCATCGATGCAAGATGAGTGTGCATCGATGCAAACCTTAAAGAATGGCTTAAAATCACTTCAAAATGCTTAGGATTGATCTCAAACTTGTTGGAGTCAATTCCTATGCTTTTGTACCTTTGAAAACAAGTTTTTAAACTATTTGGCTAGCATCGAATTGCAAGATGTGCATCAAAACATTTTGTGAGTGTGTGTTGAGAGATTTAGCAATTGGTTCTTAACAAGAAGTTACCTAAGTCCTAAGACACTATACTTGTCTTCAAATGTTGTGGACTTGAGTTTCTTGTTGTTGTTGTGTTGCTTTCAACTCTTCATTCCTCAACGTTGAATGTTGGTTGATCTTTCAATCATGCTTGTTCATTCAAGTTGTTTATTGGTTTGTCTTTCATGTCGTTTGTTGGTTTGTCATTCATCAAAACCTATGAATACAAACTTCACATACAAGCAACATGATTTACAATTTCCCCCTTTTTGATAATGACAAACCAATTTTGAGGATATGTATTTATAAATGATTTTGAAAGCAACAATAATGCACTTTGTTTTATAGAAAGCTTTGGAGAAGACTTCACAAAAAAATTTTGCAGGAGTTCCCCCTAAATATGTGCATTTGTTCCTTTAAAGGGCGTTTATCAAAGAAAACAATTTAGATATCAAAGTTTTTGCTTAGCGGAAGTCTTTTTGAAATCATTGTTTCGCAAACTTATTTCTTCTTTTCAAAAAAATTCAAAACTTCAAATATTCTCAAACTTTTCTTCCTTTTTCAAAAGTTCAAAACTTCAAATATCCTCAAACTCTTCTTCCCCCTTTTGACATTATCAAAAAAAAGGAAGTTTGAAATGTGTCATAGAAGCATGCATAAAACAATGAAAAATTTTTTTTTTTAAAATCAATTTCTCTATTAATCTCAAGGGTGAGATATTCCCCCTTTCAAAAGGAATTTGATTTCCTCTTTTTATATATAATAAGCATGCATAATTCCCCCTAAAAATATATCAAGGCATGCACATTAACTTAAAATAGGGGTACCAAGCCTATTTTGAGTTATTCACCAAATAAGCATACAAGCATTAATCATTAAACAAAATTATGAAGGAAATATCAAGGTATTTAAACCATAATAGAAATCCTTAACTTACTAGGAGTTAGTTTAACAGTTCATATAATCAAATAAGCATAAAGCAATAAAAAGTGACTTGATGAAGAGGAGACAATCAATCTTGGTCTTCATCATCATCAGTATCCTCTTCATATGGTAGGTGGATGCCGAAATGCTCATATAAGTCATCAATACAACGATCCAAGCGACCCGTGCGATGATCTACACGAGACACACGACAATTAAGTGCTTCAAGTTGCCTACCATGCTCTACTTCAATCCTTTGGATGTTTTGGTTGATGGATTGTAATTCTCTCATTACATCAACCAAGGAGGGTGGTTCTTAAGCTTGAGGTGCTTGTGGAGGAGCTTGCTCTTGAGGATCTTGCTCATCAACATTTCTTCTTCCCATTTTATTGAGAAGATGAGTGTTGATACAAGATTGGGGTGGTACTTCCTTGGCAATCTCATTTGATACATCAATACCAACATAATCAAAGACTTTAGACCATAGGCAAAGGAATCCTAATCCACCATTCCTATCCTTCATCTTGAGCCTAATCATATGTTGTACTATAAAGTATGGCCAATTAATCTTAATCCCATTTATCATAGCCCACATGACAATCAAATCTTCATCATTTACATTCGCATGCCCGGATATTCTAGGTTGCAATACATAGGTGACTAGATATAACAAAGTTCTATGTTCCGCACTCATTGAATTGCAACTAATTTTGGAGTGAGCTCCTTGTACAAGGTTGAACAAATGCATGGCATTTTCCTTTGAATAACCCCATTCATCAATTGGGGTTTTACCACCTTGAAACAAGTCACCTTGATTTGGCAACTCCCAAATGGTGGCTAACTCATCACCATCTAGCCTATAATCCTTTCTTCCTATCTTGAAGAATAATGTGAAATTTGATTCATCTTCCTCACCAATCTCAATCATGAGTGTACTATAGGCTATGGCAACTAAATCCGGATAATATTTACTCTTAATTTGAACAAAATCCATGAGGCCTTGTTGAACTAGAATAGCCTTAAGAGTATCAAACTTATGAATGACAAGAAGGGTCGGATCCAAATACCTCGGAGGAATTTCCTTTCTTCCGGCGAGCCTTGCCTCATAGAATTGAAGATCTTCATTAGAAGCAAAGTACCTTGCCAAAGGATGATTATTTGGAGGTGGAACCACACTTGAAGAGCCTTTTGACTTCTTCATGGTTCTCTTGATTCTAGGCATTGTGGATGATTTTGTTTTATGGGTTTTGTAGAGGAGAATGTGGAGACTTCAAATATGTAGTTTGTTTGTAGTGGGTATCAAAGTTTTGTGAGTTGTATGAAGCTATATGTGAGCTTGTTTTGGAGGTTATGGAGGTTTGAATTTGGGGATATGAGTTGTGAGGTTGAAGATGATGAAAAAGTGGGGTTTTGTTGCTCAAAAATGCCAAATTCACGTGTTTTTGTGCAATTTGGTTGAGTTTGCATCGATGCAATAGGCTTTGCATCGATGCACATAGCACGTCGTGTGCTTTGCATCGATGCAGAGCTTGGTTGCATCGATGCAACATACATCATTTTCCCCAAAATCACCAAATTTTCATCCTTTGGTGGTTCTTTCTTCAATCCTTTGAGTTTCATCATGTATATACTCACTTAAACTATGATAAACTTCAATTTGTTGATCCTCCATTGTTTATAATCTTCAAATTCTTCAATCTACCTCAAGATTAATCACTCATTCATCAACTCATAAACCTACAAAACAATGGCTAATTGGATATCTCCAATGCTTAAGTTAGTAAGAGATACAAAAAAAAAATATGAATACAATGAATTCAAACAAATCATATTAGATTAGAATCCAAGATACCAAGTTCATTTCGGATGTTAAAAAAACTTTCTTTACATAAAGGTTTAGTGAAGATGTCCGCTAGTTGTTTACTAGTTTCGACAAATTCAATAACCACATCACCCTTTTCAACATGGTCTCTTATGAAGTGATGTCTAATCTCAATATGCTTGGTTCTTGAATGTTGAACCGGATTCTTGGTTAAATTTATTGCACTAGTATTATCACATTTGATAGGAATGTGATCAAGCATGAGTCCATAGTCCATAAGTTGTTGTTTCATCCATAAAATTTGGGCGCAACAACTACCGGCGGCTACATACTCGGCTTCGGCAGTAGACAAGGCTACACTTACTTGTTTCTTACTATGCCATGAAACAAGAGAGTTTCCTAGCAAGTGACAAGTGCCGCTAGTGCTTTTCCTATCCAATTTGCAACCGGCAAAATCGGAATCGGAATAACCAATCAAATCACAAGTGGATCCTTTCGGATACCACAATCCAACATTTAATGTTCCTATGAGATACTTCATAATCCTTTTTACCGCACTTAAGTGAGATTCCTTAGGATTAGCTTGGTATCTCGCACACATGCATACACTAAACATGATATCTGGCCTACTTGCCGTTAGATAAAGTAATGATCCTATCATGCCTCTATACTTCTTTATATCTATGCTTTTACCTTGTTCATCTTTGTCAAGGTAGCAAGTAGTGCTCATTGGTGTGTTCATTGCCTTAGCATTGTCCATTCCAAATCTTTTGAGCAGTTCCTTGCAATATTTGGTTTGGCTAACGAAAGTTCCTTCTTTTCCTTGTTTGATTTGCAGACCAAGGAAGAAGTTGAGTTTGCCCATCATGGACATTTCAAATTCACTTTGCATGAGGTTTGAGAAAAACTTGCAAAGTGATTCGTTAGTTGAACCAAATATTATGTCATCGACATAAACTTGTACCAAAAGGATATTTTTGTTTTCAATCAAGATAAATAAAGTTGTATCAACCTTCCCTCTTCTAAAACCCTTTTCTATTAAAAACTTGCTCAAACGTTCATACCAAGCTCTTGGAGCTTGTTTAAGACCATAAAGAGCTTTCTTGAGTTTAAAAACATGATTAGGATTTTCATAATCCTCAAAACCGGGAGGTTGTTCAACATATACTTCTTCTTTAATGAAACCATTAAGAAAGGCACTCTTAACATCCATTTGATAAAGTTTGAAGTTATAAGAGGATGCAAAAGCAAGTAGCATCCTAATTGCTTCTAATCTAGCTACGGGAGCATAAGTTTCGTCATAATCAATGCCTTCCTCTTGATTATAACCTTTAGCTACTAATCTAGCTTTGTTTCTAACAATTGTACCATTTTCATCGAGTTTATTTCTAAAAACCCATTTTGTTCCTACAATTGTTTGATTACTTGGTTTAGGCACCAATTCCCAAACGTCATTTCGTTTGAATTGGTTAAGCTCCTCTTGCATTGCCATAGCCCAATGTTCATCATCAATTGCGGACTCAATGGTAGATGGTTCAATTTGAGAAACAAAAGCACTATATGCAAATAAATTTCTAAAAGTGGATCGAGTTGTTACCCCTTTCGAAATATCACCAATGACGTTGTCTAGAGGATGATCCTTTGAAGTACGCCAATCCTTTGGAAGTGCATTTATTTGTGCTTGTGATGGTTCAATTTCTTCAACTTGAACACTATCCTTTGTTGAGCTTGTAGAGGCTTCATTTAAATCTTTTTCTTTGTCTTCACCATTCAAATTTAGTGAATCAAGGTTTTCTACATTTTCATCAAAATCTTTTCTAGCACAACAACGGTTAGTTTCATCAAAAGCGACATGAATACTTTCTTCCATAGTCATGATGCGTTTATTATATACTCTAAAAGCTTTGCTAGTTAAAGAGTAGCCTAAGAAGATTCCTTCATCAGCCTTAGCATCAAATTTGCCTAAGTTATCTTTTCCATTATTTAGAATAAAGCATTTACAACCAAAGACGTGAAGGTGGGAAATATTTGGCTTTCTTCCTTTGTACAATTCGTACGGTGTTTTCTTAAGAATAGGTCGAATGATAATCCTATTCATAACATAACACGCGGTACTAACCGCATCCGCCCAAAAGTACTTAGGAATATTGGCCTCATTGAGCATAGTTCTCACCATTTCTTCTAAATGACGATTTTTCCTTTCAACCACACCATTTTGTTGTGGTGTTCTAGGAGAGGAAAAATTATGCTCAATGCCATTTTCTTCACAAAAAGTTTCAAAAAGATTGTTTTCAAATTCTCCACCATGATCACTTCTAATAGATGATATATGCAAATTCTTTTCATTTTGAATAACTTTGGCTAATCTTTTGAATGCTCGAAATGCATCACTCTTGTTTGCTAGGAACAAGGTCCATGTAAATCGAGAGTAATCATCAACAATAACTAAAGCATAGTAATTGTCACCAAAGCTCATAGTCCTAGAAGGACCAAATAAATCCATGTGCAAAAGTTGTAATGGCCTTGTTGTTGAAACAATGTTTTTGGATTTAAAAGAGGCCTTTACTTGTTTTCCCTTTTGACATGCGTCGCAAAGGACGTCTTTTTCAAAACGTAGCTTTGGTAAGCCAATTACTAACTCTTTAGAGACCAACTTGTTAAGATGGTCCATGTTAGCATGAGCTACTCTACGATGCCATAACCAAGTTTCATCATTTTTACTAACAAGGCATTTCACATCATTTGAGGAAACTTCATTTAGATTAATCATGTATACATTGTCAACACGGTGCCCAATTAGCACAATTTCATTAGTGTCTTGCCTTTTTATCAAACAACATTTTGAATCAAAGGTGACTAAGTTTCCTTTGTCACAAAGTTGGCTAACACTAATGAGATTATGTTTGAGACCTTTGACAAGTATAACATTATCTATGGAGGTAGAAGGATTTTTACCAACTTTTCCAACGCCGATTACTTTGCCGGTGTTGTTGTCTCCATAGATCACGTTTCCTCCGTTTGTAGGCTCTATTGCGGTGAGCTTTGATTCATCGCCGGTCATGTGTTTGGAGCATCCACTATCAACATACCAATTTGTATCCTTAGCTCCAACACGTACCTACAAAATAATTAAAATTGGGATTTAGGTACCCAAGTGAATTTGGGTCCTTGATGGTTAGTATGAGCATAATGCCCATAAGGTGCCCATCTCGTATCTTGACTACGAAAGTTTATATGTTTAATTCTAGTAAAGCATACGGGTGCTATATGACCTACTTTATTACAATAATGACATATGACATTTGGATTATGCATCCTATGCATGTTTCTAAATGGTTGCCTAGGTTGTTTCCTCAATGCAACATCTTTTGATCTATATGCATTGTGATTATAATTTCTAAATGAAGTATGTTGAGGAGGATGTTTAAAGGCTTCATTCCTTTTAGTCATGCTTGCCTTTTGGGCTTGCGGTTGCCTAATAGGAGTTTTAGCATTTTTAAATTTTCCTTTTTCAAAACCTAAACCTTCCTTATTATGAACATGCTTTTGGTTTTTCAACATTTTATCTAAGTTCTTTGAAGATTCATTGAACTTAGCTAAAGTGTTCTTAAGATTTGTAATTTCATTTTCATGCATTTTACAAGATTTGTATGGATCACTACTTGTGCTACACTTATCCTTTCCAAGATTGATATTCTCGTTTTTCAACATCTCATTTTGTTTTAAAAGTTCCATATTCTTTTTCTTTAGGAGAGAATAATCTTGGGTAAGTTTTGTGTACACCTCAAGTAAGGCATCATATTCATCTTGTAAATTAAAAGAAGTGAAGTTGTCATCACTAACCTTTTCTTCGCTTGCCTTTAAGCAAAGATTTGCAACCTCGTCGTTATCGGAGTCGGATTCATCCTCGTTCTCCCATGATATGTATGCTTTCTCCTTCTTCTTAAATTTCTTGTTTTTGTCCTCCTTTTGAAGTTTTGGACAATTGGGTTTGATGTGTCCAACTTCTCCACACTCATAGCATTTTGGTACCTTTGTTTTGCTCTTGAAGTTTTTCTTCATTGCAAACTTATTGAATCTTTTTAATAAGAGTGCAAATTCTTCATCTCCTTCTTCTTCATTATCATCACTCTCTTCTTGCAGTGATGTTGTTTTAAGGGCGAGACTTTTCTTCTTGCTTTCTTCACCTTTTTGTCTATTTAACATAGTCATTTCATAGGTGAGAAGATTACCTCGTAGTTGATCAAATGTAAGTTGATCATAGAGCCTTCCTTCCACAATGGCGTTCACTTTGGAGTTCCATTTTGGTGTAAGGCTTGTAAGCACCTTGGTCACAATTTGTTTATCATTGTATTTTGTGCCAAGCATGCTTAGATTGTTGAAGATCTTGGAGAGTCTTTCAAGAGCTTCTTCAATGCTCTCTTCATCTTTCATTTTAAAATTTTCCCATTCATGAACCAACATAAATACCTTTGATTCTTTAACGTGGTCGGTTCCTTCGTAAGTGATTTGGAGTTTATCCCAAATCTCTTTAGCGGTGTCACATGTAGAGATCTTCATATAATCATGCTCGTTAAGTGCACAATGAATGAAGTTGATGGCTTTATCATTCATTGCCACTTTCTTCCAATCATCGTCACTATATTCATCTTCTCCTTTCGGTACTTGCTTTGAGACGGAGACTTCTCCTTCTTTAGCGCTTGTTGTCTTTGTTGGAATGTGATTTCCATTCTCAATCACTTTCCAAATTCTCACATCTTGAGAACGGATCCAAATTCTCATCTTATTTTTCCAATAAGAGTAATTTGTTCCGCTAAAAAGAGGAGGTCTAGCGGTTGAGTTACCTTCGCTAGTGTTGTTGTTGTTAAAGCTTGTGCTTGCCATGATCTTTTCCCTTAAACGGTTAAGTCTTTCAAAGGGTTAAGCTCTGATGCCACTTGTAGAACCTATGCACAATTACTCAAGAGGGGGGGTGAATTGAGTATTGCAACAACAATTAATCTTTTTACGAAAGTTAAAGACAATATACAAAAAGTGTTATTGTACTAGTATTTTTCCAAGAGCTTAACTCAATTGCTAAGCATTTATAAGGAGCTTTTACTTTCCAATAGACACCAACTCAAATAAATTGATCAAGCTTTTCACCAATCGGACTTAAGCCACTCCTTAAGTACTTACGAAGCTACTTTTCGATCACAATTTATTTGCTCAAAGGTAAAAGACAATAATATTGAAGAGATGAGTTTGGAGAGATGCAAACGCTATTTAGAGTGGTTCGGCACAATCCTTGTCCTACGTCCACTTTCTTTCTCAATCGCAATTGAGAAGTTCCACTATTGCCAAGCTTCAAGGTGCTCGCGCAAAACCTTTTACAATCCGAGTCCTTAGTTTCTAACACCTCACGGTATATGATCACCACTCGTATACTAACCCACTCCACTTAGAGATACCTTCTCTAAGATTTGCCTTGAGTACTTAGTATACCTCTTTGGTATCCTCACCGACTATAGTGTTTATAACTCTTGACTCAACCTTGGAGATCACACTCCAATTTACAAGGTGTACAAGAAAACAATTCTCAAAGAATTGTTGAGATGAAATGAGTACTCTCTAGAAGAGTGTATGATTACAAGTTTAGCACTATTGAACCAATTGATATTGCTCTCACAAATTGTGTATTATATCACCTTAAAAAAGTGTAGAATGAAAGAATATGACAAGATAGTTTTCAAATACTCAAAATTAGTGAAATAAGGCTTCAATCCATCTATTTATAGATTCCCCAAACCTTAGAAACGTTGGGGAATTAATGGGATGAAGCCTTTATGTCAAAACTAGCCGTTTTTTATGTTTTTGAATTATTTGCATCGATGCATAACACTTTGCATCGATGCAAATGTGTCTTTGACACTGAAATTTGAATTTTCAGCTAGGTTGCATCGATGCAAACATCTTTGCATCGATGCAACAAGTCGTTGCATGCTTTGCATCGATGCAAGATGAGTGTGCATCGATGCAAACCTTAAAGAATGGCTTAAAATCACTTCAAAATGCTTAGGATTGATCTCAAACTTGTTGGAGTCAATTCCTATGCTTTTGTACCTTTGAAAACAAGTTTTTAAACTATTTGGCTAGCATCGAATTGCAAGATGTGCATCAAAACATTTTGTGAGTGTGTGTTGAGAGATTTAGCAATTGGTTCTTAACAAGAAGTTACCTAAGTCCTAAGACACTATACTTGTCTTCAAATGTTGTGGACTTGAGTTTCTTGTTGTTGTTGTGTTGCTTTCAACTATTCATTCCTCAACGTTGAATGTTGGTTGATCTTTCAATCATGCTTGTTCATTCAAGTTGTTTGTTGGTTTGTCTTTCATGTCGTTTGTTGGTTTGTCATTCATCAAAACCTATGAATACAAACTTCACATACAAGCAACATGATTTACATTAAGACACCAAACTAAGATAATCTGAATAATAAAAACTTTTAATTTGATAAGAAGACAACTAAAGTATATGACAAACGAAAGAAAACAATGAGTAACACTAAGGTGACAAAAACTAAAAAAATTTAAATCCTAATTGAAACCCAAAGTAATTCTAGAAAAGCTAAAGACAAAGGTGAAAATTTTATGATTGATATTTTTTTTAGAAACTTAAAAAAGAAGATTGAAAATTGCATAAATAATTTTTTTTGCAATTTTTTTTGGTGACTTTTTTTTGTAGACTCTGACTTCAAGATATAGTAATTGCAAAATTAAATAATAATTTTTTATTCTAAAGTAAATTTGTAGAAATTAAAGAGACAAATAAAGAGACTAAATAAAAACACTAGAATGTGTAGATAAATAAGAATTTACCGACGACCTGTAATTGATACCAGATGATAAATGTAAGATCCAAAAAAATTATAAAATAATTTAATTGGATAATTAATCATTAAATTAAAATAGCTAAAATGCGCCCGGACGGGGTCAGAAATAAAGACTTAGGAATTTGGAAATTTAACTATGATAATTGGATTCAGTGAATTTTTCCGAGTAGAAAAATATAATTTTCTGTGAAAATACGCGTAAAAATGCATACTGGTATTTTAGCCAACTGACTTAAATTTGCTTGATACTGTGAGTGAGAAAATTAATTTATGAGTAAACAAGTTAAGAAATTCAAATTTATAGATTGGAAAGTGAAAATAATTATAATACGAATTAAAGCGCTAATCTTAAAGGTTTTGGCTCAAAGTTGGACTAACGGACTAAACCAAGTGAACCAAGTCCAAGTGGACCCAAGTCCACACTATATAAGAACTCATTTCAGCACAAAACAACCCATTCCCCCCTTTTTGAGAGAGAAACATGCTGAAAATGGTGAAGAGAGAAGGAAGAGAGAAACCCTAGCCACCATCAACTTCAAACCTCCATAACTTTTGCTCTGGTACTCTGATTAACGAGCTGTTTATGGCCACACATTGCTCTCTTCATCCTCTTCATTTCTATGTAAGTATTGTAGTAAGAAAATCTGAAATTTCTACCCAGTTTTCAAAATTTTCCACTGTTATGTGTTTTTGGATAGTTAGTGTTGAAATCTTGTGATTTTAGTTGTTTAGGGGTAAGGTAAAAGATCCTTAAACCCTTGTGGTTATCAAATTTTATGAACCCTAGATTAATTTATATCAGTATATGTGAAATTGGTTATGTTAGTGTTGTTGGGTTTATTTGGAGAACTTGGAACAAGATGTTGGTGGATAAAGCTTATTGGTAATGATTAAGAGCCTTGGAAGCTTGAGTTATGATGTGTTTGGGTGTGAACCACCATCATTAAGGTATGGTTTAAGTTTCATTGAAGTACCATGTGGTGTAAGAATTCCTAGGCTAGATGCCCCTAGGATTAGGTTTGGATTGTGCAAATAGTTGGTATCAAAATGTATAGTTGATATATTGTGAAAATTAATGATTGGGTGAGAATTGTATGAATTTGCATGTTTGGTGTATTGAGAAATTTGATGAATTGGATAATGATTATTGGTTTGTGGAATATGCATTGAAATTGTGAATTTGAGCCAGAGGCCGAAAAAAGGTAAGGACAATAAGTGATGAGTGAATTATATGATAATGTATGAGATTGAATAAAGAATTGGCATGGAATGTATGAGAATTTGATTGATTGATGAAATAGTGAAAATGAGATTTTTGAAATGTAGAATGGATGTATTTCAGTTGGAATGTGTAGATGGAGTAGATTTGGATTTGGTTGTGTGTGAATATGTGAAATGAGTTGGTTTAGGTTCATTTTTTGTTGAAAAGAGGCTTGTGAATCATTGGAAAATTGGTAAATATATGTTTTTGGTAAAAACAGATTTTTGGCAAATTTCGGTGGGCCATAACTCAGTCTTCAGAGTTGGAAAACTTTCAAAATTAATTTTTTATGAAAATTCATTTATCGATCTTTCCAACGGTTAAACAATAGTTGAAAATGGAATTTTGTGAAAAAAATTATGAGGTTTCAAAAATTGGACTGAAAAACTTATTTCTACAACATATTAGATTTTCTGGTTTTTTGATATGGATGCGTACGCGGCACGTGATGCACATACGCGAGCATTAGTCTCTGCCAAGTGCTTCCGCGTACACGGGCGATATGGTCCAAAATTGGGTGTATGCATACACGAGCCTTTGCATGCGTATGCGGACATCCAAGTTTCAACCTGTGCGTACGCACACCACATTTATGCGTACGCACAACCCCTAGAATTTGAAAAATATATTTTTAAAGTTTTTAACCATTCTTTTAGTCTTCCAAACCTTTATGAACTTCAATAAGAATGTACATCCGGTGTAATTAAGGATGGAAGGGTCAAAGACCAATACTAAAGAGTTGAGTTAGTAAAATTATGGAAAATGAATAAGAGTGAGATGATGTATGATGAGGATTGATGTGATGATAGATTATGATGAGGGATGAATGATGATGAATGAACTTGATTACCAAGAAAGGTGAAATGAGATGAGATTGATGATGACAATGATAATGATTATAAGATTAATATTGAATATGATTCTAATTGTGATATACCTACCTAGGTAGATGCAGTGGTATTGATCTACTTCTTCGGGTTTGATTTGAGTCTCCTGGGGTAGATGCAGTGGTTAGCCCTCACTTGCTCTCAGAAGATGATTCGAGATTTGAAAAATTATTTGAGTTTTAGATTTTTTTTGTAGATGCACTGGGTCGGCTCCACTTGCTCTAGGTTGAGATCCGAGATTCTGTTGACCCTGCATCATAAGTGTAGCCGAACACTTATAACTTTTCGGGTGAGATCTTTCCCATGAATATATATATATATATATATATATATATATATATATATATATATATATATATATATATTGAATGATTATGATTTTTTATCTTGGGGATGCGCACTTGCATGGGATGTCCATTGGTTAGCTACCAAGACATGTCGGGTTGACAAATGATATCATCAGCCATAAGGCAGGCATACATCATTTGCATATGTTTGATTTGTTTGGGTTTGCTTATTTGTATTTGGCTTGCCTAATTGAATATGCCATACTATGTGATTATATGTTATTTGCCTTACTTGAATCTACTTGTGTATTACTTGTCTACATTGCTTGTGTTTGTACAACTGAGAGGTCCCTCATGCTAGTGTCGGTTGACGCTGAGGGCTGTCCTTGTTGAAATGAAATCATGAGATGCTTTATTAACGAAGATGAATACTGAATGAGATGGTTTGAGTTCCTTGGGTAGACGCAATGAAGTGATTTCACTTACTTTAGGTGAAGATATGAGGTATTGATATAGAATTACTAAGACAAAATAGCTGGTGAGGGTTCTGTTTATCATTCTGGTTCAGTTATGTTGGAGAGTTAAAAAGTTGGGAAAGATGAAAAAGATGAATTAAATTTAGTATTCCTTTATGACAGTTGCCTATTTATGTATTAGTGAGAACCTAGAATGAATATTTGATAAAAGGAAGTTTAGGATGCTTAGTGAGTTCCTATTATAGTGCATTGTATTTATTTGAAACTTTTACTGTACTGGGAACCCATGGTCACGGGTTCTCATTCCGTATATATCTCTTGTTTTTCAGATGCAGGTCCTGGAGCTCAGTAGTGAGCTGTGATTCAGCTGAAAGATGGCGAAGATCATTGGATTCCTGTTTTACTTTTGCTTAGAATCTCTCCTTATTTATTTTGAAAAACTTATATGTACTTATCATTTTGGAAAATTTGCTTATAGAGGATTTGATGTATATTTTGGGAGAGATAGAAAATATGGTTGTCAAATTGATTTTCAATTCTGTACCCTAGCCGGAATATATGTTTATGTATTATAATCCACCTTGAGAATCGTGCCACCTTATTATCATTGACTTATGACTCAAGTATAAGAATTTGAATATTAGGGTGTTACATTATAGTATCAGAACAGTTCGTCCTTGTGAGCCTGAGGGATGGACTGCTTATGTTTCAATTGCATACTCTGAGTATCCGTCATGTAGTAGGTCTTGTCTAGATGACAAGAGTTGGAGCTTTATACACATGACCGTCTACTGATTTAACTCTATTAGTCTACCGTGCACATTTCGTGGTATGTTGTTTGGCCAACCTAATGCTATGGGTTTATGTATTGGGAACACTAATAGGTTATCAAAGACAAATTTGAATTGGAAAGTGACGGGGATTGCTAAGTTTAGAAACGTAAGTTTTAGGAAATGGTTCTATTTCGACATATGCTCTTTACTTGTGCTTGGCATTATCTCTTTCTCTATCAATTGCATTGAGATTCCTTATTCTTTATTTTTTTCTTGGAATGTGATTGATTTATTCACCGACCTTTTTATCTTATCATTTATGCATGCCTTACTTGATAGCCTTTTTCACAAATTCCTTGCTCCTTGATTTGATTTTTGGATTTGTTCTAGTGCAACAAATGATTCTTGGATCTCTAGAAATATTAACCCCTGATTTCATCTACTCTCACTTGTGAACCTTGTGTTCTTGTTTTGAATTAAACCCGTTCCATCACAATAATGATCCTTAAATCTTTGGAAAACATTAGGTACTTCTTTTAACTAGTGTATATCAACGGATGTGCTATGCTCGTGCAACATTGTTTGACGAATCATTTATCCTTCTTTTTCTAATCTTGAAATTTCCTATTTCACTGCCTTTTCTTAAAATATGATTTGTGTTTTCTTATGCATAATTTGATTAATTACACTCTTAGTCGCTTCTTTTGATTCTTATAACACGGTTGTTGACTTCACATTCCTCCATATGAGTTATGAAATCCTTGAGAAGACTTGAAGTTGCTTCGCGGTGATACATTACATTTTTATGAAATCCTCTTGGAGTTTTGTACTAGATCTTTTAAAGAACAATTTAGTTGGTTCTTCTACAAGGTTGTCGTCGATCTTGCGTTTCATTACGTGGATGATGTAATTTCTTGATCAACTCTGAACCTGTTTTTGTGCAATATAACTTTCCTTGTAAAAATTTTCCCTGAAATTCTTGTTCAGACCCTCTTGATAGGAATTTTGATTTATTTCTCCTTTTACTTGATTATTTTCACAACTATTTTTAAAATTTTGATAAGATCATTGTCAAATTCAACCTACATCACCTTGCATGCACTTTGGAACTTTGTTATTGTAGTTTGAACTTGTTTGTTTGTAATACATCACTTATTCTTTATTTGACTGATGGAGAAAGTTTACTTTAGACTTTCTTTCTTAGACACAACTAGATTTTCTACCAACTTTGTTGCAATTTTGTGCATGATTCTTATACGATTATGCCCTAAGTATCTTTTAAGATTCTTGAGACCAAAAGTTTCTATTCATAGCCCAACTAATTCTCATTTTTAAAAATTTTTCATGATTTATTTTGACTTGGATCTATTTTGACGTGGTGCATTATTTATACCTTTAGTATTGCTTTTGAAAAATGTTAGTTTCATATTTTTCTTTCGAAAAAGTAAACTCATTCCTCCTTAAGTTTTTTCGTCCCTTGTGAATATGTTATTTGACGGTGTTTCTAATCTTTTTCCTGAATTTTTTGAACAATGCGATCGACTTTAGTCATTTTTCTATGAACTATGTACTTCTTGACTCAGGTAAACTTTATTTCAAAATCATGCACTTTTTCTCTGCCTACTATTCCTACCATAGTTTAGATTCCAGATTCTTTCTTGTAAATTAGTTTTTCTCCTAGCACACTTTATGGCGTTTGACTATCCTTGCTACTTGTGATTCAAACCGTTCCTTTATATTATTGTGAACTTTATGATCTTTTGATTTGGTTTGAGCTTATTTTGACCTAATTTATCACTACCCTTTTCTTGTCTCTTTTAGAGTTCATGGATTCAAATTTTTTATTAAGATACAAAATGACCTTCTTTTTGGAAACATTCTCCCATGCCTGCGCATTGTTGCTTAGTTGCGATATTACGCATCCTTTCGAATTTATGCGACTCTTCTCCTTGTAGCTTATTCTTTCCTTCCTGAGATTTGTATCGCTTTGAACATACTCACATTTATCTTAGTTCCGTGCGTGATCCCTAGAGATTGGAACCGAGGCATTAGTTCTTCAGGAAACGACTGGTAGATGAAGAGGTGAAACTAGTATGTTTGTGATGCTGTAAGTTAGAACGTTTATGTTTTGAAAAGAAATGTCCTTAAGAGGAGGTTTAAGCTTTTAATATCTTGATACATACAAGATAGTGAAACACAATAAGTTAGCTAATTGACCAGAACAACAAGGAATGGTAATGCTATATTAATGTAGTTGAGCACGTGTTAGATTATTAAGGTTTTCGAAATAATAAAATTGATTGAATTGGCTGGCGTTTGATGACGAGTGAGTTTGAAACCTTGAGTGAGTTAGCTGGAAACCAAAATTGGCGATTGGACATGAATCAAGACTAAATTATGCGAACTGTTGTTGATAGACGTGACAAAATTGTGAGCACTTATGTTTGAGAATTTAGGGTCACAAGAATAGTCATTCTCAGGAATTCACCGGAACGCTGTGAGAGAATAGAGGGTTTATGGATCGTACATATTGAAAAGATTGAAGGATTACAATGAGAGCTTGAAAGGAATGAAAGTTAAAGGAGTTATGTCAGTTTTTCAAGATCTACCAAAGTGGACTCCGGAATGATATTATGAGTGTTGTGGCCCAGTCTATTCTTGTGGTAGTTTTCTTTTATTTTAGACAATAAATATAATAAAATAGATAAAAGGTATTATTTTAGAATTAATTATTATTTTTATTATTTGTAATTAGAATTCACATTTTTATTAGGATTTTTTTTTTTTCACAACTTTGATGACAAAGTTACTGTTCAAGGGAATGTAATGTAATGAGTGAAGGTAGGTTTGTTAGCCCAATTAAAAAAAATTCTAAGAAATAAAATTTACTTTAAAAAATAAAAAATATATTCTTAATCTATGTAGTCAAAGAAGAATAATAAATTTAAAAATTAAACAAAATGCTTTGACTCTCAAATTTAGACTCATAACCTACAAAAGAAATATTATATATAACTTTTAGTAGCACAAAATTAATTATAAAAATTAATTATTGATATCAATATCAATTTGTAGCTAATTAATATATACGTGCATTATAGAGCATTTGAATAAAACTATTTATGTTAGTATCATATTTATGGTAAGAAAAAGTACGAGGAGCCAATGTATATTTTATACAATGTATACAGTGGGTTAAATTGAAATTAGAATTAAATTAAAGGCAATTAATTAATTTTGAGTAGTTTCTAATTTAAAATTTGAATCAAATCATGATTCCCGTCAGTTATGGAATCAAATTAGGATTACCTATTTAAATTAGAGGTAATTAATTATTTTGAGTAGTTTCCAATTTAAAATTTGAATCAAATCGTGATTTCCATTAGTTATGGAATCAAATTAGGCTTACCTCCCTCTCCCAATCAGGTGTAAACTTCTTCTCTCACTCTCTCCTCGAAGCAAAAGCCGGTACAATGCCGCTACGGTTACCAGCCGTCGTCGGATATCACGCTGACACTCTTTCGACTAGCATTGTCGTTCGCACAGGCCACCGTACGTAGGGAGGACGACGCACATATTGTGTGAGTCGAGCTCACGGCACCGCAGCAATCTGGAAGTCCAGCACCTCCATCGCAGCCGATTTGTGCCTTCTTCCCGTGGTTCACCTTCTCTGTGAACGTGGATGGTTATTCTTGGGTGCTTAGTTGTAGACGATGATTGCTGGTTATGATTTATCTGACTATCACAGTTTCAAAATATTTTTTACACGGTCATTTGGTTGGTAGCTAGTTGTTTTATAAAATAATTAGTAATTACGTTATTATTTATACATGTTCATATTGGATGTTCGTTTTTGTATGATTTTGGATGTTCACTTTCTTAGTTTTCGTAGATGTTTATTCTTCGAGTAATTCAATTGACCCAGGCAGCAGGCTAGCGCTGGGATGACACGAGCGCAGGGGGCTGCAACTCACGTCAGCGACGCTGACAGTTGCAGGTCACGGATGTTCGACCGCGTGAGGAGTGATGGAGGTTCTTCCGGCGAGAGCGTTAACGCGAGGAGGCGGAGCATGACAGTTCCAGTCGGCAGGAACGGAGGCTACACATTGCGCAGATACAGAGTAGTGGGAAGCAGGTTGCTGCGCACACAGCGGGACGGCGGAGAAAAGAGAATTTTTCTGCAAAACAAACAATGGAGTTTTTTGGGGGGTAGGATAACAGTGGGTTTTGGGGGGGTATGATAACAGTGGGTGATGAATGGTTAATGTAAAAGAATTTGGGGTAAATTGGGAGTAGATATCATAAAACTGAACAATCAACTAGAAATTAGGGATAACGATGTTTAATTTACATTATTAATACATATTGAGCCAAATAAACAGCCCATTGTATATATTGTATAGATACCTCATTGTCTCTCTAGCAGGACTCTTATGGTAAGTAGAATCATAAATTTATTCTTTTATGATTGATATCAATATCAATTTGTTATCGATTTTGTTTGATTAAAAATTATATTATAATGATTGACAATTACAATGATTGATATAATATAACTAGAATAATCGAAAATATTAATAATTGACAATTAGTTTAATTATGCATTAAATATTAATTTTCATATATAATTATAAAGAAGATATCTTCTAAAATAAGGCAAGAAGACAAAAGTATGCATACTGACTGCAGAACATGTCACATCAGCAATTTTTACGTTAAAATACTACCTATTGTAAAATAATATAATGATTAGGATTTATTTTTTTTTTTCAACGATTTTGAGGACAAAATTATTGTTAAGAAAAATGTAATGTAATGAGTAAATATGAATTTAATAGTCCAATTAAAAAAATTTTAATTAAGAATAAAATTTATTGTAAATAAAATAATAGTAAAAGAATCAAGAGAGGATGAAATAAGTAATTGACATATTTTTTTAATTTTTTGAATGGAATTATTTTTTTATTCGTATTTTTTTAGTTTTTTTTTGTTGATTAATTCTTTTTTATTATAATTTCTTTCCTCTTATATGGTGGTGATAAAGGTAGAGGTGATAATGGTATTGTCCACTTGTTTGTATTGGTGTTGGTCATAGTAGTAAAAATAATGGTGATCGAATTTAAAGGAAGAGTATTAAAAATAAAAATAAAAATCCAATGATTTGGATGAAAAAAAATATTGATGACGTTCAAAAGAATTATTACAGACAAAACGGAGGGAGTAGAAAATATAAAGTTTTATGTATTATGATGTGAATTTTTATGAGAATATTTTAATAATTATAAAAAAATACATAAAAGGAATTAGAACATAATTCGATTATGACTTTTTCTTATTTTTTAAAATTTTTTTCATTTAAATAATTACAAAAAAATTTACTTAATATAAAGTTATTATAATTTATAAATAAAAATATTTTATTTTTCTAACTATATTTGATAAAAAAGAACGCATAACTAATCCTTTTTGAAAAAGGTGATATATAGTTATATTCTGCAAGAAAATCTCTTCCATACAAGTTTGTGGTGCACATGTAAGATGTAGTTCAAACTTCAAACCAAAATTTAGATCAATTTTATTAGGTAATTAATTAGGATATTAGCTATCTATAGCTAACTATTAATTAGATTATAAAAAATCTAAAAAAATGAAAAATATATAATTTATTCTAAAAAGTTAATTTTACTATCATAATATTAAAAAATAAAAATTATGTGAAATTTAATCATTTCATTTTTTTTCTTCCACGTCTTTTTTCTGTCGTATTTGCGTTTCATTTCATTGTGTGTGTGCTTTACTCTACCACACTCTTGCTTTTTTTTGCAGTGCATTTTTAAAATTTTTGGAGGTTTTGAATATTATTTTTCAGAGTTTTTATACGTTAATGATTGTTATATTTTAATTTTTGGATTTCTTTTATTTAAAAAAATAAGTATCTAAAACTAAGAAAAAAATATTTAAAATATAATAAAAAAGCGTCTAAAATTAAATAAAAGGAAACATTTAAAATCACTGTAAAAAGAATATTCAAAAGTCAAAACTTAACAAAAAAATTTAAAACATAATAAAAAAAATCTAAAATTATAGTACAAAATCTTCTAAAGGTGATTTGGAAGAGAAGAAGAGACGCAAAAGAAGAAGAGAACATAAATAAAGGAAATGGAAAAACTCATAATTTTTAATGTAAAACTAATTTTTAAAATTTTAAAATCAGTACTTCTTTTTTTTAAAGATGATTGTTTGTCTCCTCCATATAGAATTAGTTTTTAGATTTTCTCAATTTAGATTAGTCGAGTCTACTAATTAAGCATTAGTGTCAAATCGTATAATGCATGTCAATTAAAATAAAGAGAAAATTCTATTTTCCTTTTCTGAGAGATACTAAAATAACACTCTTTTCTCCTCTATTTATAAAATATATACTCATCTTTCTTATAACTTTTAAAAAATTTTTTTTTTAATCTATTTTAAATTTTTTATGTTAACTAACATTAATTTTACTAATTTTTTAAGAAAAATAAATTTTTTATACAAAAATATCCTTTAGTAAAAATTTTATTTTTATGTGATTACATTTTGTTTGCTAAAATACCCTTTAACAAATTATTTTTCTATTAATTAAATTATATTTTTTTAATATTTTTTTAAATTTTTTTAATGATTACCCTTCAATAATATTTTAATTATTAAGGAACTTGTTTTGTAAAGATGTGAAGGAATAAGACATTAATTTTTTAAATTTGCGATTTATCCATTTCGACTTAGTTTTAAGTTTTGATAAAGTTATTAATAATTTTTAATAGTTCTATGAAATAAATTATTTATTAATATTAACTGTTATACATATTAATAGTGGTAAGATTTTTTAATTTAATGTTAAAATAATATACATTGATATCCAAAAATAATTATTAACAAAAATTTTAGTAAAATCACAATTTAATAATTAAAAAATTATTGAAGAGTTTTTTAGAAAAAAATAATTTAATCACCAAAAAAATTTTAAAAGAATATTTTAGTAAATAAAATTTAACTAAAAAATAAAATTTTTGTTAAAGAGTATTTTTATAAAAAATAATTTATTTTTTTTTAAAAAATAAATAAAGTTAATGTTAGTTAAAATAAAAAATTTAAAATAAATTAAAAATTTTTTTAAAAAAATTATAAAAAAGGAGAGTGTATATTTTATAAATATAAAAGAGAAGAGAGTCATTATGAGCAGAATAAAATTTTCTCAAAAATAAATTGCATATATGACTAAAAGCTTCATATTGCCATGGCTTTGGAACTGCGAACAAAGTGACAAACAAGAAATGGCATGGCAGCCCATACATGATTGAATTTCTATATATACGTGGATTTCATCTCAATCACTAACTTGCATTTCGCCTTTTTCGGTTGAGATGTCCATTTTGGGCTAAAAATTTAAAAATATCTGTCTGGTAAGAGTTGACATCTTATTACTGATTGGAGTCACATGCCAACATAAAATATATACACTTCATGGCTCTCGTTATTGGTATATTATGAAAATGCCATTGCTGATTGGCCAATGCTAAAATACTTATCTTTTTGCTGCAGTTTGAGCATGCAACTTAATATTTGTCTGTACTCTCTCTAGCGATTCCAAGGGACCAACATGAAGAGCCACTCACTAGCTACTAATAACTAGATATCATGATGGCTCAGAATAACGGCCAATTCACATGTCCGAATATACATAAATTAACAAGACTTTAAATTTTCACTGCTTTTATTTTTCTATTCATAAAAGTTTAAATAATAGAGTAGTCAAAGAAGTTATATATCTCGTCAAGTTAATTAAGGATATGTCTTTAGATTTTATCAAGGTTTGCTGTGATAAAAAATAATTGAATGCCCATTTATGAAATTGGGCTGCTGAAGTTTTTAAGAGAGAGGCTGAGATTATTATGCAAGATCAATTTTAATGAAAGTTGAATTTGTAAAGTTATAAATAAGGTTTCATAACTTTACGGATATGATATAATCAATAAAATAATTGTCTCTCTCTCATAATATTTTTTTTCGTCATACTATTTTCTTATATATTTTATTATTATTAAATATATTAATTATATCTACTATATTGATATAGTAATTCTAGTGAATATTACTACTTGAGTTATCTAATTATATTTTATTTTATATTTGTTAACTCTTTTTTATTTATTTATTTATTTATTTATTTATTTTACAACACGTTATCAGCACGAGACCTGATCAAATTTTATGAAGACTCCAGGTAATAAATTTTCATTATGTTGAAACTCTCTCATCTTAAATTTAATGTTCTTCATATATTTCAAAATAATTATTTATCATGGATATAGTTGTTGAAATCCATCTTGATTCAATGGATCTTGAAGATACCATTAAGGCTGAAAATAATACATCTCAGAAGGATAAAGCCAAGGCCATGATTTTTCTTCGTCGTCGTCTTGACGAAGGATTGAAAAATGAATATCTCAAATTAAAAGATCCTGTAGATCTGTGGAAAGACCTTGAAGAAAGATACAATCATCAAAAGACGGTGATACTTCCTCAAGCCTGATATGTTAGAGAAAATTTTCTTGACCTTCCATGTCTCGAATGTGCTCCTGCAGCAGTAGTATCGAGAAAAAGAATTTAAAAATATTCTGAGTTAATTTCTTGCTTTCTTGGTGCTGAACGCAACAATGAGTTACTTTTGAGAAATCATAAAGCGCGTCCAGCTGGCGCCGCCCCATTTTCTGAAGCAAATGCGGTAAATTATAACCCCAGAAGAGATAAATGGCAAGGCTATGGTAGCAAAAAAAATTATGAAAAGAAAATGAATTATGTTCACAAGAAAGGATCTCACCAGAAGTGGGATAAAGAAAGGAACAATGGGCAAAATAAATCAATTGAGGATAAATGCTTCTATTATGGTGGAAAGGGCCATTGGTTACGTACCTGTCGTACCCCAAGGCACCTAGTTGATCTTTATCAAGCATCCTTGAAAAAGGATGACAAAGAAAAGGAAACAAAATTTGTTTCAAATTATGAAAATTTCACCACTCATTATGATGTATCTAATTTTTTTAATGATTCTGAAGGAAATATTGGCTATTTGATCAATGATGGAATAGTTTAATATGTGTGTTTGCTAAGTATTCATATGAATAATTTTACTGTGCATGTACTTTTACTCATTTTATTATTTGTTTTTGAAGAAAAATGGCAAAGACATATTCTGAAGATATTTACCTTGCGGATAGTGCAAGTTCGCACACTATTCTTAAAAGTAATGTACATTTTACCCATCTTGTGCCAAAAGAAAAAAATGTTAATACTATTATTGGCTCAGGCAATGTGATAGAAGGCTCCAGAAGAGCTATAATTTTGTTTCTTGGAGGAACAAAATTTATAATAAATAATGCACTATTGTCTACCAAATCTCGAAGAAACTTATTGAGCTTTAAAGATATTCTCCGAAATGGATATCATATTGAGACTATGAATGAAGAAAATCATGAGTACTTATATATCACAACTCATGATTCAAATAAGAAAGTTATATTAAAAAAGTTACCCTCACTTTCATCTGAGTTATATTATACAACGATTAGTGCAATTGAATCACATGCCATTATAAACCAGAAGTTTACTAGCCCAAATGAATTCATAACTTGGCATGATAGATTGGGTCATCCGGGAACAACCATGATGAGGAGAATTATTGAAAACTCTCATGGACATTAACTAAAGAACCAGAAGATTCTTAAATCTAGTGAATTTTGTTGTGCTGCATGTTCTCAAGGGAAGTTAATTTTAAAGCCATCACCAGTAAAGATTGGATTTGAGTCCCCTGAATTTCTAGAAAAGATTCAAGGTGATATATGTGGACATATTCATCCACCATGTGGATCTTTTAGATATTTTATGGTCCTAATAGACGCATCTTCGAAATGGTCACATGTGTGCTTATTGTCTTCTCACAACCTGGCGTTTGCGAGATTACTGGCTCAAATTATTCGATTAAAAGCACAATTTCCAGAAAATCCAATCAAAGCAATTCGCCTCGATAATGCTGATGAATTTACTTTCCAAACTTTTGATGCTTATTGTATGACTAATGGAATAAGTGTTGAACATCCAGTAGCTTATGTTCACACACAAAATGGGTTAACAGAATCACTTATTAAGCGCCTCCAATTAATTGCTAGACCCTTGCTTATGAGAACAAATCTCCCAATCTCGGTTTGGGGGCATGCTATTTTACATGCTACAGCACTTATTCGTTTGACGCCAACGAGTTACCATCAGTTCTCTCCTATACAATTAGCTTTTGGCCAGCAATCAAATGTTTCCCATTTAAGAATATTTGAGTGTGCGATATATGTTCCCATTACACCATCTAATTGCACCAAAATGGGACCCCAAAGAAAATTGGGGATATATGTTGGATATGATTCTCCCTCTATAGTGAGGTATCTTGAAATATAAACTGGAGATGTATTTAAAGCCTGGTTTGCGGATTGTCATTCTGATGAATCAAAATTTCCAACATTAAGGGGAGAGAATAAACTTCCTAAAAAGGAACTTAATTGGAATACATCATCGTTGATGCATTTAAATTCTCGATCAGAGCAAAGTGAACTAGAAGTTTAAAAGATTATACATTTGCAAAGAATAGCAAATGAATTGCCTGATGCATTTTTCGATACAAAGAGGATAACCAAATCTTATATACCAGTAGAAAATGCCCCAATTCAAATTGGTGTCCCAGTAGGACAAGTAGCCACTGAAGCAAATTCACGCCAGAAGCGTGGCAGGGTGGAAAATGCCTCAATTCGAATTGATGTCTCAGTAGGACAAATAGCCATTGAAGCAAATATACGCCAGAAGCGTGGCATGCCCGTCGGTTCCAAAGATAAAAATCCTCGAAAGAGAAAAGAGGTAAATGCTATTCCTGTTGAAAAAGACATAGTAAAAACACCTGCAGTTGTCCAAAATTCTGATATAATTTTAACGCCAGAAGACGTTCAGGTACCTGAAAATTGTGAAAATAATGAGATCTCGATAAATTATGTCTTTACAGGAGAGAAATGGGACCGAAATAAGACAATTGTCAATAAAATATTTGCATATAATGTGGCATTAAATATCATGTATGAAAGTAAGGATCTTGAGCCAAGATCAGTCGAAGAATATCGACAAAAGGATGATTGGCCAAAATGGAAAGAAGCCATGAAGGCTGAATTAGACTCACTTGCAAAACGTGAAGTCTTTGGACCTGTAGTCCATACACCAGATGATGTAAAACCTGTTGGATACCAATGGGTATTTGTGAGAAAACGAAATAAGAAAAATGAAGTTGTGCGCTATAAAGCCCAACTTGTGGCACAAGGTTTTTCACAAAGGTCCGGTATAGATTATGAAGAAACGTATTCCCCTGTAGTGGATGCGATAACATTGCGTTATTTGGTCAGTTTATCTGCATATCATAAACTGCATATGCATTTAATGGATGTGGTAACAGCCTACTTGTACGGCTCGTTAGATCGGGATATCTATATGAAAGTCCCTGAAGGATTAAAGATATCTAAACCATCCAATGAATATTCGCAAGGGTTATACTCAGTCAAATTACAAAGATCTTTATATGGTATAAAACAATTTGGACGAATGTGGTATAATCGTCTTACTGAGTATCTTGCCAAAAATGGATTCAAGAATAATGATATATGTCCATGTGTTTTCATAAAAAAATATGCATCTGGATTCATTATAATTACTATGTACATTGATGATTTAAATATCATTGGGACTCCTGAAGAGATTCCAACAATTATAAAAACTATAAAAGAAGAGTTTGAGATGAAAGATCTTGGAAAGACCAAATTTTGTCTCGGCCTGCAGATCGAGCATATAAAAAATGGGATCTTTATTCATCAAACAGCATATACAGATAAGATCTTGAAAAGATTTTACATGGATAAGTCACATCCATTAAATACTCCAATGATCGTAAGATCTTTGGATGCGAAAAAAGGATTAATTCCGTCCTAAAGAAGAAAATAAAGATATCATTGGTCCTGAAGTACCATATCTTAGTGCCATTGGAGCGCTAATGTATCTTGCTAATAATACGCAACCTGACATATTATTCACGGTAAATTTACTAGCAAGATATAGTTCCTCTCCAACCAGAAGACATTGGAGTGGAATCAAGCAAATCTTTCGATATCTTCATGGAACGGTTGATATGGGATTGTTTTATCCCTATGGATCCGAGTCACAATTAGTTGGCTATGCAGATGCTGGATACTTGTCTGATCCATATAAAGGGAGATTTCAAACATGATATCTGTTCACATATAGTGGTACAGCTATATCATGGAGGTCCACAAAACAGACGATAGCAGCAACCTTCTCTAATCATGTTGAAATACTCGCGATACATGAAGCTAGTCGTGAGTGTTTTTGGCTCAAGAGTTTGATCCAACATATTCTGTCATCATGTGGACTGATTGACCATAAGATAGCTCCAACTGTCCTGTTTGAAGATATTATAGTATGCATTGCTCAGCTTAAAGGCGGATACATGAAAGGTGATAGAACAAAGCATATTTCTCCCAAATTCTTCTTCACTCATGATCTTCAAAATTAATGGACAATTGATGTCCAACAGATCCGCTCAAGTGACAATCTAACAGATTTATTTACAAAGTCACTCCCAAAATCCTCTTTTGAAAAATTGGTACATCAGATTGGGATGCGCCGATTTCGAGATATTAAATGATGTCGACAAGAGGGGGAGACTGTACTCTTTTTTCCTTGGTCAGGTTTTTTTTCCCATTGGGTTTTTCTTGACAAGGTTTTTAATAAAGCAGTTCCCATCACAAAGGATATTGTACTCTTTTTCCTTTACTAAGGTTTTTTCCCACTGGGTTTTTCTTTAGTAAGATTTTAATGAGGCAATAATCTTAAATGGGCATCCAAAGTGGAGTGTTGTGATAAGAAAGAATTGAATGCCCATTTATGAAATTGAGCTGCTGAAGTTTTCAAGAGAAAGAGTTGAGATTATTATGCAAGACCAACTTTAATAAAAGATGAATTTGTAAAGCTATAAATAAAGCTTCATAGCCTTACGTATATAATACAATCAATAAAACAATAGCCTCTCTCTCTCGTAATATTCTTTCTCTTCATACTATTCTTTTATATATTTTATTATTATTAAATATATTAATTATATCTATTATATTGATATAGTAATTCTAGTAAATATTACTACTTGAGTTATCTAATTATATTTTATATTATATTTGTTACCTCTTTCTTATTTATTTATTTATTTTACAACAAGGTTTACATTTTTAGAAGCCATCAAAGCTTCTCAATATATCAAGTAAGAGCTCCAAATTTTAATTATTTTTACAATGTATTTTAAGAAACAATGTTACATGATTAACGTTTTTCTTGTATTTAAATTAAAAGTAATAAATTCTTTACTTTTGAGTTTTTACTAAAAATATTGATCTCCAACCTTTTCCTTTCTTAAATAAACAAATGAATAGACACCAAAAAATAAACAATTAAATTTATCTCAAATAAAAAAAAAACATATATACACAACTAAACTCAATTTTTTAACACTTAAATATCACCTTTGCTTAATTAATTAATGGTGGATCTTCTCTAGTTCTTTTAACACTTGACAAGATACATTATGATCTCTTTTATAAATGGGATCAAAAATAAATAAAAGAGAAAAAATAATAAATAGTTAGATTAAACACCGAATATCATCCAATTTTTTTTACTGAAAAAGATCCACTCCGGTGTTGTCACAGGACATTAATAACTATCTTTGTACTAATACTAATAATCATCATTATTCACTTCAGAGTGGTTATTAGGTGCTTTCACAATAAAATAAAAGGATTTAATCTGCCTAATCATTAATTTGCACCACAGTAACTTTATTATAAATATGCATTAATAACTTGTTATTCATCTAACATATTAGTGTACAATTCCGTTGCCTAACTAAAAAGAATTTTACCAATTTTTGTTAATTTTTATTTGGTTGGATTTCAAAGTCTATAAAAAAAATACACTTCAATTATTCAAATTTATTATAATTTTAAATTATATTTTATTATTTTTTAATGAAAGTAGTGTTTTTTTATTGGGTCAGTGTCTTTTTTTATGGCTATGTCTTTTTTATTAAAAGTGTTTTTATAAATATATTTTCGATATGTGTCTTCTTATACATGTGTCTTTTAATAGAAGTATTTTTGATCGAATTAAAAAAATAGAAACAAGATAGAGCTAGGGAGCGTCCTGCGGTGGACCGCAGCGATACAGATCGCGAAGGGAAGGGTTTGCGCCGGTGGTCCTGTAGAAGAGAAAATTGCGCTTGCAAAGCGCGCGTTGTGGCGACGTGGATTGGTTGTGGAGGGCACCCGCACTGTCCAGAGGATCGTCAGGGTGGAGGCCACGGCGGTGGCGCAGACGCGAACCACCGCATACATTCCAAGCAGTGCAATTAATAGCGCAACGCAGCAACGGCAGCTCCAAAGGGAGGGGGTTCTGCATGGTGGTGAAGACGACGGTGGTAAAGTAGAAACGATGTGACGACGAAAACGACAGTGCGTCGAACCGTGTGCGTGGCATTTCGGTGAGGGCACAAGTTCGAGGACGCTGTTAATGATCGAAAAAGATAATAGAAGCTTGGAGGTAGCTTGACTCTTGCATCACGTTGCAAACACTCCCAACGGTTACAATCCTAATTTTCAAATTTCTAATTAATTATATCAATACCTCTCTAATTTTAATTTAAAAATAAAAAATAATTATTATTATCAATAATTGGCAGATTCATTCTTAGTTCTCTATACTTTTTCATTAATGCAAGAGTTCTAATTTACAGAGAATACCTAATAATTTTTCATTCAGTTTACGGATTTAATTATATTAGTAAAGTGAAAAGAGGTTCCGTGGAGATGGGGGAATTTGAGAGAGGCACAAAATGTGTAGGTGCAGAACATGGTTGTTGATTTCTGAGGTCTGTGTATATAAAGACTTGCAGAGAGAATGGCCCTTCTAGCTGTCAAAATGTCTACTTGTGCCGTGAGTCTATGTGACGATGTGGACCACGAGAATCCAAATTCAACAAATAATGTATTACCCTGCTCTTTAACCTCTCAACACTACTTAAACGTGCATACGCAAGCATCATATGGTCTTTCTCTACCCTACACTACGAAAACAACAAGTGGTAATTTGCTTTCTTAACTAATTATTGTTGAAAGGAATTAAGTTGTTGTGTCATGTAATCGTGGATATTCTGAAAAGCCAGAACAAATATTCCACAATCCACAATACTAAATTGCATTTGGAGAAAAATCTATTTGTACAGATCAGAGTGTTTAAAATACTGCATTACCTATATAACACTTAATAACTATATATTAGATTAATTGAAAATACACTTAGAATACATCTAAATTACGCAGAATGAATTTCAAAGATGAATTGTGTGGAAGTATATGATAGAACATTGGAGACAAATCCAGAATATGACTTCAAATAACTAAGTGGCGGGACCCATGGCATAATAACATATGTAGTGCAACTTTGAATTATTACAATATTTTCTTTGTGACTAATTACCCACAAATGTTGGAAAAGCTAATTAATCAATCATTTATATATATATATATATATATATATATATATATATATATATATATATATATAGAAACTAGGTATCTAATTTTAAAACAAACACATCTAAATAAATTTAATATTTTTTAATTTAAAATACAAATTCAAAAAACAGATTAAGAAAAACTAAAATCTAACAATTTAATTTTAAATTTTTAAATTAATTTTAAATCTTCTAAACATTAACACAACTTAAGACAAACCGCTAAATATCTCAAAACAGATTTCATCCTAATAAATTTTTTTACCTTCGTAAAATTTAGAGTTGCAACACTTCATACTCCTTTATTGCCGCACATACTCCTTTATTGCCGCACTCCTCCCTCGAGTAGTTTAGCTAAAAAACATAGAAAAATTAATAGGTGAATATGTGTTTTATGAGTGTCTACCCAAATACAAACTCATGGGTGTTTTTTTTTTTTTTTTTGAGTTTGTAGAGTACATGTTTCTAAGAACAGCAGGCAGTTGAAACCTTTGATATTAGATCTCTTGACTTGAAGTCAACGAACATGTTCAACTTATATATGTTGGATTACCACATTTTTCCAAGCTAGATTTTCACACGAAAATATTCTGTTGATCAAAACATATGCAAATTTGGAATATTTCATTTCATATTAAGTTTCGAATGTGTAAAAGAAATTATTTAACGAGCAATTTTATAATTTTAGATGTATTAAAAAGTATTTATATTAAGTATAAGTATAAATTTGACGAATTTTAGATGTGTATTAAAAGTATTTTAAATGTCTTATTATTTTGAATGTATTAAAAAATTATTTATATTAAAAAAATATAAACACATTTAAATAATTTTTAGATGTATACTAAAAATATTTTGTGTTATCTTATTATTTTAGATATATTATGAATATATGTAAAATAATAAAATAAATAAATACAAACAAAATAATCACTCAAGACTTACCACCAACACTTTGAAATAATGTAATGTTGAATATGTCTAAGTGGTACACGTTCTTCATGAAACTAAAATAAAAAAAGTTGAAGTCGTAGATTTTATAAATAAAAAATACCAAACTTTCAGTAAATAATAAAAAGTAAAAAAAAAAAAACACTAAAACAATAAATAAAAAAATTAAAACAAAAAATAAATAATTATTTATCTTGTCAAAAATATAAAGAATTACAATCATGAATCACATAAAAATAAAGAAAACTAAAACACGGATAAAATCATATAAATAGAGTTACTTAAATGATATATTAATTTAAAAAAATATAAAATATAAAAAGTTGTTACTCAATGGTGTTAAGTATTTATATATATAAAATTTAAATTAAATAAAAGTGTAAGTGGTTCTTCAAATATAGAAAATATAATTAAATAAAAATTTAAAAAATAATATAATAATTAAATTTAAAGATTAATTAAAAGATAAATTTTAAAAGATAAATAACATTTTCTATATAGAAATTATACCTAACAATTCAGTTCCAAAAATCACGCTAGAAAATTAGCCAGAGTACCAAGGCACTGAGAGAAATAATCTTACAGCAATTTACAACATACACAGAAGATTACGCTTCCCAATTCAAACTAAAAAGACTCTTCTTCTTGTTACACTGATCACATGCATCGATTTCTAATTCAAAATTTCTGTCGTTTCCACCACTAGCTAGATTAACTAAAAAATCCCTTCAATTTAACCAAGTCAGTAAATGCAAATGGTAAAGTTAAATGTATGTACACTCTCCCACATTCCCACTTACAAATATATGTACACACAACGAACCAATGGAAAGCCGATATAATATAACAGAACCACACACATACATAGAACTTAAAACACTACAAAAAAATGAAGATGGTTCTCGCCGCTATCTTCTTAGTATTTTCTCTCTTCACCTTCTCCCAGGCTTCCGTAGTAGATTTCTGTGTTGCTGACTATACAGCTCCCAACGGCCCTGCAGGGTATTCTTGTAAAAGTCCTGCAAAGGTCACCGTAGACGATTTCGTATACAGTGGCCTTGGAGCCGTTGGAAACACCTCAAACATCATAAAAGCCGCCGTGACGCCTGCATTTGATGCCCAGTTTGCAGGCGTCAACGGCCTTGGAATCTCCACGGCCCGTTTAGACTTGGCACCGGGTGGAGTGATACCACTCCACACGCACCCCGGTGCCTCGGAGCTCCTTGTTGTGGTGCAAGGAACGATCTGTGCAGGGTTCATTTCTTCCGATAACACGGTGTATTTCAAGACCCTCAAGAAGGGAGATGTTATGGTGTACCCTCAAGGGCTTTTACACTTCCAACTCAATGGTGGTGGGACTCAGGCTTTGGCGTTTGTGAGCTTCAGCAGTGCCAATCCTGGACTTCAAATCTTGGACTTTGCGTTGTTCAAGAGTGATTTCCCAACTGAGTTGATAACGCAGACAACTTTTCTTGATGCTGCTCAGGTGAAGAAGCTCAAGGGTGTGCTTGGAGGCTCAGGTTAATTGAGACATTAGTGAAGAGAGAAAATAGTGATTGTATTTGTTTTGTTTTGTTACGTTGAACTGAATTTGTATGTTTCTCATTTGTGTGTCTTCGTTTTGGATTTAGCGCGTATTGCATGCATGTAAAACTAGTAGGGTCTTCCTTCTTTTGTATGGTTTCTTTGTGCCAATGTAAGTTTGTCTTAACGGGAAATAACTTGTAGTTTAATGTTTGGTTGGTGGGATTAAAAACGCATGCTCATCTTATGGATGAATTTCGTGTATGATTTTACTTGTATTGCTGTATAATTCATTTCGTCTTGTGATTATGCGCGCTTCTGAATGGAGCCATGGATGGCAAACAGTGCGGCCATGAAATTTAACAATGTAGCTATCTCTATGGCTTATAATGATGACCATATTCCTACATTTCCACTGCATGCATCTGTTTTGGAGAAGAAGCCACCGACATAAAAATGCCTAAAATATTTTTTTAAATATATTTTTTTGTAATTAAAATTTGATACATGTAATTGATTAAATTGTATTACTTTTATCAAAATTAGATTAGACAAATCGATTTAACTTAAAAATTGATAATCAAATTTTGAATCGATGTAAATTAATAATTTTTTTATAAAACTAACTATAATAATCTTATTATAAAAAATAATTTAAAATATTTTTATTTTATATATATATATATTGAAAACTCTAAATCTTAACTTTTCTCTTCTCTCTATGCTGTCATAAGATTAGGATTTAGGAAGATTTTTAAAATTAATATATATATAATAGGAGAATTTTAATTATTTTTTTATAATAAAAGAATTATAATTATTTTCTATAAAAAAATATTAATTTAGATCGGTTTAAGATTTGATTTATCGATTTTTCGGTCAAATTAATTTGTCGGTTCTAATTTAACAAAAATAACACAATTTAATTAATTATATAAGTTGAATTTTAATTATTAAAAAATAATTTTAAAATAAAAATGTTTTAAACGTCTCTATGTGAGTGATTTGACGAGAACCTTTAAGCCCATCAAGAAAAAATTTGAGCTCTTATATCATAATAAGTAATACTCTAGGATTGAAGAGAAGACAGATCTATAAAAAAAATATAAATAAATAAAATATATTTTTTTCTTTAAATAAAGTATTTTAGATTTTTAAAATTATTCTTAAATTTTTATTTAATTTAGTTTTACCATTAATATTTAAAATAAATTTTTATTTTATCTCTACAATTAATCTTTTATCAAATCTATCTAAGATAATTCTTCATACCCTAACCCAACATTAAGGCCCAGATCCAAATAAGCCAGAAAGGCCCAATCCAAAGATTGGCCTTCGTTACTCACCGACATCCTCAGAAGAGGTCGGAACTCGACACAAACTCCGCTTTAAGGAAGTCGGGATTAATGATTAGCTGGCAGATATCACTTATTCAAATAAATAACTGCCCCTAAAATCTCTCAACCCACTTCTAGGAACCATATCTCAACTTCTCTAAGATAAAGGGACGGTTATCCACCTTAAAGGGTGGAGCTACTCCAATGGTGGTTATTGGTTCACCACTATAAATACACTAACACCCCTCAAGTATCTTTAAGTTCCAATACTCTCTAAACCTGCTAAAATCCCTTGCTGACTTAGGCATCAGAGTATCTTTGCAGGTACCACCCCCCATTCCTTCATACACACAAGTTGGACAGCGGCTCCCAGACGCACACAAAGTCGGAGACTACCTCCTTCAGACAGTTGGGTCATCCTAACAAGTCCATCCCATTAATCTCTGGTTACCCACCGTAACATTGGCGCCGTTGTCGGGGACCCGAGAGATCAACCAATGATGGCGGATGACTTGCACGAAGATGACAATACAACATCTGATTCCGAGCAAGAGAATCAGGATGTTGGAAACGACGACAGGAATATAGTCACTCATCAAGGGGTGACTAACCAGCATAGAGAAGGCACTTCAGGGGTAAAAGACCCAAAGGTAAGCTTCTCTGAAGGGCACAAATCAGGAAAGGAAGGACAGCCCCATGCAGCTGACTTCATGGGATTGTTCCACGACCACCAGGGGCGCCTGGAACAGCTGGAGCAAGAGCTGAAATGACAGCAAGAAGCAGAGAGGAATTTGAGAAACGAGATCGAGCGACGAAAGGAGCTTGAGGAAAAGCTCCTGAGACTAGAGTCCGCTCTTCATAGTCGGAACTCTCGCATTGACCGAGAAGACTCTCCCTTGGGGGAAGAAGACCCGTTCAGTGAGCATATAATGAGGGCAAAAGTTCCATGAAACTTCAAAAGCCCTGATATGGACTTCTACGATGGAACCACTGACCCAAAGCATCACTTGAGCAATTTCAAAAGTCGGATGTACCTAGCCGACACCTTTGATGCTACTCGCTGCAAGGCTTTCCCGACGACCTTGATAAAGGCACCGATGAAGTGGTTCGATAGTCTCCCTCCTAGGTCTGTCACTAGCTTCGACGACCTCTTGCGTAAATTCCTTATGCGATTTTCTATCTAAAATGATAAGGTGAAGCACTCACTAAGCCTCCTGGGAGTAAAACAGGAGGTCGGAGAACCTTTGAGGGATTACATGGAAAGGTTCAACAAAGCGTGCCTAGAAATTCAAGACCTGCCCACGGAGACAGTGATTATGGGCCTAGTAAATGGACTTCGAGAAGGCCCCTTCTCCTAGTCCATCTCGAAAAGGCACCCAACCTCCCTAAGTGATGTACAGGAAAGAGCTGAGAAGTACATCAACATGAAGAATAATGCCAGGCTGTGAGAGCCAAATTGGCAACCTGGGCACTCTCACTCGTCAAAAGAGAAAGAAAGAGAGTCCAAGAAAAAAGAGGAGGTCGGCCCTGAAAGGCCTAGGAGATACCACTCCTATACTACTCCTCTACGAATTTCCCTAGTTGATGTCTACAGAAAAATTTGTCATACTGAAATACTACCTTCCCTAGGCCCATAAAAAATAAAAATGGGGGAAGTCGTAGCGACTACTATGAGTACCATAAGCTATATGGTCACTCAACAAATGATTGTTACGACCTCAAAAATTTGATAGAAATGCTGGCCAAAGAAGGCCGGTTAAACAAATATCTCATGGAAAGGTCAGACCATCATGGAAAGAGAAAGCGAGATGACAAGGACCGAAGAGACCCACCACCACAGACCCTGGAAAGACATATACATATGATCTCGGGAGGATTCGGTGGAGGCGGCCTCACAATGTCATCTCGCAAGAGGCACCTGAAGGAAGTCGACCAGGTTGGGGGAGAAGCTCCCGACCTCCCAACCATCTCTTTTACTAAAGAAGATGGGCAAGGTATCATTCCTGGACATGATGATCCAGTTATGATAACCATGATCCTTGCCAATGCCCATCTTCACAGAATCCTGGTGGATCAGGTAAGCTTAGCCGACATCCTGTTCAAACCAGCATTTGATAAGTTGGGATTGGATGAAAAGGAGTTAAGAGCTTACCCCGATACTCTGTATGGGTTGGGGGATACGCCAATAAAGCCATTAGGATTCATACCCCTACACACGACTTTTGGAAATGGGATAAAATCCAAAACTCTGAGCATCGAGTTCATAGTCATCGATGTGGGTTTGGCCTATAATGCTTTAATAGGCAGGACAACCCTAAATCGGCTTGGAGCAGTAGTATCTACCCCCCACATTTGTATGAAATTCCCAATTCCAGAGAGAATAGCAACCATCAGGGGAGATCAGAAACTGGCAAGAAAATGCTACAATGAAAGCGTAAACCTGAGAGGAAAAGGAAAGGAGGTCCACACCATTGAGCTCGGAGGAGTCAGAGCTAAGGAAGAGTTGTGACCACAACCCGGGGGAAAGGCTGAAGAGGTACAGGTCAGAAAAGAGGAAAGAAAAAAATACCAACATAGGGGCCAGTCTGAAAGAAGACTTGAAACAGAGGCTTATAGGGCTCCTACAAGACAATTCCGACCTCTTTGCCTGGAAAGCCTCCGACATGCTCGAGACAGATCCCAAACTCATGTCGCATAAGCTTTCAGTATACCACGGGTCGCGACCTGTTCAGCAAAGAAGACAGAAGCTCGGACCTGAACGGGCTTAAGTGGTGGAAGAGCAAGTACAAGCCCTCCTGGAAGCTGGCTTCATTAAAAAGGTCAAATATCCGGCATGGCTGGCAAACATGGTGCTAGTCAAAAAGCAAAACAGCTAGTAGAGAATGTGTGTCGATTACAATGACCTGAACAAGGCATGTCCTAAAGACCCATATCCACTATCAAACATTGATACCTTAGTAGACTCTAGCTCGGAGTATCAGTACTTGTCGTTCATGGATGCATACTCGGTATATAACCAAATCCCGATGTACAACCCGGATCAAGAAAAAACATCCTTCATCACGTGTAGAGCAAACTATTGCTATGTGGTCATGCCTTTTGGGCTGAAAAATACTGGAGTCACATATCAAATGCTGATGAATAAGGTGTTTGCACCTCACCTTGGGAGTCTAATGGAAGTCTACGTATATGACATGTTAGTAAAAAGCAAGGATGAGGCTGACCTCCTGACTGACCTCTCGCATGTTTTCAGCACCATAAGGATGCATGGGATGAGGTTGAATCCCGCAAAGTGCATCTTCGTAGTGGAGGCTGGAAAATTTCTGGGATTTATATTAACACAAAGGGGAATTGAAGCTAACCTCGATAAGTGCAAAACAATTCTAGAAATGAAAAGCCTGACTTACTTAAGGGAAGTCTAGCAACTGAATGGCCGACTTGTAACTCTTTCCAGGTTCTTGGCGGGATCAGTGTTAAGATCCCTACCACTCTTCTCTCTACTAAGAAAATGATGCCAGTTAGAATGGACTCCTGAGTGTGAAGAAACATTCCAGGAGTTCAAAGGATTTTTAAGCCAACCTTCTATTCTGACCCGACCTAAAATTAGGAAAGAACTCGTCCTGTATTTGTCCGTAGCTGACAGAGCTGTAGCATAAGCTCTAATACGGGAAGACGAGGTCAGGCAGCATCCTGTATACTTCACCAGCAAAGTTCTACAAGGTCCTGAATTAAGGTATCAAAAACTTGAGAAGTTTGCGTATGCCTTAATAGTAGCCTATCAAAGGCTACGGCCTTATTTTCAAGTCCACACAATAAGAGTTCGAACGAACCAGCACATGAAGCAAATCCTTCAGAAAACGGATATTATAGGCAAAATTGTTCAATGGGCCATTGAGCTTTCCAAGTTTGACCTAAAGTACGAAAGCCGGACGGCGATTAAAGCCCAATGCCTCATCAACTTTGTGGCAGAATATGTAGGAGATCAAGAGGAGGCCTCCACTATATGGGAGCTATACGTGGATGGATCCTCCAACAAAGTCGGGAGCGGTGCAGGCATAATATTAGTCAACCAAGAGGGAACTCAAGTATAAGTCTCCTTCAAATTTGAATTTCCAGCTTCTAACAATCAGACAGAATATGAAGCCTTGATTGCAGGGTTAAAGCTGGCAGTAAAAGTTAGAGCGACCAAAGTAGTCGTGTTTAACGACTCTCAGGTGGTGACCTCCCAAATAAACAAAGAATATCAGGCTAAAAATCCCAATATGAAGAGGTACTTAGACAAAACATTGGAGTACATTAGGTGATTTACAGAGACTGAGGTCAAACATATAACTCAGGATCTCAACAGCAGAGCAGACGCCCTCTCCAAGTTAGCTAGTACCAAACCTGGAGGAAATAATAGAACCTGATCCAAGAAACTCTCCAAGAACCCTCTATGACAAAAACAGAGGGCAGACAAGACGTCCTTGAAGTATCTAGATTGGACCTCGGATGGATGAACCCACTAATCGAATACAATAAATTTGACATCCTACCTAAAGATGAAAAAGAGGCCAGGAAAATCCGGAGGGAAGTACAAAACTACACTTTGGTGAAAAATATCCTCTATAAAAGAGGAATATCCACACCACTATTGAAGTGTGTCCCGACCTCAAGGACGACGGAAGTACTAGAGGAGGTCCACAATCGTATCTGTGGAAATCATCTCGGAGCAAGATCTTTGGCTAAGAAGGTCATACGAGCCGGGTTCTACTGGCCGACCTTGCAGAAAGATGCCATCGAATTCGTAAAGAAGTGTCAGTCATGCCAAATGCATGCAAACTTCCACGTCGCTCCCCCTGAGGAGCTCATCAGCATAACTTCTCCATGGTCTTTTGCAAAATGGGGATTAGATCTATTAGGACCCTTTCTCCAAGCGCCTGGACAAGTAAAATATCTCATAGTGGGAGTAGACTACTTCACAAAATGGATAGAAGCAAAACCATTAGCCACCATCACAACCCAGAGAAGTTGGAAGTTCCTCTATAAGAACATTATCACAAGGTATGGGGTACCCCACTCTATCACCACTAATAATGGCACTCAGTTCACCGACTCTACCTTCAGAAACCTGGTAGCCAGCATGCAGATCAAGCACTAGTTCACCTCGGTAGAGCACCCACAAGCAAATGGGCAAGCTGAGGTAGCTAATAAAGTTATACTGGCAGGGTTGAAGAAAAGGTTACAAGAGGTAAAGGGAGTATGGGCTGAGGAACTCCCTCAAGTGCTATGGGCATATCAGACTACACCTCAGTCTGCCACGGGGAAAACGTCCTTCCGACTTGCTTATGTCATAGAAGCCATGATACCAGTAGAAATCAATTAGCAAAGTCCAAGGGTGAACTTCTACGACAAGGTTGGCAACGTACAAGGGCATAAAGAGGAATTAGAGCTACTTTCCAAAGTCCAAGAACAAGCCCAAATAAGAGAAGCAGCGCTAAAGCAAAGGATGACGAACAGATACAACAAGAAAGTCATTCAAAGAAACTTCACTTCAGACGACTTGGTCTTGATTAGAAACGACATTAGAGTTAACAAGTCTGGGGATGGAAAGCTTGCTGCCAACTAGAAAGGGCCATACAAAATTAGGGAGATCCTAGGAAAAGACTACTACAAGGTGACCGACTTGAACGGCACTGAATTACCTAGGTCGTGGCATGCTTGTAATATAAAAAGGTACTATAGTTAAAAGTGAACTCTACTCCCTGATGTACTCTTTTTCCCGACTTCAGGGTTATTTCCTAAAAAGAAGGGTTTTTCCTGAAGGGGGTTTTAACGAGGCATCAAAGTGGAGGCTAAGGAGAAATAATTTCTAACCCCTTAATAGCAGTACCTTTACCAATAAATAAAGATCTTTTTCTACATCTCTTTGTAAATTCCATTAAGTTATTATCATTTTTTCTACAAAACGCACCGACTTAAGTTTGACAAAACATAAAAATCCCATGCCCGACCTACGTGGTCGGCAGGATAAAACGACAAGGTACAAGTCGGTGTAAAGAGGTTATAAAAGCAGATCATGTAACTCGGAAATATTACGACCAAAACGTCAGAAAAACCAAGAAGAATTGAAATGCATCGCGAAAATAGCCTAAGTTATGAACAATCCAAGTAAGAAAATTTGGATTTATGAGGAACACAGAAAAGAGATGAAAGGAAAAACCATAAAAAAAGCCAGGAGATGTCTCAAGTCTTTGAAAAATCCAAATAATTTAGACAAAACACAACTCGCCAAGATAAAATGTTTTTTCCAAAAAAGATCAAAAGAGTTCTTTTTGTAAAAACCTAACAGAATAAAAATCAAAAGCATGCACACCAACAAATCTTAAAAGCCCTTATCCAAAAAAGGGCAAAACATTAAAGGCGCTTTTTGTTTATGGCGATAAAAGGCTAGAAAGAGTCAGGAGCAACCACCACAAAGCAACAAAATAATAAAATTGTTCATGAAAGGGGCCCAAAAGTCGGGCCCCAAGTAGCTTGAATCAATTAAGTTGAAGAAGGAAGGGAATCACCAGCAGGAAGAGAGGTCAGATTTGCAGCAGGTAAAGACAGAGCGGCTTCTTCAGTAGCAGGGGTCGGAGCATATGAACACATCGGCTGAGACCCCTTTTGTAGATCCTAACGAGGAGGGGACTTTGTCAGTCTTTGTCCACGGGTCTTCAGGTCGGAGTCCGTCTTAGGACAAGGAGGAGAGACAATGGCCCCATTCACCACAATTTTGTGAAGGTCAAAAGGAGAAAGGTCCAGATCAGGAGCAATAACTCCGACCTGCTCCTTAAAAATCCTCCAAGCATCCTCCTCCGAACTCTCAGCCATTGAATCCTCCAGGTTCTGGTAGGCCTCCCGACCTCTTGCCAGCTCTCGTTTTAGATCGATGTTCTACCCAAAGAGCCGGACATAGTTCTGCTTCGCCTTCTCCTTAAGACCCTCTGTCATGGCACACTGGCCCATCAACCTCTTCTCCCTCTCCTGAAGCCGGGTCCTCTCCTCCGTTAGCTCGGCAACCTCCTTCTTAAGCCTTTTCTCTTCCTCTTGATAAAGGAAGATCCTCCCCTCCAACTCCTCAACCTTTTGGGTAGAACCCAAAGAGCTAAGGGGAGTCTTTTCCAAGATATCAAGGAGTTTCGTGCACACCCCAGCATCCCGAACACTCCCCTGAAACATAATGTTAAGTTGGTTTCAAAAGAAAACATCGTCCATATCAATTTGAGTATGGGGAAAGATGTGATTCCAAACGAATTTTGGACCATCAAAATTAGAATCTCCAGAAGAAGAGCCAGAAGTCTTGCACTCTTTCTTCTCGAATTTAGGGGAAGATCGGGCCGGGGGGATGTGATAAGCAAAAGAAAATGGAAGGTAAGAAAACTTTATTAACAAAATGGTCTTGGCAAGATTTGGTTGTCAAGGGTCTTCATCATTATCACTAGCCACAAGTATGGTAGTTGCAAGGATTAATCCCACTTAGTCATCCTTAAATCAATTAACAAAGGAAAGTCAAGTGAGTTATATCAATCCTAGTCCATAAGTCCTAGCTTTCCACTAATTGGATTAATGAAGGCTAGAGTTAATGGCTATCAACTAGCAATCAATTGGACACTAGTGACTCAAGAAATCCTAAGTTACCTTCTCAAGCCAAGAACATAAAATCCTACTCTAACATCCTCTCAAGCATTTCATCAAACACTTGGAGGGTAATGAAAGAAAGCATTTTTATTTGTAAGAATAAAAGGAATCAACAACCAACAATTACAAAGAATTAACAAAACAACAATGAACAACATCACAATCACATGAATTATCTCAAATTGCATTATTAAAAGAAAACAAAAGAACAAGAATATCTCAATTACAAACCTAGAAACAAAATAAGAGAAATTACAACAAGAGGATAGGGATAGAAAGAAGAACCAAAGTGTAGCAATCACCACTTGAAGGTAGAAGTAGAAGGAGACTTGAATTAAACCTAGAATTATGAGATCCTAATCTAACCCTAATTCCTAATCCTAGAGAGAAGTGAGAGCTTCTCTCTCTAAAACTAACTCTAACTCCTAAAACTAAGCTAATGATCAAAAGTATCTAAAAGTATCTTGATTCCCCTTCAATACTTGACTTAAATAGCATCAGAAATGAGTTGGATTGGGCCCACAAGACTCCTAAAACCGCTGGGGACGATTTCATTAAAGTGGGCAAGGACAGAATCGGCGCGCGCGCGCAAACCCCTGAACGCGAAGCAACATGTGGCAAAATTTATATCATTTTGAAGCTCCGGATGTTAGCTTTCCAACCCAACTGGAACCGCATCATTTGGACCTCTGTAGCTCAAGTTATTGTCAATTAAGTGCGAAGAGGTCAGGCTTGACAGCTTTTTGGTTCCATCATTTCTTCATGAGTTCTCCAACTTTACATGCTTTTTCTTCATTCCCTTGATCCAATCTTTGCCTCCTAAATCTGAAATCACTTAACAAACATATCAAGGCATCTAATGGAATCAAGGTAAATTACATTCAGCTATTTTAAGATCTAAAAAGCATGTTTTCACTCTTAAGCACAATTAAAGGAGAATATACAAAACCATGCTATTTCATTGAGTAAATGTGGGTAAAAGGTGATAAAATCCCCTAAACTCAATACAAAATAAACCATCAAATTGGGGTTTGTCAACCTCCCCACACTTAAACCAAGCATGTCCTCATGCTTAAGCCAAGAGAGAAACAAAGGGTATCAACATTTATTCCATGTAAATGAGCTATATGCAACCTAAACTATATGCAACTAAAATGCAAAATGGTTTTACCTACTTGGTTAAAAATAAATCATTCCTCCAAGGTATACATGCACAAGTAGGGCCAAGATCATATAACGATTCATGAGTCCTACCAATTGAAGTATAAACATGAAGTTCACATAGACTTGCAAGAAGAACACTCGTGAAAGCCGGGAATCAAGGAATTGAGCATCGAACCCTCACCGGGAGTGTTTGCACTCTAGTCGCTCGGTGTTTGGGGTTGATTCTCTCAATTCTCCCCTAATCATGCTTTCCAAAATTTATTTTTCATCTAACAATCAACAATTATTTCATGCATGCTGGTGGACGAAATTGTGATTACTATCTTTTGAGCTTTAGCATATATTTACTCTTAGGGCACTGTTTATTTTCACAACTCCGTTCAACTAACCAGCAAGTGTACTGGGTCGTCCAAGTAATAAACCTTACGTGAGTAAGGGTCGAATCCACAGAGATTGTTGGTATGAAGCAAGCTATGGTCACCTTGCAAATCTCAGTTAGGGAGATTAAAGGGTAATTGTGATTATTGGAATGAATAAATAAATAAAAAGGGATAGAATACTTATGCAGATTCATTGGTTGGAATTTCAGATAAGCGGATGGAGATGCTGTAGAGCCTAGGGACGCCTGCTCTCCTACTGCTTCTACTCAATCCTTCTTACTCCTTTCCATGGCAAGCTTTGTATAGGGGTTCACCATCAACTGTGGCTACTTTCTTCCTCTCGGGGAAATATCCTATGCGGCTGTCACTCGCACAGCTAACCAGTCTGGAGGCATCACCCATGGCTGATGGCTACATCCCATCCTCGCAGTGAAAACTAATGCTCACGCACTCTGTCACAGTACGGCTAATCACCGGTTGGTTCCCTCCCCTACTGGAATAGAATCCCTCTTTTGCGTCTGTCACTAACGCCCAGCAGGTTACAAGTTTGAAGCACGTCACAGTCATTCATTACCGGAATCCTACTCGGAATACCACAGACAAGGTGAGACTTTCCGGATTCCCAGGATCCTACTCGGAATACCACAGACAAGGTGAGACTTTCCGGATCCTCATAAATGCCGCCATCTATCTAGCTTATACCACGAAGATTCTGTTGGGGAATATAAGAGATGCGCATTCAAGCTCTGTTGCATGTAGAACGGAAGTGGTTGTCAATCACGCGCGTTCATAAGTGAGAATGATAATGAGGGTAATCTGACTCATCACATTCATCATGTTCTTGGGTACGAATGAATATCTTGGAATAAGAATAAGAGAGATTTGAATAAAAGATAATAGAATTTCATTAATACTTGAGGTACAGCAGAGCTCCACACCCTTAATCTATGGTGTGCAGAAACTCCACCGTTGAAAATACATAAGCAAAGGGTTCAGGCATGGCCGAATGGCCAGCCCTCAAAACGTGATCACAGGATTCAAATTACAATCCAGGATGTCTAATACAATAGATAAATGTCCTATATATACTAGACTAGCTACTAGGGTTTACATGAATAAGTAATTGATGCATAAATCCACTTCCGGGGCCCACTTGGTGTATGCTTGGGCTGAGCTTGATCATTCCACGAGCTAAGGCATTTCTTGGCGTCAAACTCCAGGTTATGACGTGTTTTGGGCGTTCAACTCCGGATCATGACGTTTTTCTGGCGTTTAACTCCAGACAGCAGCATGAACTTGGCGTTTAACGCCAAGTTACGTCGTCATTCTTCGAATAAAGTATGGACTATTATATATTGCTGGAAAGCCCTGGATGTCTACTTTCCAACGCCGTTGAGAGCGCGCCAATTGGAGTTCTGTAGCTCCAGAAAATCCATTTCGAGTGCAGGGAGGTCAGATTCCAACAGCATCAGCAGTCCTTTTGTCAGCCTTTTTCAGAGTTTTGCTCAAGTCCCTCAATTTCAGCCAGAATTTACCTGAAATCACAGAAAAACACACAAACTCATAGTAAAGTCCAGAAATGTGAATTTAACATAAAAACTAATGAAAACATCCCTAAAAGTAGCTCAAACTTACTAAAAACTATATAAAAACAATGCCAAAAAGCGTATAAATTATCCGCTCATCACAACACCAAACTTAAATTGTTGCTTGTCCCCAAGCAACTGAAAATCAAATAGTATAAAAAGAAGAGAATATACTATAAATTTCAGAATATCAATGAATATTAATTTAATTAGATGAGCGGGACTTGTAGCTTTTTGCTTCTGAATAGTTTTGGCATCTCACTTTTTCCTTTGAAGTTCAGAGTGATTGGCGTCTCTGGGAACTCAGAATTTCGGATAGTGTTATTGACTTTCCCAGTTAAGCATGTTGATTCTTGAACACAGCTACTTATGAGTCTTGGCCGTGGCCCTAAGCACTTTGTTTTCCAGTATTACCACCGGATACATCAATGCCACAGACACATAACTGGGTGAACCTTTTCAGATTGTGACTCAGCTTTGCTAGAGTCCCCAGTTAGTGGTGTCCAGAGCTCTTAAGCACACTCTTTTTGCTTTGGATCACGACTTTAACCACTCAGTCTCAAGCTTTTCACTTGGACCTTCATGACACAAGCACATGGTTAGGGACAGCTTGATTTAGCCGCTTAGGCCTGGATTTTATTTCCTTGGGCCCTCCTATCCATTGATGCTCAAAGCCTTGGATCCTTGCTACCCTTGCCTTTTGGTTTTAAGGGCTATTGGCTTTTTCTGCTTGCTTTTTCTTTTTCTTTCTATATTTTTTTTCGCCAAATTTTTTTTTTTTCGCAAGCTTCCTTTTTCACTGCTTTTTCTTGCTTCAAGAATCAATTTCATGATTTTTCAGATCATCAATAACATTTCTCTTTGTTCATCATTCTTTCAAGAGCCAACAATTTTAACACTCATAAACAACAAGATCAAAAATATGCACTGTTCAAGCATTCATTCAGAAAACAAAAAGTATTGCCACCACATCAATATAATTAAATTAAATTCAAGGATAAATTCGAAATTCATGTACTTCTTGTTCTTTTGAATTAAAACATTTTTCATTTAAGAGAGGTGAAGGATTAATGGATTTTATTCATAATCTTTAAGGCATGGTTACATACTAATGATCATGAAGTAGAGACACAAAACATAGATAAACACAACATTAAAAACCGAAAACAGAAAGAAATAAAGAACAAGGAATGAATCCACCTGAGTGAGGGTGGCGCCTTCTTGAAGGTCCACTGGTGCTTTTTGAGCTTCTCTATGTCTCTTCCTTGTTTCTGTTGAATGATTCCTAATGATTTTGGTACTCCTATCCATAGTTGCTCCCAATAGTTGTGCGGAGGACCATTTATTCCCTGAGGTATCTCAGGGATTTCTTGGATTTGCATTCAAATGTTCTACCACTGAGCTATGACGGCTTATATTTTCCATCTCCCAAGACTCAGAGGTGGAAGCTTTTGTCTTCCCTTTGAGGTTTTTCTGGCCTTAGGTGCCATTAATGGTAATGGAAAAGCAAAAAAAGCTATGCTTTTACCACACCAAACTTAAAATATTGCTCGCCCTCGAGCAAGAGAAGAAAGAAGAGAGGAAGAAGAAGAAGAAGAAAATGGAGGTGAGTGAGGGAAGATGAATTCGGCTATATGGGTGGGATTGGGTGGGAAAGAGAAGTTGAGGTGTATGGGGAAGAGTGGATAGATGTAGGTGGTGAATGAAAAACAGAAGGGATGACCATGAATGGAAAGAGAGAGGGCGAGGTAGGTGGGGATCCTGTGGGGTCCACAGATCCTGAGGTGAAAAGAAATACCATTCCTTCACCATATAGGCATGTAAAATGCCTTCATGCATCATTCTGGCGTTCAAACGCCCATTGGTGCATGTTCTGGGCGTTCAACGCCCATGTAATGCATGTTTCTGGCGTTGAACGCCAGTTTCATGCTTGTTACTGGCGTTCAGCGCCAGTTTGTCCTCTCTGTGCACCATCCTGGCGTTTAACGCCAGGTTGTTGCTTGTTTTGGGCGTTCAGCGCCAGAATGGTGCTCTGTTCTGGCGTTGAACGCCGGCCAGATGCACCTTCTGGGCGTTGAACGCCAGCCCGTGCATCCTCCAGGGTGAAAAATTTTTTTCTTCTGTTTTTGACTCTGTTTTTAATTTTGTTTTATTTTTTCGTGACTCCTCATGATCATGTACCTAATTAAACACAAAATAGCAATAATATAGAATAAAATAAAAATTAAATAAAATTGGGTTGCCTCCCAACAAGCGCTTCTTTAATGTCAATAGCTTGACAGTGGCTCTCATGGAGCCACAAGGTGATCAGGTCAATGTTGTATAGTTGTCCACACCAAACTTAGAGTTTGGATATGGGATCTTAACACCAAACTTAGAGTTTGGTTGTGGCCTCACAACACCAAACTTAGAGTTTGACTGTGGGGGCTCTTCTTGACTCTGAACTGAGAGAAGCTCTTCATGCTTACTCTCTTCTGTCACAGAGGAATGGCCATATGCCTTAAACACAAGGTAGTCCCCATTCAATTGAAGGACTAACTCACCTCTGTTGACATCTATCACAGCTCCTGCTGTGGCTAGGAAAGGTCTTCCAAGGATGATGCAATCATCCTCTTCCTTCCTAGTGTCTAAGATTATGAAATCAGTAGGGATGTAAAGGCCTTCAACCTTTACTAACACGTCCTCTACTATTCCATAAGCTTGTCTCAATGACTTGTCTGCCAGTTGTAATGAGAACAAGGCAGGTTGTACCTCAATGATCCCCAGCTTCTCCATTACAGAGAGTGGCATAAGATTTATCCCTGACCCCAGATCACACAGAGCTTTTTCAAAGATCATGGTGCCTATGGTACAAGGTATTAAGAACTTGCCAGGATCTTGTTTCTTTTGAGGTAGAATTTTCTGAATCCAGGTATCTAGTTCATTAATGAGCAAGGGAGGTTCACTTTCCCAAGTCTCATTACCAAATAACTTGGCATTCAGCTTCATGATAGCTCCTAAATATTGAGCAACTTGCTCTCCAGTCACATTTTCATCCTCTTCAGAGGAAGAATAGTCTTCAGAGCTCATGAATGGCAGAAGGAGATTTAATGGAATCTCTATGGTCTCTGTATGGGCCTCAGATTCCCTTGGATCCTTAATGGAAAACTCCTTCTTGCTTGAGGGACGTCCCAGGAGGTCTTCCTCACTAGGATTTTCGTCCTCCTCCTCCCTAGTGCATTCGGCCACTTTGATTAAATCAATGGCCTTGCACTCTCCTTTTGGATTTTCTTCTGTATTGCTTGGGAGAGTACTGGGAGGAGTTTCAATGACTTTCCTGCTCAGCTGGCCCACCTGTGCCTCCAAATTTCTAATGGAGGATCTGGTTTCATTCATGAAACTGAAAGTGGCCTTTGACAGCTCAGAGACTATATTAGCTAAATTAGAATTATTTTGTTCAGAGTTCTCTGTCTGTTGCTGAGGAGATGATGGATATGGCTTACTATTATTCAGCCTATTGCGTCCACCATTGTTAAAGCCTTGTTGAGGCTTTTGTTGATCCTTCCAGGAGAAATTTGGATGATTTCTCCATGATGGGTTATAGGTGTTTCCATATGGTTCACCCATGTAATTAACCTCTGCCAGGATCATAAGCTTCTTCAGAAGCTGCCTCTCTAGTACTAATGGATGCATGTTGCAATCCATTCAGATTTTGAGAGATCATGTTGACCTGTTGAGTCAACATTTTGTTCTGAGCCAATATGGCATTCAGAGCATCAATTTCAAGAACTCCTTTCTTCTGAGGTATCCCATTATTCACGGAATTCCTCTCAGAGGTATACATGAATTGGTTGTTTGCAACCATGTCAATGAGTTCTTGAGCCTCTTCAGGCATTTTCTTCAGGTGAATAGATCCACCTGCAGAATGGTCCAGTGACATTTTCGAAAATTCAGAGAGACCATAATAGAATATATCTAATATGGTCCCTTCTGAAAACATGTCAGATGGACATCTTTTGGTCAGCTGCTTGTATCTTTCCCAAGCTTCATAGAGGGATTCACCATCTTTTTGTTTGAAGGTTTGAACATCCACTCTCAGCTTGCTCAGCTTTTGAGGAGGAAAGAATTTATCCAAAAGGCAGTGACCAGCTTATCCCAGGAGTCCAGGCTATCCTTAGGTTGTGAATCCAACCATATTCTAGCTCTGTCTCTTACAGCAAAAGGGAAAAGCATGAGTCTGTAGACTTCAGGATTAACTCCATTTGTCTTTACAGTCTCACAGATCTGCAAGAACTCAGTTAAAAACTGATAAGGATCTTCAGATGGAAGTCCATAAAACTTGCAGTTTTGTTGCATTAATGCAACTAGTTGAGGCTTAAGCTCAAAGTTATTGGCTCCAATGGCAGGAATGGAGATGCTTCTTCCATCAAACTTGGATGTTGGCTTTGTGAAGTCACCAAGCATTCTCCTTGCATTATTATTATTATTATTTTCGGCTGCCATGTCCTTCTCTTGTTCGAAAATTTCTGAAAGGTTGTTTCTGGATTGTTGTAATTTAGCTTCTCTTAATTTTCTCTTCAGAGTCCTTTCAGGTTCTGGATCAACTTCAACAAGAGTGCCTTTTTCCCTGTTCCTGCTCATATGAAAGAGAAGAAAACGAGAAAAGAAAGAGGAATCCTCTATGTCACAGTATAGAGATTCCTTTATGTTAGTAGAAGAAGAAAGGGGTAGAAGAAAGAAGAAGGATGGATTCGGATTTTTGGATGAAGAGAGGTGAAGAGAAGTGTTAGTAATTAAATAATTAAATAGAATAAGAGAAGAGAAGAGAAATTTTCGAAAATAATTTTGAAAAAGGGGTTAGTAATTTTCGAAAATTAAAGATAAGATAAGTTTAGAATTAAAATTTAAAACAAAAAGAATTTTTGAAAAAGAGAGAGAGAATTTTCGAAAATTAGAGAGGGAAAAGTAGTTAGGTGGTTTTGAAAAAGATAAGAAACAAACAAAAAGTTAGTTAGTTGATTGAAAAAGATTTGAAATCAAATTTTGAAAAAGATAAGAGGATAAGAAGTTAGATAAGATATTTTGAAATCAAATTTTGAAAAAGATAAAATTTTTGAAAAAGATAAGATAAAAGATAAAAAGATATATTTGAAAAAGGATATTTTGAAAAAGATTTAAATTTAAAATTGACTTAACTAACAAGAAATTACAAGATAAGATTCTAGAACTTAAAGATTGAACCTTTCTTAACAAGAAAGTAACAAACTTCAAATTTTTGAACCAATCACATTAATTGTTAGCTAATTTTCGAAAATTTGATATAAAGATAAGAAAAAGATTTTTGAAAATATTTTGAAAAATAATCTAAAAAAAATTTCGAAAATAAGAAAAAATGGAAAAGATATGATTTTTGAAAAAGATTTTGAAAAGATAAGATTTTTAAAATTGAAATTTTGACTTGACTTGTAAGAAACAACTAATTTTAAAAATTTTTGACCAAGTCAACCCAAAATTTCGAAAATTTGGAGGGAAATAAGGAAACGATATTTTTTTGATTTTTGAATTTTTAATTTTGAATGAGAAAAACAACAAAAGTATTCAATGCATGAAATTTTTAGATCAAAACAATGAATGCATGCAAGAATGCTATGAATGTCAAGATGAACACCAAGAACACTTTGAAGATCATGATGAACATCAAGAACATATTTTTGAAAAAAATTTTGATGCAAAGAAAACATGAAAGACACCAAACTTAGAAATCTTTAATGCATGGAAAATATGAATGCAAAAATGCACATGAAAAACAACAAAAGACACCAAACAAGAAATCATCAAGATCAAACAAGAAGACTTGTCAAGAACAACTTGAAGATCATGAAGAACACCACGAATGCATGAATTTTCGAAAAATGCAAGAAAATTTTTAAAGCATGCAATTGACACAAAACTTTAAAATTAACACAAGACTCAAACAAGAAACACAAAATATTTTTGATTTTTATGATTTTCTAATTTTTTTTTGTATTTTTATTGATTTTTTTCGAAAAACATTTTTTGAAAAACGAAAAATAAAAGAAAAATTTTTGAAAAAGATTTTTGAAAAGAAAATTACCTAATCTGAGCAACAAGATGAACCGTCAGTTGTCCATACTCGAACAATCCCCGGCAACGGCGCCAAAAACTTGGTGGACGAAATTGTGATTACTATCTTTTGAGCTTTAGCATATATTTACTCTTAGGGCACTGTTTATTTTCACAACTCCGTTCAACTAACCAGCAAGTGTACTGGGTCGTCCAAGTAATAAACCTTACGTGAGTAAGGGTCGAATCCACAGAGATTGTTGGTATGAAGCAAGCTATGGTCACCTTGCAAATCTCAGTTAGGGAGATTAAAGGGTAATTGTGATTATTGGAATGAATAAATAAATAAAAAGGGATAGAATACTTATGCAGATTCATTGGTTGGAATTTCAGATAAGCGGATGGAGATGTTGTAGAGCCTAGGGACGCCTGCTCTCCTACTGCTTCTACTCAATCCTTCTTACTCATTTCCATGGCAAGCTTTGTATAGGGGTTCACCATCAACTGTGGCTACTTTCTTCCTCTCGGGGAAATATCCTATGCGGCTGTCACTCGCACAGCTAACCAGTCTGGAGGCATCACCCATGGCTGATGGCTACATCCCATCCTCGCAGTGAAAACTAATGCTCACGCACTCTGTCACAGTACGGCTAATCACCGGTTGGTTCCCTCCCCTACTGGAATAGAATCCCTCTTTTGCGTCTGTCACTAACGCCCAGCAGGTTACAAGTTTGAAGCACGTCACAGTCATTCATTACCGGAATCCTACTCGGAATACCACAGACAAGGTGAGACTTTCCGGATTCCCAGGATCCTACTCGGAATACCACAGACAAGGTGAGACTTTCCGGATCCTCATAAATGCCGCCATCTATCTAGCTTATACCACGAAGATTCTGTTGGGGAATATAAGAGATGCGCATTCAAGCTCTGTTGCATGTAGAACGGAAGTGGTTGTCAATCACGCGCGTTCATAAGTGAGAATGATAATGAGGGTAATCTGACTCATCACATTCATCATGTTCTTGGGTACGAATGAATATCTTGGAATAAGAATAAGAGAGATTTGAATAAAAGATAATAGAATTTCATTAATACTTGAGGTACAGCAGAGCTCCACACCCTTAATCTATGGTGTGCAGAAACTCCACCGTTGAAAATACATAAGCAAAGGGTTCAGGCATGGCCGAATGGCCAGCCCCCAAAACGTGATCACAGGATTCAAATTACAATCCAGGATGTCTAATACAATAGATAAATGTCCTATATATACTAGACTAGCTACTAGGGTTTACATGAATAAGTAATTGATGCATAAATCCACTTCCGGGGCCCACTTGGTGTATGCTTGGGCTGAGCTTGATCATTCCACGAGCTAAGGCATTTCTTGGCGTCAAACTCCAGGTTATGACGTGTTTTGGGCGTTCAACTCCGGATCATGACGTTTTTCTGGCGTTTAACTCCAGACAGCAGCATGAACTTGGCGTTTAACGCCAAGTTACGTCGTCATTCTTCGAATAAAGTATGGACTATTATATATTGCTGGAAAGCCCTGGATGTCTACTTTCCAACGCCGTTGAGAGCGCGCCAATTGGAGTTCTGTAGCTCCAGAAAATCCATTTCGAGTGCAGGGAGGTCAGATTCCAACAGCATCAGCAGTCCTTTTGTCAGCCTTTTTCAGAGTTTTGCTCAAGTCCCTCAATTTCAGCCAGAATTTACCTGAAATCACAGAAAAACACACAAACTCATAGTAAAGTCCAGAAATGTGAATTTAACATAAAAACTAATGAAAACATCCCTAAAAGTAGCTCAAACTTACTAAAAACTATATAAAAACAATGCCAAAAAGCGTATAAATTATCCGCTCATCACATGCATACAATTATCATGAGGTCTTTTCTTTAGGTTGTAATGGGGCTAGGGTTAAGGTAGGATGCATATTTGGTCAAGTGAGCTTGAAATTTGAATCTTTGATAAGCTTAAACTTCCCACCTAACCTATGACATCCTATACAATTAAATTCTAACCTAACTACCCATTCTTCACTTTTTCACATACTCATGTATCCCTTTTCATTTCACAACACTTATGCATTGATCTTTATTGAGCTTCACTTTGGGGCATTTTGTCCCCTTTATTGCTTTTTTTCTTTCTTTTTCTATATACATTTTTTTCTTTTCTTTCCTTTTCTTTTTTTTTCACTTTTATTTCTTTTTTTTTTCTTTTCATTTTTTCTTTTTCTTTCAAACTATACACACGAACATCAATGCATAAGGTCTATACATTTAATCAATACATGAGTATGTACCCAATTTCCCAATATAAAAATACAAAACATAAACACCTTTTTATCCCAACCAATGTCCCAAAGTTTTCCCACTCTTGAATGACACTCACACTCACTAGCCTAAGCCAATCAAAGATCCAAATAAAGGACATTCATTGTTTTCTGCTTTAAGGCTTGTACTGTGCTAAAATAAGAACAAGTGGGTTAATCATAGGCTCAAATTTGGCCAACAAAGGAAGATAAAAGGTAAGGCCATTTGGGTAAGTGAGCTAATGAAATGATGGCCTCAATCATATAAATGCATGAATACAAGGAATAATAGGACATATAGATTCAAACAAATCAAAGATTACAATCATAGAAAGAGAATAATTACACACAAGAAGGAAAATAAGTGGTTATAAGATGTAACCACACAATTAGGCTCAAAACTCACATGCTTGTGTTCTTAGCTCAAAAACCATGTTCCAAAATAAATTCTTTCAAGCAAGTTCCACAAATTTTCTTTTTCAAATTGGTAGGGTGCCCTAAAACAGTTTCTTGGAAAGAAATCATCACTCTAACCAAGTAGTCCTAATAAGAAGAAGGTAGTAAAATATGTACAAATTCTAACTAACATGCAACCTATCATGCAATGCAATAACTAATCTAACAAAGAAAACTAAGAATTGGTGTTGAAAAGGAAAATTGTTACCCATGGAGATCGGTCGACGACCTCCCCACACTTGAAGATTGCACCGTCCTCGGTGCATGCAAAGAAGAGCAAGGTGGATGGGTTGCTACAATTGATGAGCTCCTTCACAAGGTTGCACGGATGACTTGTTTGTTGCCCCATTTAGAAACTTTCCTTTTCTTCCGTATTGGTGGCCAACCCAAAAGGAAGGAAAGAAAGAAAATTAAGCCTATAACAAAGATATCAAGGCAATTAGAACATAGGCGGGGGCTAATGCCAAATAAGAGTATGATTCCCTACTACATGGTAGCTACAACATGTGAGTGAGAAAATAATATAAGCTAATGGCATATCAATGATACTTGATGCAAGAGTAAAGTTAAAGCATGAAAAACATATTGAGCATCAAGATCAAATAAGAATTGACACAAACAAGATTAGTGATAAGCATGAGGGCATTTGGTCCCAACCTAACTCAATGATGATGAAGCACAAAAACAAAGGACAATGAGTTAAGAAGGACTAAAGCACTACCTTGTATGTGGAACAAAATATTTCAATTAATGTTAAACAGGTCACAAAGCGCCAAGATAAAGCAAGAGAGACTCAATAATTGAGTATAAGAATTCAACACCATTATTGAAATGACTTAGAAAAAAAAACGAAAACATGCTACAAAAACTAAATGAAAATGGGAAGAGTAGAAGTATGCGAATGTGATAAGCAAAAGAAAATGGAAGGTAAGAAAACTTTATTAACAAAATGGTCTTGGCAAGATTTGGTTGTCAAGGGTCTTCATCATTATCACTAGCCACAAGTATGGTAGTTGCAAGGATTAATCCCACTTAGTCATCCTTAAATCAATTAACAAAGGAAAGTCAAGTGAGTTATATCAATCCTAGTCCATAAGTCCTAGCTTTCCACTAATTGGATTAATGAAGGCTAGAGTTAATGGCTATCAACTAGCAATCAATTGGACACTAGTGACTCAAGAAATCCTAAGTTACCTTCTCAAGCCAAGAACATAAAATCCTACTCTAACATCCTCTCAAGCATTTCATCAAACACTTGGAGGGTAATGAAAGAAAGCATTTTTATTTGTAAGAATAAAAGGAATCAACAACCAACAATTACAAAGAATTAACAAAACAACAATGAACAACATCACAATCACATGAATTATCTCAAATTGCATTATTAAAAGAAAACAAAAGAACAAGACTATCTCAATTACAAACCTAGAAACAAAATAAGAGAAATTACAACAAGAGGATAGGGATAGAAAGAAGAACCAAAGTGTAGCAATCACCACTTGAAGGTAGAAGTAGAAGGAGACTTGAATTAAACCTAGAATTATGAGATCCTAATCTAACCCTAATTCCTAATCCTAGAGAGAAGTGAGAGCTTCTCTCTCTAAAACTAACTCTAACTCCTAAAACTAAGCTAATGATCAAAAGTATCTAAAAGTATCTTGATTCCCCTTCAATACTTGACTTAAATAGCATCAGAAATGAGTTGGATTGGGCCCACAAGGCTCCTAAAACCGCTGGGGACGATTTCATTAAAGTGGGCAAGGACAGAATCGGCGCGTGCGCGCCCCTGAACGCAAAGCAACATGTGGCAAAATTTATATCATTTTGAAGCTCCGGATGTTAGCTTTCCAACCCAACTAGAACCGCATCATTTGGACCTCTGTAGCTCAAGTTATGGTCAATTAAGTGCGAAGAGGTCAGGCTTGACAGCTTTTTGGTTCCATCATTTCTTCATGAGTTCTCCAACTTTACATGCTTTTTTCTTCATTCCCTTGATCCAATCTTTGCCTCCTAAATCTGAAATCACTTAACAAACATATCAAGGCATCTAATGGAATCAAGGTAAATTACATTTAGCTATTTTAAGATCTAAAAAGCATGTTTTCACTCTTAAGCACAATTAAAGGAGAATATACAAAACCATGCTATTTCATTGAGTAAATGTGGGTAAAAGGTGATAAAATCCCCTAAACTCAATACAAAATAAACCGTCAAATTGGGGTTTGTCAACCTCCCCACACTTAAACCAAGCATGTCATCATGCTTAATCCAAGAGAGAAACAAAGGGTATCAACATTTATTCCATGTAAATGAGCTATATGCAACCTAAACTATATGCAACTAAAATGCAAAATGGTTTTACCTACTTGGTTAAAAATAAATCATTCCTCCAAGGTATACATGCACAAGTAGGGCCAAGATCATATAACGATTCATGAGTCCTACCAATTGAAGTATAAACATGAAGTTCACATAGACTTGCAAGAAGAACACTCGTGAAAGCCGGGAATCAAGGAATTGAACATCGAACCCTCACCGGGAGTGTTTGCACTCTAGTCGCTCGGTGTTTGGGGTTGATTCTCTCAATTCTCCCCTAATCATGCTTTCCAAAATTTGTTTTTCATCTAACAATCAACAATTATTTCATGCATGCATACAATTATCATGAGGTCTTTTCTTTAGGTTGTAATGGGGCTAGGGTTAAGGTAGGATGCATATTTGGTCAAGTGAGCTTGAAATTTGAATCTTTGATAAGCTTAAACTTCCCACCTAACCTATGACATCCTATACAATTTCAAAGCTAACCTAACTACCCATTTCTCACTTTTTCACATACTCATGCAATTTCTTTTCATTTCACAACACTTATGCATTGATCTTTATTGAGCTTCACTTTGTTTTTAGGCATTTTGTCCCCTTTTTATTTCTTTCTTTTTCTATATTTTTTTTTCTTTTCCTTTTCCATATTATTTTTCTTTTCTTTTTCTTTTGTTTTTCTTATTTTTTCCTTTCTATATGCAAAAATCTCAATGCATAAGGTTTTACATTTGATCAATACATGAGTATGTACCCAATTCCCAATATTTTTCAATAACAATACAAAATTACCCTTTTATTCACCCAATGTCCCAAGATTCCCACACTTGAATGATACTCACACACACTAGCCTAAGCCAATCAAAGATCCAAATTAAGGACATTTATTGTTTTTCGCTTTAAGGCTTGTAATGTGCTAAAATAAGAATAAGTGGGTTAAGTGTAGGCTCAAAGTTGGCTAACAAAGGAAGATAAAAGGTAAGGCTTTTTGGGTAAGTAAGCTAATGAAGTGATGGCCTCAATCATATAAATGCATGTATACATAAAATAATGGACATAAAGAATCAAACAAATCAAAGATTACAATCATAGGAGGAGAATAATGCACACAAGAAGGAAAATAAGTGGTTATAAGATGTAACCACGCAATTAGGCTCAAGTCTCACAAGCTTGTGTTCTTAGCTCAAAAACCATGTTCCAAAATAAATTCTTTCAAGCAAGTTCCACAAATTTTCTTTTTCAAATTGGTAGGTTGCCCCAAAATGGTTTCTTGGGAAAGAAATCATCACTCTAACCAAGTAGTCCTAATAAGAAGAAGGTAGTAAAATATGTACAAATTCTAACTAACATGCAACCTATCATGCAATGCAATAACTAATCTAACAAAGAAAACTAAGAATTGGTGTTGAAAAGGAAAATTGTTACCCATGGAGATCGGTCGACGACCTCCCCACACTTGAAGATTGCACCGTCCTCGGTGCATGCAAAGAAGAGCAAGGTGGATGGGTTGCTACAATTGATGAGCTCCTTCACAAGGTTGCACGGATGACTTGTTTGTTGCCCCATTTAGAAACTTTCCTTTTCTTCCGTATTGGTGGCCAACCCAAAAGGAAGGAAAGAAAGAAAATTAAGCCTATAACAAAGATATCAAGGCAATTAGAACATAGGCGGGGGCTAATGCCAGATAAGAGTATGATTCCCTACTACATGGTAGCTACAACATGTGAGTGAGAAAATAATATAAGCTAATGGCATATCAATGATACTTGATGCAAGAGTAAAGTTAAAGCATGAAAAACATATTGAGCATCAAGATCAAATAAGAATTGATACAAACAAGATTAGTGATAAGCATGAGGGCATTTGGTCCCAACCTAACTCAATGATGATGAAGCACAAAAACAAAGGACAATGAATTAAGAAGGACTAAAGCACTACCTTGTATGTGGAACAAAATATTTCAATTAATGTTAAACAGGTCACAAAGCGCCAAGATAAAGCAAGAGAGACTCAATAATTGAGTATAAGAATTCAACACCATTATTGAAATGACTTAGAAAAAAAAACGAAAACATGCTACAAAAACTAAATGAAAATGGGAAGAGTAGAAGTATGCGAATGTGATAAGCAAAAGAAAATGGAAGGGGAGAAAAAAACTCTTTTTTTTTTTTACCGACGCGTGCGCGTCATGCAAGTTTACGCGTCAATGGGCATATTGGTTGAAAGACGCGTACGCGCCAGGTGCGCGCACGCGTGCATCGAGTTAGGCCAGAGGCATAATGTCGGCCCAAGTCTGGCACAACTCTCGGGTAAAAGTACCAGGAGTGTAGATTGTGCAATCGACGCGCACGCGCACAGTGTGCGTGCGCGTGCATTGCGTTTTTAAGGTCATGTGCGCGTACGCGCCAGGTGCGCGCACGCGTGCATAGACTTGTGCCTTAGGCCCAATGTTCGCACAGTGCAGGCCTAACTCTCGGGTTTTTGGCTGGAGGTGAAATTTTGCATCCCCGCGTACGCGTACAGTGCGCGTCTGCGTGGATGGTCAAAAAATGCTCAGGTGCGCGTACGCGTTAGGTGCGCGCACGCGCGGATGGTGTTCTGTTTTTCAAAATTTCTCTAAGTTTTTGCACCAATCCAAGCCTTTCAATCCTCCAAACAGCTACCAAAACACCCTAAAACCTTATTTATCATATTATACTTCTAACTAAACTCAATAAAACAATAAAAACAAGAAATTAAACTAATTCTACCAATATTTACAAAAGATAAAAAATGAAAATGAGAATCTACCTACAATGGCAACTCAATTCATTTATTAACAAAACTAAAAGAGTATGGAAAGAGTTTACCATGGTGGGGTGTCTCCCACCTAGCACTTTTAGTTTAAGTCCTTAAGTTGGACTTATGGGGAGCTCTTCTCAAGGTGGCTTGTGCTTGTACTCATCTTGGAACTTCCACCAATGCTTGAATCTCCAATAAGATCCATTCTTCAATTTCAATATCTTCAAGCTTTGATGGAGTTCTCCACAAACCATGAGCTCCCAAATTTGATTTTCATTGTGCGATCCGGGATCCCATACTTTGTTTTGACACCCGTCCTTAGATTGATCGTCATTATTCCATCCGGGTGGTATGGCCTTGGAATTCTCAAAGAAACCTCCAAACAACTTCCTAGACCCATGCCATTTGGTTTCACACCAACCATTGCTCTTAAATTTTGAGCTTTCAACCGTCATGAGCTTAGAATGATGTTTCCAACCACCACACAATTCTTTCCTACTCTTAACTCCACAAAGAGCTCTAAGTTGACCATCATTTTCAATTAAACCATATTCAAGTGAGAAAGTAAAGCTTAGAGATAAGAATTTTACCCACTTGAATGTTGTTTTGGATGGTGACTTGGGAAGGGAGACCTCCCCACACTTAGACAATGCAAGGTCTACTTCTTTAGGCTCTTCTTTAGTTATTTCCACCTCTTCACAAGCTTCTTCAATTTCAACCTCATCCCCTTTGTTACGTGGCTTGGTGTTGTCTTCAAGAGCTTCATCTTGTTTATTGGGAGGTGATCCAACTTTGGATAGGAATTCATTGATGAATGAATCCATCTCTTGATCAACCTCTTCATGTTCTTCAATTTCAATATACGCCACGCCAACGTTCTCTCCTTGGTAGATCTCTTTCTCATTGCTCACCAAGGGTATGGGAGGTTGTGCACACTCTTCTATAATTTCAACTCCATGTCCAATGGGAGAAGATTCCATTGTAGAGAGAAATTCATCCATGATTGAATCCATCTCTTGATAAGCCTCTTCCAAGTCTCCAATGATGATATGCCTTGGAGGTTGCGCGCCCTCCTCAACATCAATATCAAGCTTCTTGGAAGAGTGCTCCATGATGCTACATTCCCTTGGACTTTCAACATCTCCTAAATCTTCAACCACTTCTTCCTTTTCTTCAATGATTATAGCTTCCTCTAGTTGCTCCAATACGAAATGACATTTCTTATCCCCCACCGGAGTTTCTAATCTCTCCTTCTTGCTTTGCTCTTCTTTTGCGGTTCCACATGTGGCTACGGAAGCACCTTGAGTATTCAAACATCGGTAGGCTAAGGTGGACACTACCTTGGTCAAGTTGGTCACAAACTCAAGTGTATCCCGCTTCATGGCCTCTTGTCCTTGAAGTAACAAAGTGAGAGAATCGTCTATTGGGGCTTGTGGTGGGTAGGAAGGTTCATCATTTTGGAGAGAGGGTTCATAATAGGAAGGTGGTTCTTCTTGGTAAGGTTGTGGAGATTGTGTGCATTGAGGTGGTTCTTGGTAGTGATCTTGATAGGGTTGTGGTGGTGCTGAGGGTTCTTGCTCATAATGGTCATAAGAATATGGTATGAATGGTTGGTTGTATGGTAAATATGGATCATAGGAAGGTGCTTGGTATGGAAAGGCTTGTGAGAATGGTTGAGGTTCATGTTGAGGATGAGATTCATAGGCATATGATGGTGGTTGTTGAGTGTCACAAGAAGAGTCATCATAGCCATTAAATTGACATGCATTAGGATGGAAATTATACCTATAAGTGTCCGGAGGTTGATGCCAATGGGAGTGATCAATTCCTTGAGGCTCCTCCCATCTTGGAGTGTTCCATCCTTGGTACATGTTAGCATTGAAGTTCACATTCCCTACAACACAATTAGAGCCAAACTCATAGCCAAAGTGAGAACTCATTATGGAAAAACAAAATAAAACTAACAAAAATTAAGAAACAAACAAAAGATAAACCTATTCACAATATTCACATATGTACAATGACCAATAACATAACACCATTGCAAATCCCCGGCAACGGCGCCATTTTGACGATTGGATTTTTGACGGTTTAGAATTTCACAAATGAAATCTCGTTGTAAAGTATAGTTTCTAAACCAAGCAATAATCCTTTCATACAAAAATTTGTTTGTCACAAGTACAAACCCCTAAAATTAATAACCGAAGTATTTAAACCTCGGGTCGTTCTCCCTAGGATTTACAATAAAGTGTTTTGTTATTGGTTGTGAGTTATATTCGGGGTTTTAGAGGAGAAACATGAATAGTAAATGGTAAGAAAACTTTATTAACAAAATGGTCTTGGCAAGATTTGGTTGTCAAGGGTCTTCATCATTATCACTAGCCACAAGTATGGTAGTTGCAAGGATTAATCCCACTTAGTCATCCTTAAATCAATTAACAAAGGAAAGTCAAGTGAGTTATATCAATCCTAGTCCATAAGTCCTAGCTTTCCACTAATTGGATTAATGAAGGCTAGAGTTAATGGCTATCAACTAGCAATCAATTGGACACTAGTGACTCAAGAAATCCTAAGTTACCTTCTCAAGCCAAGAACATAAAATCCTACTCTAACATCCTCTCAAGCATTTCATCAAACACTTGGAGGGTAATGAAAGAAAGCATTTTTATTTGTAAGAATAAAAGGAATCAACAACCAACAATTACAAAGAATTAACAAAACAACAATGAACAACATCACAATCACATGAATTATCTCAAATTGCATTATTAAAAGAAAACAAAAGAACAAGAATATCTCAATTACAAACCTAGAAACAAAATAAGAGAAATTACAACAAGAGAATAGGGATAGAAAGAAGAACCAAAGTGTAGCAATCACCACTTGAAGGTAGAAGTAGAAGGAGACTTGAATTAAACCTAGAATTATGAGATCCTAATCTAACCCTAATTCCTAATCCTAGAGAGAAGTGAGAGCTTCTCTCTCTAAAACTAACTCTAACTCCTAAAACTAAGCTAATGATCAAAAGTATCTAAAAGTATCTTGATTCCCCTTCAATACTTGACTTAAATAGCATCAGAAATGAGTTGGATTGGGCCCACAAGGCTCCTAAAACCGCTGGGGACGATTTCATTAAAGTGGGCAAGGACAGAATCGGCGCGTGCGCGCCCCTGAACGCAAAGCAACATGTGGCAAAATTTATATCATTTTGAAGCTCCGGATGTTAGCTTTCCAACCCAACTGGAACCGCATCATTTGGACCTCTGTAGCTCAAGTTATGGTCAATTAAGTGCGAAGAGGTCAGGCTTGACAGCTTTTTGGTTCCATCATTTCTTCATGAGTTCTCCAACTTTACATGCTTTTTTCTTCATTCCCTTGATCCAATCTTTGCCTCCTAAATCTGAAATCACTTAACAAACATATCAAGGCATCTAATGGAATCAAGGTAAATTACATTTAGCTATTTTAAGATCTAAAAAGCATGTTTTCACTCTTAAGCACAATTAAAGGAGAATATACAAAACCATGCTATTTCATTGAGTAAATGTGGGTAAAATGTGATAAAATCCCCTAAACTCAATACAAAAAAACGAAAACATGCTACAAAAACTAAATGAAAATGGGAAGAGTAGAAGTATGCGAATGTGATAAGCAAAAGAAAATGGAAGGGGAGAAAAAAACTCTTTTTTTTTTTACCGACGCGTGCGCGTCATGCAAGTTTACGCGTCAATGGGCATATTGGTTGAAAGACGCGTACGCGCCAGGTGCCCGCACGCGTGCATCGAGTTAGGCCAGAGGCATAATGTCGGCCCAAGTCTGGCACAACTCTCGGGTAAAAGTACCAGGAGTGTAGATTGTGCAATTGACGCGCACGCGCACAGTGTGCGTGCGCGTGCATTGCGTTTTTAAGGTCATGTGCGCGTACGCACCAGGTGCGCGCACGCGTGCATAGACTTGTGCCTTAGGCCCAATGTTCGCACAGTGCAGGCCTAACTCTCGGGTTTTTGGCTGGAGGTGAAATTTTGCATCCCCGCGTACGCGTACAGTGCGCGTCTGCGTGGATGGTCAAAAAATGCTCAGGTGCGCGTACGCGTTAGGTGCGCGCACGCGTGGATGGTGTTCTGTTTTTCAAAATTTCTCTAAGTTCTTGCACCAATCCAAGCCTTTCAATCCTCCAAACAGCTACCAAAACACCCTAAAACCTTATTTATCATATTATACTTCTAACTAAACTCAATAAAACAATAAAAACAAGAAATTATACTAATTCTACCAATATTTACAAAAGAGAAAATGAAAAGATTTTTACCATGGTGGGGTGTCTCCCACCTAGCACTTTTGTTTATTGTCCTTAAGTTGGACTTATGGGGAGCTCCTCTCAAGGTGGCTTGTGCTTGTATTCATCTTGGAACTCCCACCAATGCTTGGTTCTCCATTGTGCCCCAAGATTCTTTATGGATTGAGCCAAGTGTTGATGGAGTTCTTCACAAGCTTGGGGTTCCCAAAGTTGATCCTCTCCTTGTGATCCGGGATCCCACACTTTATTTTCACACCCGTCTTGAGGTTGATCATCATTATTAGTCCATCCGGGTAGTGAGTAAGGTGAATTCTCTATGAAGTGGCCAACAATCCTCCTAGACCCATCTATTTGAGCACTACTCCAACCTTTATATCTCATGTTTGATGCATCAACCATAATGAGCCTTGATTTGCAACGCCCACCACAAAACCTTTTTCGCTTACGCTTCATCCCACAAACTTCCCTAAGTTGGCCATCCGTTTCAAGCAAACCATATTCAAGTGGGATAATAAAACTAATAGAAATGAATTTCACCCACTCAAATGAAGGTATAGATGGCAACCTAGGCAAAGATGCTTCCAAAGATCTCGACAAAGCATAACCAACCCTTGTTCTTGTATTTCTAGGGGCTTCCACCTCTTCACAAGATCTCTTAATCTCAATCCTTTGTTCAAAAATTTTATCTAAACCTTTTCCTTTACTCAAATCATAATAGGGAGGGTGAGAAAAATTTACCTCCTTAACGCTTTCAAATCCAACGGGAGAAGGTTCTTCATGCTCAAAGGATTCTTCACCACTAAGACTTGATGCTTGATCTTCATCACCAAGGGAACTCAATCCTTGCTCTATCCCATCCAAGTCTTCATATGGAGTATGCCTTGGAAGGTGTGCACTTTCCTCCCTAGCATCAATTTCAATCATCTTGGAGGGGTTTTCTTCAAATCTATGTTCCCATGGAAGCTTCGCATCTCCTAAGTCTTCTACCACTTCTTCCTTGTCTTCAATAATTAAAGCTTCCTCCAATTGTTCCAATACAAAGCAACTTCCTTCATTTCCCACCGGAGTTTCCAATCTCTCCTTCATGCTATGTTCTTCATTGGATTCTCCACATGTAGCCATGGGAGTTCCTTGAGTGTTCAAGCATTGGGAGGCTAATTGATTTGTTACTGCATCCAAGGCGGCCATAAAATTTTGCACATCCCTTTTCATCTCTTCTTGCCCTTGGACAAGAACACCAAGGGTTTCATCCATTAGAGGTTGGGGTGGATGGAAGGATTCATCATTTTGGGGGAAGGATTCATAGTAGGAAGATGGTTCTTCTTGGTAGAGTTGTGGTGGTTCAATATTCTCCACTCTTTCCACTTGTTGCACAACACACTCCATGGTTGCTTGAAATTGATCCAATGCTTCCTTGAGATGATCCCTTGACTCTTGTTCCGCTTGGATAATATGATTAGGATCATGTGGCTCTTGGTTCAATGGATATGAGTATTCTTCCATAGGAGGTTGTGGTGGAAAGTAGTATTCATCTTGTGGTTGAAAATTTTCATATATTGGAGGTGGTTCATCTTGGTAATAATGTGGAGGGGGTGGTTCTTGAAAGGGTTGATATTGTGGTGGTTCCATATATGGCTCATATGGCTCAAAAGTTGGTTGGTGTGATGGATATGGATTAGGGTCATATGAAGGTGGTTGGTAAGAAGGGGCTTGTGAGTGTGGTTGAAAGTTATGTTGAGGGTATGGATCATAGGCATATGGTGGTGGTTCTTGAAAATCACAAGGAGATTCACCATAGTCATTTGATTGGTATGCATCATAGAATGGCTCTTCTTCATAGTGCATTGGTGGGGGTTGTTGCCATGAGGATTGATCATAAGCATATGGCTCTTCCCACCTTTGGTTATCCCATCCTTGATACACATCTCCATTATAGTTCTCATCACCTACAACATAATTGTAATCACACTCATAGCCAAAATGAGAATTCATGGTAGCAAGAGAAAATAAGAAACAAAAACTAATAAGAAATAATGAAACAAAATACTAAGACTAGCAAAAACTAACAAGCAATCTAAAAATCAAGCTATTCACAATATTCACATATATACAATAACCAATAACATAACACCATTGCAATTCCCCGGCAACGGCGCCATTTTGACGATTGGATTTTTGACGGTTTAGAATTTCACAAATGAAATCTCGTTGTAAAGTATAGTTTCTAAACCAAGCAATAATCCTTTCATACAAAAATTTGTTTGTCACAAGTACAAACCCCTAAAATTAATAACCGAAGTATTTAAACCTCGGGTCGTTCTCCCTAGGATTTACAATAAAGTGTTTTGTTATTGGTTGTGAGTTATATTCGGGGTTTTAGAGGAGAAACATGAATAGTAAATGGTAAGAAAACTTTATTAACAAAATGGTCTTGGCAAGATTTGGTTGTCAAGGGTCTTCATCATTATCACTAGCCACAAGTATGGTAGTTGCAAGGATTAATCCCACTTAGTCATCCTTAAATCAATTAACAAAGGAAAGTCAAGTGAGTTATATCAATCCTAGTCCATAAGTCCTAGCTTTCCACTAATTGGATTAATAAAGGCTAGAGTTAATGGCTATCAACTAGCAATCAATTGGACACTAGTGACTCAAGAAATCCTAAGTTACCTTCTCAAGCCAAGAACATAAAATCCTACTTTAACATCCTCTCAAGCATTTCATCAAACACTTGGAGGGTAATGAAAGAAAGCATTTTTATTTGTAAGAATAAAAGGAATCAACAACCAACAATTACAAAGAATTAACAAAACAACAATGAACAACATCACAATCACATGAATTATCTCAAATTGCATTATTAAAAGAAAACAAAAGAACAAGAATATCTCAATTACAAACCTAGAAACAAAATAAGAGAAATTACAACAAGAGGATAGGGATAGAAAGAAGAACCAAAGTGTAGCAATCACCACTTGAAGGTAGAAGTAGAAGGAGACTTGAATTAAACCTAGAATTATGAGATCCTAATCTAACCCTAATTCCTAATCCTAGAGAGAAGTGAGAGCTTCTCTCTCTAAAACTAACTCTAACTCCTAAAACTAAGCTAATGATCAAAAGTATCTAAAAGTATCTTGATTCCCCTTCAATACTTGACTTAAATAGCATCAGAAATGAGTTGGATTGGGCCCACAAGGCTCTTAAAACCGCTGGGGACGATTTCATTAAAGTGGGCAAGGACAGAATCAGCGCGCGCGCGCAAAGTGCGCGTGCGCGCCCCTGAACGCGAAGCAACATATGGCAAAATTTATATCATTTTGAAGCTCCGGATGTTAGCTTTCCAACCCAACTGGAACCGCATCATTTGGACCTCTATAGCTCAAGTTATGGTCAATTAAGTGCGAAGAGGTCAGGCTTGACAGCTTTTTGGTTCCATCATTTCTTCATGAGTTCTCCAACTTTACATGCTTTTTCTTCATTCCCTTGATCCAATCTTTGCCTCCTAAATCTGAAATCACTTAACAAACATATCAAGGCATCTAATGGAATCAAGGTAAATTACATTCAGCTATTTTAAGATCTAAAAAGCATGTTTTCACTCTTAAGCACAATTAAAGGAGAATATACAAAACCATGCTATTTCATTGAGTAAATGTGGGTAAAAGGTGATAAAATCCCCTAAACTCAATACAAAATAAACCGTCAAATTGGGGTTTGTCAAGTGCCTACAGCCCTCGCGGCATCAACCCGAGCTCAAGACCTCCTCTTGGCATCTTGGACCTTTTAGTAAGAGGAGCTGGAACTTTTCTTCACCATCTCTGTAAAAGAAGAAAACAAAGAGTCAATCTACAAATCGGAAGACTACAAGTTGGAAGTAACGATCGGAAGATTGCAAGTCGAAAGTTATCAAAAAAAACAACAAAGCTACCTAATTGGGTCCGCACAAAACTCAGAGACCCCTGAAGAAACTTTTTCGTATCCAGATTAGGGGCCCTTCCCGAAACTTCTCGGAGGAATCCCACAACGGCCTCCTCAACCTCATCCAAGTCATCTAGGCCATATTTCTCCACAGGAGAGGCCTCAAACAGTAAAGAGAAAAACAGAAAGAAGAATTTTCGTCCAGAAAAAAGGGATTGTGACCCTCTACAGCTTGAATTTTGAAGAAAAAGTTTTTTAAATCATGAAAAACTCATCAAAGATAGAGAAAACTTTCCAACCTTGAATGGCCCAGAAAGACACCTACTGCGACTTGTTATTTTGGCCATTAAAAGGCTTGGTCAGATAAAAAAGATAGAAAAAGATTTTTGTGAAGATCGGAAAATCCAGCTCTCGACTAACAAGCTGGTAAATTTTCATAAAATCCCAAGAATTGGGGTGGAGCTTGGTGGGAGCAACTCGGCAATGGTTTAGAACCTCTATTTCAAAGCCAAAAAAGGCATAAAAACCCCCAAACGGGTAAAGAGACTCTCATACATAAAAAAGAAATGAGGGTCAGCATCGGCAGCCTTCCCTAAACAAACCCGGTCTTCAGGATCCGGGACAATCAACTCATACTTAGACTCATCATCATCAGAGCCACAAATCCTATGGTAGGTGCGGAGGTCGGTGATATAGTCTGTGTCTACTAGGAGTTCCTCCCCAAGAACAGTAACATCTATCCACTCAGAAACATGAGAAGACATCTTTTTCGGTAAAAAATAGGTGAAAAGTTGACGAGACCTACAAAGAAAAGCGGAAAATGATCAAAAACAGGGTTCCTAAAAGGCAAAAACAGTCTCTCAAAAGAAAGAACAGAATCACTAAGTCTACTAACAAACTCGTTACAAGCACGCAAAAACTCCTCAAAAAATGCGAAATAAAAGCATTTAATAATAAAGAGGAGAAAGAAAAAACCTAACCTTTGTATATGGAAGTAAGCACGAGCAGGAACAGCAGCGAAGCACTCTAAAAAGGAAGGCAAAAAAGCTTTTCTTTTAGAGGAGTAAGGATTACAGGCGAGGGATTTCAGAATGCGAAAGAAAGCAGAAGAAAGCAGAAGAAAGAGAGGAAAAAGTATTTATAAACACACCAGTGGCAGAATAGTAAAATGACACGATCATTAAAGAAATGCGCCGTTACCACTGTAACTGCTCCCCACGTGTAAATACAAAACCCATAACGGACGCGACGTTTGATTAGACGCAACTGTTGCAAAAATTTTAAATCACGTCGGTTTCCATACCACGTCGGTTACAAGTTCGAGTTCAAATACTCGAGCCAAACTCGTAAGTGGAAGAGATCGGACTCGAGTAGGGGCACTGTTCATACCCTGGCCTAACATTAAGGCCTAGATCCAAATAAGCCAGAAAGGCCCAATCCAAAGATTGGCCTTCTCTATTCACCGACCTCCTCAGACGAGGTCAGAACTCGACACAAACTCCATTTTAAGGAAGTCGGGATTAATAATTAGTTGGAAGATAACACTTATTCAAATAAGTAATTGTCCCTAAAATCTCTCAACCTACTTCCAGGAACCATGTCTCAACTTTCTTAAGATAAAGGGACGGTTATCCACCTTAAAAGGTGGAGCTACTCCAACGGTGATTATTGGTTCACCACTATAAATACACTGACGCCCCTCAGGTATCTTTAAGTTACAATACTCTCTAAACCTACTAAAATCCCTTGCTGACTTAGGCATCGGAGTGTCTTTGCAGGTACCACCCCCTATTCCTTCATACACACAAGTCGAACTGCGGCTCCCGGACGCACACAAAGTCGGAGACTACCTCCTTCAGACAGTTGGGCCATCCTAACAAGTCCAGCCCATTAATCTCTAGTTACCCATCGTAGCAATAATATTTTTATTTTATTCTTTTAATTTTATCCCAAACCCTAATTTTTAAAAGATCCAATCCTTCAATCTTTACAATCCCACCCTACCACCCCGATCAAAGTCGCACCTTCACTTCATCTTACCATTATCATCGCAGTCCCCTCAACTCATTCTACCAGCACAACACTATCTATCATCATCAACGATAACACCCAACCAAATTGAGTTGGCCTAGTGGTTAGCTTTCTAATCTGCTTAAGCAAGTATCGGGAGTTCAAATCCCGCCTTATGCATATGTAGCAACCCAATGGCCAGCAACAAATTTTTAAATGGAGCTCAGTACCACACTAGATTAGTAAAATTTTGATAATTATTTTTACAAAAATAAAAATTAAAAAATATTATTTAAAAACTTTTCTTTAATAAAAATATATTTAGTTATAATATACGAAATTTAGTGTTTACAAGAATAATTAAACTTTCAAAGCATTTAAAAATATGTAAAAGTATGTATCATAAAAATAATAAATTTAAAATATTTAATAATTTTTAATTATAAAAAATTATACATATGTGTATTTTAACTAAGATTCTGAAAACTGGATCGGTCATCGAACCTCTAGTTACTGATTCATTAATTTACTAGTCCAACTAATTCAATCGTATTCCAATTAAAAAAACTTTTATAATAAAATAATAAATAATTTATAAATAAACACTCTATATAATCTAATATAAACTTTAAAAATATCTTCTAAATTTAAAGTAATACGTAAAATATAATTAATTAAAGTCTTAAAATCTTTAAAATAAGTACAAACTTAAATCTAAATATGAAATTCCAACATAAAATTGTTATCAATCATCAAAATTTGCACACATTTACATATAAAATGATATGAAATGAAAGTAAAAGCTCAATTTAATTCTCCAAAGATTTTAGCACCATCAAGTTGGTTCTTTACACTCTAAATATTTTGTACATCAATTTAGCCACTCTATTTAAAATGGCACCAATTAAGTCCTTCAGTCCTTTAGTCTAATCTATATTTAAATATCAGTTGGTCTCTAAATCGATGATTATTTTGTTCTACAAAGAACCACCTCAATGTTAAAAATTTTAGAACCAACTAATTTGATATCCGATATGTTTTAAACAAATTCAAACATTTACTACTTTATCAGTTAACATATATAGAAGAATAAGCAAGATGAACTAGAAAAAAATTCTATAGACATTGATAAAGTTTTAGTAGGATAGAATAGTGTGATTATAGAGGAGAAAAATTCTAAATTCCTATGTTTGTGTTCGAATTCATTGTCAGGATGGAGCGTAACGTTTACAACCTTCATCTCACACAGGACTCTTTGATGCGTAATTGCAAGGAGTTTCAAATTCCTTTAGAATGGATGCTTGATAATGGAATCATTGGCAAGGTACAATAACAGAGCAATGTAATCATCCAGCTAGCTGTATACTTTCATAAGATCTTTGATCCAACAAATAAATTTGTAGATAAAGCTAGGATCGGTTAAATTGGGAAAAAAGTATATGAAAAGGGTGGCTATGGAACTGCAAGCAAATTCATCACTAGAAAAAGATTCAGCAATGGATTACATACTTCTCCAAGGAGTGAGATTTGCTTTAAGGATCCATCAGGTTTGTCCAATTTTATAATTTATAATTTAGCACCTTTATCTATCCTTTTGAGGTTTTCAGTTCATACATATCTCAATAACTTTCTGTAGAATCATTATTAAACATGGTAGAGGTATAACTATTAATCATTTATGCAGTTTCCAGGAGGATTTGATGCAGAAAAAATGCATGAATTTGAGGAACTTCGCAGCCTTGCCTCTTTACTTAACAAAATGTAAATAGAAATATTGGACAAGTGAGCTCTGAGTCACTGATCTTCAACCATAGAGGAGGACGGATGGATGGCGACAGACGACAACCGCCGAGCTCAAAGAAAAAGCGGCACGCCTGCGACTAGTGACTGCGAAAAAATCGAAGACTTGGACAATTCCCCTGACTGCGATGCATGAAGACTCGAGGAGACAAGCCTTTGACTGCGATGGATGGCGGCAAACACGGCTCCTTCTTGCTAGGAGTGACAATGGGTAGGGTAGGGTTTGGATCCAACCTTAACCCTATTCGCGGGTTGAGATTTTTATATAACTCAACCCTACTCTATTCGCGGGTTGAAAATATCCCAACTTTAACTCTATCCGTTCTTAACCCGTGGGTTACTAAAAAGATGCAACATTATTATACAACTTGATAATAATTTAAAATAGAACTGATTTTTATGTAAAAAAATTAAATTATCAATTAATGATCTTCTCCTAGTGACTAAGGATCTTTTGCATTTAGTAAGAGATCCTTGGTTCAATAGAATTTGCATGGATTCATCTTCGAGTTGGAGAGCTCCCCACGTTTTAGGCCGGTTCACATCCGATGTGGAAGTTCCCTTCCTTCATGGCATCTCCTCTTCAACAATTCACGTGTTCGCTTCTGATTCTGCCGCTCCAATGTCACTTCTCCGAATTTCCTCCAGCATGTCGCTGCTTTTGGGGATACTACTCCGAATTTCCTCCCACATGTTGCTGCTTTTGGGGATTTAGTTCCACAGGTGATGGTTACTTCGAACCCTAGCTCCCATGGTTTTCTCTCCTATTCTTCTTTTCTCCATAATACTAATCTCTCTCACTCATATTCTCCTTCTTGTTCTCTTTCTTTCATTTTACGGTATTCCCTACTCTCGCTGGTCTGCTCTCTCTCAATCTCTGGCCAACTACCGTTCGTAGTCTCTCTGGTCTAGGTCGGTGCAATCGGCTCCGGTGAAGAGTTTAGTCCGATGGATGGTGACAGTTACGAAGAATTCGGGTTCAACATTTATCAGGCTCCTCTTCTGTAGCTGTCTGGTCACAAGCGAGGATTTCGACCAGTTTTTCCAGGTGAGGTGCCATATTTTTCATTGTGATTTGGATCTTGGTTGCTCTTCTCCTATTTCGATTTTATTGTGAACCTATCTTAATTTGTCTTTAAATTTTGATTTTTCCCTCTTTTTGACATTTTTTCGGTTCTTCGGAGGATAAGCGGTAGTGCTGAAGATGATAATATAGAATAGTGGGTTGAAGTCATTTTTTGGGAGTCTCGAGCTTATGATTATCATAATTTTCTAGTCATTTGAATTCTCCAGATCTGAGATCTGAAAATTGCGAAGATAACGATTTTTTTATATTCATGATGTGATTTTTTTAAAAAGATTAAATTATGTTTTTATTGGAAATATATTTATTTCTTATATTTTGGGGTACAATTGCTTGAACTATTTCTGAGTTATGTTTCTTTGAGTTATGCTAATGTATGTATTTTGTTGTTTTTTTTTTGCCTCAAGGAGCAGTAAATTAAAAATAGAGTGCTACATCTTGCTAAACTCATGGTAATTTTTAATTTCTGAAGTCTTTACATTTTTTAACAATGTTTATGGACACGTATTCTTATTAAACTTTATGTTTTGCTGTTTATAGTGACGAACAACGCATAGAGTAGAGTTCCAAGAAATTGTGTTTTGCTGTTCTTATTAGATATTTTTCTACAGCTACATATTTTTTCTTTATTTTTCAGAATAAAGAGAAAGGAAACATTTTAATAGCTATACTGAGTTCAGCTGCTTCTTCAATTGCAAGTCTTCTTGCGGAAGGAAAAAAGAGTCGGCCAAGGCCGAAGAAGCATAGACCCTCGGTAGGTATATTTTTTTCTTTGAGAAATCATTTTTGGCAAAAGAATGTATTATTTCTTTCAGAAATGGTATAAGTACAGTTTGTAAATCGAACGTTATGTTAGCTTTCTATTTGATGAAAACCTTTTTGTGTTCATATTTTTATATTTGCATAGGTGTTTTTAATTTTGAATACTTTGGCATATCTGTTGAGGCATAGCTAGAATCAAGTCCATTGAACTTAAAGACTTTGAAGAGAGGTCTAATCCTGTGTATGCCATGGTCCCTGTTCTAATCCACAAGGCAAACCCATCTCTGAGTCTCTCATCATATTTGAATACATTGATCAAATTTGGTCCAATAATAACACCCCTTCAATCCTTCCTTCTGATCCTTATAACAGAGCAATTGCTCGCTTTTGGGCCACTTATATAGATGAAAAGGTGATTCCTTTTTTGTTTTTTTCGATATGAGTTTTTGCTATTTTTGCTGTTCTTTTCTCATTGTTTCATTGAAGTTGGTATTAAACCATTCTTCTACCTTAGCCCATGACAACAATAAAGAAGTCTCACGGCTCATAAATTCATCCTAACAAAATACATAAATTCAATTTTAGTTTTAGCCTTTATCATCTTATCTTATCTTTATGTTACCTTCTTATCTTATCTTTGCTTTTATCTTTCATAGGCAATACTCTATATATATTTAGTTTTACTTTCATAATTCATTCAACCAAGAATACATAACAAAGTGTTCTTTATCTTTGCATGCTCTTTATGTACTCTTTCAATTTTATTATGATATCAGAGCTCCTCTTGAGCTCTACTGACATCCATGGATAAACCAACCAATTCAGATCTTAAAACCCCTCAACTCTCCTGCCTACCATGACTAATCAACCTTCCAATTTAGCTCAGGATACAACCAATCCCTATTATATTCATCCAAGCGAAAATCCTACCTCAGTCTTGGTTACCCCTGTACTCACAGAAAACAACTACCATTCATGGAACAGATCCTTCACTGTGGCTATGATTTTCAAAAACAAATATGGATTTCTTACCGGTTTTATCTCCTCTCCTCTACCTAATGATCCTCTTTTCTCGGCTTGGAAATGTTGCAACAACTTGGTCCTATCTTGGTTGTTCCATTCTTTGTCCCCTTTTATCACCCAAAGTGTCATCTATTTTGCCACTACCTCCTCTGTTTGGACCGATTTGAAAGAACGATTTGCTCAGAATGATCTTCTCCAAATTGATGAGTTGTAAGAAGAAATCTATGCACTCAAGTAGGGCACTCTGTCTGTTACCGAGTTCTACACATCACTGAAGTCTCTTTGGGAGGAACTCGTCAGTTCTCGTGCTCTCCCGGTCTGTTCATGTCCAGCAACATCACACAGATCACAAGATTTTATAATTTGCTTTCTTAAGGGATTGGATGAATGGTTTTCGCTGGTGGGATCTCAAGTACTTCTCCTAGACCCATTACCTCCAGTAACCAGAGTTTTTAAATTGGTCATCCAACATGAATGACAGATACAAGTCACCGCTGGATTCTAGACAATCCACATTCCATCACTGCTGCCGTCAATTTGTGGCACCCCTTACAAGGTCGCAGTCGCAGTCCAGCAAGGGTCGCGGTGGTTTCCCCTTCGGCGCAGGACGTGATGGTTCTTCTAAGTTCTGTATGCATTGTGGTCATAGTGGCCACACGATTGAAGTCTGCTATTCGAAACATTGGTACCCGCCAGGGCATCCACGTCACCATGTATCACTCCGCTACCTCCGCCAAAGCTGTCGCCGCCACTCCTCCTTCTATCGCCCCTCCAGTTCATGATGAGAGGGCATCCCTAGGTCATGTTGAAGGGCATACCCAGCAAACCAATTCAAACCCAATTTTGGACCTCTCACTAGCCCAACAACAAGCTCTGATAGCACTTCTTAAAAAAGTTGAGTCTCCCTCTTGAGAATATAGAGATAATGGTTCATCAAATCAAAATGGGTTTTTAAATGATTTTTCCAACAAAAATACCTTTTTCAATTCTTGGATTATTAATTCTGATGCCACAGATCATATTGCGTCAAATTTATCTTGGTTTATTTCATATTACAAAGTCTCTCCCATTATCATTCACTTACCAAATAACACTAAAGTCATTGCTTCCTATAAGGATGTTGTGCAATTTTCTTCATTCTTAATCCTTCATGATGTTCTTTTTCTGCCTTACTTCAATTTTAACATTATTTTCATATCCAAAATTACTTCCAATCTTCAATCTCAACTCACTTTTTCATCTTCTTCTTGTACTTTACAGGCCAACACTTTGAGGACGATTGGTTTGGGTAGAATGAGAGAAGGCTTGTATATTGTTGAAAGTACTCTCACTCACACACCATCAACTTTACATTCCATTCATACTATCAAAACAAAATCAGCCATTACATCATCCGACCTATGGCATTTTTGTTTAGGCCATTTTTCTGAACAAAGACTTAATTATTTACATAAGCAATTTCCTTTTATTTCTGTGCATCATGATAAAACTTGTGATATTTGTCATTTTTCTAAGCTAAAGAAACTTTCATTTTCTCAAAACTTTAATAAAGATAATGCAATTTTTTATTTATTATATTTTGATATTTGGGGCCCATTTCGACAAAATTCTATTCATAATCATAAATATTTCTTAACTATCGTTGATGATTTTAGTCGCTTTACATGAGTTGTTTTGTTTTTTCTCTGAGGTAGTACTTTTATTGCAATAAAAGGAGTTCTATTACAATTACCACAATTAGGGGTACAGAAGCAATAAAACATAAATTAGGGTCACTCCCAAAAAATTAATAATAGCAAGCTTAAGAGATTAGGTCTTCAGACAAAAGAGAAACAGAAAGTCTTCTTACATCTTCGTCTTCTATGGCTATGGAAACCCACTTGACTTAATCAAGCTCTTGAATCCTTTCTTCTTTGTGCTTCGCCGAACCCACCATTTCCAAGGGTGCAGTTTCTGATTCCTGGGTATCAAAACTCAAGAATTAATTCAATGTTGCTGATTTCTACTCCTTCTGAATTCTACCACGAGATTCATTGCCTGGGCCAGAATTTCCCCAGGTTCTTTTCTGCTTCCTTCGAATACCAAAGAGTTTCTATCCAGCCAAATGCCCCAAAGAAGGTAAGCTATTCCAGTCATGTTGAATCTGGCCTCACTTCCATTTCTCACCGCTTCCACAACATCAATCCGGCGTTGCCAAGGTTGAAGAAGATTTTTTCTGGGAATTGCACTTGCCATTGGAGAGTTGTTCCATATTTTGCAATTTGTGGACAAAAAACCAGCATATGCAGGGCTGATTCCAGAGCGGCGGAGCATCGAGGACAATGCGGATTTGCCTGAGATATGCGCTCATGAAGCTTTTCTTTCACTGGTAGGTCGTTGTGAATTAATATCCAGATGAAAATTCTAATTTTTGGCTAACAATTAGTCTTCCAGATGGCTTTCCAGATCCCTTTTTCTCCGAATCGTTCATGAAGTATCACTAAAGTTGGATGGAAAATGAGATATGCAATGTTGTATCCAGATTTTGCAGAGTACTCACCGAAGCTAGTATGTATCCAGATTAATTTGTCTTTATCCTCTTCAATATTTCTTTAGCATATTTTGGAACTGGTTCCACTGTTTGAAAATTGCATTGATTTTGTCCAGGTTCCATTTTCCTGAGGCATCCATCAGCTGTTTAACCCATAGTAATTGTTGGTTGCTCGGCTCATTTGGTGGAATTCGAAAGGGGGTTCATCTCCAAACCAAGGGTCTTCCTATATCTTTACTATCCCTTGCCGAGAGACTGCCTATTTTACGCCTTTTTTGAGGACATTTCTTCTTTCCAAGAGACTCTGTCATGCCCAAGATGGTCTACTCCCTTTTTTTCCTTCAAGGAAGGAGGTTAGTCTGTAGTATTTATTTTTAAAGATTTTGTAGAATAGAGAATGTGGCTTGGTTAATAATCCCCACCCCTGTTTTGCCAACATTGCTAGATTGAAAGCTTTTAGGTCTTTGAATCCCAAACCACCTTTCTGTTTATCTCTGCTTATCGTATCCCAGCTAATCCAGTGCATCTTCCTTTCATTATGTTTCTATCCCCACCAAAAGTTCATCATCAACCTATGTAGGTCTTCAATTAATGTCTCAGACAGCTTAAAACAACTTAGCGAGTATATAGGAATAGCAGTGCTAATTACTTTGATTAGGATTTCTCTTCCGCTGACAGATAGTAGATTTTTTTCCAGTAGTTCAGTTTTTTAGTGACCTTGTCCTTTACGTAAGCAAAAGTTTCATTCTTTGATCTGTTAACCATGAAGGGCAAGCCCAAATATTTATCTTGAGTACCCACATTAGGAACTCCAAGTAGAACCGCCAACTCGCTTCTTACCTCCTGTTGTGTATTCTTGCTAAAAAACACCGCTAATTTATTCAAATTGACTTCTTGGCCACTTAGACTGCTGTACTGCTTTAGAATGGCTTGTAAATGAATGCAACTTTGCTGGTTTGCCTTGCAAAATAGGATAGAATCATCTGCGAATAATAGGTGGTTAATGGATGGGCATCTTCTGTTCAATCGCAGTCCCTGTTTTATCTCTGCTTACCGTATCCCAGCTAATCCAGTGCATCTTCTTTTTATTATGTTTCTGTCCCCACCAAAAGTTCATCATCAACCTATGTAGGCCTTCAATTAATGTCTCAGGCAGCTTAAAACAACTTAGTGAGTATATAGGAATAGCAGTGCCAATTGCTTTGATTAGGATTTCTCTTCCGTTGACAGATAGTAGATTTTTTTTCCAGTAGTTCAGTTTTTTAGTGACCTTGTCCTTTACGTATGCAAAATTTTCCTTCTTTGATCTGTTAACCATAGAGGGCAAGCCCAAATATTTATCTTGAGTATCCACATTAGGAACTCCAAGTAGAACTGCCAACTCGCTTCTTACCTCCTGTTGTGTATTCTTACTAAAAAAATACCGCTGATTTATTCAAATGGACTTCTTGGCCACTTAGACTGCTGTACTGCTTTAGAATGGCTTATAAATGAATGTAACTTTGTTGGTTTACCTTGAAAAATAGGATAGAATCATCTGCGAATAATAGGTGGTTGATGGATGGGCATCTCCTGTTCAACCGCAGTCCTTGAAATAGGTTATTCTGTTCTCCTTTCTAGAGCAGATAGAAAAGTCCGTCTGCGCAAATTAAAAATAGGTATGGAGAGAATGGATCTTCTTGTCGGAGCCCTCTAGTTGGCTTAAAAAAATCAATTGGTGAGCCATCCATAATAACAGAATAAAAAATAGTTGACATGCACTCCTTCATCCACTCTATCCATCTATTATAGAAACCCAATTTTTCCATAACAAACCATACAAAACTCCACTCAACACGATCATAGGCCTTACTCATATCGTGTTTTAAAGCTATGTCACTATCACCATAGGTTTTATTTTTCAGGAAATGAATACATTCATGCGCCACCAGAATATTATCACTAATAAGTCTACCCCGAATGAAAGTACTTTGATTATCACTAATAATTCTACTCAGAAGTGATTGCATTCTATGAACAAGAATTTTAGAAATAATCTTGTAGAAAACTGTGTTTAGACTTATAGGTCGGATTTGAGACATCATCGTAGCATTAGGCACTTTTGATATCAAACAAATTTGGATATGATTAAAACTTTTTAGAATTTTGTTACCTCTAAAAAAGCTTTTAACAGCGCGACAAACATCTCCTTTAATGATACTCCAATAGTGCTGATAAAATTTAGTGGTGGATCCATCATCTCCTGGTGCTGCTGCAGCATTAATTGAGAACAAAACTTTCTTAATCTCCTCTTCAATGACTGGCCTTGTTAGTCCCCTGTTGTTTTTAGCTGAGATCTTTCTGCTTATTTTGCCTAAAACTTTTGTTGGATCACTAGGAGAACTAGTTGAAAACAGGCCCTCAAAGTATCTCTGTGCTCTCTCTCCAATAGTCTCGGGGGTAGTACACCACTGTCCGTCCTCGTCTTCTAGCTTCCAGATTTTATTCCTTTGATTCCTCTCTTGATGTTTGGAATGAAAGAACCTAGTATTCTAGTCATCCCATTGCACCCAATTCACCCTTGATTTCTCCTTCCAGAACCTTTCTTCCATAGTATAAGCCTCTGCCAATTGATCCTCCAGCTACAGTATTTCCTCCTTCCATACTTGTTTGGCCATTCTTTCATGCTTGCTAGTCTGCCTTCTATTTGTTCCATAGCTCTCCTGCTATTTCCTGTCCCTGAGACTTGCCATTTCACCAGCTCATGCTTGCAACATTTGAGTTTCTGAAACAATTGGAACATTGCTGACCCATTCACTCTCAATTGCCAATTTTCCTTTATAATTTTATTCACTGCCTCCAACCCGCACCATCTCTCCTAGAAGCGAAACCTTCTCTTGCCCTAATGAGCCTCCAGATTAGTGTGAACTAAAAGCGGTCTATGATCTGAACTGTTGTCATCAAGGTGTGTAACATTAGCCATAGGATAATCTTCTCGTAGTTTTGACGAGATTAGTGCCCGATCCAGTTGTTCCTTAATTGCTCTCTCCTGACAACTTCGATTTTGCCATGTATATTTATCTCCGATATATCATGCATCTATCAATCCCCCCTTGTTGATAAAATCTTGGAACTACTGCATCGCTTGGGATGATTTCTCCCTGCCTCTTTTCTTTTCATGGGACATCACAATAGAATTAAAATCCCCAGCTACCATGCATCTTTCTCCTACTTGCTGGATTATAAGAAGAAGTACTTCAAACTGGCCATTGCAAATCTGATCAACGCTATGAAGGTGAACCCCTAATACCTCCAAGTGGCATTGCTGGTCTAGGTCCTCAATTGTGAACCAAATGTAAAAGTCCTCACTGCCTTTCACCAATAAATTAACTTCTTCTTTCCAAGCGACCACCAAACTTACAGCTGTACCATTTGTATCAACACAATAGGTTTTTTTAAATCCACATGTATGTAACTGACCATTAACATACGAGGTTTGATGTTTAGTCTCGCATAAAAACATCACCTTGGGGGAATGGGATCTTACTATCCCTTTTGTTAAAATCAAAAGGAGAAGTGCAAAATTATGTAAAGAATTTTATTGCTTTAGTTGAAACACAATTCAACTCTAAAGTCAAAACTGTCCATTCCGATAATGGACCAGAATTTATTTTACATGATTTTTATGCTTCATAGGGCATTATTCATCAACGTAATTGTGTCAAAACCCCTCAACAAAATGGACGGGTAGAACGTAAGCATCAACATATATTAAATATAGCTCGTGCTCTTATGTTTCAATCTAATTTACCATTATCTTTTTTGTCTTATGCTATTAAACAGGCTATTTATTTGCTTAATAGAGTTCCATCATCTGCAATTAATTTTTAAACATCATTTGAGATTTTATTTAATCATCCACTAAATTATCATGACCTTAAAGTTTTTGGATGTTTATATTTTGTTTCTACCCTAATGACAAATAGATCAAAATTTGATCAAAGAGCTAAAAAGGGTGTTTTCATTGGTTTTCAAAATGGTTTTTAAAGGATATATCATTTATCTTTTGGATGACAAAAAGATTGAAATTTTTTGAAATATTATATTTTATGAATTAGTCTTTCCTTTGGTCCACACAAATGACTCAATTTCTCCTTCCAACCTAACAGCAAATTCTGAACCAAATAATTTTTCTCTCAACACACATAACCTGAAAATACCAACCCATTGACCTATCTATATCTAATTTTTTATTTTCTCTGACAACTTCTCTTTCTTCCTCACTGTTGTGTCCTAGCTAACTTGAACCCATGACAATCGAATCTTTTTCAAGGCCCACACCCTCCTCTTCTTCTGCACTAGACACTAGTCCACCATCACCTCCTCATCCCCCGTCATCTTCCTCACCACCTGAGCAACCCCATCCTCGTCATTTTGACCAAACTCATCGACCTCTAGCATATCTCTTTGATTACTTATGCAATTCCTCTCTCACCTCTACAAATCAATCTCTCTCAAAGTGCAGGTATCCTTTATCTTCTAGTCATGTATTTTTCTTCTCTTTCATCTTCACATGAAAGGTTTCTTTTATCTCTACATTCTGACGTTGAGTCAAAGTTCTTTAAGGATGCCAATCAATATCCTAATTGGCGTAGTGCTATGAAAGATGAGCTGGATACTCTTGAGTTGAACAAAACTTGGCATCTTGTTGATTGTCCTGCAAGTGTTAATCCAGTTGGCTGTAAATGGGTCTATCACATCAAACGCAAGCCTGATATTCAGTTGATCGATATAAAGCTCGCCTTATGGCCAAAGGATTCACCTAGACTAAAGGTGTTGATTTCTTGGAAACCTTCTCTCCTGTTGTCAAGCCTGCCACCATCAGATTAGTTTTGGCATTGGCCTCTATAAAGCATTGGCCCATACATCAGTTAGATGTCAATAATGCTTTCTTACATGGGAATCTTTCTGAAGATGTATACATGACTCTGCCACCCGAGTTCACATCACCTCGGCCAAATCAATTCTGCAAGTTACTAAAGTCATTGTATGGCTTACGACAATCTAGTCGTATGTGGTATGATAAAGTTTCTCATCTTTTGCTATCCCATGGATATCAGCAGACCTTATCAGATTATAGTCTATTTGTTAAATTTACTGGTGCTCAAATTTCTATACTTCTAGTCTATGTCGACGACATCGTTCTCACTGGTAACTCCATTTCTGAACTTGATGCCATTAAGTCTATTTTTCACCAACACTTCCGAATTAAAGACTTGGGCCCGTTAGAATATTTTTTGGGTATTGAAGTAGCTTAATCAACAAAAAGGAATTTGTTTATCTCAAAGAAAATATTGTCTTGATCTTTTGGAGGATTCTGGTTTATTAAGTGCTAAACCTACCTCTATTCCAATGGATAGTTCCACAAAACTACATCAAGACAAAAGTTCCCTGCTATCCGACCCTTCTGTGTATCGCCGTTTGGTTGGGTGTCTTATCTACCTTACCATTACTCGACCAGACATCATGTATGCCACTCAAAAATTAATTCAATTTATGGCATCTTCTACTGAATCTCATCTTCAAGCTTCCAAGCATGTGTTACGATATCTGAAAACTAGCCCCGGCAAAGGACTTTTTTTTCTAAGAGAATCAGAAATTCAGCTTCTCGGCTTTAGTGACTCTGATTGGACCGGATGTCCTGACACTCGACGATCTTTAACAGGCTATTGTTTCTTCTTAGGCAACTCTTTAGTCTCTTGGAAGACCAAGAAACCAACCACCGTTGTCCGCTCATCCACTGAAGTAGAATATCGTGCACTTGCCAACACAACTTGTGAACTTCAATAGATATTAAATGTGTTACAATTTTTACGCATCTCTCCTATCCGCCCACCAATTTTATATTGTGATAATCAAAATACTCTTCATATTGCTGGTAATCCGATTTTTCATGAACGAACCAAATATTTAGAGGTTGATTGTCACTTGGTTCAACAAAAAGCTCAAGCTGGAGTGATGAAACTTCTCCCCATTCCTTTTTCTGGGCAGTTAGCTGACATCTTCACCAAGCCTTTGTCTCCTCAACCCTTCCATCTTAATCTCAATAAGTTTGGTGTTCTTGACATCCTTCATCCTCCAGCTTGCGGGATCGTATTAAACCATTCTTCTACCTTAGCCCATGATAACAATAGAGAAGTCTCACAGCCCACAAATTCAGTCCAACAGAATACATAAATTCAGTTTTAATTCTAGCCTTTATCATTTTATCTTATCTTTATGCTACCTTCTTATCTTATCTTTACTTTTATCTTTCGTAGGCAATACTCTATATATATTTAGTTTTATTTGCATAATTCATTCAACCAAGAAATATATAACAAAGTGTTCTTTATCTTTGTGTACTTTTTATGTACTCTTTCAATTTTATTAGTTAGATTGTTTCTAATTATTGAGTAGAAGATCTTAAAATTTTATATTGGTGAGTTTTTCAAGACTTTTAATTGTTTAAAAGCTACTAGTAATTCCATTCTTTATTAACAACTTTACAACTAGCTCAATATGATTAGATTAGTTCTATTAATTATATTAATTATACTATTATTTCAATAAAATAAACTTCCATGGATTTCAAATGGAAGTTTGTTACATGTTGTCAGTTAATAACTTAAAATTAGTTGGTAGGTTATAATAATTACTCTAATTAGTTAACTTTCTCTTACTATATGTAATTTTTTCTCTACCGAAAAACTATATGTCAATTGTAGATCAATTGATTCTTAACAGTTTTTTTTCTTTCTGTGCAAATGAGAGTAGTAGTTTCCTTCTATGAAAAGCATTATAATTGTTCAAATAGAAGAAGAGAGGGACCCATATTATAAGATGATGAAAGAAGTGATTGAGAGGGTGGAAGAAGCTTTTCGAAAGTGCAGCAAAGAGAAACCCTTCTTTGGTAGGGACAATGTTGGATTCCTTGATATTGCTTTTAACTTTGCTTAACTTTCAATTTTATTATGTCTTTCATAATTTTTGAAAAGTTTGTTTCATTTTTACCAAGTTGAGACTAAAACTCTTGAGAAAGTTAAAGAAGTATTACATTATGCTTCCCAAACAAACACTTTTTTTACCCGGATAATGTTGGATAATATGGTTTTATCTCTACCTAATAGGGATGTGGATATCTCAATGCTGAAAGAAGCTGTGCAGTTAGTCAATGAAAAATTTGAGACTGAAATATTCATGACTAAATTTGTTTTACTCTTCATCGAGTTTTCAAAAGCTAAATGGACTTGATTGGAATGTGGTGGTGCTTTTTTTAGCTGTGGTTGGATAAGAGCCAGAGAACTCATTGGTAATTGAAGAAGTGGAGGTTACGCCACCTAAGGCTGGTGAAGTCCATTTGAAGATACTCTACACTTCATTTTGCCATACTAATGTTTACTTCTGAGAAGTCAAGGTTTGAAATTTATATAGTGATGTAGCTTGGTCACAAGTTGATTAGGGAATAGGAATTACTTTATGATTGTTTCTTCATTTCTCAAGTTCTTTTTCTTTTTTATTATTATTATTATTATTATTATTATTATTATTATTATTATTATTATTATTATATGCATCACAAGAGTTTAATATGTTTATATTTCTTTTTTCAATTTCAGGGCCAGACTCCATTATTTTTTTGAATATTTGGTCATGAAGCTGGAGGGTATGTATATTCTCTACTATTTTTTAAACTGAGTGTCATAAGAATTGAATGCCTCAGCTTAAACTTCTTTGTATTAAGTCCTGTGATTCTTTACCATGTATATTGGTTCATTCATTATACAATATTATATAAAATAAGATTAAAAAAGTTAAAGAACAATGATATTGGTAATAGTGTAGGATTGTGGAGAGTGTAAGAAAAGGAGTGACTCATCTGAAACCAAGTGACCATGTCCTCCCTGTGTTCACCGAAAAATGTGGTGAATGCCCTCATTGCAAGTAAAAAGAGAGCAACATGTGTGACCTTCTCAGGATCAATACTGACAGGAGTGTCATGATCCATGATCAAAAATTAAGATTCTCCGTTGAGAAAAACCAATTTACTATTTTATTGGGACCTCCAAATTCAGTGAATGTACTGTGGTTTATGCTGGATATGTTACAAAGATCAACGCTTAAGCACCACTTGACAAAGTTTGTGTTCTTAGCTGTAGAATTTGCACAGGTTTGCAACATCATCCTAGATTAGTATATGTCCTCACATTTTGTTTGTTGGTGATTCTATTCTCTGATAAATAAGAATGCAATACAGTAGAAAGATGTTCATTCAAATCTAATATGAGAAGTAATGCTCCTAAAAAAAGAAATAAGAGCAACAGAAAAAATGCAACATTAAATAAGATATTTTTGTGTTTTTGTAGTAAAATTTCGGTGTCAAAACTAAAAAATTTATGTGTTATTGTTAAGAAATTTCGGTGTTATTGTTATGATAAATTTTATATAATTCAAAACTCTTCCTCTTCCTCCTCCTCATTTTCTATTGCTTCTTTTCTTTTATCTTTTTTTTTCTTATTTTATTTTCTCATAATTCTTCTTGTTTCACTTTGGTAAAAAGAATAGAACAAAAAAAAGAGAAGAAAAAAATTAAAATAAATAAATAACGTAATATCATATGAGGAATAGGAGGAAAAGAAAAAGAAAAATAAAATACAGCAACAACAACACCAATAGAAAAAGGAGGAGAAAGCACACGAAGAAACACGAAGAAGAAGAACGGTGTGATTTCACACGCATGTTGTGTGAGTGGGTTTTGTTGGGTTTGGACCAACTTGGCTTGACTTGGTTGTCAAAAAGACTTAGATGTATATAGTAAGACTCTTTTTTAATATTTTCTGTGGAGCAAGAGGCTCTAATTGAGGGATTGAAAAATAATCCAAATCTGTGGGCATTCGCTAGGATTACCGCGATGGAGAAAAAAATGGAGACCTGCTAAGTCCTCATGGAAATGGGGATCCGTCCCCACAAATAAATGAGAACGAGAGAAGGAGTTGAAGTACCCGTTAAATTTTCACTAGAGTGAAATTTCTTAAATACCCTTTATATATAATTATACATGATGTAAGTATATGTTTATTTTTTTTCAAATTTATTTAAAAACAAATTAATAATGTGCATAATATCTAAATTTGCACCAACTAATTATTTAAATTTATATCATTACAAGAAAGGAGTATTATCATTAAACTATAATCGTCGACCAAGATTTATTAAGTTAAAAAATTTTTTATTTTAGTTTAGTTTGTATGTTGGAGATTTAGTTGAATAATTAGATTTACTAATATTGAATGTATTTGAATTGGATTTAATTTATTATATTTCAATTAAATTATATAAAATTTTATCATAAATAATTTTTTTAAATTTAATATCTACAAATACTCACGAATATTTGCTTCTGCCTGAACAAAATAAATAAAAACCCATAAAAAAAAAATGAGCAGAAATAAAAGGCAATTTTCTATTGACACCGAAAACGAAAGGAGTCCATGGATATTCCTTGTCATTCCTATTTAAAACAGTTAGATTGTTAAAAGAGGAATGGAGGTCCATTTAACCCACGTGTCATTGATTCATTGGAGCAGCTATGATTATAACTCAATGATAGTGAATTAGATTTGGAGAACACCTTCCGAATAACACCAAATCCTGAACCTCTCAACTAATGGCCAAGAATCACGACAGATATTGCCATCATCACCAAATTTTCTTCACAAAAACAGCGGGTAATTTTCTCCCTCTTCCACAACATATTTGCATGGTGGAACAATATATAAAAAAAAGCGGGGTTAGTTGCTTCACAGCAAGTATATCCAAATTCAATAACTGAGCGCTGAGGCTACCAAAACATAAATAATTGCCATAATTTTCTTCTCAATTTCCATTATTTTTCATTCAACAAACCGTTGAATCACCAGTGAACAAAAGGAAAGAATGCCTCCCATGGCAACAATTCCAACACACAGACCTGAGTTGCATGCTTTGTTCTTCAATCGGTCCATTAGCTGTTTCAAATGCCCAAAAATTGTTGCCTCATGGTCCATGTAACTTTCAAATATTGTTTTTCTTTCATCGTATATCTTCTTTTTTTTTCGAACCATTTTATTTTGTTGGGTTTTTATTTATTTATTTATTTTGGGATATTGAACACGAATAGGGCACATACGAAATCTTCCCCAATATTGGAAAACACTAATGATAATAAGACGACGACTAATTTGAAGAAGAAAGAAGAACTTTGTGTGCAGCATTTAAGGCCACCGATTCCAAAAACCGAAAATTTAGGGTCCAAGAATCTTCGATTTGAACGGTTGCAGCCATCTGATCAAGAAGTGGCTCAAGGAAATAGGTTTGAATTCGGGGAATTTGTTGCGCGTGAAGCTGTGCTTGATGAAGAATATTGGGTATGTCATTTATTGAATATTGATTTTTTTTTTTTTTTAAAGAAAGGAACATTGATTTCTATGTATTTATGTGTTTATTTTAAATGTTGTGGTAGACAGCGGCATGGCTGAGATCAGAATGTCAATGGGAGAATAGAATGTATGAAAGGTATGATACATATACATCAGAAATTTGGTTTTTGAGAATTCTATAATATAAATATAAACCATATTAAGATAGGTACGAGTAAACGTTGGCACCAATAAATTTTAAATGGGACACTTTGGTCTTTGTTAAGACTCATTCCTCGCTTTCAATCAAATTTTTAATATGTTTATTGGACGTATAAGCCCCTAACAAATTTTATTATAAGACCATTAGGTCTCAAAATGATGAAGGGACCAAAATGATTCTCTAGGACTTCTAGAGATTAAAATTTTATTCAGGAGCAAAGTGTTCAATCTGAAATTCTTTGAAAACCAATTTAGTTTATAGTCAATAGGAATTGTTGGGCATTGTTTTAACTACTAGTAGTTTTTGATCGAGACATCTGAAGGGATCAGCCGAAGGGTGGTCCATTAAGTTTGCATTGATCCACAGTATATGAAAATCTGGGTACCACCATGCCACTGATTCTCGTTGTGTTTTATCCAGATATATTGATAACTTCAAACGGAAATTTGCTGAGCAGGTAGAGGTTCGGGATAATTATTACTTCGTGCAGTGTATATATTGTATGTCTTAAATGAAAATCTTGACAAGAATTCCTATTGCATAGGAATTTATTGCGTTAAGAAGGCGGTGCAAGGTTCTAAATGGGGAGACCTGCACATGCATTATCACGGTAAATCAATCTCATCTTAGATCCTGATTTAGTTTACTTGAGATTTCAGGTTCCTATATATGAGAAAGAAAACTTGTTAAGTTCCTCACGATTTGATGATAGTTGATTATTTGGGGTCAAGTTTGTCAGGTAAGGAAGCAGCACAACAATTTAAAACATTCAGTATTAAAAAGTGTTGTGGGAACCCTTGATTTGAATATCCGCTATTTGCTGCAAGGCGAGACCTTTCCCGGGGTATTACACTTCATTATTTTCTAATTTCTTATTGATGAATGCATCTCTTGTTCTGCTTAGCCTTATGGTTGTGATGCTTTAGCTTTTCAATTGTTTCTTCAGGAACACGTAAAGGCTCCACTTTTTGTTAGCATCGACAGAACGGCACCGAGCAGATATGGCTACATTGCAAACTTATGTGTCACCAAACCAGCTCGACAACAGGGAATAGCGAGCAACATGTTATATTTTGCTATTGAAGCTGCAAAATATAATGGTAATATGAAACATTGAAGTTAGAGTCGCTCTTACAATGTATGCCTGATACGTCACACATTTGACCACAAGTTTAACATAAATTCCTGTTTTTAACAGGGGTGACTCAAATATATGTTCATGTTGATAGAAATAATAGGCCTGCACAGATGTTGTACCAGAAGTTGGGCTTCCAGGTAACAAAGTTTTATGAATTATTTTCCATTATTTTGAATTCTAGTTAAAAGTCAAAAATCGGTTATGATTTACCATGGTTGTTTAACTTATGATGATGGAAGTTCCATGTTCTATAAACCTATGAAGTGGCTTGTATTTTGATGTTATAACATTAATTTTCAATTTACTAATTTTGATAAACTAACAATTATCAATAAACCGCAGGAGCGCATAACTTGAAATATTAAAATTATTCATATTATTTCTTGGGAATAAAGTTTCTTTGTTCAATTTTGAGGATTCATAGATGCATGGGTCTTGGGTATTTTCAAAATGTTATTATACTAGTTGGAGTGTTGATTCCACACTAATAATAGTTTCGCCATTTTTTGTACTAGATTTTATTGCTTCTAACCTTGGTGTATTTCAGATGGTTGAGACGGCAAACACCAAATTGTCGCTAGAGGAAACATTCTTGCTACGTTTGCAGACTTAAATACAAAAGATTATTGGTTATACTTCAATTGGATGGTTCTGGAGCTGGTGCGAGTTTCAAATTTAAAACGCTTCATGTTCCCGTAATTATTGGATGTAGATATGTTTATGTTGTTCGCAACTCGCAAGTAATTAGCTCCCCTATTTAGTGCATCGCTCTTTTTGTAGATGCAAGTATGTAACAGATTCTATTCTTCCCATAGTTAAATTTGACGAAAGAAACAACTCAGATATATTAAGAATGAACAAACTGAATATGGATCCAATTTATCTCGCAATTATTGGATTTATGTTGGTGGGTATGATCCCATCCCCATTTTTTTGTATTTCCCTTTGTTAATGACATGCCATATATATATATATATATATATATATATATATATATATATATATATATATATATATATATATATATATATATATATATATATATAACTTTGCTATTTTAATTATTAAATTATATTATTATACACTAACAATGTTAAGAGTTTTACATATTGATTCAATTAGATTCATATATTTAGATGAATTTTTAAATAGTATCTTTGAAAATTAATTATTTTTATTGATGTGTTAATACACAATGTATAAAATTCTTACACTATCTGTATATGAAAATTAAATTTCTATATTAATACCTAAAACTAGATATAAAAAAAAGGCCAATTGAGGCCTTTAGTATTTATAAGGTTTAGACCTTAACATTTGACATTTGAGGTTTGAAATTTTCAATTGATTCATTTGTCCAAGATTTTGAAGTTTATCGTAGCACATTGCCATAACAGAATCAAGAATGTTATCGATAGAAATTCCATTGTACTATACGCTAACATTAATTTAATTTAAAGCCTAGTGTTACGTGTATACTAATATCTAAATTCTTGCTTTTTCATTTTGAATTGAATTTATTCTTAGGTGTTTTAATAACACGTCTAGATGCTGCAGCAATGTCATGTCCACCATGGACAAGATATGTCTTCAGTCATGGCAGTGTTATAGGGTTGTGCTACTCTATTTTGGCAGTCATGGCAGTGTTATACGCTCAGGATGATTCTATTTTACAGGTCATTAGACACTCACATAGTAGGTGAACAAGTGCACATTTTTGCAAGATGTTTTTTGGTTAGAATGGGGCTGAAAAGTTGCACATTTATCAGAATTTGTAGGATGGGAATTGGATCTTGGTCAAATACTCCATGCATACCACCAATCGAGTAGGATCCTAAATCATGCATCACATCACATGTATTTTTCTAATGGAAAAGTATAGGGTATCAATATACTATCTGCTAACTTATTACTAACAATAATTAATTATTGTATTTTAAACACATGTATAAGAAGACACATTCAGAAAATATATATATAAAGACATTTCTATTAGATACAGTCATAAAAAAGACATTTTTGTTAAACACATCCACAAAAACATTTCTGTTAAACACAATTATAAACAAGAGTTGGCAGAAATTGGCAGAAATGCTATTGATAACGTAGCGAAATTGTTCTCTAATAAAGGGATACGATTCGCTCTGTTGAACAAAGTAAAAAAATAAAAAGGTACACGATTCCTTCTCATATCATTTGATCCTAATAACAGGGAATATGGTACTCCCTAAGCAACCAAAATATGCATCTACAATAACTCTTTGAAGGGAAACCCAACTTGAGTGTCAAAAGTGTTTCTGGGAAAGACATAAAAAGTAAACAACAAATTTACACGATAATAAGCATACACCCTTTAGAATTTGTTCCATATTCATATTGGTAGAAAGTTTTCACCTGGTCTCATTCTTACATCGAAATATATTTTACTTATGCCAAAAATGTCACCAACTACTACGTAAGTTCATATCTGGTACTAATCCTAATTTATACACCATCCATGGATACTGACGAATAATTCAAAGCACCCTGATAAGGATCAGGGACTTTGACATGACGCAACAAAGGAGAGTTCTGCAAACCAATTATCTCAAGCTGCATGTTTGAGTGGCCCTTCAGAAAAATATCTGTTACCTGCAGAAAAGACATCACATTAAAACCTTTTTCCAACGTCCCACTACTCCAATCAACATTCATTGCACCATATTTTATGATGCCATCATAGTTCGACCATAGATACGGCGTGAAGTATAATGATTGATATACCTGTGTGCATCCAAAAAGATTAAGTGATATCAGTGACGAGCAGCTATCTACTATTAAACCCAATGCATTGTCTGTCAAATTTCGGCACCAAGATAGATCTAGAGCACGCAAATTTTTTGCATGGCTTGCAAGTGATAGGGCTGTGTGGTAGCCAACCTGCATTAAATAGAACTTGGCCCTCAGAAACTGAAACAATACAACTTATCACGTGTGTAAAGAGTTCTTTTTTCTTTTTCTTTTTCCTTTTTTGAATACTAACTCAAATAGGAAGGATGTTTTGACACTTAGTAAACCACACAGCAATTCCAGCTCCTCACAAATGCTTAAGTGTGCATATGTGGTGGGTTATATAGCATTTATAGCCATATGGGGAGAGAAACACGGAGACAAATAAACGAAGTACCTTCTTAACACTATTAAGTGACAGTTCTTGCAAGGACTCCCCACTTGTCTCCAAAAATGCAGCAATGGCTTCATCACTGCATTAGCAAAGGGGAACAAAAATTTAACAGTTAGTAGCAGACCCTACCAACATAGATATTGAATTAGATAAAATTGATTATCTCAAATCCTGAGTACAAAGGACCATTTAGATCGAAGACTACAAGGGAATCAAACACTTTTGGATGCATAAAAAATGTATAAGAGTTCAAATTCGAAAATTTATATAGCAGTCTTGATAGTGCAAAAACCATTAGAAACTATTTTGAGTCGTCTGTTGCAAATAACAGACTGATCTAAGAAGCATCCTAATAAAAATAAGAAAAGATATATGCTCTGTCTATACTAAAGAGAAAGATAGCAGGGAAAATAAGGACCTGAAATGATTACGGCAAAGCTTCAGTGTATGAAGTGCACGGCAATGATTACTTAGATAACCTATGGATAAATCTGTTAATGTCTCCAAGTGCATAATATCAAGCACGCATAATCCATGACAATGTTCTGCAATGATTTTTATTGATGCATCTGTCACATTTCTGCACATCAAAAGAAATGTAAATCAACAAGTTTTGACAATAATAGAAAAATATGGAGTTTAAATCAAGGGGAAATAAAAGTATCCAAATTCACAAGTAATAGTTAAGTCCACATACGATAAGCAGCCAACCAAAGTTTGAACCAACCACAATGACGGTTTCAAATAAAATTTTCGGTCATACACAGGAAAATACTTACTGAATTTATGTATCACATCTTAAAAGAGTTTCCAGACATGAAACAACCATACCTAACTCTGATAATACTTAGTAGTTAGTACTTACACACAATTTTGTAAAACGAGCTCTTTTAAGTTGTGACCCCGAGCAGTGATGTAATCCTTGACAAATTCATCACAAACAGTTTTAACACTGGCTACTGACAAAACTTCCAAATGTTCAAGCTCCAGAAGTGCTGGCAGAACCAGTGCAGCATCAATGCCATTGCATTCATCGAGATACAATTCCTTTAGAAGAGATCTTAATGATTCAGCCAAATGAAAAATGCCAGAAGATGTGAGAAGGGAGCACCGGCTGAGGTTGACTGATCTAAGTGCTGGAGCAGAAGAGACAAGTGCTCGCAACCCTAAATCTGAAAGACGACATGCACCCGTAATGGATAGGCTAGTTAATCTAGGCAAGTGCCCCCTTGATTGTGCCAAAGTAGCATATATTACATAATCTGCCAAACATCGCCCACACTGGTCGAGTTGCAGCACCTATTCAAAATGTAAATAAAAATAACCAGAACTCAGGTATCTGTGATGTTAATAATAGAAGCAGACAAGAAGTTAATCAAATCTTCAACAATACAATTGAAATTGAACAAGCCAAGAATATAAACCTTTTAAAAAGAACAAAGATTCCCAGTTACACAATCAAAATATAGCAAAATATAGTACCATAAATACTGGCAAATAAGTCAAACATAAACTTAATAGAAAATCTAACACTAAACTATACGTGAGATGAATCACCGTTAACACATAAGTTCAAAACGAGCATATTACATAGAAGGACGTACCACCAAATTGGTAGTGTCACACATTTGGAAACATTTAATAAAGTGCTCCTCCGACAGCCAAGAGCAATTCCTCAACCGAATCTCTGTGGGCGATCCACAAACAAGTAGTCCAAAAAAGTGATCGGTAATCCTATCCGAGTCACACAACAATTGGCTAAGCCTGTGCCTCAGGGAATCAGGCACACTGTCAAGTGAAGCTATGTCATCAACATTCCGAGCAAGAATATCAAGGCAAAGCTCCTGCAATGAAGGGGCCAAGAACTTTCTACCGGTTAGCGCTTGATTCCTCTTAGGAACCCACTTAATAGACTCCACTAAGCTTCTTTCCGAAGGCCCACACCCTGTTTGAAAACTCTTCTTCTCCCTATCCCGTATGATCTTCATAGCCGTTGAGAAAGGACCTGGCCAATCCTCAATCTCATGCTCAACTTCAGGCTCAGGAACCGAATTGTCATTGGTGTTTTCTTCATCTTCAGCAGTGAAATGAGCAAATCGGGATGCGTTCTCCCTGGCTATGTCCCTAAACCGGTCCATCCTATTCGAGCCATGCTCTCTTTGATTACCATTGTTATTGTTGTTGTTGTTAGTGTCTCTTGATCGTTCTCGAGCTCTCATTTGGACAGGAACTGCATTACCCTCTTCTGAAGGGAGCTTGGCATCTGATCCATTCTCCAATGTAGTTTCATGAGCAACAGCATTGCGTGGTGGTTCGCCATTAGCAACAACCGCAGATTTCCCTTTCTCTTCCCTGCTGAGTCTCCTTCGTCCCACACTCATGCTTCCAACTTCCACCGTAACCGCATCTCTGCTGCTGCTACCGCCGCCCAGTTTCCTCTTCCCACTATTACCAGAAACAACATTTTCCAAACCCTCATCAATATTCTGCTTCTCGATCTTCACCGCATCAACATAACTATTTGTGTCCTTCGTTTCACACTTTTGCTGCTCTTCTTCTTCTTCTTCTTCGCTTTTCTGTGATATGGTTTTCCTACCACGCTTGGCGCTACCACTTCCCGGATCGCCGTTACTGACAGCGTTATATTGGTTTGCTTCCATTCCTCTCATGAGAACCTTCTTTCCTGACCGTAAGTTCAGAAAACCCTTCCCACTCTCGTCCAACTTGACAGTTGCTGTTCCGGAAACAGCTGACCTGCCCTTTCTTTTTCCCTTTCCACTGGCGGCGTTTCCGGTGGGGCCAGAGTCGGTGTCATTGGAAACCCTAACGGCGGTTGCGGTTGAACCATCGACAGCACCGAATTGGGGAGGATCGGAGTTTGGAATGGAATTGAGGCGGAGACTGCGTCTACGAGGGGGAAACGAAGAGGGTTCGTTGGTTTGGGTGGGAGTGTGCGGATGCATAGAGTCGATGGTTTTTGAAGATTTTGGTGTAGTTTTGGTAGGTACCATTGTGTGAGTGAGAGTGAAGTGCAAGTGGAACAAGTGAAAAGAGGGGAGGGGGAATGAAGAGAGAGAGATTTGGAGATCTAGAGAGAAAAATAAGTTTTTTTTTTTTTTGAAAGCGAGAATACTTTTTTGGTAGGTTATTGGCGAGGGATTAATTATGTCATCGAAGGAGGAAAGAAAGAGGAATCCAAGTGGTTGGTTTAGTTGGCAAAAGCAGGAACCTTGGTTTTAAGTGCAGACTGCAGAGTGTAGAGAGTGGAGAGTTGGGAGAGATAATTGAGAAGGGCGAGCGGCAGAGTGTCTTGCGTTAGGTTTTCTGGAAAGGAGGGAAGAGAAACTTCTCCTGTACACTTGATGTACCGGTCTATCTTTCCCGCCATATCGTTATTTTATTATTTTTATTTTCCTTTTTCGTTTTTATCGGAATTGAATTCAGAGGTATTTTCATAATCAAAAGTCAACATCGAACCTGCATCAGTAAATGCAGTCAAATCACATGATCAACAGTAATTCAACTAGTAATTTAAGTAAAAATTTACTTGGTAGTTATTTTTATATAAAATTGATAATTAAAATTTATTTAATAATTTAATATATTTAATAAAATTATTTTTTAATAATTTTTAATTATTAATTTTATATAAACATAATTACATGTTAATTATTACTATAAATTATTGTATAATAACATATCAAATTTAATAAAATAAATATAAAAAAATTAATTTAATTTTGAATTTAGGATATGTACAATATTTAGGAAAATAAAATGGCCTCATAACATAAGAATTTGCTATTTGTTTGGCCTAGTAGCCGGACTAGTACATGACTCGTGTTTGAACTTTGAACCCTAATTGTGGCATTTTACGAAATATTTTTCGTTTTAAATCATTGTAAAATGAATTATATTTTTCTTAATCATCTCTTAATTTTGTAGCTATTATCAGCACAATTTATATGTTTTATTTCAATTTTGCAACTATTGCTAGCAAAATTAAGGAAGAATATTTGATAACTTTGAAATTGATTAATGTTACATAAATACACTCTTGCATTAAAGAACAAACACGTGAGAAATATTAAGTGAAAATGAGATTAAGTTTGATGCTGGTTCAATTTCGTCTTAATTTAACAAATTTAGACCAAGGCTTGTTAGAAGCTCCTATCTTATAGGGTAAAAACTGAATTTAGGACACTTACAATGCTTTACAGGCTCAATTTTTTCGTTATGGAACCATAAATGTGATGTGCCTGAATATGGAAATAGGGCTTGTTAAACCAAATAGTGGGACAGCTTTATGTGAGTGGCAGGGGTTAGAACTCGTACGGTCCAAATTTTGTATTGGAAAAAATTGGCTAACAAGTTGGAGAGTTTGATTTGACAGGAGCTGAAATTTGAATTTCACAGCATGCAAATCGGACGGTATATATATATATATATATATATATATATATATATATATATATATATATATATATATATATATATATGATTTTTTGTATATATCTAAAAATGAAGTCGCACGGTCCAAGTTGTATTTTTTAAATTTAATTTGAATCAGTTCTCCCTAATCGGTGGGTCTGATTTATGGATATTGTATATATAAAAGTGTGTAACTCGTAGAAGAGTCTCAAACCCCGTCTTCTTCTTCTTCATCTTGCTCGGCTTCTTCCTCTGGTTTCTTTCATTTGTGTTTTTCTCCCTCTTGGTATGTAGCCCAAAAATCTGGTAGTGTAGTTTCTATTGTTATTTAATAGAGTGAGAGAAATGAATGACAGAGTTCTTTTAAAAGTGTATTATTTTGGCCATTTTTTGTTACAAACATTTGAAGGAGTAAAATTCATTTTTGAAAATCCGTTAGATGTTGTTATTCCCTTCACAATCTCATTTAAAGAGCTCAAAGGTGTGATCTGTAAGAAAATAGAGATGTCAAGGAAAATATATTGTATTTTATACAGATATCCCATACCGGTGTTTAGTGGATTCGTCCAATTTTAAACCAAATATGTAATGGACGAAGCGAGTTTACAAGAGATGTTTTCAATGTATATTGAAAGTCGTGCTCAAATCTCGTTCATCGAGTTGTACGTTGAGTTCGAACAATCTGAGGTCGACCGGAATATTGTACATGAAGATTACAATAGTGACAGTGAAGAAGAGTTCGAAAGCAATTACGAGGTTGTTGGTCCAGACGGTGATGAAGATCAAGGTAACGGCATCATAGCTCCAAATGTGACAGACGTGGCAAATGCACTAGCAAACGAAGTGCTGTTTGAGGAGCCATCTTGAATGCGAGTTTTGGATTTGGATGCCATGCATGTTCCAGAGTTTTAGAAATATATAAGTGCAGGTACGTGGTTGCCTATATTTATAAATAGGATTAGAAGCTTGTAATAATTTAGATTGACCGATAGATCAAATAGTTAAGTGAAGTGTGAAAATATACTCAACTAGCATTTGTTTATCGGTTTATTTAGTTAAGTTTAAGATAATAATATTGTTAGTTAGTTATTGATTTAGTTAAAAAAAATTAGTATTTATTAATCAGTATTTAATTACGTGTTTATATTGTTATTTTGTTTAGAATGAGATAATGACCAGATGTACAACTTATTTATATCATAATTGATGCTGTGAGTATTGATTTACTTCTAGTTTTGTTTATTAAATATTCATGTATTAAGTATTTTCTGTTCGGCTGCCTTCGCCACAGAAATTTCTATTGTCGCATAAGGTGAATTTGCCGTTGGGATGGAATTCAGTTTCAGGGAAGCTGTTATTAAGGCAATGAAAGAGTATACCATTCGAAGAAGTGTAGACTACCGGGTGTATGAGTCAGAGCAGTTGACATTTTATGCCAAGTGTACACAGTATGAGTCAGGGTGTGATTGACTTGTCAGGGTTACCATGATCAGCAGGAAGCACTGTTGGGTTATAAGGAGGTATAATGGTAGTCATACCTGTATTAGAGCCAATATTTCTCAGGATCATTCTAAGCTGGATTCGATCACAATTGCAGAAGTCATCAAGCCGTTGGTCAAAGCTGACCCCTCGTTAAAGGTAAAATCAGTTATTGCAGAAGTGCAATCGAAGTTCAACTACACCGTCAGTTATCGGAAAGCATGGTTGGCTAAGCAAAAGGCAGTAGAAAAAATATATGGAGGTTGGGAAGCATCGTACGAAGCATTGCCTATATGGTTTGAGGCCATGTATCATAAGGAGCCATCAACTGTCGTCCATTTTGAGACTATGCCTGCATATCAAAGTGATGACTTGGTGACTGATATTCGGGTATTGCGTAGAGTATTTTGGAGTTATTACCACTGCATTAGAACATTCCGACATTGTAAGCCAATTGTCCAGGTAGAAGGGACTCACTTGTACGGAAAGTATAAGGGTTGTCTTTTAGTGGCAGTTTCACAGGATGACAACAACAATATCGTCCCAATTGCATTTGCTATTGTGGAGGGAGAGACTTCTGATGAGTGGCACTTTTTTCTCAGTAACCTGCGACAACATGTTGTCACTCGGGATGGTGTGTGGCTGATATCCGACTGATGAACGGATAATTTATACGCTTTTTGGCATTGTTTTTAGGTAGTTTTTAGTAGGATATATTTACTTTTAGGGATGTTTTCATTAGTTTTTATGCTAAATTCACATTTCTGGACTTTACTATGAGTTTGTGTATTTTTCTGTGATTTCAGGTAATTTCTGGCTGAAATTAAGGGACTTGAGCAAAACTCTGATAAAAGGCTGACAAAGGACTGCTGATGCTATTGGATTCTGACCTCCCTGCACTCGAAATAGATTTTCTCAAGCTACAGAACTCCAAATGGCGCGCTCTCAACGGTGTTGGAAAGTAGACATCCAGAGCTTTCCATAAATATATAATAGTTCATACTTTATTCGAGATTAGACGACGTAAACTGGCGCTCAACGCCAGTTCCATGCTGCATTCTGGAGTCAAACACCAGAAACATATCACGAACCAGAGTTGAACGCCAAACACACGTTACAACTTGGCGTTCAACTCCAAAAGAAGCCTATGCACGTGTAAAGTTCAAGTTCAGCCCAAGCACACACCAAGTGGGCCCTGGAAGTGGATTTCTGCATCAATTACTTACTTCTGTAAACCCTAGTAGCTAGTCTAGTATAAATAGGACATTTTATTATTGTATTAGACATCCTGGATCCTGGATGGTATTTTGATCCTGTGATCACGTTTTGGGGGCTAGCCATTCGGCCATGCCTGGACCCCTTTCACTTATGTATTTTCAACGGTGGAGTCTCTACACACCATAGATTAAGGGTGTGGAGCTCTGCTGTACCTCGAGTTTTAATGCAATTACTACTATTTTCTATTCAATTCAATTTATTCCTGTTCTAAGATACCATTCGTACTTCAACCTGATGGATGTGATGATCCGTGACACTCATCATTATCCATCCTTATGAACGCGTGCCTGACAACCACTTCCGTTCTACAAGCGAGAGCTAGGGTGCGTATCTCTTGGATTCCTGATACACGATGCATGGTTGCCCCTCGCCTGACAACCGAGCCTTCCATTCCGTGAGATTAGAATCTTCGTGGTATAAGCTAGAATTGATGGCGGCATTCATGAGAATCCGGAAAGTCTAAACCTTGTCTGTGGTATTCCGAGTAGGATTCGGGTATTGAATGACTCTGACGAGTTTCAAACTCGCGATTGTTGGGCGTGATGACAAACGCAAAAGAATCAATGGATTCTATTCCGACATGATCGAGAACCGACAGATGATTAGTCGTGCTGTGACAAGAGCATTTGGACCTTTTTTACTGAGAGGATGGGATGTAGCCATTGACAACGGTGATGCCCTACATACAGCTTGCCATGGAAAGGAGTAAGAAGGATTGTATGAAAGCAGCAGGAAAGCAGAGATTCAGAAGGAATACAGCATCTCCATACACTTATCTGAAATTCCCACCATTAAATTACATGAGTAACTCTATCTTTATTTTCTGTTTATTTATTTATTATTCAAAAACTCCATAACCTTTTATTATCCGCCTAACTGAGATTTACAAGATGACCTTAGCTTGCTTCATACCTACAATCTCCGTGGGATCGACCCTTACTCACGTAAGGTATTACTTGGACGACCCAGTGCACTTACTGGTTAGTTGTGCGGAGTTGTGACAAAGTGTGATTCATGTTTGAGAGCGCTACCAAGTTTATTGGCGCCATTGTTGATTATCACAAATCCGTGCACTACCGACCGGCACGAATCCATCAATGCAGTTGTGGCACGCAATAACGGAGCTTGACCTCTCAGAGCTTTCCACATGTTTTGCATCAGGCATATAGAGTCAAATTTTCTGAGAAAATTCAAGGCACTGTACCTACAAAAACTGGTCATCAATATAGGTAACGTTGAGTAATTCTAAGTTCGTTGCTAATAGAGTTACCTTTAACAAGTGCTTGTCATCCATTTTTTTACAATTGTTTTTTGTTATCGTGCAAGTTATTCGCGGATGGTGCATGAGTACGAAGTGCGTTACCAGTGTTTATGAGAACGAGGCGAGGCTTACACTAACTGGTTAGACCGAATTTCCCACGAACAGTATGCGTTGGCATTTGATGGTGGCTACTGATGGAGCCACATGACGACGAACCAAGTGGAATGTATCAACTCAGTGTTGTGGGGTGCACGCAATCTCCCTATCACTGCTCTTGTCAAGCAACATCTACAGGCTTAACGAGTTGTTCACCCGAAAAAGAGCTGAGGCGGAAGCACGGGTTAATGCTGGGCATGTTTTTTCTGAGCTCGTGACCTCAAAGTTGCATGCAAACCAGCTAGCATCAGGAAACATCCAGGTCAGTTACTTCGACTGGCAGAATGAGGTCTTTGAGGTGCGTGAGATGCCAAGTGGACTGGAATATGCCGTCGACCTCCGTTGACAATGATGTAACTGTGGTGAATTCCAGGTGGACCGGATTCCTTATCGACATGTATTTGCATGTTGTGCAAATCATTGACTGGATTGGAAAGGGTATGTGCATGATGTGTATAAGATGGACCAAGTTTGGCGGGTGTACCGAGCTAGGCTTAGGCCACTGGGTAATCCTACTACATGGTTGTCTTACAATGGGCCTCGATTTGTACCGAATCCGTTCCTGAGACGCGTTACGAAAGGTCGCCCCTGGATGACGCGCTTCTTGAATAAGATGGACACGCGAATGTTTGATAAACCCCAATTTTAGGGTTTATCTTGTGTTGAATTTAGAGGGTTTTGTCAACTTTTCTCCCATATATCCAATGAAATAGCATGGTTTTGTACATTCCCCTTTAATTGTGCTTAAGAGTGAAAACATGCTTTTTAGGTATTAAAATAGCTAGATTTAATTCACCTTGATTCTATTAGGTTCCTTGATATGTTTGCTAAGTGATTTTAGGTTTAGGAGACAAAGATTGGATTGATGGAATGAAGAAAAAAAGCATGTAGAAATGGAGAACTCATGAAGGAATGAAGGAATCGCAAAGCTATCAAGCCCAACCTCTTCGCACTTAATCGACCGTAACTTGAGCTATAGAGGTAAAAATGATGCGGTTTCAGTTGCGTTGGAAAGCTAACATCTGGGGCTTCAAATTGATATAAGATTTGCCTTGGTTTCCATGCGTCTAAGGATGTGTGCGTGCACTGTACGTGTACACACTGATGGGTGCACGTAATTCACTTAATGCAACTCGTGGCCAGCGATTTTTGGAGCATTTTGAGCCCAATCCAACTCATTTCTGATGCTATTTAACCCAAGGATTGAAGAGGGATGAGGCATCTTTAGTCATAGTTAGTTTTAGTTTAAGTTTTGGAGGGAAAGTTAGTTTTTAGAGAGAGAAGCTCTCACTTCTCTCTAGAATTAGGATTAGGTTAGATCTAGATTAGGAATTCTTATATCTAGGTTAATTTCAAGCTTTGATTCACTTTTCCTTTTGTAATTCTTCTTCTTCGACATCTCTTCTCTCTAGTTTAGCATTTAATTCTTGTAATTCTCTACTTTTATGTTGATGCATTTTTGTTCTTCTATTTCTCTTTAATGCAATTTATCTTTTCATGTACCTTTATTGTTCATTTCATTTGTTGTTGTTTAATTCCTTGCAATTGAGTAGTGTAGATTTACTTTCCTTGCAATTTTACTATGCTTTTCCTTTTATGCCTTCTAAGTGTTTGATGAAATGCTTGGAAGGATGTTAGAGTAAAATTTTAGTGCTCTTGGCTTGCAAAGGTAACTTAGGAACTCTTGAGTTACTAATATCCAAGTAATTGATGATTGGGATGCATTGACTCTAGTTCTCACTAATTGAATTAGTGGAGAGTTAGAACTTATGGACTAGGATTGATATAGCTCATTTGACTTTCCTCTACTACTAGTCAGAGGATGATTTAATGAAATTGATCCTTGCCAATTTTCATGTTGTGGTTAGTGATCGGGATAGAGATCCTTGACCACCAAACCTTGTCAAGACCTTTTTAGCTATTAGTTTACTTCCATTGCCATTTATCTTTCATGCCTCTTATCAAAACCCCAAACATAACTCATAACTAATAACAAGAACACTTTGTTGCAATTCCTAGGGAGAACGACCCGAGGTTTGAATACTTCGGTTTATAATTTTAGGGGTTTGTACTTGTGACAAATAAATTTTTGTATGAAAGGATTATTGTTGGTTTAGAAACTATACTTGCAACGAGATTTCATTTGTGAAATTCTAAACCGTCAATTTTTCGTTCATCAAAATGGCACCGTTGTCGGGGAATTGCAATGGTGTTGTGTTATTGGTTATTGTACATATGTGAATATTGTGAATATGCTTCTTTGTTGATTGTTGCTAGTTTTAGTAGTTTGTTTTCATTATTTCTTACTAGTTTTTGCTTTCATTTTCCCTTGCTATCATGAATTCTCACTTTGGCTATGAGTTTGGTTCTAACTATGTTGTAGGAGATGTGAATTTCAATGACAACATGCATCAAGGATGGGATATTCAAAGGTGGGAGGAGCCATATGCATATCATCAATCTTCATGGCAACAACCTCCACCAATACACTATGAACAAGAGCCATTCCATGATGCATACCTATCCAACGGCTATAGTGAATTTCCTTGTGACTATCAAGAACCACCACCATATGCCTATGAGCCATATCCTCAATATAGCTCTCAACCATACTCACAAGCTTTTTTTCACCAAACACCTCCACATGACCCTAATTCTTATCTGCCATACCAACCACCTTTTGAGACACATGAGCCATACATAGAACCACCCGAATTCCAATGTAATTACTTCCAAGAACTACCACCTTCACACCCTTACCAAAAGGAACCACCTTCTTATCATGAATCCTTTCTCCAAATTGATGAACCTTCCTATCCACCCCATTCCTCAATGGATGAAACCCTTGGCCTTATTTTGCTAGGGCAAGATGAAATAAAAAGGGATGTGCAATAAGTTATGGCTACCTTGACCGAGGTGGTAAGCCAATTAGCCTCCCAATGCTTGAATACTCAAGAGACTTCCCTAGCTACATGTGAAGAGTCCAAGGAAGAGCATAGCATAAAAAAGATATTGGAAACTCTGGTGGAGAAGGAGGAATGCCACTTTTTGTTAGAACAATTGGAGGAACCTATAATCATTGAAGAAAAGGAAGAAGTGGTTGAAGATCTAGGAGATGCAGAATCGCCATGGGAATCTAAAGTTAAAGAGAACCCCTCCAAGAAGATTGAAATTGATATTGAGGAGGAGAGTGCACAACCTCCAAAATAATTTTTGAATGAATACTTGGAAGGAATGAAGTAAGAATTGAGTTCCCTTGGTGATGAAGATCATGCATCCAAACTTCTTGGTGGTGAATCCTTTGAACTTGAAGAAGTTTCTCCTAATGAGATAGAGAGCAATATAGAGGTAGATTTCTCTCTTCCTCCCATTTATGATTTGAGTGATGGAGAAGAATTAGATGAAGTTGACGAACAAAGGATTGAAATTAAAGAAGTTTGTCAAGAGGTGGAGGTAACCAAGGAAGAACACAAGGGAGTAAAGATTGGAAGGACATTGGAAATACCTCTCCCCAAGCCATCACCATCCATTCTCTCATTCAAGTGGGCAAACCTCTTATCTCTTAGCTTTCTTGTCCCACTTGAGTATGGTTTGCTTGAAATGAATGGTCAACTTAGAGCATTTTGTGGGATGAAGCGTAAAAGAAAGATGTTTCGTGGTTGGCGTTGCAAATCAAGGCTCATCATGGTTGATACTTCAAAGATTAGATGCAAAGGTTGGACTAATGCTCAATTAGAGGGGTCTAGGAGGATTGTTGGGCACTTCATCGAGAATTCATCTTGCTTGCTACCCGGAAGGATTAATAATGATAAACTTCAAGACGGGTGTGAAAATAAGGTGTGGGATCCCGGATTACAAGAAGAGGATCGACTTTGGGAGCCCCAAGCTTGTGAAGAACTCCATCAAGACTTGGTGAAACTCATGAGAAATCTTGGGGCACAATGGAGAACCAAGCATTGGTGGGAGTTCTAAGATGAGTTCAAGCACAAGCCACCTTGATGAGGAGCTCCCCATAAGTCCAACTTAAGGACAATAAATAAAAGTGCTAGGTGGGACACACCCCACCATGGTAAACTCTTTCCACTCTCTTCTAAATTTGATTAATAAGTGATTTGAGTTTCCATTGTATGTAGTTTTTCTCTTTATATCATTGTTTTAATAATTTGGTTGTTAGCTACTTGTGGAGCAAGTCTCCCTTGCTTGTATTTGAAAAGTCTCAAAAAGCCAAAAATATTTTTTGTATTTTTACAATTTTGCTTGGTTTTGAGTCGAAGGTAGTGTTAGGGAAATTTTTAGCTGTTTTTAGTATTTCTGGAAAAAAAAAGGGGAAGGACGCGCGCGCACGCTGTACGCGCACGCATCCATCCGCAAATGCAGCATCATTCTTGAATCCAGAGAGTTAGGTCAACGTTGTGCAACCACTAAGCTCTGCGCTTAAAGTCAGGGTGCGCGTACGCGTCGATGTGTCACAAAGCTGCACTATCATCACAACCCGAGAGTTGTGCTAACTCTGGGCTAACATCAAGCCCAGGCCCAACACTACCCGCACGTGTGCGCACCTAGTGCGTACGCGTCCTTCTGCCAACTCCCGTATCGGCGCGTGGGCATGTATGACGCGTTCACGTCGCTAAAAAAAAGAGAGTTTTTTTCCTCCTCTTCCATTTTCTTTTGTTTATTACATTTGTATACTTCTATTCTTTGCATTTCAATTTTTTTATAGCCTGTTTTTATTTTATTTTCTAAGTTTTTTTCATTTTAATAATGGTGTTGAATCCTTATACTCAATTGTTGAGACTTTCTTGCATTATTTTGGTGCTTCGTGACTTGTTGCATTAATGTAATATTTGTCCTACACACGAGACTAGTGCTTTAGTCCTTCCTGACTCATCATTCTTTGTTTTTATGCCTCGTCATCAATGAGTTAGGATGGGACCAAACGCTCTCATGCTTATGACTAATTTTGTTTGTGTCAATTCTTGTTTGAACTTGATGCTCAACATGCTCTTTTAGCTTTGATTTTACCCTTGCATCAAGTATTACTTGATATTAGGGATGGCAACGGGTCCCCATGGGGCGGAGACATGCCCCCGCCCCCCGCCCCCAATATCTTTCCCCGTCCCCGCCCCGTCCCCTCCCCGTCCCCATGACGGGTAACGGGGACCCCATATCCGCCGGGGACCTGGGTCTCCGCAGATATCCGCGGATTTTTGTAAAAATTAAAAAAATTGAAAAAAATGAAAAAAATTAGAGAAAATCAAAGATAATTCTCAATTGCCATTACAAACATAATATCCATAGTCTTTAAAGACTTAAATAACAATAATAACAAACATAAACATCCAAACATATCCACAAACAACCAAATATTACATAATCAACCAACCATATTCATAAACAACCAAATAAAGTTCATGACATCATAAAAATATAATTCCACCGTCTCAATCTTCCTTTCATCCCGTAATGGTAGTGATGGTAGATTCTGACTTACTTGAATCCTACATCGACAAGAAAACAATTTAAAGTTAAAATCATATAATAACTCAATAAGTCAATAATATAAAATCACTTTAATTCCAATCATGAATCAAAATATTCTCAATCATGAATCAAAATCACTTTAATTCCAAATCAAATCAAATAAAATCTGTGAGTTATAAATCATGAAATTAACAATTGCTATTCATGTAACTGAAGAGATGGATGAATATTCCTTAAGCATGCTTCAAAGAAAATCAACAGAATTAGAAAATCAATAAATATATATGTTATTAATCTCGTCAACATTATGTTTATAATGCCTAATTTGATGCTAATTTTCTTTAGACATGACAATCCATCATTATAATTGGTAGTATTAGGAGAGTGCACGCTAAGAGACAAACACTCCACATGACTTTTGGCTCAACTAAATTTGAAGTTTCTATCTAATCCACATATATGAATTATTACAAGCGAACTATTTAAAAAAAATAAAAATTAGGCATTCAAATAACTATTCATCTTTATGAATCAAAATCACTTTAATCCCAAATCAAATAAAATAAAATCTGCGAGTTACAATTGTCAAAATCACTTTAGAAGACATAAATGCTAAAATTCAAAATTGATACATAAAATTAATAATTGCTATTCATGTAACTGAAGAGATGCATGAATATTCTTTAAGCATGCTTCAAAGGAAATCAACGGATTTAGAAATTGCATGTCGATAATTTGATATCAAACCAGGGTGAATGTTGCAAATTTTTTAGATTCAAAAAACACATTGATCTGGTAATAATCACCAGAAAATTATAAAAAAAATTAAAATACCAAAATAGAAATTAGAATCACAAATTTAGAACTCAGAACCTAATTACCCAAATTTAAAAATTCAGAATCAAATAACCCTAAATAGAAATCAGAATCAGAAACCTAATTACCCTAAATCAAAAATTCAAAATCAAATCAACCCTAAATAGAAATCATAACCAGAAAATTTAGAACTCTAAACTTAATTACTCTAAATCAGAAATCCAGAATCAAATCAATCCTAAATAGAACTCAACAACAAAAATTTCAAAGCCATAAGACTGACTTACCTGACGGAGAAAAAGGGCAGACCAGTGAAGAGCTGAAGACCAGCGACGAGGAGAGGACGACGTGGCCGCCACAGTGAGATCGAGACCTGCAGTGAGCGACCGAGCCACTCAAGGGTTGGGAGGCGGCGCTGAGGAGAGGAGACACAAAGGAGAGGAGAGGAGACGGTTCGGTGATATTCGAGAAGGAGAGGAGATGAGACGCGGCAGTCAGCGGTCGGCGGTCGGCGGTCGGCGATGTTTGAGGAGAGGAGACGAGACAAGATTGATGGTTTCACGGTGAGGAGTGAAGAGGAGAGGAGTTTTTTTGTCTCTGAAGTAGCAGTAAAGTGTTAGCACTGAGCAGTGAGTATAATGTGATGACGGCTAGGTTTTCTTTCTCCAACAATGAATCACAAATGTTATATATATACTAAAAGCATTTTTGTTTTTTCATATACACGGGGATTAAACGGGTCTCCACGGGGCGGGGACCTTTACCCCCGCCCCCGCCCCGTTTATTATACGGGGCCCCGTCCCTTGTCCCCACGGGTAAAAATTGCCCCCCATACCTGTCCTCGGACAGGTAAATGCCCGTGGGTACCCGTCCCGCCGGGGATTTTTGCCATGCCTACTTAATATGTCTTAGCTCACATTGTTTTCTCATTCACATGTTGTAGCTACCATGTAGTTGGGAACTATACTCTTACTTGGCATTAGCCCCCGCCTACGTTTTATTTGCTTTGATATCCTTGTTGTAGGCTTAATTTTCTTTCTTTTTCTCCCCTTTTAGGTTGGCCACCAAGAAGAAAGAAAGGAAAGATTTTGAATGGGGCAACAAACAAGTCATCCGCACAATCTTTTGAGGAAGCTCATCAATTGTTTCAACCCGTCCACCTTGCTCTCCTTTGCATGCACCGAGGACGGTGCAATCTTCAAGTGTGGGGAGGTCATCCAACCGATCTCCATGGGTCACAATTTCCTTTTTCAACACCAATATTAGCTAGTTGTTGCATTGCATGATAGGTTGCATGTTAGTTAGAATTTGTACATATTTTTACCACTTCTTTCTTATTAGGACTACTTGGTTAGGGTAATGATTTCTTTTCCAAGAAACTATTTTAGGGCACCCTACCAATTTGAAAAATTTTGTTAAACTTGCTTGAAAGAATTTATTTTGGAACATGGTTTTGAGATAAGAACACAAGCTTGTGAGTTTTGAGCCTAATTACGTGGTTACATCTTATAACCACTTATTTTTCCTTCTTGTGTGCAATTTTTCTCTTTCTATGATTGTGATCTTTGATTTGTTTAATTCTATATGTCCATTATTCCTTGTATTCATGCACTTAGATGATTGAGACCATTGTTTCATTAGTTCACTTACCCAAATAGCCTACCTTTTACTCTCCATTGTTAACCAATTTTGAGCCTAAACTTAACCCAATTGTTCTTTGTTTTAGCACATTACAAGCTTAAAGTGAAAAACAATAAATGTCCTTTGTTTGGATCTTTGATTAGCTTAGGCTAGTGAGAGTGTTTATTATTAAAGTTTGGAGAGATTTGGGAACATTGGTTGGGATAAAAGGGTGTTTTATATTTCTATATTTGGGAATTGGGTGTATACTCATGGATTGATTAAATGTATAGACCTTATGCATTGATGTTCTTATATGTAGCTTAAAAGAAAAAAATGAGAAAAAACAAAAGAAAAATAGAAAAAAAAATATAAATGTGAGAAAGAAAAGAAAAGAGAAAAATAAAAAATAGAAAAAAGAAAGAAAAAGAAGAAAAACAATAAAAAGGGGACAAAATGCCCTAAAGTAATAAAGATCAATGCATATGTGTGGTAATCAAAAGAAAATGCATGAGTATGTGAAAAAGTGAAGGATGGGTAGTTAGGTTAGCACTTAAATTGTATAGGTTGCTATAGGTTAGGTGGGAAGTTTAAGTCAGTCAAAGATTCAAATTCTAGTCCACTTAACTATATACAATCCTACCTTGACCCTAGCCCCATTACAACCTATGAAAAGACCTCATGATGAATGTATGCATGAATAATTATTGATTGTTAGATGAAAAACAAATCTTGAAAAGTATGATTAGGGGAGAATTGAGAGAGTCGACCCTATACACTTGAGCGACTAGAGTGCAAACATTTCCGGTAAGGGTTCGATGTTCAATTCCTTGATTCCTGACTTTCATGAGCGTTCTTCTTGCAAGTCTACTTGAACTTCATTTTGATATTTGAATTGGTAGGATTCATGAATCATTATATGATCTTGGCCTTACTTGTGCATATATTTCTTGGAGATTGATTTACTTTTAACCAAGTAGGTAGAATCATTTTGCATTTAGTTACATTCATTTAGATAGGGTGCATATAGATAGGTTGCATTGAATAAATGTCATACCCCCTATTTCATTCTTGGTTTAGCATGAGGATATGCTATGGTTTAAGTGTGGGAAGGTTGATAAATCCCATTTTTAGGGTTTATCTTGTGTTGAATTTAGAGGGTTTTGTTAACTTTTCTCTCATGTATCCAATGAAATAGCATGGTTTTGTACATTCCCCTTTAATTGTGCTTAAGAGTGAAAACATGCTTTTTAGGTCTTTAAATAGCTAGATTTAATTCACCTTGATTCTATTAGGTGCCTTGATGTGTTTTCTAGGTGATTTCAGGTTTAGGAGGCAAATATTGGATTGAGGGAATAAAGAAAAAAAGCATGTATAAATGGAGAACTCATGAAGGAATGAAGGAATCGCAAAGCTGTCAAGTCCGACCTCTTCGCACTTAATCGACCATAACTTGAGCTACAGAGGTTCAAATGATGCGGTTCCAGTTTCGTTGGAAAGCTAACATCCGGTATTTCAAAATGATATAAGATTTGCCTTAGTTTCCACGCGTCTAGAGATGTGTATGCGCACTATACGCGTACGCGCCGATGGATGCACGTGATTCACTTAATGCAACTCGTGGCCAGCAAGTTTAGGAGCATTTTGGGCCCAATCCAACTCATTTCTGATGTTATTTAACCCAAGGATTGAAGAGGGATGAGGCATCTTTAGTCATAGTTAGTTGTAGTTTAAGTTTTGGAGAGAAAGTTACTTTTTAGAGAAAGAAGCTCTCACTTTTCTCTAGGATTAGGATTAGGTTAGATCTAGATTAGGAATTCTTATATCTAAGTTAATTTCATGCTTTGATTCACTTTTCCTTTTGTAATTCTTCTTCTTTGACATCTATTCTCTCTAGTTTAGCATTTAATTCTTGTAATTCTCTACTTTTATGTTGATGCATTTTTGTTCTTCTAGTTTTCTTTAATGCAATTTATGTTTTCATGTACCTTTATTGTTCATTTGATTTGTTGTTGTTTAATTCCTTGCAATTGAGTAGTGTAGATTTACTTTCCTTGCAATTTTACTATGTGTTTCCTTTTATTCCTTCCAAGTGTTTGATGAAATGCTTGGAAGGATGTTAGAGTAGAATTTTAGTGCTCTTGGCTTGGAAAGGTAACTTAGGAACTCTTGAGTTACTAATGTCCAAGTAATTGATGATTGGGATCCATTGACTCTAGTTCTCACTAATTGAATTAGTGGAGAGTTAGAACTTATGGACTAGGAATAATATAGCTCATTTGACTTTCCTCTACTACTAGTTAGAGGATGATTTAATGAGATTGATCCTTACCAATTCTCATGTTGTGGTTAGTGATAGGGATAGAGATCCTTGACCACCAAACCTTGCCAAGACATTTTTAGCTATTAGTTTACTTCCATTGCCATTTATCTTTCATGCCTCTTATCAAAACCCCAAACATAATTCATAACCAATAACAAGAACACTTTGTTGCAATTCCTAGAGAGAACGACCCGAGGTTTGAATACTTCGGTTTATAATTTTAGGGGTTTGTACTTGTGACAAACAAATTTGTATGAAAGGATTATTATTGGTTTAGAAACTATACTTGCAACGAGATTTCATTTGTGAAATTCTAAACCTTCAATTTTCTGTTCATCAATGTTATGTTGTCCTAGGCGATGTAGGCAATGTGAGGCTGAGGGACACAATTGTAGTAGATGCCGTTAGTCAGTTGGTGCAAATACCGACGGAGATGCTCAGTAGATTCATCCATTGTGATATTTGAAACATTGTAACATATGACAATCTACCATGTGACAAATGCAACTTTATGTATTATTCAAACATTCCTCCATATTATGATATTTGAAACATTATGTTATGATATCTGAAACATTATAACTATAGCAACTAGTCCATGACATAGATAGTAATTATACATAGAACAGTTAATTAATACATAAACAACTTGAAACAGTTAATTAATACATAAAGAAGTTAACTGATAAATAGAAAATGTTAACTACATAACAATTACTTTCTCATTGTCCACTTTATATCTATCACAAGATTCTTGCACTTCTTGGCGGCCTTTTTGAACACAGAAGGAGTGTACCGATTAGCGCTACGACGTGGCGGATCAACCCTGCGATTGTAACCTTTGCCTGCCTCATTTGGAGTACGTGCCTGACCTGTATACAATTTAATTAAACAAGTACATAAATTAATCAAACCAGCAAAGATACCACAGTCCTATAATAATAAGTTCTACAAACCAACCAAGTATACCATATAGTCAATTGAATCACAATATAATCAACCCATTAAACAAGTAAAGTAATGTATAAAATATAATACCATCATTACAGGATTCTTCATCCTCGTCGGACTCCTCTATTTCATCCTCCTCGTCTTCGTCCTCGTTGTTCGGTTCATCTAGATACCCATCGGTCTCTTGTTCAAGTGTGTTAGTATTTTCTTCAATGAGACCCATTGAAACACGATTAGGGTTTTGACTATTAAAAATCCCATTGAAGTGCGGCACGAATGCCTCGCATCCAAGGAATACCTACCCACCATAAAGTAATCAGGCTACTGGGTATATTGTGATTGTCCTGCATCTGCAGCCATGAAACCAAACAACTGGCTAAAATAACCTCCTTCTCCTGAGACAAACTGTGGTATATCCCAATACTGCTGATGTATTGGGTATGATGGGATAAACTGTGTTTGAGGTACATATTGGCTTGAGGACATAGGTTGTTCTTATGGAAGTGGATTTGGAGGTGGAGGGGGTGGTGGAGGTGACTCTGGCTCCTGCTCTTGATTGTCAACATCCATATCCTGGTTACCCTCATCATTCTCTTGAACCACAAGATTGGACAAGTTCAAACAGTCCCCAAATTTTGTCCGGTACCAGTACTTGTAAGTATCCAAGGGATGCTGTGAAGGCATGGGAAGCTCAGTGAGAACGTGATTATACCTGTTTGTCCACTACATCACCCAAAATGAATGAGTCGTGGTCGTGGCCCAGTTAAGATTCTTAGGACCAGTTAGGACTTCTCCGTGTGCCTTGTCTAGATTCCGTTCTTGATGAGGAACTTCCTGAACAAAACTGAACTGTCGCCTATACCTATCGGTTGCATGCCGCTCAATGCATTCCAAATAGACCAACGGCACCGTAGCACTCCAACAAACCTACTGCATGTAGATGTCTAGAGGAATTATGTCTGGGTCCACGCGATCGATAGCATAAGCAACCCACACAAACTGGGAAAGAAACTCATGATTACAATCCACTTCACAATCACAATGACAAGAACAATAACAATAACAATAAGATTAACACCAACACTAAACCCGAAACAAATATTTCTTTAATGAAAACACACCTGGCCTACCTGAAGATCATTGAAGGCCTTCCTAAAGTGAGCAAGCATAAGATATCTATAGCGTCGGTCTCCATGCTCCCAGTTACGCCACCTAATATGACTTATTTAATTAACACAATTGGATTCTAAATAATGAGATACGCAGTGAATGTAAGATAATATTACCTGTTTGCAAGTGAAAAACTGCGAGGATCCTTAGGAAGCGGTGCTAGATATGGCAGGCGGATCCAAGCCTAACCCAGCAGAAGTGTTAGTGGACCATCGATCTCCTCACAGTCATAACGAGATGCCCTACATAATGCCTTGTATAGGTGTGCTAGGTATGCTGATCCCTAACTATATTGTCTAATACTCCCAACATCACGAAGCAGAGGTAGAAACTTTCAATGCACACCTGCGCTAGACTTGTCCACAAACAAGATCGTTCCAATCAACAACATAATGTGGCACTTCACGTACCTCTGTATACTATTTTCATCAGTCAACTATAAATTTTCTTTTAGATCCCGCATCCAGGTTAGCTTTATACAGCTTCTTCTACAGTCCGACTTACTGGTGCAACTCCAAATTGGTGTAAACACTCTGCCTTCAAGACTTCAAAACTACTTATTGTCATCCCTGTGACTGGAAGACCGTCTGTCGGAAGACCAAGAATTATTACCACATCTTCAAGTGTCACAGCACATCCACCAATCGGAAGGTGAAAAGTATGTGTGTCTGGGTGCCACCTTTCTGACATTGGACTACTGACGAACGAATTTTTGCTAGTAAAGAGTTCACAAAAATAATCATGTTGCTAGTATAGTTTCTAAACCAACAAGAATCCTTTCGTACAAAAACTTGTTTGTCACTAAAGCAAACCCAATAAAAATAAATCGAAGTATTTAAACCTCGGGTCATCTCTCAAGGAATTGCAAGGAGGTGTGTTATTATTGGTTATGGGTTTTTTCAAGAATTTTTAGAGTGAGGAATGATAAAATAATTAAGTATAAATTAAAGCAATGAAAATAAACGAGAGGTTTATGTAATTAATTTAAAAAGCCTTGACTAGGAGAAGATTAATTGGAAGTTCTATCCTTGTTAGATTTCCCAAGATTAATAATAATAGGTTGTTTTTTCTACTTGGTTAACCCTCAACGAATGAAGAAAAGTCAAGTTAAGAGCCTACTTCTATTCACAAGTCCTAATCATCTTCCTTGGGAAGGATTAGCGTTGCAACTAGAGAGCTAGCCAACAAACTCCAATTATTATTTAACTCTGGAGTCTTCCAACTCAAGGGTCTCCAAATATTAATCAACTCTAAAGTCAAGTTGAGATCTACCTGGTTAACATGAATGCCATTTTCATAAATCATAAAAGAGGTGAAAAGGGAACATGGCAATTAAAATTAAATGGAAGCAATTAAACAAATAATAAGATTAAATGGAAAGATACTCTTTGCATTAATAAATTAAAGGAACATTGAACCTGGAATTGAGAAGAATTTGAAAGAAAAAATACTAAATCCTAAATCCTAAAACCTAAGGAGAGGAGAGAGCCTCTCTCTCTAGAATCTACATCTAAAACATAAAATTGTATGAATTAAAGTTGAATGAATGATTCTGCTCCACTCCCAGCCTCTAATCTATGTTTTTTGGGCCGAAAACTGAGTCAAAAATAGCCTAGAAAACACTAGGGGTAATTTTTGATACATACAGTTCGCGGCTCATGCACGCATACGCGTCATATGTGCATACGAGCCGTTTGTCTGCGCACCATCCATGCGTGCACGTGCTTTGCGCGTGCGCATCAACAAACAGCAAGAAAACTATGGCAAATTATATATTGTTGTGAAGCCCCAGATGTTAGCTTTCCAACGCAACTAAAAACGCCTCATTTGGACCTCTGTAGCTCAAGTTATGATAGATTGAGTGCAAAGAGGTCAGGCTGACAACTTTAGCAATTCCTTCAATTTCTTGTATTCCTTCCTCCTTTGCATGCTTCTTTTCTATCCTCTTAGCCATTCCTGCCCTGTAATCCTTGAAAACACTTAACACACATATCACGGCATCGAATGGTAATAAGAGATGATTAAAGTTAGCTAAATTAAGACCAAAGAAGCATGTTTTCAATCATAGCACAAAATCAGGAAGGAAAATGTAAAACATGCAATTTACATGAATAAGTGTGAGAATAGTGGATAAAATCCACTCAATTAAGCACAAGATGTACCACGAAATAGTAGTGCATCAAATCTCCCCATACTTAAACATTAGCATGTGCTCATGCTAAGCTCAAGAGAAGCCATAAAAGTGAAGAGAAATTGTAGAATGTATGAAATGCAACTTATCTATATGAATGCAACTACATGCAAAATGCTTCTACCAACTTGGTGAAAAGTAAATAAACCTTTCAAGAACAAATATGAACTGGATTTCACTAATTCAAAATCTTAAAAATGAAGTATAAATAGATTGGCAAGAAGAAAATAGCTCATGAAAGTTGGGAACAAAGAATCGAGTATCGAACCCTCACCGGAAGTGTATACACTCTAATCACTCAAGTGTTTAAGGTTCGATTCTCTCAATTCTATACTAATCTTACTTTCTAAGGCTTGCTCTTCTTCTACCAATCAACAAAGAATTAATACACAGATACACATATCAATAGGTCTTTTAAGGGTTGTAATGGGGTTAGGGTCAATGTAGGATTGTATTTGGTTAAGTGGACTAAAATATGAATCCTTAATTAACCTAAACTTCCCACCTAACTTAAAACAACCCATATAATCAGAATATAAAGCCTGACTACCCATTAACTATGTTTTGCCATATATTCATGCATCCATGTTTTAGTATAACTCATATGCATTGCTTTCACCATTTACTTTGGGGCATTTTGTCTCCCTTTTTTTTATTTGCTCTTTTTTTCTTTTCTTTTTCTCTCTTTTTTTCCTTTCTTTTATTTTTTTCTTTCTATTTTTCTTTTATTTTGTCTTTCTCAAGGCATATGATTAAGGTATTGCATGCATAAACATGTGCTTAACATTCTTGTTCATATTTTCTCAAGAATACACAACACTCAATTCTCAAACCAACTGTTTTCAATCCCAATTTTCTCCACACTTAATTCATGAGCACTCTCACTAGTCTAAGATAACCAAGAATTCAAATTAGGGACATTATTGTTTTCCGTTTAGAGTTAGTGATGAGCTAAAGTAAAGAACAAAGGGGTAAAATAGGCTTAGTGCACGAAATTGTGATCATCAACAATGGCGCCAAAAACTTGGTGCTCTCAAACGTGAATCACACTTTGTCACAACTTCGCATAACTAACCAGCAAGTGCACTGGGTCGTCCAAGTAATACCTTACGTGAGTAAGGGTCGATCCCACGGAGATTGTTGGTATGAAGCAAGCTATGGTCATCTTGTAAATCTCAGTTAGGCGGATTCAAATGGTTATAATGGTTTTCGAATATAACGATAAATAAAGCATAAAATAGAGATAGAGATACTTATGTAATTCATTGGTGGAAATTTCAGATAAGCGCATGGAGATACTGTGTTCCTTCTGAATCTCTGCTTTCCTACTGCTTCCATCCAATCATTCTTACTCCTTTCCATGGCAAGCTGTATGTTGGGTTTCACCGTCGTCAATGGCTACCTCCCGTCCTCTCAGTGAAAATGGTCCAAATGCTCTGTCACAGCACGGCTAATCATCTGTCGGTTCTCGATCATGTCGGAATAGAATCCAGTGATTCTTTTGCGTCTGTCACTATGCCTAACACTCGCAAGTTTGAAGCTCGTCACAATCATCCCATCTCAAATCCTACTCGGAATACCACAGACAAGGTTTAGACTTTTCGGATCTTAGGAATGGCTGCCAATATTCTAGCTTATACCACGAAGACTCCAATCTTGCGGAATGGAGGCTAAGAGATACGCGTTCATAGGTGAGAATGATAATGAGTGTCACGGATCATCACATTCATCATGTTGAAGTGCAGCGAATATCTTAGAATAAGAATAAGCTGAGTTGAATAGAAGAATAATAGTAATTACATTAATACTCGAGGTACAGCAGAGCTCCACACCTTAATCTATGGTGTGTAGAAACTCCACCGTTGAAAATACATAAGTGATGGTCCAGGCATGGCCGAATGGCCAGCCCCCATGAACGTCTAAAATTGCATACACTGATTAAAGATCCATCAAAAGACTTCGAATACAATAGTAAAAAGTTCTATTTATACTAAACTGGTTACTAGGGTTTACAGAAATAAGTCTAAGTGCAGAAATCCACTTCCGGGGCCCACTTTGGTGTGTGCTTGGGCTGAGCTTGAGCTTTACACATGCAGAGGCTTCTCTTGGGGTTAAATTCCAAGTTGTAACGTGTTTTGGCATTTAACTCTGGTTTGTGACGTGTTTCTGGCGTTTTACTCTAGAATGCAGCATGGAGCTGGCGTTGAACGCCAGTTTGCGTCGTCAAAACTAGAATAAAGTATGAACTATTATATATTGATGGAAAGCCCTAGATGTCTACTTTCCAACGCAGTTGAGAGTGTGCCATTTGGAGTTCTATAGCTCCAGAAAATCTATTTCGAGTGCAAGGAGGTCAGGATCCAACAACATCAGCATTCCTTTGTCAGCCTCCTATCAGATTTTTGCTTAGGTCCCTCAATTTCAGCCGAAAAATACCTGGAATCACAAAAAATAAACAAACTCATAGTAAAGTCCAGAAATGTGAATTTTGCATAAAACTAATAAAAACATCCCTAAAAGTAGCTAGATCCTACTAAAAACTACCTAAAAACAATGCCAAAAAGCGTATAAATTATCCGCTCATCACAACACCAAACTTAAATTGTTGCTTGTCCTCAAGCAACTGAAAACCAAATAGGATAAAAAGAAGAGAATATACTATAAATCTCAAAATATCAATGAAGCTTAGTTCTAATTAGATGAGCGGGACTAGTAGCTTTTTGCTTCTGAACAGTTTTGCCATCTCACTTTATCCTTTGAAGTTTAGAATGATTGGAATCCATAGGAACTCAGAGTTCAGATAGTGTTATTGATTCTCCTAGTTAAGTATGTTGATTCTTGAACACAGCTACTTTTATGAGTCTTGGCCGTGGCCCTAAGTACTTTGTTTTCCAGTATTACCACCGGATACATAAATGCCACAGACACATGACTGGGTGAACCTTTTCAGATTGTGACTCAGCTTTGCTAAAGTCCCCAGTTAAAGGTGTCCAGAGCTCTTAAGCACACTCTTTTTGCTTTGGATCATGACTTTAACCACTCAGTCTCAAGCTTTTCACTTGGACCTTCATGTCATAAGTACATGGTTAGGGACAACTTGATTTAGCCGCTTAGGCCTGGATTTTATTTCCTTGGGCCCTCCTATTCATTGATGCTCAAAGCCTTGGATCCTTTTTACCCTTGCCTTTTGGTTTTAAGGGCTATTGGCTTTTTCTGCTTGCTTTTTCTTTTTCTTTCTTTCATTTTTTTCGCCACTTTCTCTTCTTTTTTTTTTCGCAAGCTTTGTTCTTCACTGCTTTTTCTTGCTTCAAGAATCAATTTTATGATTTTTCAAATTATCAATAACATTTCACTTGTTCATCATTCTTTCAAGATCCAACAATTTTAACATTCATAAACAACAAGATAAAAAATATGCACTATTTAAGCATTCATTCAGAAAACAAAAAGTATTGTCACCACATCAATATAATTAAACTAATTTCAAGGATGAATTCGAAACTCATGTACTTCTTGTTCTTTTGTATTAAAAATATTTTTCATTTAAGAAAGGTGAAGGATTTATGGAATTATTCATAGCCTTAAGACATAGACACTAGACACTAATGATCATGTAATAAAGACACAAACACAGATAAACATGAAGCTCAAAAACCAAAAAATAGAGAGATAAAAATAAGGAAGTTAAGGAATGAGTCCACCTTAGTGATGGTGGCGCCTTCTTCTTGAAGGACCAATGGTGTTCTTGAGCTCCTCTATGTCTCTTCCTTGCCTTTGTTGCTCCTCCCTCATAGCTCTTTGATCTTCTCTAATCTCATTGAGAATGATGGAGTGTTCTTGGTGTTCCACCCTTAATTGGTTCATGTCATGACTCAATCCTTCTAGAGAAGTGTTGAGTTGTTCCCAATAGTTGTTTGAAGGAAAATGCATCCCTTGAGGCATCTCAGGGATTTCTCGATGATGAGCTTCCTCATACGTCTCTTGAGATCCATGAATGGGCTCTCTTGTTTGCTCCATCCTCTTCTTAGTGATGGGCTTGTCCTCTTTAATTGAGGATGTCTCCTTCTATGACAACTCCAGCTAAATAGTATAGATGGCAAATGAGATAAGAAAAAGCTAGTCTTGCCAAGGTGGATGGCTTTTCGGCTACTTTGTAGAGTTCTAGAGAGATGACTTCATGAACTTCTACTTCCTCTCCAATCATGATGCTATGGATCATGATGGCCCGATCGACAGTTACTTCGGATCGGTTGCTAGTAGGGATGATGGAGCGTTGGATGAACTCCAACCATCCTCTAGCCACAGGCTTAAGGTCCAGTCTTCTTAATTGAACCGGATTGCCTCTTGAGTCTCTTTTCCATTGAGCTCCTTCCATACATATGTCCATGAGGGCTTGGTCCAACCTTTGATCAAAGTTGACCCTTCTAGTGTAGGGGCGTGCGTCTTCTTGCATCATAGGCAAGTTGAATGCCAACCTTACATTTTTCGAACTGAAATCTAAGCATTTCCCCCGAACCATTGTAAGATAATTTTTTGGATTCGGGTTCATACTTTGATCATGGTTTCTAGTGATCCATGCATTGGCATAGAACTCTTGAATCATTAAGATTCTGACTTGTTGAATGGGGTTGGTAAGAACTTCCCAACCTCTTCTTTGGATCTCATGTCGGATCTTCGGATACTCATTTTTCTTGAGCATGAAAGGGACCTCAGGGATCACCTTCTTCTTGGCCACAACTTCATAGAAGTAGTCTTGATGGGCTTTTGAGATGAATCTCTCCATCTCCCATGACTCAGAGGTGGAAGCTTTTGTCTTTTCTTTCCTCTTTCTAGAGGTTTTTCCGGTCTTAGGTGCCATCAATGGTTATGGAAAAATAAAAAAGCTATGCTTTTACCATACCAAACTTACAATGTTGCTCGTCCTCGAGTAAAAGAAGAAAGAATAGATGAAGAAGAAGAAGAGATGGAGGAGAGGGAGAGTGGTGTGTATTCGGCCAAGAGGGAGAAGAGAGGGTTGTTTTGTGTGAAAATGAAGAGTGATAGGGGGTTTATATAGTGGAGGGAGAGGGGTAAGGGTTTGGTCATTTAGGGTGGTTTGGGTGGGAAAGAGATTTTGAATTTTAAGGTAGGTAGGGTTTGTGGGGAAGAGTGGGTGGATGTGAGTGGTGAAGAGGTGATGGGGAAGAGTGATTGAGGTGATTAGTGAATGATGTTTGAGGAAGAGTGTTATGAAAAGGTGTGAGAGAGAGGGAGAAGGTAGGTGGGGATCCTGTGGGGTCCACAGATCCTGAGGTGATCCTGTGGAGTCCACAGATCCTGAGGTGTCAAGGATTTCTCATCCCTGCACCCTTTAGGCGTGTAAAATGCCCTTGTATGCAATCCTGGCATTTAACGCTAGGCTGCAACATGTTTCTGGCGTTAAACACCACTTCCATGCTTGTTTTGGGCGTTCAACGCCAATCTGTAGCATGTTTCTGGCGTTGAACACTACTTCCATGCTTGTTTCTGGCGTTTAACGCCAGTCTGATGCTTCTTTCTGGCATTAAACGCCAACTCTATGCTCCTTACTGGCATTTAAATGCAAGTGAGTTCCTCCTCCAGGGTGTGCTTTTTCTTCTGCTGTTTTTGATTTCGTTTTTAATTTTTGCAATTGTTTTGTGACTCCACATGATCATAAACCTAATAAAACATAAAAGAACAAGAGAAATATAGATAAATAAAAATTGGGTTGCCTCCCAATAAGCGCTTCTTTAATGTCAATAACTGGACAGTGAGCTCTCATGGAGCTTCACAGATGTTCAAAGCATTGTTGGGACCTCCCAACACCAAACTTAGAGTTTGAATGTGGGGGTTCAACACCAAACTTAGAGTTTGATTGTGGGGGCTTTGTTTGACTCTGTATTGAGAGAAGCTTATCGTGCCTCTTTTCCATGGTTGCAGAGGAAGATCCTTGAGCTTTAAACATAAGGTAATCCCCATTCAATTGAAAGACTAGCTCTCCACTGTCAACATCAATCACAGCTCCTGCTGTGGCTAGGAAGGGTCTTCCAAGGATGATGCATTCATCCTCATCCTTTCCAGTGTCTAGGATTATGAAATCAGCAGAGATGTAAAGGCCTTTAGCCTTCACTAACACATCCTCTACCAATCCATAAGCTTGTTTTATTGACTTGTCTGCCATCTCTAATGAGATTCTTGCAGCTTGTACCTCAAAGATCCCCAGTTTCTCTATTACAGAGAGTGGCATAAGATTTATACTTGACCCCAGGTCACCCAGAGCCTTCTCAAAGGATATGGTGCCTATGGTACAGGGTATTAAGAATTTACTAGGATCTTGTTTCTTTTGAGGTAGAGTTTGCTGAACCCATGTATTTAGTTCACTAATGAGCAAGGGAGGTTCATCTTCCCAAGTCTCATTACCAAACAACTTGGCATTCAGCTTCATGATGGCTCCTAGATATTGAGCAACTTGCTCTTCAGTCACATCTTCATCCTCTTCAGAGGAAGAATAGTTCTCAGAGCTCATAAATGGCAGAAGGAAGTTTAATGGAATCTCTATGGTCTCTATATGAGCCTCAGATTCCTTTAGGTCCTTGGTGGACGAAATTGTGATCATCAATATTGGCTCTTTGGCATATACACAAAAACTATTGTGTCTCTTGGTTAAATTCACAACTCCGTTCAACTAACCAGCAAGTGTACTGGGTCGTCCAAGTAATAAACCTTACGTGAGTAAGGGTCGAATCCACAGAGATTGTTGGTATGAAGCAAGCTATGGTCACCTTGCAAATCTCAGTTAGGGAGATTAAAGGGTAATTGTGATTATTGGAATGAATAAATAAAAAGGAATAATAAAAAGGGATAGAATACTTATGCAGATTCATTGGTTGGAATTTCAGATAAGCGGATGGAGATGCTGTAGAGCCCAGGGACGCCTGCTCTCCTACTGCTTCTACTCAGTCCTTCTTACTCCTTTCCATGGCAAGCTTTGTATAGGGGTTCACCATCAACTGTGGCTACTTTCTTCCTCTCGGGGAAATATCCTATGCGGCTGTCACTCGCACAGCTAACCAGTCTGGAGGCATCACCCATGGCTGATGGCTACACCCCATCCTCGCAGTGAAAACTAATGCTCACGCACTCTGTCACAGTACGGCTAATCACCGGTTGGTTCCCTCCCCTACTGGAATAGAATCCCTCTTTTGCGTCTGTCACTAACGCCCAGCAGGTTACAAGTTTGAAGCACGTCACAGTCATTCATTACCGGAATCCTACTCGGAATACCACAGACAAGGTGAGACTTTCCGGATTCCCAGGATCCTACTCGGAATACCACAGACAAGGTGAGACTTTCCGGATCCTCATAAATGCCGCTATCTATCTAGCTTATACCACGAAGATTCTGTTGGGGAATCTAAGAGATGCGCATTCAAGCTCTGTTGCATGTAGAACGGAAGTGGTTGTCAATCACGCGCGTTCATAAGTGAGAATGATAATGAGGGTAATCTGACTCATAACATTCATCATGTTCTTGGGTACGAATGAATATCTTGGAATAAGAATAAGAGAGATTTGAATAAAAGATAATAGAATTTCATTAATACTTGAGGTACAGCAGAGCTCCACACCCTTAATCTATGGTGTGCAGAAACTCCACCGTTGAAAATACATAAGCAAAGGGTTCAGGCATGGCCGAATGGCCAGCCCCCAAAACGTGATCACAGGATTCAAAATACAATCCAGGATGTCTAATACAATAGATAAATGTCCTATATATACTAGACTAGCTACTAGGGTTTACATGAGTAAGTAATTGATGCATAAATCCACTTTCGGGGCCCACTTGGTGTATGCTTGGGCTGAGCTTGATCATTCCACGAGCTAAGGCATTTCTTGGCGTCAAACTCCAGGTTATGACGTGTTTTGGGCGTTCAACTCCGGATCATGACGTTTTTCTGGCGTTTAACTCTAGACAGCAGCATGAACTTGGCGTTCAACGCCAAGTTACGTCGTCATTCTTCGAATAAAGTATGGACTATTATATATTGCTGGAAAGCCCTGGATGTCTACTTTCCAACGCCGTTGAGAGCGCGCCAATTGGAGTTCTGTAGCTCCAGAAAATCCATTTCGAGTGCAGGGAGGTCAGATTCCAACAGCATCAGCAGTCCTTTTGTCAGCCTTTTTCAGAGTTTTGCTCAAGTCCCTCAATTTCAGCCAGAATTTACCTGAAATCACAGAAAAACACACAAACTCATAGTAAAGTCCAGAAATGTGAATTTAACATAAAAACTAATGAAAACATCCCTAAAAGTAGCTCAAACTTACTAAAAACTATATAAAAACAATGCCAAAAAGCGTATAAATTATCCGCTCATCACAACACCAAACTTAAATTGTTGCTTGTCCCCAAGCAACTGAAAATCAAATAGGATAAAAAGAAGAGAGTATACTATAAAGTCAAAAATATCAATGAATATTAATTTAATTAGATGAGCGGGACTTGTAGCTTTTTGCTTCTGAACAGTTTTGGCATCTCACTTTTTCCTTTGAAGTTTAGAGTGATTGGCTTCTCTAGGAACTTAGAATTTCAGATAGTGTTATTGACTTTCCTAGTTAAGCATGTTGATTCTTGAACACAGCTACTTATGAGTCTTGGCCGTGGCCCTAAGCACTTTGTTTTCCAGTATTACCACCGGATACATAAATGCCACAGACACATAACTGGGTGAACCTTTTCAGATTGTGACTCAGCTTTGCTAGAGTCCCCAGTTAGTGGTGTCCAGAGCTCTTAAGCACACTCTTTTTGCTTTGGATCACGACTTTAACCACTCAGTCTCAAGCTTTTCACTTGGACCTTCATGACACAAGCACATGGTTAGGGACAGCTTGATTTAGCCGCTTAGGCCTGGATTTAATTTCCTTGGGCCCTCCTATCCATTGATGCTCAAAGCCTTGGATCCTTTTTACCCTTGCCTTTTGGTTTTAAGGGCTATTGGCTTTTTCTACTGCTCCTTCTTTTTCTTTCTCAGTTTTTCGCCATTTTTTTTTTCACAAGCTTTTGCTTTTTCACTGCTTTTTCTTGCTTCAAGAATCAATTTCATGATTTTTTCAGATCATTAATAACATTTCTCTTTGTTCATCATTCTTTCAAGAGCCAACAATTTTAACACTCATAAACAACAATATCAAAAGACATATGCACTATTCAATCATTCATTCAGAAAACAAAAAGTATTGTCACCACATCAATATAATTAAATTAAATTCAAGGATAAATTCGAAATTTATGTACTTCTTGTTCTTTTGAATTAAAACATTTTTCATTTAAGAAAGGTGAAGGATTCATGGAATTATTCATAATCTTTAAGGCATAGTTACTACATACTAATGATCATGAAGTAGATAAACATATAAAAAAAAACGAAAAGTAGGAAAAAGAAAAAAAAAATTTAGAACAAGGAATGAGTCCACCTGAGTGAGGGTGGCGCCTTCTTGAAGATCCAATGGTGCTTTTTGAGCTCCTTTATGTCTCTTCCTTGCTTCTGTTGCATGATCCCTAGTGATTTTGGTGTTTTTATCATTATTTGCTCCCAATAGTTGTGTGGAGGACAATTTATCCCCTGAGGTATCTCAGGGATCTCTTGATTTGCAGCCACATGTTCTACCACTGAGCTATGACGGCTTATATTAGTCTTTCCATCTCCCATGACTCAGAGGTGGAAGCTTTTGTCTTTTTCCTTGTTCCTGCTCATATAAGGAAGAAGAGAACAAGAAAAGAAAGAGGAATCATCTATGTCACAGTATAGAGATTCCTTTATGTTAGTAGAAAATAGAAGGGGGTAGAAGAATGAAGAAGAATTCGGATTTTTAGATGAAGAGAGGTGAAGAGAAGTGTTGGTAATTAAATAATTAAATAGAAAAAGAAAAGAGAAGAGAAATTTTCGAAAATAATTTTTGAAAAAGAGGTTAGTAATTTTCGAAAATCAAAGACAAAATATAATTAAAATTAAAATTTAAAACAAAAAGAATTTTTGAAAAAGAGAGGGAGAATTTTCGAAATTTAGAGAGGGATAGGTAGTTAGTTGGTTTTGAAAAAGATAAGAAACAAACAAAAAGTTAGTTAGTTGATTGAAAAAGATTTGAAATCAAATTTGAAAAAGATAAGAAGATAAGAAGTTAGATAAGATATTTTGAAATCAAATTTTGAAAAAGATAAATTTTTTTTTGAAAAAGATAAGATAAAAGATAAAAAGATAAGATAAAAATTTTAATAAAAAGATATTTTGAAAAAGATTTAATTTTAAAAAGACTTAACTAACAAGAAACTACAAGATAAGATTCTAGAATTTAAAGATTGAACATTTCTTAACAAGAAAGTAACAAACTTCAAATTTTTGAACCAATCATATTAATTGTTAGCTAATTTTCGAAAATTTGATATAAAGATAAGAAAAAGATTTTTGAAAATATTTTGAAAAGTAATTTTGAAATTTTCGAAATTTATAAAAAAAATGAAAAAGATATGATTTTTGAAAAAGATTTTGAAAAGATAAGATTTTTAAAATTGAAATTTTGACTTGACTTGTAAGAAACAACTAATTTTAAAAATTTTTGACCAAGTCAACCCAAAATTTCGAAAATTTGGAGGAAAATAAGGAAAACATATTTTTTGATTTTTTGAATTTTTAATTATGAAAGAGAAAAACAACAAAAATATTCAATGCATGAAATTTTTAGATCAAAACAATGAATGCATGCAAGAATGCTATGAATGTCAAGATGAACACCAAGAACACTTTGAAGATCATGATGAACATCAAGAACATAATTTTGAAAAATTTTTAATGCAAAGAAAACATGCAAGACACCAAACTTAGAAATCTTTAATGCATGGAAAATATGAATGCAAAAATGCACATGAAAAACAACAAAAGACACAAAACAAGAAATCATCAAGATCAAACAAGAAGACTTGTCAAGAACAACTTGAAGATCATGAAGAACACTATGAATGCATGGGATTTTCGAAAAAAATGCAAGAAAAATTTTAAAAGCATGCAATTGACACCAAATTTAAAAATTAACACAAGACTCAAACAAGAAACACAAAATATTTTTTATTTTTATGATTTTATGATTTTTTTGTATTTTTATTTTAATTTTTTCGAAAATATAGTTTGGAAAAACGAAAAATAAAAAGAAAAAATTTTGAAAAAGATTTTTGAAAAGAAAATTACCTAATCTGAGCAACAAGATGAACCGTCAGTTGTCCATACTCGAACAATCCCCGGCAACGGCGCCAAAAACTTGGTGGACGAAATTGTGATCATCAATATTGGCTCTTTGGCATATACACAAAAACTATTGTGTCTCTTGGTTAAATTCACAACTCCGTTCAACTAACCAGCAAGTGTACTGGGTCGTCCAAGTAATAAACCTTACGTGAGTAAGGGTCGAATCCACAGAGATTGTTGGTATGAAGCAAGCTACGGTCACCTTGCAAATCTCAGTTAGGGAGATTAAAGGGTAATTGTGATTATTGGAATGAATAAATAAAAAGGAATAATAAAAAGGGATAGAATACTTATGCAGATTCATTGGTTGGAATTTCAGATAAGCGGATGGAGATGCTGTAGAGCCCAGGGACGCCTGCTCTCCTACTGCTTCTACTCAGTCCTTCTTACTCCTTTCCATGGCAAGCTTTGTATAGGGGTTCACCATCAACTGTGGCTACTTTCTTCCTCTCGGGGAAATATCCTATGCGGCTGTCACTCGCACAGCTAACCAGTCTGGAGGCATCACCCATGGCTGATGGCTACACCCCATCCTCGCAGTGAAAACTAATGCTCACGCACTCTGTCACAGTACGGCTAATCACCGGTTGGTTCCCTCCCCTACTGGAATAGAATCCCTCTTTTGCGTCTGTCACTAACGCCCAGCAAGTTACAAGTTTGAAGCACGTCACAGTCATTCATTACCGGAATCCTACTCGGAATACCACAGACAAGGTGAGACTTTCCGGATTCCCAGGATCCTACTCGGAATACCACAGACAAGGTGAGACTTTCCGGATCCTCATAAATGCCGCTATCTATCTAGCTTATACCACGAAGATTCTGTTGGGGAATCTAAGAGATGCGCATTCAAGCTCTGTTGCATGTAGAACGGAAGTGGTTGTCAATCACGCGCGTTCATAAGTGAGAATGATAATGAGGGTAATCTGACTCATAACATTCATCATGTTCTTGGGTACGAATGAATATCTTGGAATAAGAATAAGAGAGATTTGAATAAAAGATAATAGAATTTCATTAATACTTGAGGTACAGCAGAGCTCCACACCCTTAATCTATGGTGTGCAGAAACTCCACCGTTGAAAATACATAAGCAAAGGGTTCAGGCATGGCCGAATGGCCAGCCCCCAAAACGTGATCACAGGATTCAAAATACAATCCAGGATGTCTAATACAATAGATAAATGTCCTATATATACTAGACTAGCTACTAGGGTTTACATGAGTAAGTAATTGATGCATAAATCCACTTCCGGGGCCCACTTGGTGTATGCTTGGGCTGAGCTTGATCATTCCACGAGCTAAGGCATTTCTTGGCGTCAAACTCCAGGTTATGACGTGTTTTGGGCGTTCAACTCCGGATCATGACGTTTTTCTGGCGTTTAACTCCAGACAGCAGCATGAACTTGGCGTTCAACGCCAAGTTACGTCGTCATTCTTCGAATAAAGTATGGACTATTATATATTGCTGGAAAGCCCTGGATGTCTACTTTCCAACGCCGTTGAGAGCGCGCCAATTGGAGTTCTGTAGCTCCAGAAAATCCATTTCGAGTGCAGGGAGGTCAGATTCCAACAGCATCAGCAGTCCTTTTGTCAGCCTTTTTCAGAGTTTTGCTCAAGTCCCTCAATTTCAGCCAGAATTTACCTGAAATCACAGAAAAACACACAAACTCATAGTAAAGTCCAGAAATGTGAATTTAACATAAAAACTAATGAAAACATCCCTAAAAGTAGCTCAAACTTACTAAAAACTATATAAAAACAATGCCAAAAAGCGTATAAATTATCCGCTCATCAGTCCTCAATAGGGAACTCCTTTCTGTTTGGAGGACGTCCCATGAGGTCTTCCTCATTGGGATTCACGTCCTCCCCTTCCTCTTTGGATTCGGCCATTTTGATTATATCAATGGTCTTGCACTCTCTTTTTAGATTCCCTTCTATATTGCTTGGGAGAGTACTGGGAGGAGTTTTAGTGATTTTCTTACTCAGCTAACCCACTTGTGCCTCCAAATTTCTAATGGAGGACCTTGTTTCATTCATGAAACTTAAAGTGGCCTTAGATAGATCAGAGACTATATTTGCTAAGCTAGAGGGGCTCTGCTCAGAATTTTCTGGCTATTGCTGAAAAGATGATGGAAAAGGCTTGCTATTGCTAAACCTATTTCTTCCACCATTATTAAAGCATTATTGAGGCTTTTGTTGATCCTTCCATGAGAAATTTGGATGATTTCTCTATGAGGAATTATAGGTGTTTCCATAGGGTTCACCCATGTAATTTACATCTGCCATTGTAGTGTTCTCAGGATCATAAGCTTCTTCTTCAGAAGATGCCTCTTTAGTACTGTTGGATGCATTTTGCCATCCATTCAGACTTTGAGAAATCATGTTGACTTGCTGGGTCAACATTTTGTTCTGAGCCAATATGGCATTCAGAGCATCAATTTCAAGAACTTCTCTTTTCTGAGGCATCCCATTACTCACAGGATTCCTCTCAGAGGTGTACATGAATTGGTTATTTGCAACCATGTCAATGAGTTCTTGAGCTTCTACAGGCGTTTTTTTTAGGTGAATGGATCCACCTGCAGAATGGTCCAGTGACATCTTAGAAAGCTCAGATAGACCATCATAGAATATATCTAAAATGGTCCACTCTGAAAGCATGCCAGAAGGACACTTTTTGGTCAACTGCTTATATCTTTCCCAAGCTTCATAGAGGGATTCACCATCTTTTTGCTTGAAGGTTTGAACATCCACTCTAAGCTTGCTCAGTTTTTGAGGAGGAAAAAACTTGGCCAAGAAGGCCGTGACCAGCTTATCCCAAGAGTCCAGGCTATCTTTAGGTTGTGAGTCCAACCATGTTCTAGCCCTGTCTCTTACAGCAAAAGGGAAAAGCATGAGCCTATAGACTTCAGGATCTACTCCATTAGTCTTAATAGTATCACAGATCTGCAAGAACTCAGTTAAAAACTGATAGGGATCTTCTGATGGAAGTCCATGAAACTTGCAGTTCTATTGCATTAGAGCAACTAGTTGAGGCTTCAGCTCAAAATTATTTGCTCCAATGGTGATGATTAGATTTTTGATGGTATAGAATTTCACAAATGAATTCTCGTTGCAAGTATAGTTTCCAAACCAATCAAAAATCCTTTCTTACAAAAGATTGTTTGTCACAAGTAACAAACCCCTAATTTTATAAACCGAAGTATTCAAACCTCGGGTCGTTCTCCCTAGGAATTGTAATGAAGTGTCTTGTTATTGGTTGTGATGTTTTTGGGGTTTTGGATAAGAAGCATGGTAAGTAAATGGCAATGAAAATAAACTAACAACTATAAAAGGCTCTTGGCAAGGTATGAAAATTAAAAGTCCTATCCTAGTTATCCTTCTCAATTGTGATGAGAATTGTTCATTGCTACCACTTAGTTAACCCTTACTAAATAAAGGAAAGTCAAGTGGATGAATTGACTTGAGCCACAAGTCCTAGCCAACTCCCAAGGAAAGACTAGCTTTAGTGCACTCCAAACCAATTAGCAATCTCTCCAATTACCAATCAACAAAGGAATTAGATAACTCAAGTGTCACTAATTACTCTACCTAGGCCAAGAGGAACAAAATCTACACTAAAACTAAAAGAGACATTTCAACAAACACATAGAGTGCAATAGAAGTAATCATTATTAAATGCAAGAATTAAAGGAATCTACAACTACAAAAACAAGAGATCAACAATAGAAAAGCAAAGAAGACAAATTTATTATGAATTACCTCTTATTGAATTGAAAGAAAATGGAAGGAACAATAGTAGATCTACAACAAAGTATAAGAACAACATAAAGGAAATTACAATAAAAGAATGGAAGAAGAAGGAATGTAACAACAAGGAATTGAGAAGATAGAAGTAGAAGAAGATGAATTAAAATCCAGATCTAAGAACTAAACCTAATCCTAATCCTAATCCTAGAGAGAAGTGAGAGCTTCTCTCTCTAGAAACTACTTCTAAAACTAAACTATGACTAATGGTCAAAAGTATGAGAGTATGTTGAATCCCCCTTCAATCCTTGGCTTAAATAGCATTAGAAATGAGTTGGATTGGGCCCACAAGGCTTCTAAAATCGCTGGCCACGTGTTGCATTAAGTGGGTCATGTGCCACCATCGGCGCGTCCGCGTACCGTGCGCGTGCGCACCCCTATGCGCGATGCAACTATGTTTGCAATGGTGTTGTGTTATTGGTTATTGTATATATGTGAATATTGTGAATAGCTTGCTTTTTAGATTGCTTGTTAGTTTTTTGCTAGTCTTAGTATTTTGTTTCATTATTTCTTATTAGCTTTTGTTTCTTATTTTCTCTTGCTACCATGAATTCTCATTTTGGCTATGAGTGTGATTACAATTATGTTGTAGATGATGAGAGCTACAATGAGGATGTGTATCAAGAATGGGATAATCAAAGGTGGGAAGAGCCATATGCTTATGATCAATCCTCTTGGCAACAACCTCCACCAATGCACTATGAAGAAGAGTCATTCTATGATGCATATCAATCCAATGGCTATGGTGAATCACCTTGTGATTTTCAAGAACCACCACCATATGCCTATGAGTCATATCCTCAACATGAGCCTCAACCACACTCACAAGCCTATTTTCAACAAATACCTCCATGTGACCCTAATCCTTATCCACCATACCAACCACCTTTTGAACCATATGAGCCATACATGGAACCACAATTCCAAGATTACTACTCCCAAGAACCACCTCAATACACACCACCACCTTACCAAGAAGAACCACCTTCGTATAATGAACCCTTTCTCCAAGACAATGAACCCTCCCATCCACCCCAATCTCCAATGGATGACATCCTTGATGTTCTTGTGCAAGGACAAGAGAAGATGACAAGGGATGTGCAACAATTCATGACCGCCTTGGACGAGGTGGTAAATTGGCTAGCATCCCAATTTTTGGACACTCAAGGAACTCCCATGGCTACATGTGGAGAATCTAAAGAGGAACGTAGCATGAAGGAGAGATTGGAAACTCTGGTGGAAAAGGAGGAATGCTATTTTGTGTTAGAACAATTGGAGGAACCTATGACCATTGAAGAAAAGGAAGAAGTGGTTGAAGACTTAGGAGATGCGGAACCTCCATGGGAACCTAGAGTTGAACAAAACCCCTCCAAGAAGATTGAAGTTGATGTTGAGGAGGAATGTGCACAACCTCCAAGGCATATTCTATATGAAGACTTGGAGAGAATGATGCAAGAATTGAGTTCCCTTGGTGATGAAGATCATGCATCCAATCTTCTTGGTGAAGAATCCTTTGAATTTGAAGAACCTTCTCCCAATGAATTTGAAAGTGATGTGGAGGTAGATTTCTCTCAACCTCCCATTTATGACTTGAGTGATGGAGAGGAGTTAGATGAAGTTGATGAACAAAGGATTGAGAATGAAGAAGTTTATGAAAAAGTGGTGATTGACAAGGAAGCAAACAAGGGAGTAGAGCTTGCAAGCACATTGGAGATATCTCTCCCCAAGCCACCACCATCCACTCTCTCATTCAAGTGGGTAAATTCCTTATACTTAAGCTTTATTATTCCCCTTGAATATAGTTTGCTTGAAACGGATGGTCAACTTAGATATATTTGTGGCTTTAAGAGTAAAAAGGAGATGGTTAGTGGTTGGAAATGCCATTCTAGGTTCACCATGGTTACATGTTCAAAGCCTAATAGCAAGAGTTAGTGTAAAACTAGATTGCTTGGGTCTAGAAGGATGTTTGGTTACTTTGTTGAGAATTCACCTTGCTCACCACCCACATGGATTAATGATAATCAACTTGGAGATGGGTGTGAAGACAAAATATGGGACCCGAGAACACATGAGGATCAACATTGGGAGCCTATAGTTTGTGAAGAACTACATCAAAGCTTGGAGATATTAATCTTGAATAATAAAGCTTATTGGAAGTCCAAGTATTGGTGGAAGTTCCAAGATGAATACAAGCACAAGCCACCTTGAGAGGAGCACCTCATAAGTCCAACTTAAGGACAATAAACAAAAGTGCTAGGTGGGAGACAACCCACCATGGTAAAATCCTTTCATTTTCTCTTTTGTACATATTGGTAGAACTAGTTTAATTTCATGTTTAGATTAGTTGGTTGAGTTTAATTAGTATTTTAACATGTTAAATAAGGTTTTATGTTGTTTTGGTAGCTGTTTGGAGGTTTGGAATGCTTGGATTGGTGCAAAAACATAGCAAAAATTTTTGAAAAAAACAGAGCACCATCCACGCGTACGCGCACTGCGTGCGTACGCGTGCATCAAGCGTTTTGGACCATCCACGCGAACGCGCCATGCACGCGTACGCGTGGATTGAGAAGTTCCACCTTCCATACCTTGACCCGAGAGTTAGGCCTGCACTGTGCGGAAATTGGGCCTGAGGCACAAATCTATTTGCGCGCTCGCGCACATGACGCGTACGCGCCACTCTCGAAATAAGCCATCGACGCGCGCGTGTCATGCGTGCGTGCGCGTGGATGCCCTTTCTTCCATCCATTTCTTTTCTTCTCCTCTTTCCATTTCTTTTCCTTCTGCTTTCTTCTTCCCTCCTCCAATCCCTCATCCAACACTTCCTAACACCATGGATAACCATTTATTTTAGTTAGTTAATTAGTTAGTTGGTTAGTCGATTAGTTAGTTTTAGTTATTTTTCATTTCATTTTCTCTCTTTTCATTATAAGTGTTGGATTATTGACTTTGTTTACTACACATTGTTGCCTCTTATTGCCTAAATGCTATTTTAGCATGAATGTTTTTAGATAATCTTTGTTGGATTCTATGATTGAGGTTATACTTTACTACTTGGTTTTGAGTTTTTCATGCTTACCTTTTGAAAAACACCAAGTGATGAAAATTGCCTTCGAGCTTGTGACTCTTTTGAATTGCATGATTTGGCCACCATGTGATTTGAACCGTATTCTTTGATTAGGCAATCTCTTGATGGATGATGTTGAGCATTTACCTTAATGCATTGTATTTCATGATCATATGCATCCATATACTTTAGCTTGAATGCTTTCATGCTTCTTTAATACTTGTTTTACCTTACAAGCTTACTTAGAGCATCTCAAGCACACTAGGATAAGTGAAGTGCATGCTTCTTTTGTGACATAACTTTTATGCTAATGTGTGTTCTAAACCGCGCAATTTAGAATTCACACACCTAATATTTCTTAATGTCACACTAATTCACTCACTCAATTCTAGTGATTTACCTCATTCCAACAATTATGCTTCCTTGCTTTTGTTTTCCCATCTTATGGTGTTATATTTTTATTTTTCATGATTGATGCACCACAAGCAATAACGGAGGCTAGACTAAGAACACGTAGTAATCCGGAGAGTCGCCGTACCCCCTTGCTCATCTTTGAGTGCACCGAGGACGGTGCAAACTTTTAAGTGTGGGGAGGTCGTCGACCGGTCGGCGATTTTGGGTGACGAAAATTCTAATCCCAACACTTTTGCATTTCATTTTAAGATTTTAGGATTTTTACTTGCATTTTTTTTTATTTTTGCATATATATACAAAATAAGCTTAGTCAAAATAATGAAATTTTTCAAGAATTCTATCTATAGGGCACCAATTGATTTGAGTGAAAACTTTTCACTAAACTTGCTTGAATAACATATATATCTTGTGGATCATGTTTTTGAGCTAAGAACACAAGCTTGTGAGATTTGAGCCTAATAGTGTGGTTACATCCTATAACCACTTATTTTCCTTCTTGTGTGCATTATTCTCTTTCTATAATTGTAATCTTTGATTTGTTTGATTCTTTATGTCCATTATTTTGTGTATTCATGCACTTATATGATTGAGGCCATCATTTCATTTAGCTCACTTACCCAAAAAGCCTTACCTTTTATCTTCCATTGTTAGCCAAATTTGAGCCTACGATTAACCCACTTGTTCTTAATTTTAGCACATTACAAGCCTAAAGCGGAAAACAATAAATGTCCTTAATTTGGATCTTTGATTAGCTTAGGCAAGTGTGTGTGAGTATCATTCAAGTGTGGGAATCTTGGGACATTGGGTGAATAAAAGGGTAGTTTTGTATTATTATTGGAAATATTGGGAATTGAGTATATACTCATGTATTGATCAAATGTAAAACCTTATGCATTGAGGTTCTTGTATATAGAAAGAAAAAATGAGAAAAACAAAAGAAAAAGAAAAGAAAAATAATATGGAAAAGGAAAAGAAAAAAATAGAAAAAGAAAGAAAAAGAAGAAAAAGAAAGAAATAAAAAGGGGACAAAATGCCCCAAAGCAAAGTGTAGCTCAATAAAATCAATGCATGAGTGTTGTGTGATGATCAAAGGAAAATACATGAGTATGTGAAAAAAGTGAAAAATGGGTAGTTAGATTAGAACTTAATTGTATAGGATGTCATAGGTTAGGTGGAAAGTTTAAGCTTATCAAAGATTCAAATTTCAAGCTCACTTAATCATATATGCATCATACCTTGACCCTAGCCCCATTACAACCAAAGAAAAGACCTCATGATACTTGTATGCATGCATGAAATATATGTTGATTGTTAGAAGAAGAACAAATCTTGGAAAACATGATTAGGGGAGAATTGAGAGAATCAACCCTAAACACTTGAGCGAATAGAGTGCAAACATATCCGGTGAGGGTTTGAGGCTCAATTACATGTTTCCACCTATGATCATCTCTTCTCATGCAGAGTTTGTAAAAATATTTAATAACTCAATTCAATTGTGGATTAGACTTGCTAGTCCTTTAGCCCTTGTGCATATATGATTCTTGGGAATTGATTTATTTTGACCAAGCAATTGCATTCATTTAGATAGTTGCATATAGGTAGATTGCATTTAGTTAGTTTCCATTGAATAAATGCCATACCCTTACTTCATTCTTGGTTTAAGCATGAGGACATGCTTGGTTTAAGTGTGGGGAGGTTGATAAACCCCATTTTGACGGTTTATCTTGTATTGATTTTAAGAGATTTTATGACCTTTTACCCACATTTATCCATTGAAATAGCATGGTTTTGTATATTCTCCTTTAATTGTGCTTAAGAGTAAAAACATGCTTTTTAGGACTTAAAATAGCTAAATCTAATTCACCTTGATTTCATTAGATGCCTTGACATGTTTGTTAAGTGATTTAAGGTTTAGGAGGCAAAGATTGGATCAAGGGAATGAAGAAAGAAAGCATGAAAAGTTGGAGAACTCATGAAGAAATGAAAGAACCGGAAAGCTGTCAAGCCGACCTCTTCGCACTTAAATGACCATAACTTGAGCTACAAAGGTCCAAATGATGCGGTTCCAGTTGGGTTGGAAAGCTAACATCCGGAGCTTCGAAACGATATAAGATTTGCCATAGTTGCATCGTGCATAGGGGCGCGCACGCGCATGGTACGCGGACGCACCCCTATGCGCGATGAAACTATGGCAAATCTTATATCGTTTCGAAGCCCCGAATGTTAGCTTTCTAACCCAACTAAAACCGCATCATTTAGACCTCTGTAGCTCAAGTTATGGTCGTTTAAGTGCGAAGAGGTCGGCTTGACAGCTTTCCGGTTCTTTCATTTCTTCATGAGTTCTCCAACTTTTCATGCTTTCTTTCTTCATTCCCTTGATCCAATCTTTGCCTCCTAAACCTTAAATCACTTAACAAACGTGTCAAGGCATCTAATGGAATCAAGGTGAATTAGATTTAGCTATTTTAAGTCCTAAAAAGCATGTTTTCACTCTTAAGCACAATTAAAGGAGAATATACAAAACCATGCTATTTCAATGGATAAATGTGGGTAAAAGGTCATAAAATCTCTTAAAATCAATACAAGATAAACCGTCAAAACGGGGTTTATCAAATGGTAGGGATTAAGATGCTTCTTCCATAAAAATTGGAAGTAGGTGTAGTATAATCACCAAGCATCCTCCTTGCACCTCCACCATTGTTATTGGGTTCGGCCATGTTTCCTTCTTTTTCAAAATTCTCTGTAAGGTTTTCTCTAGATTGTTGTGCTTTAGCTTCTCTTAATTTCTTCTTCAGAGTCCTTTCAGGTTCAGGATCTGCTTCAACAAGAATGTTCTTGTCCTTGCTCCTGCTCATATGAAAAAGAAGAGAACAGAAAAGAAGAGGAATCCTCTATGTCACAGTATAGAGATTCCTTTATGTGAGTAGAAGAAAAGAAGAATAAGAATGAAGAGGAGAAAAATTCGAACACAGAAGAGAAGAGAGGGAGATAATTTCAAAAATTATTTTTGAAAAAAAAAGGTTAGTGATTTTCGAAAATTAAGAGAAGAAATAAAATTAAAATTAAAATTTGAAACAATTAGTTAATTAAAAGAATTTTGAAAAAGATGAAGGAATTTTCAAAAATTAGAGAGAGAAAAGTAGTTAGGTGGTTTTGAAAAAGATAAGAAACAACCAAAAAGTCAATTAGTTAGTTGAAAAAGAATTGAAAATCAATTTTGAAAAGATAAGAAGTTAGAAAAGATTTTGAAATTGATTTTGAAAAAGATATGAATAAAAGATATTTTGAAAAGATATGATTGAAAAATATATTTTGGAAAAGATTTGATTTTTAAAATTAAAATTTGATTACTTGACTAACAAGAAACTAAAAGATATGATTCTAGAATTTAAAAGTTGAACCTTTCTTAACAAGAAAGTAACAAACTTCAAATTTTTGAATCAATCACATTAATTGTTAGTAAAGTTTTCGAAAATTTGAAATAAAGATAAGAAAAAGATTTTAAAAATCAATTTAAAAAAATTTCGAAAATATAAAAGAAAAATGAAAAAGATTTGATTTTTGAAAAAGATTTTAAAAAGATAAGATTTTTAAAATTGAAATCTTGACTTGACTAACAAGAAACAACTTATTTTAAAAATTTTTGACTAAGTCAACCCAAAGATTTCGAAATTTATGAGAGAAATAAGGGAAAGATATCTTTTGATTTTTTTTGAATTTTTTTTAATGAAGAGAGAGAAAAACACAAATATGACCCAAAACATTAAAATTTTGGATCAAAACCAATGATGCATGCAAGAACACTATGAATGTCAAGATGAACACCAAGAACACTTTGAAGATCAAGATGAACATCAAGACTTATTTTTGAAAATTTTTCAAGAAAAGAAAAACATGCAAGACACCAAACTTAGAAATTTTCAATGCTTAGACACTATGAATGCAAAAATGCATATGAAAAACAACAAAAGACACAAAATAAGAAAATATGAAGATCAAACAAGAAGACTTACCAAGAACAACTTGAAGATCATGAAGAACACCATGCATGAGTTTTCGAAAAATGCACAAATTTTTAAAGACATGCAATTGACACCAAACTTAAAAATTGACACTAGACTCAAACAAGAAACACAAAATATTTTTTATTTTTATGATTTTATAAAAAAAAAGAAGAAAAATTTTTGAAATATTTTTGAAAACTTTTTGAAAAGAAAATTACCTAATCTGAGCAACAAGATGAACCGTCAGTTGTCCAAACTCGAACAATCCCCGGCAACGGCGCCAAAAACTTGGTGCACAAAATTGTGATCATCAACAATGGCGCCAAAAACTTGGTGCTCTCAAACGTGAATCACACTTTGTCACAACTACGCACAACTAACCAGCAAGTGCACTGGGTCGTCCAAGTAATACCTTACGTGAGTAAGGGTCGATCCCACGGAGATTGTTGGTATGAAGCAAGCTATGGTCATCTTGTAAATCTCAGTTAGGCGGATTCAAATGGTTATAATGGTTTTCGAATATAACGATAAATAAAGCATAAAATAGAGATAGAGAAACTTATGTAATTCATTGGTGGAAATTTCAAATAAGCGCATGGAGATACTGTGTTCCTTCTGAATCTCTGCTTTCCTACTGCTTCCATCCAATCATTCTTACTCCCTTCCATGGCAAGCTATATGTTGGGTTTCACCATCGTCAATGGCTACCTCCCGTTCTCTCAGTGAAAATGGTCTAAATGCTCTGTCACAGCGCGGCTAATCATCTGTCGGTTCTCGATCATGTCAAAATAGAATCCAGTGATTCTTTTGCGTCTGTCACTACGCCCAACACTCGCGAGTTTGAAACTCGTCACAGTCATCCCATCTCAGATCCTACTCGGAATACCACAAACAAGGTTTAGACTTTCCAGATCTTAGGAATGGCCGCCAATAATTCTAGCTTATACCATGAAGACTCCGATCTTGCGGAATGGAGGCTAAGAGATACGCGCTCAATCTAAGGTAGAACGGGAGTGGTTGTCAGGCACGCGTTCATAGGTGAGAATGATGATGAGTGTCACAGATCATCATATTCATCATGTTGAAGTGCAGCGGATATCTTAGAATAAGAATAAGCTGAGTTAAATAGAAGAATAATAGTAACATTAATACTCGAGGTACAGCAGAGCTCCACATCTTAATCTATGGTGTATAGAAACTCCACCGTTGAAAATACATAAGTTATGGTCCAGGCATGGCCGAATGGCCATCCCCCGTGAAGGTCTAAAATCTCATACACTGATTAAAGATCCATCAAAAGACTTCGAATACAATAGTAAAAAGTTCTATTTATACTAAACTAGTTACTAGGGTTTACAGAAATAAGTCTAAGTGCAGAAATCCACTTCCGGGGCCCACTTTGGTGTGTGCTTGGGCTGAGCTTGAGCTTTACACATGCAAAGGCTTCTCTTGGGGTTAAACGCCAAGTTGTAACGTGTTTTTGGCGTTTAACTCTGGTTTGTGACATGTTTCTGGCGTTTTACTCTAGAATGCAGCATGGAGCTGGCGTTGAACGCCAGTTTGTGTCATCTAAACTCGAATAAAGTATAGACTATTATATATTGCTGGAAAGCCCTTGATGTCTACTTTCCAACGTAGTTAAGATCGCACCATTTGGAGTTTTGTAGCTCCAGAAAATCCATTTCGAGTGCAAGGAGGTCAGAATCCAACAACATCAACAGTCCTTTGTCAGCCTCCTATCAGATTTTTGCTCAGGTCCCTCAATTTCAGCCAAAAAATACTTGAAATCATAGAAAAATACACAAACTCATAGTAAAGTCCAGAAATGTGAATTTTTCATAAAAACTAATAAAATATCTCTAAAAGTAGCTAGATCCTACTAAAAACTACCTAAAAACAATGCCAAAAAGCGTATAAATTATCCGCTCATCAAGGCTCAACTTTGGTTTGCAAAGGATAATGAAGAGGTTAAGGCCATATGGGTATGTAAGCTTAGTGAAATGAGGCCTCAATCATATAAGTGCATACATACATCAAATAATAGAAATATAGAATCAAGCAAGATATAGATCACAATTTTAGAGAGAACAGCACACACCAAAAATAAAATATTAGTTGATAAAATGCAACCAATCAATTAGGCTCAAAATCTCACTGGTTTTGTGTGTTCGAGCTCTAAACTATGTTCCAAATAAAATTTCTTCAAACAAGTTTAACAAAATTCTAATTCAAATTAGTGAAATGCTATAAAAGTTTCTTGAAAAAAAAATATTACTTCAACCAAGTAGTGGTAAAGTATGCACAAAATCAAACAACATGCAATCAAACATGTAAATACAACAATCAACTATCAGAGGAAATCCCACATTGGTGTTGAGAAGGAACTAACTAACCCGTGGAAGTCGGTATCGACCTCCCCACACTTAAACATTGCACCGTCCTCGGTGCATGCTGAGATGCGCAAGTGGGAGGGTTGCTACAACTGGTGCTATTTCCCTAAAGATTGTGCAACAGGCTTGTTTATTGCTCCAGTTAGAAACTTTTTCTTTGCTTTCTTGGTGGCCATCCTGAAAGAAGAGAAAAAGGAAGGGAAAGAACCCACAAGCAAAGATATGAAAAGAAAGAAAACATATATGGGCTAGTGCCAAATAATAAGGTTCTCAACTACATAGTAGCTACAACATGTAAGTGAGAAAAACAATTGAAGCACAGGGCATGTCAACTAAATAGCAAACAAGTCAAGAAGTACCAAAATAATGTAAGGAATGATGCGACAGTTGAATAAGAACATGTAACACCAATGGTGAAATAGGAAAGTAGAAAAGGAGATAAAAATATGAATAAAAATAAAATGCAATTAAGGAAAGTATGCAGATGCAACATGTAAAAGAGAAGGAAAGAGAATAAGGAGGATAAGGGAGGAGAGAGATTTGAAAGCTGGCGGCGCAATTGACGCGCACGCATATGGCACGCGTACACGAGTGTGGGGAGAAAAGAAAGGGCACGGAGGTGCACAGTGCGCGTACGCATGGGTGGACATGTGTGGAAAAGGACACGCACGCATTAGGGACGCGTACGTGTCGGTAATTTTGTGCCTCGAGCACAGTACCAGCCCCAGTCCAGCATAACTCTCGGGTAAAACAAGGTTTTATGCCAATTTCCCCAACCACGCGGACGCGCCAAGGGCGCGGATGCGTGAGTCGCCAAAAGTGGAAACGGAGCACACGCGTACAGTACGCGTGCACATGGACGGGATTGTGCCTAAGGCACGTTTCTCGCTCAGCTCCCGCGCTACTCTCTATTCAATCTAACCCCTTTCGCATCCACAATGGGCGTGGATGCGCACTAGGCACTGGCGCGTCGATCCCCTCTTTTTTTTTAAATGCAGAATGCATGTGAAGATGCAGAATGAATGAATGAATGAACACTAATAAAAATAAAACAAAATAAAACTAAGAATGAAAAGGAACGATCATACCATGGTGGGTTGTCTCCCACCTAGCACTTTTAGTTAAAGTCCTTAAGTTGGACATTTGGTGAGCTCCTTGTCATGGTGGCTTGTGCTTGAACTCGTCCAGGAATCCCCACTAATGTTTGTAATTCCATTAGACTCCGGGGTCCCAAACTAGGCGCATAAACCCTTCAAGAAAGTTAAAGCAAGTGACAAGTCCCCAAGAGTGTTGATTGTTGGAATGAATTCCGGGGTCCCAAACTTTGCTTTTGCACCCGTCTTCTTGTTGATCATTATTGTTCCAACTAGGTGGCAAGCAATTTGAATTCTCACTAAGGCATCCAAACAACTTCCTAAACCCATTCAATCGAGCTCTACACCAATCCTTGCACTTCAAATTGGAGCACGTAACCATATTAAACCTTGCATGACAACTCCAACCACTAACCAGCTTCCTCTTACTCTTAACGCCACAAAGAGCTCTAAGTTGACCATCCGTCTCCAGTAGCCCATATTCAAGTGGAAAAGTAAAGGTTAAGGATAAGAATTTTATCCACTTGCATGTTGTATTGGATGGTAAAGGCCTTGGGAGAGGTGTTTCCAATGATATTGCAAGCTCCACTCCCTTGTTCTCTTCCTTGAATTCTTCCACCTCTTTGCAAGCTTCTTCAATATCAATCTCTTCCTCTTGGTAGCTTTCTTCCAATTCAATCTCTTCTTCATTGCTTACCAAGGGCATAGGGGGTTGTGCTTCTTCTTCATTAATCTCCATCGCTTTATTAACTTCTTCAAAGTCTTCAACCATGATATGCCTCGAAAGTTGTACACCCTCCTCAACATCAACCTCAGACACCTTGGAAGGAAGCTCTATGACTGGACTTTCTCATGGAGGTTCCGCATCTCCCAGGTCTTCAACCACTTCCTCCTCTTCAATACTTACTGCTTCGTCCAGTTGCTTTAGTATAAAATCATACTCCTCCTTAATGATTTCCTTTCCATGACAACTTTCTTCAGCTACCCCTTCATCTTCAAGGGTCTCTCCTACCTCCATATTTTGGGCCTCCTCTTGCTCCTCTGGAAATAAAGCCGCGTGTAACCGATCCATTGCGATCCTAAGGCGATCCTTTCTCTCTTGTTCCATGTCACTAGTATAATTGGAATCGTGTTGCTCTTGGGTTGATGGATATCAGTATTTTTGCACAAAGGGTGGTGGTACAGTGAAGCTTGAGGGTTGAATATTAGAGGTAGAGGGTTGGTCTATGCGGGATATAAGATTTTGGAATTTAGAGGTGAGACCAATGAGAGATGTAAGTGTGTTCTCCATGGAGGTTTGGGGTGGATAGGAGGGTTCATTTATTGGGAGAATGGGCTCATAACACGGAGGTGGTTCCTCTTGATAAGGATATAGAGATGGTGTATATTGAGGTGGTGGTTCTATGTTGGTATGGTGGATAAGGGTTAGGCTCATATAAAGGTGAATGGTGAAAAGGGCCTTGTGAGTAGGGTTGAGGGCTATGTTGAGGAGGGGGTCTATAGGCATATGGTGGTGGTTATTGATAATCAAAAGGGTGTTCACCATAGCCATTATCTTGGTATGCCTCTTGGAAGGGCTCTTGGTTATAGTATGTTGGTGGAGGTTGTTACCAAGAGGGTTGATTAAATCCTTGTGACTCCTCCCATCTTTGGTTGTCCCAACCTTGATGCATGTTCTCATTGTAGCTTCTATTTCCTGCAACATAATTTGAACCAAACTCATAGCCAAAGGGTTGAGAATTCATAGTAGCAAATAAAAACAAAAACTAATAAAAATAAGCAACAAATTTCAAAAAACCAACAAATAAGCAAAAGCAAATATTTACAATAACCAATAATAAGGCACACGTTTGTGATTCCCCGGCAACGGCGCCATTTTGACGAACGGATTTTTGCTAGTAAAGAATTCACAAAAATAATCACGTTGCTAGTATAGTTTCTAAATAAACAAGAATCCTTTCGTACAAAAACTTGTTTGTCACTAAAGCAAACCCAATAAAAATAAACCGAAGTATTTAAACCTTGGGTCATCTCTCAAGGAATTGCAGGGAGGTGTGTTATTATTGGTTATGGGTTTTTCCAAGAATTTTTAGAGTGAAGAATGATAAAATAATTAAGTCTAAATTAAAGCAATAAAAATAAATGAGAGGTTTATGTAATTAATTTAAAAAGCCTTGACTAGGAGAAGATTAATTGGAAGTTCTATCCTTGTTGGATTTCCCAAGATTATTAATAATAGGTTATTTTTTCTACTTGGTTAACCCTCAACGAATGAAGGAAAGTCAAGTTATGAGCCTACTTCTATTCACAAGTCATAATCCTCTCCCTTGGGAAGGATTAGCGTTGCAACTAGAGAGCTAGCCAACAAACTCTAATTATTATTTAACTCTGGAGTCTTCCAACTCAAGGGTCTCCAAATATTAATCAACTCCAAAGTCAAGTTGAGATCTACCTGGTTAACATGAATGCCATTTTCATAAATAATAAAAGAGGTGAAAAGGAACATGGCAATTAAAATTAAATGGAAGCAATTAAACAAATAATAAGATTAAATGGAAAGATACTCTTTGCATTAATAAATTAAAGGAACATTGAACCTGGAATTGGGAAGAATTTGAAAGAAGAAATCCTAAATCCTAAATCCTAAAACCTAAAATTGTGTGAATGAAAGTTGAATGAATGATTCTGCTCCACTTCCAGCCTCAAATCTATGTTTTCTGGGCCAAAACCTGAGTCAAAAACAGCCTAGAAATTGCTGGGATACGTACAGGTCACGGCTCATGTGCGCGTACGCGTCATGTGCGCGTACGCGCCGTTTGTCTGCGCACCATCCACATGTGCGCGTGCTTTGCACGTGTGCATCGCCTAACAGTAAGGCAACTATGGCAAATTATATATTTTTGCGAAGCCCCAGATGTTAGCTTTTCAACACAACTAGAAACGTCTCATTTGGACCTCTGTAGCTCAAGTTATGATCGATTGAGTGCGAAGAGGATAGGCTGACAGCTTTAGCAATTCCTTCAATTTCTTGTATTCCTTCCTCCTTTGCATGCTTCTTTTCCATCCTCTTTGCCATTCCTGCCCTGTAATCCCTGAAAACACGTAACACACATATCACGGCATCGAATGGTAATAAGAGATGATTAAAGTTAGCTAAATTAAGACCAAATAAGCATGTTTTCAATCATAGCACAAAATCAAGAAGGAAAATGTAAAACATGCAATTTACATGAATAAGTGTGAGAATAGTAGATAAAATCCACTCAATTAAGTACAAGATGTACCACGAAATAGTGGTTCATCAACTATCCCAATCTGAGATACATGATAAAAACCAGTTAATCGTAAATGCTTCTTCACCCTATCATTGTACCGATTCAGAGGGACTGGGTAATCACATGTCAACATTCTTAAACTCTACAAAAACATAAATTAACATTTACTAATTTACTACTAGAGCAACTAAAATATCAAACTCGTGCTAAACTTTTTCCTAATTACAACATTTAGTAGTTACCATGTACTAACCCATCAATTTATTAATTCTCAATAGTAAAAAATCTGCACAACTAACTCAACAACATATTAATTGAAACCACACAACTATCATAAATTATCTTACTAAATCCAACTAAAACAAATAATTCTAACTTTTAAATTTACTTAATAATCGTAAAAATTATTCATAACTAACCATTAACAATAACAACTAATACATAATTCCAATTCTTATTAAACTAATAATGCTCTTATTTAATTAACAATTCTAGATAAAAAATGTTATAATATCTAAAATTATAATCTCTAAAATTAATTATAAAATTTAATTAACTAATTATAACTTTAAAAATTATTACAAAAAATATTCTAACTACATTTAAACAAATATTCTGACTATTATTTTTACATATATTCCTAAATTTTTTAAAAAAATAATAATCATTCTATTTATATTCCTAAATTCAATTTCTAACAATAATAATAATAATAATAATTAACTTCCTAACAATAATAATTATAATTATAAAAAACTAAAAAAAATTTCAAAAAAAAATATAATCAGGTAAAAATAATAATAATCATTTATATTCCTAAATTCAATTCTAACAACAATAATAATAATTAACTTCCTAACAATAACAATTATAATTATAAAATATTAAAAAATTTCTAAAAAACATAACGTAATCACATAAAAATAATAAACATTCCTATTCAAGTTCTAACAACAATAATAATAATTAACTTTCTAACAATAATAATAATTTTAATTATAAAATATTAAAAGAATTTAAAAAAACTTACATAATCAGGTAAAAATGATAATAATTCCTAAATTCAATTTCTAACCAAAACAATAATAATTAACTTCCTAATAATAATAATCATAATTATAAAATATTAAAAAATAAAAAAAACTTACATAGATGACTGAAATAATGTATAATATGAAATTTAGGACTATCAACATCTCTAATTTTTTTTTTTGGCATTTTAAGTTTTCTTCCACCATGCAAACCAAGAATTAGTGGAGAAAGGAAGAAGAAGAAGTAGTGGTTGTTCTTTAATGAAAAGATGAAAGTGAAAACGAATGGTAGGTGTGGGTTCAGCATAATGCTTTACACTTTATTTATGTGTTGTTTGAATGAATAAAAAATTGATAGAAAAAATGAAAAAAAAAACTTTTATTATTTAGATAAAAAAATTATAATAATATAAAATTACATTAATATATTTATCATAAAATAAAATATAAATATTTTATTTATTCATATTTTATTACATTTTATAAATATTATAAAATATTATAATTTTATATATTTAATTTAAATTATTTATCTAATACATATTTTTTTTTTTTTTTTGGTGTCTAAACAAGGAAAGAAACAAAGCAAAAACTATCCTAAATCCGAGCGGATGATTCGTTGAAGATCAACACAAGGCTCAGACCAAATAACATGATTAGAGTTATTCTTGGCACTATATTTAGCCATCCAATCCGCAGCTCTATTTGCTTCTCGGGACACCCATTCAACGTGAACAAGCCAAGGACGAGATAAAAGCTCCTGAATCTTGTGAACCAAATCTGTTACTTCAGATGAATACCCACTTGTAAGCTCATGCATGATGGGTAAATTATTTTATATATTTAATTTAAATTATTTATCTAATACATATAATATTTAAATATAAATTTCTATTATAATAATATATTAAAACTAAATTTATATTAATAATTGTTAATAATAATATAACTAAAGTAGTATTGAAAATACAAAAAATATAGCATTTTTTTTCTTTTGCTTGTGATGGAAAAAAAAATTTAGTAGGACCCACACTTTCTTTCCTATTTTCTTTGATAACTAAACAAAAGAAAATATCATTTTTCATTATTTTTTTTTTCATTCATTTTCTTTCCACTCATTTTCTCTCCAACTAAACATAGTGTTAGTGCTCTTGAATTTCAATCTAAAAATCTTTTGGTCAAAAACAGACATTCTGAAGACTTCTTTAAAAGTTCTTAAGACCCTTTAGGATGACATGTCATAGTAAATTTTAGAAGATTATATTTAACGGTGTTTATATAGTTTTTTAAAATATTTGAGAATATTTTAGATGGTTCCAAAATGTTCTAGAATGTCTTAAAAATTCCGGAATACCCTAGAAGGTTCTAAAAGACTCTGAAAAATTATAAAGTATTTTAAAATAGTGTGAATGTATATAGAAGTATAAAGAGTAATATGGAATAATCTAGAAGTATTTAGAAAGTTGTGGCAGGATAAATATTTGTAGTAAATGTTCTAGCTGATCAATCTGGACCGTTGATTAGATTTAATTTTAATCATCCATTAAGGAGGTGGATAACTTTAAAACAAGGGGTGAGAATTAGAATTTGAGTATGGAAATCATTTGTAACAAATACTTGAGTAATAAAGTGTTATTTTTACCAAAGTTTTATTTTTTTTTTGTGTTCTCTTATGTTCTTAATTTTTTTGCTAAATATTGAGAATTAGACTGATTTGACCTTTAACTCAAAATATTGACCAATATGATAATATTAGAATGTGTCTGTGACTGTGACAAACGGTTAAAACTCTGCTTTAGTCTCCCACCAACAAGACTAAGAGAAATATTTTATTTTATCTTTTCTATTGATTTGGTCTTCAACTTTTTTAAATTCCCTGCTGAACCAAAAAAAGAAAATAGTTTCGCCCATCTCATTACAGATGGACGTTGGCCTCCCTTTCATCATCGCTTCATTGCAAGACAGTTCCTCTAATATGTCGACACTTTATTTGACTAATTTGTTTATATAAATCACATTGACGTTGAATGTGAGTTCAATCATTCCGAGTCCTCGTGGCTTCTCTTTCTTTGATTCATTAAGTTCGGTTTCACTCGTTGTTCATGTTATTTAACTCCAAAAAGTGTTCAAAACTTGTTTCGATTATATTTTATCTATTTCAATATCAGTCATGCAAATATTCCTTTTCAATTTCATTGCAGAGTGGTTACGAAATTAAGGTTAAAAAAAAGTTGTTTTCAATTTTATAACCACTGAGTATAAATTTGAATTTTTTTTTTTTAGAATTCTATTAGGTACACAATAAGAAGTGCGAATAACATGAATAATGAGCTGCACTTTAGGCCTACTAAAATAAAAAAAATTCTACTTCATTTATCCACCACAATTCTAGTCTCTCATCTTTTATATTTCTCTTCTTTTACCGCAGTCGCTTCGCTCCCTCTTTCCTGTCACCCTGTCACCAACGCACTTCATCGCCTGAAGAAGCAACACGCCGCACTGCCGCTGCACCTTCTTCTCTCATGCGTCGCGATCCATGCTCTCGATGTTGCCGTTGCACCTTCTTCTCCCATACGTCGCGCCACCCCTGTTCTCACTGCAAGCGACGCTGTCGCTGTGCACCTTCTTCTCCCCTTTGTGACGTCACATCGTCGTCGAGTTAGAGTCCTTGTTCTGCCGTTGCTCCAACGTTGCACCTCTTCTCTTGCTTTCACGTCGTTGCGTCGTGTCTTCGCCACTTCTATCGCATGCCACTTTGTTTCGTTCACCCAAATAGTATGACCCAAATAAACATCTACATTTTAGTGAAAAGAACCATTCGCATACATAATAAAATGAACATCCATGTGTATGCAGAATCAAACAAATCAAGTAAAATCTCAATGGTATACCAAATAAACATCTACTTTAGAATGAAAAAACTTTCTGCGTAAAATAAACATCCAATTTAGTTGATAAGAAACAAGTAACGAAACAGCAGCTGCGGAAGACACCGAGATCGCAATACAACAGCGACGACGGTAGCACAGAATTACGAGAGAGCGGTAATGATTCAAAAATAAAAAAAAATTATAATTATAATTAAACCTAATTAATTTAAAATTTAATTTTTAAAATTAAAATTAACTTTTTTTAACCTATTATTTAAATTGTTTACCTATACTTTCTTTTTTTTAATTTCACTAGCATGACTTATGAAATTGAACTGCCTCCGAATTTGGAATATAATGCACAAAAATATAATGCTTTTTACAATAATTTAAAATGAAAAATAATGAATTTTTTATTTAAATAAAATAACCTTGTTAAAATACTTGTTAATGTTACTTATGGTAAAAAGTTTTTCTTATTTTTATATTTTTTCTATATAACAAATGCTTCAAGTACTTAAAATTTTATACATTTAACAGTTTCACGGGTAGTTAAACTCTTAAATTGGTGTTAATTAAGATGAATTTTGCTGGATGTCGTTTTTACTTGTTTTTTCTTTTGTTATAGCCCAACTGTGTTTGATAAACTCTGGTGGGAGGGTAAGAAGGAGGATTATTATCAACTAAGTGTATACTAATGTATCCAATCAAGAAGTATATAATTATTATAACTGTTCTGAATTTGTTACTCGAAGTGTTATTAGAGATTGAATCTAAGATGATGGTAGTTCAAGCTTTTAGATACATGTAAAGGACTTTGATGTTAAAGTCAACAAGTATTTCAGTAAAGTGAGATGATATTTAAGGTGATGAAGGTATAATTGACTGTTTCAAAGTTGAGAAAAGGAACTTTTGCAAATGGTAAATAATTTTCTTCTTATATGAGCAGTTATTTCATGATGAGAAATTATTTTTCTTGCAGGCAGTGAACCGACGTAGTGGGAGTAGGAGTGGTAAAATGGGTTGAGCCCGTCGGGTCGATCTACTAAACCCGTTAAAAAGGACGGATCGGGCTAAAATTTGGAGTCCGTCAAATTAAAAAAATTCGCCAAACTCATACTGCCAAAATGGCAGGTTTTGACGGAGTGGGCGGACCGGTCTGTCGGGCCGAAGACTTTTATTTTTTTTTATTAAATAAAAGAGTGATTACTATTATAAAATTAATAATTATAGAATTTTTAAACATTTTTTCATTTTTTGTTTTTATTCATCTTTTAGTTATTAACTTTATTTATTTTATTTCACAATTTCGTATATATGCTCAAATTATGTGACTTATTTTTTAAAATAAAGATGATTCTATTGACAAATATTATTTTAAAGTTAAAAATTTTTAAAAAATTAGTAAAAAATTATATTATAATTTGACTATTTTTTTATTTGTATTTGATTTTTTAATTATTATTTTTTGGTTAATTTTAGTGAATTTTATTTTTCAAAAAAAAAAGGAGTCAATTGGACTAGCCCATCAACCCGCTAATCCGCCATAAAGCGGAGCAAGCTAGCATTTTAATTGGTGAGGTAGGCCGATCCGTCCCGTTTATGGGACGGGTCTAGACGGAGAGAGGCGAGTTGGGGCGGACCGGCCCACTTTGTCGCCCTTAAGTGGGAGCCTGGAAGAAACTTCTAACTTGTTCCCCAAATCAGATCGGGTTTTGGGTCAAGAAACTCACAAAGTACCCGCCTCACATATTAGGCCAATAGGCCAGGTCAGTTTAGCTTGTTATTGGGCTTCTTAAACTACTAGGGTTCTGTAGGAATAATAACCTAACCACGCAGCCGAGGCTTGGGTCAGATGGCAACTTTGTTTGCCTCCCATTGAGCTGCACTGGGTTCAAATCTTCGTGAAGGAATATTGAACCATTTGTGTGTACTCCCATATAGTGTGTGTGAGTGGGTTGTGTGAGTGTGTAATGCATGGGTGTAATGTCTAGGATTGGAGGCTATCCAATCCACGTGACCAAAAAAAAAAAAAACCTAACCACAATAGTACAAGAGATTAGATCCTCTCAATTTTTTTTAATAATTGAGAGAGTAAAGTGTAATCTCTCATTGTTAATTTTGTAGGTGGGACCAAAAATAAATATGAAAGAGAGAACAATAAAAAGTTAGAGATTATACTTTAAACCCTCAATTTTTTTTAACAATTGAGATAATCTATTTTCAATAGTACACCAAAAAAAAAACCTAACCACGATATTAATATAAGTGGGATAATTCACACCAATAAAAATAAAAGTTGGATAATTGGTAGTATTTTTTTTATGTGATAATTTATTTGAATAGTTGTACATTTTACTTTATTTTAGTGATTAGATAAATATTTATGATAATATAGCTTATTTTATAGCCAATTCCCATACTGGAAAATCTGAGTATCTATAATATGTAATTTTATAAGGTATTTTAAAATATTTCCCATAATTCTAAGTAATGGTAAATTGATTGAATATGTATTATGCAAATATATTTTATATTTTAATCATTTAGCTTTTCTTGTGAATTTTACTGATAAATTATCTTAATTTTTTTTTTCAAAATTAGAAGTGAAACTCGAAACCAAAATCTATAAATTTAAACTATAGTTCGTTGGCCAATGTTAACATGTCCTCCTTGCATTATATGTAGGAATTCTTGTGAACAAAGTTTGGTTCATTTACAAAATACAATAGAGTAAGTTCATGGATCTAGTATTTTGCATCTCGCACAAAGTTTTAATTTATTCACCAAATTATTTATATAATTTCATCACGACAATGGAGGGACAAATACAGAGGGTGCCCAAGGATTTGCCTATTAGCAAGTCCAAGTATTCTACAAGTGCAATACTAGCTCAAAAAATTTGTACCCAATGTTTTAATGTCTAACCTCCCCAAATTGAAGTGAAGGGAATGAAATTAAAGGAAACCAACAACACTAAAATTGTATAATAGAATCAACGAGGTCTTGTAGAGGTGCCAGTTCTGCTTTGTCAATCAAGCGAAATTCCTGCAAAACATAAGAAAACAAATCAGCTAATAATTTCATAATGAAATTAAGATGATGATGCCATTTATATGTTACAAATCCAAAAGTGTACATGGCACTACTTGAACATATAATCATCACTACACATTATTAAGTTGACATGTTACGAATTCAGTGTAAAACAATTTTCACATGTAATCAATTAGTCACGTCAGTAAAAATAATTATTTTTATATTAAATCATGCAAATAATCATTTATAAAAACGAATATAATTATATGACTATATAAAATATTTAATACTATCAGTACATCAAAATTAAACTCGTATATAATATATGTATTTGCAATAAATGTAGATTTCTTTTAGCTATTGCCATCAAGAGATTCTGTTAAGCGATGACGTGAATATTGACATGTCAAGATGTGGTATTATGCCATCATTTAGCTAAACAAATCAGCAAATACTAAAATATATTATTTTTAAATTTTACTAGAACAAAATAAAAAATAATAATAAATAAAAATGTCTATTTTATTGGTACTAGAGCTATTTATTAACCCTTCATAATACTACTTACCCAAGTAAATAAGACAAAATGCTTGAAGCAAGTATTAAGATGAGCTTCTTCCTTCAAACTAACAATCTTCTGAAAATGTGAGTGATAGATGTGAGCATATACACGGAACAACCTTTTGAAAATTGTCTTGACAACCTCCTTGAAATTGGGTGGAAAAGGAGCCCCTACAACAACAATTAATGTAGTAATCAAGTAAAACATTGCTACAATAATGTATATAATTAAAAATGATTGTCCAAAAAGCTTAGCTAAAAGGCTATCTGCCTTTATCAATATCTAAAACATACCTAACTTTTGAGGGAAAATCGTTTCATCATCAAGTTGAGATTCAATCCAATCCATCAAATACTCGACATATTTTGGTGCAGATACCTCTATTGGTTTCTTGATGGTAACACCATCAGCCCATCTATACTCGTACCTGCAGAATTTGTTCCATTAAGTACTTGTCATATATATTCTTATATTTCTCTGCCTTAGAGATAATAGCTAAACACAGCCACCCAGTGACTTGCAAATGCATCTTATGTTGTGCATAAAATAAATTTTGCATATCTCATACTTCAAATTTTTTTTTTCTATTTTCCACTCCATAATCATCACTTACTAAAACCTCTGTTATCTTCTAAAGAAATCATGCGCATTATACGATATTTTTAGATGTGCTAGCCCAAACCTACACTATAACTCAGTGCTCACTTTTGTTCTTGTGAACAGGAGAAAAATTCATTTTGAAAAACAAAACCTAATTGCTATATAATATTCAAAGAAAACCCACCACAAGGGAAAACCATATAGTAGCCTGCCAATCTAATCAAACTACAACTTAACTATGGAATTAAAAGTAAAAAGTTGGTACATAAATCAAAGCTTACTTTGGTCCTGCACTCATTGTTGGACAGTTGCTTGCCGTGCAGAACTCTGTTAGTGTACCAAATAGAATATTCACTTGATTAAAGAAGTCCACGGCTGAAAAAAAAATTTACACGAACGAAAATGAAATTCTTAATTTGCCTTTATGGAGAATGGAAAATTACATGAAAAAAATTACATGCTCACAGATTATGCATTAGAGTACTGGTTTTACTCTTGTTGATTTTTCCCTTGCAAGTTTAACATTTAAGAATTCTTTTAACAAAACATGACTTGTATGAGCTTAAGTAGTATGTCAAGCTTTTATTGAATTTTTTATTTTTATTTTTTCTTTTGCCTTACATTTTGTATGATCATTTTTTATGTGCTGTTATAACATTTGCTAGAAATAGAGTATGTTCTTACTGTTTACAGCTAGCCATTCGTTAAAATCTTCACCGGGAGGCAGCTTAACAGCTTCCCTCAAGTTCCCACTACCCAATGTAGCATCGATGTGTTTTTGAAGTTGAGCACCCTTCATTCATTTCATACACGAAATGCTTAATTAGTTTAAAGCTCAACCTATCAACAATTATGACCATAAAGAATCCAGCAATTATAAGAAGTAAAAGCACCTACCTTACTTCCGGATGGAGCACTCTTCTTTGGACGAAATGTTTTTTGGTTTCTGCATGGATATGATTAAAAGTCTGGTTAGTTATTGTTGTTATCGTTATATAAGATGAAGTTTAGTTATACTTAAGCAAAAGTTAATTGTAACAAAAGAAAATATAGACAATAATATGAGCTAAAAGAAATTAATTCATATTTCTCAAGGAAAGGGGAAAAAAAGTGGTAGGACAATATATCATTTTTATTTTGTACTTTTGTAGTTGCAAAACCTGGTACTTGGAATTTTGAAATGGTTATTGTTAGATGTGGCTTCCAATCAACATCACATGAATATATGTTGTTGATTAGAAGAATGGTTTATGTGTCCTGTGTTACAATTTTTTTAATATATAAATTAAAAAACTTTGTTAAGATATATATATCATGAATAATGTCTATACAATAGCAACAATGTCACTTTTCAATGTCATTCGTGGACACCTTTTTAGCAACTCACTTTTCAATGTCTATACAACAACCCCTTAGCTAAGAATACACTATAAATAATGAAACTATCCACTAAATAACAGTTTTCAACCCACAAATTGTATTATTATTGCCACAACTTAACTGTTTTTTTTTTAACTGTATCTTCCAACTCAATTGGCTAAAAACTAATCCGTCATAAATCTGAGTTCTATTTAAGGGTTTGTCGTGTCAATGAGTTGTTGTATGCACAAGACGGGATTCGAATCTCTAATACTTACTTAAATAGACTAATGAACTAATCACTAAACAAACCCAAATTGGTTTATTAGCACAACATAACCAGATAGCAACATCACTACATGTTTTTATTTTGTTGACTTACGTCACTACATGTTTAAATAACAATTAACACAATTCAGTTACCTAAATTTTCAATATTTATAAATCCCCATTACAACTTCACAGCAACAATCAAGAAAAAAAAACAAGAAAACAATTGGCTACGTGAACCAAACAACATCACAAATTATAATGAAAAAAAAAAAAGAATTCAAATTGCTTGCTTTAACACAAGCAATTATCAAAGGGGATCTAGAATCAAATAAAAGGGATACAATTTATACAATCCATAGAACTTCAAAAAAAAAAAAAAGGTTCAAAAAATCAAATTGAAACTACCAAGTTTATCCATATAAAAGTGCATAAAACATAAATTATACATTTCAAACATTTAAAAAAGGACAGAAAAATAAACTCATAGTCTACAGAAGAATGAAGCCAATACCTGCTTCCAAGGCCGAAGAGACTCATGGTGCCTAAATCCGAAGTGTGTCTCTTTTTTTAAGATCCAAATTCGGATGGCACCTTCTCCTTCTCGTCCTTTTGTCAAATCAGAAAAACCAAAAGAATTAAAGAACACATCGTAATGAGTTTCTTTATACATTTATATATGAAGAGAAAGAGATAAAGACGCCAAGAAAAGGAAAATTGAGACAGAAATAGAGACTTAAAATGCTTGAACGCTCTATTGCCAGTCTGTCATCTCCCCGTTTTTCTCTCTCTTATCTAGCAATATAGAGAAAGAGGCGCCAACAAACATTGCATTTTTGTCATCTTCAAATTTTCTTATTAGTCTCGTTGTGATATCCTCCTCCTCCGCTCTCTCTCTCTCTCAATTTTCTAAATTCTCTGATATATATTCTTTATCATATTCTCTTGTTAAAATAAAATTCACAGAAGATTTATTTGAGAAAATAAATTATTTTAATGTCTACTTTTTAATAAATAGTTATATGAAATCAAACAGTACATTGTTTTTGTTGTGATAAGAATGGGTTATCACATCTTATGTGGATGCCCATTTTCCATAAGATAGAGTTTCCCAAAGATAATTTGAAAAAGAGAAGCCTTGCACATGTATAAATAAGAGCATAGGCTGAGGCCTTTGAACACACAAAAGTAATAAAATAATTCTCTCTCTCTTTTATGTTGTAATACTTATTCCTCTCTTTTTTATATTTCTTTATTTTATATTTGTTACTTCTTATTTATTTATTTATTTAGTTATTTTATAACACGTTATCAGCACGAAGCTCTAACGAAATTTTAGAAAGACTTCAGGTAACAAGTTTTTATTATGCGAATCTCTTTCATCTTGAATATAATACTTTTGATATATCTGTAAATAATTATTTATTATGGATACTAGATATTAAAAACTATCTTGATTCAATGGATCTTGGAGATACCATTAAGGTTGAAAATAATACATCCCAGAAGGATATAGCCAAAGCCATAATTCTCTTTCATCGTCATCTTGAAGTATGATTGAAAAATGAATATCCCACATTAAAAGATCTTGCAGATCTGTGGAAAGACCTTTAAGAAAGGTACAATCATGTGATACTTCCTCAAGCCCGATATGTTAGAGAAAATTTTCTCGACCTTCCATGTCTCGAATGTGCTCCTGCAGCAGCAGTATCGAGAAAAAGAAATTAAAAAGTATTTTGAATTAATTTCTTGCTTTCTTGTTGCTGAATGCAACAATGAGTTACTTTTGATAAATCATGAAGCGCGTCCAGTTGGCGCCACCCCATTTCCTGAAGTAAATGCGGCAAATTATAACCCCCAGAAGAGGTAAATGGCAAGATTTTGATGACAAGAAAAATTATGGAAGGAAAATGAATTATGTTCACAAGAAATGATCTCACCAGAAGTGGGATAAAGAAAGAAATAATGGGCAAAGTATATCAATTGAGGATTAATGCTTCCGTTGTGGTGGAAAGGCCATTGGTCACGTACCTGTCGTACCCCAAGGCACCTAGTTGATCTTTATCAAGCATCTTTGAAAAGGGATGACAAAGAAAAGGAAACAAATTTTGTTTCAAATGATGAAAATTTCACCACTCATTATGATGTATCTAATTTCTTTAAGGATTCTGAAGGAGATATTGGCTATTTGATCAATGATGGAATAATTTGATATATGTATGTGTTTGTTAAGTATTCATGTGAATAATTTTACTGTGCATGTACTTTTACTCATTTTATTATTATTATTATTTGTTTTTGAAGAAAAATGGTAAGGATATATTCTGAAGATATTTGCCTTGCGGATAGTGCAAGTTCGCACACTATTCTTAAAAGTGATATATATTTTACCCATCTTGTGCCAAAAGAAGAGTATGTTAATACTATTATTGGCTCAGGCAATGTGATTGAAGGCTCCGGAAGAGCTATAATTTTGTTTCCTGGAGGAACAAAATTTATAATAAATAATGCACTATTATCTATCAAGTCTTTGAGGAACTTGTTGAGTTTCAAAGATATTCGCCGAAATGGATATCATGTTGAGACAATGAATGAGGAAAATCATGAGTATTTATGTATCACAACTCATGATTCAAATAAGAAAGTTATATTAGAAAAGTTGCCCTCACTTTCATCTGGGTTGTATTATACCAAGATTAGTGCAATTGAATCACATGCTACTGTAAACCAGAAGTTTACTAGCCCAAATGAATTCATAACTTGGCACGATAGATTGGGTCATCCGGGAACAACCATGATGAGGAGAATTATTGAAAACTCTCATGGACATTCACTAAAGAACCAGAAGATTCTTAAATCTAGTGAATTTTGTTGTGCTGCATGTTCTCAGGGAAAGTTAATTTTAAGGCCATCACCAGTAAAGATTGGATTTGAGTCCCCTGAATTCCTAGAAAGGATTCAAGGTGATATATGTGGACCTATTCATCCACCATGTGGATATTTTAGATATTTTATGGTCCTAATAGACGCATCTTCGAGATGGTCACATGTGTGCTTATTATCTTCTCGCAACCTGGCGTTTGCGAGATTACTGGCTCAAATTATTCGATTAAAAGCACAATTTTCAGAAAATCCAATCAAAACAATTCGTCTTGATAATGCTGGTGAATTTACTTCCCAAGCATTTGATGCTTATTGTATGGCTAATGGAATAAATGTTGAACATCCAGTAGCTTATGTTCACACACAAAATGGGTTAGCAGAATCACTTATTAAACGCCTCCAATTGATTGCTAGACCCTTACTTATGAGAACAAATCTCCTAACTTCGGTTTGGGTGCATGCTATTTTACATGCCGCAGCACTTATTCGTTTGAGGCCAACGAGTTACCATCGGTTCTCTCCTATGCAATTAGCTTTTGGCCAGCAGTCAAATGTCTCCCATTTAAGAATATTTGGGCGTGCGATATATGTTTCCATTGCACCACCTAATCGTACCAAAATGGGACTCCAAAGAAAATTGGGGATATATGTTGGATATAATTCTCCCTCTATAGTGAGGTATCTTGAGATACAAACGGGAGATGTATTTAAAGCCCGGTTTGCGGATTGTCATTTTGATGAATCAAAATTTCCAACATTAGGGGGAGAGAATAAGCTTCCTGAAAAGGAACTTAATTGGAATGCATCATCGTTGATGCATTTAGATCCTCGATCAGCGCAATGTGAACTAGAAGTTCAAAAGATTATACATTTGCAAAGAATAGCAAATGAATTGCCTGATGCACTTTCCGATACAAAGAGGATAACCAAATCTTATATACCAGTGAAAAATGCCCCAATTCGAATTGATGTCCCAGTAGGACAAGTAGCCACTGAAGCAAATTCACGCCAGAAGCGTGGCAGGGCGGAAAATGCCCCAATTCGAATTGATGTCCCAGTAGGACAAATAGCCACTGAAGCAAATACACGCCAAAAGCGTGGCAGGCCTGTCGGTTCCAAAGATAAAAATCCTCGAAAGAGAAAAGAGGTAAATATTCCTGTTGAAAAAGACATAGTAAAGACACCTGCAGTTGTCCAAAATTCTGATATAACGCCAGAAGACGTTCAGGTACTTGAAAATTGTGAAAATGATGAGATCTCGATAAATTATGTCTTTACAGGAGAGAAATGGGACCGAAATAAGATAATTGTCAATGAAATATTTGCATATAATGTGGCATTGAATATCATGCATGAAAGTAAGGATCTTGAGCCAAGATCAGTCGAAGAATGTCGACAAAGGAATGATTGGCCAAAATGGAAAGAAGCCATGAAGGCTGAATTAGACTCACTTGCAAAACGTGAAGTCTTTAGACCTGTAGTCCGTACACCAGAAGATGTAAAACCTATTGGATACAAATGGGTATTTGTGAGAAAACGAAATGAAAAAAAATGAAGTTGTGCGCTACAAAGCCCGACTTGTGGCACAAGGTTTTTCACAAAGGCCCGGTATAGATTATGAAGAAACGTATTCCCCCGTAGTGGATGCGATAACATTGTGTTATTTGGTCAGCTTATCTGCATATCATAAACTGCATATGCATTTAATGGATGTGGTAACAGCCTATTTGTACGGCTCATTAGATCGGGATATCTATATGAAAGTCCCTGAAGGACTAAAGATATCTAAACCATCCAGTGAATATTCGCAAGGGTTATACTCAGTCAAATTGCAAAGGTCTTTATATGGTCTAAAGCAATCTGGACGAATGTGGTATAATCGTCTTACTGAGTATCTGGCCAAAAACGGATTCAAGAATGATGATATCTCCCCATGTGTTTTCATAAAGAAAACTACATCTGGGTTCATTATAATTGCTGTGTACGTTGATGATTTAAATATCATTGGGACTCCTGAAGAGATTCCAACAATTATAAAAACTCTAAAAGAAGAGTTTGAGATGAAAGATCTTAGAAGAACTAAATTTTGTCTCGACCTGCAGATCGAGCATATAAAAAATGGGATCTTTATTCATCAAACAACATACACAGAGAAGATCTTGAAAAGATTTTATATGGATAAGTTACATCCATTAAGTACCCCAATGATCGTAAGATCTCTGGATGTGGAGAAGGATCAATTCCGTCCTAAAGAAGAAAATGAAGATATCCTTGGTCCTGAAATACCATATCTTAGTGCCATTGGAGAGCTAATGTATCTTGCCAATAATACGCAATCTGACATATCATTCGCGGTGAATTTACTAGTAAGATATAGTTCCTCTCCAACCAGAAGACATTGGAGTGGAATCAAACAAATCCTTCGATATCTTCATAGAACGGTTGATATGGGATTGTTCTATCCTTATGGATCCAAGTCACAACTAGTTGGCTATGCAGATGCTGGATACTTGTCTGATCCACATAAAGGGAGATCTCAAACAGGATACCTATTTACATATGGTGGAACAGCTATATCATGGAGGTCCACGAAACATACGATAGCAGCAACCTCCTCTAATCATGCTGAAATACTAGCGATACATGAAGCAAGTCGCGAGTGTTTTTGGCTAAGGAGTTTGATCCAATATATCATGTCATCATGTGGACTGATTGATCAGAAGATAACTCCAACTGTCCTGTTTGAAGATAATACAGCATGTATTGCTCAACTTAAAGGCGGATATATCAAAGGTGATAGAACAAAGCATATTTCTCCCAAATTCTTCTTCACTCATGATCTTCAAAATCAAGGGACAATTGATGTCCAACAGATCCGCTCAAGTGATAATCTGGCAGATTTATTCACAAAGTCACTCCAAAAATCTTCTTTTGAAAGATTGGTACATCAGATTGGGATGCGCCGATTTCAAGATATAAAATAATGTCGGCAAGAAGGGGAGACTGTACTCTTTTTTCCTTGATCAGGTTTTTTTCCCATTGGGTTTTTCTTGACAAGGTTTTTAACGAGGCAGTCCCCATCACAAAGGATATTGTACTCTTTTTCCTTCACTAAGGTTTTTTTCCCATAGGGTTTTTCTTTAGTAAGGTTTTAACGAGGCAATAATCCTAAATGGTCATCCAAGGGGGAGTGTTGTGATAAGAATGGGTTATCACATCTTATGTGGATGCCCATTTTCCATAAGATAGAGTTTCCCAAGGATGAATGAATTTAATATAGTTTGAAAAAGAGAAGCCTTGCACATGTATAAATAAGAGCGTAGGCTGAGGCCTTTGAACACACAAAAGTAATAAAATAATTCTCTCTCTCTTTTATGTTGTAATACTTATTCCTCTCTTTTTTATATTTCTTTATTTTATATTTGTTACTTCTTATTTATTTATTTATTTAGTTATTTTATAACAATTTTTTTTTCTTTTTGGGATCTTGTTTTAATTTTTTTGGGAATTTTTGTTTATGTAAGAATAAAACTTTTGAGTTATGTTCATTTAATTTTAGAAAAGGGCGACGCTTTTTTTTGTGTGGTTTTACCAATTTTTTTTGTTATTATTTCAATCCCGTTACAGAACAAACAAGGAGTGCAATCAACTAATATTTTGTCTCTTGAATTTTTTTAAAAGAAATATGATTTTAAATTATTATGAGAAATATTTAAAGAATTTAATTTTAATGTACTGTACAACATTTTATATAGTTATGTAATCATGACCGATGTAAAAGATAATTATTTTTGTTAATGTGACAGTATTTTATTGGATGTACGTGTAAAACGGTTTTGTACTGACTGCATCAAAATTAAATTCATATTTAAAATCTAAAAAAAAATTTAAATCTCAATAATAACAAACCTTTAAAATCAATGTAAAAAATCATGGGATAAGTATGGTTTTGGTTCCTAAAGTTTTCAACTAGAATCGAATTCGCCCCTCTTCTAATTTTCGATTTATAATCGTCCTTAACGTTTTTTTCGTATTAAAATTGTCCTTTTTATTTTTTTTGACAAAAATACCTCACCAGTACCAACACAATTACCTCCTCCACCACCACCACCAACACCAACACCACCGCCGCCACAACCTCCACCAACACCACCACCAGCACCACGACCACCACCAACACCACCACCAACGCCACTGCCATCCCCCTCCCCCCTTTCCCCTCCCCGCCTCCCCCACCCCGCGCGTCTTCCCTTCCCCCCACCCCCACCCCGCATCCCCTCCCCCACCCCCGACGTCCCCTACCCTCCCCCCTCCCCTTCCCCCACCCCCACCCTGCGTCCCCTCCCCCTCCCCCCACACCCCACCTCCACCTCCACCTCCACACAGAGAAGCAGAAACAAAAAATCAACAAATTTAAGCACAAATTTAACATAAGCAAAAACAGAAAGCAACAAATCAATAAAGAAGCAGATAGTGGTTCCTAAAAAATTCAAAGCACAAAGAAGCAGATGCAGAAGGCAGAGACAGCGGCGGACGGTGGTTTCTCATGTGGCGGCGGCGAGGAGAGTAGAAAAGAAGAAGAAGAAGAAGGTGGTGATGGTGGTGGTGCGGTGGTGCGATGCGGTGCCAGAGGGCGGCAAGGCGGCGGCGGGACTGCGAGATTGCGGCGGCGGGATGGCGGCTTCCCTTCTCCCTCCCCCTCTTCCCTCCCCTCCCCCTTCTTATACCCCTTTCTTCCCCCACCCTCCCCAAACGTGTTTTCTTCCCCCTCCCCCCAACACGCGTTTTTTTTTTAATTTTATAATTTTTATTTTTAAAATAAAAATATGGGTAGCTTATTAATAAAACAAAAAAATTTATTAAAAAGAACGATTTTAATACGAAAAAAAACGTTAAGGACGATTTTATATCGAAAATTAGATGAGAGACGGTTTTGATTCTGACGGAAAACTTTAGGACCAAAACCATACGTATCCCTAAAATTATTTTAAAAATTCTAAAATTTATTTTAAACATTTAAAATTAGTTTTAAAATTTTAAAATTCATTTATAAAATTCAAAATCTTCTAAAAATGTTCAAAATTCATTTTAAAAAGTTCACAATTATTTTAAAATTTTTTAATAAAAAAATATCTGAAACATAACAAAAAGAAGCATTGAAAGCCTAACAAAAAGAAATATTTAAAATTATTTTAAAAATTTCAAAACATAACAAAATGAGATATCCAAAAAATATTAGAAAAAGAATATTCGAAAACTAAAAAAAGAAACATCTAAAACTATTAAAAAAATAATCCAAAACCCAAAATCAGTGATGGATCCAAAAAATTTTGATAATGGGGGCAAAATTTATATAACATGATAATAATTTTTATAATAAAAATAATATGTGTATATAAAAAATTAAATATTAAATTATCTATTAACTACTATATATCTGTGTATAAATACATGTATTGTTTAACTTATTTTCAATATGTATTTTATATTTTAATATATATTTTATACAAATAATTATTTTTTATGTACATATAGCATCATTATTGTTATAATTATATTTTGTTATTGTAAACTATGATTAGCCTTCAAAATATCTAATATACAAATTAAAACACTAAAATAGTAATTTAAATAATAATATATAATTTAAAATTCTATTCTTTTAGGTTTTATATTTTAAAAAAATTAAGTAATTTTTCTCTTAACACTATCATCAAAATTTCTCTCTTTTCATATATATTACTAAACAATTATTTAAAAATTCACTTCCCAACACAATTAGAAGCTGACTCTTGTTGATATTCATAGTTAAAAAAATTCTTTCAATTAATATAGTTGCTATGCAAAAATTAAAGCTAATTTAAAAAAAAGACAAATAATATTCTTTTGAGTTGATTTTTAAAAAAGAACACTAATTTTGTTTAAATCATAGAATTGATCATTCTAACAAATATCTAATATAAAATTTTTAAATTGACGATTAAGTACCAAAATTGAATAAAAAGTTATTATGAGGTCAAATTTAATAATCTAATGGGACAAATAAATATTATTATTACTATTTAAAAAAATTTCAAATTGTAGTGGGAGTGCTTATCCCACACCACTGCACTTGGAACTTTTTAAAAATTTGTTAGAGGGAGCGGCAATTCAAATTATCATGAAAAATATCCACAATCTAAAAAATAATATCTAAAATCAAATAATAACAAACATCCAAATTTATTATAAAATTATTTTAAAAGTTTCAAAAATATTTTTTTATTATTTTTTTAATGGTAATTGAATGAATTTCTCATTGTCAATGTAATTTTTAATTTAAAAACAATAGATAATAGAAAATTATATTTTCAATTAAAGAGTGAGAAATATATATATATATATATATATATATATATATATATATATATATATATATATATATATATATATATATATTGAAGCCTATTCATCAATATAAACAAAAACTGTTTGGTAATTGTACAACAATAAAAGTGCAAATGAATACATGTTTTCCCCCATCTTTTTAGCAAAGATAAGATATTATACGGAGAAATTAAAGGGAGTTGATCAGTGGAAAAAAAATTAAATGATATCCAGTGTTTAATATCATTTTTTATTGTTTTTTTTCTTTTATTTATTTTTGGTCTACTTATAGAATTAAAGATAAAAAATTATATTTTATTCTCTCAAGTGTTAAAAAAAATGAAAATGATCCATTTTCGAAATTAAGAGTGTGTTTTTTTGGTGACTTAGAAATTAAGAGTGTTTGATTTGGTTTGTATATATTTTTATTTTTTATTTTTATTTTCATTTTTATTTTAAAATTTTCTGTTTCGGAATTTTATAAAGAAAAAGCGGAAATCAAACTCACCTTAATTAAAGAAAAAAGGGGGGGGGGGGGGTCTGGTGATGGAGTCGCGAAAAAGTATGGTTAAGAGAAAACATGAAAGAGTAGTTAAGACTTAAAGAGTATTATTATTTCTCTAAATTTTTCTTTTATTTTTCATTCTTATCTAAATTAAATGAATAATTCTTAATAATTTTAAAATAAAAAGTCCTTCTTTGACAATTAGTTCTTGTTAATAATTCTTAGTAACAAGAGTGAGCTTTAAAAAAGCTTAACCACCACCTCTCTAATAAGCTTTACCATACCTACTTTAATTTCCTTCTATCTTAATATTTTCCATTTGGTCAAATTCAGGTCTTAACTAACAAAATGGCTTAGTTAAAAATAAAATGAATTAGGCCGGGTTTAGGTTCAGCTCAAGTCATATCCCAACTAATCAGCTTATTTACACTAATCAAGATTATAGATTTGAATGGAGTGAAATGGCATCGCATGCAGGGAGGGAGTGAAAATATATCATAAAATGCTTAACCATTTCTAGTATAAAAGACCACTAATTAGTCATTAAAAAGAAGCCAAGATATTGATGAATTTCGTCCATAAAAAGATTTATGTACATAACTACTTTAGTTGTTTAAACTCCTATTGTCAATATATTATAATGGCTTTAAGATTACTTGCATGAAGCATGACTACGTAGGGTTGGTAGATAGAAAGAATGAATGAATGCATGGGTAGTTTGTGGTACCACTATCATTCGATTCTCTTACATGCTAACTTCTTATCATCATGACTTTTGATAAGGACAATAAGAGTGATACGTGTAAGCTTAGAGAGTTGGTGACTTAAAGAAGAAATTAAACAGAATTCTGGTATTCAGTTATTGCTATATCAGTCAAGCTTGCATTGTATTTTCTGTTGTAACTGATTTCCTTATAGTATATATAAGTCAGTGTGTGCCAATCAATGTAAGCTTACATAATAGAATTCCATTCAGTTTGTTCTCCCATTCTTCTAGCTCACAATCCCTTCATTCAATATCATTTCTTAACTCTGCCTCCAATATCTTTCATGCTTCATCTGTCAAACCAAATAAATAAATAAATACATAATCAAATTAACTAGGTTGAGACTTGAGACATGCCCACAAAATAAACATAAAACATTTCGGATTAGCTAAGCAATTTTTTATAATCTGATTTTAATTTAGTTCATAGCTAATCATTAATATATTCAAATATAATTAATCTGACTATCAAAGTTGCAGTAAGAAAAATTAAAAAATAATTAAATTAAAGAAAAGCAATCATAAAAAGTTCTTGTACTACTGTGTCGTCCATTTATGGTTTATCATCTATTGATGATGAAATTTTCAAGCTTAAGTGAATCATAAACCCTAATCCTAAATCATAAGCAATAAACACAAAAAAGAAAAACCATAGTAGAAATCAAACAATTATATATGCTTGTGGGATTAGAAATTCAGAACAAATACCTTCAATAGCATCATCTTCTTCTATACGATCTTGGCCCTAACGGCATGGCATTGTATCTTTGAAGTCGGAACCCTTCACTCATTAAATCACCCACTGCTTTTCGACACACATCATGTTCTGTTTCGTCTACACCTTGAAGTACTAAAATCCGATGTGTGTGCAAGATTTCAAGAGAGATTTCTTCATCCATAAGCCTTTTCATAACAGGTATGTCATTGAAAGGGAAGAAAGCTACTTTGGAGATGCATAGCAAGCATGTAACGGCTTCGTCAGCAACTTGGTTGATGTCCGGGAGAACTAAACGTAGAATCTTCTGGATCGTTCCGCGATACCCCAGGCGCTCTAACCAAATCCAGAACGCAAGAACCCGTAGAGATTGAAGTGGATGTCGTGAGAGAGTGAACACAAGGACGCTGTAGAGCTCTCTGTCTGTTCTGTGAAAGAGCAAGAACTCTTCTTGAGAGAATTCAATTACTGATGATGGTAAGTGAAGCATCCAACGGAAACCGTTGTTCATCATGATTTTCCCGCCAAAATGCGAAATTGGTGGATGCAAATGTATGTGTGTGTGTATGCGGAGAGCTAGAAAGAATAGAATAATCAAGAGACTTATCTAAATTAAGAATAATTCACTCTTTATATACATGTGACGAACAATGCAAGCACTTTTAATTGATATAAACCGCATAATTGAAGCTAAGTTATTTATATATCTTTAACTTCTAATTAATTAATAAAAAATGTTAGGTCAAAGTCTTTTTATCAACTAAGTTAATCAAATTGTTAAAATTAAAAACTTGCGCCACTTTTTGTCTCATTTAACTGTCATAGCTGCTGCTTCTTCTTTTTACGTTTTTTTTTTCTTTTTCAACGTCGTTTTTATCGTCAATGGTGCTATCATTGTCGTCGTCATTATCGTTGCTGTTATTGCTTCTTCTTCTTATGTTCCTTCTTCCTTTCTCAATGTCATTTTTGTCGTCATTGCCGTCACTGCCATTGTCATCATTACTGTTACCACGGCGACTTCTTCTTACTTTTCTTCTTCCTTCTTTAATGCCGTTTTCGTCGTTACTACTGCCACTGCCGTCGTCATCGTCGCTGTTACCACGGTCATTATTGTTGTTGCTGTTAATTTCTTCTTCTCTTTTTTCTTCTCATTATCCTCTTTTATTATCATTGGCATCGTCCTCATTGTCTTCATCTTCTTCTCTTATAAATGTTCAAAAAACTACAGCTCAGAAACTTGATACATAATACATTAATTTTGGTGTATAGCACACAAATTTTAGTATACATCACAAAAAGTTTTTAAAGACCACATGTCCAAAACATTGAAACAGAACCAATAAAATATGCATAACACATAAATTTGTGTAAATAGCACAAAAATCTTATTGCATAGCATAAAATTTTTTATGTGCAAGATAAAAATTTTTGAAGGACTATATATTTTGAACATTGACTCATCCAACTAACATATTTGCAGCAAAAAATTGTGCTATATGCAAAGATTTGTGTGCTATGTGCAAAAATATGTGTGCTATGCATAAAAATATTTGTGCTACGTTGATAAATTTGTGTTATGTGCAAATTTTTTTGTGTTATACTTCGAAAATTTTGTGTGCTATATTAATAAGTTTTGTGCTATTTAACAAAAAATTGTGCTATATCAATAATTTATGCCGGCACACCTTGCACCAAAAGAATCATGTGGTGGTTTCGCCATTTGTTCTAGCCAATTCCACAATACTCTTGTCCACCTTGATGCCTGGGATGACATTGTTCTCTTAAAGGACCTCAACAAAAGGCTTTCCATTAGAAGTCTTTTAGTTGAGAGTCTCCTAAAAAAAGATGACGCCAGAGGGGTATTGGAGGGCATTGGGGAGGTGAAGAAAAGCTTGCGCAGCGTTTGGCACTATTGTCGGGGATTGGCTATGATTGACAACTACTAGTTGTTTGATTTCTTAGATTAGGCATTTTTAGTTTAACTTTTTTTTTCTTCAAATTTTCGAAAATCTTGTCCTATTTTCGTTAAAAATTTTTTTCTTAATTTTTAAAATTAAGTTTGGTGTCCCCTTAATTGTTGTCTTTATTTTATTTTTCTTTTATTTTCAGTTTTTTTATATTTTATTTTATTTTTATTTTTTTATTATTATTATTATTTTAATTTTAATTTTTTTTATTTTATTTCTTTTGAAAAATATATATATATTTTTAAAAAATAGAAATAAAATTCTTTCTTTTCTTTCTTTTTTGCTTTTCTGTTAATCACATGATGCGTTTAATTCTATTTGATATTTTGTGCTAAGAAAAAGTAATGGAGAGAGATCACATGGGTTACTACTCACACCCAAGGAGTGATTCATATTATTGTGGATGGAAGAACTACCCAAATTTTGGTTGGAAAAGTCAAGACCAAAGAAACTTCAGTGCTCCATGTTCCATCTATCAAGAACCACCATCTCCATATTCATACCAAGAATCACCCACCATCTCCATATTCATACCAAGATCCATCATTCCCTTTTTATTCATATCAAGAGTCGCCATCTCTTTATTCATACGAAGAATCATCTTCTTTTTACTCATATCAAGAGCTACCATCTCCTTCTTCATATCAAGAACCATCAGCTCTTGAGCTTGTCATGAAAGAATACATACATGATATAAGACTGAGTGTCAAAAATATAGAGAAACATGTGGAGTTGATTATAAAGCACCTGGATGAGAACCAAGCAAATTCCTTCCCAAGAGATACAATGCAAGATCCTATAGAAGAAAGTGAGAAAATCAATCAAAGGAGTTCATACTCCAGTGAATTACAGAACTCTCCACCCTCAAATATGGAAGAAGAGAAAGATGCAAAAAAAAAAAAGGAGGAATATGCACAAACAAAGAAGGAAGATACACAAACAAAGGAGGAAGCCATGCACACTCCATGCTTGAACATTCCAATAATTCCGGAGGAGGCCATACAAGCCCCTTCAATTCTATGTATGCAAGCTCCTGAGAAGAAAAATCTGAATGCACTGCCCACATTTGAATTGAAGTCTTCTCCCCCAACACTTGAATATGGTTTCCTTGGTCCTAATGAATCAGAGAGTTCTATGGGTGGTGCGCGAAAATGAAATTCGCACAATTGAACCGGTAAGTGTACCAGATCATCCAAGTAATACCACAGGTGAGTGAAGGTCAATCCCATGAGGATTGCTGGATTGAGCAAGCTGTTGTTATCCTGCAGATCTTAGTTAGGCGAATAGAAAGTTGATTGTTGTTGTTGTAGGCACATAAACAAAACAATAACGAAAGCAACAAAAAGAATTGACGTAGAAACAATAGTAAGAAATCAATTAAGGCCTCGGAGATGCTTGTTCTTCCAGATTGATACTTCTTACTGACTACTTTAACAATGAGTGATTCATTCAATGGCAAGGCTGTAAGTGATTAAGCCAGGGGTAGTGGTCGTTAATCTCCTCTGATCCAAACCAAACGCCCGAACAGGTCAATCAATCTGGACAAGGGTGAAGGCTGAAGAACGATAATACATCATAGAATGGAATTAAACATATATTAAAGTAGAAAAATAATAATATTAATCCATAGGAATGAGCAGAGGTCCTATCCTTAACCTAGGAGGTTTAACTACTCATACTGTACAGAAATAATATGTGATAAGTTTTGAGAGGCTGGAGATCCTAAACATGGGTGATCTTCGCCTATATATACTAATCTAATAATTAAAAATTACAAAAATAAAATAAACTAAGCAGAAAGATGCAAAAATCCACTTATGGCCCCACTTGGTGAGTGTTTGGGCTGAGCTGGCATTTAGCTTGGAAGAGTGGGCATTGAATGCCCACTAGAGGGTGTCCATGTTGCCTTGATGCGCCCTTGGTAACTGGCATTCAACGCTGGCCTTGGTCCTTCTGGGGCGATGAACGTTAGAAAGGGGGTAAGCTAGGCGTTCAACGGCCATTTTGGGCAGTCATTTCCAAAGAAAGGTATAGACTATTATATATTGCTAGAAAGCTATAGAAATTAGCTTTCTAATGCCAGTGAGAGCGCGTCAATGGGACCTCTTTAGCTCAAAACGTGCTCGTTGGAATGCACGGAGGTCAGGATCTGACAACATCTGCTATCCTTTCTTTGCCTTTGAATCAGACTTTGCCAAATCTTGCCATTTTCACCCAAAAATCACCTAAAATCATAAGAAAAATACAAAAGCTCAAAGTAGCATCCATGGGGAGGTGAATGTTCTTCATGTAGGAGTATAGCATGAGGAATGAGATGGCTACTAGGATAACTAAGGTGGTTGAGTTCCTTTCATTCTATTTCCCTTTCTATTCTTATTTTGTTGTCTCCTGATTTCCATTGCTTTCCTTTATCTGCTGCATGATCTTTAGTATTTTCAGTTCTTAGGTTTAGTTTCATTCTGTTATTTGCTTTTAGTCTTAAAAAGTTGTCGCATGTACCGCTCACTGAGCTTGAATCTAAAAAGAAAAAGAAAAAAATGATGTATTGCATGAGAAATTAAGTCTATGTTTAAAAGTAGTCTTATTTACTTAAATTTGGTGGTGTTATTTATGATTCTAAATGCATGATATGAACAGTGCATATTTGAATTTGAATCAAAGGATGTTGATGCATAAGGAAGAGGAATTTAGAGAACTATTATAAATTCTCTGAATTAAATAAAAGCTTAATCCTTGAAGCAAAAGAAATAGCAAAATGAAATAAAAAAAAGCAAGGTCCAAGGCTATGAGCATCAATGACTAAGAAGGTCAAAAAATGCTCAAAGAGTTATTTTCCTAGCCATATGCTTGTGGTATGAATGTGTTCAGTAACTCTTTAGGCAGAGCACTAAGAATCGAGGCCAACTGCAAATACAGAGTATGCCAAAGACTTTGAGCACCACTGTCTGGGAGTAATTAAAAGAAAAATTAGAACTCAAAGAGAATTCTCCAGTTAAGTGCTTGTGGTATTTTTGTGTCAAACAAATCTTGAGACAAAGCATTTAAAGTCATGGATAGGCTCAAGGTGCAAAGCACCAAGGAAAAGAGAATGAAAGAAAATTTGTTGTGTTCAAGGATTAACCCGAAACAAAAAGGCCAGAGAATTCATAATATTATCCGGATTCTAATTCCAAATGACAATGACATTCCTCAGATTCAAAGGATAGTGAGATGCCAAAACTATTCATAGTTTTAGTGTTATAAACCCCACTTTGAGACAGACAGGAGCTTAATTGAGCACTCACCTCTCATGCAAATTCACATTTAAGTTTGTATTAGTTTTGGTTGCTTGAGGACAAGCAACAATTCAAGTTTGTTGTTGTGATGCATGAGCATCTTTCCTATCTTTTCCTAGTGAATTTGCATTTGAATTGTCAAGTTTAATCAAGATTTAGGTGCCAGTTGAAGCCAAGCACACAAATACTCACTGCCATAGCCACGCCTAACTTGGAATTTTCCAAGTTAGGCGCCAATCCTAGCTTGTGCAATGGTTCCCACGCCTGTTAAGGAGAATTCGAAGATTTAGTTTTTTTATTTTGATGAAACTTTATTTTATTTTCAAATAGGAAAAGATATTATTTAGTTTAGAAAATATATTTTATATTAATTAGGATTAGATATAAAAGGGAAAAGATTCAGCCCTTCGGGCTTTCTTCTCTTTTACGCACCTCATTCCGCACTTTACAGTTTTTCTGAATTCTAGTTTTCTCTCTGTGCCATGAGCAACTAAACCTTCATTGTTAAGGTTAGGAGCTCTGTCTATTGTATGGATTGATACTATTACTCTTCTATTTTAATTACTGTTTTGATTTCAATTTCAAAAATTTGTTTTTGTTCTTCAACTTAAGGATTTGGGTAGATCGAAAGAATAACCCTAATTCTATTTGGGTTCTTGTAAACCTTGGAAAAGCAATTTACTTGAACAACAACTTGAAAACAATTTCTCCTAAATCACTAATTATCTGGACTTAACGAGATACGTGACATATAATCCTCTTATATTTGGGTAATTAGGGTTTCTGTCGCATATAAACTAGAATTGGACTTAAACCTCTAATTGAAATTAAGTGACCAAGGAATTAGTGGTAAACTAGGTTAGAGGAGACTAAATTACTAAGGAATTAGGGTTTTGAGAATTTATTTACATTAAACAGTAAATTTAGAGAAATTAAGGCAAACAATAAATTGATGTGAGGAATTTGGAGAAAACAGTTAAGGTTTCGGAGTTCTTTTTCTTCCGGATTAACTTTTCTTATCAACTATTTTAATCATGCAAGATTCAATTGATGGCAAACTATATATGACTAAACCCTAATTCCTTAGTAATTTAGTCTCCTCTAACCTAGTTAACCGCCAATTCTTTGGTCACTTAATTTCAATTAGAGGTTTAAATCCAATTCTAGTTTATATGCCACAGAAACTTTAATTACCCAAATATAAGAGGATTATATGTCACGTATCCTATTAAGTCCAGATAATTAGTGATTTAGGAGAAATTGTTTTCAAGCTATTGTTCAAGTAAATTACTTTTCCAAGGTTCACAAGAACTCAAATAGAACAAGGGTTATTCTTCCGATCTACCTAAATCCTTAATATGAAGAACGAAAACAAATTCTTGAAATTGAAATAAAAATATTAATTAAAATAGAAGAGTAATAGTATCAATCCATACAATAAACAGAGCTCCTAACCTTAACAATGGAGGTTTAGTTGTTCATGGCTCAGAGAGAAAACTAGAATTTTGAAAAACTGTAAACTGTAAAATGAGGTGCGTCAAAGAGTAGAGCCCCGAAGGGCTGAATCTTTTCCCTTTTATATCTAATACTAATTAAGTAAAATATATTTTTAAAACTAAATAATATCTTTTCTTATTTGTAAAATAAAATAAAGTTTTAATCATAAATATATAAAAGATCTCAAGCTTCTCCTTATCAGGGGTGGGGACCATTGAACTTGGTGGGATTGGCGCCTAACTTGGAAAATTCCAAGTTAGGCGCCACTATGGCAGCAAGGAATTGGCGTGTTTTTGCTTCAACTGGAGCCTAGCTTGGATAAGCCCAAGTTAGCCGCCACCCTTCCCGTAAGCAATTGGCGTGCTTGTCTTCATCCGGTGCCTAACTTGGAAAGTCCTAAGTTAGGGCCACCAAGGCCGTACAATTTGGAATAAAAATGTATACTATTATATATTGGAAAGTAAAGTCTGAAAATACTCAACACACGGATCACGTCATCGAATGGTAATAAAGGATAATTAAAATTAATAGTTTTATGGTCTAGGAAACATATTTTCACATATATTAAGGAATAAGAATGGAATTGTAAAACCATGCAGTTTATATGAATAAGTGAGCAAATACTTGATAGAAACTACTCAATTGAGCATGATATAAATCATAAAATAGTGGTTTATCAGAAAGCTATGGAAGTTAGCTTTCCAATTCCACTGGAACCGTATCAATTGGACCTCTGTAGCTCAAGTTATATCCGTTGGAGTGTAGGAAGGTCAGTGTTGACAGCATCGTCCACTTTCTCCCTTTTCTTCAACACAAGCCCAGTCAAATCCATCCGAATGCTACCTGAAATAAACAAAATTGCATACGACTCAAAGTAGTATTCATAGTAACTCAAAAACACTTAAATTTTGATTAAACTTAAAAAATTCGAATTCAAATTCACTAGAAAAAGATAGGAAAGATGCTCACGCATCACAACACCAAACTTAAATTGTTGCTGGTTCTCAAGCAACCAAATACACTCTCAGGATGTGAATTTGCATGAGAAGTGAATACTCAATTAAGCTCCTGTCTGTCTCAAAGTAGGGTTTATAACACTAAAACCCTAAATAGTTTAGACATCTCACTATCCTTTGAATTTGCAGAATGTCAGTGTCAGTTGGAATTAGAATCTGGTTAATATTATAAATTCTCTTGCCTTTTTACTTCGGATTAATCTTTGAACACAACAAAATTTTTTCATTCTCTTTTATTTGGTGCCTTGCACCTTGAGCCTAGTTGTGACTTTAAATACTTTGTCTCAAGCTTTACTTGACACAAAAATACCACAAGCACTTAACTAGGGAACTCTCTTTTAGTTTTGATTTTTCTTTTAGTTACCCTCGGACAGTGGTACTCAAAGCCTTTGGCATACTTTGTTAGTCGCAGTTGATCTCGACTCTTAGTACTCTGTCTCAAGGGTTACTTGACACATTCACACCACAAGCATGTGGCAAGGAAAACAACTCTTTGAGTTTTTAATCATATTTGACCTTCCTAACCATTGATGCTTAGAGCCTTGGACCTTGCTTTTTTTTATTTTCTTTTTGCTGTTTCTTTTGCTTCAAGGATTAAGCTTTTGTTTAATTCAGAGATTTCATAATAGTTCTCTAAATTCCTATTCCTCATGCACCAACATCCTTTGATTCAACTTTAAATATGCACTGTTCATATCATGCATTCAAAGTACCATATAAATACCACCACATCTAAATAAATAAGACTAATCTTAAATATAACTCAATTTCTCATGCAATACATCACTTTTTTCTTTTTTTTAGATTCAAGCTCAGTCAGCGATACATGAGACATCTTTTCAAATAAAGTAAAACAAAAGGCAACTAAATGAAACTAAAACCTATGAACTGAAAGTACTAAAGATCATGCAAGCAATCAAAGCAACAGAAAATAGGAGGTAACAAAATAAGAACAAAAGGGAAAATAGAATTAAAGGAGCTGAACCACCTCGTTATCCTGGTGGCCATCTGGTGGACGAAACTGTGATTCAATTGTTATTCCATTTTGCAAAATTCATTGCTTTTCATTCCCTAGTAATGGCGCCAAAAACATGATGCCAATATCATAGTTCACAACTCCGTTCAACTTAACCAGCAAGTGTACTGGGTCATCCAAGTAATACCTTACGTGAGTAAGGGTCGATCCCACAGAGATTGTTGGTATGAAGCAAGCTATGGTTACCTTGTAAATCTCAGTTAGGCAGATTAAATAGTTTTGGGTTTCGAAAATTAGTAAATAAATAGAAAATAAAAGGGATAGAAATACTTATGTAAATTAATAGTGGGAATTTCAGATAAGTGTATGGAGATGCTGTGCTCCTCTTGAATCTCTACTTTCCTATTACAGTCATTCAATCTTTCCTACTCCTTTCCATGGCAAGCTGTATGTAGGGCATCACCGTTGTCAATGGCTACATCCCATCCTCTCAGTGAAAACGTTCCTATGCTCTGTCACAGCATGACTAATCATCTGTCGGTTCTCAATCAGGTTGGAATAGAATCCCTTGATTCTTTTGCGCTTGTCATCACGCCCAGCCTTCAGGAGTTTGAAGCTCGTCACAGTCATTCAATCCCGGAATCCTACTCGGAATACCACAGACAAGGTTTAGACTTTCCGGATCCTCATGAATGCCGTCATCTATCTAGCTTATACCACGAAGATTCTGTTGGGGAATCTAAGAGATATGCGTCCAGCCTAAGGTAGAACGAAAGTGGTTGTCAGTCACGCGCATTCATAGGTGAGAATGATGATGAGTGTCACGGATCATCACATTCATCAAAGTTAAGTGTAACGTATATCTTGGAATAAGAATAGAAGAGAATTGAATAGAAAGTAATAATAATTGTATTGAAACTTGAGGTACAGCAGAGCTCCACACCCTTAATCTATGGTGTGCAGAAACTCCACTGTTGAAAATACATAAGTAAAAGGTTCAGGCATGGCCGAATGGCCAGCCCCCCTAAAACGTGATCAATAGCCTCCTAAGATGAAGAATAAAACAAAACTGAGACCAAAGATGTCTAATACAATAGTAAATTATCCTATTTATGCTAGACTAGCTACTAGGGTTTACATGAGTAAGTATTTGATGCATAAATTCACTTCCGGGGCCCACTTGGTGTATGTTTTGGCTGAGCTTGATCTATCCACGAGCTGAGGCTTCTCTTGGAGTTGAACGCCAAGTTATAACGTGTTTTGGGCGTTCAACTCCGGGTCGTGACGTGTTTCTGGCGTTTAACTCCAGACAGCAGCATGTACTTGGTGTTGAACGCCACTTTACGTCGTCAATTCCCGAATAAAGTATGGACTATTATATATTGCTAGAAAGCTCTGGATGTCTACTTTTTAACGCCGTTGAGAGCGCGCCATTTGGAGTTCTGTAGCTCCAGAAAATTCATTTCGAGTGCAGGGAGGTCAGATTCCAACAGCATCAGCAGTCCTTTTGTCAGCCTTTTTCAGAGTTTTGCTCAAGTCCCTCAAATTCAGCCAGAAATTACCTGAAATCATAGAAAAACACACAAACTCATAGTAAAGTCCAGAAATGTGAATTTAACATAAAAACTAATGAAAACATCCCTGAAAGTAGCTTGAACTTACTAAAAACTACGTAAAAACAATGCCAAAAAGCGTATAAATTATCCGCTCATCACAGCACCAAACTTAAATTGTTGCTTGTCCCCAAGCAACTGAAAATCAATTAGGATAAAAAGAAGAGAATATACTATAAATTCCAAAATATCAATGAATATTAATTATTATTAGATGAGCGGGACTTGTAGCTTTTTGCTTCTGAATAGTTTTGGCATCTCACTTTTTCCTTTGAAGTTTAGAATGATTGGCTTCTCTAGGAACTTAGAATTTCGGATAGTGTTATTGATTCTCCTAGTTAAGTATGTTGATTCTTGAACACAGCTACTTATGAGTCTTGGCCGTGGCCCTAAGCACTTTGTTTTCCAGTATTACCACCGGATACATAAATGCCACAGACACATGACTGGGTGAACCTTTTCAGATTGTGACTCAGCTTTGCTAGAGTCCCCAGTTAGAGGTGTCCAGAGCTCTTAAGCACACTCTTTTTTCTTTGGATCACGACTTTAACCACTCAGTCTCAAGCTTTTCACTTGGACCTTCATGACACAAGCACATGGTTAGGGACAACTTGATTTAGCCGCTTAGGCCTGGATTTTATTTCCTTGGGCCCTCCTATCCATTGATGCTCGAAGCCTTGGATCCTTTTTACCCTTGCCTTTTGGTTTTAAGGGCTATTGGCTTTTTCTGCTTGCTTTTTCTTTTTCTTTCTATTTTTTTTTCGCCTTTTTTTTTGCAAGCTTTTCTCTTTTTTTTTTCACTGCTTTTTCTTGCTTCAAGAATCAATTTTATGATTTTTCAGATTATCAATAACATTTCTCTTTGTTCATCATTCTTTCAAGAGCCAACAATTTTAACATTCATAAACAACAAGATCAAAAATATGCACTGTTCAAGCATTCATTCAGAAAACAAAAAGTATTGTCACCACATCAATATAATTAAATTAAATTCAAGGATAAATTCGAAATTCATGTACTTCTTGTTCTTTTGAATTAAAACATTTTTCATTTAAGAAAGGTGAAGGAATTAATGGATTTTATTCATAGCTTTAAGGCATGGTTACATACTAATGATCATGAAGTAGAGACACAAAACATAGATAAACACAACATTAAAAACCGAAAACAGAAAGAAATAAAGAACAAGGAATGAATCCACCTTTAGTGGCGTCTTCTTCTTGAAGGACCAACAATGTCCTTAAGCTCTTCTATGTCCCTTCCTTGCCTTTGTTGCTCCTCCCTCATTGCTCTTTGATCTTCTCTTATTTCTTGGAGAATGATGGAGTGCTCATGATGTTCCACCCTTAATTGTTCCACATTGTGGCTCAAATCTTCTAAGGAGGTGTTGAGTTGCTCCCAATAGTTGTTGGGAGAAAAGTGCATCCCTTGAGGCATCTCAGGGATTTCTTGATGATGAGCTTCCTCATGCATCTCTTGAGAACCGTGCATGGTCTCTCTTGCTTGCTCCATCCTCTTCTTGGTGATGGGCTTATCCTCTTCAATGGAGGTATCTCCTTCTATGATAACTCCAGCTGAGTAACACAGATGGCAAATAAGGTGAGGAAAAGCTAGCCTTGCCATGGTGGAGGATTTATCGGCTATTTTGTAGAGTTCATTGGCGATGACCTCATGAACTTCTATTTCCTCTCCAATCATGATGCTGTGAATCATGATGGCCCGATCCACAGTAACTTCAGATCGGTTGCTAGTAGGAATGATGGAGCGTTGGATGAACTCCAACCATCCTCTAGCCACAGGCTTGAGATCCAGTCTTCTTAGTTGAACTGGCTTGCCTTTGGAATCTATTCTCCACTGAGCTCCTTCCACACATATGTACATTAGGACTTGGTCCAACCTTTGGTTAAAGTTGACCCTTCTAGTGTAGGGGCGTTCATCTCCTTGCATCATGGGCAAGTGAAACGCCAACCTCACATTTTTCGGACTAAAATCTAAGTATTTCCCCCGAACCATTGTGAGATAGTTCTTTGGATTCGGGTTCATACTTTGATCATGGTTCCTAGTGATCCATGCATTGGCATAGAACTCTTGAACCATCAATATTCCGACTTGTTGCATGGGGTTGGTTAGGACTTCCCAACCTCTTCTTTGGATTTCATGTCGGATTTTCGGATACTCATTCTTTTTGAGCTTGAAAGGGACCTCGGGGATCACCTTCTTCTTTGCCACAACATCATAGAAGTGGTCTTGATGGCTCTTGGAGATGAATCTTTCCATCTCCCATGACTCGGAGGTGGAAGCTTTTGTCTTCCCTTTCCCTTTTTTAGAGGATGCTCCGGCCTTAGGTGCCATTGATGGTAATGGAAAAACAAAAAGCTTATGCTTTTACCACACCAAACTTAAAATTTTGCTCGCCCTCGAGCAAGAAAGAAAAGAAAAGAAGAAGAAGAAGAAGAAAATATGGTAGAGAGGGAGAGAGGTAGGTTCGGCTAAGGGGGAGAAGATGGGTTAGTGTTGTGTGAAAATGAAGTAGAATGGAAGGGTATTTATAGGGAGAGGGGAGGGTGGGTGTTCGGCCATTTTGGGTGGGAATGGGTGGGGAATTGATTTTGAATTTTATGAAGGTAGGTGGGGTTTATGGGGAAGAGTGGATTGATGTGAGTGGTGAAGGGGTAATTGGGAAGAGGAATTGAGGTGATTGGTGAGGAGTGTTGGGTTTTGTGACATGGGGAATACAAATCACAAAAATAGGATTAGGAGGTAAGGTGGGAATATATTAGGTGGGGATCCTGTGGGGTCCACAGATGCTGAGGTGATCCTGTGGGGTCCACAGGATCCTGAGGTGTCAAGGAATTCCATCCCTGCACCAAATAGGCATGTAAAATGCCTTTGCACACCATTCTGGCGTTTAAACGCCCATTGGTGCACGTTCTGGGCGTTCAACGCCCATGTAAAGCATGTTTCTGGCGTAGAATGCCAGTTTCATGCTTGTTACTGGCGTTCAGCGCCAGCTTTTCTTCTCTGGGCACATTCCTGGCGTTCAGCGCCAGAATGTTGCTTGTTTCTGGCGTTCAGCACCAGAATGGTGCTCTGTTCTGGCGTTGAACGCCAGCCAGATGCATCTTACTGGCGTTGAACGCCAGCCTGTGCGTCCTCCAGGGTGAAAAATTTTTTTCTTCTATTTTTGACTCTGTTTTTAATTTTTTTGATTTTTTTTCGTGACTCCTCATGATCATGTACCTAATAAAACACAAAATAACAATATAATAAAAATTAGATAAATAAAATTGGGTTGCCTCCCAACAAGCGCTTCTTTAATGTCAATAGCTTGACAGTGGCTCTCATGGAGCCACAAGGTGATTAAGTCAATGTTAGTGTAGTCCCAACACCAAACTTAGAGTTTGGATATGGGGTCTTAACACCAAACTTAGAGTTTGGTTGTGGCCTCACAACACCAAACTTAGAGTGTGACTGTGTGGGCTCTTCTTGACTCTGAACTGAGAGAAGCTCTTCATGCTTACTCTCTTTTGTCATAGAGGGATGGCCATGTGCCTTAAACACAAGGTAGTCTCCATTCAATTGAAGGACTAATTCACCTCTTTTGACATCTATTACAGCTCCTACTGTGGCTAGGAAAGGTCTTCCAAGGATGATGCAATCATCCTCTTCCTTCCTAGTGTCTAGGATTATGAAATCAGCAGGGATGTAAAGGCCTTCAACCTTTACTAACACGTCCTCTACTATTCCATAAGCTTGTCTCAATGACTTATCTGCCAATTGCAATGAGAACGAGGCAGGTTGTACCTCAATGATCCCCAGCTTCTCCATTACAGAGAGTGGCATAAGATTTATCCCTGACCCCAGATCACATAGAGCTTTTTCAAAGCTCATGGTGCCAATGGTACAAGGTATTAAGAACTTGCCAGGATCTTGTTTCTTTTGAGGTAGAGTTTTCTGAATCCAAGTATCTAGTTCACTAATGAGCAAGGGAGGTTCACTTTCCCAAGTCTCATTACCAAACAACTTGGCATTCAGCTTCATGATAGCTCCTAAATATTGAGCAACTTGCTCTCCAGTCACATCTTCATCCTCTTCAGAGGAAGAATAGTCTTCAGAGCTCATGAATGGTAGAAGGAGATTTAATGGAATCTCTATGGTCTCTATATGAGCCTCAGATTCCTCTGGATCCTTAATAGGAAACTCCTTCTTGCTTGAAGGACGTCCCAGGAGGTCTTCCTCACTAGGATTTTCGTCCTCTTCCTCCCTTGTGTGTTCGGCCACATTGATCACATCAATGGCCTTGCACTCTCCTTTTGGATTCTCTTCTGTATTACTTGGGAGAATACTGGGAGGAGTTTCAATGACTTTCTTACTCAGCTGGCCCACTTGTGCCTCCAGATTTCTGATGGAGGATCTTGTTTCATTCATGAAACTAAAAGTGGCCTTTGATAGATCAGAGACTATATTGGCTAAATTAGAAGTGTTTTGTTCAGAATTCTCTGTCTGTTGCTGAGAAGATGATGGATATGGCTTGCTATTGCTCAGCCTATTGCGTCCACCATTGTTAAAGCCTTGTTGAGGCTTTTGTTGATCCTTCCAGGAGAAATTTGGATGATTTCTCCATGATGGATTATAGGTGTTTCCATATGGTTCACCCATGTAATTAACCTCTGCCATGGCAGGATTCTCAGGATCATAAGCTTCTTCAGAAGCTGCCTCTCTAGTACTGTTGGATGCATGTTGCAATCCATTCAGATTTTGAGAGATCATGTTGACCTGTTGAGTCAACACTTTATTCTGAGCCAATATGGCATTCAGAGCATCAATTTCAAGAACTCCTTTCTTCTGAGGTATCCCATTATTCACGGAATTCCTCTCAGAGGTATACATGAATTGGTTGTTTGCAACCATGTCAATGAGTTCTTGAGCCTCTTCAGGCGTTTTCTTCAGGTGAATAGATCCACCTGCAGAATGGTCCAATGACATTTTCAAAAATTCAGAGAGACCATAATAGAATATATCTAATAGGGCCCATTCTGAAAACATGTCAGATGGACATCTTTTGGTCAGCTGCTTGTATCTTTCCCAAGCTTCATAGAGGGATTCACCATCTTTTTGTTTGAAGGTTTGAACATCTACTCTTAGCTTGCTCAGCTTTTGAGGAGGAAAGAATTTATCTAAGAAGGCAGTGACCAGCTTATCCCAGGAGTCCAGGCTATCCTTAGGTTGCGAATCCAACCATATTCTAGCTCTGTCTCTTACAGCAAAAGGGAAAAGCATGAGTCTGTAGACTTCAGGATCAACTCCATTTGTCTTTACAGTCTCACAGATCTGCAAGAACTCAGTTAAAAACTGATAAGGGTCTTCAGATGGAAGTCCATAAAACTTGCAGTTTTGTTGCATTAAAGCAACTAGTTGAGGCTTAAGCTCAAAGTTATTGGCTCCAATGGCAGGAATGGAGATGCTTCTTCCATCAAACTTGGACGTTGGCTTTGTGAAGTCACCAAGCATTCTCCTTGTATTATTATTATTATTTTCGGCTGCCATCTCCTTCTCTTGTTCAAAAATTTCTGAAAGGTTGTTTCTGGATTGTTGTAATTTAGCTTCTCTTAATTTTCTCTTCAGAGTCCTTTCAGGTTCTGGATCAATTTCAACAAGAGTGCCTTTTTCCCTGTTCCTGCTCATATGAAAGAGAAGAAAACAAGAAGAGAAAGAAGAATCCTCTATGTCACAGTATAGAGATTCCTTTATGTTAGTAGAAGAAGAAAGGGGTAGAAGAATCCAAATACAAGGGATATAAGAAGTTCGGATTCTTAGATGAAGAGAGGTGAAGAGAAGTGTTAGTAATTAATTAATTAAATAGAATAAGAGAAGAGAAGAGAAATTTCGAAAATAATTTTTGAAAAAGGGGTTAGTAATTTTCGAAAATTAAAGACAAGATAAGTTTAAAATTAAAATTTAAAACAAAAAGAGTTTTTGAAAAAGGGATGAGATATTTTCGAAAATTAGAGAGGGAAAAGTAGTTAGGTGGTTTTGAAAAAGATAAGAAACAAACAAAAAGTTGGTTAGTTGATTGAAAAAGATTTGAAATCAAATTTTGAAAAAGATAAGAAGATAAGAAGTTAGATAAGATATTTTGAAATCAAATTTTGAAAAAAGATAAAATTTTTGAAAAAGATAGGATAAAAGATAAAATAAAAGTTTTAAGAAAAAGATATTTTGAAAAAGATTTAATTTTTAAAAATGACTTAACTAACAAGAAACTACAAGATAAGATTCTAGAACTTAAAGATTGAACCTTTCTTAACAAGAAAGTAACAAACTTCAAATTTTTGAACCAATCACATTAATTGTTAGCTAATTTCGAAAATTAGATATAAGAGATAAGAAAAAGATTTTTGAAAATTAATTTTTAAAATTTTCGAAAATAATAAAAAAAATGAAAAAGATATGATTTTTTTTTGAAAAAGATTTTGAAAAGATAAGATTTATAAAATTGAAATTTTGACTTGACTTGTAAGAAATAACTAATTTTAAAAATTTTTGACTAAGTCAACCCAAAATTTCGAAAATTTGGAGGGAAATAAGGAAAAGATATTTTTTTGATTTTTGAATTTTTAATGAAAAACACAAAAATGACCCAAAACATGAAAATTTTGGATCAAAACACAAGATGCATGCAAGAACACTATGAATGTCAAGATGAACACCAAGAACACTTTGAAGATCATGATGAACATCAAGAACATAATTTTGAGAAAAAAAAATTTTTGATGCAAAGAAAATATGCAAGACACCAAACTTAGAAATCTTTAATGCATGGACTCTAACAAACGAAAAATGCATATGAAAAACAACAAACAACACAAAACAAGAAATCATCAAGATCAAACAAGAAGACTTGTCAAGAACAACTTGAAGATCATGAAGAACACTATGAATGCATGGAGTTTTCGAAAAAATGCAAGAAAAATTTTTAAAGCATGCAATTGACACCAAACTTAAAAATTGACTCAAGACTCAAACAAGAAACACAAAATATTTTTGGTTTTTATGATTTTATGATTTTTTTGTATTTTTTTATTATTATTTTTTTTCGAAAATATTTTTGGAAAAACAAAAAATAAAAGAAATTTTTTTTTGAAAAAGATTTTTGAAAAGAAAATTACCTAATCTGAGCAACAAGATGAACCGTCAGTTGTCCATACTCGAACAATCCCCGGCAACGGCGCCAAAAACTTGGTGGACGAAATTGTGATTCAATTGTTATTCCATTTTGCAAAATTCATTGCTTTTCATTCCCTAGTAATGGCGCCAAAAACATGATGCCAATATCATAGTTCACAACTCCGTTCAACTTAACCAGCAAGTGTACTGGGTCATCCAAGTAATACCTTACGTGAGTAAGGGTCGATCCCACAGAGATTGTTGGTATGAAGCAAGCTATGGTTACCTTGTAAATTTCAGTTAGGCAGATTAAATAGTTTTGGGTTTTGAAAATTAGTAAATAAATAGAAAATAAAAGGGATAGAAATACTTATGTAAATTAATAGTGGGAATTTCAGATAAGTGTATGGAGATGCTGTGCTCCTCTTGAATCTCTACTTTCCTATTACAGTCATCCAATCCTTCCTACTCCTTTCCATGGCAAGCTGTATGTAGGGCATCACCGTTGTCAATGGCTACATCCCATCCTCTCAGTGAAAACGTTCCTATGCTCTGTCACAGCACGGCTAATCATCTGTCGGTTCTCAATCAGGTTGGAATAGAATCCCTTGATTCTTTTGCGCTTGTCATCACGCCCAGCCTTCAGGAGTTTGAAGCTCGTCACAGTCATTCAATCCCGGAATCCAACTCGGAATACCACAGACAAGGTTTAGACTTTCCGGATCCTCATGAATGCCGCCATCTATCTAGCTTATACCACGAAGATTCTGTTGGGGAATCTAAGAGATATGCGTCCAGCCTAAGGTAGAACAAAAGTGGTTGTCAGTCACGCGCATTTATAGGTGAGAATGATGATGAGTGTCACGGATCATCACATTCATCAAAGTTAAGTGTAACGTATATCTTGGAATAAGAATAGAAGAGAATTGAATAGAAAGTAATAATAATTGTATTGAAACTTGAGGTACAGCAGAGCTCCACACCCTTAATCTATGGTGTGCAGAAACTCCACTGTTGAAAATACATAAGTAAAAGGTTCAGGCATAGCCGAATGGCCAGCCCCCCTAAAATGTGATCAATAGCCTCCTAAGATGAAGAATAAAACAAAACTGAGACCAAAGATGTCTAATACAATAGTAAATTATCCTATTTATGCTAGACTAGCTACTAGGGTTTACATGAGTAAGTATTTGATGCATAAATTCACTTCCGGGGCCCACTTGGTGTATGTTTTGGCTGAGCTTGATCTATCCACGAGCTGAGGCTTCTCTTGGAGTTGAACGCCAAGTTATAACGTGTTTTGGGCGTTCAACTCCGGGTCGTGACGTGTTTCTGGCGTTTAACTCCAGACAGCAGCATGTACTTGGCGTTGAACGCCACTTTACGCCGTCAATTCCCGAATAAAGTATGGACTATTATATATTGCTAGAAAGCTCTGGATGTCTACTTTCCAACGCCATTGAGAGCGCGCCATTTGGAGTTCTGTAGCTCCAGAAAATCCATTTCGAGTGCAGGGAGGTCAGATTCCAACAGCATCAGCAGTCCTTTTGTCAGCCTTTTTCAGAGTTTTGCTCAAGTCCCTCAATTTTAGCCAGAAATTACCTGAAATCATAGAAAAATACACAAACTCATAGTAAAGTCCAGAAATGTGAATTTAACATAAAAACTAATGAAAACATCCCTGAAAGTAGCTTGAACTTACTAAAAACTACCTAAAAACAATGCCAAAAAGCGTATAAATTATCCGCTCATCACAATCTCATTCCCCAGGCTGTGCTCCTCCCTGATGATGATTCAGCTCTCTTTGGTACCATTGATGATAAGATAAGCAGAGAGCGCGCTCTACAACACCAAACTTAAAAGTTTGTTTGTCCATAAGCAAAGAAAAATTGTTCCTGTTTTACACACTCTGCATGATTAAAACACACTTAAAAAGAAGAAAAATTATAAGAAACTAAAACAAACTAAATAAATTAAAAATAAACATAAAATCTAGGCATACGGAATATTGGGTTACCTCCCAACAAGCGCCTTTTTAATGTCACTAGCTTAACACTTGATTGTCGAATTTTCTTCCTTTCCTTCCAGTTGGTTAAGAGAAATGACTCCAAGGGAGGAGAGGCAAAAATTAGTGCCCTCGGACTTGAATTCCTGCTAACAAGCTTTCTTTTATTGTTATTAGCTTGATTCACCTTGGTTGTTAAGGTAGAGGTTGGATTACTTTTTGCCGACCTTTTCTTTTTCTTGGATATTGTCTTTTGTTTCTAGGTCACAATCCCTTTTTCAATGCTTTCTTTGATTGCCTTCACCTTTCTGATTTCAGGACTTGGGTGTTGTGTGATGGGTGGAGTGTACCCTTCATCAATAACTTCTTGAATTAGTGGTTCAATGAATTCACCCTCTATGCCACTCTCTGTTTCATTAGAGTGAAAATTCTCATAATTGTTTTGCTCCCTTACAATCTCCTTCTTTATTGGGGTTTCACTTAGTACAGGGGCCTCTTTTTCTTACTCTTCCAATTCCTCATTTTCATCCACAATTTGGTATTTATCCTTCTTGCTAAACACTATTCCACTCCTTGAGCTTATGGCATTATATTCTTCCCTTGGCCTAGGAAAGACATTGGTATGTTTCTCAGCAGAATGTTGTGCCATTGGGCTCATTCACACTTCTAGATTTCTTCTTGAGGCTTCCATATTTTCAATTCTTTCTCTGGCCTCTTCCCTTAAGAACTCAATGAGTTGTCAATCAAACAACCAGTAGTTGTCAATCACAGTCAATCCACGGCAAGTGCACTGGGTCGTACCAAGTAGTATTAATCCATAGAATAAACAGAGCTCCTAACCTTAATAGTAGAGGTTTAGTTGCTCATGGCTCAGAGAGAAAAATAGGATTCAGAAAACTGTAAAGTGCGGAATGAGGTGCGTAAAAGAGAAGGGATCCCGAATGGCTGAATCTTTTCCCTTTTATATCTAATCCTAATTAATATAAAATATATTTTCTAAATAATATCTTTTCCTATTTGCAAAATAAAATAAAGTTTTAATCATAAATGTATACAAGATCTCGAGCTTCTCCTTGAGGGTACGTGGGGACCACCCAAAACTTGAAGGTTGGCGCTTGACTTGGAGAATCCCAAGTTAGGTGCCACTATGGAAGCAAGGAATTGGCATGTTTTTGCTTCAACTAGTGCCTAACTTGGATAATCCCAAGTTAGGTGCCACCCTTCCCGTAAGCAATTGGTGTGCTTGTCTTCATCCGACGCCTAACTTGGAAAATCCCAAGTTAGGCGCCACCAAAACCGTACAATATGGAGAAAAAGTGTATACTATTATATATCGTTGGAAAGTTCCGGAAGTTAGCTTTCCAATGCTGCTTGAATCGCATCAATTAGACCTCTGTAGCTCAAGTTATTTTTTGTTGGAGTGCAAGGAGGTCAGGGTTGACAGCATCATTTACTTTCTTCCTTTTCTCCTACACAAACCTTCTCAAATCCATTCGAATGCTATCTGAAATAAACCAAATTGTACACGACTCAAAGTAGCATTCATGATGGCTCAAAGGTACTTAAATCTTGATTAAACTTGATAATTCAAATGCAAATTCACTAGGAAAAGCTAGGAAAGATGCTCATGCATCATGACACCAAACTTGAATTGTTGCTTGTCCTCAAGTAACTAAAACTAATTTAAACTTAGGATGTGAATTTGCATGAGAAGTGAGTGCTCAATTAAGCTCCTGTCTTTTCTCAAAGTAGGGTTTATACACTGAAGCTCTGAATAGTTTTGGCATCTTACTATCCTTTGAATCTGAGGAATGTCACTGTCATTTGGAATTAGAATTCGGATAATATTATGAATTCTCTGGCCTTTTTACTTTGGATTAATCCTTGAACACAGCAACTTTTCCTTCGTTCTTTTCTCTTTGGTGATTTGCACCTTGAGTCTAGCCGTGACTTTAAATGTTTTGTCCCAAACTTTACTTGACACAAAAACACCACAAGCACTTAACTGGAAAACTCTCTTTGAGTTCTAATTTTCTTCTAATTATTCCCAGACAGTGGTGCTCAAAGCCTTTGGCATATTCTGTTAGTTGCACTTGATCTCGACTCTTAGTGCTCTGTCTCAAGGGTTGCTTAACACATTCACACCACAAGCATATGGCTGGGAAAACAACTCTTTGAGCTTTTAATCATACTTGACCTTTCTAGCCATTGTTGCTCAAAGCCTTGGATCTTGCTTTTCTTTATATTCTTTTTGCTGTTTCATTTGCTTCAAGGATTAAGCTTTTGTTTAATTCGGAGAATTCATAGTAGCTTTCTAAATTCCTATTCCTCATGCATCAACATCCTTTGATTCAAATTCAAATATGCACTGTTCATATCATGCATTCAGAATCACAGATAATACCATCACATTTAAGTAAATAAGACTATTCTTAAACATAACTCAATTTCTCATGCAATATATCACTTCTTTCCTTTTTCTTTTTAAATTCAAGCTTAGTGAGTAGTACATAAGACATCTTTTTAAGTAAAGTAAAACAAAAGGCACTGAATGAAACCAAAACCTAAGAATTGAAAAGACAAAAGATCATGCAAGCAATCAAAGTAATAGAAAATAGGAATATAAAAAAATAAGAACGGGAGAAAAAATAGAATGAAAAGAACTCAGCCACCTCAGTTATCGTGGTGGACATCTCATTCCTCAGGTTGTGCTCCTTCATGAAGATGATTCACCTCCCTTTGGTTCCCTTGATGATAAGATAATCAGAGAGCACGCTCGATAACACCAAACTTACAAGTTTGCTTGTCCCCAAGCAAAGAAAAACTCCAGGGTGTTAAAAATTCCTTTTAATTGCTCCTGTTCCTGTTTTAATCACTCTGCATGACCAAAAGTCCAAAACACATGTAAAACAAGAAAAATTCTAAAAAATTGAGATAAAGTAATTTAAAACCAAAACTAAATTAACTATAATGCTAAAATAAAAATAACTATAAAATTAAAATCAAAGTAACTGCAAAACCAAGGATACTAGTAGTTGGGTTGCCTCCCAACAAGTGCTTCTTTAACGTCATTAGCTTGACGGTTGATTGTTGCTAAGGTGGAGGTTGATCATAGTGCTTCAACTCCTCCCCTCTCACTGTGAATCTTCTCCCTGTGTCCCCATGAAGTAGCTCAATATGCTCAAGAGAGAGGATTCTATTTACTATATAAGTCAACACTAGATTACTAGTCAACACCACCTTCATTCCTGGGGAGAAACCTTCAGTGGAGATTGACGAGCGGGTTTCTCGCGCGGTCTAGAATTTCACAAATAAATCCTCGTTGAAAGTATAGCTTCTAGACCGACAAAGAATTTCTTTCGTGCAAAAGTTTGGTTGTCACAAGTAACAAATCCTAATAAAATTGATAACCGAAGTATTTAAATCTCGAGTCGTCTCTCAAGGAATTGCAGGGAAGTGTTCTTATTATTGGTTATGAGTTGTGTAAATTGGAGTTTTGGGGATGAGAAATAAGAAGAGAAAATTGCAGAGAAAATAAATAATAACAATAAAAAGCCTTGACTAGGAGAAGATTGTTCTGAAGTTCTATCCTTGTTGGGTTTCCCAAGATTAATTAGTAATAAGTTGTTGTTCTACTTAGTTATCCTTTACTGAGTAAAAGAAAGTCAAGTAAGTTGGAAGCCAATTTCTATTCATAAGTCCTAATCCTCTCCCTTGAGAAGGATTAGCGTTAGTAACTAGAGAGCTGGCCAACAACTTCCAATTGCCAATTAACTCTTGAGTATTCCAACTCAAGGGTCTCAAATATTAATCAACTCCAAAGTCAAATTAAAAGCCTACTCCACTGACATGGATGCCAATTCCGCATTCATGAAAAGGGAGTAGAAAGAAGACATGATAATTGGAATAAAATTGGAAGCAATTAAATAAATAATAAAATTAAATTCATAAAAGCTATCCAATTGTAACTCTGAACAAGGATTAAGGATATGAAAAAAATAAGTAACAAGTAAGGAAACAAACTAGAATGATAAAGTCTTCAATGGAAGTAGTGACTCTATAAATATCCAATCCAAAAGCATAAAACTAGGAATCCTAAATTCTAGAGAGAGGAGAGAACCTCTCTCTCTAGAAACTACATCTAAATTATGAAAAGTGAATAATGAGTAGTGTCCCCCTGATTCCTCCACTCTGCAGCCTCTAATCTGTGTTTTCTGGGCTTGAAACTGGGTCGGAAATAGCCCAGAAATCGCTGGATGCGAATTCTAACACGCTGATTTTTGTCAATGCAACGCGTGCGCGTCATCTAGCTGTACGACCACTATGGCAAATTATATATCATTTCGAAGCCCCGGACATTAGCTTTTCAACGCAACTAAAACAGTCTCATTTAGACCTCTGTAGCTCAAGTTATAATCTATTAAATGCAAAGATGTCAGCCTGGACAGCTCAGCAATTCCTTCAATTTCTTGTATTCCTTCCACTTTTGCATGCTTCCTTTCCATCCTCTATGCCATTCCTACCCTGTAATCCCTAAAATCACTTAACGCACATATCAAGGCATCGAATGGTAATAAAAGAGGATTAAACATAGCAAATTTAAGGCCAAAGAAGCATGTTTCCAATCATAGCACAAAATCAGGAAGGAAAATGTAAAACATGCGAATTCAATGAATAAGTGTGAGATTAGTGGATAAAATCCACTCAATTAAGCACAAGATGTACCACAAAATAGTGGTGCATCAAATCTCCCCACACTTAAATATTAGCATGTCCTCATGCTAAGCTCAAGAGAAACTATAAGAGTGAAGAGGAATGGTGGAAAGTATAAAATGCAACCTATCTATATGAATGCAACTACATGCAAAATGTTTCTACCTACTTGGTTAAAAGTAAATAAATATTTTAAGAACACAGATGAACTGGATTTCACTAATTCAAATCATAAAAATAAAGTACAAAGAGACTTGCAGAAGAAAATAGCTCATGAAAGCCGGGAACAAAGAATCGAGCATCAAACCCTCACCGGAAGTGTATACACTCTAATCACTCAAGTGTTTGAGGTTCGATTCTCTTAATTCTCTACTAACCTTGCTTTCTAAGACTTGCTCTTCTTCTACCAATCAACATAAATTTAATGCACCAATACACATATCAAGAGGTCTTTCAAGGGTTGTAATGGGGTTAGGGTTAAGGTAGGATTGTATTTGGTCAAGTGGGCTAAAATCTGAATCCTTAATTAACCTAAACTTTCCACCTAACTTAAGACAATCCATGTAATTAAAATGCAAAATCTAACCTCCCATTAACTGTGTTTTTCACATATTCCTGCATCCTAAATTTAAGTACAACTCATATGCATTGATATTATCAATTACTTTGGGGCATTTTGTCCCACTTTTATTATTTGCTCTTTTTCTTTTCTTTCACTTTTTTTATTTTTCTTTTCTTCACAACTTTTTTTCTCAATGCATATGATTAAAGTATTAAATGCAATAATATGTGCTCAACTATTATTTTGCACATTTTCACAAAAATATACAACACCCAATTCTCAAACCAGATATTTTCAAACCCAACTTCTCCACACTTAAATCATGAGCACTTTTACTAGTCTAAGCTACCCAAGGATTCAAATTAAGGACATTATTGTTTTGCACTTAGAGTTAATGATGTGCTAAAGTAAAGAACAAAGGGGTAAAATAGGCTCAAATTGGTTTGTAAAGGATAATGAAAAGGGTAAGGCCATATGGGTATGTAAGCTAAGTGAAACAAGGCCTCAATTATATAAGTGCATGCATACATCAAACAATGGAAATATAGAATTAAGCAAGACACAGATCACAATTTTAGAGAGAACAACACACACCAAAAATAAAATATTGGTTGATAAGATGCAACCAATCAAATAAGCTCAAAATCGCACTGGTTTTATGTGTTCGAGCTCTAAACCATGTTCCAAAATAATATTTCTTCAAACAAGTTCAAATTTTTTTTAATTCAAATTAGTGAAATGCTATAAAAATTTTCTTGAAAAAGAAAATATTACTTCAACCAAGTAGTTGGTAAAATATGCACAAAATCAAGCAAACATACAATCAAACATGCAAATGCAACAATGAACTAACAAAAGAAATCCCACATTGGTGTTGAGAAGGAACTAACTAACCCGCGGAAGTCGGTATCAACCTCCCCACACTTAAAGATTGCACCGTTCTCGGTGCATGCTGAGATGCACAAGTGGGCCGGTTGCTCCAACTGATGCTCTTTCTTTAATGGATTATGCAGATGGACTTGTTGTTCGCCCCTTTTAAAAGTTTGTCCTTTTTCTTTCTTGATGGCCATCCTGAAAGAAGAGAGAAAGGAAGAAGAGTAACCCACAAACAAAGATAGGAAAACAAATAGAATATGGGTGGGTTGATGCCAAATAATGAGGATCTCAACTACATGGTAGCTACAACATGCAAGTCAGAAAACAGTAGAAGCAAATGGCATATGAATAGTGCAAAATTTGCAATAATGGGTGAGAGAGTATGGGTAATGAAAGACAATATAAGTGTATATCAATGCAAATGGAATACAAATGTCATAAAAGATTAGCATTGGCATCTAAATAATATTACCCAACAATGGAAACAAGTCACGAAGCACCAAAAGAAAGCAAGAGAAATGCAATAGTGGAATAAGAACATTTAACACCAATAGAGAAATAATAAACATAGAAAAGAAAATAAAAACATGCATACAGTTAAAATGCAATGAATGAAAGTACGTAAATAAAATGAGGAAAATAAAATGAGAGGAAAAAGAGAGGAGATAAATGTAGTAAAGGAAGACAATAGAATGAGAAAGGGGAGAGAAAAGTAGAAGAATGGAGTCTGCAAAGCGACGCATAAGCGTCGCCCACGCGTACGCGTGGGTGCGCAAAAGAAGAGACGACACGTAAGCGTCGTCCATGCTTACGCGTGGGTGAGCAAGAATCCAAGTGACGCGTACGCGTCAGTCACATGTACGCGTCATTCACGCGTACGCGTGACCACTGATTGTGCTAAAAGCCCAATACTAGCACCAAGGCAGAACAACTCTTGGCCAAATTACCCATTAACGCCGATTTTTCATCCATGCGTACGCGTCGCTGAAACTTACGCGTGGGTTAACTAAAATACAGTGACGCGCACGCGTCGCCCATGCGTACGCGTGGGTTGGCTCATGCGCAAGGCACCCTTCCTGCACAGCTCCCGCGTAACCTTCTATAAGGTTTAGTGTCGCATGTGACGCGTGCGCGTGGTTCACGCGCACGCGTGGAACGCACTTTTTTTATATGCAAATGCAAATACAAACTATATGCAGTAATAATGAGAAGAGTCACTAAATAAAGCTAAGAAAAGAGAAAGGAACGATCATACCATGGTGGGTTGTCTCCCACCTAGCACTTTTAGTTATTGTCCTTAAGTTGGACATTTGGTGAGCTCCTTGTCATGGTGGCTTGTGCTTGTACTGATTCAGGAATTCTCACCAATGTTTGTACTTCCAATAGCCTCTGGGATCCCAAACTAGGCGTAAAGAGTCTTCAAGCAAGTTAAAGTAGGTGACAAGGCCCCAAGAGTATTGATTGCTGGAATGAATTCCAGGGTCCCAGACCTTACTTTTGCACCCGTCTTTGTGTAGATCACCATTGTTCCAACCGGGTGGCTCGCAATTTGAATTCTCACAGAGACATCCAAATAACCTTCTAGACCTATTCAATTGAGCTCTACACCAATCCTTGCACTTCAACTTAGAGCATGCAACCATATTGAACCTTGCAGGACAACTCTTACTACTAACCATCTTCCTCTTACTCCCAATGCCACAAAGAGCTCTAAGTTGACCATCCGTCTCCAGTAGCCCATATTCAAGTGGGAAAGTAAAGGTTAAGGATAAGAATTTTACCCACTTGAATGTTGTGTTAGACGGTAATGGCCTTGGGAGAGGTATTTCTAATGATCTTGCAAGCTCCACTCCCTTGTGCTCTTCTTTGATAACTTTCACCTCTTTGCAAGCTTCTTCAATATCAACCTCTTCCTCTTGGTAGCTTTCTTCCAATTCAATCTCTTCTTCGTTGCTCACTAAGGACATGGGAAGTTGTGCTTCTTCTTCTTTAATCTCTATGTCACGTCCAATGGGAGAGGATTCAATTGTAGATAAGGATTCATCAATGATTGAATACATCCCTTGATCGACCTCCTCAAGGTCTTCAGCCATGATATGCCTTGGAGGTTGTACACCCTCCTCAACATCAATTTCAAGCATCTTGGAAGGAGGCTCTATGACTTGACCTTCCCATGGAGGTTCCGCATCTCCTAATTCTTCAACCACTTCCTCTGTAACTGTTACGGCTTTGTCCAGTTGTTTTAGTATAAAATTATACTCCTCCTTGATGATTACCTTTCCATGACAACTCCCCTTCAACTACTCCTTCATCTTCAAGGGTCTCTACTATCTCTACTTTTTGGGTCTCCTCTTGCTTCTCTTGAAATACGACTGCGTGAAGCCGATCCATTACGTCCCTAAGACGATCCCTTCTCTCTTGCTCCATGTCAATAGCGTAGTTGGTATCATCTTGCTCTTGGATTGGTGGGCATGGATGTTCTGACATAGAGGGTGGTGGTGCACCAGAGCTTGAGGGCTGAGTATTCGAGGTAGAGGATTGGTCCATGCAGGATATATAAGAGCTTGAAGAGTAGATATGAGACTAGTGATAGAGGCAAGTGTGGTATGAAGCTCTGTTTGCCCTTGGTGAATAACACCAAGGGTGTTGTCATCCAGTAGAGGTTGGGGTGGATAGGAGGGTTCATTATTTTGGAGAAAGGGTGCATGGTAGGAAGGTGGTTCTTCTTGGTAAGGGCATGAAGATAGTGAATATTGAGGTGGCGGCTCATAAGAGTAATTGTGCTGGAATGGAGGTGGTTCTAAGTATGGTTCATAAGGTGGATAAGGGTCAATGTCATATGAGGGTGTTTGGTAGTAGGGAGCTTGTGAGTTTGGTGGTTCAAACCTATGTTGAAGAGGGGGGTCATAGGCGTATGGTGGGGCTTGTTGGTAACTACAAGGGGGTCCACCATATCTATCATCTTGGTATGCACCTCGGAATGGCTCTTGACTATAGTAATTTGGTGGAGGTTGGTTGTCAGAAGAGGTCCACCATAACTATTGTCTTGGTATGCATCATAGAGTGATTGTTGGCTATAGCGCATTGGAGGGGGTTGTTATCAAGAGTGTTGATCAAATCCTTGTGGCTCCTCCCATCTTTGATTCTTCCAACCTTGATGCCTGTTCTCATTATAGCTTCCATTCCTTAAAACAACATTGGAATTAAACTTAAAGCCAGAGGGGTGAGAATTCATAGCAGTTAATAAAAATTAAAAACAAAAACAAATAAATAAGCAAAAACAAATATTTACAATAACCAATAACAAGGCACACGTTTGTAATTCCCCGGCAACGGTGCCATTTTGACGAGCGGGTTTCTCGCACGGTCTAGAATTTCACAAATAAATTGTCGTTGAAAGTATAGCGTCTAGACTGACAAAGAATCCCTTTCGTGCAAAAGTTTGGTTGTCACAAGTAACAAACCCCTAATAAAATTGATAACCGATGTATTTAAATCTCGGGTCGTCTTTCAAGGAATTGCAGGGAAGTGTTCTTATTACTGGTCATGAGTTGTGTAAATTGGAGTTTTGGGGATGAGAAATAAGAAGAGAAAATTGCAGAGAAAATAAATAATAACAATAAAAAGCCTTGACTAGGAGAAGATTGATCTGAAGTTCTATCCTTGTTGGGTTTTCCAAGATTAATTAGTAATAAGTTGTTGTTCTACTTAGTTATCCTTTACTGAGTAAAAGAAAGTCAAGTAAGTTGGAAGCCAATTTCTATTCATAAGTCCTAATCCTCTCCCTTGGGGAGGATTAATGTTAGTAACTAGAGAGCTGGCCAACAACTTCCAATTGCCAATTAACTCTTGAGTATTCCAACTCAAGGGTCTCAAATATTAATCAACTCCAAAGTCAAATTAAAAGTCTACTCCACTGACATGGATGCCAATTCCGCATTCATGAAAAGGGAGTAGAAAGAAGACATGATAATTGGAATAAAATTGGAAGCAATTAAATAAATAATAAAATTAAATTCATAAAATCAATCCAATTGTAACTCTGAACAAGGATTAAGGATATGGAAAAATAAGTAACAAGTAAGGAAACAAACTAGAATGATGAAGTCTTCAATGGAAGTAGTGACTCTGTAAATATCCAATCTAAAAGCATAAAACTAGGAATCCTAAATCCTAGAGAGAGGAGAAAGCCTCTCTCTCTAGAAACTACATATAAATTATGAAAAGTGAATAATGAGTAGTGTCCCCCTGATTCCTTCATTCTGCAGTCTCTAATCTATATTTTCTGGGTTTGAAACTGGGTCGGAAATAGCCCAGAAATCGCTGGATGCGAATTCTAACACGCTGATTTTCGTCAATGCGATGCGTGCGCGTGAAGCACGCGTGCGCATCGTCTAGTTGTACGACCACTATGAAAAATTATATATCATTTCGAAGTTCCGGATGTTAGATTTCCAACGCAACTAGAACAGCCTCATTTAGACCTTTGTAGCTCAAGTTATGATCGATTGAATGCGAAGAGGTCAGGCTGGACAGCTCAGCAATTTCTTCAATTTCTTGTATTCCTTCCACTTTTGCATGCTTTCTTTCCATCCTCTATGCCATTCCTGTCATGTAATCCCTGAAATCACTTAACGCACATTTCAAGGCATCGAATGGTAATGAAAGAGGATTAAACATAGCAAATTTAAGGCCAAAGAAGCATGTTTCCAATCATAGCACAAAATCAAGAAGGAAAATGTAAAACATGCAAATTCAATGAATAAGCGTGAGATTAGTGGATAAAATCCACTCAATTAAGCACAAGATGTACCACAAAATAGTGGTGCACCAGAGATTTTTTTGTTTCTCCATTCTCTGGGTACTTTCTTTTTAGGAACCTCCTCCTTGGTGGGTGAAGTATTCCTAACACCAAACTTAGGTTTGATGTCAGGGAAAATTTTTTTTTATAGTCACCAAAGGAGTCTTGAGCTGTAAACCTTGTTGTGCATTATCAGGAGGTTCTTAAAGGGTTGGAACAATAAGCTCAGTTTGCATGCACTTTTCCTCTTCACCTGATGAATGCATATTTTTGAAGACATGAGAGACCAGTTGCTCATCATGCACTCTAAGTACTAATTCACCCTCTTCTACATCAATTAGAGCTCTCCCAGTGACTAAGAATGGTCTTCCTAGGATTATAGAGGCATTTTCATCCTCCCCCATGTCAAGAATTACAAAATCGGCTGGAAGGAACAACTTATCCACTTTGACCAAGACGTTCTTCACTATTCCATGTGCATACTTCAAAGATTTATCTGCCATTTGTAATGCTATCCTTGTTGGTTGTTCCTCTTCAATTTGCAGTTTCTTCATCATAGACAAGGGCATTAAATTTATGCTTGCACCCAGATCACATAGGGCTTTCTCAAAGGTAGTGCTCCTAATGGTACATGGAATTTGAAAGCTCCCTAGATCTAGCATCTTCCTTGGCAAGTTATTCTGAATTATGGCACTACATTCCTTGGTCAAGACCCACTGTCTTATCTCTCTTTAAAGGCTTCTTCTTTGACAACAAATCCTTCATGAACTTGACATAGAGAGGCATTTCCTTCAAAAACTCAGCAAAAGAAATATTAATTTGTAACTTTCTGAAAACTTCCAAGAACCTTGAAAACTACTTGTCCTTGGTCTCCTTTTGAAGCCTCTGAGGATATGGCATCTTAGTCTTGTATTCAGGAGCTTCAAATAATGTCGAATGTGTGTCAAGAGTGACTGGAAAAGGATTGTCTGCATGCCTAGGTGAGGCGTGTTCAACCTCCTCCTTTTTCTCCTCTGGAACTTCTTTTTCAATTGGCTCTTCAGTAACTTGTGCTTCCATACTTGTCATTTGTCCACTTATCAAGGTGATAGCCTTGCACTCCTCCCTTGGATTTGTAATTATATTACCAGGAAGGCTATTAGTGGCCCTTTTATCAATTTCAGCAACTTTTGTGGCTATTTAACCCATCTGAACCTCCAAGTTCTTGAATGATGCTCTGGTTTTATGTACAAAACTTATAGCTAGTAATTCCAAGTCAGTGGTCTTCTGAGGCTGAGAAGTTGCTTGCTGAGGATGAGAGGGTTGGAACTGGCAGTTATTGAAGTTGTTCTGACCAAAACTGGCCAGAGAATTATTGAAATTCTACTATCTTTGAGGTTGATCTCTCCATCCAAAGTTTGGGTGATTCCTCTACCCCTGATTAAAGTTCTTGGTATATCATTGTTGGAGTTTCTAGGAGCATTCTCCATAAATTTGACCTGTTCAGGAGAAAATTGAGCATATTCATAATTCTCACCTTGAATGAAGCCATCATTCATATCATATGGAGCCTTTTGAGGGGATTCTAAGCATTGACAGCTGAAACCTACATCCCACTCAAGTGCTGAGTAAGCATACTGATCTGTTAACACATGACTTTGTTCTAAGCAAGAATAGCATCTAAGGTATCCACTTCCAAGACTCCTTTCTTTTGAGGAGCACCAGAGTTCATATGATTCCTCTCAGAAGAGTAAAGATATTGGTTGTTAGCAACCATCTCATTAAGCTCACAGCCTCTTCAGGCGTCTTCTTCATGTGCAATGAACCACCTGCAGAGTTGTCCAAACATATTTTGGCCATTTCAAAGAGGCCATCATAAAAGATCTCCAGCTTGGTCCATTCAGAAAATATGTCAGGAGGGCATCTCCTGATCATTAGCTTGTACCTCTCACAGACTTCATAGAGGGACTCACTATCTCTCTGTCTAAAGGTTTAAACATCCCCCCAGCTTAGTCAGTTTTTGTGGTGGGAAGAATTTGGTAAAAAATCCATTGACCACCTTGTCCTAAGTGTCCAGACTCTCCTTTAGCTGAGAATTAAGCCACTGCTTTGCTCTATCTCTCATAGCAAATGGAAAGAGCATCAGCTTGTGAACCTCAGGGCTCACTCCATTTGACTTCATAGTGTCACAGAGATGCAGGAAGTTAAAGATGAATTGATTTGGATCTTCCTGCGGGAGTCTATGATACTGACAGTTTTGCTGCACTAGAGTGATTAACTGAGGCTTCAACTCAAAGTTGTTTCCACCTATAGGAGGCACCACAATAATGTTCCCATAGAAATTAGGAGTGGGAGCAGTGTATGAGCCAAGCATCCTTCTAGGTTGTTCGTTTCCATTCTGATTGACCCCATTAGCATTAACAACATGATTGGGATCCATAGTAGACTCTGCAGCTTCCTTTTCAAAAGTTTCACTGAGATTTTCACTAGCTTTGTAGAGTCTAGCTTATTGTAGATGCCGTCTTAAGGTCTTCTCAGGTTCAGAATCAAAGTCTAGAAGGGGTTACTTATTCCTATTCCTGCTTATAAACAAACAGAAAATAAAGAAGATTGGAAATCTCTACATCAGAGTGCGGAGAATTTCCAGTGAGGTAACCTGTGTGAAAGAAATAAATAATAAAAAATAAAAAATAAAACGAAAATAAAATAAAATATAAGAAAAACGAAACTAAAAGAAAAATAAAATAAAGAGAATGAACTGAATAATTGAGAAAATAAAAATAAAACAAAATTAAAATAAAAATAAAAAAATGAAAGTTTTTTTTAATTAAAACGAAATAATAAAATAAAGAGGAAAATGGAAAACAGGGAAAGGGGGGAAGAACGAACGAAAAGAGAAAAAATAAAGGAAAAAAGAAGAAATGGAAAATAAAAATTAATAATACTAAAATAAAACTAATTAAAGGAAAAAACTAGTCTAAACAATCAAACAACTGGAAGTTGTCAATCACAATCAATCCCCGGCAATGGCACCAAAAAATATCTTTTTCTATTTGTAATTAAAACAAAAGTTTTAAAAAAATCAAGTGAAATCTCGTGCAAAGCTTCAATACGACATGGGGACCAATGCAAACTTCTAAACTGGAGCCTAACTTGGGAAATTCCAAGTTAGGCGTTACCTTGGCAGCACTTATATGGAGCTTTTGAGTGATCTGGCACCTAACTTGGAGAATCCCAAGTTAGGCGCCACTAAGACCGTACAATCTGGAAAAGAAGTTATACTATTATATATTGTTGGAAAGCTCTAAAGGTTAGCTTTTCAATGCCACTAGAATTGCATCAATTGGACTTTTGCAACTTAAGTTATGTTTTTTGGAGTGCAAGGAGGTCAGGGTTGACAACATCATCCACTTTCTTCCTCTTCTTCTATACAAACTCCGTCAAATCCGTCTGAATGCTACTTGAAATAAAAAAAATTGCACACAACTCAAAGTAACATTCATAGTGGCTAAAAAGTATTTAAATATTGATTAAACTTAACAACTCAAATGCAAATTCACTAGGAAAAGATAGGAAAGATGCTCACGCATCACAACACTAATCTTGAATTGTTGCTTGTCCTCAAGCAACCAAAACTAATATAAACTTAGGATGTGAATTTGCATGAGAGGTGAATGCTCAATTAAGCTCTTGTCTTTTCTCAAAGTGGGATTTATAACACTGAAACTCTGAAAAGTTTTGGCATCTCACTATCCTTTGAATCTGAGGAATGTCATTGTCATTTGGATTTAGAATCCAGATAATATTATGAATTCTCTGGCCTTTTTACTTTGGGTTAATCCTTGAACACAACAAATTTTCTTTCATTCTCTTTTCTTGGGTGCTTTGCACCTTGAGCCTAGTCGTGACTTTAAATGCTTTGTCTCAAGCTTTACTTGATACAAAAACACCATAAGCACTTAACTGGGAAACTCTCTTTCAGTTTTGATTTTTCTTTCAGTTACTCCCAGACAGTGATGCTCAAAGCCTTTGGCATACTCTCTTAAATGCACTTGATCTCGACTCTTAGTGCTCTGTCTCAAGGGTTACTTGTAGGGGTGTTCACGGTGCAGTTTAGTTCAGTTATTTAAGGAAAAGCCATCCGATCCGATCGTTTATTAAAACTGCGGTTCGGTTTGGTTCGGTTTTTTTTGCCAAGACCATCCGAACCAAACTAAACCAATTAAATTCAGTTTGGTTTGATTCAGTTTGTTCAGTTTTTTAATTAATTTAGACAAGAAACAATGAAAAATATGAGCACATAGCTCATTATAAATTCATAATGATACAAAATTAAAAAAAAGGAAGAATCATATAAAACATATAAAAAAGGATATGAGTGGATGTAACTTCTATAAAACAAGGAACAATCATAACAAATAATATTTATAAAAAAAGCTAGATTAATGAAAAAAATGATTCAATCAATCAATTTGTTGGTGATCTTATATTTGCAGATTTGTTTGGAGCAGCATTACATGTCTACTAGTTCCACCTTCACTTTCACCAATATTATCCCTCATACTATGATCAAACTGCAAAAATATTATAGATACAACATTAAATATCAACACAACCGTGAATAAAAACCAAAAATAGAATAACAATAAATCATTGAATCAATAACAAGTTAAAAGCAAAAAATAGCAGCAACCATCAGACCAATAACGTAAGAAGACCTGTCATGTTCATTGTACCCTTTGCACCATAGTCGAAGATTTAAAAAACAAATTTAGAATTATTCCACCTGTGAAAATTTTTACAATAAAATCATCTATTATTATCAACCTCATCACACCACCAATTCATCAAAACCATACAAATACCACCAAAATCATATTTGGAGTTTCCACTTTTTAATTAACAGATAAACAAATTTAGATTCAAATCAATTAGCAGTAGCAATAATAAGAATAAACAATTAACAATAACAGTTAACAGTAGCAGTAGCAATAATAATGATTAGTTAACAAATTAAAATTAATAATTAACAAATTAAAAAAAGATAATAGTAACAGCAACCAGCAAAAATTAGAAGAAGAGAGAACAGTAAATCAAGAAGTAAAAAATCAATACAACACAGAAAATCAAGAAGCAAAAAATAGCAAGAGGTTGGATCAAAAGTAGAAGAACCAACCTGACTCAGGCTCCATTCTTGATGATTTGCTAATGCAGAGAGACTGGATGAGTGCAGGGAGGACGACGGAGAGAGAGGCGCTACGAGGACAACGGCAGGTTGCTGTGGCCTTCGTGGATCCGTGGAGAACAATGGCGTGCTGCTGGGAGAGGATGACGACGTGCTGCATGGAGCCGTGCCGGGGAGGACGACGGGGAGAGAGCGGTTCTACGGAAGGGAGAAGGAGAGAACAGGGCCGCGGGACACAAGTCAGGGTTGGTTTTGTCAAGTGGCAGGCCGGCAACAATGGTGGAGGCGCAGAGTAGAAGGAGGAAGAGGAAGGGAGAGGGAGAGCAAAAGGCGTTGAGAGTTTAAAGGATTAGAGGCAAATGGGCAAGAAGAGTTAGGGTTATGTTGTTGTTGCAGCAGTTAGGTCATTTGGGGGTAGGTTTAATTTAGGGTTTTTTATAAAACCGGTTCGGTTCAGTTCAGTTAGGGTTTTCCTTATTAGAACCGAAAACTGAACTGAACCACAGAAAAACTACAAAATCTCATTTTTTCGGTTTTTTTATTTTTGGTTTGTTCAGTTATCGGTTTTTTGGTTCGGTTGATCGGTTTGTTCAGATTGGATCGGTTTGAACACCCCTAGTTACTTGCCACATTCACACCAGAAGCATATGACTAGGAAAACAAATCTTTAAGCTTTTAATCATATTTGACCTTTCTAGCCATTGATGGTTGGAGTCTTAGACCTTGCTTTTCTTTATTTTCTTTTTGCTGTTTCTTTTGTTTCAAGGATTAAGCTTTTGTTTAATTTAGAAAATTCACAATAGTTCTCTAAATTCCTATTCCTCATGCATTAACATCCTTTGATTTAAATTCAAATATGCACTGTTCATATCATGCATTCAGAATCACAGATAACACCACCACATTTAAGTAAATAAGACTACTTTTAAACATCAACTTAATTTCTCATGCAAGATATCACTTCTTTTCTTTTTCTTTTTAGATTCAAGCTCAGTGAGCAGTACATGAGACAACTTTTTAAGACTAATAGCAAATAACAGAATGAGACTAGACCTAAGAACTGAAAATACTAAAGATCATGTAGCAGATAAAGGAAAGCCACAGAAAATAGGAGACAACAAAATAAGAACGGAAGGGAAAATAGAATGAAAGAAACTCAACCACCTCAGTTATCCTGGTGGCCATCTCATTCCTCAGGCTATGCTCCTACATGAAGAACATTCACCTCCCCATGGTGCCACTGATGATAAGGTACACAGAGAGAACAGAGAGCTTGCTCAACCCACCACCAAACTTAAAAGTTTTCTTGTCCCTAAGCAAAGGAAAACTTGAAAAACGTTCCTCCTGGGTGTTCTGAACTCCGTTCTTATTGCACCTATTCCTGTTATAAACACTTTTAAAAATTGGGTTACCTCTCAATAAGCACTTCTTTACCGTCACTAGCATGACGGTTGGTTCTTGAATTTTCGTCCTCTTCTTCCAGTTAGTTAAGAGAGATGACTTTAGTGGACATGAGGAAAAAAGTGATACCCACCAAAAAGCAACTCCCATACAACTCTCTGATTCATTAGGACCAAGGAAAGCATATTCAAGTATTGGGGGAGAAGACTTCAATTTAAATGTGGGTAGTGCATTCAGATTTTTCTTCTCAGGAGCTTGCATGCATAGAATTGAAGGGGCTTGTATGGCCTCTTCTAGAATTATTTAAATGTGCAAGTATGGAGTGTGCATAGCTTCCTCCTTTGTTTCAGTATCTTCCTCCTTTGCATGTTGATGAGCGGATAATTTATACGCTTTTTGGCATTGTTTTGAGTATGTTTTTAGTATAATCTAATTAGTTTTTATTATATTTTTATTAGTTTTTAGTTAAAATTCACTTTTCTGGACTTTACTATGAGTTTGTGTGTTTTTCTGTGATTTCAGGTATTTTCTGGCTGAAATTGAGGGTCCTGAGCAAAAATCTGATTTAGAGGCTGAAAAGGACTGCAGATGCTGTTGGATTCTGACCTCCCTGCATTCGAAGTGGATTTTCTGGAGCTACAGAAGCCCAATTGGCGCGCTCTCAACGGCGTTGGAAAGTAGACATCCTGGGCTTTCCAGCAATGTATGATAGTCCATACTTTGTCTAAGATTTAATGGCCCAAACCGACGTTCAAAGTCACCTTCAGAATTTCCAGCGTTAAACGCCGGAACTGGCATAAAAATTGGAGTTAAACGCCCAAACTGGCACCAAAGCTGGCGTTTAACTCCAGAAAGAGTCTCTACACGAAAATGCTTCAATGCTCAGCCCAAGCACACACCAAGTGGGCCCGGAAGTGGATTTTTATGTCATTTACTCATTTCTGTATACCCTAGGTTACTAGTTCACTATTAATAGAATCTTTTGACATTGTATCTGTACCTCATGACACTTTACACGTTTCTTTGTGTACTTTCCACGGCATGAGTCTCTAAACCCCATGGTTGGGGGTGAGGAGCTCTGCTGTGTCTTGATGGATTAATGCAATTACTACTGTTTTTCATTCAATCATGCTTGCTTCCATTCCAAGATATTACTTGTTCTTAAACCGGATGAATGTGATGATCCGTGACAATCATCATCATTCTCAACTATGAACGTGTGCCTGACAACCACCTCCGTTCTACCTTAGATTAAGTAGATATCTCTTGGATTCTTTAATCGGAATCTTCGTGGTATAAGCTAGAACTGATGGCGGCATTCAAGAGAATCCGGAAGGTCTAAACCTTGTCTGTGGTATTCTGAGTAGGATTCAATGATTGAATGACTGTGACGAGCTTCAAACTCCTGAAGGCGGGGCGTTAGTGACAGACGCAAAAGAATCACTGGATTCTATTCCGGCCTGATTGAGAACCGACAGATGGATAGCCGTGCCGTGACAGGGTGCGTTGAACATTTCCACTGAGAGGATGGGAGGTAGCCACTGACAACGGTGAAACCCTTGCATACAGCTTGCCATGGAAGGAGCCTTGCGTGCTTGAAGAAGAAGACAGTAGGAAAGCAGAGATTCAGAAGATGGAGCATCTCCAAAACCTCAACCTGTTCTCCATTACTGCAAAACAAGTACTTATTTCATGTTCTTTTACTTTTCACAATCAATCCTGATAATTTCTGATATCCTGACTAAGATTTACAAGATAACCATAGCTTGCTTCAAGCCAACAATCTCCGTGGGATCGACCCTTACTCACGTAAGGTATTACTTGGACGACCCAGTGCACTTGCTGGTTAGTTGTGCGGGGTTGCAAAAGTGTGATTGCAATTTCGTGCACCAAGTTTTTGGCGCCGTTGCCGGGGATTGTTCGAGTTTGAACAACTGACAGCTTATCTTGTTGCTTAGATTAGGACTGTTTTAATTTTGTTGGTTTATAGTCTTTTAGTTGAGTCTAGTTTCATATTTTAAGTTTGGTGTCAATTGCATGCTTTTGTTTTTCTTTTAATTTTCGAATTTGCATGTCTTTAGTCCCTTTTTGATCCGTAAAACTTCTAAGTTTGGTGTCCTCTTTGTGTTTTTCCCTTAAAATTTTCGAAAAATTTGTGTTTGATTTTCTAAAAATTTTAAGTTTGGTGTCATTTTGTTGTTTTTCTCTTTCCTCATTTCAAAAAATCAAATCTTTTTCATAAAAATTTTTCAATCATATCTTTTTAATTGCTATTTTCAAAATCTTTTTAATTGACTAATTGATTCAGTTCTCAATTTGCTTTGATTTTATTTTCTTTTTAATTTTCGAATTTTTATTTTATTTTTTTTATTTCATTTTATTTTTTTCGTTTAATTCAAAAAAAAAATATACTTTGCTTGTGAATCCATATCATTTCCCTTTATCCATTATGGACCTAAGTGGGATTGATCAGTCCAGAAGGACTCTGGGGTCATATGCTAACCCCATTACAGCTGCATATGGGAGTAGCATTTGTACACCTCCCATCAAAGCAAGCAGCTTTGAGCTAAATCCCCAACTCATTATCATAGTGCAGCAAAATTGCCAGTATTCCGGTCTTCCACAGGAAGAGCCTACTGAGTTTCTGGCACAGTTCTTACAAATTGCTGACACAGTACATGATAAAGAGGTGGATCAGGATGTCTACAGACTATTACTGTTTCCATTTGCTATAAAAGATCAAGCTAAGAGGTGGTTGAATAACCAACCTACAGCAAGCATAAAGACATGGAAACAGTTATCAGACAAATTCCTGAATCACTTTTACCCTCCAAAGAGGATTACACAGCTAAGGCTGGACATCCAAGGCTTTAAACAAGAGGATAATGAATCCCTTTATAATGCCTGGGAGAGGTATAGAGGTATGCTAAGAAAATGCCCCTCTGAAATGTTTTCAGAGTGGGTACAGTTAGACATCTTCTACTACGGGCTCACGGAAAAAGCTCAGATGTCTTTAGACCACTCAGCTGGTGGATTTATCCACATGAGGAAGACAATTGAAGAGGCTCAAGAGCTTATAGACACTGTTGCTAGAAATCAATATTTGTACTCTAGCAATGAGTTCTCTCCAAAAGAGGAAGTCATGACAGTAGTCACTGATCCTAATCCTCAAGAACAGATGATTGAGCTTAATCAACAATTGCTCCTGATGACAGAACAGTTAGCAGAATTTAAAGAGATGCTCCATGAAACTAAAGTTGCTAACAAGAACATAGAACTGCAGTTGAATCAAGCAAAACAGCAAATATCTAAACAGATAACAGAGGAATGTCAAGCAGTTCAACTGAGGAGTGGGAAGACACTGAATAACACTGCTCAAAAGAGCAAAAGGCTAAATAAGGAACAATTGACAGAGGATAACCAACCCACTGTTCAAAATCCCTCTGAGGACAGTAAGAGCCCAGAGAGGAATACTTTTGGCGTTCAAACGCCAGAGAGGGAAGGAAAGTTGGCGTTAAACGCCCATTCCTTGCCCAGTTCTGGCGTTCAAACGCCAGAAAAGGGGGAAAAGTTGGCGTTAAACGCCCAATTTCCACCCAATCCTGGCGTTCAGACGCCAAGGGAAGATCAGACACCTGAGAGTGCTGATAGTAATCCCTCTAACAAGGCTTCTTCAACCACTTCTGTAAGGAATAAACCTGCAGCATCTAAGGTTGAAGACTATAAAGCCAAGATGCCTTATCCTCAAAAACTCCGCCAAGCGGAACAGGATAAGCAATTTGCCCGCTTTGCAGACTATCTAAGGACTCTTGAAATAAAGATTCCGTTTGCAGAGGCACTTGAGCAAATACCTTCTTATGCTAAGTTCATGAAAGAAATCTTACGTCATAAGAAGGATTGGAGAGAAACTGAAAAAGTGTTTCTCACTGAAGAATGCAGTGCAGTCATTCTGAAAAGCTTGCCAGAAAAGCTTCAAGATCCAGGAAGCTTTATGATACCATGCACATTAGAAGGTGCCTGCACCAAGACAGCCTTATGTGATCTTGGAGCAAGCATCAATCTAATACCTGCATCCACTATCAGAAAGCTTGGGTTGACTGGAGAAGTCAAACCAACCCGGATATGCCTCCAACTTGCTGATGGCTCCATTAAATATCCATCAGGCATAATAGAGGATATGATTGTCAAGGTTGGGCCATTCGCCTTTCCAACTGACTTTGTGGTGCTGGAAATGGAGGAGCACAAGAGTGCAACTCTCATTCTAGGAAGACCTTTCCTAGCAACTGGACGAACTCTCATTGATGTACAGAGAGGGGAAGTAACCCTGAGAGTCAATGAGGATGAGTTCAAGTTGAATGCTGTAAAAGCTATGCAGCATCCAGACACACCAAATGACTGCATGGGCGCTGACATTATTGACTCTCTGGTAGCAGAGATCAATATGACTGAAAGCCTAGAATCAGAGCTTGAGGACATCTTCAAAGATGCTCAAACTGATCAAGAAGAATCAGTGGAAACAAAGAAATTTTCGAAAATTCCTCAGGAGGAGGATAAGCCTCCCAAACCTGAACTTAAACCACTACCACCATCCCTGAAGTATGCATTTCTGGGAGAGGGTGACACTTTTCCAGTGATTATAAGCTCTGCTTTAAATCCACAGGAAGAGGGAGCACTGATTCAAGTGCTAAGGACACACAAGACAGCTCTTGGGTGGTCCATAAGTGATCTTAAGGGCATTAGCCCAGCTAGATGCATGCACAAGATCCTGTTGGAGGATAATGCCAAACCAGTGGTTCAACCACAAAGGAGGCTAAATCCAGCCATGAAGGAGGTGGTGCAGAAAGAGGTCACTAAATTACTAGAGGCTGGGATTATTTATCCTATTTCTGACAGCCCCTGGGTGAGCCCTGTCCAAGTTGTCCCCAAAAAGGGAGGCATGACAGTGGTTGATAATGAAAAAAATGAACTGGTTCCTACAAGAACAGTCACAGGGTGGCGTATGTGTATTGACTACAGAAGGCTCAATACAGCCACCAGAAAGGATCATTTTCCTTTACCATTCATAGACCAAATGCTAGAAAGACTAGCTGGTCATGATTATTACTGCTTTTTGGATGGCTATTCAGGCTATAACCAAATTGCAGTAGATCCTCAGGACCAAGAGAAAACAGCATTTACTTGCCCATCTGGCGTGTTTGCCTACAGGAGGATGCCTTTTGGTCTGTGCAATGCACCTGCAACCTTTCAGAGGTGCATGCTCTCTATCTTCTCAGATATGGTAGAGAAATTTCTAGAAGTCTTCATGGATGACTTCTCAGTATATGGAGACTCATTCAGCTCCTGTCTTAATCACCTAGCACTTGTCCTGAAAAGGTGCCAAGAGACTAACCTGGTTTTAAACTGGGAGAAATGTCACTTTATGGTGACTGAAGGAATTGTCCTTGGGCACAAAATTTCAAGCAGGGGAATAGAGGTGGATAAGGCAAAGGTAGAGGTAATTGAAAAATTACCACCACCTGCCAATGTTAAGGCAATCAGAAGCTTTCTGGGGCATGCAGGATTCTACAGAAGGTTCATAAAGGATTTTTCGAAAATTGCAAAACCTCTGAGTAATCTGCTAGCTGCTGACACACCATTTGTGTTTGACACACAGTGTCTGCAGGCATTTGAGACCCTGAAAGCTAAGCTGGTCACAGCACCAGTCATCTCTGCACCAGATTGGACATTGCCATTTGAACTAATGTGTGATGCCAGTGACCATGCCATTGGTGCAGTGTTGGGACAGAGGCATAACAAGCTTCTGCACGTCATTTATTATGCCAGCCGTGTTCTAAATGACGCACAGAAGAATTACACAACCACAGAAAAAGAGTTACTTGCAGTGGTCTATGCCATTGACAAGTTTAGATCCTATTTAGTGGGATCCAAAGTGGTTGTGTACACTGACCATGCTGCTCTTAAATACTTACTCACAAAGCAGGATTCAAAACCCAGACTTATAAGATGGGTGTTGCTTCTGCAAGAGTTTGATATAGAAATAAGAGACAGAAAAGGAACAGAAAACCAAGTGGCTGATCATCTATCCCGAATAGAACCAGTAGCTGGGGCGTCCCTCCCTTCTACTGAGATCTTTGAGACCTTCCCAGATGAGCAACTCTTTGCCATTCAGGAAGCTCCATGGTTTGCAGATATTGCAAATTATAAAGCTGTGAGGTTCATACCCCAGGAGTACAGCAGAGTGCAAAGAAAGAAATTAATTTCAGATGCAAAGTACTACCTCTGGGATGAACCATATCTCTTTAAGAGATGTGCAGACGGAATGATCCGCAGATGTGTACCCAGAGAAGAAGCACAAAGGATCCTATGGCACTGCCATGGATCACAGTATGGAGGACATTTTGGAAGTGAGCGAACAGCCACTAAAGTCCTCCAATGTGGTTTCTACTGGCCTACTCTCTATAAAGATTCCCGAGAGTTTGTGCGTAACTGTGACAGTTGCCAAAGAGCTGGTAACTTGCCTCACGGATATGCCATGCCTCAACAAGGGATATTAGAGATAGAATTGTTTGATGTATGGGGCATTGACTTCATGGGGCCATTCCCACCATCATGCTCAAACACTTACATTCTGGTGGCAGTGGACTATGTATCTAAATGGGTAGAAGCAATTGCTACACCCACTAATGATACCAAGACCGTGCTAAAATTCCTCCAGAAACACATTTTCAGCAGATTTGGTGTTCCCAGAGTACTAATCAGTGACGGGGGCACTTATTTCTGCAATAGACAGCTATACTCTGCTATGGTTAGATATGGAATTAGCCACAAAGTGGCAACTCCGTATCATCCACAGACAAATGGGCAAGCTGAGGTCTCTAACAGAGAGCTAAAAAGAATCTTGGAACGGACTGTGATAGCCCGAAGAAAGGATTGGGTAAAGAGCTTGGATGATGCTCTGTGGGCATACAGAACAACATTCAAGACTCCTATAGGAACCTCTCCATACCAACTGGTGTATGGGAAGGCCTGTCATCTGCCCGTGGAACTGGAACATAAAGCCTACTGGGCAACCAGATTCCTAAACATGGATGCTCAGTTAGCTGGTGAAAAAAGATTGCTCCAGCTAAATGAGCTAGAGGAGTTCAGACTCAATGCCTTTGAAAATGCAAAAATTTATAAGGAAAAGGCAAAGAAATGGCATGACAAGAAGTTGTCAACCAGAGTCTTTGAGCCAGGACAAAAAGTTCTGCTCTTCAACTCTAGGCTCAAATTGTTTCCAGGAAAACTCAAATCCCGGTGGAGGGGTCCGTATGTGATTACAGGAGTGTCACCATATGGATATGTTGAGCTTCAGGATACTGATTCTGACAAAAGGTTCATTGTTAATGGACAGAGAATAAAGCATTATCTTGAAGGCAATTTTGAGCAGGAATGCTCAAAACTGAGACTTGAGTGATTCTCAGTAAGAGTCCAGCTAAAGACAGTAAAGAAGCGCTTGCTGGGAGGCAACCCAGTCATTAGTAGGTTATATGTTTTGTTTTTACAGAGGCAAGTATCAAAAATGAAGGAATTCACAGAGTTACAGAAGGATTCAGCTAAAAAAGCAGAGAAGAAGAGCTTATTGGCGAAAAAATGCCAGTAAGGGGCATTTTGGGCGTTAAACGCCAGAATGGGCACCATTCTGGGCGTTTAACGCCAGTAAAGGTACCATTTTGGGCGTTAAACGCCAGAATGGGCACCATTCTGGGCGTTTAACGCCAGGTGTGCAGCATCCTGGGCGTTTTAGAAAAACGCCCAGTGATAAAGGAATTCTGGCGTTTAACGCCAGCCAGGGTACCTGGCTGGGCGTTAAACGCCCAAAAGGGGCAACAAATGGGCGTTAAACGCCAGAATGGGTGCCATTCTGGGCGTTTAACGCCAGAAAGGTGGGGGGACCACGATTTTGATTTTCAATCAATTTTTTTTTTAAATTTCCCTTTTCTTGCCCATACTTTTCTACATAAATACATCTTAACCTTTCATCATTCACCTTCAAATCTTCAAAAATCAAAATCATTCTTCAAATCCCTCTCAAATCAATCCCATATCTTACTCAAAAACTCACTCTTCTCTCAAATTCTCTCCATATCTTCTCAAATCTCCCTTCAATTTTTTCGAAATCTCCCTCCCCCCCTTATAAATACACGTTTGGCCCCCTAATTCCCCCACACCATTCGAATTTGCTCTTCTCTTCTCTCTCTTCTTTCCTTTCTTTTGCTTGAGGACAAGCAAACCTCTAAGTTTGGTGTGCTTTTCCGTGATCACTAAGCTAAGATTCATCAAGATCATGGCTCCTAAGGGAAAACAAACCAATTTAAGAGGAAAGAAAGAGAATAATCCAAAGAATCGTTGGAATCAAGAGAAGTTCTTAACCAAAGAACATGAAGACCATTATCACAAAATAATGGGTCTTAGGTCAGTGATCCCGGAAGTTAAATTTGATCTGAAAGAAGATGAATATCCGGGGATCCAAGAGCAAATTCGAAACAGAGGATGGGAAGTTCTAACCAATCCTGAAATAAAGGTTGGAAGGAACATGGTTCAGGAATTCTACTCAAATCTGTGGTTAACAGATAAGCAGAGAATGACTAGAACTGCTTACCATACCTACAGAACTATGGTCAGAGGGAAAGTTATGTACTTCCATCTGGACAAAATAAGAGAAATCTTCAAATTACCTCAACTGTAAGATGATCCTGAATCCTTTAATAGGAGAATGGTGAGAGCAGATAAAGGGTTGGATCAAGTTCTAGAGGACATATGCCTCCCTGGAACTAAGTGGATAACCAATTCTAAGGGTGTCCCAAACCAACTCAAGAGGGGAGACCTCAAACCAATTGCAAGAGGTTGGCTAGACTTTATTGGGCGTTCCATATTGCCCACTAGCAACCGTTCTGAGGTCACTATCAAGAGAGCAGTGATGATTCATTGCATTATGCTTGGAAAAGAAGTGGAGGTTCATCATGTAATTACTTGTGAGATCTACACAATTGCAAATAAAAATTCCATTGAAGCCAAATTGGCTTACCCAAGCTTGATCTCCTTGCTCTGTAAAGAGGCTGGGGTAAAGATGGGAGTAGATGAATTCATACCCATTGAACATCCAATCACCAAGAAGTCAATGGAAGGACAAATGCAAGACAACTCTATCAAAAGGAGGGCGCAGGAGTTCCTCCCTGAATTCCCTAAAATTGACTACTGGACCAGCCTAGAAGCATCTATCACCAAGTTGCAAGAAACTATGGAGCAACTGAAGGAAGAACAGCAGAATCAGAACTGCATGCTCTGCAAATTGCTGAAGGAACAAGAGAAGCAGGGGCGTGAACTCCAAGAGTTGAAACGCCAAAAACTTTCATCTCAAGTTGAGGGAGCATCCACTTCTCAAAATCAAGGTTGTTGAGTCCTAACTCTGTGAAGACCTCTATCATTAGGAGCCTATTTAAATTTTTGTTTTCTATTTTTATTTTCTAGTCTAATCTTATATCTATTTTTGAGTCTTGTTTTTAATTCATAATTAATAAAATTTAAAATTCATGTCTTAAAGCTATGAATGTCCTATGAATCCATCACCTCTCTTAAATGAAAAATGCTTTAATCACAAAAGAACAAGAAGTACAGGATTTCGAAATTTATCCTTGAAACTAGTTGAATTAGTTTGATGTGGTGACAATAATTTTTGTTTTCTGAATGAATGCTTGAACAGTGCATATGTCTCTTGAATTTGTTGTTTTGAGAATGTTAGAAATTGTTGGCTCTTGAAAGAATGAGGAAAAAGAGAACTGTTATTGAGGATCTGAAAAATCATCTAATTGATTCTTGAAGCAAGAAAAAGCAGTGGATACAAAAAAAAATCGAAAAAAAAGAAAAGAAAGAAAGAGAAAGAAAAAGCAAGAAGTAAAGTTGTGATCCAAGGCAAAAAGAGTGTGCTTAAGAACCCTGGACACCTCTAATTAGGGACTCTAGCAAAGCTGGGTCACAATCTGAAAAGGTTCACCCAATTATGTGTCTGTGGCATGTATGTATCCGGTGGTAATACTGGAAAACAGAGTGCTTTGGGCCACAGCCAAGACTCATACACTAGCTATGTTAAAGAATCATTATACTTAACTAGGAGAATCAATAACACTATCTAAGTTCTGAGTTCCTATAGATGCTAATCATTCTGAACTTCAAAGGATAGAGTGAGATGCCAAAACTGTTCGGAGGCAAAAAGCTACTAGTCCCGCTCATCTAATTGGAGCTAAGTTTCCTTGATATTTTGGAGTCTATAGTATATTCTCTTCTTTTTATCCTATTTTGATTTACAGTTGCTTGGGGACAAGCAACAATTTAAGTTTGGTGTTGTGATGAGCGGATAATTTATACGCTTTTTGGCATTGTTTTGAGTATGTTTTTAGTATAATCTAATTAGTTTTTATTATATTTTTATTAGTTTTTAGTTAAAATTCACTTTTCTGGACTTTACTATGAGTTTGTGTGTTTTTCTGTGATTTCAGGTATTTTCTGGCTGAAATTGAGGGTCCTGAGCAAAAATCTGATTTAGAGGCTGAAAAGGACTGCAGATGCTGTTGGATTCTGACCTCCCTGCATTCGAAGTAGATTTTCTGGAGCTACAGAAGCCCAATTGGCGCGCTCTCAATGGCTTTGGAAAGTAGACATCCTGGGCTTTCCAGAAATGTATGATAGTCCATACTTTGCCTAAGATTTGATGGCCCAAACCGGCGTTCAAAGTCACCCTCAGAATTTCCAGCGTTAAACGCCGGAACTGGCATAAAAATTGGAGTTAAACGCCCAAACTGGCACCAAAGCTGGCGTTTAACTCCAGAAAAAGTCTCTACACGAAAATGCTTCAATGCTCAGCCCAAGCACACACCAAGTGGGTCTGGAAGTGGATTTTTATGTCATTTACTCATTTCTGTATACCCTAGGTTACTAGTTCACTATTAATAGAATCTTTTGACATTGTATCTGTACCTCATGACACTTTACACGTTTCTTTGTGTACTTTCCACGGCATGAGTCTCTAAACCCCATGGTTCGGGGTGAGGAGCTCTGCTGTGTCTTGATGGATTAATGCAATTACTACTGTTTTTCATTCAATCATGCTTGCTTCCATTCCAAGATATTACTTGTTCTTAAACCGGATGAATGTGATGATCCGTGACAATCATTATCATTCTCAACTATGAACGTGTGCCTGACAACCACCTCCGTTCTACCTTAGATTAAGTAGATATCTCTTGGATTCTTTAATCAGAATCTTCGTGGTATAAGCTAGAACTGATGGCAGCATTCAAGAGAATCCGGAAGGTCTAAACCTTGTCTGTGGTATTCTGAGTAGGATTCAATGATTGAATGACTGTGACGAGCTTCAAACTCCTGAAGGCGGGGCGTTAGTGACAGACGCAAAAGAATCACTGGATTCTATTCCGGCCTGATTGAGAACCGACAGATGGATAGCCGTGCCGTGACAGGGTGCGTTGAACATTTCCACTGAGAGGATGGGAGGTAGCCACTGACAACGGTGAAACCCTTGCATACAGCTTGCCATGGAAGGAGCCTTGCGTGCTTGAAGAAGAAGACAGTAGGAAAGCAGAGATTCAGAAGATGGAGCATTTCCAAAACCTCAACTTGTTCTCCATTACTGCAAAACAAGTACTTATTTCATGTTCTTTTACTTTTCACAATCAATCCTGATAATTTCTGATATCCTGACTAAGATTTACAAGATAACCATAGCTTGCTTCAAGCCAACAATCTCCGTGGGATCGACCCTTACTCACGTAAGGTATTACTTGGACGACCCAGTGCACTTGCTGGTTAGTTGTGCGGGGTTGCAAAAGTGTGATTGCAATTTCGTGCACCACTTGTGCATCTTCCTCTTCTTTCATGAGTGAGGGTGGAGAGTTCTATAATTCACTGGAGTATGAATACCTTTTATTGATTTCCTCACTTTCTTCTATAGGATCTTGCATTGTATCTCTTGGGAAGGAATTTGCTTGGTTTTCATCCAGGTGCTTGATAATCAACTCCACATGTTTTTTTATATTTTTGACACTCATCCTCATATCATGTATGCATTCTTTCATGACAAGCTCAAGAGCTAATGGTTCTTGATATGAGTAAAAGGAAGATGATTCTCCGTATGAATAAGGAGATGGTGGCTCTTGATATAAATAAAAAGGGGATGATGGATCTTGGTATAAATATGGAGATGGTGGTTCTTGATAGATGGAACATGGAGCACTGAAGTTTCTTTGGTCTTGACTTTTCCAACTAAAATTCAGGTAGTTCCTCCATCCACAATAATATGAATCACTCTTTGGGTCTGAGTAGTAACCTATATGATCTCTCTCCGTTATTTTTCTTAGCATAAAAAACCAAACTGAATTAAACGCATCATATGGTATTGGTACATGAAATCGTGATACATGACTTCGTGTAGCTGACCGGCAAGTGCACTGGGTCGTCCAAGTAATACCTTACGTGAGTAAGGGTCGATCCCACGGAGATTGTCGGCTTGAAGTAAGCTATGGTCATCTTGTAAATCTCAGTCAGGCGGATTCAAATGGTTATGGAATTTTGATAATTAAAAGAACGAAATAGAACATAAAATAGGATAGAAATACTTATGCAATTCATTGGTGGGAATTTCAGATAAGTGTATGAAGATGCTTTGTTCCCTCTGAGCCTCTGCTTTCCTATTGCCTTCATCCAATCATTCATACTCTTTTCCATGGCAAGCTGTATGTAGGTGGATCACCGTTGTCAATGGCTACCATCCATCCACTCAGTGAAAATGGTCCTCTACGGTTTCCCGCATGGCTAATCAGCTGTCGGTTCTCGATCATGTCAGAATAAGATCCATTGATCCTTTTGCGCACTGTCACTGTGCCCCACAGTCGCGAGTTGGAAGCTCATCATAGTCATCCCATCCTAGATCCTACTCAAAATACCACAGACAAGGTTTAGACTTTCCGGATCTCAAGAATGCTGCCCATTTGATTCTAGCTTATACCACGAAGACTCTGATTGCACAGAATGGAAGCTCTGTTGTCAGGAGAGGCAACCATGCGTCGTGAACCAGGAGGCCAAGAGATACACACTCAGGCTCTCGCAGATAGAATGGAAGTGGTTGTCAGGCACGCGTTCATAAGGGAGGATGATGATGAGTGTCACAGATCATCACATCCATCAGGTTGAAGTATAAGTGAATATCTTAGAACAAAAATAAGCGTGAATTGAATAGAAGAACAATAGTACTTTGCATTAATTCATGAGGAACAGCAGAGCTCCACACCTTAATCTATGGTGTGTAGAAACTCCATCGTTGAAAATACATAAGAACAAGGTCTAGACATGGCCGAATGGCCATGCCTCCCAAATAACATGCAACAATCAAAAAAGGGTTCAAAGACCTGATCCCAAGATCAAAGATGATGAAAAGATCACAGATGATCAAAAAGATGAAAATACAATAGTAAAAGGTCCTATTTATAGAGAACTAGTAACCTAGGGTTTACAAAAATAAGTAAATGATGTAGAAATCCACTTCTGGGGCCCACTTGGTGTGTGCTTGGGCTGAGCATTGAAGCTTTCACGTGCATAGGCTTCTCTTGGAGTTAAACACCAGCTCTGGTGCCAGTTTGGGCGTTTAACTCCAGCTTTTATGCCAGTTTGGGCGTTTTACGCCAGAATTTTTATGCTGACTTGGAACGCCAGTTTGGGCCATCAAATCTCGGGAAAAGTATAAACTATTATACATTGCTGGAAAGCCCAAGATGTCTACTTTCCAAAGAAATTGAGAAAGAGACAATTGGGTTTTTGTAGCTCCAGAAAATCTACTTCGAGTGCAGGGAGGTCAGAATCCAACAACATCTTCAGTCCTTTTTCAGCCTCTGAATCAGATTTTTGTTCAGGTCCTTCAATTTCAGCCAGAAAATACCTAAAATCACAGAAAAACACACAAACTCATAGTAAATTCTAGAAATGTGATTTTTGCATAAAAACTAATAATTATATAGTAAAAACTAACTAAATCATACTAAAAACTACCTAAAAACAATGCCAAAAAGCGTATAAAATATCTGCTCATCACAACACTAAACTTAAATTGTTGCTTGTCCCCAAGAAATTGAAAACAAAATAGAATAAAAAGAAGAGAATATACAATGAATCTTACAATATTAATGAAACTTAGTCCTAATTAGATGAGCAGGGCTAGTAGCTTTTTGCTTCTGAACAGTTTTGGCATCTCACTTTACCCTTTGAAATTTAGAATGATTGGCATCTATAGGAACTCAGAATTTAGATAGTGTTATTGATTCTCCTAGTACACTACGTTGATTCTTGAACACAGCTACTTTATGAGTCTTGGCCGTGACCCTAAGCACTTTATTTTCCAGTATTACCACCGGATACATAAATGCCACAGACGCATAACTGGGTGAACCTTTTAAGATTGTGACTCAGCTTTGCTAAAGTCCCCAGTTAGAGGTGTCCAGAGTTCTTAAGCACACTCTTTTGCTTTGGATCACGACTTTAACTATTCAGTCCCAAGCTTTTCACTTGGACCTTTATGACACAAGCACATGGTTAGGGACAGCTGGATTTAGTCGCTTAGGCCAGAATTTTATTCCTTTGGGCCCTCCTATCCATTAATGCTCAAAGTCTTGGATCCCTTTTTACCCTTGCCTTTTGGTTTAAAGGGCTATTGGTTTTTTCTGCTTGCTTTTTCTTTTTCTTTCTTTTTCTTTTTCGCCCTTTTTTTTTGCAAATTTTTCTTTTTCACTGCTTTTTCTTGCTTCAAGAATCAATTTCATGATTTTTCAGATTATCAATAACATTTTTCTTTGTTCATCATTCTTTCAAGAGCCAACAATTTTAATATTCATAAACTTCACTATAAAAAATATGCATTATTCAAGCATTCATTCAGAAAACAAAAAGTATTGCCACCACATCAAAATAATTAAACTAATTTCAAGATAAAATTTGAAGTACTTTTTGTTCTTTTGTAATTAGGAACATTTTTCATTTAAGAAAGGTGAAAGATTTATGGGACATTTATAGCTTCAAGGCATAGACACTAGACACTAATGATCATGTAATAAAGACACAAACATAGATAACACATAAAGCATAAAAATCGAAAAACAGAAAGATAAGAACAAGGAAATCAAATAACGGGTCCATCTTAGTGATGGTGGCTAGTTCTTTCTCTTGAAGATCCAATGGAACGCCTGAGCTCCTCTATGTCTCTTCCTTGCTTTTGTTGCTCTTCCCTCATGGCTATTTGATCCTCTCTAATTTCATGGAGAATAATGGAGTGCTCTTGGTGCTCCATCCTTAGTTGCTCCATTTTAGAACTCAAATCTCCCAAAGAGGTGTTACGTTGCTCCCAATAGTTGTGTGGAGGAAAATGCATCCCTTGAGGCATCTCAGGGATTTCTTGATGAGGGACTTCCTCATGCTCTTATTGAGGTCCATGGGTGGGCTCTCTTGTTTGCTCCATCCTCTTTTTTTGTGATGGGCTTGTCCTCTTCAATGAGGATGTCTTCCTCTATGACAATTCCAGCTAAATTGCATAGGTGACAGATGAGATGAGGGAAGGCTAACCTTGCTAAAGTGGAGGTTTTGTCAGCCACTTTGTGGAGTTCTAGAGATATGACCCCATGAACTTCTACTTCCTCTCCAATCATGATGCTATGGATCATGATAGCTCGATCTACAGTCACTTCTGATCGGTTGCTAGTAGGAATGATGGAGCGTTGGATGAATTCCAACCATCCTCTAGCCACGGGTTTAAGGTCATGCCTTCTCAATTGAACCGGCTTGCCTTTGGAGTCTCTTTTCCACTGAGATCCTTCTACACATATGTCCATGAGGACTTGGTCCAACCTTTGATCAAAGTTGACCCTTCTAGCATAGGGGCGTGTATCTCCTTGCATCATTGGCAAGTTGAATGCCAACCTTACATTTTTCAGACTGAAATCTAAGTATTTCCCCTGAACCATTGTAAGCCAATTCTTTGGGTTTGGGTTCACACTTTGATCATGGTTCTTGGTGATCCATGCATTAGTATAGAACTCTTGAACCATTAAGATTCTGACTTGTTGAATAGGGTTGGTGAGAACTTCTCACCCTCTTCTTCGAATCTCATGTCGGATCTCCGGATACTCATACCTTTTAAGCATGAAAGGGACCTCAGGGATCACCTTCTTGGCCACAACTTCATAGAAGTAGTCTTAATAGACCTTTGAGATGAATCTCTCCATCTCCCATGACTCGGAGGTAGAAGCTTTTGCATTCTCTTTCCTCTTTCTAGAGGTTTCTCCGGCCTTAGGTGCTATAAATGGTTATGGAAACACAAAAAGCAATGCTTTTTCCATACCAAACTTAAAAGGTTTGCTCATCCTCGAGCAAAGGGAGAAAGAAGGATGGAGAAGAAGAAGAAATAGAGGAGGAGGAGGGTGAAGAAAGGTTCGACCTTTTAGGGGAAAAATGGTGTGTATGATGTGTGAAAATGAAGGATGGATGAGGGGTTTATATAGGAGTGGAGAGGGGGGTAGGTTCGTGTATTGGGGGTTGGTTTTGGGAAGGAAAGTTTTTGAATTTTGAATGGTGGGGTAGGTGGGGTGTTTGGGGAAGAGTGGATGGAGGTGATTGGTAAAGGGTATTGGGGAAGGGTGGTATGGGGAGGTGTGAAGAAGAGAGAGAGTGAGTTGAGGTAGGTGGGGATCCTGTGGGGTCCACAGATTCTGAGGTGTCAAGGATTTCTCATCCCTGCACCATTTTGGCATGTAAACGCCCTCCTAGTGCCAATCCTGGCGTTAAATGCCAGATTGCTGCCCATTTCTGGCGTCTAACGCCAACTTTTCTTCTCTTTTTGGCATTGAACGCCAACTTGGTGCCCTTTTCTGGCATTAAATGCCAGTCTGGTGCCCTTTTCTGGCGTTAAACGCCCAAAATGGTGCTAGACTGGGCGTTTAACGCCCATTCTGCTATCCTTACTGGCGTTTAAACGCCAGTAGGCTCCTCCTCTAGGGTGTGCTGTTTTTAATGTTGTTTTTGAGTTTGCTTTGATTTTTGTAGTTGTTTTTGTGACTCCACATGATCATCAACCTAAAGAAAATAGAAAATAACAATGGAAAATAGAAATTTAACATAGATAAATAAAGATTGGGTTGCCTCCCAATAAGCGCTTCTTTAATGTCAATAGCTTGACAGTGAGCTCTCATAGAGCTTCACAGATATTCAGAGCATGGTTGGGGCCTCCCAACACTAAACTTAGAGTTTGAATGTGGGGGCTTTGGTTGACTCTATATTGAGAGAAGCTTTTCATGCTTTTTCTCCATGTGTACAGAAAGAGATCCGTGAGCCTTAAACACTAGGTAGTCCTCATTCACTTGAAGGACCAACTCTCCTCTATCAACATCAATCACAGCTTTTGCTGTGGCTAGGAGGGGTCTGCCAAGGATGATGGATTCATCCTCATCCTTCCCGGCGTCTAGGATTATAAAATCAGTAGGGATGTAAAGGCTTTCAACCTTTACCAAGACATCCTCTACAACTCCATAAGCCTGTTTCTTTGATTTGTCTACCATCTCTAGTGAGATTCTTGTAGCATGTACCTCAAAGATTTCCAGTTTCTCTATTACAGAGAGTGGCATGAGGTTTATGCCTGACCCCAGGTCACACAGAGCCTTCTCAAAGGTCATAGTGCCTATGGTGCAAGGTATTAAGAACCTTCCGGGATCCGGTTTCTTTTGAGGTATCTTCACCTGAGCCAAGGCGTTTAGTTCATTAATGAGCAATGGAGGTTCATCCTCCAAAGTCTCATTACCAAATAGCTTGGCATTCAGCTTCATGATTGCTCCAAGGTACTTAGCAACTTGCTCTTCAGTAATATCTTCATCCTCTTCAGAGGAAGAATACTCATCAGAGATCATGAATGGCAGAAGTAGGTTCAATGGAATATCTATGGTCTCTGTATGAGTCTCAGATTCCCTTGGTTCCTCAGAAGGGAACTCCTTTTCGTTCAGAGGACATCCCATGAGGTTTTTCTTACTGGGAATCATGTCCTCTTCATTCTCTCCAGGTTCGGCCATGTTGGTCATGGTTATAGCCTTGCACTTTCTTTTGGGATTTGCTTCTGTATTGCTTGGAAGAGTACTAGGAGGAGTTTCAGTGACTCTTTTACTCAGCTGACCCACTTGTGTCTCCAAATTTCTTATGGAGGACCGTGCCTCAGTCATGAAATTGAGGGTGGTCTTAGATAGATCAGAGACTATGTTTGCTAAGCTAGAGAGGCTCTGCTCAGAATTCTCCGTCTGTTGCTGAGAAGATGATAGGAAAGGTTTGCTATTGCCAAACCTATTTCTCCCACCATTATTGTTATTGAAGCCTTGTTGAGGCTTCTGTTGATCCTTCCATGAGAAATTTGGGTGATTCCTCCATGAAGAATTGTAGGTGTTTTCATAGGGTTCTCCCATGTAATTCACCTCTTCCATTGCAGGATTCTCAGGGTCATAAGCTTCTCCTTTAGAGGAGGCTTCTTTAGCACTGCCAGATGCGACTTGCAATCCGGTCAGATTCTGAAAAATTATATTGACTTACTGAGTCAATAATTTGTTCTAAGCCAATATGGCATTCAGAGTATCAATCTCAAGAACTCCTTTTTTTTTAGTTGTCCCATTGTTCACAGGATTTCTTTCAGAAGTGTACATGAACTGGTTATTTGCAACCATTTCAATGAGTTCTTGAGCTTCTGTAGGTGTTTTCTTCAGATGAATAGATCCACCTGCAGAATGGTCCAATAACATCTTGGATAGCTTAGACAGACCATCATAGAAGATACCTATGATGCTCCATTCTGAAAGTATGTCAGAAGGACACCTTCTAATCAATTGCTTATATCTTTCCCAAGCTTCATAGGGGGATTCACCTTCCTTTTGTTTGAAGGTTTGAACTTCTACTCTAAGCTTACTCATCTTTTGAGGTGGAAAGAATTTAGCTAAGAAGGCATTGACCAGCTTTTCCCAAGAGTTCAGGCTGTCTCTAGGTTGTGAGTTCAACCATATACTAGCTCTGTCTCTTACAGCAAAAGGGAAAAGCATAAGTCTGTAGACCTCGGGATCAACTCTATTGGTCTTAACAGTGTCACAGATTTGCAAAAATTTAGCCAGGATCTGATAAGGATCTTCCAATGGAAGTCCATGAAACTTGCAATTCTGTTGCACCAAAGAAACTAATTGAGGTTTAAGCTCAAAGTTGTTTGCTCCAATGGCAGGAATAGAAATGCTTCTCCCATAGAAGTTGGGAGTAGGTGCAGTAAAGTCACCAAGCACCTTCCTTGTATTGTTGGCATTGTTGTTATTTTCGGCTGCCATGTCTTCTTCTTTTTCGAAAATTTCTGTTAGGTCCTCTCCAGAGAGTTGTGCTTTAGCTTCTCTTAACTTCCTCTTCAGAGTCCTTTCAAGTTCAGGATCAGCTTCAACAAGAATGCCTTTATCTTTGTTCCTACTCATATGAAAGAGAAGAAAACAAAGAAAGTATGGAATCCTCTATGTCACAGTATAGAGATTCCTTGATGTGTCAGATGAAAAGAAGAATAGAAGGATGATGTAGATAAAGAAGAATTCGACCTTATAGAGAGAGAGGGGGTCCAAATTATCAAAGGAGGATAAGTGTTAGTGATTAAATAGAAAGGGATGGGAGAGAGAAGAAATTCGAATATTAAAATTAAAATGATTAATTAATTAGAAAGATTTTTGAAAAAGTGGTTAGTGATTTTCGAAAATTAGAGAGAGAAATATAGTTAGGTGGTTTTGAAAAAGATGAGAAATAGTGAAAAGATTTGAAAATCAATTTTTGAAAAGATAAGAAGTTAGAAAAGTTTTTTGAAATCAAAATTTGAAAAAGATATGATTTGAAAAAGATTTGATTGAAAAAGATATGTTTGAAAAGATATGATTGAAAAACAAATTTTTGAAAAAGATTTGATTTTTAAAATTTGATGACTTGACTAACAAGAAATTAAAAGATATGATTCTAAAATTCAAATATTGCACCTTCCTTAACAAGAAAGTAACAAACTTGAAATTTTTGAAACACAACATTAATTGTTAGCAAGGATTTTTGAAAATATTAAAAGAAAAATGAAAAAATATTTGATTTTGAAAAAGATATAATTGATATGAAAAAGATAAGATTTTTAAAAATCAGTTTTAAAACTTGAAAAATTGAAAAAGATATGATTTGAAAACAAAATTTCCTCCTTGTTGCTATCCTGGCGTTAAACGCCCAAAATGGTATCCATTCTGGCATTTAACGCCCACTTGTCTACCTTTTTGGGCGTTAAACACCCAGCCAGGTACCCTGGCTGGCGTTTAAACGCCCAGCCAGGTACGCCATAATTCTTATTTCACTAGGCGTTTTGAACACCCAGCTTTTTCTCTGTGATTCCTCTGCTATATGTTCTGAATCTTCAATTCTCTGTATTATTGACTTGAAAAGACATAATTTTTTTGAAAATTTTTAAGAAAAGAAAAATATGCAAGACACCAAACTTAGAAATTTTCATACTAGAGACACTAACAATTTGAGAATGCATATAAAAAACAACAAAGACATAAAACAGGAGAATTTAAAGATCAGATCAAGGAAGATCATCAAGAACAACTTGAAGATCAATGAAGAACACAATGCATGAGTTTTTGAAAAATGCATGTGATGAGCGGATATTTTATACGCTTTTTGGGGGTAATTTCATGTAGATTTTAGTATGTTTTAATTAGTTTTTAATAGAATTTTATTAGTTTTTGGGCAAAAATCATATTTCTGGACTTTACTATAATTTTGTGTATTTTTCTGTGATTTCAGGTATTTTCTGGCTGAAATTGAGGGAGCTGAGCAAAAATCTGAGTTAGGCTGAAAAAGGACTGCTGATGTTGTTGGATCCTGACCTCCCTGCACTCGGAATAGATTTTTTGGAGCTACAGGAGTCCACTTGACGCGCTTTCAATTGGGTTGGAAAGTAGACATCCAGGTCTTTCCAGCAATATATAATAGTCCATACTTTGCACAAAGATAGATGACGTAAACTGGCGTTCAACGCCAGTTCCATGTTGCAGTCTGGCGTCCAACGCCAGAAACAGGTTACAAGTTGGAGTTTAACGCCCAAAACACGTTACAACCTGGCGTTCAACTCCAGGAACAGCCCAAGCACATGAGAGGCTTAAGTCTCAGCCGCAGCACACACCAAGTGGGCCCCAGAAGTGGATTTCTGCACCAATTATCTTAGTTTACTCATTTTCTGTAAACCTAGGTTACTAGTTTACTATTTAAACAACTTTTAGAGACTTATTTTGTACCTCATGACATTTTCAGATCTAAACTACATACTCTTTGACGGCATGAGTCTCTAAACTCCATTGTTGGGGGTGAGGAGCTCTGCAGCGTCTCGATGAATTAATGCAATTACTTATATTTTTCCATTCACATATGCGTGTTCCTATCTAAGATGTTCATTCGCGCTTAATTATGGAGAAGGTGATGATCCGTGACACTCATCACCTTCCTCAACCCATGAACGTGTGTCTGACAACCACCTCCGTTCTACATCAGATTGAATGAATATCTCTTAGATTCCTTAATCAGAATCTTCGTGGTATAAGCCGGAGTGATGGCGGCATTCATGAGAATCCGGAAAGTCTAACCTTGTCTGTGGTATTTCGAGTAGGATTCCGGGATTGAATGACTGTGACGAGCTTCAAACTCCTGAAGGCTGGGCGTTAGTGACAGACGCAAAAAAATCATTGGATTTTATTCCAACCTGATTGAGAACCGACAGATGATTAGCCGTGCTGTGACAGAGCATCTAGACCATTTTCACTGAGAGGATGGGAAGTAGCCATTGACAACGGTGACACCCTACATAGAGCTTGCCATGGAAGGAACTTTGCAATTATGTTATTGAGTTGAATATTATATTGCAGGGATTCAGAGTACAAAGCATCTCCAAAACCCTAACATATTCTCCATTACTACATTACAAGTAATTAATTCACGCTCTTTTATTTTTCTAATAATTCAACTGATAATTTTAATTGAAATCCTGACTAAGAATAATAAAATAAACATAGCTTGCTTCAAACCAATAATCTCCGTGGGATCGACCCTTACTCACGTAAGGTATTACTTGGACGACCCAGTGCACTTGCTGGTTAGTTGTGCGGATTGCAAAAGTGTGATTGCAATTTCGTGCACCAGCATGCAATTGACACCAAACTTAAAAATTGACAGTAGACTCAAACACAAAATATTTTTGATTTTATGATTTTATAATTTTTCTTGTATTTTTTCTAAAATTATTTTGAAAAAGAAAATAAGAAACTCAAAATTTTTAAAAAGAATTCCAGGAATCATGCAATGTTAGTCTAAAACTTCAGTCTAAAAGGATTAGACATGGTCAACCAAGCTTCAGCAGGACATTGCATACAACAGCCAAATTGATGGGAATCAACTAGCTCCTGTGATGATAAAAGCATCATCCGAAACTCTAGAATTCATTCTTAAAAAAATTCTGAAGAACAAAATAAAAAGAAAAAATACCTAATCTAAGCAAAAAGATGAACCGTCAGTTGTCCAAACTCGAACAATCCCTGGCAATGGTGCTAAAAACTTAGTACACGAAATCGTGATACATGACTTCGTGCAGCTGACAGCAAGTGCACTGGGTCATCCAAGTAACACCTTACGTGAGTAAGGGTCGATCCCACGAAGATTGTCGGCTTGAAGTAAGCTATGGTCATCTTGTAAATCTCAGTCAAGCAGATTCAAAAGGTTATGGGGTTTTGATAATTAAAAGAACGAAATAGAACATAAAATAGGATAGAAATACTTATGCAATTCATTGGTGGGAATTTCAGATAAGCGTATGAAGATGCTTTGTTCCCTCTGAGCCTCTGCTTTCCTATTACCTTCATCCAGTCATTCATACTCCTTTTCATGGCAAGCTGTATGTAGGTGGATCACCGTTGTCAATGGCTACCATCCATTCTCTCAGGGAAAATGGTCCTCTACGGTTTCCCGCATGGCTAATCAGCTGTTGGTTCTCGATCGTGTCAGAATAAGATCCATTGATCCTTTTGCACACTGTCACTGCACCTCACAGTCGCGATTTGAAGCTCGTCACAGTCATCCCATCCCAGATCCTACTCAGAATACCACAGAAAAGGTTTAAACTTTCCAGATCTCAAGAATGCTACGCATTTAATTCTAGCTTATACCACGAAGACTCTGATTGCACGGAATAGAAGCTTTGTTGTCGGGAAGGGCAACCATGCGTCATGAACCAGGAGGCCAAGAGATACACACTCAAGCTCTCGCAGATAGAATGGAAGTGGTTGTCAGGCACGCGTTTATAAGGGAGGATGATGATGAGTGTCATGGATCATCACAACCATCAGGTTGAAGTATGATATACCCCATTTTGAGGGTTTATCTTGTGTTGATTTCAGGGGTTTTATCAATAATTCCGCACGCTTTCTAGATGAAAATATAAGACTTTGTGTTCCTTTCCTAATTTTGCCTTATGGATGAAAACATGCTTATTTTGCACTGAATTAGATACATTTCTAATCTTCTCTTGGTGCCATTCGATGCCGTGACCCGTGTGTTAAGTGGTTTCAGAATATAGGGCAGGGATGGACCGGAAGAGAGAAGGAGGACGGGTGCAAAGGAAGGGAGCATGAGAATTGAACTTTGGAAATCTCAGCATGGGCGCGTGCGCTGATGAGCGGATAATTTATACGCTTTTTGGCATTGTTTTTAGGTAGTTTTTAGTAAGCTCAAGCTACTTTTAGGGATGTTTTCATTAGTTTTTATGTTAAATTCACATTTCTGGACTTTACTATGAGTTTGTGTGTTTTTCTGTGATTTCAGGTAATTTCTGGCTGAAATTGAGGGACTTGAGCAAAACTCTGAAAAAGGCTGACAAAAGGACTGCTGATGCTGTTGGAATCTGACCTCCCTGCACTTGAAATGGATTTTCTGGAGCTACAGAACTCCAATTAGCGCGCTCTCATCGGCGTTGGAAAGTAGACATCTAGAGCTTTCTAACAATATATAATAGTCCATACTTTATTCGGAAATTGACGACGTAACTTGGCGTTGAACACCAAGTACATGCTGCTGTCTGGAGTTAAACGCCAGAAAAACGTCATGATCCGGAGTTGAACGCCCAAAACACGTTATAACTTAGAGTTCAACTCCAAGAAAAGCCTCAGCTCGTGGATAGATCAAGCTCAGCCCAAGCATACACCAAGTGGGCCCCGGAAGTGGATTTATGCATCAATTACTTACTCATGTAGACCCTAGTAGCTAGTCTAGTATAAATAGGATAAGTTACTATTGTATTAGACATCTTTGGTCTCAGTTTTGTTTTATTCTTCATCTTAAGAAGCTATTGATCACGTTTTAGGGGGCTGGCCATTCGGCCATGCCTGAACCTTTCACTTATGTGTTTTCAACAGTGGAGTTTCTGCACACCATAGATTAAGGGTGTGGAGCTCTGCTGTACCTCAAGTTTCAATACAATTACTATTACTTTTTATTCAATTATCTTTTATTCTTATTCCAAGATATACGTTGCACTTCAACCTGATGAATGTGATGATCCGTGACACTCATCATCATTCTCACCTATGAACACGCGTGACTGACAACCACTTCCGTTCTACTCTAGACCGGGCGCATATCTCTTAGATTCCCCAACAGAATCTTCGTGGTATAAGCTAGATAGATGGCGGCATTCATGAGAGTCCAGAAAGTCTAAACCTTGTCTGTGGTATTCCGAGTAGGATTCTGGGATTGAATGACTGTGACGAGCTTCAAACTCCTGCAGGCTGGGCGTGATGACAAACGCAAAAGAATCAAGGGATTCTATTCCAACCTGATTGAGAATCGACAGATGATTAGCCGTGCTGTGACAGAGCATAGGAACATTTTCACTGAGAGGATGGGATGTAGCCATTGACAACGGTGATGCCCTACATACAGCTTGCCATGAAAAGGAGTAAGAAGGATTGGATGAATGTAATAAAAAAGTAGAGATACGAGAGGAGCACAGCATCTCCATACGCCTATCTGAAATTTCCACTATTGATTTACATAAGTATTTCTATCCCTTTTTATTTTCTATTTATTATTAATTTTTGAACTCATCATAAACAAATTTAATCTGCCTAAATGAGATTTACAAGGTGACCATAGCTTGCTTCATACCAACAATCTCTGTGGGATCGACCCTTACTCACGTAAGGTATTACTTGGATGACCCAGTACACTTGCTGGTTAAGTTGAACGGAGTTGTGTCCACACATAGCCAAGAGCCACAATAATGATTCCATACAACAACAAAGAATACTACATTGATGTGATCACAATTTCGTTTACCATGCGCGCACTTGACGCGTCCGCGTGGATTGAGCAGTTAGAAGTCGAAGCCAAGAGCCAAGCCACGAGCCGGCTTGCGTAGCGGCTAGGCCATGATCTTCGTAGGCGCGCACGTGTACATTACGCCCCCGCGCACATTACAAGATGCCCCGTGGGCGCTCACGCGTACATTGCGCGTGCGCGCCGATGTTCGAATGTGATTTTTTAAGAGCCACGTGACTTGGGCATGGAGGCAGTTGGGAATCCCATTTTGGAGAAGTGCCCTGGTGGGAAAAGCTTAAGAAGACCAAGGGAACAATGGTTAAGGACTTTGGAGCTCATTTTTTCTAAATTCTAGATATTTTTGGGGAGATAGTTAGTTACACTTGTGGAGAAGGAGAGAGATTCAAAGCTCTCATTAGGGTTCATCTTCATCCAATTTCTGAATTTTCATTTACTCTTTGGTGAGATCCATTGCAATTCTCAATTCATTTTGTTCATGTCATAGATCTTCTTCTCCAATCTCAAGTAGTGTTTGTAATTGCTCAATTCTCATAGATCTTGGATTCAATTTTGTAGTTTTGGATTTAATAAATTCCTTTAGAATCTCATTTCCATTGTTGTTCTTTGTTAATTATTGTTAGTTCCTTGTGTTGAAATACTTTTAATTCTACTTTCTTCTCAATTTTACCATGGCTTTCACTCTTGCTCACCAAATGTTTGATGAAATGCCAACACTAGTTATGGAGTAAAAGCTTCTTACTTGGCATAGGGTTTGGGCCATTAGAAGAAGTTGAATAGTTGTGTCAATTGTTGATTTGGAATTAGGGATTGCTAATTGACTTGGAGTACACTAAAGCTAGATTTCCATAAGGTAAAGCTAGGATTTGTGACTCAAGTTGATTACTCTCATTTGACTTTCCTCTATGCCTAGGGGTTAACTAAATGAAGCAAGGCCTAATTGTTGTCATCATTGAAGGAACTATAAGGATAGAATTTCTAATGCCAACCCTAAGCCAAGTCTTTTAAGGATTGATTGTTTGTTTTCTATTTTGCTAAAACCTTCAAAGAATCATAACAAGGCTTCCTAATCAATAAGATGCACACTCTAGCAATTCCAAGGGAGGACGACTCGGGAGACTAGTACTCTTGGTTATAGATTGTAGGATTGTTTGGTGCGAAGTTTAAGTGTCGATTAGACTATACTCACGATCATATTCATCATTGAATTCTAAATCGACATGCTAAATTTCGTTTATCAAAGTACGAGTGAATATCTTAGAACAAGAAAAAGCATGAATTGAATAGAATAACAATAGTACTTTGCATTAATTTATGAGGAATAGCAGAGTTCTACACCTTAATCTATGGTGTGTAGAAACTCCACCGTTGAAAATACATAAGAACAAGGTCTAGACATGGCCGAATGGTCGTGCCTCCCAAATAATATGCAACAATAGGAAAAGGGTTCAAAGACCTAATCCCAAGATCAAAGATGATCAAAAAGATGAAAATACAATAGTAAAAGATCATATTTATAGAGAACTAGTAACCTAGGGTTTACAGAAATAAGTAAATGATACAGAAATCTACTTCTGGGGCCCACTTGGTGTGTGCTTGGGCTGAGCATTGAAGCTTTCACATACATAGGCTTCTCTTGGAGTTAAACGCCAGCTCTTGTGCCAGTTTGGGTGTTTAACTCCAGCTTTTATGCCAGTTTGTGCGTTTTACGCCATAATTTTTATGCTGACTTGGAATGCAAGTTTGGGCCATCAAATCGCGGAAAACGTATGGAGTATTATACATTGTTGGAAAGCCCAAGATGTCTACTTTTCAACACAATTAAGAGAGCACCAATTGGGTTTATGTAGCTCTAGAAAATCCACTTCGAGTGCAGGGAGGTCAGAATCCAACATCATCTTCAGTTCTTTTTCAGCCTCTGAATTAGATTTTTGCTCAGGTCCCTCAATTTCAGCTAGAAAATACCTGAAATCACAGAAGAACACACAAACTCATAGTAAATTCCAGAAATATGATTTTTGCATAAAAACTAATAATTATATACTAAAAACTAACTAAATCACACTAAAAACAATGCCAAAAAGCGTATAAATCATCCGCTCATCAGGTATACAGAGAAGCTAAGAGGAAAGAACAAAAAGAAATATTTAAAAAATTTATCTTTTTTTTAGAAAAATTTTTATATAAAAATAAATTTTGAAAAATGAAAAAAAATATAATGTAAAAATCAAATAAGAAAATTAAACAAAGAAAAAGTCTAATCTAGGTAATCATTCAACTGGTAGTTGTTAATCACAGTCAATCTCCAGCAACGGTGCCAAAAACTTGGTGCAAAATTTAAAGTCCACAAACTAACCGGCAAGTGCACCGGGTCATACCAAGTAATATCTCAGGTGAGTAAGGGTCGATCCCACGAGGATTGATAGATCAAGCAACAATGATTGAGTGATTTACTTAGTTAGACAAGCAAAAAATGGTGTTTGAGAGTTCAATTGCATTAAACAGTAAATTAAGTGAATTAGAAAGTAAGTAGTAAATTTTTGTAAAGAATATAGGAGAAAACAGTTAAGGTTTTAGAGTTATTTATCTTCCGGATTTCTATTTCTTACCAACTATTTTAATCATGCAATATTCAATTCATGGCAAACTATATGTGACTAAACCCTAATTCCTTAGCAATTTAGTCTCCTCTAATCTAGTTAACTGCCACTTCCTTGGTCACTTAATTTCAATTAGAGGTTTAAGTCCAATTCTAGTTTATGTACCACAAAAATCCTAATTATCCAAATATAAGAGGATTATATGTCACGTATCTTGTTAAGTCCAGATAAATAAGTGTTTAGGAAAAATTATTTTCAAGCTGTTGTTCAAGTAAATTGCTTTTCCAAGGTTTACAAGAACTCAATTAGAATAAGCGTTACTCTTCCAATATACCTAAATCCTTAAGATGAAAAACGAAAACAAATTCTTGAAATTGAAATCAATACATGAATTAAAATAGAAGAGTAATAGTATCAATCCATACAATAAACAGAGCTCCTAACCTTAACAGTGGAGGTTTAGTTGCTCATAACTCAGAAAGAAAACTAGGATTCTAAAAACCTATAAACTCTAGAATGAGGTGTGTAAAAGAGAAGAGAGCCCGAAGAGCTGAATCTTTTCCCTTTTATATCTAATCCTAATAAATGTAAAATATATTTTCTAAAGCTAAATAATATCTTTTCCTATTTGTAATTAAAACAAAAGTTTTAATAAAAATCAAGTGAAATCTCATGCACAGCTTCAATACAACATGGGGACCACTGCAAAACTTTTGAATTGTTGCCTAACTTGGGAAATTCCAAGTTATGCGTTACCTTGGCAGCACGTATATGGAGCTTTTGAGTGATCTGGCGCCTAACTTGGAGAATCCCAAGTTAGGCACCACTAAGACCGTACAATCTGGAAGAGAAGTGTATACTATTATATATTTTTGGAGAGCTCTAGAAGTGAGCTTTCCAATGCCACTAAAACTGTATCAATTGGACCTCTGTAGCTCAAGTTGTGCTCGTTGGAGTGCAAGGAGGTCAGGGTTGGCAGCATCATCCACATTCTTCCTCTTCTTCTATACAAACTCCATCAAATCCGTTTGAATGCTACCTGAAATAAACAAAATTGAACACAACTCAAAGTAGAATTCATGGTGGCTAAAAAGTATTTAAATCTTGATTAAAGTTAACAATTCAAATGCAAATTCACTAGAAAAAGATGCTCACGCATCACTTGGCGATTGGCCTCAATGTTCTCATCATTGATACTTGCAAGCCACTTGCCAATGGTGCCCGTGTTCTCATCTGCTGCCAAGATTCCCTTCCCTGGTGTGGCTATGTACTTGCCATTCTTGATAAGCTCATCTGGTATATCATAAAACAAACCATTTGGAATCCATATATATATTTGAAATGAAGCAGAAAGACATCCCAAATGTAAACAATAATTAAATAAAGAAAACTAAAAAGGTTCTTATAACAGAACTCGCAAACTGAGATTGTTGCAACATGTGGTCCATTCTATACCAAAAGAAGTTTTTTATTTTTACAATGCCTATATAGTTGCAAAATAATTTGCAGCAATTAAAAATTTTACATAAACCATGTAAATAGAATTAAACCTTGAAAGAGTGAAAATATAGTCATTCACAGAGAATATTCGAGATCAAGTTATTAATGAATGACGAAATCAATGTAATACCTCAAGATCATGAATCATCATATATAGACTCAAGTTTAGTTTTAACTTTTTTTTTCCTATTTCATTTGTAATTTGACGGCTTCGTTCTGTTATGATATAGAGTGTGTGAGGACTCTAATAAAGTGATGTTGAATCAAAATGTCCAAATGAATCTCACCATAATTACAAATACAAAATTCAATATTATTGTTAGAATATATTAGGATCAATTATCTTTCATCATAATTATTTATCATATCTAAATATTTATTATAGGATATTATGTGTTTATTATTTTGATACTCTTAGCACCTATAAATATCCCTTTATATATTATTCTATACAACTAGAATATACACAAATCCTTTCTCTATTGCTTTCTCTTACCTTTTCTAACATAGTATCAGAGACATGGTATCCTCCTTAAGAAGAATGTGTTATTTTTCTTCTGATAAAATTGCCGTATTTTTCATATTTTTCTTCTGTGCCCTTTTTTCTTTTCTTTTTTATCAATGCTTTGATGTTTTCTCACCTCACCAATTAGCTCATTCACTACTTACTTATTCTCATGGTAAAACCATATATTTTTTGTCACCTTCCGATATTTTTCCATCTCTTTGCACTTTGTCACTTTTCAGCAGTTTTTCAATAGTTTGCCATCTTTTCAATAGTTTTTCGGCAATTGGCCACTCTTGCGACAATTCTGTCTGTACTTTTCTTACGGCAGTTCCGTCTATGCTCCCTTCTGGCAGTTCTATCTGCACTTCCTTTCAACAGTTCCGTTTGTGTTTTCTTCTAGCAGTTTTGTCTGTGTTTTCTTGTGGTAGTTCTGTCTGTGCTTCTTTGTAGCAGTTCTATCTGTGCTTCCTTCTGGCAGTTCTGTTTACACCTTTTTCTGGCAATTTCGTCTGCACCTGTGCTATCAGTTTATGTATTTTTTTTCTTTATTGTTTTGTTTTAAATAAGTTTCAAACTCAAGTTGTCACTTGAGTTTGAGGGGGGATGTTAGAATATATTAGGATTAATTAACTTTCATCAGAATTATTTAGTATATCTGAATATTTATTATAGGATATTATGTCTTTATTATTTCTATTCTCTTAGCACCTATAAATATCATTTTATATTGTATTATTCTATACAACTGGAATACACACAAATTCTTTCTCTATTGCTCTCTCTTACCTTTTCTAACAATTATGAACATTGAAACACTATCAGGAAAGAAAATGTAGGCACATTTAAGTTATAGATACTTCAGCAAAGCTAGTCTAGAACTTGAGATTTCATCAACCAAATCAAACTCTCAATGAGCACGCAGAAATAATTTAACTTTCACTTCCTAACTTTCAGTTATAATCTACTGTAAATAAATAAAAACTTCTCCATCTTCAACCTTAGAACATGACATTGAAAGTGCACATAACATAAATTATGGTCTACTCACCAATTTAAGGCGCATCAAAGGCACAAGAACATTGAATAGCCTATCCAAATTTTGCTATACAAAAGAAGAAGAAAAATCAATGAGGAATTGGAGAAGAGCATTGACAGTCGGATTTCTATCGGTAAAAAAATTCACAAGAATATAATCGCGTTGTAAGTATAGTTTCTAAACCAACAGATAATCCTTTCGTACAAAAGTTTGGTTGTCACAAGTAACAAAACCCAATAAAATTTATAACCGAAGTATTCAAACCTCAGGTCGTCTTCTCAAGAAATTATAGGGAAGTATGATTTATTATTAGTTATGAAAAATAATATTTTTGGGTTTTTGAAAGGTTGAACATGGAAAATAAATTACAGGAAAAATAAATTAATAACTAGAAAAATTCTTGACAAGATATGAAAACTGGACGTCCTATCCTAGTTATCCTTATCAATTATGATGAGAATTGGATTTTGCTCCCACATTATTAACCTCTAACTATGAAGGTAAGTTAAGTGGATGAATCAATTTGATTCCTCAGATCCTAGTCAATTCATAAGAAAAGACTAGAGTTATTGGAATTCAAATTAATTAGCAAAGATAACAATTATCAATCACAATGAGTTTGATAACTCAAGTGTCGCTAATTAATCAATTCATCAATTAAAGCCAAGAATATAAAAAGCTATGTAAAAATCATAAATCTGAAATACCTCAAATTATATTTAAACATAAATTCAAATCTAACATGAAAGGGTTCATAAGCCAATTTGGCAACATGAGTCAAATACAAGTAAAAGTATTAGAGTATCTAAAAGTAGAAGAGAAACATAAATTAAAATAACATTGAACCTGGAATGAAGAAGAATAATACTAAAACTAATAGAAATCCTAAATCCTAAATCCTAAGAGAGAGGAGAAAGCCTCTCTCTCTAGAAACTACATCTAATCCTAAAATTGTGAATAATGAATGTTGTATGAATGAATGGATGTATTCCTGATAAACCATTATTTTATGGTTTATATTGTGTTTTATTGAGTGGTTTTATCAAGCTTTTCACCCACTTATTCATATGATTTTCATGTATTTACAATTCCTTCCTAAAAATATCCTATGATTAATAACTTGCTTCCTAAGGACCTTTTAGTTGTATATTTTTATCTTCCTTAGTACCATTTGATGCCGTGATCTGTATGTTAAGTGTTTCAGGCTTCATAGGGCAGGAATGGCGTAAGGAATAAAGAGGAAGCATGTAAAAATGGAAGGAACACAAGGAATTGAGCAGATGACCAGCGAAAAGTCACGCGATCGCATGGCTCACGCGACCGCGCGAAATGAAAGAAATCAGAGTGACCCGTTCGCGTGCCTGATGTGACCGCATGGATTGGAAGCTGCACGAATGACGCGAATGCGTGGACGACGCGCACGCGTGGTACGAAAAACGCTGAGTGACGCGATCGCATGGACGACGCGGACGCATGATTAAAGTCAGGAAACATGCAGAGACTCGAGGAGGACCAGAGATGAGATCATAATTCAATTTTAGGTTTTAGATGTAGTTTTTAGAGAGAGAGGTTCTCTCCTCTCTCTTAGGATTTAGGATTAGGATTCCTCTTAAAGGATTTAGGATTTATTATTATTTCAACTTACAATTCTTCTGAGCTCCAGGTTTAATATTCCTTTATTTTGACTTCTCTTATTTTTAATTATATATGTTGCCAATTTGGCTTAATGACATTCATGTTAGGATTTTCTTTAATTAATATAATTTGAGGTATTTCAGACTTATGATTGTTTTCTCTAATTTATGTTATTGATGCTTGGGCTCTATCCAAATTATTTTCATTCAAGTAGATTTTATTCCCTTTTGGCTTTGGTTGATTAATTGGTAACTCTTGAGTTGTCAAACTCATTGTTGACTGAAAATTAGAATTCTTCAAGAATTAACTCGAGTTCCAATAACTCTAGTCTTTTCCAAGGAAAGACTAGGACCTGAGGAATCAAACTTATTCCATCCACTTGACTTACCTTCATAGTTTGAGGTTAACTTAGTGGGAGAAAAATCCAATTCTCATCACAATTGATAAAGATAATTGGGATAGGACTTTCAGTTTTCATACCTTGCCAAGAGTTTCATTAGTTATTAATTTATTAATTCTTGCAATCTATTTCTCTTGCTTAAAACCTTTTTCAAACCCAAACACTGTTTTTCCATAACCAATAATAAGAACACCTCCCTGCACTTCCTTGAGAAGATGACCCGAGGTTCAAATACTTCGGTTATCAATTTATTTAGGGATTTGTTACTTGTGACAACCAAAACATTTGTACGAAGGGATTTTCTGTTGGTTTAGAATCTATACTCACAACGCGACTATATTTTTACAAAATTCTTTACTAGCAAAAATCCTAACGTCAAAATGGCGCCGTTGCCGGGGAATTGCAAACGTGTGCCTTATTATTGGTTATTGTAAATATTTTTCTTTTACTTATTTATTTGTTTTTTGTTTCTCTTCCCCCTTTATTTCTGATAACTACTATGAATTCTCATCCCTCTCGCTTTGAGTTTGGTTCTAATTTTGTTGCAAGGAATGGAAGCTATAACAGGACTATGCATCAAGGTCTAAGCAATCAAAGATGGATGGAGCCACGAGGATCTGATCACCCCTTTAGGCAACAACACCCTCCTAGATATCATGGACAGAGACCATTCTACAATGCATACCCAACTGATAGATTTGGTGGACCACCTTGTAGCTACCAACAAGCCCCAACCTATGCTCAGAGACCCTTTCAACATAACCTTAACCCACCATACTCACAAGCTTCTTTTCACCATTCACCACCATATGATCCTTATCCACCTCAACACCAATCCAATTACTCCCAAGAACCACCACTCCCCTATACACCATGTTCACATTCATCGAGCCAAGAATCACAGGTTCGCTTCAAAGAATCAGTAAACCAATTTAATGCAACCCTTCATCAACTGGAGCAAGCAATAAATCAATTATCTTCCAGACGTTCAGCCCCTCAACAGACTCCCATGGCTTCATGTGGAGAATCCAATGAAGAACGCAGCACAAAGAAGACGCTAGAAACTCCAGTGGACAGCATAAAGCATAACTTCGTACTAGAATAAGTAGAGGACGCTGTCATTATAGAAGAAGAAGAATTGGTTGAAGATTTAGGAGATGCTGAACCTCCGCAGGAATCCAGAGTTGTGGAGAATTTCGTCGACGACGTTACAATTGATGCAAATGAGGATAGTGCACAACCCCCAATGCAGATATATTATGAAGAACTAGACCGAATAACCCAAGACGTATGTTTTCTTGATGATGATAGTCACAAGTCAAGTTCTCCTGGTAATGAACTTGCATCCGCAAGTGAATTCTTTGAGACAGAAGAATCTTCCCCAAGTGAATACGAAGATGATGCAGAGGTCGACTTTTCTCAACCTCCCAATTATGACTCAAGTGATGAGGAAGATATTGGTGACTTTGATCAAGACATGGTTGAAATGGAAGAAATTTGCCAAGAAGTGGAGGAATTTACAGAAGACCACAAGGGAGTAGAGCTTGCAGAACCACTGAAAACACTGATCCCAAGGCCACCACCACCCCACTTCAACTTCAAGTGGGTAAAATCCTTTACTTTTATCTTTACTTTTCCACTTGAATATGGTTTACTTGAAACAGATGGCCAGCTTAGAGCTCTTTACGGCTTTAAGAGCAAAAGGGAAATGATTCGCACTCAGAGATGGTATGCAAGATTCAATGAGGCTTCGCACTTCAATTTAAGGTGCAAGGATTGGTGTCAAGCTCAATTGAAAGGATCTCAGAAGCTGTTTGGTCACTGCAGTGAGAATTCAGACTACTCACCACCCGGCTGGAAAGATGTAGATCAAGACAAAGATGGGTGTAGAAGAAAAGTTTGGAATCCTGGAGTCTGTTCTAATATTCAACACCCCGGGATCCTTGAAGCCTGTTTGAACTCACCTAAGGGCTTTACGTACTTTGTTTGGGACCCCTGAGGATGTTGGCATTCCAAACACTAGTGGAGATTTCTGGACGAATTCAAGCACAAGCCACCATAGCAGGAAGCTCATCAAATATCCAACTTAAGGACTTTAACTAAAAGTGCTAGGTGGGAGACAACCCACCACGGTATTATCGTTCCTCTTTCAGTTTTAATTCTAGTCTATTTTGTTTGTTTTTGGAATCATTCATACTTGCATAGCATTCATATTAAGCATTGCATTCTGCATACTACATTATAAAAAAAATTTCGCACACGACGCGACAGCGTCGCTGACGCGTCCGAGTCGCAGGTGCATTAGGGAGAAAAGAAAAGTGAACAGAGAGTCACGCGAAAGCGCGGCTGGAGGCATGTCTTTGGCACAAATTGATCCACGCGACCGCGTTGCTGACGCGTCCGCGTCATGTGGGAAAGATGCCTCCCACGCGTCCGCGTCACCCACGCGAACGCGTGCCCTGAAATCGATGTAAAAAGGGTGTATGGCCGAAAGTTGGGCTAGAATTGGGCTGGACTCGTGCTAGAAGCACCAGCCCTACCACGCGTACGCGTGCCCCACGCATCCGCGCCATTTTCAAAATTAGGCCATCCACGCGATCGCGTCACCTACGCGACTGCGTCACCCAAAAATTTGGCAATTTGCATATTAAACAGAGAGTTGTGCGTGCGCGAGGCTGCACTCGCGCCAATAGCACAAATCAGGTCACGCGATCGCGTGATCCACGCGTCTGCGTCACCTGAAAATTATCACACACCACACGATTGCGTGATCCACGCGTCCGCGTCGCCTGCGCCGTACAACTTATCATGATCAGCCAAATATCTTATCTTTTCTTCCCCAAATCTAATTCTTTTCTTTCCCTTCTTATTTCTTTCTTCCTTCCTTTCTTTTTCTTTCTTTTTTCTTTTAATTGGTGTTGGAAATTTATTTGGGTCATTATTTTGCTTGTGGATTGTTAAGAAATTGTTTGACAATTATATATCATTTTTTTAAGGGTGCTTGCATGTTCAATTTCATACTTTCCATACCTTAGTTAATATGCATGCTTTGTGTTTGTGAAAAAGCCTGTATGGCATTGTGCATTCTTAATTATTCTATCCTTCTACTCTAATGCCTGTTTTTCACAAAACCCTTTTCAATATTTTATTAATTAAATATAATTATCAATACAAACGTTATTGTTAGTTTCTCACGACTAATAATACATTAAGGCTTTTAATGCTTAATTTACACTACTCATGCCTTTGCCAGCATGCCAATAAACATCTTGCATCTAACTGCCTCAATTTATCATGCCCTGTTTCCATTGTTGTCCTAATTTCATGGAGTCGCGACCATGTGTTAACGACATTCTTCTTTATTTTGGCATGATTATTACTCGTACTGCCCTCTCCCTTGCTCTATACCCTTGACTTCATGTCCCTTTCTCTTCTCTCTTTTCAGGATGGCCACCAGGAAGAGTAAAGAGAAAAACTCTACAACGAGCACCGGCTGAGAAACCACAACCCCCGCCCACCTGCACATCTTTGTATGCACCGAGGACGGTGCAATCTTTAAGTGTGAGGAGGTCGATACCGATCTCCACGGGTGAGTTAGTCCCTTCTCAACACCAATTTTTGTTTTTTATTGTTGCAATTGCATGTTTGATTGCATGTCTGTTTTATTTCTTGCATATTTTACCACTTGGTTGAAGTAATATTTTCTTTTTCAAGAAAATTTTTTATAGTATTTCACTAATTTGAATAAAACTTTTTGAAAAACTTGTATGAAGAAATATTATTTTGGAACATGGTTTAAAGCTCGAACACACAAAACCAGTGAGATTTTGAGCCTATTTGATTGGTTGCATTCTATCAAACAATATTTTATTTTTGGTGTGTGTTATTCTCTCTAAAATTGTAATCTTTGTCTTGCTTAATTCTATATTTCTATTATTTGATGTATGCATGCACTTATATGATTGAGGCCTTGTTTCACTAAGCTACATACCCATATGGCCTTACCCTTCCATTATCCTTTGCAAACCAATTTGAGCCTATTTTACCCATTTGTTCTTTACTTTAGCTCATTACTAACTCTAGGCGAAAAACAATAATATCCTTAATTTGAATCCTTAGTTAGCTTAGACTAGTAAAAGTGGTCACGATTTAAGTGTGGGGAAGTTGGATTTGAAAATATTTGGTTTGAGTAATTGGGTGTTGTATATTTTAGTAAAAATGTGCAAAATAATAGTTGAGCACATATTATTGCATTCAATACTTTAATCATATGCATTGAGAAGAATAAAAGAAAAATAAAAAAAAAGAAAATAAGTGAAAAAGAAAATAAAAAAAGCAAATAATAAAAGGGGACAAAATGCCCCAAAGTAAGTGTTGGTATCAATGCATATGTACTGAACTCAAATTTAGGATGCATGAATATGTGGGAAACACAGTTAATGGGTAGTTATTGACTTTATATTACATGGATTGTCCTAAGTTAGGTGGAAAGTTTATATTAATTAAGGATTCAGATTTTAGTCCACTTGGCCAAATACAATCCTACCTTGACCCTAACCCCATTACAACCCTTAAAAGACCTCTTGATTTGTGTATTGGTGCATTAAATTTTTGTTGATTGTTAGATGAAGAGCAAGCTATAGAAAGCAAGATTAGTAGAGAATTGAGAGAATTGACACTAGACACTTGAGAGTTAGAATGATATACACTACCAGTAAGGGTTCAGTGCTTAATTCTATGTTCCCTACTTTCATGAGCTATCTTCTTCTTGCAAGTTATTTGTATTGTATTTTGTGGTTTGAATTAGTGAAATCCAGTTCATATTTATTCTTGAAGGATTTATTTACTTTTTCACCAAGTAGATAGAATCATTTTAGCATGTAGTTGCATTCACATTCATAGGTTGCATTGCATGAGTCTTGCCTTTCCCTACTCATTTATTTAGTCTCCTTGAGTTTAGCATGAGGACATGCTAATGTTTAAGTGTGGGGAGGTTGATAAACCACTATTTTATGGTTTATATTGTGTTTTATTGAGTAGTTTTATCAAGCTTTTCACCCACTTATTCATATGATTTGCATGTATTTACAATTCCTTCCTAAAAATATCCTATGATTAATAACTTGCATCCTAAGGACCATTTAGTTGTATATTTTTATCTTCCTTAGTACCATTTGATGCCGTGATCTGTATGTTAAGTGTTTCAGGCTTCATAGGGCAGGAATGGCGTAAGGAATAAAGAGGAAGCATGTAAAAATGGAAGGAACACAAGGAATTGAGCAGATGACCAGCGAAAAGTCACGCGATCGCATGGCTCACGCGACCGCGCGAAATGAAAGAAATCAGAGTGACCCGTTCGCGTGCCTGATGTGACCGCATGGATTGGAAGCTGCACGAACGACGCGAATGCGTGGACGACGCGCACGTGTGGTACAAAAAACGCTGAGTGACGCGATCGCATGGACGACGCGGACGCATGACGTGCGCGATCTGTAGAATTACAAAATTCTCTGGCAGAGATTCTGGGCCGCATTTCAACCCAGTTTTTAGCCCAGAAACACAGATTAAAGTCAGGAAACATACAGAGACTCGAGGAGGACCAGAGATGAGATCATAATTCAATTTTAGGTTTTAGATGTAGTTTTTAGAGAGAGAGGTTCTCTCCTCTCTCTTAGGATTTAGGATTAGGATTCCTCTTAAAGGATTTAGGATTTATTATTATTTCAACTTACAATTCTTCTGAGCTCCAGGTTTAATATTCCTTTATTTTGACTTCTCTTATTTTTAATTATATATGTTGCCAATTTGGCTTAATGACATTCATGTTAGGATTTTCTTTAATTAATATAATTTGAGGTATTTCAGACTTATGATTGTTTTCTCTAATTTATGTTATTGATGCTTGGGCTCTATCCAAATTATTTTCATTCAAGTAGATTTTATTCCCTTTTGGCTTTGGTTGATTAATTGGTAACTCTTGAGTTGTCAAACTCATTGTTGACTGAAAATTAGAATTCTTCAAGAATTAACTCGAGTTCCAATAACTCTAGTCTTTTCCAAGGAAAGACTAGGACCTGAGGAATCAAACTTATTCCATCCACTTGACTTACCTTCATAGTTTGAGGTTAACTTAGTGGGAGAAAAATCCAATTCTCATCACAATTGATAAAGATAATTGGGATAGGACTTTCAGTTTTCATACCTTGCCAAGAGTTTCATTAGTTATTAATTTATTAATTCTTGCAATCTATTTCTCTTGCTTAAAACCTTTTTCAAACCCAAACACTGTTTTTCCATAACCAATAATAAGAACACCTCCCTGCACTTCCTTGAGAAGATGACCCGAGGTTCAAATACTTCGGTTATCAATTTATTTAGGGATTTGTTACTTGTGACAACCAAAACATTTGTACGAAGGGATTTTCTATTGGTTTAGAATCTATACTCACAACGCGACTATATTTTTACAAAATTCTTTACTAGCAAAAATTCTAACGTCAATTCCCTCACTTTATAGCCTCTAATATGTGTTTTCTGGGCTTGGATTTAGACCGAAAAAGGGTTCAAAAATCGCTGGGGGTGACTTTTGCAATTTTTTGCACGTGGCATATGTCACGCGTTCGCTGGGTCACACGTGCGCCTCATATGGAGTTTTTTCCTTTCCACGCGTCCGCGTTAGTCATGTGTTCGCGTCATCCATGCGTACGCGTCGATGCCATTTTGTGCGAGGCACGCGTTCGCGTCGTCCATGCGTACACGTCGCTGCAATTTCTTCAAAAACTCCATTTTGTGCGTTCCTTCCATTTTTGCATGTTTCCTTTCTGTCCTCTAAGCCATTCCTGCCCTATAAAGCCTGAAAATACTCAACACACGGATCACGGCATCGAATGGTAATAAAGGATAATTAAAATTAACATTTTTAAAGCATAGGAAACATGTTTTCACATACATCATAAAATAAGGAAGGAATTGTAAAATCATGCAATTCATATGAATAAGTGGGTGAAGAATTGATAAAAACCACTTAAATTAGCACAAGATAAACCATAAAATAGTGGTTTATTAATCTCCCCACACTTAAACATTAGCATGTCCTCATGCTAAGCTCAAGAGAAGCTACAGGAGTGAAAAGGAATGGTAGAGAGTATGAAATGCAACCTATCTATGTGAATGCTACTTGATGAGCGGATATTTTATACGCTTTTTGGGGGTAATTTCATATAGTTTTTAGTATGTTTTACTTAGTTTTTATTATATTTTTATTAGTTTTTAAGAAAAATCCATATTTCTGGACTTTACTATGAGTTTGTGTATTTTTCTGTGATTTCAGGTATTTTCTGGCTGAAATTGAGGGTTCTGAGCAAAAAATTGATTTAGGCTGAAAATGGACTGCTGATGTTGTTGGATTCTGACCTCTCTACACTCGGAATAAATTTTTTGGAGCTACAGGAGTCCAATTGGCGTGCTCTCAATTGGGCTGGAAAGTAGACATCCAGGGCTTTCCAGCCATATATAATAGTCCATACTTTGGTCGAAGAAAAATGATGTAAACTGGCGTTAAACACCAGCTCCATGTTGCATTCTGGCGTCCAGCGCCAGAAACAAGTTGCAAAGTGGAGTTAAACGCCCAAAACAGGTTACAAACTGGCGTTTAACTCCAGAAAAAGCCCAAGCACATGGATAGCTCAAAGCTCAGCCCCAGCACACACCAAATGGGCCTCATAAGTGGATTTCTGCACTATCTATCTCAGTTTACTTATTTTATGTAAACCGAGGTTACTAGTTTAGTATTTAAACAACTTTTAGAGAATTATTTTGCATCTCATGACATTTTTAGATCTGAATTTTATACTCTTTGACGGCATGAGTCTCTAAACTCCATTGTTGGGGGTGAGGAGCTCTGCAGCGTCTCGATGAATTAATACAATCACTTATATTTCTCCATTCAAATATGCGTCTTCCTATCTAAGATGTTCATTCACGCTTAATTATGGAGAAGGTGATGATCCGTGACATTCATCACCTTCCTCAATCCATGAACGTGTATCTGACAACCACCTCCATTCTACATCAGATTGAATGAATATCTCTTAGATTCCTTAATCAGAATCTTCGTGGTATAAGCTGGATTGATGGCGGCATTCATGAGAATCCGAAAAGTCTAAACCTTGTCTGTGGCATTCCGAGTAGGATTCTGTGATTGGATGACTGTGACGAGCTTCAAACTCGCGAGTGTTGGGCATGATGACAAACGCAAAAGAATCAATGGATTCTATTCCAACATGATCGAGAACCAACAGATGATTAGTCGTGCTGTGACAGAGCATTTGGACTATTTTCACTGAGAGGATGAGAAGTAGCCATTGACAACGGTGACACCTTACAGAGAGCTTGCCATGAAAGGAACTTTGCACTTTTGCATTGAGTTGAATATTACATTACAGGAATTCAGAAGACAAAGCATCTCCAAAACCCCAACATATTCTCCATTACTGCACAACAAGTAATTATTTCACGCTCTTTTATTTTTTCTAATAATTCAAACTGATAATTATAATTGATATCCTGACTAAGAATAATAAAATAAACATAGCTTGCTTCAAACCAACAATCTCCGTGGGATCGACCCTTACTCATGTAAGGTATTACTTGGACGACCCAGTGCACTTGCTGGTTAGTGGTACGAAATCATAAGAAATCTTGATTTTGATATTGGGATTAAAATTTCGTGCATCAAGTTTTTGGCACCGTTGTCGGGGATTGTTCGAGTTTGAACAACTAAAGGTCTATTTTATTGCTTAGATTAGGAATAATTTATTTTTGTTGCTATAGAGTCATTAAATTCTGAGTCCTTTATTCCCTTTTCAAAAATTTTTCAAAAATATTATTTTTCTTTATCAAATTTTTAATTTTTCATGAGTTTAGTGTTTTGTTCTAAGTTTGGTGTCAATTACATATTTTATATTTTCCCTTTAAATTTTTGAATTTGTGCTCTTTGATCTTCAAGTTGTTCTTGTTGATTTTTCTTGTTGGTCTTTAATTTTTCTTGTTCTGTGTCTTTTCTCGCTTTGCTTGTGTTTTTCCAAAGCATTAGTCTTCCAAAAGGAATATAACTATTCAAAACAAGTGTACATTTACTGCCCAATTGGCTAGAGCATTGGTCTATGTTCTTGGTAATTGGGTATCTTCTTTTTAAAATTCTTTTTAAAAATAATTTTTCTTTGGTTAAATCTTGTGTCAAGTCTTTAAGTTTGGTGTTTTCTTGTTATTTTTTCTTTCAATTTTTGAAAATTTTGTTTTGATTTTTTAAAAAAATTTTAGTTTCGTGTCTTTTACATGTTCTTGTGTTCTTTAAATTTCTTGAGTCTTGTTCTTTATGTTCTTGTTAGTATTCAAAGTGTTCTTGAGCCTTCCTTGTGTTTGATCTTAAAATTTTTAAGTTTGGTGTTCCTTTGTATTTCCCTCCAAAAATTTTCGAAAACAAGGGGAATTAGATCTAAAAATTTTAAGTCTTGTGTCTTTTACTTGTTTTTCTCTTTCATCATAAAATTCAAAAAACATATATTTTTTTTCTTATCTCTTTACTATATTTTCGAAATTTTACACAAAAAATTCAGATTTTAATTTTAAAATTATTTATCTTATCTTATCTTAATTTTAAAATTCAAAAATCAAATCTTTTCAAAATAAAAAAATCATATCCTTTTCAAAATCTTATCTTATCTTATTTCAAATTTAAAATTTCAACTTTCAAAATTTCAAAAATTAAAATTTTAAATTTCAAAATTCAATTTTAAAATTCAAATTTTAAATTTCAAAATTTAAATTTCAAAATTTAAAACCTTTTCAAATTCAAATCTTTTTCAAATCTTTATCTTATCTTGTTTCAATTTAAAAAAAATATTCAAATTTTAAATTTCAAAAACCAAATTGCAAAATTTAAAATTTAAAAATTTAATTTTCAAAATTAAAAAAATTTTAAAATCTTTTTAATTTTAAACTTATCTTTTCTTAATTGTCTTATCTTATCTTTCCTAACTTAGCTTTCTTTAAATTTTAAAATCAAATCTTTTTCGAATCTTTTTAATTTCTTGTTTTATCTTTTTTTTTATCTCTTTTCTAATTTTAAATTTTAATTTCAAATCTTTTTTTATCTTATCTCTCATCTTATTTTAAATTCAAATCTTTTTCTTAACCACTTCTCTTATCTCTCCTTTTTCAAAACTACGTAACTAACTTTTCTCTCTCAATTTTCAAAAATTCTTTTCCTCTTCTCTCTCTTCTCTTTTCGAAATTTAACAATTAAATTTTAAATCCTTTTTAAATTAATTAATTTTAATTTCAGTTTAATTTTAAAAAATAAATAAAAAATAAAAAATAATAAAAAAATAAATAATAAAAAATATTCCAATTCACAACATCTCCCTTTCTCCATCATGGACCTAAGTGGAAATGAACAGTCCAGAAGGACTCTAGGGTCATATGCTAACCCCACTACTGCTTCATATGGGAGTAGTATATGTATACCTTCCATCGGAGTCAGTAGTTTTGAGTTGAATCCTCAGCTCATCATCATGGTGCAGCAAAGTTGCCAGTATTCCGGTCTTCCACAGGAAGAACTTATAGAGTTTCTGGCACAATTTTTACAAATTGCTGACACAGTACATGATAAGGAGGTAGATCAGGATGTCTACAGATTATTACTGTTTCCATTTGCTGTAAAAGATCAAGCCAAGAGGTGGTTAAATAACCAATCTAAGGCTAGCATAAAGACATGGAAACAGCTGTCAGAAAAATTCCTGAATTAGTATTTCCCTCCAAAAAGGATGACACAGCTAAGGCTGGACATCCAAGGCTTTAAACAAGGAGATAATGAATCTCTTTATGATGCCTGGGAGAGATACAGAGAGATGCTAAGGAAATGTCCCTCTGAAATGTTTTCAGAGTGGGTGCAGTTAGACATCTTCTACTATGAGCTTACAGAAAGAACTCAGATTTCTCTAGACCACTCAGCTGGTGGATCTATACATATGAGAAAGACGATTGAAGAAGCTCAAGAGCTCATTGATATAGTTGTTAGAAATCAGCATCTGTACCTAAGCAGTGAATCTTCCATCAATGAAGAGGCTAAAACAGTAACGGCTGAACTCAGTCCTGCAGATCAAGCTGCTGAATTCAATCAGCAATTAGATTTTCTAACAAAACAGTTAGCCGAATTCAAGGAGATACTACAAGAAACAAGAATGGCTAATATGAATATGGAAGCACAGTTGAAGCAAACAGAACATCAGTTATCAAAACAAATAACAGAAGAATGCCAAGCAGTTCAATTAAGAGGTGGAAAAACATTAAATACCTCACTTCAAGGTAGCAGGAAGCCAAGAAATGAGCAAACCACCCAAAATCCATCTGAGGACAGTCAGAGCCCAGAGAGGAATAACTCTGGCGCTCAAACGCCTGAAAATGGGTAGAAAGCTGGCGCTGAATGCTCATACCATGCCCAGTCATGGCATTCAATGCCAGAAACAAGCAATGAATCGGCGTTGAACGCCCAAAGGAAGCATAGTTCTGGTGTTCAGACGCCAGAAACAGGCAAGGAGCTGGCGTCTAACGCCACTCCAGCTTCCACCCCTGGCATTCAAACACCAGTGGGAGATCAGACACACACAAGTGCTGATAGCAACCCCTCTAAAAAGGCTTCTCAACCCACATATGTAGGCAATAAACCTACAACAACTAAGGTTGAGGAATATAAAGCCAAAATGTCTTATCCTCAGAAACTCCGCCAAGCAGAACAAGATAAGCAATTTGCCCGTTTTGCAGACTATCTCAGGACTCTTGAAATAAAGATTCCGTTTGCAGAGGCACTTGAGCAAATACCCTCTTATGCTAAGTTCATGAAAGAGATCTTAAGTCATAAGAAGGATTGGAGGGAAACTGAGAAAGTTTACCTCACTGAAGAATGCAGTGCAGTCATTCTGAAAAGCTTACCTGAGAAGCTTAAAGATCCGGGAAGCTTTATGATACCATGCACATTAGAAGGTACTTATACCAAGCAAGCTTTATGTGATCTTGGGGCAAGTATTAATATAATACCTGCAGCTACTATCAAAAAGTTTGGGTTGACTGATGAAGTTAAACCAACCCGGATATGTCTCCAACTTGCTGATGGCTCCATTAAATACCCATCAGGCGTGATTGAAGACATGATTGTCAAGGTTGGGCCATTTTCCTTTCCCACTGACTTTGTGGTGTTGGAAATGGAGGAGCACAAGAGTGCAACTCTCATTCTGGGAAGACCTTTCCTAGCAATTGGCCGAACCCTCATTGATGTTCAAAAAGGGGAAGTAACCCTGAGAGTCAATGAGGACGAGTTCAAGTTGAATGTTGTCAAAGCCATGCAGCATCCAGACACCCAAAATGACTGCATGAGCATTGATATTATTGACTCTCTGGTAAAAGAGGTTAATATGGCTGAGAGTCTCGAATCAGAGCTAGAGAATATCTTTAAAGATGTTCAGCCTGATCTAGAGAAACCAGAGAGAATAATAGAACCTCTGAAAATCCCTCAGGAAGAGGAGAAACCTCCCAAACCCGAGCTCAAACCATTACCACCATCCCTGAAATATGCATTTCTAGGAGAAGATGATACCTTTCCTATAATCGTAAGCTCTACCTTAGAGCAACAGGAAGAGGAAACACTAATTCAGGTGCTAAGGACACACAAGACAGCTCTTGGGTGGTCCATCAGTGATCTTAATGGCATTAGCCCAGCCAGATACATGCACAAGATCCTATTAGAGGGTGACGCTAAGCCAGTGGTTCAACCACAAAGGCGGCTGAATCTGGCCATGAAGGAGGTGGTGCAGAAAGAGGTCACTAAATTACTAGAGGCTGTGATTATTTATCCTATTTCTGATAGCCCCTGGGTAAGCCCTGTCCAAGTCGTCCCTAAGAAAGGTGGCATGACAGTTGTCCATAATGAAAAAAATGAACTGGTTCCTACAAGAACAGTTACAGGGTGGCGTATGTGTATTGATTACAGAAGGCTCAATACAGCCACCAGAAAGGATCATTTTCCTTTACCATTCATAGACCAGATGCTAGAAAGACTGGTAGGTCATGAATACTACTGCTTCCTGGATGGATATTCAGGTTATAATCAAATTGCAGTAGATCCCCAGGATCAAGAGAAAATAGCATTCACATGTCCATCCGGAGTATTTGCATACAGAAGGATGCCATTTGGTCTGTGCAATGCACCTGCAACCTTTCAAAGGTGCATGCTCTCTATTTTCTCTGATATGGTAGAAAATTTTTTGGAAGTCTTTGTGGATGACTTTTCAGTATTTGGAGACTCATTCAGCTCCTGTCTTGACCATCTAGCACTTGTTCTAAAGAGGTGTCAAGAGACTAACCTGGTCTTAAACTGGGAAAAATGTCACTTTATGGTGACTAAAGGCATTGTCCTTGGGCACAAAATTTCGAACAAAGGAATAGAGATGGATCAAGCTAAGGTAGAGGTAATTGAAAAATTATCACCACCTGCCAATGTTAAGGCAATCAGAAGCTTTCTAGGGCATGCAGGATTCTATAGGAGGTTTATAAAGGATTTTTCAAAAATCGCCAAACCTCTGAGTAATCTGCTAGCTGCTGACACGCCATTTATCTTTGATAAAGAGTGTCTGTAGGCGTTTGAGACCCTGAAAGCTAAGCTGGTCACAGCACCAGTCATTTCTGCACCAAACTGGGTATTACCATTTGAGCTAATGTGTGATGCCAGTGACCAAGTCATTGGTGCAGTATTAGGGCAGAGGCATGATAAACTTCTGCATGTCATTTATTATGCCAGCCGTGTTCTCAATGATGCACAGAAGAATTACACAACCACAGAAAAGGAATTACTTGCAGTGGTCTATGCCATTGACAAATTCAGATCCTATTTGGTGGGATCAAAAGTGATTATATACACTGACCATGCTGCTCTTAAATATCTACTCACAAAGCAGGATTCAAAACCCAGACTCATAAGATGGGTGTTGCTTCTGCAAGATTTTGATATAGAAATAAAAGACAGAAAAGGGACAGAGAACCAAGTGGCAGATCACCTGTCCCGAATAAAACCAATAGAAGGGGCATCCCTCCCTCTTACTGAGATCTCTGAAACCTTTTCGGATGAGCAACTCTTTGCCATTCAGGAAGTACCATGGTTTGCAGATATTGCCAACTATAAAGCTGCAAGGTTCATACCCAAGGAGTACAGTAGGGTGCAAAGGAAAAATTAATTTCTGATGCAAAGTACTATTTATGGGATGAACCATATCTCTTCAAGAGATGTGCAGACGGAATAATCCGAAGATGTGTGCCTATAGAAGAAGCGCAGAAGATCCTTTGGCATTGCCATGGATCACAATACGGAGGACATTTTGGAAGTGAGCGAACAGCCACTAAAGTCCTCCAATGTGGCTTCTATTGGCCTACTCTCTATAAGGACTCCCGAGAGTTTGTACGAAACTGTGATAGTTGCCAGAGAGCTGGTAATCTGCCTCGTGGTTACGCCATGCCTCTGCAAGGGATCTTAGAGATTGAGTTGTTTGATGTATGGGGTATTGACTTCATGGGGCCTTTCCCACCATTATACTCAAACACTTATATTCTGGTGGCAGTGGATTATGTATCCAAATGGGTGGAAGCTATTGCAACACCCACTAATGATACTAAGAATGTGCTAAAGTTCCTCCAAAAACACATCTTCAGTAGGTTTGGCGTCCCTAGAGCACTAATCAGTGATGGGGGCACTCATTTCTGCAACAAAAAGCTTTACTCTGCTATGGTTCGATATGGAATTACCAATAAGGTAGCAACTCCATACCATCCACAGACAAATGGTCAAGCTGGAGTCTCTAATAGAGAACTTAAAAGAATCCTGGAACGGACTGTAATAAACCGCAGAAAGGATTGGACAAGAAGCTTGGATGATGCTCTGTGGGCGTACAGAACAGCATTCAAGACTCCTATAGGGACCTCTCCATACCAACTTGTGTATAGAAAAGCCTGTCACTTGCCAGTGGAACTGGAACACAAGGCCTACTGGGCAACTAGATTCCTAAACCTTGATGCCAAGTTAGCTGGAGAGAAAAGATTGCTCCAGTTAAATGAGCTAGAGGAATTCAGACTCAATGCTTTCGAAAATGCAAAAATTTACAAGGAGAAAGCAAAAAGATGGCATGATAAGAAGCTGTCATCCAGAATCTTTGAACCAGGGCAGAAAGTTCTGCTATACAACTCTAGGCTCAAATTATTCCCTGGGAAATTGAAATCCCAGTGGAGGGGACCATATGTGATTATAGGTGTGTCACCATATGGATACATAGAGCTTCAGGATAATGATTCTGACAAAAAGTTCATTGTTAATGGACAGAGATTCAAACATTATCTTGAAAGCAATTTTGAGCACGAATGCTCAAAACTGAGGCTTGATTAAAGCTCAGTAATAGTCCAGCTAAAGACAATAAAGAAGCGCTTGTTGGGAGGCAACCCAGTCATGAGTTTATTTTATTTTATTTTATTTGTAATTTTAATTCTAAATTAGATAATATATTTCACTGAAGTTCACAGAGTTACAGAAGGATTCAAAGGATAAAACAGCAAAAAGAAGCTCACTGGTGCGAAAAAGCCAATAAGAGCTATTTTGGGCATTCAACGTTGGTGGACGAAATTGTGATCACTACAACTTCGCACAACTAACCAGCAAGTGTACTGGGTCGTCCAAGTAATAAACCTTACGCGAGTAAGGGTCGATCCCACAGAGATTGTTGGTATGAAGCAAGCTATGGTCACCTTGTAAATCTTAGTCAGGCAAACTCAAATGGTTATGAATGATGAATAAAACATAAAGATAAAGATAGAGATACTTATGTAATTCATTGGTGGGAATTTCAGATAAGCGTATGAAGATGCTTGTCCCTTCCGTCTCTCTGCTTTCCTACTGTCTTCATCCAATCCTTCTTACTCCTTTCCATGGCAAGCTGTATGCAAGGGTTTCACCGTTGTCAGTGGCTACCTCCCATCCTCTCAGTGGAAATGTTCAACGCACCCTGTCACGGCACGGCTATCCATCTGTCGGTTCTCAATCAGGCCGGAATAGAATCCAATGATTCTTTTGCGTCTGTCACTAACGCCCCGCCCTCAGGAGTTTGAAGCTCGTCACAGTCATTCAATCATCGAATCCTACTCAGAATACCACAGACAAGGTTTAGACCTTCCGGATTCTCTTGAATGCCGCCATCAGTTCTAGCTTATACCACGAAGATTCCGGTTAGAGAATCCAAGAGATATCCACCCAATCTAAGGTAGAACGGAGGTGGTTGTCAGGCACACGTTCATAGGTGAGAATGATGATGAGTGTCACGGATCATCACATTCATCAAGTTGAAGAACAAGTGATATCTTAGAACAAGAACAAGCGGAATTGAATAGAAGAACAATAGTAATTGCATTAATACTCGAGGTACAGCAGAGCTCCACACCTTAATCTATGGTGTGTAGAAACTCCACCGTTGAAAATACATAAGAACAAGGTCTAGGCATGGCCGAATGGCCAGCCTCCCAAAGTGATCAAAAGATCTAAAGATCAAAAGAATCCAAAGATCAGAAGATCAAAATACAATAGTAAAAGGTTCTATATATAGAGAACTAGTAGCCTAGGGTTTACAGAGATGAGTAAATGACATAAAAATCCACTTCCGGGCCCACTTGGTGTGTACTTGGGCTGACCATTGAAGCATTTTCGTGTAGAGACCCTTCTTGGAGTTAAACGCCAGCTTTGGTGCCAGTTTGGGCGTTTAACTCCCATCCTTGTGCCAGTTCCGGCGTTTAACGCTGGGAATTCTGAAGGTAACTTTGAACGCCGGTTTAGGCCATCAAATCTTGGGCAAAGTATGGACTATCATATATTTCTGGAAAGCCCAGGATGTCTACTTTTCAACGCCATTGAGAGCGCGCCAATTGGGCTTCTGTAGCTTCAGAAAATCCACTTCGAGTGCAAGGAGGTCAGAATCCAACAGCATCTGCAGTCCTTTTTAGTCTCTGAATCAGATTTTTGCTCAGGTCCCTCAATTTCAGCCAGAAAATACCTGAAATCACTGAAAAACACACAAACTCATAGTAAAGTCCAGAAAAGTGAATTTTAACTAAAAACTAATAAAAATATACTAAAAACTAACTAGATCATACTAAAAACATACTAAAAACAATGCCAAAAAGCGTACAAATTATCCGCTCATCACAACACCAAACTTAAACTATTGCTTGTCCTCAAGCAACTGAAAATCAAATAAGATAAAAAGAAGAGAATATACAATGAATTCCAAAAACATCTATGAAGATCAGTATTAATTAGATGAGCGGGGCTTTTAGCTTTTTGCCTCTGAACAGTTTTGGCATCTCACTCTATCCTTTGAAATTCAGAATGATTGGCTTCTTTAGGAACTCAGAATCCAGATAGTGTCATTGATTCTCCTAGTTAAGTATGATGATTCTTGAACACAGCTACTTATTGAGTCTTGGCCGTGGCCCAAAGCACTCTGTCTTCCAGTATTACCACCGGATACATACATGCCACAGACACATAATTGGGTGAACCTTTTCAGATTGTGACTCAGCTTTGCTAGAGTCCCCAATTAGAGGTGTCCAGGGTTCTTAAGCACACTCTTTTTGCCTTGGATCACAACTTTATTTCTTTCTTTTTCTCTCTATTTTTTTCTCTTTTTTCGAATTTTTTTTTGTATTCACTGCTTTTTCTTTCTTCAAGAATCATTTTTATGATTTTTCAGATCCTCAGTAACATGTCTCCTTTTTCATCATTCTTTCAAGAGCCAACATTCATGAACCACAAATTCAAAAGACATATGTACTATTTAAGCATACATTCAGAAGACAAAAGTATTGCCACCACATCAAAATAATTAAACTGTTATAAAATTCAAAATTCATGCAATTCTTCTCTTTTTCAATTAAAGAACGGGTCCACCTTAGTGATGGCGGCTTGTTCTTCCTCTTGAAGATCCTATGGAGTGCTTGAGCTCCTCAATGTCTCTTCCTTGTCTTTGTTGCTCCTCTCTCATGATTCTTTGATCTTCTCTAATTTCATGGAGGAGAATGGAATGTTCTTGGTGTTCCACCCTTAGTTGTCCCATGTTGGAACTCAATTCTCCTAGGGAGGTGTTTAGTTGCTCCCAATAGTTTTGTGGAGGAAAGTGCATCCCTTGAGGCATCTCAGGGATTTGATGATGAGAGGGGTCTCTTGTTTGCTCCATCCTCTTCTTAGTGATGGGCTTGTCCTCATCAATGGGGATGTCTCCCTCTATGTCAACTCCAACTGAATAACAGAGGTGACAAATGAGATGAGGAAAGGCTAACCTTGCCAAGGTAGAGGACTTGTCTGCCACCTTGTAAAGTTCTTAGGATATAACCTCATGAACTTCTATTTCTTCTCCAATCTTGATGCTATGAATCATGATAGCCCGGTCTATAGTAACTTCGGACCGGTTGCTAGTGGGAATGATTGAGCGTTGGATAAACTCCAACCATCCCCTAGCCACAGGCTTGAGGTCATGCCTTCTCAGTTGAATCGGCTTCCCTCTTGAATCTTTCTTCCATTGGGCGCCCTCTTCACAAATGACTGTGAGGACTTGGTCCAACCTTTGATCAAAGTTGACCCTTCTAGTGTAAGGGTGTTCATCTCCTTGCATCATGGGCAAGTTGAATGCCAACCTTACATTTTCCGAACTAAAATCCAAGTATTTCTCCCGAACCATGGTAAGCCAATTCTTTGGATCCGGGTTCACACTTTGATCATGGTTCTTGGTGATCCATGCATTGGCATAAAACTCTTGAACCATTAAGATTCTGACTTGTTGAATGGGGTTGGTGAGAACTTCCCAACCTCTTCTTCGGATCTCATGTCGGATCTCCGGATATTCACTCTTTTTGAGTTTGAAATGGACCTCGGGGATCACCTTCTTCAAGGCCACAACTTCATAGAAGTGGTCTTGATGCACCCTTGAGATGAATCTCTCCATCTCCCATGACTCGGAGGTGGAAGCTTTTGCCTTCCCTTTCCTCTTTCTAGAGGTTTCTCCGGCCTTGGATGCCATAAATGGTTATGGAAAAACAAAAAGCAATGCTTTTACCACACCAAACTTAAAAGGTTTGCTCGTCCTCGAGCAAAAGAAGAAAGAAGAGAGTAGAAGAAGAAGAAATAGAGGAGATTTTAATGGCCTTGTGGTTCGGCCAAAGGGAGAGAAAGAGTGTTTAGGTTGTGTGAAAATGAGGGAGTGAAGATGGGTTTATATAGGGGATGGGGGGAGGGTTATGGTTCGACCATGGGAGGGTGGGTTTGGGAGGGAAAGTGGTTTGAATTTGAATGGTGAGGTAGGTGGGGTTTTATGAAGGATGGATGTGAGTGGTGAAGAGAAAGATGGGATTTGATAGGTGAAGGGTTTTTGGGAAAGAGGTGTGGAGGTGATTGGTGAATGGGTGAAGAAGAGAGAGAGTGGTGGGGTAGGTGGGGATCCTGTGGGGTCCACAGATCCTGAGGTGTCAAGGAAAAGTCATCCCTGCACCAAGTGGCGAGCAAAATTGCTCTTTGTGCCAATTCTGGCGTTAAACGCCGGGCTGGTGCCCATTTCTGGCGTTTAACGCCAAGTTCTTGCCCTTTACTGGCGTTTAACGCCAGTCTGGTGCCCCTTTCTGGCGTTAAACACCCAGAATGGTGCCAGACTGGGCGTTAAACGCCCATCTGCTAGCCTTACTGGCGTTTAAACGCCAGCAGGTTCTTCCTCCAGGGTGTGCTATTTTTATTTCTGTTTTTCATTCTGTTTTTGCTTTTTCAATTGATTTTGTGACTTCTCATGATCATCAACCTACAGAAAACATAAAATAACAAAGGAAAAATAGATAAAATATAACATTGGGTTGCCTCCCAACAAGCGCTTCTTTAATGTCAGTAGCTTGACAGAGGGCTCTCATGGAGCCTCACAGATGCTCAGAGCAATGTTGGAACCTCCCAACACCAAACTTAGAGTTTGAATGTGGGGGTTCAACACCAAACTTAGAAGTTGGTTGTGGCCTCCCAACACCAAACTTAGAGTTTGAATGTGGGGGCTCTGTTTAGCTCTGTTTTGAGAGAAGCTCTTCATGCTTCCTCTCCGTGGTGACAGAGGGATATCCTTGAGCCTCAAACACAAAGGATTCTTCATTCACTTGAATGATCAATTCTCCTCTATCAACATCAATCATAGCCTTTGCTGTGGCTAGGAAGGGTCTGCCAAGGATGATGGATTCATCCATGCACTTCCCAGTCTCTAGGACTATGAAATCAGCAGGGATGTAATGGTCTTCAACCTTTACCAGAACATCCTCTACAAGTCCATGAGCTTGTTTTCTTGAATTGTCTGCCATCTCTAGTGAGATTTTTGCAGCTTGCACCTCAAAGATCCCTAGCTCTCCATTACAGAGAGAGGCATGAGGTTTACACTTGACCCTAGGTCACACAAGGCCTTCTTAAAGGTCATGGTGCCTATGGTACAAGGTATTGAAAACTTCCCAGGATCCTGTCTCTTTTGAGGCAGTTTCTGCCTAGACAAGTCATCCAGTTCTTTGGTGAGCAAAGGGGGTTCATCCTCCCAAGTCTCATTTCCAAATAACTTGTCATTTAGCTTCATGATTGCTCCAAGGTATTTAGCAACTTGCTCTTCAGTGACATACTCATCCTCTTCAGAGGAAGAATACTCATCAGAGCTCATGAATGGCAGAAGTAAGTCCAATGGAATCTCTATGGTCTCATTTTGAGCCTCAGATTCCCATGGTTCCTCATTTGGGAACTCATTGGAGGCCAGTGGACGTCCATTGAGGTCTTCCTCAGTGGCGTTCACTGCCTCTTCCTCCTCTCCAAATTCGGCCATGTTGATGGCTTTGCACTCTCCTTTTGGATTTTCTTCTGTATTACTTGGAAGAGTACTAGGAGGGAGTTCAGTAATTTTCTTGCTCAGCTGACCCACTTGTCTCTCCAAGTTTCTAATGGAGGACCTTGTTTCAGTCATGAAACTTTGAGTGGTTTTGATTAGATCAGAGACCATGGTTGCTAAGTCAGAGGTGTTCTGCTTAGAACTCTCTGTCTGTTGCTGAGAAGATGATAGAAAAGGCTTGCCATTGCTAAACCTGTTTCTTCCACCATTATTATTGTTGAAACCTTGTTGAGGTCTCTGTTGATCCTTCCATGAGAGATTTGGATGATTTCTCCATGAAGGATTATAGGTGTTTCCATAGGGTTCTCCCATGTAATTCACCTCTTCCATTGAAGGGTTCTCAGGATCATAAGCTTCTTCTTCAGATGAAGCTTCCTTAGTACTGCCTGGTGCATTTTTCATTCCAGACAGACTTTGAGAAATCATATTGACTTGCTGAGTCAATATTTTGTTCTGTGCCAATATGGCATTCAGAGTATCAATCTCAAGAACTCCTTTCTTCTGATTCGTCCCATTGTTCACAGGATTCCTTTCAGAAGTGTACATGAATTGGTTATTTGCAACCATTTCAATCAGCTCTTGAGCTTCTGTAGGCGTCTTCTTCAGATGAAGAGATCCTCCAGCAGAGCTATCCAAAGACATCTTGGATAGTTCAGAGAGACCATCATAGAAAATACCTATGATGCTCCATTCAGAAAGCATATCAGAGGGACACTTTCTGATTAATTGTTTGTATCTTTCCCAAGCTTCATAGAGGGATTCTCCTTCCTTCTGTCTGAAGGTTTGGACTTCCACTCTAAGCTTACTCAATTTTTGAGGTGGAAAGAACTTTGCCAAGAAGGCATTGACTAGCTTTTCCCAAGAGTTCAGGCTTTCTTTAGGTTGTGAGTCCAACCATATTCTAGCTCTGTCTCTTACAGCAAAAGGGAATAGCATAAGTCTGTAGACCTCAGGGTCAACCCCATTAGTCTCGACAGTGTCACAGATTTGCAAGAACTCAGCTAAGAACTGATGAGGATCTTCCAATGGAAGTCCATGGAACTTGCAATTCTGTTGCATTAGAGAAACTAATTGAGGCTTAAGCTCAAAGTTGTTTGCTCCAATGGCAGGGATAGAGATGCTTCTCCCATAGAAGTCGGGAGTAGGTGCAGTAAAGTCACCCAGCACCTTCCTTGCATTGTTGGCATTGTTGTTATTTTCGGCTGCCATGGGGTCTTCTTCTTTGGAGATTTCTGTTAGGTCCTCTACAGAGAATTGTGCCTTAGCTTCTTTTCACTTCAAGGTCCTTTCAGGTTCAGGGTCAGCCTCAACAAGAATGCTTTTGTCTTTGCTCCTGCTTATATGAAAGAGAAGAAAACAAGGAAATGTGGAATCCTCTATGTCACAGTATAGAGATTCCTTAAGGTGTCAGAGGAATAGAAAAATAGAAGGAAGAGGTAGAAAATTCGAACTTATCAAGAAAGATGGAGTTCGAATTGTTCATTAAGGAATAGTGTTAGTCCATAAATAGAAGGATGTGAGAAGAGGGGAAGAAATTTTCGAAAATTAAGTAAAATATTTTAAAAACATTTTGAAAAACACTAATTGATTTTCGAAAACCATGATTGAGAAAGAAGTAAAGTGATTTTTTGAAAAAGATTTTGAATTTAGAAATCAAAAAGATTTGATTGAAAACTATTTTGAAAAAGATGTGGTTAAGAAGATATGATTGATTTTTAAAAAGATGTGATTGAGAAGATATGATTTGAAAAACATTTTAAAAAAAGATTTGATTTTAAAAATTAATGACTTGGCTATCAATAAAAGATATGATTCAAACATTAAACCTTTCTCAACAGAAAAGGCAACATACTTGAAATGTTGAATCAAATCATTAATTGATAGCAAGTATTTTTGAAAATAGAAAGAAATTGATTTTGAAAAAGATTTGATTTTGAAAAGATTTTGAAAACTAAAAAAAAAATTTGATTTGAAAACAAAATCTTCGCTCTTGTGCCATCCTGGCGTTAAACGCCCAGAATGGTGCACATTCTGACGTTTAACGCCCAAACTACTACCCTTTTGGGCATTAAACGCCCAGCCAGGCACCCTGGCTGGCGTTTAAACGCCAGTCTGTCCTTCTTCACTGGGCGTTTTGAACGCCCAGCTTTTTCTGTGTAATTCCTTTGCAGTATGTTCTGAATCTTCAAATTCTCTGTATTAATGACTTGAAAAGACACAAATTAAAAATATTTTTGGATTTTTAATAAAGAGGAATAATCAAAATGCAACTAAAATCAAATAACAATGCATGCAAGACACCAAACTTAGCAGTTTGTATACTACTGACACTAACAAAATGAGAATGCATATGAGACACACAAAACACTCAAGTCAAGAGAATTTAAAAATCAGAGCAATGAAACCATCAAGAACAACTTGAAGATTAATGAAGACACATGCATGAATGCAAAAGGAGCAGAAACATGCAATTGACACCAAACTTAAAATGAGACTCTAGACTCAAACAAGAAATATTTTTGGATTTTTTCGAAAATTAAGTGGAAAAAGAAAATAAAGGTATCAAAATTCTTAATGAGAATTCCAGGAATCATGCAATGTTAGTCTAAAGCTTTAGTCTAAAGAACTTAGACATGGCTGAACAAGCTTCAGCAGGACATTGCATTCAAGAGCTAAATTGATGAAAATCAATCAGCTTTGGTGATGATAAGAACATCACTTTGAAACACTAGAATTCATTCTTAAGAACTCTGAAGAAAAAAAATACCTAATCTAAGCAACAAGATGAACCGTCAGTTGTCCATACTCGAACAATCCCCGGCAACGGCGCCAAAAATTTGGTGGACGAAATTGTGATCACTACAACTTCGCACAACTAACCAGCAAGTGTACTGGGTCGTCCAAGTAATAAACCTTACGCGAGTAAGGGTCGATCCCACAGAGATTGTTGGTATGAAGCAAGCTATGGTCACCTTGTAAATCTTAGTCAGGCAAACTCAAATGGTTATGAATGATGAATAAAACATAAAGATAAAGATAGAGATACTTATGTAATTCATTGGTGGGAATTTCAGATAAGCGTATGAAGATGCTTGTCCCTTCCGTCTCTCTGCTTTCCTACTGTCTTCATCCAATCCTTCTTACTCCTTTCCATGGCAAGCTGTATGCAAGGGTTTCACCGTTGTCAGTGGCTACCTCCCATCCTCTCAGTGGAAATGTTCAACGCACCCTGTCACGGCACGGCTATCCATCTGTCGGTTCTCAATCAGGCCGGAATAGAATCCAATGATTCTTTTGCGTCTGTCACTAACGCCCCGCCCTCAGGAGTTTGAAGCTCGTCACAGTCATTCAATCATCGAATCCTACTCAGAATACCACAGACAAGGTTTAGACCTTCCGGATTCTCTTGAATGCCGCCATCAGTTCTAGCTTATACCACGAAGATTCCGGTTAGAGAATCCAAGAGATATCCACCCAATCTAAGGTAGAACGGAGGTGGTTGTCAGGCACACGTTCATAGGTGAGAATGATGATGAGTGTCACGGATCATCACATTCATCAAGTTGAAGAACAAGTGATATATTAGAACAAGAACAAGCGGAATTGAATAGAAGAACAATAGTAATTGCATTAATACTCGAGGTACAGCAGAGCTCCACACCTTAATCTATGGTGTGTAGAAACTCCACCGTTGAAAATACATAAGAACAAGGTCTAGGCATGGCCAAATGGCCAGCCTCCCAAAGTGATCAAAAGATCTAAAGATCAAAAGAATCCAAAGATCAAAAGATCAAAATACAATAGTAAAAGGTTCTATATATAGAGAACTAGTAGCCTAGGTTTTACAGAGATGAGTAAATGACATAAAAATCCACTTCCGAGCCCACTTGGTGTGTGCTTGGGCTGAGCATTGAAGCATTTTCGTGTAGAGACCCTTCTTGGAGTTAAACGCCAGCTTTCGTGCCAGTTTGGGCGTTTAACTCCCATCCTTGTGCCAGTTCCGGCGTTTAACGCTGGGAATTCTGAAGGTGACTTTGAACGCCGGTTTGGGCCATCAAATCTTGAGCAAAGTATGGACTATCATATATTTCTGGAAAGCCCAAGATGTCTACTTTCCACCGCCGTTGAGAGCGCGCCAATTGGGCTTTTGTAGCTCCAGAAAATCCACTTCGAGTGCAGGGAGGTCAGAATCCAACAGCATCTGCAGTCCTTTTTAGTCTCTGAATCAGATTTTTGCTCAGGTCCCTCAATTTCAGCTAGAAAATACCTGAAATCACAGAAAAACACACAAACTCATAGTAAAGTCCAGAAAAGTGAATTTTAACTAAAAACTAATAAGAATATACTAAAAACTAACTAGATCATACTAAAAACATACTAAAAACAATGCCAAAAAGCGTACAAGTTATCCGCTCATCAAACGCCCAAAAGAAGCATCTACTGGGCGGTCAACGCCAGTAGAGATAGCCATCTGGGTGTTAAACGCCAGAAAGAAGCACCTTCTGGGCGTTTAACGCCAGATTTACAGCGTCTTGGGCGTTCAGAAAAATGCCTAGTGACAAAGAAGTTTCTGGCATTCAACGCCAGCTAGAAGCAACAGCTGGGCGTTGAACGCCCAGGAGAAGCTACAGATGGGCGTTAAACGCCCAAAACATGCAGCGTTTGGGCATTTAACGCCAGGATTGTGGGGAGGAGGTAATTTCGTTTTCAATTCAAATTTTTTCCAATTCTCATGTTTCAATTCATGATGTCTTGCATAAACAGGTTACAAACTCTTATCTTTCAACTTCAATTTCAAAAAAAAAATTATCCTAAACTTATTTCTTGATTTTTCTTTAATTTCTTCTCATATCTTTTTCAACTCATCATATCTTTGAAATTTCGAAATTACCTCTCCTTCTATTCCTCTCCCTTCCTTTCTTTTGCTTGAGGAAAAGCAAACCTCTAAGTTTGGTGTGATTTGCCATGATCACTGAGCTAAAACTCATCAAGATCATGGCACCGAAGGGAACAGGAAGAGCAAGGATGTGACTTGAAGGAACTGAAGCATCAGAAATTATCTCTTGAAGGACCAAGCACCCCACAGACTAGAGGAACATCCACTTCCCAAAATAAAGGTTGTTGAGTCCTAATCTTTGCCTTAACTCTGTGATAACTGTTCGTATTAGGAATTTACCTTAGAAGTTATATATTAGTAGTAGTAATTAGTATCTCTATTTTGATTTTATCTCCAATTAAGCTATAATTTATTTTTCTCATCATCATCAAACATGAATAAAACAGTAGATTTTTAGAATAAGGAGGCAATAATTATTTTTTTTTTTGGTTTTAATAAGGAAAATTCTAATTATTTATATGTGGTGGCAACACTTTTTGTCTTCTGAATGAATGCTTGAACATTGCATAATTTTGATAGTGGAGTTTATGAATGTTAAATATGTTGGCTCTTGAAAGAATGATGAACAAGAGAAATGTTATTGATAATCTGAAAAATCATAAGATTGATTCTTAAAGCAAGAAAAAGCAGTGAATAAAAAGCTTGCGAAAAAAAAAAGAGAGAAGTGGCAAAAAAAAAGCAAGCAGAAAAAGCCAATAGCCCTTAAAACCAAAAGGCAAGGGTAAAAAGGATCCAAGACTTTGAGCATCAATGGATAGGAGAGCCCAAGGAATTAAAATCCGGGCCTAAGTAGCTAAATCAAGCTGTCCCTAACCATGTGCTTGTGTCATGAAGGTCCAAGTTAAAAGCTTGAGATTGAGTGGTTAAAGTCGTGATCCAAGGCAAAAAGAGTGTTCTTAAGAGCTCTGGACACCTCTAATTGGGGACTCTAGCAAAGCTGAGTCACAATCTGAAAAGGTTCACCCAGTTATGTGTCTGTGGCATTGATGAGCGGATAATTTGTACGCTTTTTGGCATTGTTTTTAGTATGTTTTTAGTATGATCTAGTTAGTTTTTAGTATATTTTTATTAGTTTTTAGTTAAAATTCACTTTTCTGGACTTTACTATGAGTTTGTGTGTTTTTCTGTGATTTCAGGTATTTTCTGGCTGAAATTGAGGGACCTGAGCAAAAATCTGATTCAGAGACTAAAGAGGACTGCAGATGCTGTTGGATTCTGACCTCCCTGCACTCTAAGTGGATTTTCTGGAGCTACAGAAGCTCAATTGGCAAGCTCTTAACGGCGTTGGAAAGTAGACATCCTGGGCTTTCCAGCAATATATGATAGTCCATACTTTGCCCAAGATTTGATGGCCCAAACCGGCGTTAAAAGTCACCATCAGAATTCCCAGCGTTAAACGCCGGAACTGGCACAAGGATGGGAGTTAAACGTCCAAACTGGCACCAAAGCTGGCGTTTAACTCCAAGAAGAGTCTCTACACGAAAATGCTTCAATGCTCAGCCCAAGCACACACCAAGTGGGCCCGGAAGTGGATTTTTATGTCATTTATTCATCTTTGTAAACCCTAGGCTACTAGTTCTCTATAAGTAGGACCTTTTACTATTGTATTTGAATCTTCTGATCTTTGGAATCTTTTGATCTTTAGATCTTTTGATCCTTGGGAGGCTGGCCATTCGGCCATGCCTAGACCTTGTTCTTATGTATTTTCAACGGTGGAGTTTCTACACACCATAGATTAAGGTGTGGAGCTCTGCTGTACCTCGAGTATTAATGCAATTACTATTGTTCTTCTATTCAATTCCGCTTGTTCTTGTTCTAAGATATCACTTGTTCTTCAACTTGATGAATGTGATGATCCGTGACACTCATCATCATTCTCACCTATGAACATGTGCCTGACAACCACCTCCGTTCTACCTTAGATTGGGTGGATATCTCTTGGATTCTTTAACCGGAATCTTCGTGGTATAAGCTAGAACTGATGGCGGCATTCAAGAGAATCCGGAAGGTCTAAACCTTGTCTGTGGTATTCTGAGTAGGATTCAATGATTGAATGACTGTGACGAGCTTCAAACTCGCGATTGTGGGGCGTTAGTGACAGACGCAAAAGAATCACTGGATTCTATTCCGACATGATCGAGTACCGACAGCTGGATAGCCGTGCCGTGACAGGGTGCGTTGAACATTTCCACTGAGAGGATGGGAGGTAGCCACTGACAACGGTGAAACCCTTGCATACAGCTTGCCATGGAAAGGAGTAAGAAGGATTTGATGAAGACAGTAGGAAAGCAGAGAGACGGAAGGGACAAAGCATCTTCATACGCTTATCTGAAATTCCCACCAATGAATTACATAAGTACCTCTATCTTTATCTTTATGTTTTATTCATCATCCATGACCATTTGAGTTTGCCTGACTAAGATTTACAAGGTGACCATAGCTTGCTTCATACCAACAATCTCTGTGGGATCGACCCTTACTCGCGTAAGGTTTATTACTTGGACGACCCAATACACTTGCTGGTTAGTTGTGCGAAGTTGTGTTTATGCCATGGTATTGAACACCAAGTTTTTGGGTTCATCACCGGGGATTATTTGAGTTGTAGTGATCACAATTTCGTCCACCAAGTTTTTGGCGCCGTTGCCGAGGATTGTTCGATTATGGACAACTGACGGTTCATCTTGTTGCTTAGATTAGGTATTTTTTTCAGAGTTCTTAAGAATGAATTCTAGTGTTTCAAGGTGATGTTCTTATCATCACCAAAGCTGATTGATTCTCATCAATTTAGCTCTTGAATGCAATGTCCTGCTGAAGCTTGGCTAGCCATGTCTAATTCCTTTAGATTGAAGCTTTAGACTAACATTGCATGATTCCTGGAATTCTCATTAAGAATTTTGATACCTTTATTCTCTTTTCCACTTAATTTTCGAAAAAGCACAAAAAAAAATTTACAAAATCATAAAAACCAAAAATATTGTATGTTTCTTGTTGAGTCTAGAGTCTCATTTTAAGTTTGGTGTCAATTGCATGTTTCTGTTCTCTTTGCATTCATTCATGTGTCTTAAGTGATCTTCAAGATGTTCTTGATGATTTCATTGCTCTGATCTTTAAATTCTCCTGACTTGAGTGTTTTATGTTTCTCATATGCATTCTCATTTTGTTAAGTGTCAATAGTATACAAACTGCTAAGTTTGGTGTCTTGTATGCATTGTTATTTGATTTTAGTTGCATTTTGATTATTCCTCATTATTAAAAATCCAAAAATATTTTTAATTTGTGTCTTTTCAAGTCAATAATACAGAGGATTGAAGATTCAGAACATACAGCAGAGGAACTACACAGAAAAAGCTGGGCGTTCAAAATGCCCAGTGAAGAAGACAGACTGGCGTTTAAACGCCAGCCAGGGTGCCTGGCTGGGCGTTTAACGCCCAAAAGGGTAGTAGTTTGGGCGTTAAATGCCAGAATGTGCACCATTTTGGGCGTTTAACGCCAGGATGGCACAAGAGGGAAGATTCTGTTTTCAATGCAAATTTTTTTCAAGTTTTCAAATTTTTTTTAAAATCAAATCTTTTTCAAATCAAATCTTTTCAATCAAATCTTTTTCAAAATCAATTTCTTTCTATTTTCAAGGATACTTGCTATCAATTAATGATTTGATTCAACATTTCAGTTATGTTGCCTTTTCTGTTGAGAAAGGTTTAATGTTTGAATCATATCTTTTCTTGATAGCCAAGTCATTAATTTTTTTAAATCAAATCTTTTTTTAAAATGTTTTTCAAATCATATCTTCTTAACCACATCTTTTTCAAAATAGTTTTCAATCAAATTTTTTTATTTCTAATTTCAAAAATCTTTTTCAAAAAACACTTTACTTCTTTCTCAATCTTGGTTTTCGAAAATCAATTAAAGTTTTTCAAAATGTTTTTAAATTATTTTTCAAAAATTTCTTCCCCTCGTCTCACATCCTTCTATTTATGGACTAACACTATTCCTCAATGAACAATTCGAACTCCATCTCTCTTGATAAGTTTGAATTCTTCTACTTCTGCCTTCTATTTTTCTTTTCCTCTGACTCCTCAAGGAATCTCTATACTGTGACATAGAGGATTCCATATTTCCTTGTTTTCTTCTCTTTCATATGAGCAGGAGCAAAGACAAAAGCATTCTTGTTGAGGCTGATCCTGAACCTGAAAAGACCTTGAAGCGAAAGCTAAGAGAAGCTAAGGCACAATTCTCTGTAGAGGACCTAACAGAAATCTTCAAAGAAGAAGAACACATGGTAGCCGAAAACAACAACAATGACAACAATGCAAGGAAGGTGCTGGGTGACTTTACTGCACCTACTCCCGACTTCTATGGGAGAAGCATCTCTATCCCTGCCATTGGAGCAAACAACTTTGAGCTTAAGCCTCAATTAGTTTCTCTAATGCAACAGAATTGCAAGTTCCATGGACTTCCATTGGAAGATCCTCATCAGTTTTTAGCTGAATTCTTGCAAATCTGTGACACTGTCAAGACTAATGGGGTTGACCCTGAGGTCTACAGACTTATGCTATTCCCTTTTGCTGTAAGAGACAGAGCTAGAATATGGTTGGACTCACAACCTAAAGAAAGCCTGAACTCTTGGGAAAAGCTAGTCAATGCCTTCTTGGCAAAGTTTTTTCCACCTCAAAAATTGAGTAAGCTTAGAGTGGAAGTCCAAACCTTCAGACAAAAGGAAGGAGAATCCCTCTATGAAGCTTGGGAAAGATACAAATAATTAATCAGAAAGTGTCCCTCTGACATGCTTTCTGAATGGAGCATCATAGGTATTTTCTATGATGGTCTGTCTGAACTGTCCAAGATGTCTTTGGATAGCTCTGCTGGAGGATCTCTTCATCTGAAGAAGACGCCTACAGAAGCTCAAGAGCTAATTGAAATGGTTGCAAATAACCAATTCATGTACACTTCTGAAAGAAATCCTGTGAACAATGGGACAAATCAGAAGAAAGGAGTTCTTGAGATTGATACTCTGAATGCCATATTGGCTCAGAACAAAATATTAACTCAGCAAGTCAATATGATTTCTCAAAGTCTGTCTGGAATGCAAAATGCACCAAGTAGTACTAAGGAAGCTTCGTCTGAAGAAGAAGCTTATGATCCTGAGAACCCTTCAATGGAAGAGGTGAATTACATGGGAGAACCCTATGGAAACACCTATAATCCTTCATGGAGAAATCATCCAAATCTCTCATGGAAGGATCAACAGAGACCTCAATAAGGTTTCAACAACAATAATGGTGGAAGAAACAGGGTTAGCAATAGCAAGCCTTTTCCATCATCTTCTCAGCAACAAACAGAGAGTTCTAAGCAGAACACCTCTGACTTAGCAACCATGGTCTCTGATCTAATCAAAACCACTCAAAGTTTCATGATTGAAACAAGGTCCTCCATTAGAAATTTGGAGGCACAAGTGGGACAGCTAAGTAAGAAAATTACTGAACTCCCTCCTAGTACTCTTCCAAGCAATACAGAAGAAAATCCAAAAGGAGAGTGCAAAGCCATCAACATGGCCGAATTAGGAGAGGAGGAAGAGGCAGTGAACGCCACTGAGGAAGACCTGAATGGATGTCCACTGGCCTCCAATGAGTTCCCCAATGAGGAACCATGGGAATCTGAGGCTCAAAATGAGACCATAGAGATTCCATTGGACTTACTTCTGCCATTCATGAGCTCTGATGAGTATTCTTCCTCTGAAGAGGATGAGTATGTCACTAAAGAGCAAGTTGCTAAATACCTTGAAGCAATCATAAAGCTAAATGACAAGTTATTTGGAAATGAGACTTGGGAGGATGAACCCCCTTTCCTCAGCAAAGAACTGGATGACTTGTCTAGGCAGAAATTACCTCAAAAGAGACAGGATCCTGGGAAGTTTTCAATACCTTGTACCATAGGCACCATGACCTTCAAGAAGGCCTTGTGTGACTTAGGGTCAAGTGTAAACCTCATGCCTCTCTCTGTAATGGAGAAGCTAGGGATCTTTAAGGTGCAAGCTGCAAAAATCTCACTAGAGATGGTAGACAACTCAAGAAAACAAGCTTATGGACTTGTAGAGGATGTTCTGGTAAAAGTTGAAGACCATTACATCCCTGCTGATTTCATAGTCCTAGAGACTGGAAAGTGCATGGATGAATCCATCATCCTTGGCAGACCCTTCCTAGCCACAGCAAAGGCTGTGATTGATGTTGATAGAGGAGAATTGATCATTCAAGTGAATGAAGAATCCTTTGTGTTTAAGGCTCAAGGATATCCCTTTGTCACCATGGAGAGGAAGCATCATGAGCTTCTCTCAAAACAGAGCCAAACAGAGCACCCACAGTCAAACTCTAAGTTTGGTGTTGGGAGGCCTGGTGGACGAAATTGTGATCACTACAACTTCGCACAACTAACCAGCAAGTGTACTGGGTCGTCCAAGTAATAAACCTTACGCGAGTAAGGGTCGATCCCACAGAGATTGTTGGTATGAAGCAAGCTATGGTCACCTTGTAAATCTTAGTCAGGCAAACTCAAATGGTTATGAATGATGAATAAAACATAAAGATAAAGATAGAGATACTTATGTAATTCATTGGTGGGAATTTCAGATAAGCGTATGAAGATGTTTGTCCCTTCCGTCTCTCTGCTTTCCTACTGTCTTCATCCAATCCTTCTTACTCCTTTCCATGGCAAGCTGTATGCAAGGGTTTCACCGTTGTCAGTGGCTACCTCCCATCCTCTCAGTGGAAATGTTCAACGCACCCTGTCACGGCACGGCTATCCATCTGTCGGTTCTCAATCAGGCCGGAATAGAATCCAGTGATTCTTTTGCGTCTGTCACTAACGCCCCGCCCTCAGGAGTTTGAAGCTCGTCACAGTCATTCAATCATCGAATCCTACTCAGAATACCACAGACAAGGTTTAGACCTTCCGGATTCTCTTGAATGCCGCCATCAGTTCTAGCTTATACCACGAAGATTCCGGTTAGAGAATCCAAGAGATATCCACCCAATCTAAGGTAGAACGGAGGTGGTTGTCAGGCACACGTTCATAGGTGAGAATGATGATGAGTGTCACGGATCATCACATTCATCAAGTTGAAGAACAAGTGATATCTTAGAACAAGAACAAGCGGAATTGAATAGAAGAACAATAGTAATTGCATTAATACTCGAGGTACAGCAGAGCTCCACACCTTAATCTATGGTGTGTAGAAACTCCACCGTTGAAAATACATAAGAACAAGGTCTAGGCATGGCCGTGAGGCCAGCCTCCCAAAGTGATCAAAAGATCTAAAGATCAAAAGACTCCAAAGATCAGAAGATTCAAATACAATAGTAAAAGGTCCTATATATAGAGAACTAGTAGCCTAGGGTTTACAGAGATGAGTAAATGACATAAAAATCCACTTCCGGGCCCACTTGGTGTGTGCTTGGGCTGAGCATTGAAGCATTTTCGTGTAGAGACTCTTCTTGGAGTTAAACGCCAGCTTTGGTGCCAGTTTGGGCGTTTAACTCCCATCCTTGTGCCAGTTCCGGCGTTTAACGCTGGGAATTCTGAAGGTGACTTTGAACGCCGGTTTGGGCCATCAAATCTTGGGCAAAGTATGGACTATCATATATTGCTGGAAAGCCCAGGATGTCTACTTTCCAACGCAGTTGAGAGCGTGCCAATTGGGCTTCTGTAGCTCCAGAAAATCCACTTCGAGTGCAGGGAGGTCAGAATCCAACAGCATCTGCAGTCCTTTTTAGTCTCTGAATCAGATTTTTGCTCAGGTCCCTCAATTTCAGCCAGAAAATACCTGAAATCACAGAAAAACACACAAACTCATAGTAAAGTCCAGAAAAGTAAATTTTAACTAAAAACTAATAAAAATATACTAAAAACTAACTAGATCATACTAAAAACATACTAAAAACAATGCCAAAAAGCGTACAAATTATCCGCTCATCAAGGCCACAACCAACTTCTAAGTTTGGTGTTGAACCCCCACATTCAAACTCTAAGTTTGGTGTTGGGAGGTTCCAACATTGCTCTGAGCATCTGTGAGGCTCTATGAGAGCCCTCTGTCAAGCTACTGACATTAAAGAAGCGCTTGTTGGGAGGCAACCCAATGTGATATTTTATCTATTTTCCTTTGTTATTTTATGTTTTCTATAGGTTCATGATCATGAGAAGCCACAAAATCAATTGAAAAAGCAAAAACAGAAAGAAAAATAGCACACCCTGGAGGAAGAACCTGCTGGCGTTTAAACGCCAGTAAGGCTAGCAGATGGGCGTTTAACGCCCAGTCTGGCACCATTCTGGGCGTTTAACGCCAGAAAGGGGCACCAGACTGGCGTTAAACGCCAGAGAAGGGCAAGAACTTGGCGTTAAACGCCAGAAATGGGCACCAGCCCGGCGTTTCACGCCAGAATTGGCACAGGGAGCAATTTTGCTCGCCACTTGGTGCAGGGATGACTTTTCCTTGACACCTCAGGATCTGTGGACCCCACAGGATCCCCACCTACCCCACCACTCTCTCTCTTCTTCACCCATTCACCAATCACCTCAACACCTCTTCCCCAAAAACCCTTCACCTATCAAATCCCATCTTTCTCTTCACCACTCACATCCATCCTTAATAAAATCCCACCTACCCCACCATTCAAATTGAAACCACTTTCAAACCCAAACCCACCCTCCCATAGCCGAACCACAAAGCCATCTCCATCTCCTCTATTTCTTCTTCTACTACTCTCCTCTTTCTTCTTTTGCTCGAGGACGAGCAAACCTTTTAAGTTTGGTGTGGTAAAAGCATTGCTTTTTGTTTTTCCATGACCATTTATGGCATCCAAGGCCGGAGAAACCTCTAGAAAGAGGAAAGGGAAGGCAAAAGCTTTCACCTCCGAGTCATGAGAGATGGAGAGATTCATCTCAAGGGTGCATCAAGACCACTTCTATGAAGTTGTGGCCTTGAAGAAGGTGATCCCCGAGGTCCCTTTTAAACTCAAAAAGAGTGAATATCCAGAGATCCAACATGAGATCCGAAGAAGAGGTTGGGAAGTTCTTACCAACCCCATTCAACAAGTCGGAATCTTAATGGTTCAAGAGTTCTATGCCACTGCATGGATCACCAAGAACCATGATCAAAGTGTGAACCCGGACCCAAAGAATTGGCTTACAATGGTTCGGGGGAAATACTTGGATTTTAGTCCGGAAAATGTAAGGTTTGCATTCAACTTGCCCATGATGCAAGGAGATGAACATCCTTACACTAGAAGGGTCAACTTTGATCAAAGGTTGGACCAAGTCCTCACATGCATTTGTGAATAGGGCGCCCAATGGAAGAGAGATTCAAGAGGAAAGCCGGTTCAATTGAGAAGGCATGACCTCAAACCCGTGGCTAGAGGATGGTTGGAGTTTATCCAACTTCCAACTAGCAACCGGTCCGAAGTTACTATAGACCGGGCTATCATGATTCATAGCATCATGATTGGAGAAGAAATAGAAGTTCATGAGGTTATAGCTCAAGAACTTTATAAGGTGGCGGACAAGTCTTCTACCTTGGCAAGGTTAGCCTTTCCTCATCTCATTTGTCACCTCTGTTATTCAGTTGGAGTTGACATAGAGGGAGACATCCCCATTGATGAGGACAAGCCCATTACTAAGAAGAGGATGGAGCAAACAAGAGACCCCTCTCATCATCAAATCCCTGAGATGCCTCAAGGGATGCACTTTCCTCCACAAAACTATTGGGAGCAACTAAACACCTCCCTAGGAGAATTGAGTTCCAACATGGGACAACTAAGGGTGGAGCACCAAGAACATTCCATCCTCCTCCATGAAATAAGAGAAGATCAAAGAATCATGAGAGAGGAGCAACAAAGACAAGGAAGAGACATTGAGGAGCTCAAGCACTCCATAGGATCTTCAAGAGGAAGAACAAGCCGCCATCACTAAGGTGGACCCGTTCTTTAATTTCCTTGTTCTTTATTTTCTGTTTTTTTTTTCAAAAATTATGCCTATGTTTATCTATGTTTATGTCTTGTGATCATTAGTATCTTAGTGTCTATGCCTTAAAGTTATGAATGTCCTATGAATCCATCACCTCTCTTAAATGAAAAATGTTCTTAATTGAAAAAAGAGAAGAATTGCATGAATTTTGAATTTTATACAGATTAATTATTTTGATGTGGTGGCAATACTTTTGTTTTCTGAATGTATGCTTAAACAGTGCATATGTCTTTTGAATTTTTGATTCATGAATGTTGGCTCTTGAAAGAATGATGAAAAAGGAGACATGTTACTGAGGATCTGAAAAATCATAAAAATGATTCTTGAAGCAAGAAAAAGCAGTGAATACAAAAAAAAATTCGAAAAAAAAAGAAAGAAAGAGAAAAAGAAAGAAAAAGAAATAAAAAGAAAGAAATAAAGTTGTGATCCAAGGCAAAAAGAGTGTGCTTAAGAACCCTGGACACCTCTAATTGGGGACTCTAGCAAAGCTGAGTCACAATCTGAAAAGGTTCACCCAATTATGTTTCTGTGGCATGTATGTATCCGGTGGTAATACTGGAAGACAGAGTGCTTTGGGCCACGACCAAGACTCAATAAGTAGCTGTGTTCAAGAATCATCATAGTTAACTAGGAGAATCAATAACACTATCTGGATTTTGAGTTCCTAAAGAAGCCAATCATTCTGAATTTCAAAGGATAGAGTGAGATGCCAAAACTGTTCAGAGGCAAAAAGCTAAAAGCCCCGCTCATCTAATTAATACTGATCTTCATAGATGTTTTTGGAATTCATTGCATATTCTCTTCTTTTTATCTTATTTGATTTTCAGTTGCTTGAGGACAAGCAACAATTTAAGTTTGGTGTTGTGATGAGCGGATAATTTGTACGCTTTTTGGCATTGTTTTTAGTATGTTTTTAGTATGATCTAGTTAGTTTTTAGTATATTTTTATTAGTTTTTAGTTAAAATTCAATTTTCTGGACTTTACTATGAGTTTGTGTGTTTTTCAGTGATTTCAGGTATTTTCTGGCTGAAATTGAGGGACCTGAGCAAAAATCTGATTCAGAGACTAAAGAGGACTGCAGATGCTGTTGGATTCTGACCTCCCTGCACTCGAAGTGGATTTTCTGGAGCTACAGAAGCCCAATTGGCGCACTCTCTATGGCGTTGGAAAGTAGACATCCTGGGCTTTCCAGCAATATATCATAGTCCATACTTTGCCCAAGCTTTGATGGCCCAAACCGGCGTTCAAAGTCACCATCAAAATTCCCAGCGTTAAACGCCGGAACTGGCACAAGGATGGGAGTTAAACGCCCAAACTGGCACCAAAGCTGGCGTTTAACTCCAAGAAGAGTCTCTACACGAAAATGCTTCATTGCTCAGCCCAAGCACACACCAAGTGGGCCCGAAAGTGGATTTTTATGTCATTTATTCATCTTTGTAAACCCTAGGCTACTAGTTCTCTATAAGTAGGACCTTTTACTATTGTATTTTCATCTTCTGATCTTTGGAATCTTTTGATCTTTAGATCTTTTGATCCTTGGGAGGCTGGCTATTCGGCCATGCCTAGACCTTGTTCTTATGTATTTTCAACGGTGGAGTTTCTACACACCATAGATTAAGGTGTGGAGCTCTGCTGTACCTCGAGTATTAATGCAATTTACTATTGTTCTTCTATTCAATTCCGCTTGTTCTTGTTCTAAGATATCACTTGTTCTTCAACTTGATGAATGTGATGATCCGTGACACTCATCATCATTCTCACCTATGAACGTGTGCCTGACAACCACCTCCGTTCTACCTTAGATTGGGTGGATATCTCTTGGATTCTTTAACCGGAATCTTCGTGGTATAAGCTAGAACTGATGGCGGCATTCAAGAGAATCCGGAAGGTCTAAACCTTGTCTGTGGTATTCTGAGTAGGATTCAATGATTGAATGACTGTGACGAGCTTCAAACTCGCGATTGTGGGGCGTTAGTGACAAACGCAAAAGAATCACTGGATTCTATTCCGACATGATCGAGAACCGACAGCTGGATAGCCGTGCCGTGACAGGGTGCGTTGAACATTTCCACTGAGAGGATGGGAGGTAGCCACTGACAACGGTGAAACCCTTGCATACAGCTTGCCATGGAAAGGAGTAAGAAGGATTGGATGAAGACAGTAGGAAAGCAGAGAGACGGAAGGGACAAAGCATCTTCATACGCTTATCTGAAATTCCCACCAATGAATTACATAAGTACCTCTATCTTTATCTTTATGTTTTATTCATCATCCATGACCATTTGAGTTTGCCTGACTAAGATTTACAAGGTGACCATAGCTTGCTTCATACCAACAATCTCTGTGGGATCGACCCTTACTCGCGTAAGGTTTATTACTTGGACGACCCAGTACACTTGCTGGTTAGTTGTGCGAAGTTGTGTTTATGCCATGGTATTGAACACCAAGTTTTTGGGTTCATCACCGGGGATTATTTGAGTTGTAGTGATCACAATTTCGTCCACCAGGCATTTATGTATCCGGTGGTAATACGGGAAGACAAAATGCTTAGGGCCACGGCCAAGACTCATAAAGTAGCTGTGTTCAAGAATCAACATACTAAACTAGGAAAGTCAATAACACTATCTGAATTTTGAGTTCCTATAGATGCCAATCATTCTAAACTTCAAAGGATAAAGTGAGATGCCAAAACTCTTCAGAGGCAAAAAGCTACAAGTCCCGCTCATCTAATTAGAATCTAAGCTTCACTTAAAACTCTGACATATCATTGCTTTTTGATTTCTTTTTATCCTATTTTATTTATCTAGTTGCTTGGGGACAAGCAACAGTTTAAGTTTGGTGTTGTGATTAGCGGATATTTTATACGCTTTTTGGGGGTAATTTCATATAGTTTTTAGTATGTTTTACTTAGTTTTTATTATATTTTTATTAGTTTTTAAGCAAAATCCATATTTTTGGACTTTACTATGAGTTGTATTTTTCTGTGATTTCAGGTATTTTCTGGCTGAAATTGAGGGTTCTGAGCAAAAAAAATTGATTTAGGCTGAAAAAGGACTGCTAATGCTGTTGGATTCTGACCTCTCTGCACTCGGAATGAATTTTTTGGAGCTACAGGAGTCCAATTGGCGCGCTCTCAATTGGGCTGGAAAGTAGACATCCAGGGCTTTCCAGCAATATATAATAGTCTATACTTTGCTTGAAGAAAAATGACGTAAACTGGCGTTAAACGCCAGCTCCATGTTGCATTCTGGCGTCCAGCGCCAGAAACAAGTTGCAAAGTGGAGTTAAACGCCCAAAACAGGTTACAAACTGGCGTTTAACTCCAGAAAAAGCTCAAGCACGTGGATAGCTCAAAGCTCAGCCCCAGCACACACCAAGTGGGCCCCAGAAGTGGATTTCTGCACTATCTATCTCAGTTTACTTATTTTCTGTAAACCGAGGTTACTAGTTTAGTATTTAAACAACTTTTAGAGAATTCTTTTGCATCTCATGACATTTTTAGATCTGAATTTTATACTCTTTGACGGCATGAGTCTCTAAACTCCATTGTTGGGGGTGAGGAGCTCTGCAGCGTCTCGATGAATTAATGCAATCACTTATATTTCTCCATTCAAATATGCGTGTTCCTATCTAAGATGTTCATTCGCGCTTAATTATGGAGAAGGTGATGATCCATGACACTCATCACCTTCCTCAATCCATGAACGTGTGTCTGACAACCACCTCCGTTCTACATCAGATTGAATGAATATCTCTTAGATTCCTTAATCAGAATCTTCGTGGTATAAGCTGGATTGATGGCGGCATTCATGAGAATCCGGAAAGTCTAAACCTTGTTTGTGGTATTCCGAGTAGGATTCTGTGATTGGATGACTATGACAAGCTTCAAACTCGCGAGTGTTGGGCGTGATGACAAACGCAAAAGAATCAATGGATTCTATTCCAACATGATCGAGAACCAACAGATGATTAGCCGTGCTGTGACAGAGCATTTGGACCATTTTCACTGAGAGGATGGGAAGTAGCCATTGACAATGGTGACACCCTACAAAGAGCTTGCCATGGAAGGAACTTTGCACTTTTGCATTGAGTTGAATATTACATTACAGGAATTCAGAAGACAAAGCATCTCCAAAACCCCAACATATTCTCCATTACTGCACAACAAGTAATTATTTCACGCTCTTTTATTTTTTCTAATAATTCAAAATGATAATTATAATTGATATCCTGACTAACAATAATAAAATAAACATAGCTTGCTCCAAACCAACAATCTCCGTGGGATCGACCCTTACTCATGTAAGGTATTACTTGGACGACCCAGTGCACTTGCTAGTTAGTGGTACGAAATCATAAGAAATCTTGATTTTGATATTGGGATTAAAATTTCGTGCATCACTACTACATGCAAAAATGATTCTACCTATTTGGTGAAAAGTAAATAAATCTTTTAAGAACAAATATGAACTGGATTTCACTAATTCAAATCACAAAATAAAGTACAAGTAAACTTGCAGAAGAAAATAGCTCACGAAAGCTGGGAACAAAGAATCGAGCATCGAACCCTCACTAGAAGTGTATGCACTCTAATCGCTCAGGTGTTTAAGGTTCGATTCTCTAAATTCTCTACTAATCTTATTTTCTAGGACTTGCTCTTCATCTAACAATCAACAAAGAATTAATGCACAGATACACAAATTAAGTGGTCTTTTAAGGGTTGTAATGGGGTCAAGGTCAAGGTAGGATTATATTTGGTCAAGTGGACTGAAATCTGAATCCTTAATTAACCTAAACTTCTCACCTAACTTAGGACAATCCATATAATCATAATATAAAATCAATAACTACCCATTAACTGTGTTTACTACATATTTATGCATTCCACGTTTTGATTACAGTACATATGCATTGCTATCGCCATTTACTTTGGGGCATTTTGTCCCCTTTTTATTATTTGCTCTTTTTTCTTTTCTTTTTCTATTTTTCTTCTTTTTATTTTATTTTATTTTATTTTATTTTATTTTATTTTATTTTATTTTTTACTAATTTTCTCAATGCATATGATTAAATTATTGAATGCATGAATATGTCCTAAACATTTCTTTCACATTTTCATAAAGATATGCAACACCTAATTCTTAAACCAAACGTTTCAAATCCCACTTTTTCCCACATTTAATTCATAAGCACTCTCACTAGTCTAAGCTAACCAAGGATTCAAATTAAGGACATTATTGTTTTTCGCTTAGTTAGTGATGAGCTAAAGTAAAGAATAAAGGGGTAAAATAGGCTCAAAATTGGTTTACAAGGGATGATAAAAGGTAAGGCCATATGGGTATGTAAGCTTAGTGAAATAAGGCCTCAATTATATAAGTGTATGCATACATCAAACCATGGAAATATAGAATTAAGCAAGACAAAGATCACAATTTTAGAGAGAAAAACACACACCAAAATAAAATATATTGGTTGGTAAAATGCAACCAATCAAATAGGTTCAAAATCTCACGGGTTTTGTGTGTTCGAGCTCTAAACTGTGTTCCAAAATAATATTTCTTCAAACAAGTTTTTCAAAAAGTTTAATTCAAATTAGTGAAATGCTATAAAAAGTTTTCTTGAAAAAGAAAATATTACTTCAACCAAGTGGTAAAATATGCACAAAATCAAGAAAATATGCAATCAAACATGCAAATGCAACAACTAATTTAACAAAGAAAATTTAAACATTGGTGTTGAGACAGGAAAGTACTAACCCATGGAGATCGGTATCGACCTCTCCACACTTAAAGATTGCAACGTCCTCGGTGCATGCCAAGATGTGCAAGTGAACGGGTTGCTTCAACTGATACTTTTCTCCAAAGATTGTGCAGGTGGACTTGTCTGTTGCCCCATATAGAAGTTCTTTTCCTTTCCTTTTTCGGTGGCCATCCTGAAAGAAAAGGAAAAGAAGAAAGGTAACCCAAAAATAAAGATAAGAAAATAAATAAAGTATGGGTGGGTTAATGCCAAATAATAATGGTCTCATTTACATGGTAGCTACAACATGTACATGAGAAAGCAATAGAAGCACATGGCATACCAATGGTGCAAAATTTGCAACAATGAGAGGGAGTGTGTGGGTAATACAAGGTAGTATAAGTGCATATCAATGCAAAAGATATACTAGTATTATAAAAGTTAGCATTGACTTATGAATAATAATACCCAATCAGAATAAAACAAGTCATGAAGCACCAGAACAATTCAAGAAAATATGCAACAGTTGAATAAGAAAATTTAACACTAATGAAAAAAATAATAAATTTAGAAAAGAAAATAAAAATATGCACAAAATTAAAATGCGATGAACGAAAGTATGCAAATAAATTAAGTAAAATAGAATGAGAGTGAAGAATGAGAAGTGAAAGAAAGGAAGAAGAAGTAAGGAAGATAGGAGGAAGGAAAAATTAGGAGTGTGAAGAAAAGATAAGATTTCTGGCGCTGATTAAGATAAGCTATGCAGCGCAGGCGACGCGGACGGGTGGAGCAGGCGATCGCGTGGTGGGTGATAAGTTCAGGTGATGCGGACGCGTCGGTCACGCGCACGCGTGACCTGATTTGTGCTATTGGCGCGAGTGTAGCCTCGCGTACGCACAACTCTCTGTTCTAAACGCACATTGCTAAAAATTTGGGTGACGCGCACGCGTGAATGGCCATATTTTGAAAAACGACGCAAACGCGCGGGGCACGCGTTTGCGTGGTAGGGTTGGTGCTTCCAGCACCATTCCAACCCCACTCCATCATAACTTGCTGCCATATACCTCTTTACGTCAATTTTGCAGGGTCACGCGTGCGCGTGGGTGACGCGCACGCGTGGGGAGGCTATTTTCCAAAATGACGCGGACGCGTCAGCAACGCGTTCGCGTGGGCATGCTTGTGCCTAAGGCATGCCTCCAGCCACGCTTTCGCGTGACTCTCTGCTTCTTTTCTTCTCGTGTCCAAGGCACCTATGACGCAGACGCGACGGCGACGCTCGTGCGTCGCGTGCAATTTTTTTAATACAGTATGCAAAATGCAGAATGCAGATGACTATGCAAAAATTATGAATGAACATGAATGAAAATAAAATAAAATAAAGCTAAGAACAAAAATGAAAGAATATACCATGGTGGGTTGTCTCCCACCTAGCACTTTTAGTTAAAGTCCTTAAGTTGGACATTTGGTGAGTCCCTTGTTATGGTGGCTTGTGCTTGAACTCATCCAGGAATCCCCACCAATGTTTTTACTTTCAATAGCCTCTGGGATCCCAAACTAGGCGTAAAGAGCCTTCAAGCAAGGTAAAGCAAGTGACAAGGCCCCAAAAGTATTGATTGATGGAGTGAATTCTAGGGTCCCAAACTTTGCTTTTGCACCCGTCTTCTTGTTTATCATCATGATTCCATCCAGGTGGCACGCAATTGAAATTCTCACTGAGACATCCAAACAGCTTCCTAGACCCATTCAATTGAGAATTGTACCAATCTTTGTACTTCAATTTGGAGCATGCAACCATATTGAACCTTGCATGACATTTCCTACCACTAACCATTTCCTGCTTGCTCTTATGGCTACAAATAGCTCTAAGCTGACCATCTGTCTCAAGTAAAGCATATACAAGTGAGCTAATTAAGCTTAGAGATGAGAGATTTACCCACTTGAATGAAGGAATGGACGGTGATGGCTTTGGGGGAGAGGTCTCTAACAACTTTGGCAAGGTGATTTCCAGCTCCATTCCCTTGAGCTCTTCTTTGACAACTTTCACCTCTTTGCAAGCTTCTTCAATATCAACCTCTTCCTCTTGGTAGCTTTCTTCCAATTCAATCTCTTCTTCATTGTTCACCAAGGGCATGGGAGGTTGTGCTTCTTCTTCTTTAATCTCCATGTCAAGTCCAATGGGAGAGGATTCAAATGTAGATAAGAATTCATTAATGATTGAATCTATCTCTTGATCGTCCCCTTCAAAGTCTTCAACCATGATATGCCTTGGAGGCTGTACACCCTCCTCAACATCAAATTCAAACTCCTTAGAAGGGGGCTCTATGACTTGAGTTTCCTATGGAGATTCCGCATCTCCTAAGTCTTCGACCACTTCTTCCTCTTCAACGATTACGGCTTCCTCCAATTGTTCTAATACAAAGTCATGCTGCTCACTGTCCACCAGATTTTCTAGCTTCTCCTTCATGCTGCTTTCTTCATTATATTCTCCACATGACGCCATGGGAGTTCCTTGAGTGTCCGAACGTCGGGAAGGTACTCGATTGATCGCTTGCTCCAGTTGGTGAAGAGTTGCATGAAATTTTTTCACTGTTTCCTTGAGACGCTTCTGTGATTCTCAGGTCGATGGATATGGACATGGTGCATAGGGAAGTGGTGGTTCTTGGGAGTAATTGGATTGGAATTAGGGTGGATATGGGTTAGGGTCATATGGAGGTGAATGGTGGTAGGGGGCTTGTGAGTATGGTGGTTCAAAGCTATGTTGAGGAGGTGGTTCATAAGCGTATGATGGAGCTTGTTGGTAACTACAAGGGGGTCCACCATATCTATCATCTTGGTACGCACCTCGGAATAGCTCTTGACCATAGTAATTTGGTGGGTATTGGTTGTCATGAGAGGGTCCACCATAACTATTGTCTTCGCATGCATTGTATAATGGTTGTCGTCCATGGTATTTTGGAAGGTGTTGTTGCCTAAAGGGTTGATCAGATCCTCGTGGCTCCGTCCATCTTTGATTGTTTTGACCTTGATGCATATTCCTATTATAGCTTCTATTCCTTTCAACAATATTAGAACCAAACTCAAAGTGATGGGGGTGAGAACTCATAGTAACTAATAAAAATTAAAAACAAAAACAAAAATAAATAAACAAGAAAAAGAAAATATTTAGAATAACCAATAATAGGGCACACATTTGCAATTTCCCGGCAACGGCGCCATTTTGACGATCTGATTTCTATCGGTAAAGAAATTCACAAGAATATAATCGCGTTGTAAGTATAGTTTCTAAATTAACAGAGAATCCTTTCATACAAAAGTTTGGTTTTCACAAGTAAAACCCAATAAAATTTATAACCGAAGTATTCAAACCTCGGGTCGTCTTCTCAAGGAATTGCAGGGAAGTATGATTTATTATTGGTTATAGAAAACAATATTTTTGGGTTTTTGAAAGGTTGAACAAGGAAAACAAATTGCAGGAAAAATAAATTAATAACTAGAAAAACTCTTGACAAAATATGAAAACTGGATGTCCTATCCTAGTTATTCTTATCAATTATGATGAGAATTGGATTTTGCTCCCACCTTATTAACCTCTAACTATGAAGGTAAGTTAAGTGGATGAATCAATTTGATTCCTTAGATCCTAGTCAATTCCTAAGAAAAGACTAGAGTTATTGGAATTCAAATTAATTAGCAAAGATAACAATTATCAATCATAATGAGTTTGATAACTCAAGTGTCCCCAATTAATCAATTCATCAATTAAAGCCAAGAATATAAAAAGCTATGTAAAAATCATAAATCTGAAATACCTCAAATTATATTTAAACATAAATTCAAATCTAACATGAAAGGGTTCATAAGCCAATTTGGCAACATGAGTCAAATACAAGTAAAAGCATTAAAGTATCTAAAAGTAGAAGAGAAACATAAATTAAAGTAACATTGAACTTGGAATGAATAAGAATAATCCTAAAACTAATAGAAATCCTAAATCCTAAGAGAGAGGAGAGAGCCTCTCTCTCTCTCTCTCTAGAAACTACATCTAATCCTAAAATTGTGAATAATGAATGTTGTATGAATGAATGGATGTATTCCCTCACTTTATAGCCTCTAATCTGTGTTTTCTTGGCTTGGATTTGGACCAAAAAAGGATCCAGAAATCGCTGAGGGCGACTTCTATAATTTTCTGCACGTGGCGTACGTCACGCGTGCACGTGGGTCACGCATGTGCGTCATCTAGGGTTTTTTCCTTTCCACGCGACCGCATCAGTCACGCGTCCGCGTCGTCCACGCGTACGTGTCGATGCCATTTTGCGCGAGGCACGCGTTCGCGTCGTCCATGCATACGCATCGCTGCCATTTCTTTAAAAACTCCATTTTGTGTGTTCCTTCTATTTTTGTGTGTTTTCTTTCTGTCCTCTAAGCCATTCCTGCCCTATAAAGCCTGAAAATACTCAACACACAGATCACGGTATCGAATGGTAATAAAGGATAATTAAAATTAACATTTTTAAAGCATAGGAAACATGTTTTCACATATATCATAAAATAAGGAAGGAATTGTAAAATCATGCAATTCATATGAATAAGTAGGTGAAGAATTGATAAAAACCACTCAAATTAGTACAAGATAAACCATAAAATAGTGGTTTATCAAGTATAATACTCGAATAGCATGAATGTAAGATGCAATTAGGTCAGGACAATAGTATTAAAAGGCTTGAACATTGTGATCAACCAAATTTGGAAAGGAGATAGACTGTTGCGGCGATGGCTACGTTATAAACATAGGGTTTTGGTGGTGAGCTCTCTGTTCTCTCTGAATCTCTGTTTCACTAACACTCAGATCTCACTCTCCCTCTGTTTGAGTGGGAAGAGTTCTATTCGGGGGTAAAGTAGAAGAAAAAGGGAGTTTTTATTTTTAATTACGAACTAATAGTGGAGTTTTTTATTAATTATTTGTGGGAGTTTTTTAAATTGTCAGAAATAAAATGTATTGTAGAGGTTTTTAAAATTCTCACAAAAAAATTCCCATAAAAAAGCATAAATGTTGTAGTGATCCATTGAATTATTATTAATTTCATCATCATCTTGATCATCTTCCAAATTCAATTGATCTAGTATTTGAATAATGTTTCACAAATCAATATCAATAATAATGTAAAACACTTAATAAAGCATACCAAAATCATAATTTATCATAATTCATAATCTGACTAATAACATGTCTCATACGTAAATCATTTAAAGCTGATTGAAGAGACATATTTGCAAGATCAATTCATAAAGCATCAACTTCTTCAGGAGTTAAAAATGGTGGTGAATCTTCCAATATCCATCTGAATGATACTCAAATGCATCAAGACAGATTGAATCATAACTTTGCTTTCTCATTTAGTTCCTATATTATCAATTTCTTGATTACTCTTATGACGAATAAAATTTAAATGGGCAAAGTATGTTTTTGTCCCTAACGTTTTCAAAATTCTTCAAAATTGTCCTTAACGTTTAATTTGATTCAATTATGTCCTTAATATTTGAAATAAATTTCAATTCTATCCTTGCTATTAAATTTTTTATCGTCAAAAGTTTGTTAATTTTTTTCCAATTTTATCCTTAATCCAATCCACCTTTCAACCCAAATTCCTAATCCAAGCCCCACCACGGCACCGCGTTCATCACCACTATTATCATCATAACTACCCTTTCCCTTGGTACACCACCATCACCTCCTTCCCTCACCACTACAACCAAACCACAACCAACGTCTTCTTTTGTCATTGTCTTCTGCCTTCTAAACAACAGCAATAAAAGCTAAGCTAAGCAATGAAGGAGCTGAAGGAATCTCCAATACTGGAAAAATGGAAGAAACCCAAAAAATTTTGGACTTTATTCTGATTTTGGTGTCTCCCTCTTCCTCTCGTCATCGCAACATCAATAGTCATCTGCTTCTGCAACTGTGAATGCACACAAGCACAAAAAAATGAATCAACGACGTGCCACCATCTCACTCTTCCCTACTAGTCGATGTTGCTGCTGCTATTCAAAGCCAGGGAATACCATCTCACATCTTTTTCTTCTTCTTCTTAACAAAAATTGATTGTAACTAACTCATTAGTGTTGAACGAAATCTGGCAATACATGCACCACTGCTACCACTGCCACTGGCACTACTATTGGGTTGCATCGTCAAAGCCTCAAATCTCAACATTTGAAGATTCTAGGTTGTAAAGTGTTAGATAATGAATTGAGAGATTGTGTTAATGGTGGTGATGCTTCCTGACCAGCAAGGGAATTGGAATCGAAGGGGGTGGTGGCCCTTTTGTTTTCCATAGATATTTTACAGCCTATTAATTTTAGTGATGATGATAATGGTGGTGGCTAGTGGTGATGGTGGAGGGGTGTGTGGTGATGGAAATACAGTGGTGGATTCGGGTTTGGATTGTGAATTGGGATTGAAAACTGGATTGAATTGGGAGTAAAATTAGAAAAAAAATAGACTAACTTTTAACCATAAAAAATTTAACAATAATGATAGAATTGAAATTTATTTCAAATGTTAAGGACATAATTGAATCAAATTAGATGTTAGGGACAATTTTGAAGAATTTCGAAAATGTTAGGGACAAAAATCATACTTTACCCAATTTAAAAATAATGCTTTCAAGAAACAATAATGAAGAAAGTACATTTGTTGTAACCTTAAGTTGTAATGAAAATAAATAAGATCATTAAGTTTTGGATGCTTTAATCAATTCCTCTTCTTTGAGTGAATGTATTCAAAAACACTCCAGTTACGCTTACAACCTTAAGAACTACAAGTTTAGCTTAAAACACGAATCACCAACTTTTGTAAATTTAGCGCTCCACATCTATAAGATTTTCACCATTGATCTTAGCATAAAAAAGGAATAATATATCTCAATTATAAATATCAATCTAGATGATTCCAATAGATTCTAATCTTCATGCATAATAATAAATATCAAATCATAATTATATCACAATGATTAAAGACTAATTTTATGAAAAAATTCACCTGTCATCATGGTACTTCATTCACGTATTGAAAATTATTTTCCAAAATCTTGTTCAACATTCTTAAAGATTCTCATCTCACTTGTTAGCTTATAATTTAAATCTGGGTCACCATAAGTATATTTCTCAATGACATCTAGTAGGCCCGAAATCATTTGCTTGTGATGATCAAATTCTTCAGTATTAAATCAAAAAGCTGGATTTAACCAATAACTAATAGCTTAAAAAATTTTCCCGAAGTTGTGAATCCCAACATGTATGTAAAATCTTCATAAAGTGGCTTACTAAGCTCTGTCTTCACTATCTAAAATACGCAATATAATACATGACAAGTGGCTTAATAAGTTTAACAATATCGGTGCATTGACTCCAAAGTTTAGAATTAAATACTTGATCCACAAACTATTTAGCTTTAGCTTCTTTGGAGTAAGTTGAACTTGTCCATTCTCTAGAGGTCACCATAGCTCTCAAAAAATCTTTTTGAGATAAAATACTTTGCAAAGCAATGAACTTAATGGCAAACCGAATTGGAACTGGACGAAGTAGTTCTTGCCTGCTTGTAAATTTTCTCATCAAGTACAACGGATGCCAATGATTATAGATATACTTCGTAATCATTAAAGCTTGTGACAAAGTTTGGCTCACTTCTTCCAACTATGCACTTCTCACCGGTTCTTTTGCTTCCACGGTCAGATACCTCAATTAGACCGGTCTTGTATCTAGGGCTGGAAGTGAGTCAAGCCAGCTCATGAGCCAGCTCGAGCTCGGCTCGTTAATAGCTCGATAAGCTAAGCTCGTGAGCTGGTGAGCCAAGCTTGAGCCTGAAATTGAGCTCATAAATTAAATGAGCCGAGCTTGAGCTTGGATAAGCTCAGTTTATTAGCTCGTGAGCTGGCTCGATTATATATATACATATGAAATAGTAATATATAATTATATATATTAATGATCTTAATTATTTAAAATTTTATATTTATTTATTACATATAATTTTGGTGTAGGACATAAATAAAAAATTTATATTTATTGATAGATAAACAATATATAAAATTATTCTTTTTAAATATTTTTTAAAATATATAAGTCATAATTTATTGATATAAAATTATAGATTTTGTATTTATATTTCTATTATTTGAGCCAGCTCGTGAGCTTTCGGTGAGTCGAGCTTGAGCTTAAGAAATAGACTTGATTGTTAATGAGTCGAGCCGTGAGCCAAGCTCAATTTTAGTGAGCCGAACTTGAACTTGGTCTAGCTCGACTCAGCTTGGCTCACTTCCAGCCCTACTTGTATCTGGCTTATTAGTTTTTCAGTCTGACTGGCCAGTTCAGTCTAGTTTTGACAACTATACATTTGGAATGCCTCTTCCCTTTCCACCTATTTCACATCATTTGTATCCTCTGCCATAACCATCATCTATTAGACACCCCATTGAAAAGAACTGAGGGACCTCACAGATCATCATAATAATAAGGACGATCTAGATAATGACTATGATTCAATGTATTTCGTAGTTTGAAATTATGCTTACGATTTAACATTGATTTACGTATAAATAATATACTTTATTAATTAATAGGTTACAAATAATGTACTATTTATTATTTATATTCGAAATTTAATTAAATGTTGTGTTTTATTCGATAATATAACAAGTATCGAAAAATATAATTAACATAATGAAATTAATGTAATTATAATTTTTAAAAATAAAATTAAAAAATTAATTTTACTAACTACTAAGCCATTGGTAAATTAATTATTTTAATTTATCAATAAAAAATTATTTTATTTTCACTAATTGTTTCTCCAACAATAAATACATATTATTTTATAATAAAAATAGTTTTCTTTATTACCAACCACTTCTCCATCATTAATTATAATCTATTTTTTGACTATTTTTTTAAAATGCTTTTATTACCGACAGTTGAGTTGTTACTGTAATTATTTTAAGATACCGATGACCAAAACATTGCTTGATTAATTGGGATCGAGTCTTTTTAACGGGACATACTCAGACAATTTTATCGATGACCAAGCCGTCGATAGAAAATAATTACCAATATCGAAATCGCCGTCAGTAAAACTAAAGCATCCTGTAGTGATTCGTTGGTCAAAATTATTTTTTTTCCAACAAATAGAATTTTTTAAATAAAACAAAATAAATATAAAATTTATGTATTAGATTCGCTTGGAAAAAAAATTGTATTTTTGCATTTGATGTCTTATCTTGTTGGCAGTATCAACAAAATTGGTTTAAAGATATCTCATTTGTACTGCTATCAAGATAAATAACAAAATTTATTACATGTAGTTTTTTGCTCTAGAGATACGTTCATATTTTTTTAGATATATCTTGAAATCAACTTTTTTATTTCTTTCTTTTGTTCCTCAAATTTTAAATGTCTTTTTATAATTGCTTCTTGTATTAAATCCTTAAAACAGACGTAGTTATTAGTCAAATGATTTGGATATTGATAAAATTTATAATATTTTCTTCCTTTCAAATTGTTGGCAATTTTGTCTTTTAATAAAATATTAAAAAAATATATCAAATTTTGTGATTTCAAAGCTATATTTTTCCGCATTCTTAAATTTTATTTTACTTATTTCATTGTTTACAATTCCTTAAGAGATGCGTAGACATAATAAAGATGACCTTTTTTCAATTTTTCTCCCGCAATTTCTACGATTTCTAATATTTCATCCTCTCTGACACATCAATTGGTAGTTCCATATTTTTAAAATAGGCCACTCTTTCCTTATGAAACTGAGACTTAAATGTTTTTATTTGTTTTTTTTATTTCTTAAACTCTTCTTTTTAGTTTTATAATAAAGTTAAGCTGAATAACTTTTTCTGTTAACTAAGCTAACTATATCAGAAATTTATAAATGGTATTTTTTACCATGTCTAATTTTATAACTATATAATACAAATATAAAATGTGAGGTCCATATTTTCTCCTCTCACCTTTTAGAAAAATTAAGCATAAATTTATTAGACATTATAGAATTCTCTTTTATAAATTAATTTACTTTTGAAGAACATCAAACCTAATTATTTTATTTGTGCCTAATTATTTGCTATCGGCCAGTAGCCACTTTAAAATTTGATGGCCCTCCTCTTTCTTTTCCATTCTAACTTCTTCTCATAACTTTTATTGTTAAACCTAGCATTGGTGAAAATGAGCAGAATGTTATCCTTTACTACATCTGCCATACGAAAAAAATAATAAATAAATCAGATTAGGTTGATATATGTATGAAAACCATAAATACTAATTTAATTAGGGTTAATAATTAAATTAGTCCCTCAAAGATAAGACATTTTTTAAATTCGTTCCTAAAAGATTTTTTCAATCAAATTGATTCTTTAAAGATTACGAATTAATTATATCTGTCCTTCAATTAATCCACTCATAATTTTCGTCAACGATTGATGATGTGAAATGTTAACTAATAGGATACATGACACATAACATGTTCAATTAGACGTTGAATAAATATGTTTATGAAAATCTATCAATTTAGTCATTAGGTCATATTAGGAATATGATTTTTGTAATTAGAGAAAATGACTAAAATAATAAATTTTCATAAATATATTTAGTCAATATCCAATTAGACATATCATCTATTATATATATTATTAATTAACAGTTTACAACATCAATCTTTGAAGAAAATTATTAATGGAGTGACTGGATGATAAATATGATTAATTCGCAATTTTTTAAGGACCAATTTGATTGAAAAAATCTTTTAGCGATAAATTTAAAAAATGTCTTATCTTTCAGGAATTAATTTGACTGTTAACTTAATTTAATTATCATTATATTTATATATTTAAAAGAAACATTTTATGCATATTATTTATTACTGCTTGGTATCACTACAAGACGTTTTGATTTTATCGGCCGTCGAAAAAATTATGTGGGTAAATGGCTTGTTGAAAATATTTGATCCAACTGTCAATAAAATTAAAGTAATAATATTGATGGAGAAGTCGTCAGTAATATGAGAGTCGGCAAAAAAATATTATTTACGGAAAAATCGTTGGTAATTTTAGTATCGTAAAAAAGGAATTATATATTTACCGACGCCAGAGATGTCAATAAAATTTAAAATTAATTTATCGCTATAGTCGTCGATAAAATTAATATTTACTGAAATTTGTTTCATTTTAATTAAATCCATTCGATATTAAGAATTTTATTCTCCGATACTTGTTATATATTGTCAAATAATTTATAAAACATGACTCAATCAATGTATTTTCTAAACTTATTACATAATATGGTACACTAGTCATACAAAAACAAGTAATAAAAAAGCATACAATATATAATTACAAATTATACTATTCATATGAGATGTCATCACCCTAGTGATCATCCTCTGTTAGTATTGTCTGGTGGTGGTCATGGAGGAGCGTGCACAAGAGGATGTGGAAGTGGGGGAGCTCACAGAGGGGAGGTGCGCCTGATGCATCGTTGGAAGAGTCACTTTGCATCTACTAGTAGAGGGAGTACATATGTCTCAACTAGCGGCTCATCTTGTCGAACTGGTCATGATGCGCGAGATCTCTCCATCATTTCTCTGAACTCACTCCTTCTGCTACTGTCAATCCTACTAGTTCTTGATTTACAGCTCCCGGTGCTACTCCATCTGCTGAGTCTGCTCCCGGTTAAGTAAGGTAACCTACTCTACGATGTATGTCCCTGTCAATTCGCTAGCAGTGGCCAATTTCATAGACGATCCCCCTCTTACGGCTATCGACCATCTAGGTTCAAATTTCATCCTTCAAAATCGGAGAGAGGGTAGGACCACCCTCATCAATCTGTATTAGTCACTCATCTTCAGCTCTCACCAACTCCTCCTCGAATAGACTTTTAAAAAACAATTGTTAAATTATTATTCATTAAACTAAAGACTTGTACTTTAATTGAATAAACAATTATTAAGTATTGTTAGTCATTAAACTAAAGGCTTACGTGAGCGTCCTCAGAGTGCTTGTCGACCCACTTTGATCAGTCAGCTTTCCTAGTGTGGGTCCTTATAACCAACTCGATCCTATGAGACTTGTGACCCAGCTCAGCTTCCTGTCAAAAGGAATACTTGATCAATGTGATATTATGTAAGTACATTATATTATGTACTATTGTTAAAATGTTAAACACATGCCATCTTCTTGGGTGTGACCTTGTAGGTGGTGGATCTCCCAGTGCATATTAATTCTCCTGTGGTAGATGTCTGACTGGCTCGTGTCTTGGTCGCCTGATAATTCGTTGTGCCCTAGTAATCCCTGAGCTACTGAAGAATATTATTCTGGATCTAATTGGTTGGAGCAACCTTATTATGGATGTTTGATTACGTCTCTTGAAGGCGTTTGGTTGCTATGTACTGCCAAGCACGTTAGATGTGGGGTAACTCCAAGGGGAGGATGTTGAAATGTTTCTACGACAAGAGAATAGACCGCAATTAATAACATTATAATTTATAATAAGAAAAATTATAAAATGAAAACAACAAGTTACCTTAAACAAGTCCCACCAAAGCTCCATGACCCACTCTGGCACCTAGCTAAAACAGTGTATGAACCATTTGTAGTAATTCTTGAACACCCATGTAATTCTATTCATACCATTGCACACATCATGCCAATTGTTTAAGAGACACTTAATAAGTATATACGCAATTAAATATTTAATTTAAATGGAACAACAGTTGATTAAATATAAAATATACCAAAGTCTTTCATCCTATCTGAGCAAAATATGCATATCATCAAAGTGTACAATCTTTGGAGTCTTAGTGTATGGATAAATAATACATTCTCTTATAAGGGACCTTCTTGGTATGTTTGTTCGGGTCAAATCTAGGTGAGTTATAAAATTTGCACTCCATCAAGCCCTTATCTTCCTTGTAATCGAACATATAACCATTCACACAATAATCTATCTTAACTATCCTTAACTTCAATTGAGAAACAATTTTCTTAACTTCATAGTAGTTTGTGATAATATGACTAGGATCATTGGCAACCTCTAACCGACATTACCATTTCTTTAAAAGAATATTGTGAGTGGTTATTTGAATAGATGAATGCTTTTGGCACTGATTATAGTGTCGGGCAAATCCAATACAATCCTTCATCATTGAAGGCCAATATAGTCCTTGTCGACACAAGACCCAATGTATCTTTTGATCAGACTGGTAAGCTTCGCAAATACCTTTATGTACCTTAGCCATAACTAGATGAGCTTCTTGAATGCTATTGCACTGGAGTAAAGAATTATCGACACTTTTCCTAAATAAATCCCATCCAATTAATACAAAGCTCAATGCTAGGTATTTAACCTTGCGACCTATTCTATGATTAGGATTTTTGAGATAATCGATGATGTTGAATCTCCAATCACTTGGGTCTATTGTATTTGCACAACAAACTTCTCAAAAATCCAAAGGAGTTAAGTTAGTCTCGATTTCACTAAACTCTTTCATCAAATTAGGAGATATTTTATAGTCGGAAGCCATTTGAGCCACTTCGTTGGCTTCTTGATTCGACTATCTAAATATGTGCTTTATTGATACAGAGTCGAATGTAGCTAATAGTAAAGCTACTACTGCAAAATACTAAGCCAAATTTTGGCTTATTATACAATAATTTCTAACCAACAGTTGAATCACTAGTTGTGAATCTCATAAAATTTTGACTATTCGAGCCCCTTTTTCGATTAGTAATTCCAACCTAATGATTAGGGCCTCGTATTCTGCTTTATTATTTGACAATCTTGATTCTAGTTGAAACATAAATTTAGTTGGTATATCGTCAGGGGCAATTATCGCTATTCCAACTACTGCTCTATACTGATGCTTAGATTCATCGAAAAATAACATCCAAGATTTGAGTTCTACATATCCAGTAATCTTTTCGACGATCTTATCATCAATGTTAACACAAGGGTAATTTGCTAGGAAATCAGCAATCACTTGTCCTTTGACAGCTCTAGCATGGACATAAAATAAAGAAATTTAATTAATCCTAACATCCATTTGCCAATTCGACCAATTAAAATTGGATAAGAAATCATGTATTTGATAACATCAAATTAAATTTTGACATGACATAAATATTTCTTCCAATTAAGTAACTTTATAGTTTAATACAAGAGAAATAAAGGGCTAAAGTAAAGCTTTTCGACCGCACTATATCTAGTCTCTATATCAGCCAACATTCGACTTAGATAGTAAACTACCATCTCATTACCATCCTTATTTTCTTGGGCTAACATGCTCCTTACCGTTATTTCTGATGTAGCTATGTATAATTTCAATGATCGACTTTGCTTGATAGGTACTAGGATCGGTGGTGAAGTCAAATATTGCTTTATCTGATCGAATGCCTCTTGATGCTCATCCTCCCACTTGAACTTTTCTCCCTATTTGAATTTCAACAACAGAGTAAATACCTTCATTTTACTTGAGAAGTTTGAAATGAAACGTCAAAAAAAGTTGACTTTACCCAAGAAAGATTGGAGTTCTTTCTTTTTCTTAGGCGGTAGTGAGTCGAAAACAGCCTTACACTTGTTAGTGTCAATGACTACTCCTTTTTTCTGCACTATAAATCTAAGGAAATTTTCTGTTAATATACTAAAAGCACATTTTAATAGATTTATTTTCAGTCGATGATGTCTCATTCTCTTAAAAAGTAGTTTCTAATTATTTAAATGAGATTGTTTCGACTCAGACTTCACAACCACATCATCGATATAAATTTCCATGAAAATACCAGTGAAATCATGAAAAATTAAGTTCATTGCTCTTTGGTACGTTGCCTTGCATTTTTTAAACCAAATGACAAGACTTGGGAATTGAAATGCCATTTTTGACACATCCTCTTGAGCTACGAATATTTGATTATATCCCAAATATCCATCCATGAAGCTCAGAAGTTCGCTTCACAATATTAGAAATCCATTCGACATACCTGTCTATTCAAATGAATCCAGCTTTCAACAATCGTTCGACCTCCTCTTTGATTTTTCCATGATTTCAAGAGCAAAACTTATTGGAGCTTGCTTAATAGGTCGAGCATTTTCATGGAGGGAAAGCTTATGCTCGACAAGTAATCTATCCAACCCATGCATCTCCTTATATTGCCAAGCAAAACAATCTTGGTGTTCCTTCAACACCTTTATCAACTTCTTTTTAAAATCGGGACCTACGCATTTACTTACATAAGTAATTCGACCTTCTCCACCAATCTCGACTTCATTGAGAAGATCTTGTACTTCAACCTTTTTATGCATATCTTCTGAAAATAAATTGAACTTCTCAAACCCTAAGAGGTCGAGATCATATGTACAATCTAGTGCACGTTCACCTATACACTCTTTTTTTTATTTATATAGGCTGAGAGTCAAGTCTAATGGCTCGATATATCCATTACATGGATTTGTGGCCAAGTCAACCTTGGCCTTAGGGACCAACTTCATGCCATGAGCCCCTACATAGCAACCTTTGATGAGAGTGGGTCAAATATGCTCATATCAATATCTAGTGGTCAGACACTAGTATGATATTCTTTGAAGCTGATGTTCATCTGTTCGACATAGCAAAAACTATCATCAACTTCAATTCTTCCATCCTCGTCTCAAAGCACCAATGTTTGATGCAGGGTCAAGGGTACTGCCCCTCCATGCATCTAATCTCTTCCTAATAACATGTTAAAAGTTACTTTGGTAAGTACTACCATAAACACTGTTGGTCGTTCAATACCCCCTACCTTCACCCTGAGTGGAATCATTTCCAAGGTGGTTGTCGACTTACCATTGAACCAAGTGACAAACAAGTTTGTTTTTATCAGATCTTTGACTGTCTTTTAGAATAAGGATAACATACTTTTAGGCAGTAAATTAATTGCTGCCCCTCCATCCTCCAGGATGCGATTGATCATAAGTCATTCGATCTTGGCTTTAATGTGCAAAGGTCGAAGATGACCTTTGGTGATTTCATAAGGTTTCTCAAACAAACATTCTTTAATCGATCCATTATCGACAAGTCTACATTTGTCTCCTGAGATGACATCATCAAAATTTCCTTCGAAATAATTCCAAAGCCCTTCAGGGTTACCCTGGAAGTCGAAAGGGAGAATAGACACTGTAGCCACATATCCCAAACCAGTTTCTCCAAATGTCACATCATATCTAAGTGATCTTCGAATCCAGAGTCGAATATTTCTGTCAATGCTTCCTCCTCTTCTTTCCCTTTGGGAGTTGGTATGGTAAATAAAGTTTCATTCGACTCATTTTTTTATTCTTGGCTCTTGATTACCAAGGGTGCTTTATCCTCTTCCTGTTTTTGCTTTTGAGTCAGATTTCCCTTTTTAGTCAACTTTGGGTATGGATCCCTTGTGTCAACGTAGCCACCTTGTGCCTGAGCAATGGCTTTTGAAATGAAGGGAGCTCTATCTTAGGAGTTGTGTCGAGATCGGGTTCAACCTCTGCTTCTCTCGTATGGCCCCTCGTTGAGAGGCACCGCTCTTTTGATTTCCAGCCCAATTTCCAAAACTACCTCTAAGAATGCTGAAATGATAATTTCTCGAGTAGTTTGGAGCATTGTTCTGAACTCATTTATTATTTGACACATTAGCGGAAGGAAGTCTAGTCCAGTTTGATACTTCTTGAGGTTTCTGATAGACTGTCACGACAGTACGCATCTGTTGCTTAACAGGTACACTGGATGAGTCTCAACTTTTTCCTCCTTGTTTTAATTGGGCCTACCTCAATTCCTCTTGGTAAACCCGTTCTCTACTCTTTTTGTAAGAGTCAAAAGCCTTAGCAGCTAATGTGTCGAATAAAGCACTGCTTCGAGGATATATGGAAATATTCCCTTCTTTTTCCCTTTGTCTTAACAAAAAATCCAACAAATCCTCTTCGGCCTTTGGATAGATAGGCCTCTCTGTTTCGAACATGTCGAGTTCAAATTTATCATCTTTTCTCATAGGCTCGACAGTGGCTATGTTGATCGAGAAAGTTATTTCTTCCATTTCAACAAAATTTGATGTGACCTAGAAAGGATTAGAATCTACTTTCATTTCAAGCTGAAAACTTTAGTTGACCATCCTCAATAGTCTTTTGTATCAAGTCCCTGAAAGGTACACAATTATTAGTATAATGCCTAGATGCTTGATGGAATTTACAAAATCTTTATTTCTAATTTTAGAAACAAATGGCATTTTCTTTCCTTCAGGGAGAACAAGTTGTTTATCTTTCGATAACATGTTGAATATTTGTTCATCTTTTGTCAAATTAAAAGAATAATTTCTTCCTTTTGAAAAAGGAGTTTTGTCTTTTACTGGATTGAAAGATCGACACACATATGGAGATTTATCTTTTAATTCTGCAGCAAAAGTAGATTCATTATGGGACTCTTCCTCCCTCATGCAATCGATATAATGTACTTTCTTGTTAAAGAAAGGCTTTCTTTTATTCGACTCTAGTTTCTCTTTTTTTTATTTAGTTTTTTGATTTGCTGCATTTTATTAGCCAGCTGATAATGAAAAAATTGAATCGTATTAAGTAGTCGTTAATTGACTCTGATTTTTCTCTCTTTACTGTGAAAAAATTGGACAAGGTTACTTTCATTCTACCTCTAAAGAACTGATCATGAAAACTTCTTTCTAACTGAGCCTAACTATAGATCGAATTGGGTTGCAAGTTTGAAAACCAAGTAAAGGCATTCTTTGTGAGAGAAGAAGGGAAGTATCTTATTTTCAAATATTTATTACCAGCTATTTCTCCAATTTCGACTATGTATCGAGCCACATGCTCAATAGTTGATTCTCCACTATCACCTGCAAATTTGGTGAGGGACTTTGGAGTTTTGACTTTTCCGGGGGGTTCAACTTTTCAGACATAATAAAAAAATGAGATATGAAGTAAGGTTGACTTGTCACTGCTATGTTTAACCCTGCTCTATTTAAGATATGTTCGACAGCTTGGATTATGTTTTTACGATAAGCTTGAGCAGCATTATTTGCTCTAGCCTCATTTAATACCTTGTTTGGGTCATCTCCCCTATTTAGTATTACAGACGGATTATTGGCATTCATTCCACTTATGGGTGGTACAAATAATTGATTTATTGCTCCTGCAATATCATTGACTCATCGAGCAACTTGCTTTATTCTAGCATTGTTATTCTCTATCATTGCATTCAACACTGTGCGCATCTGCTGAGTAAGCATATTGACTAAATCATAATGACTAATCCTCGATTTGTTGCCTGAATACGGCCAAGGATTCGACCATATTAGAAGACGTTGTTCCAGCAGAAATTTCTCGTGATATTTCTGAAAAAATCGAAGTACGTGTTCCACCTATTGGCAACCTTGTTACCCTTACACCTTGTGTCGAAAAGACATTTGGCATTGTTGAAGTAGGTTGTGACATAGAAACTAACCTCAAATATGGAAGTTTATTAATCAAATATTGATAATTAGTATTGTAATTTGCCACATTAGGATTATAATTAATTGGTATACCTACTGGAGGGTAATCTAGAAGAGGCGTAAGATTATACAAGGGATTGCTTTTTGTGGTGGCTGCACCTCCTAAATATCTCATATAGCAATTTTCTAATGGTGGAGAATAATTTGGAGGCAACCCATATGGGGCCACGTGGCGGGCACAATCGATAGGATTCCCTTTATGATAGCATAGTTGATTCTTCAACCTGAAGTGCTTGCTGATGGGACAGCCTCCGTCTCGGGGCCTCTCGTAGGATCCCCACATTACAAGAAAAATATTGAGTACCGCCAGATTCATCAAATAAATCCTCTGGTAATAAAGTTATCATCGAATTTACCATCGTCCTAGAGTTGACGGTATAAATGTCGCCGAAAACTGCTTACTGGTAGATTTTTTTTCGTCCGACTTTAAGTATCGGTGGATTTTTCATCGGTATTGTCAATGGATTTGTTGAGGCTGAGTTGATGATTACCATCGGATTAATCCGACGATAACTTTGGCGCCATTTCACGTGTTTAGGGGCCAAGTTATCGTCCTACGGTAATATTTTTTATTTTTTATTTTTTTGGTATAGTTAAGCCTTAATTAGTAGTCAAATTAAAACTCTTGTTAAAAATAATTGTTAACAGAAATCTAAAATTAGTAGAAATTGACAAATTATTTTGTTAAAAATAAATGGTCTGAATATAATGAAATGTCACAAAAGTAGAATATTATAAAGTAGACAAACAAGAAAATGAAACCCCTACAGATCCCGATAATCATCGTCGTCGTCATGGTTCCCCTGCTGAGGTCGAAGAGTAGGTGCTAATGTCGGTGCCCCATCAGCAGTGTCGTCACTGGCTCCAGCACGCATCTGTTGGTTGTACTCTTCTATCTGCTCTCGCAACCGATCGAGCTACTCCGGCTTTTTCATCAGGTCCGAGTTGATGGCAACGGCTCCTCCTACGCATGCAAGAAGGTCGTTGTACCTCTGCTCAGACTACTTCACTTGCTGGTGAAGCTCCTATGTCAACTTTTGCACCTTCTCCCTCAAGTCAACAACTTCCTGAGGAACGGCAGGGTTGGTGACAGATGTAGAGGCAGAGGAAGCCGCCAACACAGAAGAGCGAAGGCCATTGGTGAAGAACGGCCCCAAATTGAAGTAGCAATTCTTGTGGGGCTTAAAGGCAGTCTCGCGCTAAATCCTATCAGGATCTACCACTAAGGTCTCGAAGCTGGTTTTGCTGTTCTCATTAGGCGGCTGAAATTGCTGGGTCGTGTCCTCCAACCTCTACGTGTAATCCTCTTGCGTCACACACGTTGTGATTAGGATAATAGTTAAATAATTTCCTTTAAACCAAATAAATTTGAAACTTAGGATTAATTTAAACTCACATAATGAGCCGCTAAATGCTCATCATCAAATCTATCCTTGTTGGCCTTTAAAGTATGAGTATACTTGAAGGTCTCCGCCAGTGTCGCCTCATGGTCCAACGACTTAGACTATAAATTAATATATCTAACCAATAAAAAATGAACAAATTAAACAACTAATTCAAGTAAGTACAAAAACATTAAATAATGACAAAATAACTAACCAGTCTGCTCTTTGTCTTCATGAAGGTCGCCGACCCACCCGTTTTTTTTACAATCCGAGAAAATCCCTGTTTGCGACGTTCGTCAGACGGTGATGTTTGAACCCCTCATCATGAGTAAAATAGGCTTCTAGATCCTTCATGATGGCTAAACGGATCCACAATGTTAGGTGGTCGCGCCCCTTACGAACGTCACTCATCATCTGCTGAAAATGTTTAGCTGCCCGGTGGTCGTAGATCTTCCTGATCATTAGATTATCCTCTACATCCCATATGAATTTCAACAGCACAAAGTGATTCACCAACATTATTTAGTCGAAATAAAATGCAGTTCAAAGATAGTTAATTAATTTAACATTACTGGGTTCTTACCACCCACTTCTGAAACCATAAATCTCAAGTCTCAATCGGGATCTGCATGTAGGTCGGCCATAGGTGGTCGTACATCGACTTAATGACGTCGAAGATCTTCTGTGTGCAAGCATTAGAATTTGGTGCAAGCTTAGCAAAGAAGAAACCTAACATTAACAAACACATAGAAACACATAAACTTAAGATTAACAAACATATGATTAAAAAATTGTACGTACTCACACCTGCATGTCATCGGGCCAAATCCTCAGCTGGATGACGGGCGGTGGTGGAGGGGCATCCTGCTGGGGGCACTAGAGGAATCACCCAACGCGGGCTCTGTCGTCGCTGGATCTGTAAAGGGCATAGTAGAAGGTGGCACGTAGTTCGGGTTTGGGACCATGATAAATTGCTGGTCCGCTAGACCCGGCTATAACGTCACAAGGGTCAACGGGGTAATCAAGATAGAGGACGATGACTGGGAAGTCTTTGGAGATTCGGTAGAAACCCGCACTTTACCATGACCACGTGACCCACTCGACCTACCTCTACTACCTGTCGTCATGTCTGCACAGCGAATATATTACCAACACTAATCAAAATACAATTAAATTCACCAAATCTAAACATTTTAATACACTTAATACAGTAAAAATATTAATAACATAATAAACACTAATAAATAATAACATAAGAAGAAACTCAAGAAATAACAAATAATTATAACAAATGTGAGAAAATGTATGAATAAAAAATAATCCAAAACACTTAAAATAAGAATTTTAAGGGAGAACCAATTCATGTCACAATTATCACAAATATTTATCAATCCTAAATATAATTCTAAGACTTTCGGAAACATAATTTTAATTTTTCCATTTCACTCAAAATCTTATAAAATTTTGACAAAGTCTCCTTTAAAATTCGGATTTTTCCACCCCACAAGGGTTCTATCCAAACCAAATATCCATCCACCCCAATATACAAGGGTTGAAATTCTAATCCACCCAAAAAGAGGTTTTAATCATTTTTACTAATCAACTCAAATGCACATACAGTACATTTAATAGATATTCAAAGCAATCTAACTTTGTAAAATAAACAAACACTAAATCATATAGTTTATTTTAATTTCTTCATCATCAAACCAATTTTAATAACCAGAATAATCAACACAAATCTAACATAATCAAAACAAATCCTATTTTATAATAACTAATAACAAATAACAAATATGAATAAACCCTAAATTACCATATGATAACCAAAATGCAAATCCTACATTAAGTTAACTCTAAACCCTAAATTAGCATATAATAATCAAATCCTAAATTCCTAAATTAACATATAACTAATCCCTAAATTAACATGTAAATGAATTTTAAATTATAATTCATATAAAAGGGAGATGCATGGAACTTGACGGCAACGGAGGAAGACGCAGCGGCGGCGACGATGGTGCAGTGCAGTGCGGCGATGGGAAACTGATTAGTTTTCATGAGAGGGAGAGGCGCCGGTGAGGGCTAGAGTGGTGGTGGTGAGAGAGAAATAGAGAAAACGGGTTTTGAGAGAGAGAGAGAGAGGGAGAGGGAGAGGGAGAGGGAGAGGGAGAGAGAGAGAGAGAGAGAGAGAGAGAGAGAGAGTGCGCTCTCAATTTTAGAACTAATTATCATCGGATTTACCATATATCTCCTTGGTGTCAATGTGACTTTAGATTTTGTAGAGTTTTATGTGATTTGGTAATGTCCAAATTGAAGTACCCTTTTTCACTTCTACCTTTCTTCTATTTATGGATCACAAAGATAGATTTGCAAAGTGTTCTTCTCTTTCCATGATCTAGTTTCTTTCTATTTCTTAGGGCATGACATTTCCTTGAACATAAAGGATCTTAGCTTCAAAGTTTGATGTCCCACGTCTCCTCTTACCTTGGTCTTCAAGCTCCATTTTCTATAAAGTGCTTTTGGATGAGGCTTTCGTGCAATTTATTTTATTTCGATTTTTAGAAGTCACTGACTCGACTCCTCTAGGATAAGTCGAACCCTTGTGCTAACACTATGGTGCAACCCATGCTATGATACTTCGACCTACATTCTCTTGGAGCAACCCACATGCTATGACATTTCGACTTACATATTGTCAAAAGATCGTGGTCAAGCTATTTGAACTGTCAAAATTTTGTGCTAACACTAATAAATATAAATAAATGATTTTTTGACGTGGTACTACCTAATTGATGCATGTGTTTTACATTAAGAGTGTAATAAAATTAATTTTTTTTTATCTACAATCCTATTACACATCTAAGTATTTTTATCAATTAAGTCTAATCAAGTTAGCCAAAACTCAATAAAAATCATTCACACATGTGGGCAAAAATTACACACTTCATATAAAAAATTGCATCAGAATCTTTTTACCACGACATAAGACTTTCTTAACTTTGATATCAAATTTTTTTAACTGAGATTTCTCATGCACTTGATGTTGTATTTTTTTTTGCTCCTACTTATTCTTCTTCTTTCTTCTTGCAGAATTTGTATTTGAATTCATAAAATTATGTATTTTTTTCCTCAAAAGTTTGTGTTTATTGTCAGAAAGGATAAATCTAAAAAATAAATAAAAAGTTGCATAATTCCTATGTTATACTTTTTTCTTTTTTGTTTGATTTTTTTTATTCTTCTTAGAAGGTGAAATAAAAAGAATTACAAGAGTGCGAAACAAGAAGAATTATGAAATAAGAAGAAGAAGGATGAGGAGAAGTTGTTTGGAAAAAACATAAAACAGAAAAATAGTACCAAAGTTTCTTAATCGCAACATATGAATTTTTTAACTTTAATATTGAAATTTCCAAGGTTCTCAAAATTCGATTCGAACTGGTCGAACTGTGAACTGGTGAAAATAGCAGATCGGTCAAACGCCATAACCAGAGGATTGGAAAACCGTTCTGTCAAACTGAACCAGAATGCGGCCGGTTTTCAGAATTTTGCCCAAAGCGTCACCGTTTGGTTTAGAGAAACCCTAACCAAAAGTCCACAACGCACAACACCCTCGTCCTTGTGCCTTCGTCTCTCTCGCTCAGCCACACACACAGTCACTCACTCCTTTTCCTTTCTCTCATCTTAAGCTACTCCCTCACTCGCTCACTTCCATCCAGCCATCGTGCTGTCACCGCCGCCGTCGCAAGTTCTGAAAGCTGCCTTCCCCACTACCATCGTCTCCGCCACTGTTCAAACTTCGAAACCACCATCGCTACTGCAACTGCTCTCACCTTGTGCCTCTACCATGCATCCACTGTCCTGTCGTGCCGTCATCTCCCGCCACTGTTCGAACTTCGAAGCCATCGTCGCTACTGCAACTTATCTCGCCTCATGCCTCCATTGCACAACCACTCTGCCGCTGGTGCCAGCTCTGTTCCACCACACTCCATCCCTTCCCTCGTGCTCCCTGTCCTAGGGCTGCACATGGATCGGATAATATCCGCATATCCGCGGTAATTATCCACATCCGATCCAAATTTTATGGATATTATCCGATTTGCAGAGCCATCGGATCAGATCAGATCAGATCCGTACTATGGTTGGATTGGATTGCGTATTTGGCAGTGATATCCGCGAATTCGATCCGCAAATCTGCATATCCGTACATCTCACATAAATAGCATAGTTTAAGAAAGTAAACCCTAATGTGATATGAATTTTAGTGTGTTATTTTATGAATTTTATGATATCTTGTTTTTAATTTTTTATGTTGTACTTCAACTTAGAATAATTAAACTTAAATCTTATGTTATTATTTTGTTTTTGTTATTCAAGAGAACTTGTATTGATAATATTTTAGAAGTAAATAGGCTTAAACAGGTGAAAATGAACTTTTTGGATATTTTTTTTGTAAAAAACAGCCAAACAGAATCTTAAAATAGTTTTTTTTTTTTAATTATGCGGATATACCCAATATCCGATTCGATTCGATCCGCATTCCAGCCTGAAAAAATGTGGATATCATATCCGATCCAATCCGATGAGTGTAGTGCGGATCGGATAGAATTTTAGGCTATATCCAATCCGATCAGATCTGTGTGCAGTCCTACCTGTCCCCTTCTGTGCTCAGTTTGCTCTCTCTAAAGTTTTTTTTATTTTTATTTTTAACTGTTAATTGTTGTTTTAGTTTTTTAGTTAATATGTGTTTTTTCATTATTGTGGTTTAGGATTGAGGATAATATCGAATATTGATTCTGAATTTCTGATATTGAATATTGATTTCTAAATTTCTTAATTGATTGATTTGATTATGATATTTTTATCAGAACCTTGCTATTGTTAATTTTTTTATTGTGTAATTATCTATGTTGAGATTACTGAGTTATCGTAAGCTTGTGATATTATTATTGGATTGTATTGTTATTGAATTGCTGCTAATATTTAGGTGTGGATGAGAGTATCAACTAAAAAATACTTAGGGATAATAATGCAGAGAATAATTTGGTTTCGAATCCTATTACTTTGAATGAAGCTTCTCTTCCTCCTAAATGTAACGATAATCAATCACAAACTTTTAATATTCGGGAAAAAACTGGATGACAAACTTGGATGTTGGCATTTTATGTTTGGTTACTTTTTTTGTTATTTGATTTTTGAGTTTGTATTTGAATGAGATTATAATATTATGGTTTATGTAGTACTTTTAATTTGGATGATATTTTCAAATTTATATTAGACTATAATTATGTTTTAGTATGTTTATTTATATTTTATTATACAACGATTTTTTTATTGAACTACAGTTGAATCAGTGAACTAATAGCTAGAGCAGTTCGATGATCGGTTCAGTTTTTAGAACCGTAAAAATTTTTTAACTATGACATAAAAAAATTTTTAACCAAAAATTTTTAAGATTTTAGACTTGACACAACAATTTCTTGACAATAGCTTTTTTTGCTGCTTCTTATTCTTTTTTTTGATTTTTTGTTGTTCTTATTTATTCTTTTTGTTATGCAATTTTTTTCTCTTATTTTTGCTTGTTATTTTTTAAGATAATAATAATAATAAAAAAAACAAAGAAGAAGAGAAAAGAGAGAGAGAAAAAGATATAGAAGGAGAAGGAAGAAGAGGATGACACATGACATGTACGTGAAATTTAGTTATATACGTTTTCATTTTATTATTTTAATTTGGTTAAGTAAAAAGCTTAGATCGGTAGCTTTTTTGTTTTATCTCTATTAATTAAATGTAGCCTAGTTATTAAAATTGGACCGAATTGGCCGGTTTGACCGAAAAATCGGTAAACCAGACTTAATACAAGTCTAGTCCAAGGTTAAGACCGCTTAAGATAGAAAACCGACACAAATCGGTCAAATCCAGACCAAACCGCTTGGGTTGCAGTTGAAGGGAAACCTACGACGCGTCGATGCACCAGCGTTCCACCGTGCTCCATATCTTGCCAAGTGTCAAAGCTTGTGAATTTTGGAAAATTTTTTAAAATGGCCAACATGGGTTTTAAACGCTTTCACTCTAGTTCACTCTAGAATGCAACAAGGATGATTGTACCACCCAGCTACAGTGCTTCTTACTAATCTATGTACAAATTAAATATATATAGCAATCTTTTATTTTATTTATATTCGATTTATTTTAATTATAAAGTCACTTATTTTTAAATTAATTATATTTTATTTAACTATAAATATTATTAAATATATACAAATTAAAAAGATAAATAAAAAAATTTATTAATCACAATTTTTTTTTCTTGATTATATGATATCTATTAATATCATTTTTTAATAAATTATATAATAATAGGTAAAGACTCACATGCAGTTGTTTTCATATGAAGTTAATAGTTGAAAATCGTTAGATGATATTTAGTCAAACTTGTCAAATCATCTAACGAACGATTCTTAAATATCATTTTCACATGAAAACAACTGTACGTGAGTTTTTACTTATAATAACATAATAATAAAATAAATATAAACTAATTAATAAAGTATTAAAATTTGAAAATGATAATTATTTTTATAAAACCAAAATAAAATTATTTATAATAAAAAATAAATAAATTTTATATAATCATTTAATTATATCGAGTTAATCGGTTCGATTAGCAATCTTCTGGTTAAACTAATAACTCAGTGATCCAATAACCTAACCGATTCGATTTTCGGTTCGATTCTTATAACTATGAAATGTAGATAGCTTTTCTTGGTATTGTGTTGGTCTTAGGGTTTTTTCTGGATGGGGTGTTGGTACAGAAGAGTCTAACTCCAAAAATAAATCGGCTATGTAGGCCCAATATCTTCTTCAAAATTCATATAAATTCCATCCGACTTCAGGCCCAACACTCTCCTTTGGTTAATTTCAGTTCACTGTGTCTCAGCTAAGTGCAAAGCATTCTGGAGTGAATAGTGCAGCACTGCAGCCATAAACAGGAAAAGTGGAAAACAGCGAGAGCAGAGGACCATGGTAACAATTGCTGCAGCCAACGCCACCAAGAGAATAGAGACCTACGAGGAGTTCGCAAAAGTACACGCCATACTCCTCGCTGCTTCGGGCTTGCCCGAGTCCCTCCACCGCCGCCTCTTCCAGAAGCTCTCCGCCGAGTGCTTCGACGGCGGTAACTACTTCCAGATCGAGCCATGCGAGGAAGGCCGCCAGAGGCTCCTCGTCCTCACCGCGGAATCCATGGCAAAGCACTCCGACGTCTTCCTCGTCGACCATGCTTGGACCTTCAGACTCACCGATGCTTACAAGCAGGTACTTCGAAATCTCTCTCTCTCTCTCTCTAGGGTTTCTTTCTCTCTCTGTAAACTTTATAATTTATGCTTGGAGCATGTTTCGGTAACACATGAAAAAAAACACAGGTGTTTTAAGCTTTTAGCAATGAAATGCTTATGATGATTGGTAAGCTGTTGAAACTATATTATAATCAAATGTTAATAATTTTAGACTAGAAAAAATAGCCTTATTGACATTGTAACTGTTATTTCTTGATTTTAGTTTATTTTGCTTTTTATTTTAATTTAACTTTTTTGTTCTGTTTTGTGTGTAGCTGCATGAGGTTCCGGGATTGGCGGAGAGGATGGGGGCGTTGATGTGTGTGGATATTAATTTGAATGCAGAGGGAGAAGATGATGGAGCTTTGAGTGATACACGTGGCAGTGTTACAGAGGTTCTGGAGAGTGAGGTTCGAGAAGCAAAAGAGAAAAGTGATGGTAAGTTGAGGTGGTTGGAGCTCGAGGGGCTTGATATAAATGATGAGATGCTCTTGTCTCTCGAATTACCAACTGGATTTCCGGTGCGTATTTTTAATCATTCTTGCCATGTGTTTAGTTTTCATGGAATGATTGTGTGATGAAGACGTAGTAGATAGTGATGCTTGCTAAGCAACTTAGGAATGTTATATTGGTTATGTTTGTTTCTGAATTCTGGAATAGAGAAGAACTCAATTTGGGGGGAACAAATGAAGCATACTGCAAATGTTACGAATTGAAATAAGCACTGTATGCACAACTTGGTCCTCTAATCTACATGCGTTCTCTCAAATACTTATGAATATCTTAATATGACAGTGACAATGAATCTTAAGGAAGCATAGAAGACATGCTTATTAGATGATTTATTTGTTAAGTCACCACCTTTTAAACTATTAAAATCTCAGAAAGTCATAGTAATTAATTTGGAACCTTTTTTATAAGTTTTTAATTTAAAAATAATAAAAATAAATCAATTAACTTTTATAATTTTTGAAATTTCATTTGTTATTTGTGCACGTTTTAATTCAAGTATTTCGTAATCTATGATAAAAGAGCATTTGTGTGTGTTGAAAATTTCTCAAGTAGTTACCACTAACATAAGAAAAGGTACACATATAACTCCAAGTCTTCACCACATTTTGTAAGGGTGTGGGATGAGAACTTAATTTTTGTCTGTCAATAAATTTGAAAAGAAAATTGGATAACCTACTGAGTGGGATAAGACTTGATTTGTTGTTGAAGGAAAATTAGATACCAAAAAGGTTATCTTGTTTATTATTTCATGGATTCATTGATAATAGATCATTTATATTGCAGATATGTAAAAATGATAGAGTAGAAATGTGGCCAAGAAAAGTGAATAAAGACGGTTAGTTAAAGACTCAACGTGGCCTATGGCATGCATCATGCAGTGTTTAGTATCATGTATTGGTCGTTCGATTTATTGCATTGTCGACTTATTCTGTTTTTCTGCTCATTGTTTTGGCTATTATCAGATTTGTTTTTCAAAGTAAAATCAATCTGTGTTTTCATTTTGGAATTTGAATACTCATGCACTACCTTCCCCTTTCGTTTTTCAGGATTTAGTGGCCCTTAGCCTGCTTGGAAACAAGCTCAATAGAGTGGAAACAATTGTTCAGGAAGTTAGCAAGTTTAAACAACTTAAAGGACTCTGGCTGAACAATAACCCGGTTCTAGAAAAAGGGTAAGTTTTTGTATATTGTAAACATTGCTTCTAACCGCATACACCTTTTCATGTGGTCACCTTTTATTTCTAAAGAGAAATAAATTACTTTGCTTTCTCAGTGATAGTGAACTTGTGGATGCACTTCTTAAGGAGTTGCCAGAACTGGAAATTTATAATTCAACTTTCACAAGCAATTTTGGGGAATGGGCCTTGGGGTTCTGTGCAGGGATATATGAAAAGGATAACCCAGGAAATGTTGATCAGGCTAGTACTCCGTTGCAGAGTGTGTCAACTCTTGATCTTTCAAATAGAAATATTCACAGTTTAATCAACAAGGTTAGGCTGTTCTTATGCTTCTTTTTTATATATTCTATAATTTTTTAAAATATCTTCCCGTTATTTCTCAAAAAGGCTAGTAGAAGACTTGAACGTGTCACTAAAATATGGTAAACAAAATAAAATCAATAAAAGTCAACATGCATGTCATACGTAATCATTATTCCAGAAGTCCTTTTGTGAACTTCATCTGACTTAAAATTATGTTATGGTTTTGCCTTTTGGTTAGGCATTTACACCCAATTGTTTGCCATCTCTTTCATGCCTGAATATTCGTGGAAATCCATTGGAGCAAAACTCAATTGGTGGCTTATTAGATCTATTAAGGACATTCCCTTCATTGTGTTCTTTGGAGGTACTTTATATTTATGCTATCACCTTTTCCTTTTTAATCCTCAAGCTTCCTTTTTTATATACTTTAATCTATATTGCCATATTATGGTCACCGATGTTTTGGCCTTTTGGAATTTGACCAATTTTTAGGTGGATATTCCTGGTCCACTTGGAGGAAGTGCCGTTGAAATCCTGGAATCACTTCCTAACATTTCCCAGCTAAATGGCATCAGTGCATCAAAAATATGGGAAACTGGAAAGCATGTTATAGATTCAGTGCTTCTTCCTCGTCTTCCGGAGTGGACTGCTGATGACCCTCTTGCTGATCGTATTGTAAATGCAATGTGGCAATATCTAATGACATATAGACTTGCTAATGAAGAAAAATTAGATGAGACTTCTGTTTGGTACGGCCTATGTTTTGATTTATATGTTGATATTTTGCTGTTCAAATGGTTGGATTTAGTGTTTCTTGAATATTGAATGATTAGTTCACTCTCCCAATGATACACAAATTATGTTTGGAAGAGAGACTGAGAGACAGAAACTAAATTAAGTCTCTAATTGTGTTTGCTGTAAAATGTGCAAGACTGAGTTATGTTTCAGTATTATATTTGGTTTAAAATAAATATGGAGATTGAGAAGTAGATTTGGAATTGGAAAAGTTAGATGAGAGTATTTTTGGAAAGAAATGTTATTAAAGTTTTAGTTCTTATCTCTAGAAATTTTAGTCCCATGTGTTCCCATTTTCTGGAGGTACTAAAGGTAGCGTTTGTTTTGAGGTATTGATACAGAGACTGGGAGACTGAGACTCAGTATCATGTTTGTTGGTTTAGAGACTAGTACTAAATTTTCTGTCTTTATCCCCAAAATTTCATTATCTCAATACCTCCAAAAAGTAGGGACACAAGGGACTAAAATTTTTAGAGATGGAGACTGAAATTTTAATAACATTTTATACCTAAAATACCCTCATTTCAATTATTAATTCCAATTTTACCCTTTGTGCAAATTAAATAAGAGTTTCATTCTTTTTTCAATTTCTGTCTCCCACTTTGCACCAAACAGAATACTGAGATTTATTTTAATCTCTGTTTCTCAATCTCAGTCTTTCCGTCTCTATCTCTCTACCAAATGCTACCAAAGGGACTAAAATTTTGTGTCTCAGTACTGAAATTTTAGTTCCAGTCTTTGATCACCAAACACAACACTCAGTCCCAATCCCCCAGTCTCCCCAGTCTGTGGAAACAAACGCAGCCTAAAATTACTAACCCTTGTTTTGAGTCCTTCTTAGGTATGTGATGGATGAACTGGGTTCGGCTTTGCGGCATAGTGATGAACCAAATTTCAGAGTGGCACCTTTTCTTTTCATGCCTGATGGTACTTTGGCATCAGCTGTGAGGTTAGCCTTGATATTTTTCAATTTCAAATTTGTGATTTAGTGTAGAAGCCATTATTTTGATGTTCTATGATGGCTTACTATATAATTATACTTTATATAGTGTATAACATCTTTTTATTGAAATTTCATGATAAAAGTTTATCTCCCCAGTTCTTGCTCACTCAGTCATTTATGTGTTCTGATTTCATTACTAGTATATCTCATGTAAGAGATTTCTATATATGAAAATGCTATTATCCTCCTTTTTTATGAACTACTTGTAGTTTGTAATAGGTTAAAAGTTGTCATTATACAAGTTGTAACTTTACCATTTGCCCAGCTTTTCTATTCTGTGGCCAACACAGAACGTTATAAAAGGTGATGAATGCACTCGTGATTTTCTACTTGGTATTGGGGAGGATAGACAACGTTCTGCCAGACTTACTGCCTGGTTCCACACACCAGAGAACTATTTTGTCCAAGTATTTCTTCTATTGCTAAAATAGATTATGATTTTATATATGGTAAAAAATCTATCAGTGGTTTGAAGCTAATCAATTTCACACTTTCAGGAGTATGAGAAGCACAATCAGAAATTGCAATCCAGAAGCTTAACATTACCCAAGGTGCAGTCTTCTGAGACTAGAAGCATTCGTCATCATGATGGTCGTGCTTTACGTGTCTACACAGATATACCGCACGTGGAGGAAAACTTGACACATCCTGATTTTGTAATCAGTAAGTTTAATGCTTGTACTTAATTCTGTTCTTAGTTCATAATTAATAACTAATTATTTGTCAAAAAAATTAATAACTAATTAATAGATAATCGTACAAGTACTGAATATATTTCACATGGAGTCTAAATTGAAATTTTCTTCTGTTACTTGACTTGAACCTTTCCTCTATTAGAGGAGAATGCTGACTTTTGGTTTTGAAAAGGTTCACCTCAGTTTGATTCAATGGTTTCACTCATGTAAATATGCTTTGTGGAACTGGACCTCACTTTCTCTTATGTTTTGGCCTACAGCAAAGGAACCAAAAGATGCAGATATAATATGGACAAGTGAGCAGGTAGATGAAGAGATGAAGAAAGCTACAGGAATAACAGATCATCAATACATCAACCAATTTCCATTTGAGGCATGTCTTGTAATGAAACATCATTTGGCAGAGACAATTCAGAAGGTGACAATAGTTAAATCCTTGTGGCGATTCTGATGAGATTTTTCTGGAATGTGTACTATACTTATGCTTCCTTGGATGCATAATTACTTTATCTTTGCTTGATAATAAATCCTTTCTCTTTTTGGGGTGGGGATACTTGCCTCAGGCACATGGATCTCCTCAATGGCTGCAGCCTACTTATAACCTTGAAACACATCTGTCTCAACTTATTGGTGACTATCACGTACGCAAAAGAAAAGGACTAGACAACCTTTGGATCTTAAAACCTTGGAACATGGCCCGAACTATTGATACAACTGTAACTGATAACTTACCTTCGATTATCCGGCTCATGGAAACAGGTCCAAAGATTTGCCAGAAGTATATTGAAGAACCTGCTTTGTTCCAGGGGAAAAAGTTTGATCTCCGTTACATCGTATTGGTCCGGAGCATGAATCCTTTGGAGATATTCCTGTCAGATTGTTTCTGGGTATGTCAGTGCTTTTTTTAGGTTCCAACTAAAACGTACTATGGAATTTAAAGAACTTGTTTTCAACTTCTCTCTGTTTTATTTGCTCTCAATGATTCTAATGGCAATGGATTTTATCTTGTGATTTCAGGTTAGGATAGCCAATAATAAATATTCTCTGGACAGAAGTAGTTTTTTTGAGTATGAAACTCACTTCACCGTTATGGTATGTCTCAAGTGCTATTTTCTTCAGTCACTAGATCTTCAGTCATTGCCCTCCTTTACTCGAGAAGTTTTAACATTCTCACTACGTGCTATACGGATTTCAGAATTATCGTGGAAGAATAAATTTCAAGAATACTAAAGATTTTGCGAGGGAATTTGAGGAAGAGCATCAAGGTAATTGAGAAAACTGCCGGATTCTGGACTTAATGATCAAACTTTTTTAAAGTTTGAATATGAATAGTTCTTTGACACACCTCTGTACCCTTTTTTTCCTTCAGTTAAATGGTCAGATATACATACTCGAGTAAGAAACATGATTCTATCTGTATTCGAGTCGGCTGCTGTTGTACATCCAGAGATGCATAGTACAAAATCAAGGGCCATTTATGGTGTAGATGTCATGTTGGACAGATATTTCCAACCAAAGATACTTGAGGTTTGTAACTGAAAACTATGGTAAACTAAAATTCCAAGGAGGCAAGGAGTTTCATATTTCATAGTTCATACGCTCCTCAGGATGCATTCCCCCGCAATTATGGAATTATATGTAAAATAATGGTATTTTTCTTTTTATGCAGGTGACATACTGTCCGGACTGTACTCGAGCATGCAAATACGACATGGAGATTGTGGTAGGAGACGGAGGTGTTGCCAAGGGGTGTGATTTTTTCAACAATGTGTTTAGGTGTCTCTTTTTGAATGAGATTTCACAGGTTAGCCCGTTGTATTACAAGCATAATTAGGAACGAAGGATTTTAATTATAGCCGCATGGGTCAAAGTTTCTTGGATTTCGGTGTTTGTGTAGTCAAGGATTGTTGCACAAGCTAAAATACGGTTTCAACGAGCTTGTGTCATCGAGGATTGTCATGTGTGTTGTAGTTAGCTGGTGTGGTTGTTGCACCGAGAACATCCAAGCGTTTGTGTTGTCAAGGATTGGCAGGTATGGTGGTCGCAAGTCGCAATGAGGATATCCAAGGGAATGTTTCGTTGAGGATTGTTGTGCGTTCCTTTGAAAATTAATTTGACTTTTTTTAAACAATCCCACTAGGTAACCGACCGGAGTCTAGCCAACAAGTGTTTTTAAATTGCACTCCTGCTCCGTATCCGAATAACTCGCACTCAACGACATATCTCGGAATCAACTTTCAAATATTCAAAACCCCACCTAATAAAATAATCGTTTCTAGAACCTCTATAGCGCTCACACATATCTTGGCTACTACGCACGAAGGTCGAGCATCACTAAGTTGATTGCGCAAATCTCGGCCATGGCATAAGTAGGGTCGGTTATAGCCATGCAACGATAAATAGACGACAATCATAGCTAGAGGCAGATCGAATAACACCACTTTCAAGAGATAGCTTTATAAAATATTCTTCTATATTAAAGAACTAAATTGAACATCGAAGTCTTTTAAGGTCTGGTGCACGGGTGAAGCTTGTAACTGATACCAAGATCTTGAAGTTGAAGGCCTTCCTGGCGTTGTCCAGTTATACCTCGGAGAAAGGTTGGGACTGATTTAGACATAACCTCACATCTTACCACTTTTTTTAGGTGTTCTTTTTTCCTTGCAGGATTTTGAGTCATGGCAGACAACTCCGCAGCTCCACAACCACCTCCAACTCATGCCAAGCTTCTGGCCATGAATGCTTCCCTACAGGCGGAGGTTCAGAGAATGACCGAGCTTTTGGCAGCTAAACAAAGTAACGATAAGAAGGGTGACTGCAAAAATGTCAACAATGGCAACCCTAATGAAGAACACCACTCCGAATCAAACATGAAGATAGGGGGAACGCCTCAAAACGAAAAGGCGGAGGACAATTCCCTTTTCTGAAGAAATAAGGAAATTTTGAAATGTCAAAAAATTTTACGCTTCCCGAAACATTGACACCCTATAAAGGGATTGGAGACCCTAAAGTGCATGTTGCTAAGTTTAAATCTATGATGTTTCTTAACAGTGCTTCTGAACCTATCTTTTGTTGATCGTTTCCCACTTTTTTGGACAGAGCTACTTTATTTTGATTTTCAAATTTGCCTGTAGATTCAATCTCAAGTTTCGACGAGTTTGTTGATCTCTTTGTGAACAACTTAGCAGCATCCAAAATTTATGTGCGAGACTCGGACTACCTTAGTACGATTAAGCAATGATGACATGAAAGCTTAAAGGACTATATGACTAGGTTTGCAACAGCGGCATTGGAAATCCCATACCTCAATCTAGAAGTTCACTTGCATGCTCTAAAAAGTGGGCTTCGTCCTGTAAAATTCCAAGAAGCAATAGCAATAGCAAAACCAAAAACACTGGACGAATTCAGAGATAAGGCAACGGGTCAAATTGAGATTGAAGAATTAAGAGATGCCAAGAGGATGGAGAAACCATTACCTCGCAGGGACGATGACAAGTAAAGAAAGTCAAGCAATACCCGAGACGGCAAGAAACTGTTCAAATTGACACCAAAATTTGACTCCTATACACAATTCAACACAAAGATGGAAGACATAATAAAGGAAATCTTGCACGCCAAAATCATCAAACCTCCCAGCAGAGCTGGAACGTAGCAAGATCAAAACTACGTGGACAAAAGTAAATATTGTGCATTTCATCAAAAGTTTGGACATACGATCGACGAGTGTGTGGTAGCAAGGGATCTTTTGGAACGATTGGCATGACAGAGATTATTAGATAAGTACGTCAATGGCCGAATACAGAGGGACGCGGTGAGCCTCCCGACATCCGAGGATCACTCGAACTCAGCAACGACTGCAAAAGACAATGCAAGGTGGTCCAATCCAAATCCTCCTCCCCCGATAAGAAAAGTCATAAACTACATCTCGGGGGGATTTGCATGCGGAGGAATCACAAGTTCGGCAAGGAAGAGAAGCTACAGGACCATGCTAACCCTCACGGGAGAAGAAGTAGGACCTCACGACCCAGCCCACTCGGTACCGAATATCACTTCTAATGATTCCGATTTCCGATCCAAAAGCCAGAACCTAGACGACCTCGTGGTAATATCTATGACTATAGGAGAGGCCACAGTTTGGAAAGTGCTGATGGATCCTGGAAGCAAAGCCGACGTGCTATTCTCGTCAACTTTTCAGAAAATGCAACTAAACAAGAACACTATGTAGCCTCATCTGGAGAATTAGTCGGCTTCTCTGGGAAAAGAGTCCCAATAGCATGTTATGTATGGTTAAGGTTAAGGACAACTTTGGGGGAATATCCCCATTCGAAAACCTTAGATATCCAATATCTAGTGGTTGATTGTGTCATCCTTTATAACATTATATTAGGGTGACCATCTTTAAACTCTTTCGGTGCTATTGTTTCTATCATTCATCAATGTGTTGAGTTCCATGTGTAGGGAAATGTCATCGCAACAGTACATTCCGACCGCAAGGAAGTAAGACAATGTTATAATGCAAGATTAAAGGCCTTGCAATCAACCCGAATCCAATCCAGCGTATCAACTTGGTATAAAACTCCGACCAACACCTACCGACGAACCTCGCAAGGTAAACCTAACTGACAAAGAGTCACAATGTACTAACATTGGTTATGCTCTGTCTGCAGGTGAAACAAAAAAGACTTATTGCTCTCTTCGAGCAAACGCTGACCTGTTTGTATGGACTCCTGTGGACATGCCTGGGATAGATCCAAATATCATGCGTCATAGGCTTGCCCTAGATCCAAAGGCAAGACTAATACGCCAGAAGAAGCGTAACCTCGGAAATGAAAGAAACGAAGCAGCAATACAAGAAACTCACAAGCTACTAAGTGTCGGTTTTATCAGAGAAATTCGGTTCACATCATGGTTGGAAAATGTGGTTATGGTGAAAAAGAACTCAGGCAAGTGGCGAATGTGTGTAGACTTCACCAATGTGAATGATAAACCCCATTTTTAGGGTTTATCTTGTGCTTAATTTAGGGAATTTCACCAACTTTTCTCACATTTATTCAATGAAATAGCATGGTTTCGTGACTTTCTCATAATTTGTTCTTACGTGTGAAAACATGCTTTTTAGGCCTTTAATTTGCTAATTTTAATTCACTTTTAATTTCACTAGATGCCTTGATGTGTTTGTTAGTGAATTCAGGTTGAAAAGGCTAGGAATGGATCAAAGGAGTGAAGAGAAAAGCATGCAAAGTGGAGAATTCATAGAAAATCAAGGATTTGGAGTGCATACATTGACGCGCACACGTGACAGGCGCACACGCGTGGAGATGAGGTCGCCAGGCGACGTGTACGCATGACGTGACGCGTACGTGTGAGAATTAAAATGCCAAGCGACGCGTACGCGTGACCCATGCGTAGGCGTCACAGCTCGCACGTGACCTCATTAAAGTGAAAACGTTGGGGGCAATTTCTGAGCTTCCCAGGCCCAAATCCAACCGATTCCAGAGACTATTTTATGCAGAATTCAAGATGAATCAAGGGGAGAGCAATTAGTTGAGTTTTCCACCATGCTTTAGTTAGTTTCTAGAGAGAGAAGCTCTCTCTTCTCTCTAAAATTAGGTTAGGATTAGGTCAAATTGAATCTTAGATCTAGGTTTAAATTCTTTTTCTCATCTAATTTCCTTATGATTTCTTGTTCTTATACCTTTGTTCTTCTTAGTTCTCTTGTTAATTTTTCTTCTTATGCCTCTTTTATGTTTATGAACTATTGTTGGATTTGGCTTTCCTTTAATGCAATTTCATGTTTGATGTTCTTTTATTATTAATTTAAGTTGTTATTATTGTTCCCTTGCAATTGGTAGTTGTTAGATTTTATCTTTCCTTGCCATTTATTATGCTTTTCTTTTATACCTTCCAAGTGTTTGATAAAATGTTTGGAGGGATGTTAGAGTAGATTTTCTATTCTTGGCTTGGGATGGTAACTTGGGTGACCTTGAGTTGCTAATGTCCAAGTGGTCGATAATTGATGTCCATTGACACTAGCTTTCACTAAGTCAATTAGTGAGTGGCTAGGACTTATGGATTAGGATTGATAAAGCTCATTTGACTTTCCTTCACTTGTTAGAGGATGACTTAATGGGATTGATCCTAGCAATTATCATGTTGTGGTTAGTAACAAGGATAGAGATCCTTAATCATCAACCCTTGCCAGGACCTTTTTATCTTTTGAGTTTCCTTTACTTTCTTGTCATTTATATTTCTTGTCCCATTCAAAAACCCCCAAAAGATACAATCCGTAACCAATAATTGAGCACACTTCCCTGCAATTCCTTGAGAGACGATCCAAGATTTAAATACTTCAGTTATTTTTATTGGGGTTTGTACTTGTGACAAACAAATTAAATCTTGATTGAGGATTGTTTGTTGGTTTAGAACTATACTTGTAACGAGATTTCATTGAGAAATTCTTTACCGACATAAATCCTACATCAGTGAACAAAGCTTGTTTGAAGGACTCTTAACCATTGCCGAGCATAGATAAATTGGTTGATAACACATCCGAATTCAAAGTGCTCAGTTTTATGGACGCGTATTCAGGCTATAATCAAATCCTAATGCACCTTGAAGACCAGGACAAAACAACATTCATAACAGATCATGGCAATTTTTGCTACAAAATCATTCCCTTTGGCCTAAAAAATGCATGAGTAATATATCAAAGGTTGATGGACAAAGTTTTTCGAAAACAAATCGGACGAAACATGGAGATATACGTTGATGGCATGGTTGTCAAGTCAGAAAATGAATGGGACCATTACTCCGACCTTGAAGAAGTTCTCGGCCAGCTAAGGTAGTACAACATGAGATTGACCCTGAAAAGTGCGCCTTTGGATTTCAAGAGGGCAAATTACTCGGCTTCATGTTAACTTATAGGGGGATAGAAGCGAATCCGGAGAAATATCGAGCAATGATTGAAATGAAGTTGCCGAGCACCATAAAAGAAGTACAACAATTAACCGGACGACTGGCAGCTTTATCACGTTTCTTACCAGTGGCAGCAGCGAAGTCATGTAATTTCTTTAATAATCTACGAAAAAGTAATAGCTTCACATGGACAGATGCCTGCGAAAAAGAATTTTCCAACTTCAAAGGCATTCTCACCTCCCACCCAATACTACACAAACCCACGCATGGTAATCCACTTTACTTATACCTTTCAGTTTCTACTTATGCTAGTAGCTCTACCCTTGTAACAGAAACAGGAATGGAGCAGCATCCGGTCTATTTCCTCAGCAAAGTATTACAGGACGTAAAAACTCGATACCAACTATAGAGAAACTACTGTTTGTCCTGATCATCACATCACGACGGCTCTGTCATTAGTCCCAGAGCCATGAGATTATAGTTCGGACAAATCAACCGCAATGCCAAATACTAACACGGCCAGACTTGGCAGGTCGAATTATCAAATGGTCAATAAAATTATCTGAGTATGACATCTCATATCAAACAAGAGGAGCACTCAAGTCTCAAATGTTAGCCGACTTCATTGCTGAATTCACCACAACCGACGATGTTTTTCCCGTATGGAAGTTATATTCGACGAGGCTTCCAATGAAGACGGATGTGGAGCTAGAATTATTCTTAAAGACAATACGGGGGTATGTGTCGAGCAGTCCATCATGTTCCTGTTCAAAACAATCAATAACCAATTCGAGTATGAAGCCCTTTTAGCCGGTTTATGCTTGGCCAGGGACACAAACGTTCAGTACCTTAAGGTCTACTGTGATTCATTACTAGTCGTCTAACAAGTAAACGACAACTTCTAGGTAAGAGATCCCTTTTTAGAACAATATTTAAACATCGTTAAAAGCTTAATTCAAACTTTTCAATATTTTGAGATCACTCATATACATCGGGAAGCCAATAATAGGGCAGATATTTTATCCAAAATAGCTACCTCTAAGACCGTAGACACAACGCCGGCTTTATCGCAACTGACACTTGGTGAACCGAGCATATGTAGTATCCATTTTTTTCCTTGTCACACACATCAAATTAGAGGACACCTTACGTGGATTACTTGAAAACAGGAAAGATCTCAGCGTCGAAAGAAACCCAAAGTTGTTCAAGAAAAAGGCGAGCCATTTTACCTTAATTAGAGACAACCTATACAAAAGAGGATTCTCCATAGAACTGTTAAAATGTCTCGGAACCGAGGAATCCAACCTTGCAACGACAGAGGCACACGAAAGGATCTGTGGAACACACATTGGGGGACGCAGTCTAGCTTCAAAACTTCTATGTGCAGGCTATTTTTGGCCCTCATTCAAAAGCGACTACATGAAAAAAGTACAACACTGTGACAATTGCTAGAAATGTGCACGCACTAACAATTCACACTCCCGCCGAGCTGTGGCATACATCCGAGGTAGGATGGCCTTTTCACAGGTGGGGCTCGACATTGTCGGATCTTTTTCGGTATCCAGAGGTTAGGTAAAATTTTTACTAGCTAATATTGATTACTTTACAAAATGGATAGAGGCACAACTGCTAGCCAAAATAACCTCGGATAAGGTACGATGTTTCATATGAAAACTAATCATATGTAGATATGGGTTGCTGATGAGCGGATAATTTATACGCTTTTTAGCATTGTTTTTAGGTAGTTTTTAGTAAGTTCAAGCTACTTTTAGGGATGTTTTCATTAGTTTTTATGTTAAATTCACATTTCTGGACTTTACTATGAGTTTGTGTGTTTTTCTGTGATTTCAGATAATTTCTGGCTGAAATTGAGGGACTTGAGCAAAACTCTGAAAAAGGCTGACAAAAGGACTGCTGATGTTGTTGGAAACTGACCTCCCTGCACTCGAAATGGATTTTCTGGAGCTACAGAACTCCAATTGACGCGCTCTCAATGGCGTTGGAAAGTATACATCCAGAGCTTTCCAGCAATATATAATAGTCCACACTTTATTTGGAAATTGACGACGTAACTTGGCGTTGAACGCCAAGTACATGCTGCTGTCTGGAGTTAAACGCCAGAAACACGTCACAACCCGGAGTTGAACGCCCAAAACACGCTATAACTCGGCGTTCAACTCCAAGAGAAGCCTCAGCTCGTGGATAGATCAAGCTCAGCCCAAACATACACCAAGTGGGCCCCGGAAGTGGATTTATGCATCAATTACTTACTCATGTAAACCCTAGTAGCTAGTTTATTATAAATAGGACTTTTTACTAGTGTATTAGACATCTCTGGACGCCTATTCCTTAGACCATGGGGGCTGGCCATTCGGCCATGCCTGAACCTTTCACTTATGTATTTTCAACAGTGGAGTTTCTACACACCATAGATTAAGGGTGTGGAGCTCTGTTGTACCTCAAGTTTCAATACAATTACTATTACTTTTTATTCAATTCTCTTTTATTCTTATTCCAAGATATACGTTGCACCTCAACTTGATGAATGTGATGATCCGTGACACTCATCATCATTCTCACCTATGAACGCGCGTGATTGACAACCACTTCCGTTCTACTTTAGACCGGGCGCATATCTCTTAGATTCCCCAACAGAATCTCCGTGGTATAAGCTAGATAGATGGCGGCATTCATGAGGATCTGGAAAGTCTAAACCTTGTCTATGGTATTCCGAGTAGGATTCTGGGATTGAATGACTATGACGAGTTTCAAACTCTTGAGGGCTGGGCGTTAGTGACAGACGCAAAAGAATCAAGGGATTCTATTCCAACCTGATTGACCGACAGATGATTAGCCGTGCTGTGACAGAGCATATGACCATTTTCACTGAGAGGATGGGATGTAGCCATTGACAACGGTGATGCCCTACATACAGCTTGCCATGGAAAGGAGTAAGAAGGATTGGATGAATGTAATAAGAAAGTATAAATTCGAGAGGAGCACAGCATCTCCATACGCTTATCTAAAATTCCCACCATTAATTTACATAAGTATTTCTATCTTAGTTTATTTATCTTTATTTTCTATTTATTCCATTAATCAAATTTAAACCAATAATCCAATTATACTTGAATCCGCCTGACTGAGATTTACAAGGTGACCATAGCTTGCTTCATACCAACAATCTCTGTGGGATCGACCCTTACTCACGTAAGGTTTATTACTTGGACGACGCAGTACACTTACTGGTTAGTTGAACGGAGTTGTGGAAAGAAAGTGCTGAGTTAGTTTTTTGGCACATGCCAAAGAGCCATTATTGTTGATCACAATTTCGTCCACCAAGTTTTTGGCGCCGTTGCCGGGGATTGTTCGAGTATGGACAACTGACGGTTCATCTTGTTGCTATATTAGGTAATTCTCTTTTCAAAAACTTTTTTAAAAAAAAAATTTTTTCTTTTCTTTTTCTTTTTTTTTTCAAAAATATTTTCGAAAATAATAATAAAAATACAAAAAAAATTAGAAAATCATAAAAATCAAAAATATTTTGCGTTTCTTGTTTGAGTCTTGAGTCAATTTTTAAGTTTGGTGTCAATTGCATGCTTTAAAAATTTTTCTTGCATTTTTCGAAAATTCCATGCATTCATAGTGTTCTTCATGATCTTCAAGTTGTTCTTGATAAGTCTTCTTGTTTGATCTTGATGATTTCTTGTTTTGTGTTGTTTGTTGTTTTTCATATGCATTTTTCGTTTGTTAGAGTCCATGCATTAAAGATTTCTAAGTTTGGTGTCTTGCATATTTTCTTTGCATCAAAAATTTTTCAAAATTATGTTCTTGATGTTCATCATGATCTTCAAAGTGTTCTTGGTGTTCATCTTGACATTCATAGTGTTCTTGCATGCATTATGTGTTTTGATCCAAAATTTTCATGTTTTGGGTCATTTTTATGTTTTTCTCTCTCATCATTAAAAAAAATTTTAAAAATAAAAAATATCTTTTCCTTATTTTTCTCATAATTTTCGAAAATTTGAGTTGACTTAGTCAAAAATTTTCAAAATTAGTTGTTTCTTACAAGTCAAGTCAAATTTTCAATTTTAAAAATCTTATCTTTTTAAAATCTTTTTCAAAAATTATATCTTTTTCATTTTTTTCCTATTTTTCGAAAATTTCAAAAATATTTTTCAAAATTATTTTCAAAATCTTTTTCTTATCTTTATATCATATTTTCAAAATTACACTAACAATTAATGTGATTGATTCAAAAATTTGAAGTTTGTTACTTTCTTGTTAAGAAAGGTTCAATCTTTAAGTTCTAGAATCTTATCTTGAAGTTTCTTGTTAGTGAAGTAAGTAATTTTAAATTTTAAAAATTAAATCTTTTTATCTTTTATCTTATCTTTTTCAAAAATTTTATCTTTTTCAAAATATCTTATCTAACCTCTTATCTTCTTATCTTTTAAAATTTGATTTTAAAATCTTTTTCAACTAACTAATTAACTTTTTGTTTGTTTCTTATCTTTTTCAAAACCACCTAACTACTCTTTCCTCTCTAATTTTCGAAAATATCTCACCCCTTTTTCAAAAATTCTTTTTAATTAACTAATTGTTTCATGTTTTAATTTTAATTACATCTTATCTTTAATTTTCAAAAATTACTAACCCCTTTTTCAAAATTATTTTTCGAAATTCCCCTCTCTTTTCTTATTCTATTTAATTATTTATTTACTAACACTTCTCTTCACCTCCCCTATCCTTACTCTTTATACAGACTATTCATTCTTCTTCATTCTTCTCCCCTCTCTTTTTCTACTAACACAAAGGAATCTCTATACCGTGACATAGAGGATTCCTCTTTCTTTTCTTGTTTTCTTCTCTTTCATATGAGCAGGAACAAGGATAAAGGCACTCTTGTTGAAATTGATCCAAAACCTGAAAGGACTCTGAAAAGGAAATTAAGAGAAGCTAAGTTACAACAATCTAAAGGTGACCTTTCAGAAACATTAGAACAAGAGAAAGAGATGGCAGCCGAAAATAATAATAATGCAAGGAGAATGCTTGGTGACTTCACAAAGCCAACGTCCAAATTTGATGGAAGAAGCATCTCCATTCCTGCCATTGGAGCCAACAACTTTGAGCTGAAACCTCAGCTAGTTGCCTTAATGCAACAAAACTGCAAATTTTATGGACTTCCATCTGAAGATTCTTATCAATTTTTAACTGAGTTCTTGCAGATCTGTGAGACTGTAAAGACGAATGGAGTTGATCCTGAAGTCTACAGACTCATGCTTTTCCTTTTTGCTGTAAGAGACAGAGCTAGAATATGGTTGGATTCACAACCTAAGGATAGCCTGGACTCCTGGGATAAGCTGGTCACAGCCTTCTTGGATAAATTCTTTCCTCCTCAAAAGCTGAGCAAGCTGAGAGTGGATGTTCAAACCTTCAAATAAAAAGATGGTGAATCCCTCTATAAAGCTTGGGAAAGATACAAGCAGCTGACCAAAAGATGTCCATCTGACATGTTTTCAGAATGGACCATATTAGATATATTCTATTATGGTCTATCTGAATTTTCGAAAATGTCATTGGACCATTCTGCAGGTGGATCTATTCACCTAAAGAAAACGCCTGAAGAGGCTCAAGAACTCATTGACATGGTTGCAAACAACCAATTCATGTACACTTCTGAGAGGAATTTCGTGAATAATGGGATACCTCAGAAGAAAATAGTTCTTGAAATTGATGCTCTGAATGCCATATTGGCTGAGAACAAAGTGTTGACTCAACAGGTCAACATGATCTCTCAAAATCTGAATGGATGGCAACATGCATCCAACAGTACTAAAGAGGTAGCTTCTGAAGAAGCTTATGATCCTGAGAACCCTGCCATGGCAGAGGTTAATTACATGGGTGAACCTTATGGAAACACCTATAACTCATCATGGAGAAATCATCCAAATTTCTCATGGAAGGATCAACAAAAGCCTCAACAAGGCTTTAACAATGGTGGACGCAATAGGCTGAGCAATAGCAAGCCTTTTCCATCATCTTCTCAGCAACAGACAGAGAATTCTGAACAAAGAACTTCTAATTTAGCCAATATAGTCTCTGATCTGTCAAAGGCCACTTTCAGTTTCATGAGTGAAACAAGATCCTCCATCAGAAATCTGGAGGCACAAGTGGGCCAGCTGAGTAAGAAAATCATTGAAACTCCTCCTAGTATTCTCCCAAGCAATACAGAAGAGAATCCAAAAGGAGAGTGCAAGGCCATTGATATAATCAACATGGCCGAATGCACAAGGGAGGAGGAGGAGGACAAAAATCCTAGTGAGGAAGACCTCCTGGGACGTCTCTCAAGCAAGAAGGAGTTCCCTATTAAGGATCCAAAGGAATCTAAGGCTCAAATAGATACCATAGAGATTCCATTAAATCTCCTTTTGCCATTCATGAGCTCTGAAAACTATTCTTCCTCTGATGAGGATGAAGATGTGACTGGAGAGCAAGTTGCTCAATATTTAGGAGCTATCATGAAGCTGAATGCCAAGTTGTTTGGTGATGAGACTTGGGAGAGTGAACCTCCCTTGCTCATTAATGAACTAGATACCTGGATTCAGCAAACTCTACCTTAAAAGAGACAAGATCCTGGCAAGTTCTTAATACCTTGTACCATAGGCACCATGACCTTTGCAAAAGCTCTGTGTGACCTGGGGTCAGGGATAAATCTTATGCCACTCTCTGTAATGGAGAAGCTGGGGATCATTGAGGTACAACCTGCCTTGTTCTCATTACAATTGGCAGACAAGTCATTGAGACAAGCTTATGGAATAGTAGAGGACGTGTTAGTAAAGGTTGAAGGCCTTTACATCCCTGCTGATTTCATAATCTTAGACACTAGGAAGGAAGAGGATGAGTGCATCATCCTTGGAAGACCTTTCCTAGCTACAGCAGGAGCTGTGATAGATGTCAACAGAGGTGAATTAGTCCTTCAATTGAATGGGGACTACCTTGTGTTTAAGGCACATGGCCATCCCTCTATGACAAAAGAGAGTAAGCATGAAGAGCTTCTCTCAGTTCAGAGTCAAGAAGAGCCCCCACAGTCAAACTCTAAGTTTGGTGTTGGGAGGCCACAATCAAACTCTAAGTTTGATGTTAAGACTCCATATCCAAACTCTAAGTTTGGTGTTGGGACTATACAACATTAACCTGATCACCTTTGTGGCTCCATGAGAGCCACTGTCAAGCTATTGACATTAAAGAAGCGCTTCTTGGGAGGCAACCCAATTTTATTTATCTAATTTTTATTTTATTTTATTTTATTGTTATTCTGTGTTTTATTAGGTACATGATCATGTGGAGTCACGAAAAAAATATAAAAATTAAAAACAGAATCAAAAATAGCAGAAGAAAAATCACACCCTAGAGGAAGCACAGGCTGGCGTTCAACGCCAGTAAGGAGCATCTGTCTGGCGTTCAACGCCAGAACAGAGCATGAAACTGGCGCTGAACGCCAGAAACAAGCAACATTCTGGCGCTGAATGCCAGGAATGTGCCTAGAGGAAAAGCTGGCGCTGAACGCCAGTAACAAGCATGAAACTAGCGTTCAACGCCAGAAACATGCTTTACATGGGCGTTGAACGCCCAGAACATGCACCACTCGGCGTTTAAATGCCAGAATGGTGTGCAAAGGCATTTTACATGCCTATTTGGTGCAGGGATGGAATTCCTTGACACCTCTGGATCTGTGGACCCCACAGGATCACCTCAGGATCTGTGGACCCCACAGGATCCCCACCTAACATATTTCCACCTTACCTTCTAATCCTATTTTACTCTTCCCCATGTCACACTTCCCAAAAACCCTTCACCAATCACCTCAATCTCTCTTCCCAATCACCTATTCACCACTCACATCCATCCACTCTTCCCCATAAACCCCACCTACCTTCAAAATTCAAAAACATTTCCCCACAATCCCACCCTAAATGGCCGAACCTACCCTCTCCCCTCTCCCTATATAAACCCCTCCATTCCACTCCATTTTCACACAACACTATCCCCTCTACTATGAATCCATCTCCCATCACTCTCCTCCATTTTCTTCTTCTTCTTCTTCTTCTCTTCTTTCTTCTCTTGCTCGAGGGCGAGCAATATTTTAAGTTTGGTGTGGTAAAAGCATAAGCTTTTTGTTTTTCCATTACCATCAATGGTACCTAAGGCCGGAGAATCCTCTAGAAAAGGAAAAGGGAAGACAAAAGCTTCCACCTCCGAGTCATGGGAGATGGAAAGATTCATCTCCAAAAGCCATCAAGACCACTTCTATGATGTTGTGGCAAAGAAGAAGGTGATCCCTGAGGTCCCTTTCAAGCTCAAGAAAAATGAGTATCCGGAGATCCGACATGAGATCCGAAGAAGAGGTTGGGAAGTCCTAACCAACCCCATGCAACAAGTCAGAATCTTAATGGTTCAAGAGTTCTATGCCAATGCATGGATCACTAGGAACCATGATCAAAGTATGAACCCGAGTCCAAAGAATTATCTCACAATGGTTCGGGAGAAATACTTAGATTTTAGTCCAGAAAATGTGAGGTTGGCATTCCACTTGCCCATGATGCAAGAAGATGAACGCCCCCTACACTAGAAGGGTCAACTTTAATCAAAGGTTGGACCAAGTCCTTACGGACATATGTGTGGAAGGAGCTCAACGGAAGAGAGACTCCAAAGGTAAGCCAGTTCAACTAAGAAGACTGGACCTCAAGCCTGTGGCTAGAGGATGGTTGGAGTTCATTCAACGCTCCATCATTCCCACTAGCAACCGATCCAAAGTTACTGTGGATCGGGCCATCATGATTCATAGCATCATGATTGGAGAGGAAGTAGAAGTTCATGAAGTCATCTCCAATGAATTCTACAAAATAGCCGACAAGCCCTCCACCATGGCAAGGCTAGCTTTTCCTCACCTTATTTGCCATCTATGTTACTCAGCTGGAGTTATCATAGAAGGAGACATCTCCATTGAAGAGGATAAGCCCATCACCAAGAAGAGGATGGAGCAAGCAAGAGAGACCCTTCACGAATCTCAAGAGATGCATGAGGAAGCTCATAATCAAGAAATCCCTGAGATGCCTCAAGGGATACACTTTCCTCCCAACAACTATTGGGAACAACTCAACACTTTCTTAGAGGATTTGAGCCACAATGTTGAACAATTAAGGGTGGAACATCATGAGCACTCCATCATTCTCCATGAAATAAGAGAAGATCAAAGAGCAATGAGGGAGGAGCAACAAAGGCAAGGAAGGGACATAGAAGAACTTAAGGACATTGTTGGACCTTCAAGAAGAAGACGCCACTAAGGTGGATTCATTCCTTGTTCTTATTTCTTTCTGTTTTTCGGTTTCTATGTTATGTTTATCTATATTTTGTGTCTCTACTTCATGATCATTAGTATGTAGTAACCATGTCTTAAAGTTATGAATAATTCCATTAATCCTTCACCTCTCTTAAATGAAAAATGTTTTAATTCAAAAGAACAAGAAGTACGTGAATTTTGAATTTATCCTTGAATTTAGTTTAATTATATTGATGTGGTGACAATACTTTTTGTTTTCTGAATGAATGCTTAAACAGTGCATATTTTTGATCTTGTTGTTTATGAATGATAAAATTGTTGGCTCTTGAAAGAATGATGAACAAAGAGAAATGTTATTGACAATCTGAAAAATTATAAAATTGATTCTTGAAGCAAGAAAAAGCAGTGAAAAAGCAAAGACTTGCGGAAAAAAAAAACTGGCGAAAAAAAATAAAAAAATAGAAAGAAAAAGAAAAAGCAAGCAGAAAAAGCCAATAGCTCTTAAAACCAAAAGGCAAGGGTAAAAAGGATCCAAGGCTTTGAGTATCAATGGATAGGAGGGCCCAAGGAAATAAAATACAGGCCTAAGCGGCTAAATCAAGCTGTCCCTAACCATGTGCTTGTGTCATGAAGGTCCAAGTGAAAAGCTTGAGACTGAGTGGTTAAAGTCGTGATCCAAAGCAAAAAGAGTGTGCTTAAGAGCTCTGGACACCTCTAACTGGGGACTCTAGCAAAGCTGGGTCACAATCTTAAAAGGTTCACCCAGTCATGTGTCTGTGGCATTTATGTATCCGGTGGTAATACTGGAAAACAAAATGCTTAGGGCCACGGCCAAGACTCATAAAAGTAGCTGTGTTCAAGAATCAACATACTTAACTAGGAGAATCAATAACACTATCCGAAATTCTAAGTTCCTAGAGAAGCCAATCATTCTAAACTTCAAAGGAAAAAGTGAGATGCCAAAACTGTTCAGAAGCAAAAAGCTACAAGTCCCGCTCATCTAATTAGAATTAATATTCATGGATATTTTGAAATTTATAGTATATTCTCTTCTATTTATCCTAATTGATTTTCAGTTGCTTGGGTACAAGCAACAATTTAAGTTTGGTGTTGTGATGAGCGGATAATTTATACGCTTTTTGGCATTGTTTTTAGGTAGTTTTTAGTAAGTTCAAGCTACTTTTAGGGATGTTTACATTAGTTTTTATGTTAAATTCACATTTCTGGACTTTACTATGAGTTTGTGTGTTTTTCTGTGATTTCAGGTAATTTCTGGCTGAAATTGAGGGACTTGAGCAAAAACTCTGAAAAAGGCTGACAAAAGGACTGCTGATGCTGTTGGAATCTAACCTCCCTGCACTCGAAATGGATTTTCTGGAGCTACAGAACTCCAATTGGCACGCTCTCAATGGCGTTGGAAAGTAGACATCCAGAGCTTTCCAGAAATATATAATAGTCCATACTTTATTCGGAAATTGACGACGTAACTTGGTGTTGAACGCCAAGTACATGCTACTGTCTGGAGTTAAACGCCAGAAACACGTCACAACCCGGAGTTGAACGCTCAAAACACGCTATAACTCGGCGTTCAACTCCAAGAGAAGCCTCAGCTCGTGGATAGATCAAGCTCAGCCCAAACATACACCAAGTGGGCCCCGAAAGTGGATTTATGCATCAATTACTTACTCATGTAAACCCTAGTAGCTAGTTTACTATAAATAGGACTTTTTACTAGTGTATTAGACATCTCTGGACGCCTAGTCCTTAGACCATGGGGGCTGGCCATTCGGCCATGCCTGAACCTTTCACTTATGTATTTTCAATTGTGGAGTTTCTACACACCATAGATTAAGGGTGTGGAGCTCTGCTGTACCTCAAGTTTCAATACAATTACTATTACTTTTTATTCAATTCTCTTTTATTCTTATTCCAAGATATACGTTGCACCTCAACTTGATGAATGTGATGATCCGTGACACTCATCATCATTCTCACCTATGAACGCGCGTGATTGACAACCACTTCCGTTCTACTTTAGACCGGGCGCATATCTCTTAGATTCCCCAACAGAATCTCCGTGGTATAAGCTAGATAGATGGCGGCATTCATGAGGATCCAGAAAGTCTAAACCTTGTCTATGGTATTCCGAGTAGGATTCTGGGATTGAATAACTGTGACGAGCTTCAAACTCCTGAGGGCTGGGCGTTAGTGACAGACGCAAAAGAATCAAGGGATTCTATTCCAACCTGATTGAGAACTGACAGATGATTAGCCGTGCTGTGACAGAGCATAGGACCATTTTCACTGAGAGGATGGGATGTAGCCATTGACAACGGTGATTTCCTACATACAGCTTGTCATGGAAAGGAGTAAGAAGGATTGGATGAATGTAATAAGAAAGTATAAATTCGAGAGGAGCACAGCATCTCCATACGCCTATCTGAAATTCCCACCATTAATTTACATAAGTATTTCTATCTTAGTTTATTTATCTTTATTTTCTATTTATTCCATTAATCAAATTTAAACCAATAATCCAATTATACTTGAATCCACCTGACTGAGATTTACAAGGTGACCATAGCTTGCTTCATACCAACAATCTCTGTGGGATCGACCCTTACTCACGTAAGGTTTATTACTTGGACGACCCAGTACACTTGCTGGTTAGTTGAACGGAGTTGTGGAAAGAAAGTGCTAAGTTAGTTTTTTGGCACATGCCAAAGATCCATTATTGTTGATCACAATTTCGTCCACCAGTTGCCACATGATATTGTCATTGATAATGGTAAACAATTTACTGATAAGAACATAGAATCTTTCCTAACCAATCTCAATATTAAACATCATTTCTCCTCTGTTAAGCACCCACAAACTAATGAGCTCACTGAGATTGTTAACAAAATTATTTTACAGGCACTACGGAAAAAGCTAACAGATGCTAAAGGGTAATGGGCCAAGCGCATCCCATAAATCTTATGGAGCTATAACACTACACCACTTTCAACAACTAAAGAAACACCATTCAAACTAGTCTTTGGAGAAGATTCAATGATCCTAGTAGAAATTTCACAAAAATCGCTAAGAACTGAGCTCTCAATTGATGAGGTTAATGAACAAGCAAAGAGAGCCGAACTAGACACTTTAAATGAGGAACGTAACTCAAAACAATAGGCGATGCAGATTGTCATAAGACAAAAATATAACAATCGGGTGCGACCGATAATACTGCAATAGGGAGACCTCGTTCTACGCAAGATAGAAGATGTCTGAAAACCTGCAGGCCAAGGAAAGCTTGCTGTCACGTGGGAAGGACCGTTCCGAATATCAAAAGTGCACGGACGAGGAGCATATTCTCTACAAACAACAGCAGGGACCGAGCTTCCAAATACATGGAACATATTTTCATTACTTTTTTATTATATGTAAAAGCCGAAGTTGAAAGATACTCTTTTTTCTACCACCGAAGTTTTTTCCCAACAAACAAGGGTTTTTTTTCTCGGGGAGGTTTTAATAAGGCGAATCACTTTGCACCTTCCACATCGGAAGGTTTTGTCAGAACATCCAAATCAATATTCAGTATTTTCTCATAAATCTATCTACCCAGCATCGCAATATTAGCGAATACAAAATATACAAGTCAAACAAAGTACCATTCATCAAATAAACATGCAAGTTTATCAAAACATGAGTGTTCAAACACCACATCAACCATCAAACTATGCAAAATAGCAAAGCTTTTCAAGAAACTACAGTCAATATTACAAAACTAAAGTTACTAAAGTAAATCATCTTTCTGAATAGATTCCACATTATCACCTTTTGCTTTACCACCAGGTTCATCGTCCACAAGCTTTCCATTGACCCCTATCTGGGTAATGTCAAGAGTTTAGACATCAAAATCAGAAGAAAATGAAGTTACCTATTAACAGCTCGGTCAAAACCCGCCACAAACATCTCCAACATCTTGTTCTCAAGTTCATGCACTTTAGAAGTTAATTTTCCTTTTTCATTATCAGCATCTTTAATTTGACCCTGAAGGGCTTGGATATGATAATGTAACTTTGTCATCTCTCCTTCCATATTTTTCATTTAGACGTCACATCAACGATAACTTCATATCGCTCCTTCAGAGACCTCTCCAGATCAAACACCTTACTGGCTTCTTTCTTTTCCTCAACTCCAAGTAGCTTAGTAGTTCGCCCCATGCAAAGTATCCTAGCTTTAATAATCTGAAACATAGCCAATGACTTTGTTTACAACACATTACTAACAAAATTAACTTGTTTAAAGCTCTTTCTTAGCTGCATATACTATCCAACTACCTCTTTTCCAACATCTTTCAACATTCTAATGTCGGCTGGGTGTTACGCAACATTGTCAGCTAAGTCAGGGAATGGAAACCGTTCGCTCCAAATGGACCGAGCACTCACACCTCTGAAAAAACCATGAAGTCGCAACTACTTCCCCAACTCATTATCCACCCCGAAATCCAAATCAGTAATAGAAAAAACCTCAAGCGACTTTTCTGATTATGGCTTCTTCCTTTTTTGTAGACAAGCACTTGATTGCACAGCGTCAACTTTCACATCCTTCCCAACACCCACAGTAGAAATTTTTTTGTCATTTTTTTTCTTTTGGTCTAGAAATAATCTCATCCGTGCCGATGATAAGCTCGGAACTTTACTACCTACAACAACCAAAACAATGTAAGTCTGACGCAAAATGAAACTCCCACCCTATACTCACAGACTACCTATATACATTTTCAAAGCCTCTTTATCATTCTCAACTTTCAACATATCAAGAATAGATAATAATTTCCCCAATGAAAAGCATTCTATCAGGAACTCCTGAACCAAACTCTCCTCCTTCTCCACATCCTTAGAGAATCTAAAATTTGCATCGGCTAGGGGGAACCTTTCAGCTAATTCATCATCTAAAAAAAGGGATACTCAGTTTTTGACGATCGCACTTTTATTTCTTTAAAACTCTTAAAAGAAGATTTATGTAGAACAAAAAGTGATCGTCCAGGGTAACTACTAAGATTCACTCAGAGACTCCTACGTATTCCTTTTGACTGAAACAAAGAGAAAAAGACGTTCAGAGAGGGATGAGTCTCCAAGAACCCCATCAGGCATTCATAGGCACGAAGGAAAGACCACGAATTGGGGTAAAGTTATGACAGAGCACAATTTAATTGTGTTAGCAGCTTACATTCAAAGTCAATAAAAGGAAACTTCACGTTCAATTCAGATAAATGCAAACATAAAAATAAAAATAAGCCCAATCACCCCTCTTCTCACATACTCTCTCCTCACCACCACAAGGAAGGAACTCTACGACCACTGGCATATCAACCCTAACATAGTTACAGGTTACAAGTTCAGAAATATTTTCAAGGTTATGGTATAACAAAGCGCGACATTTGACATCCGCATGCACCCAGGCATAGAGGTCATCCTTCACTTCTACTACTTTGTCCTTTTTATCTCTAGACATAGCGAGAAAGGAAGAGGGAAAAGATCAAAACAGAGAACAAAGAAAAGAAACTAACCTTTCGTAGTCATGTTTTCTTCACTTGGTTAAAATATTTTAATGATTTACCCAAATAAAAAAAGTTAATAAGCTTGTTATCACATGATCTGCGCCATCCACCATTAGTAACCGTTAGATGAGAAAAATTGTTCACCTACCAGCAAAAGTGAATGGTCTTGATTCACTCCGGATAACCGCAAGGCCATCATTATTACATTAAGTGCATTAAAGGTAGCACAAACCTTTGACATTCCCTAAACAAATTCGAAACCAAAGCTTGCCATAATGATCGTCTGTTGAGTTTGGGGGATATTAAGCACGAGCTTACAAGATTCTGAGATATAAGCATTGTAATAAAGCTCAACTTGCTCAGACAAAAACAAGTCAAGAATTCGGGGTTGTGATCCGTACCCGAATAACTCAAACTCACGACAACATATCTTGGAATCAATTTTCAAATATTTAAAATCTCACCTAATAAAATAACCGTTTCTAGAACCTCTATAGCGCTCATGCATATCTCGTCCACTGCGCACGAAGGTCGGTCATCACTAAGCTGATTGCACAAATCTTGGCCATGGCATAAGCAAGGTTGGTTATTGCCATGCAATGATAAATAGACGGCAATCATAGCCATAGAGGCAGATCGAATAACACCACTTTCAAGAGATAGCTTTATAAAATATTTTTCTATATTAAATAACTGACTTGAGCGTCAGAATCCTTTTTTTAAGTCTGGTGCACAGGTCAACTCCAAGAAGCTTGTAACTGATACCAGTATCTTGAAGTTGAAGGCCTTCGTAGCGCTGCCGAGCTATACTGCGGAGAAAGGTTCCAAACAGGAACAACTTCATTTTTCAAATGGTCATTAATTAGTGATTATTTAAATTTTATTTTTTAAAAATATAAAATTAATAATTATTAATTGCAGTTGTTTAAAGTTGGCTAGTTAGGAGTTGTTTACTTATAATTTTCTTCTTTTAAATGTAGAACTTAATTGATGAGATCAAGTAGTTCCTTCGCTGTTCAATAATTACTTTGTATAATCACAAGCCCAAGTTTCATTAATTAAATTATTTTTTGGTTATATAATAATAGTTTTTGTACAAGGATTTTTTTATTTAAATAAATAAATATATAAATTACGAAAATTTATAAAATATAAAATAATTACTTAAATGTGTAACCTTACACATTTCGGATGTTGAGTGGTAAGATAAAAAATGTGCATATCTGGACGTCTGAGAAACCATTCTGTGACCAAGCGATATCGTGACATATCTTAGGTGCACCCGTGATATGTTTTATATAGAAGATCGGGTAATGAGCACTCAAGATACATTTAAATTCAAAAGGGAGTCTCAGTACTCGAGATACGTGCAACATGCATAATTTGGGCTTCAGCATCCGAGATATGCTCGGATGTATATATAAGGTCACAACAACCGAGATTTGTATTGATTTGAATAATTTTTAAAAATTTTGTGATTTTCTAACTGCTTAAGTTCGAGTTTCTTTAAGTACATATAGCCTTCAGAGGATATGCTTGCGATGGAGATATCAACTAACTAAATGCTACTTGGCACGTAACTGGAGCTTTAGATTTTAAGGTTAGTAGTTCGTTCTTATTTTATTTTCAGTGAATAATTAGTTTAGATATTTAGGCTTTAGAAACTTAGTTAATGTGGTAGGTATTTTGAGTAGACTAAGTTAGAAGTTCCATATTAATTTAGTCAGGTATAGTATATTTTTATATTTTGTATAATTGATGTAACTAATTGTAACTTAAATAAATTAAATAGGTAACCATAAATTAATACGTTAATAAAATTAAATAAATACATTATTTAAATAAAATATTTGTGTACTCAAATTTTGTATTTAAACTTACTATTGGATTGAAGTCATGTCCAATATGACAATCATGCTAGAATAGTGCAATATAAATGATTTATTTTTCTACATATTGCTTGATAGTCCTTTCTTTAATTAGTATTATGAATATTAGCAATACAAATTATATTCATACTATATACAATATTTTATTACCGATGTTTATCTACTTGGTTTAGAATTTTTAGTAACGGTTTAGACGAGACTAATATGCGAGAGTAAATGTTATGCCTATTGCAGAGACCACGGTTACTGTTGCTACGCTGTGTGAGCTTGGGTCTCCCCTCCACTGGACATCCTATTGCCTTATATTAGGGAGGCGAAATTTGGGCATGCAGTAGAATTAAGAGATTTCATGTTTGACAATTTCTTGATCTCTGTATTTGTCAAACGGTGGAGGCTTAAGACCTAGCCCTTCCACCTTCCATGGAGTGACGTTAGCATTACGCTGCAGGATATTACCTACCACATTGGTCTGCGCACTAATAGAAAGCCGAGTGGGGGTTGTACCAGAGACTTCCAACAATACCATAGACACTCCACGTCAGAGTGGATTGAGGATTTACTTGATGCTAGGCCGCCACCACAGTCAGAGGGAGAGAAGCAGGCTTTCGGAATGAGGATGACCTGGTTGAGAGATAGGGTTTCACATATTCCAACTGGGGCAACTCCAGATACACTCCGTAAGCACGCCAGGTGCTGCTTGATGATGCTTATCGGGGGGTTTCTTTTCACGGACAAGTTTGCTATACTTGTTCCTTTAAGGTGGCTGTCGTTGCTGGAGGATTTTCACCATGCAGCCAGTTATCATAGGGGTCTACACTGCTCGCACATACGTATCACTCACTATACTCCACCGAACCTACGCACCTACCTACAAATTACTCGTGGATGTCAATGTTTAGTACAACACATAATTAATGTAATTAGACTTTAATTCATAAAAAATAAATCGTAAAATATGCCAGTAGTTCAAAGTTCTGGCGTAGTGCCACACGAAGACTCCATGGACAACCGTTGGTGAATTGCTTGCAACGACAGTGGTATTTAAGCCTATCCGACTCCAAAACTCTATACTCTGTATTTCTTCAAATACTGTAGTTCTTCACCGCCATTAGAATGCATCACGGTTACTAAACCTATGGCCAACTCGAAATTTTACCCCACCATTCGTATTGTAATCATCCCCTTCACCAGCATTAAAAGGATCGTCCGAATGCATTGCGTCCAAATTCAAAGTGTGATAATAACTAGGAACTTCTAACAATCGATGAATGGGAAAAGGGGGAGGCAGGAGAAACCGAGCACCACCACCGGTGGGAGTCTCCGACACATACTCATCAGAGGAAGAAGTATCGCTAGACAACCTGGACCTGGTAACATAAATTGAATCGCCCTCACTGTCGTCCTCGTTGGGACTATCACGAGGCTGGGCGTAGTGGATCGGTGTTGCATCCAGCGGGACAACTTCAGGACTCGAAAGGGACGGACCACCACCAACAACCACGTCATGCACCGCAGCATACCACTCTATCACATGTTGTCGCATTAGCCGTGTATGTACGTCGAACATTACCCTCACATGTTGATCCCCGTTAATCCAAAAATAACCTGTTGGTAAATCCACCGCTCGGAAGCGCGTGCAGAAATCTATATGCAACCCGCCCAACCTCCTTGGTACCTATTCCTCCCATATTGCTCAGTATAACCATCTTTAGCGCATGTAGGGTACCAACTCGGTTAGTGCGCAACATCAAGTTGAGTCAGACTCGAAAATCACTCATTCATGACTGTGTTTTACTATCCCATTGGGATAAACTACAACAAAAAAGAACTGATTATTCTCCATGAGAATAAAACGGAATGAATAAAAAGAAAAGATTGATTTGTGAATTGTGAGATGGTTGAGGGATGGGCTCTATAAATAGAGTTATTCTCCAAGATATCGTTAGGTGCAGAGACACCTAAACCATAATATACATATCTCGGGAGCTGAGAGCCAAATTAGCCGTTTGGCCATATCTAGAAAGTTGAGGCCCAAATTAAACATGTTGCACTTATCTCGGGTACTGAGAACCACTTCTGAATTTAAACGTATTTCGGGTGCTCAGTACCCGACCTTCCATGTAAAACATATCCTGGGTGCATCTAGGATATGTCACGGCGTCATCCGGTCACAGAACGTTTCAGACACCAAGATATGCACATTTTTTATTTTACCCCTCAACATTCAAGATGTGTAAGGTTACGCATTTAAGTAATTAGTTCATATTTTATGTATTACCGTAATTTATATATTTATTTAATTTAAATAAAAAAATTCCAGAAATTTCCTTTTGCATTGTCTATTTCATGAAAATTAACTTGACTATGTTAAATATAGATTATTGTTCAAGATCAATTGGTGCACACTCTGTTGTGCATCATCATCATCACAAGTCTAAGTTTGATTAGATACAAATTGGTGCACACTCTGTTGTGCATCATCATCATCACAAGTCTAAGTTTGATTAGATACAGATAGTATGGTTTATAATTATATTCATTTGGGCTGTGTTTGGACATGTTGAGATATATCTACTATTTGTTTATTATGACAAATTTTAACTACGTACGAAATATATGTATTTAGTGGAAAGTTAGAAAATGAATAGCATGAGGCGTAAAGTTTTATTACAATTTTATCCTTTCAAAAGTTTTAAAATTTCTCTATCCTCACCAGCCACATCTTGATCACCAATTTCTTCCTTATTAGAGGTAAAATTAAATTTTAATGAGAAATATATTTATGTGCCTTAACAATTAAACACGCTACATATATTTATGTACATTTATCTCTTTATATATCATGTTATTGTTCTGAGACGATGATAAAACAGTGAAACACCGCTGTGTACGGAAATACAAAATTGTTTTTTCTTAAATGAATGATACAAATATGGATTGGCTCAAAACGGCAACTCATAATCAAACTACATCGTTATGGACTACTATGTACAATGATTGGATCTTCTCACAACAGTGACGGTACTGAACGCACAAGTCGACCACATTTTTAATCGTTACACCTGCCTGAACTTTATAGTGTATTTGGATGACAACTGAATTAGATTCCTTGTTCAGTTGCATCTTCTGAGGTACGTGATCGATTTCATTGCGCGGAGATCTTCCTTTGCAACTCTAGATTTGACATCCTCTCAGCCTCCAGTGCTCGTTCAAGCTTTTCATTAAATCATTAGGTTAAAAAGTATTCAGCAGAAACCATATTAAGAAGGAAAAACACCAGCATGTACTATCTTCACATTGGATTGCTGTTTCATACCATCATCATGGGAGAGCCACCAGTTTGATATCACCATTATTTTGACAAACTAGTGGCTAAAGAATATTAACTTATGGTATGCTAATGTTGAATTCTATTATTGATATGGGCTTTCTTAGTGTTTAAAAATAATTTGGAGGTTACTTCATTAGCAAATTGATTTATTAGGAACTAATTTATCAACACATTAATCAACGGAGTAACTTCTGAAAAGAAAATATAATATATCTTGGGGGCACTGGTGTAACTGGTGGTTTCACCCATATCATTTGTGATATCATATAATGAGTATACAATTACAAATACGATTTACCTTGGCAGCTCGAGTGCTCCATTCTGCTAAAATAGCCCGGAGTCTTTCATTCTCTTCTACATACTGTGTATGTTTATTGAGAATCAGTTAGCACCTTATGGTATCATTGACATGGTAATGTTTTTAAGGAAAAACTTCCAAGTTACCTGATTGTTAGTTGTACGAACATGTTGGATCTCTGACTCCCTCTCAGCAAGCACGGCCCGCGCAAGCCTTAACTCAGATTGCACTTGGTTCATCTGTGTAAAATAAAAACTCCCAGTAAGGTACCATTTGTCTTGAAAAGATGAAAGAGAATGGTATCTAATACATATTGTGACTAAAGTTTAGTCCTTAATCACTAATTCATCACTTCATTGTGTAAAACGCAATAGGTATTAGCAAATCAATTTCGTTGAAAATCAACGCAGAAAGTAAACTGTTCTTAGAAAATTTTGTAGCCAGATTTTAAATGCTAAATATTCAAATAATTCTCTTTTTGAGCCTATGGGATCTCACAATGAATTCTCATAGCAAGTTCTCCATCAAATTTAAAACAGCTTGACCTTAATAGGTATGCTTCACTTAAAACAGCTATTAGTTCACATAGGAGTTGTGCTGCTGCAAAGGTGGTTATGCTTAAAAGGAGGTTTGCTTGAAGATTGCTCTGACTTGGTTTGGCCCATGGCTGGAGATCTTGGTGTCCTAGTTCTACACGAAGTGGAACATATTAATTTCTATATGGTGTATTAGGATGGTTGAGTGTAGAATGTTTGGTTTTTGTAACTCGTTTTGTGGTGGTTTGGCTGTAGTAACTTCTTTTGTTGCTCTTTTTGAACCTTTCCCTCCTTACCCTTTTGAGCGTTGGTAAGTTTAAATATAGAAACAATGTATGCTTAATCTTGTTAGAACTCATCAATAGAGTCAACTTAAATATAGAAACAATGTATGCTTAATCTTGTTAGAACTCATCAATAGAGTCAACGGCATCACTGAAGGTTCATTTGAAAACTTATCCAAAATTTATATTCACATTTAAAATTGACAGGCAATAGCCGACCCCACTTAGTGGGATAAGGCTTTGTTGTTGTTGTTTGTATTTAAAATTGACAGGCAATAGTTACCTCTGCAGAAAGTGTCCGCAATTCCTGGTCACGAGCTGCTAATAGATGGGCAAGATCAACCTGCAACACAAGCAATTGTTTCCCAGGAAATAATTTATGAGAAGAAAAAAGGTGTGAATGAAGATGGAGCCACCAAATATATACATGACACAATGATTTTAGGACAGTTTTCAACTTTGTCATTGCTCAATTCTTTAATAATAACACAATAAGTAGGGCTCCTAAAATAATGAGTTGTGCTTAACCTGAAAATGTTGGCACATCTGTTCAGCTTGAACTTTCATATTTTATACTTAAGTTGGGTAGACCATATTTTAATTATGTAAAACAACAGCTGTCTGGTTACATTTTAATTGGATCCTAGATCAACGTCTGTCAAACCTAACATCATTCCCTGAACATAATGTATAAATTGGCACAATGGATCTTAGCAGCCTGTGAGCTGAACTCACTTAAAGAAAACAAGCTACTTTTTTTTTTCAAGCCAAGCCTGATAAATATATGTTAAGTAAGCAAAGTTTTAGAACAGGCCTGGTTTAGCTAAACTCGGCTCATTGCATCCGTATGCAAACTAAACTCAACTCATTCATGTTCATAATTACCTGTGGTGTGCTTCGATCATCAGTTCGCTCATATTTCTTTAAGGACTCTTGCAACCGAAGAACCTAAAAGGGAAAATGTTGGTGGACAATACATGTTCTCGTTAGTGGAATTTAAAGACTATCCCTAAATGATAAAGAAGTGCCTTAAATCAACATAAAATAGATGTTTCAGATTGCATATACCTCCTCACTCAAGAAATGTAGATTCTCACGCTGATATTGTAGCAAAGCCATTTGCTGATCAGAGAGTCTACCATCATGGTACCTATTACATCAAAGATGTACTAATTTTAGTGTCTAAACTTCGCAGATGTGATTTGCATCTGCATCCTTTGCATTATCAATGGAATGCATAGAGGGTAGATCACTATGCACGGAGAAAAACTATATTTTGCTGATTGTGGTTTGAAAGTTCAACATGTATATTGAATAACAGAAATAAATTAATTAAGAAACTAGATTACAAAATGTTTGCCTTAGACCCTCCAAAGAACTTGATGGTTGAAGTGGTGAGTATAAGGACTTGAGAACATCAGGATGGGAGTTCAATGAATTATACTGATGGATGTAACCTGTTTGCAGCAAAAAACACAAAGGAAAGGATCAGGTGAAAATATTCCTATACAACAATCGAAACTGCAAAGTGAGTTGAATTTAACTAAAGCGTATTAATATAATATCTTTTCTAACTAATAATACAGATTTGTAGAGCGCAATAGATCATTTCCCATCCTTTTTCAGTTTTTAACCAAAATGGGACTGTAGGGGACTTCATACATTCCAAAGCATAAGATATCCCTAGATATTTTGTTCTTAAAAAAGAAAAAGAAAATGAAGAAAAAAGAAGAAAAATGCTTGCATTGCATAGATTAATTTTGTATAATTTCATTCACCTCAGGCACATTTTTATAGTATTATCATCCAACAAGGAGCTGTTGCAAAAGCACCCAAAGGCTCCAGACATCCCTTTAATTTTTCCAAAATTTGCCAATTTTTATTTTGTTATTGTCTCCTTGCAAGAAACAAATTAGTACTTGCTCCCCTAGGATGGAATTTTGTTGCTCAACTCATCCCCTCAGCTTCACAATTCCCCCAAACTCCCACTTTACTAAATAAATAAATAAATAAACTCTCTCTACACCAGAAAAAGGGAAAAAGAACAAAGGAAAATTAAGGTAAAAACAAAAACACTTACCAATGTAAAGACTCATGAAACATCCAGCACATACTGCTTCAGCCACCATAATGATCCTGTAGAATTTTGAAGCAATCAAAGAAAGACATATAGGGGAACAGCTTATTTTCAGTCATGGCTTAGAGAACATAGCACAAAGGGAATAAGAATATAAGATGTGCCAGACATGGAACACGGACTTGGTTATAACAAATTTAGACATACATGATAATAAAGAAACGGTGGAGATTATACGGATAGTAAAACAAAATTTTTCAAAGAAATTATAATATTTGCTTTAGGTCATTAGGTTAAAAAATCTTCTAGCAACCCATAATAACGTAAAGCTTGGTTATAAGAAGCTTAATAATGATTTTGGTAGGTACTTCAAATGAATGCAGAAAAAGAAGATAATGAGTAACTTAATTACCAAAGCAAAAGTGCAAATAGCTGATCAGTTGATCAGGTTGGCTATACCACTACAATAGTTAGTTTATTTGTATTTCCATTTATAAAAGACATTTGATTTAATCTGGTTTCATCTGGAAGTAATCTGATTACTTGAACTAATCCTAAACGACCTTCAGGTTTAGCTTGGATTTATGGATTCATTGCATCAACTTGATCCAACTGAACAGGGGACGCCAAAAGATTTTTGAAAACCCCACATAATGTCTGCTGTCAACTGTCAACCAACTCTTCCTCCTGCTAAGCATAGCAGCTAGACAATTCTGTAAATTGCTATATGCTAAAATTACCATATACTGATAAGACAATTCTTTATCATCAGCCAAACAAAATAAAAAATTTAGATAAACAAGAAAAGATGCAAAGGGAAAATGCTTCATTTTCTCATCAATCGAAGATCTTTGGCACTTTTACTGATAAGATTCAGGTTAAGGATATAGTCATAGTTGGAGCTAACATAATATTGCTGATATTGGATTTTCAATCTCAATATAATCTTATCCCTGTAAAAGTTCTAAAGTAAATAATCATAACAAGATGATGAGTATACCTCAATATTGCAGGGATTGACAAAAAGCCGGTGTAAGGTTTCCAGACTATAACAAGTAGCATAGCAGCAGTTCCTGAAATTTAAAAAAGTACAGGAATATATGTACATCATAATGGTAAACCTATAAATGAACTATCCTCAAATTTATAAATATATACCCATTCATGTGCATCCACCTAAACAGTTTACGTTTTCTACTTTGAGTTAATTCTTCACACATATATGTCAGTTGACACTTAAGCATGATCTGAAAGTTTAAAAAGGCCTAGAAACCAAAATACATACCATATGCTGTAATTGAAAAGGGTATGCGAATAATGAATTTCAACTTCTGGCTGAAACTATAATAGCCCTGAAAATCATGTCAACCATAAAAACCACATAAGCAGTAAAACACCACTAAACATAACTCAAACCTTCAGAGATCTTGCAAAATTTATTTTGCTAATTCTTTCCTTATCTCAAGCTTTTGATGTTAACTCAGATTCCAGAGTCCTAGAAGTAAAACAGTTCCATTTAAAAAAAAAAAAAAAAAAAACCAAAATATTCCAGTGCATGCTTGCAGACAGTGAAATTAAGAAACTACTGTTATGGTAAAAAAATTTGCCATTGAAGAATTACCTGTAAGCGTATCTTCTGCACTTGATAAACTAGATATTGTTGAAAGATACCTGAAACAGTAAAGTATGGAAAACCCAGTAAAACACTGCATTAAAAGATTGAATACAAATAGCTTAAGTATATCGTACTTAATAAAAATAAATTATGTATGTATCATATATGCTACACTCAATATTGCTAATTTTATACATCAGCACTTATGAACATGATAACAATGTAAACCTCCACAGCATTGTCTGTTTCCAGGATTTACAAAGTTCGACACAGTTATATTGTAAGTTCAAAGTAATTGAATGCATTTAGCATATAAATTATTCATCATTGTATAAATATTTACACACTACCACATTAACAAGAAGATTAACTGGGACTGTGAATTTCAACGAATGTGTTAACAATAACTGTATCCATTGGGAAAAAAGGGAAATACTAATGTTAAAGTAACAATTACGTAGTCTAGTATATTGCTTTATTAACAAGAACAGAAACTACCTATTTCTATTAAAACCAAGTTAGAAAATACAAGCTACACCAAAATGGGAAAAAGAATTTTGAAATTTTGGTGGGAGGGGAATGCATCAGGATTCTGATTTACTAGACTACTACTCTACAACCGTTCACAAAACAGGAAATGTGTAGCACAGGTTCTTCTAATACATTCTAACGTGAGAGAATTGATGATTTAGAAACATTATTAGCAATAAACTTGTCACCTGAAAGCTAGAAAAATGTCAGTACTGACATTGAACTAACTAAAAGCAGGAGCATCGTTAGTCATCAGATATCTATTTGAAGGCCACTTCAAATTTAGCTACATTTTTTCCCCAACAGAAAAACTTCATTTCGAGAATGAAACAAGAGCAATGCACGGAAAAAACCTGTTAACAGCAAAAGAAGAACATCGCAACTACAAAGCACTGGAGAGATCACTTCTTGCTTGGGGCGAAAAATCCACTCAGTTCCTATGGCCAAGGTAGCATAACCTGCCTAAAATGTAAAGAAACAACAAGCCAACTCACTCAGTAATTTGAACAAACATAAGATATGCATAACAACTCAAACAACTTTTTCAATTCAACCAGAACATCAATGCCTGCCAAATCAATCAGCCAACAACGATTAATTAAAACAAAGAACAGATTTGAACTTGCCAGTAACATGCAATAAAAAACACTGCCAAAAACCCTTGCAGGCTTGCGGTGAGCGAATAGGGGAGCTTCATGCAATATATCAAGGAACCTAAGAAACAAAAAAGTAAAAAAAGAATCATTTATCAATGCATAGAAATAACAGCATAACGTGAAATTGAAGATAAAAGGGGTTAAGCTAAGTGAATCTGAACCAAATAAATTAGTTGTTACTGACATAGCGTTTTCCTCAGCCGAGGTGGCAGGGGGAGAAGCGTATCTCTCAGTCGCCATATTCTCTTCCGTTCAAGAATGCGATTGTTGTCGCTATTCATAGAATATAGATTTTCGATTGGATCGCCGTTACTCGCAGTGTTTGATATCACGGTACAGTAAAATTGAGTCAGAATGTCAGATAGTCCGTCAGGCGCATTTTAGTATCCGATAACATAGAATAGCTAACATATACCAATGCTGAACACAATAAACGCCTCACCTTATAATTCGGTTAAAATAACTAAATAAGCATATTTATCACAACGGAATCGCTAATCAATCAAATCCAATGTTCTGAAAACCGGTTCGAACCGGTCGGTCGAACCGGTAGAACCATGAACCGGACGCTAAAGCGATTCGGTCAACAAAGGAAACCGCAGAATTTGATAACCGACATTGAACCGACGAACCGGTCGGTTACCGGTCGGTCGAACCGAACCAGGACCCGGCCGGTTTTTTAACCTAACAGCAAAACGCCGTCGTTTTGCAATGTGGGAAGCCCTAATTCCCTTTTCTCCTTCGTCAGTTTCGTCTTCATGCTTCACTCCAGCCTCAGCGTCCCACACCCACACTCCCACTCCCACAGAACAACACCCACGAGGCCACCAAGCCACGACCCATCACGACCCACCGGCCACCACTGTGAGAGACAGAACGCCTGAAGCCCTAAACGCACTCATCTCCGTCGCGCCTTCAGCAGCGTCGCGACCTCAGCAGCTTCATGGCCTCAGCAGCGTCGCGCCCTCAGCCTCCGTCGCGCCCTCAGCAGCGTCGCGCCCTCAGCAGCGTCAGCACGGTCAGCGCCCTCAGCCACTTCGCCGTCAGCGTCTGCCTCTGAGAGAAAGCAATAGAGAAGCGTCAGCAGCGTTGAAGAACTGAAGTCCTCATTTCCAGGTAATTTTTATTTTTTAATTTAGTTATGATTTATGAACATGATTTTGTGATGAAATCTGATACTCTGTGAACTCTATGAACAAAGAATTTTGATGAAATTCTGAGTCTTTGAAACTGTTATGAACTGATATAGTGATATCAACTCTGTGAACTGACTGAACTCTGATGAAGTCATGAAACTGTGATGAAATATGATTATGAACTGATTTTGTGATGAAATATGAATTGATTTTGTGAATTGATTTTGTGAATTCTGATTTTGTGAAATCTGATTGTGTGAACTCTGATTTTGTGACATGATTTTGTCATTGTGAACTCTGGTTTTGACGTTTTGTATACTCTGATTTTGAGAGATGATTTTGTGAATTGAATTATGAATTTTTTGAACCTGAGATATTGTTTGTATACTCTGATTTTGGAATTTGGATGTTGTTTGTTCAATGTTCATTTGTTGTGAACTTGAGAGTTGAGATTACTGTGAATCAAAAGGGAACACGTGTAGTTGAAATAGTACAAAGAATGAATTCAGTTGTTTAGACAACCATAAAGGTAGATTATTTTTTTATTTTATTTTTTCATTTTGTTGCATTTGACATGACTAATAGCCAATTTAATTAAGCTTGACTCTTGTTGTTTTGGAGTAGATTTTTTCTTAGATGTTTATTAACAAATAATTGAAGCAAGTAGATGAATTTCATGAAAACATTAGACATCCAAATCAATGAATCAGTCCATGATTCCGACTAGCTTTATGTACCTTTTAACTTGTTCAACAAATTCAGGGTTATTGCTTTTTCAAGTGATTGCATGATCTAAGTTTACTGGTGTAGTTGCAGGACCATCAACAGCTCTAGTAACAACAGGTTAGTTTTCACTTCATTATGCCTTCTCTTTTTTTTAATGCTTTTCTTGGTATCATTATTAATTAGCCTGAAAGCAAGTAAATGTGAAAATTTTCTAAAGATGGAGTTTTGATGAATGCAGGATCAGTACTGGGATCATTTTTCCTTATCCTGCTTACCGGTGTGAGTTACTACATCTATGATACTTGCATAATACAAAAATATGATTATATTTTCTTAGATGAGATTGATGCTGATTTAGATCAAGGTGGTGGTGGTGGTAGTACTAGTACATTTTATGCTGCACCACTTGCTTTTTCTGGTCCAAGTAGTGAAAATGAAGGTGATGAAATCAATGACGCAAATCTGCAACAAATTATGGAGGATTTTGATGGTTGATGACAAATTTGGCTCATTTTGATGCTGCTATGTTATGTTTGGTTGTTTGATTGTTGACTTTTGAACTTTGAATTTGTATTTGAATGAGATTATAACATTTGGTTTATGTAGTACTTTTAATTTGAATGATATTTTCAAGTTTAGATTAGACTATAATTATATTTTTATGTGCTTATTTATATTTTATTTATTATTTTATTATAAAACGATTTTTACGGTTCAACCACGGTCGGACCGGTTGAACCTATGAACCAGTGAACCAGTACCTAGAGCGGTTCGATGACCGGTTCGGTTTTCAGAACCTTGATCAAATCATACTACTAGGTTATTGGGTTATTAGTTTAATTGATATGTTACAGGTTGAATCGGTTAATTTGGTTATAATTAAATAATTATATAAAATTTAATTTTTTATAATAATTTTTTATATTAAATTAACTTATTTTAATATTTTAATAATTTATTAATTAATTATATTAATCAAATATATGTTAAAAAAGAGTTAATATTAATAAATATTATATAATTATCAATAACAAAAATATGGTATAATTAATAAAAATATTTTTGTTTATCTTTTTAATTTAGAGATATTTAATAATACTTAATATCTTTTTAATAATTATGTAAAATTAAAAAATAATTAATTTAAATGAGTAAATATAAAATAAAAAAATTAAATTAAATTAAATTAAAAATTATTTATTAGAATAAAAAGACAAAAGGATAAGAAAATTTTAAATTTTGCATGATTAAAAGAGTTAATAAGATAAAGTTATTAATTAAGATATGTCTAATAAGTTATAATATATTTATACAAAGGCATTTATAACATTAAAAAGTATCTTAGCCAAGTAGTTGCAAAGTCCTCTATGCTCCAACACGCACAACTTTGAATCCCAGCAATGTAAATTTTTTGAAATGGTATGGGTTGATCGGTTCAGGCCGATTTTTGAGTTTAACTGATTTGTTTGTTTGTACGGTTTGAATGTTAGTTCGAATCAATTAAGAGTTCGATTTACCAGATTTTTGATCGAACCGACCAATTCGGTCTGAATTTGATAACAATGAAAATAAGCATATTTTATTAGACAAAATTTCTAGTATGGATACACACAAACATCCATACCTATGGATTCTGACGTGTTGTTGGAGGTTTATGTTAAGATAAATATTTGGTTAATGTGAGTTTGGTGATTATAATTTTTGATAAGTGGAATGAAGTTATTTGGTTAATGAGCATTTAGAGCTGCTCTTTTTTATGTTGCGCACCAATTGGACGAAAGAAAAAACCTTATTGTATGAAGACTTTCGAACAAATATTCGTGACTAAAAAACTTGATTTCGAAGGATGTGACAGGTGGTGTGTCAAAGTGACTCAGACAAAGGCTTCAAATATGTCTTCATATATAGGATTTTTTTTAAATAAAATAAAAAAAATTAATTCCTCAAACAAGATCAATAAACTTTAATTTCCAGAATGCGATTTTATTTTTGGCATAAGGACAAGTTCGCCGCACCACCGACGAACTCTATATAAATTATAGAGTTCGATGCACCCCTGGCGAAATCTATAATTTATATAGAGTTTGTCGCACCCACTGACGAACTTTAGGTTGAGTTCGGCAGAGTATATAAACGTGGAGCCATTCTCATTTGTCGCATTCCTTCCAAATTTCTCCTCTAAATTCACTTTGTTCCTCCTTCACTTGTGATAGTCAGATTCTTCTGTACGAGATTTTTTGTCTTTTGACGTCCATAAAGTTCGTTATCCACGATATTTCAGTTTCAGGTCAGTAAATAATATGTTAGTTAGAGTTACTATTTTCAGGTTAGTTAGAGTTATTGTTTACATGTTAATTAAAATTACTGTTTACTGGTTGCATGTTAGTTAGATTAATAGATTTACTATTTACATGTTAGTTAGAGTTACTGTTTACTGTTTACATGTTAGTTAGAGTTACTAACTAAATGCTATTTAGAGTTACTGTGCACTGTTTACATGTTAGTTAGAGTATATAACATGCTAGTTAGGTTTTTTATGTTATTGTTTTCAAGTATAGTTGTTGTTTATTATTTATAACCTGTTAATTAGTATAAGGTATTAGTCAATTCTTTGTTAGTTTAGTCAAAATAGTTAGTTTAAGTTGTGAATTAGAAGGTAATTAGTGTAATTAGTTAGGTTAGGTTAGGTTAGATTAGAAAGAAACATTATTAGTAAAATTTAGAGTTCAGTTAGTTATTGATTAGGGTTGTTTAGGGTGTTAGTTGGGTTAAATTTTAATTAATAAGTTTATAAAGTGATTAAGAATTAATGTAGACAATTAGTAGGTTTAAATATATTTTTTTAAGAATTTAGTTAATGTGAAAGAAACTGAGTTTAGTATATGTTATTTTATTTTACTTGAGTGTGGTTAGATGGAGCAGCAGTTATTGGGCAACGAGGATACGCTTTGTAGATTGGATCAGGCTGAGCACATCGCAGGTAGACTTGATCGAGTGGTACACGTTTATCACTGTTGTTTATTTTATTGTAATTAATAAACGGTGAATTTATTATTTTATGTGTTTATTGTCCCTTTTTTTTATTTTTTGTTTCTGTTTGGTAGGCTTCTCGGATCTTACGCACCAAAGAAAATTTGATGAGACAGTCACTGGAGCAAATTAGGCTATATCTCAGACGAGCCGAATTTGAGTAAGTGGTATATATGGTTGAGTTCGAGCATGACTGGCTATAAGCATCAGCGTTGATAGAGAGGTGGAGGCCCGAGTCCCACACGTTTCATCTACCATGCAGGAAGATGACTATCACCCTACAGGACGTGGCCTATCAGCTGGGACTCAAGATTGACGGTGATCTTATTAGTGAATGCATAGGTGGTTGGGAGCAGCACCATTAGGGATGGTTCATTGAGAACTTCTGCCAGCAGCTACTGGGTGCTGTTCCTGGCCTAGATGACAGACAGTCACAGACCAAGTGAACTGTGAAGCTCACATGGTTCCACAACATGGTATACGGAGAGCTGGAGCCAGACGCCAATGAGGAGCGCCTGTTAAGGTACACGAGAGGATATATCATGTAGTTGATCGGGGATATCCTATTCCCAGATGTATCTGACTCTCGGATGCACATCAAATGGCTCCCCTTCCTAGAGGACCTTGAAATATGTGGCAGGTTATCGTGGGGCTCGGCTGTGCTGGCATGGCTGTACCGCCAGATGTGTCGTGCCACGGAGCATGGTCAGTGGAATTTGGATGGTTGTGTTAGCTTGCTGTTGTCCTGAGCCTATTACCATATCCCGTTGCTATAGCCTGATGGATTTGATACTCGCTGGTTTCTGCTAGTCGAGAGGTATCATCTATTTTTGTAAAAACTCTTCGCTAAATTATTCACTAGTTAATGAAATTGAGCAATAATGTGGCCTCATTCGCGGTATTGTAGGTGGGTTCAATACCGGCCAGACAATGTCAGAGGTGAGCACAGGTATTACAGGCGTACCCTGAACGAGATTGGCATCTAAACGTAAGTGATAAATATTTATAAATTACAAATTTATTTTAATTAATATGAATATTGCATTTGAAATTTGAATGCTTTCATTAATTTTCATTTTGTGAACAGGTTGAGTGGATGCTGTATGCTGACCTACAACTGCATGGTCTAGTTCCAATAGCGATAGCTGAAGTTGAAGCCTCGGCGGCAGTTGGGTCTCTTTTAAGACCCGTCCTCGGAGACTACTTGTCCCTGAGATCACCTGGGTCACATCACTTTGAGGTCGGGACCAGCCACCAGGGACATACACCGGAGGTCGGGCCTAGTCTGCATTTTGACTTGGGGACCCAGTTTTAGCTCCCATTCAACCCATCGGGGCTCAGGCCCCAGACGGACTACGAGCCCATCTTGGATACGTAGGACATGATTGATGTGATGATGTTGGTGTCTGACTGGATGATGAGGTTGATGCAGGGAGGTGATGGTGCGCTGCTGGATGTTATGGTGATGTCGCAGCATACCTAGCCATTTTCGTAGATGCAAACTGCTCTTCCTCAGTCTGCATAACAGCCACGACACATGGATGATCCGTCTAGCGGGTCATCCTCCATTGGAGATTATGCGATTGATAAACCACTATTTCATGATATATCTTGTGCTTAAATTGAATGATTTTATCAACTCTTCACCCACTTATTCATATGAATTTGCATGGTTTTACAATTTCTTCCTTATGATATGACATATGAGAAAACATGTTCCTATGCTTTAAAATTATTCAATTTAATTATCCTTTATTACCATTCGATGTCGTGATTTGTGTGTTAAGTACTTCTAGGTTTTATAGGGCGGGAATGACTTAAAGGATGGAAAAGAAACATACAAAAATGGAAGGAAAGCACAAATTGGAGTTTTTGGAGAAACTGGCAGCGACGCGTCTGCATGGACGACACGAATGCGTGCTTTGCGTAAATTGGCATCGACACGAGCGCATAAATGACGCGAACGCATGACTCGCGAAATACAACTAACGCAGACGCATGACTGACGCGACCGCGTGGAAGAGCAACACTCCAGATAACGCGACCGCGTGACCCACGCGGACGCGTGACATGCGCGATCTGTAGAATTTGCAGAAGTCGGCCCCAGCGACTTCTGGGCCTTTTTTGGTCCAGATCCAAGCCTAGAGAACACAGATTAAAGGGCTATAAATGGAGGAATCCATCCATTCATCAGGATACTAGACACGGGATACATCATACAACATACATTCATACATAGTTTTAGGATTTATATGTAGTTTTTAGAGAGAGAGGCTCTCTCCTCTCTCTTAGGATTAGGATTAGGATTTTTGTTAGGATTTAGGAATATTTTCATCTTCTTTATCTCAGGTTCAATGTTCCTTTTATTTATTTTTCAACTTAATTTATGAACTCCTATGTTACATTTGATATCTTTATTAATTCAATTTGAGGTATTTCAGACTCATGATTGCTTTCTTCTATTTATTATAATTTAGATTTTTTCTTTTTGGCTTTGGTTGATTAATTGGTAACTCTTGAGTCGTCAAACTCATCGTGATTGATAATTGTTATCCTTGCTGATTAATTTAGATTCCTATAACTATAGTCTTTCCTTAGGAGTTGACTAGGACTTTAGGTGTTAAATTGATTTGTCCACTTAACTTACCTTCATAGTTAGAGGTTGACTTAGTGGTAGCAAAAATATAATTCTCATCACCATTGATAAGGATAACTAGGATAGGACTTCCAGTTTTCATACCTTGCCAAGAGTTTTATTAGTTATTAATTTATTAATTCCTGCAATCTCTTTCTCCTGTTCAAAACCCAAAATACTGTTTTCCATAACCAATAATAAATCATACTTCCCTGCAATTCCTTGAGAAGACGACCCGAGGTTTGAATGCTTCGGTTTATAAATTTTATTGGGTTTGTTACTTGTGACAACCAAACGTTTGTAAGAAAGGGATTCTTGTCGGTCTAGAAGCTATACTTACAATGAGAATTTAGTTGTGAAAATGGCGCCGTTGCCGGAGAATTGCAAACGTGTGCCTTATTATTGGTTATTGTAAATATTTTTCAAAAAAAAATTCAGATTTTTATTTTAAAATTTTTATCTTATCTTATCTTATTTCAAAATCAAATTTCAAATTTCAAATCTTTTTCAAAAAATCATATCTTTTTCAAAATCTTATCTTATCCTTTTCTTTCAAAAATCATATCTTTTTCAAAATATTTTCTTTTTGTTACTTTTTGTTTCTAATTTTCTTTAAAGGAAGCCGGAATTATTGAAGAAGAAGGAGTGGTTCAAGACTTAGGGGATGCTGAACCTCCATGGGAAAGTCAAGTTATAGAGCCTCCTTCAAAGACGTTTGAAACTGATGTTGAGGAGGGTGTACAACCTCCAAGGCATCTCATGAATGAAGACTTTGAAAGGGATGGTCAAGAGATGGATTCAATCATTGATGAATTCTTATCTACATTTGTATCCTCTCCCATTGGACTTGACGTGGAGATGAAAGAAGAGGAAGCACAACCTCCCATGCCCTTGGTGAACAATGAAGAAGAGATTGTATTGAAAGATATCCACCAAGAGGAGGAGGTTGATATTGAAGAAGATTGCAAAGAGGTGGAAGTTGTCAAAGAAGAGCACAAGGGAGTGGAGCTTGCAAGATCATTGGAAACACCTCTCCCGAAGCCATTACCGTCCAACACAACATTCAAGTGGGTAAAATTCTTATCCTTGACCTTTACTTTCCCACTTGAATATGGGCTTCTAGAGACGGATGGTCAACTTAAAGCTCTTTGTGGCATTAAGAGCAAGAGGAAGATGGTTAGTGGTTGGAGTTGTCAAGCAAGGTTCAACATGGTTGTATGCTCCAAGTTAAAACGTAAAGTTTGGTGTAGAGCTCAATTGAATGGGTCTAGGAAGTTGTTTGGCTGCTTTGGTGAGAATTCAGATTGTTTGCTACCCGAATGGAATCATAATGATCAACAAGAAGACGGGTACAAAAGCAAGGTTTGGGACCCCGGAATTCATTATGGCAATCAACACTCTTGGGGCCTTGTCACTTGCTATAACTTACTTGAAGGCTTTCTGCGCCTAGTTTGGGATCCCAGAGGATATTGGATTTGCAAACATTGGTAGAGATTCCTGGATGAATTCAAGCACAAGCCACCATAACAGGGAGCTCACCAAATGTCCAACTTAAGGACTTTAACTAAAAGTGCTGGGTGGGAGACAACCCACCATGGTATGATCGTTCTTTTCCCTCTCCGTAGTTTTCTTTTTCAATAACTCTTCTCAGTCCTAGTGTATATAGTTTGCATCTGCATTTGCATCTTGCATATTCAAAAAAAAAAGAGTACGCGACGTGACAGCGTCAATGACGCGTCCGCGTCGTAGGTACCCTAGAAACAAGAAGAAAGGAACAGAGAGTCACGTGAAAGTGTGGCTGGAGATGTGCCTTTGGCACCATTTGACCCACGTGACCGCGTCGCTGACGCGTCCGCGTCATGTGGGCAAAATGCCTCCCACGCGACCGCGTCACCCACGCGAATGCGTGCCTCAAAATCGACGTAAAAAGGGTGTATGGTCGAAAGGTGAGTTGGAATTGGGCTGGCCTCGTGCTAGTAGCACAAGCCCTACCACGCAAATGCGTGCCCCACGCGTCTGCCCTATTCTTTAAAACAAGGCCAACCACGCGATCGCATCCACCACACGATCGCGTCACCCAAAGTTTTGGCAAATTAAGTTTTTCACCAGAGAGTTGCGCGGTCACGAGGCTGCACTCGCACTGAAGGCATGAATCACTTCACGGTCACGTGTTCGCGTCACTTCATCAAAGCGCTATCCACGCGACCGCGTGCCCCACGTGCTCGCGTCGCCTACGCCGCACAGTTTATACAAATCAGCCAAATATCTTATATTTTCTTCCCCAAATCCTAATCTTTTCTTTCCCTTCTTATTTCTTTCTCCCTCCTTTCTTCCTTTCTTTTTCTTCATCTCTTTAGCTTCTCATCCTTCTTTTCCTTCATTCTATTTTACTTACTTTATCTGCATACTTTCATTCATTGCATTCATGCATATTTTTATTGGTGTTAGAGATTTATTTGGGTCATTATTTTCTATATTTTGCTTATGGATTATTAAAGGAATTGTTTGACAATTATATATTACTTTTTTTTGGGGTTTCCTGCTTGTTCAATTTAATACTTTCCACCACTTATTTCCCATGCATGCTATGTGTTTGTAAAAACGCTCGTATGGCATTGTGCACTATTTTTAGATTTCTTTTATTCTACTACTCTAAATGCTTGCTTTTCACAAAACCCTTTTTATAGTTTATTAATTAATTATAATTGTCAGTACAAACATTATTGTTAGTTTCTTACAACTGATAATACATTTTGGCTTTTAATACTTGATCTATGCTACTCATGCCCTTGCCAGCATGCCAATAAACATCTTGCATTTAATTGCCTCAATTTATCATGCTATATTTCTATTGATGTCCTAATTTCATGGAGTCGCGACCCTGTGTTAACGACATTCTTCTTTACTTTGGCATGATTATCACTTGTACTGCCCTCCTCTCTGGTCTATCCCTTTGACTTCATGTCCCTTTCTCTTCTCCTTTTTCAGGATGGCCACCAGGAAGGGTAAAGAGAAAGCCTCTATAACGAGCACCAGCTGAGGAACCACAACCCCCGTCCACCTGCACATCTTTGTATGCACTGAGGACGGTGCAATCTTTAAGTGTGGGGAGGTCGATACCGATCTCTACGGGTTAGTTAGTCCCTTCTCAACACCAATTTTTAATTTTCTATGTTAGTTCATTGCTGCATTTGCATGTGTATTTGCATGTTTGATTGCATACTTTACCATCACTTGGTTAAAGTAAGAATTTCTTTTTCAAGAAATTTTTTAGAGCATTTCACTAATTTGAATTAAAATTTTTATTAAACTTGTCTGAAGAAATATTATATTAGAACATGGTTTAGAGTTCGAACACACAAAACCAGTGAGATTTTGAGCCTATTTGATTGGTTGCATTTTATCAACCAATATATTTTATTTTTGTGTGTGTTATTCTCTCTAAAATTGTAATCTTTGTCTTGCTTAATTCTATATTTCCATTGTTTGATGTATGCATGAACTTATATGATTGAGGCCTTGTTTCACTAAACTTACATACCCATATGGCCTTACCCTTTCATTATCCTTTGCAAACTAATTTGAGCCTATTTTACCCATTTGTTCTTTACTTTAGCTCATTACTAACTCTAAGCGAAAAATAATAATGTCCTTAATTTGAATCCTTGGTTAGCTTGGACTAGTAAAAGTGCTCATGATTTAAGTGTGGAGAAATTGGGTTTAAAAATATTTGGTTTGAGTAATTGGGTGTTGTATATTTTTGTGAAAATGTGTAAAATAATAGTTGAACACACATTATTGCATTCAATACCTTAATCATATGCATTGAGAAAAATAAGAAAAAAAATTATAATAATAAAAAAATAAAAAAGGGGACAAAATGCCCCAAAGTAAGTGTTAGTATCAATGCATATGTACTGTACTCAAATTTAGGATGCATGAATATGTGGAAAACATAATTAATGGGAAGTTAGATTTTACATTTTAATTAAATGGATTGTCTTAAGTTAGGTGGGAAGTTTAGGTTAATTAAGGATTCAGATTTTAGTCCACTTGACCAAATACAATCCTACCTTGACCCTAACCCCATTACAACCCTTAAAAGACCTCTTGATTTGTGTATTTGTGCATTAAACTTTTGTTGATTGGTAGAAGAAGAGCAAGCCTTAGAAAGCAAGGTTAGTAGAGAATTGAGAGAATCAAACCTTAAACACCTGAGCGATTAGAGTGTATACACTTCTGGTAAGGGTTCGATGCTCGATTCCTTGTTCCCTGCTTTCATGAGCTATTTTCTTCTTGCAAGTCATTTATACTTTATTTTGTGATTTGAATTAGTGAAATCCAGTTCATATTTGTTCTTGAAAGATTTATTTACTTTTTCACCAAGTAGGTAGAATCATTTTAGCATGTAGTTGCATTCATATATATAGGTTGCATTTCATGAGTCTCACTCTCCCTTATTCATTCTCTTTATCTCCTTGAGCTTAGCATGAGGACATGCTAATGTTTAAGTGTGGGGAGGTTGATAAACCACTATTTTATGGTTTATCTTATGTTTAATTGTATGGTTTTTATCAAGTCTTCACCCACTTATTCATATGATTTGCATGTATTTACAATTCCTTCCTAAAAATATTTTATGATTGAAAACTTGCTTCCCAAAGATCTTTTGATTGTATATTTTTACTCTCCTTTATACCATTCGATGCCGTGATATGTGTGTTAAGTATTTCAGGCTTCATAAGGCAGAAATGGCTTAGAGAATGGAGAGGAAGCATGCAAAAATGGAAGGAACACAAGAAATTGAGGAGATGACCAGCGAGAAGTGACGCGGGCACATAGCTCACGCGACCGCACGAAATGGAGAAATTCACAGCAACGCGAACGCGCACCTGACACGAAAGCGTGGATTGAAACTGCACGAGTGACGCGAATGTGTGGACGATGCGCACGCGTGGCAAGGAAAACGCTGAATGACGCTTACGCGTGACCGATGCGTACGCGTGACCTGCGCGATCTGCAGAAATTTCAGAATACGCTGGAGACAGTTCGGGCCGCATATTGACCCAGATTTTGGCCCAAAAACACAGATTAAAGTTAAGGAACATGAAGAGGTTCGGAGGGGGGGAGATCATTCATTCATAACTCACAATTTTCATAATTTAGATGTAGTTTTTAGAGAGAGAGGCTCTCTCCTCTCTCTTAGGATTAGGATTTAGGATTCTCTTAGTTTTAGGATTAGGATTTCTACTTCTTCAAATTACAGGTTCAATGTTCCTTTTATTTTCCCAATTTGACTTATGAACTTTTTCATGTTGGATTTAATTTCTTTTATTAATATTTGAGGTATTTCAAACATATGACTTTTATTTAGTTTCTTATATTCTTGGCTCTAGTTGATTGATATTTGAAGTTTGCTGGTTGATTTGGATCCCTCTAAAGCTAGTCTTTCCTTAGGAGTTGACTAGGACTTGAGGAGTCAAATTAATTGGTCCACTTGACTTTTCTTTATTTAGTAAGGGTTGACTAAGTGGGAGCAACAGACAATACTCATCACATCTAATAAGGATAACTAGGATAGGACTTCCAGTTTTCATACTTTGCCAAGAGTTTTTCTTTGCTATTGATTTAATTGCCTGCAATATATTTTTCTCATTCAACCTTTTAAAAACCCAAAAATATTATTTTCCATAACCAATAATAAAACACACCTCCTTGCAATTCCTTGAGAAGACGACCCGAAGTTTGAATACTTCGGTTTATAAATTTTATTGGGTTTGTTACTTGTGACAACCAAACGTTTGTACGAAAGGATTTTCTGTTGGTTTAGAAGCTATACTTACAATGCGATTATATTTTTATATTTCTTTACCGATAGAAAAACTGATCGTCAGCGATACTGAGGGACCAGATGAGCACTCCAATGCTTGATCCGCATCCTCCACTCGGTCGAGGTCAGCGCGATGTCAGGCCTCCTGTGTGTGGCACAGGTGGGTGTTTCGACCCGAGGCCTCGTGGACAATGTGCTGCTCCACGTGGTGGTAGGCGAGGGCGTGGCTAGTAGGTTTTGTGAAATTATGATTGTTGTATGAATTTGTAATGTACAAACAATTAGTTTTGTGAGAAAAATGTATATACAGTTAGCAAGTGATGACAACCATTGACGTTTATTATATTTAACATCATTGTGTTAACTTTAAGGTTCATACAAGTGCTCCATAACTAACTTTTCTACCGAAGTAAATTACATTAAAGAAAGCTTACAATTATATAGTTATCCTATAACAATGCCGATAACTAACATCGGCTAGATGATTCCCCTCCACCGTCAAGAGCGGTACAAGTCCTACGCATGTGACCGCTTTAACGACACAATCCGCACGTCTTCTCCCCGTTATGCTCAACGTCATCCATGTTGTTACGAATCTTGGAGCTGACGGGGCGACCTTTCTTCACTATCATCATCCTAGGGTTGGATCGAATATGGGGCTCGTCATAGGATAGTCAGTCATCTTCGTGACCTATGGATCGAAACGCTTATCTGTAAACATTAAAGACCGACTCCATGCGATACACAGGATGTACAAACTGCTTCCAATCAAGTCTTGCATGAGTGCAAGCTGCAAGGACGTGACGCAAGGAAGATGGAGAGCCTGAAAATACCCACGGTCACACTTACTGTCATCAAGTAGCACCTGGTAATTCTACTGTATGGATCCAAGCATTGCCGCTAACTCTTCGACCGGGAGTTAGTCCTCAACCAATCAAACAAGTAAACTTTCATAGTATTAACGTGCTTATTGTTGAATTCTATAGCCTTCATTAACATCTGTGAGAATTCAGCATCGACTTGAAGTTGGGCAAGGGCCTCTGAATGCTTTCTAGCAAAAAGTTCACCTAAATAGAAATAACTTGACTTAACAAGAGCCGTGATTGGCAAATTGCGAGAACCTTTCATGACAGCGTTAATTCACTCAGAGATATTCGTCATCATGTGACTAAATCGATGACCCTCATCCGCATACTGCGCCCACTATGATCGAGGCATTTCTTTAAGCCAGTTTGTGATCACTACATTTTTGCCCCTCAAACGGCCAAAATAATCAGCGAACTCACGCTATGACTTTGAATATGCTGCGTTAATCAACAGAGCCAAGACAACTGTGATATACCTTTTTATAAAATAAACTGTCATCTACTTCGGTCGGATATCTGTAATAAATTTTTCCACTCTTTTTGTCTGTTAATGTCCGACGGAATGCAATATGAGATTCTTCAATACTATTATTAGACTGTTGACTTCCGGTGTCATATAGATAATTATCGGTTGCCCTGATCTTAAAATGATATAACCTTTTTTATCATACATTATTTTACCATCATAATAAATGGATAACAATAAATTTCTTGATATTGTAGAGAAAAAATGTCTACAATGAGAGCAAAAGTGGAGAACAAAATTGTGGTTTTGAGCTCCACTCTCTAGCAGCCAAGCTTTTATTTTGGAAACCCAACCTAAAGTTCACTGGGGTTGCAACAAACTTTATATAAATTATAGAGTTTGCCTGGGGTTTGGCGAACTCCATAATTTATATAGAGTTCGCCGGGAGTGCGGCGAACTTGTCCTTAATGTAAAAGAAAAAAAAAATCACATTCTGAAAATTAAAGTTCAAAAATCTTGTTTGAAGAATTAATTATTTTTTTATTTTATTTTAGAAAAAAAATCCTATCCAAAAAAAATCTCTCTCATATAAACTATTGGCCAAAAATAAAAAAAGACATAAGTTATTACAAAAAAAAGAGAAAAAAATGACAACATTGTAAGAAATTACTGTCTCTTTTACAGAAAATAAAAAGTTACAGTCTCCTCCACCACAAAAATTAAAATGTTTTACTAATTTACATTGTAATAATATTTTTTATTTATAAATTGGTGTCAGAAAGAAATAATAATTAATGCATTACATAAATATGTAATTTTATATTTAGCATATATTATATTATTAGTAAAAAATAAAAAAATAATTAAAATTTAGGATATTAATAAAAAATATTTGGTGTTACTAATAATATTATTATAATAGTAAAAATAATATGAGGTGTATGTATTATTATTATTATAATATATTTAATTTACTTTATTTGTTATGGAAACATAACGAATGTTAAATATTTTGGCTAAATATTTTTGGAGAAACTTAAAAATTTTTATATTATGTAAGTTTAATCATTGTAACATATTTATACTTAACGTAATAAATTTTATTTATTAATAATTTGACTATGTTAATAATAAATACATGTTTTATGTTATGTAACTTTAATCATCGTAATATATTTATTGTTAACATAATAAATTTTATTTAGTAATAATTTGAGTATATTAATAATAAATATATGTTTTATATTATCGTAACTAATATATATAAAGATAACAATGATCGTTATATAATTTTTTAATTAAATAAATTGAAATATATGTTATTTAATAATTTTTTTTTGTGGTGAGGTTTGTTAAGGTAAGAACCTAATAAATTTTTATTTTTGGTGTAACTTAAAATTTTTTTTTTGTCATTATACATTACTCATACACCCTTTATTCTTATACACTATGGATTTTTAAATTACATCAAGTTTTTGCTCAGACTTGAATTCGGATGCAATATTCAAAAGGCATACAGATATATCATCTATGCTAACCTAAAAAGCTTTTTGAATAATATTGATGATTGTACACGGATATATAGGTTTTTTCAGTTGTGTCGTCATGGTTCTTTTGGTAATATATTAAGTGGGCTATGAGGGGAGATCGAATAGGATTAGGGGAGATCAAATAAGTTCAATATACCTTTCAATAATAACACCACTAAGCTCACCTTGTACCAACTCGTTACAACAAAGAGAAAACACAAAAATTCACATTTCTCACCCGAAAATCGCAATAAGAGCAGTGGCCCTATAAATCCATTTCAAAAAAAAATTAAAACAAACACATTTCATAAGCTCCACGCAGTTAGCAGTTAAGTATGATTAGCAGTGACAATACCTGCTTTTATCTGTGTCTACCTGCACTACAAAGCTTTTATTTTCATGGGTTTTCATGTAGCACAGGATAACAAAGCCACGCGTCACTATCTACTTCATACACCTCATAATCTATATGTATGAATGTTTGTGTATATCCATACCAGAAATGTTGCCTTAAAAAAAAACAATATGTCGCTATATTTATTTTTGGTGCCTTCCTCATCAAATTAAATGAGATTTTGATATCTGATTGTGACATCACAAAATAAGTATTAACCTTAAACAAATTACTTATTTTTGTTTTTGTAGTGTGATTAAATATTTAGGTACTTTTCTATTACTCTAATTCTCTTTGCCTTATTAATGAGAATAATCACTATTTTTCTATTATTTTTGTATATAATTAATTATTTTCTCTTTAAGCCCTTTGTGAGACTACATTCTTAATTATTATTTATTTTGCCCCACTTTTAAATCTCTTCATCATTATGATACTATACCTCGTACCTTTTAGATATAAAGAAAAAACCATTTTTATAGGCTACAGTCTCCTTGAATTTAAAAGTCCAGCTTGCTCGCTAACAATTGATTGTGACTTTCCAATTATGCTTTACATAGCATCACCCACTAACCTTAGCTTTTAAATTTGGTTTGGTAAAGTTTTTTGAAGAGATGTTTGTGTTTTCTAAAAGCTCAATTTTCTTATTTTGTGTTTGGTAAATCAAAAAAATTATATGCTTATGTTTGCAATTTTTAAAAGATCGAAGTACTTTTAAAAACACTTAAAATATAATTTTTTAAATTTACCTTATACTTTTTAAAATTTAAAAGTCTAATATAATCATATATGTTAACTAATTTTTAAATTTAAGACTTGTATTTATGTCTATTTATAGTATTTTAAATTTTAAAATTATTTTATTAAACATAATTATTGTTGTTTGTGTTTATTTGAAAGTTATTTTTACTTTAATTTATCAAAAATAATACCACAACTTTTAAAAAATTATTTTTTAAAAATGACCTTTTATAAATTATCTTTAAAAGTTAAAAACTTTATCAAACTAAATTTCACTGTCCTTCACGCTAAATAGGGTAAATCAAGTCATACTAAGTCATTGCCTATAAATGAGCTCACCACTATGAACTCCCCAAGAAGAGAATCCTCGTTGCCTTTAGAGCTCCAACATTCCTTCTTGTCTCCTTTGGTTTTGCCCTGAGTCCTTTCATAAGCTATATGGTGTCGCCGGCAAGCTTATAGCTTGGATCTTCGGCAAACTTTTTTGTTCAATTTATGGTGCGACATGCTGAGTGACATCCGCAAGCTTATAGCTTGTATCTTGCCCTAGCTTGAATCTATATAAGCTTGCGGGTGTCACTAAGTGCCCCACACTGTGATTTGATCGCTCAAACTCACAACGAGACACGGATTAGCTCGGATTGTGCCGTTCTCAGATAGGAGGGATTCAATTCCAATTAAAAAATGGGCCCCAATTATGGCTCAGGTGGTTATTGGGAGTCCTGGCCCCATAAAGAAGTGGATTTCTTTCAAGAAATTGGCTGTGACCAGATTGAAGATTCTTGTCTTTGATGAAGCTGATCAAATGCTTGCGGAGGTAAGTTTTGCATTTAGTTAGGATTTAAAGTTTCATTGTAGTTTAGAATTCTTCTCCGCTTATGCGGAGGACATAGAGGGTGAGAGCACTAGTAAACTCTGAATTTCCTAAACAACTATGAACTGTGTTGTTGCAGGATGGTTTTAAGGATGATTCCTTGAGGATAATGAAAGAAATTGAAAAATTCAATTCTAGCTGCCAGGTTTGTTGAACTGCCTCTCTTATAGTCTGCTTGCATGTATCAAAGTTCGATCGATTCGAGAATTCTTCTTTAGATATAAAGATGAAACATATATCCTAATTGATTGCCTTTAATTAGCTTCCATTTTATGTTGAAGGCTATAAAGTTGCCCTTAAGGAAGTCGGTTTATTACAATAAGCCAAACTGCATACAACTTGAAGTCGGTTTCTAAATTTTCTGTGTCCTTTCTTTGAAAAAAAATCATGATTAAGTCAAGTATTTGCATGGTATGTTTGTGTCTTAAAGCTTTCTAAGAAGCGTTAGAAGTAGAACATAGGGAGGCAGTGATGAACGGTAGAGGAACAGATGAATGATCAAGAAGGAAATCAATAAAGAGCATAGAACTGAAAATCAATGTATGTTTCATTAAAAGAGTAGTACTTCATCTATGTACAGGAATAGACTAATCAGCTATATATATAGAAGAGGCTAACCAAAAGGGCGGACAAAAATAACAAGAGGCAAGAGAAGCAAACCCTAACAAACTAAATAACTAACTACTCTTAACAGTGTCAATCGAGTTGGGTTTCATAACTACAGGATGTGTGTGGTCTATTATCAATGCAGTAGAAATAGATGGCGTAGGTTCTAAAATAGTTAATATAGGTGTTGTATTTTAAATTATACATGAAAATTAAGTGTGAGGTTGTGTTTAATATTGGTAATAGGTTATTTGATGCCATTTTTGTACTAAAAGATATCAAGAGGAATTGATTTAAAGGGAAACAGTATGTCGCTATATTTATTAGTTCAATCCTGCTAGCAAATTGTTTAAGGGTTTACATGTTGGAATAATGGCATTTCAAGAACATGGATGCAAGCTATGAAAACATTTTAGCAAGGGATATACCGAAAAATGGATGGTTCTCTTGACTTTGTACTATTTTTGTATCTTTTAGATTTGGTTGACATAACCTTTTACTTTTACTTTAAATCATATCATATGTATTTTTGTAAATGAAATGAAGCACGTATGTGTCTTTATCTGTTGGTCAATAATTTGTTAACTAGTGCACGAAATTATAAATCACACTTTTCACAATTTGTACCACTAACCAGCAAGTGCACTGAGTCGTCCAAGTAATACCTTACGTGAGTAAGGGTCGAATTCCACGGAGATTGTTGGCTTGAAGCAAGCTATGGTTATCTTGTAACTCTTAGTCAGGATAATAATAATTCTCAGTTTTGATTGGTAGTAAATAAAAAGCATGGATTAAATAATACTTGTTATGCAGTAATGTAGAATATGTTGGAATTTTGGAGATGTTTTGTCTTCTGAATCTCTGCTTTCCCCCTGTCTTCTTCTTCACGCACGCAAGGTTCCTTCTATGACAAGCTGTGTGTTGGTGGATCACCGTTGTCAATGGCTACCATCCGTCCTCTCAGTGAAAATGGTCCAGGTGCGCTGTCACCGCACAGCTAATCATCTGTCGGTTCTCATTCGTGCTAGAATAGGATCCATTGATCCTTTTGCGTCTGTCACTACGCCCAACTCTTATGAGTTTGAAACTCATCACAGTCATTCAATCCTTAAATCCTACTCGGAATACCACAGACAAGGTTTAGATTTTCCGGATTCTCAAGAATGCTGCCAATGGATTCTAGCTTATACCACGAAGACTCTGATTAAAGAATCCAAGAGATACTCATCCAATCTAATGTAGAACGGAGGTGGTTGTCAGGCACGCGTTCATAAGTTGAGAATGGTGATGAGTGTCACAGATCATCACATTCATCATATTGAAGTGCGAATGAATATTTTAGATAGAAACAAGCATATTTGAATAAAAAACAGAAATAATTACATTAACTCATCGAGACACAGCAGAGCTCCTCACCCCCAACAATGGAGTTTAGAGACTCATGCCGTCAAAGAGTACAAAGTTCAGATCTAAAAATATCATGAGGTCCAGAATAAATTTTTAAAAGTTGTTTAAATACTAAACTAGTAACCTAGGTTTACAGAAAATGAGTAAACTAAGATAGATAGCGCAAAAATTCACTTCCGGGGCCCACTTGGTATGTGCTGGGACTGAGACTTGAGCTTTTCAAGTACCTGGGCTGTTTCTGGAGTTAAACGCCATGTTGTAACCTGTTTTGGGCGTTTAATTCCAACTTGTAATCTGTTTCTGGCGTTTAACGCCAGAATGGAACATGGAACTGGCGTTAAATGCCAGTTTATGTCGTTTATCTTCTAGCAAACTATGGACTATTATATATTGCTGGAAATCTCTGGATGTCTACTTTCCAACGCAATTAAGAGCGTGCTAATTGAATTTCTGTAGCTCTAGAAAATCCATTTCGAGTGCAGAGAGGTCAGAATCCAACAGCATCAGGGGTCCTTTTTCAGCCTGAATCAGATTTTTGTTCAGATCCCTCAATTTCAGCCAGAAAATATCTGAAATCACAAAAAAATACACAAACTCATAGTAAAGTCTAGAAATATGAATTTTGCATGAAAACTAATAAAAACATACTAAAAAGTAGCTAGAACCTACTAAAAACTACCTAAAAACAATGCCAAAAAGCGTATAAATTATCCGCTCATCACAACACCAAACTCAAATTGTTGCTTGTCCCCAAGCAACTGAAAATCAAATAGGATAAAAAGAAAAGAGTATACTATAAATTTCAAAATATCAATGAAGCTTAGTTCTAATTAGATGAGCGGGACTAGTGGCTTTTTGCTTCTGAACAGTTTTGGCATCTCACTTTATCCTTTGAAGTTTAGAATGATTGGCATCTATACGAACTCAGAATTCAGATAGTGTTATTGATTCTCCTAGTTTAGTATGTTGATTCTTGAACACAACTACTTTATGAGTTTTGGCCATGCCCCTAAGCACTTTATTTTCCAGTATTACCACCGGATACATAAATGCCACAGACACATAACTGGGTGAACCTTTTCAGATTGTGACTTAGCTTTGCTAAAGTCCCCAATTAGAGGTGTCCAGAGTTCTTAAGCACACTTTTTTGCTTTGGATCACGACTTTAACCACTCAGTCTCAAGCTTTTCACTTGGACCTGCATGCCATAAACACATGGTTAGGGACAGCTTGATTTAGCCGCTTAGGCCTGGATTTATTTCCTTGGGCCCTCCTATCCATTGATGCTCAAAGTCTTGGATCCTTTTTACCCTTGCCTTTTGGTTTTAAGGGCTATTGTCTTTTTCTGCTTGCTTTTTCTTTTTCTTTTATATTTTTTGCCATTTTTTTCGCAAGCTTTTGTTATTCACTGCTTTTTCTTACTTCAAGAATCAATTTTATGATTTTTCAGATTATCAATAACATTTCTCTTGTTCATTATTCTTTCAAGAGCCAACAATTTTAACATTCATAAAATTCAATATAAAAAATATGCACTGTTCAAGCATTCATTCAGAAAATAAAAAGTATTGTCACCACATCAATATAATTAAACTAATTTCAAGGATGAATTCGAAATTCATGTACTTCTTATTTTTTTGTTTTTAGAGCATTTTTCATTTAAGGGATGTGAAGGATTCATGGAGTTATTCACAGCTTTAAGACATAGACACTAGACAATAATGATCATGTAGTAAAGACACAAAACATAGACAAACATAAAGTATGAAAATTGAAAAAAAATAGAAAAAATAAGAACAAGGAAGTTAAGGAATGAGTCCACCTTAGTGATGGCGGCTTGTTCTTCCTCTTGAAGATCTAATGGTGCTCCTCTATATCTCTTCCTTGCCTTTGTTGCTCTTCCCTCAAGGCTCTTTGATCTGCAATCAAATGCTCTACCACTGAGCTATGGACCCTTGAGATGAACCTCTCCATCTCTCATGACTCAGATGTGGAAGCAACTGCCTTCCCTTTTCTCTTTCTAGAGGTTTTTCCGGCCTTAGGTGCCATAAATGGTTATGGAAAAACAAAAAGCAACGCTTTTTCCACACCAAACTTAAAAAGTTTGCTCGCCCTCGAGCAAAAGAAGAAAGAAGGGAGTAGAAGGAGAAGTGGAGGAGATGGAGGTGTGTGAATGGGTGGGTTTGGGAGGGGAATGGTTTAAATTTGAATGGTGAGGTAGGTGGGGATCCTGTGGGGTCCACAGATCCTGAGGTGTCAAGGTTTTCTCATTCCTGCGTCATTTAGGCGTGTAGAATGCCCTCTTAGTGCAATCCTGGCATTTAACGCCAGACTGCTGCTTGTTTCTGGCATTAAACGCCAGCTTGTAGCCTGTTTTTTTTAACGCCAGCTTGATGCTCCTTTCTAGCGTTAAACGCCAGTATGATGCTTCTTACTGGCGTTTAAACGCTTCTTACTGGCGTTTAAATGCCAGTAAGCTTATCCTCTAGGGTGTGCTATTTTTAATGCTGATTTTGATTTTGCTTTAATTTTTGCAGTTGTTTTTGTGACTTCACATGATCATCAACCTAAAGAAAACCCAAAATAACAATGGAATTTTAACATAGATAGATAAAATTGGGTTGCCTCCCAGCAAGCGCTTCTTTACTGTCTTTAGCTGGACTATTACTGAGCTTTTAATCTAGTCTGCAATGTCTGCAAACCACGGAGCTTCTTGAATAGCAAACAATTGCTCATCTGGAAAGGTTTCAGAGATCTCAGTAGGAGGGAGGGATGCTCCTGCTACTGGTTCTATCTGGGACAGGTGATCAGCTACTTGATTTTCTATCCCTTTTCTGTCTCTTATTTCTATATCAAACTCTTGCATAAGCAACACCCATCTTATGAGCCTGGGTTTTGAATCCTGCTTTGTGAGTAGATATTTAAGAGCAGCATGGTCAGTGTACACAATCACTTTTGATCCTACTAAATAAGATCTGAATTTGTCAATGGCATAAACCACTGCAAGCAATTCCTTTTCTGTGGTTGTGTAGTTCTTCTGCGCATCATTTAGAATACGGCTGCCATAATAAATGATGTGCAGAAGCCTATCATGCCTTTGTCCCAATACTGCACCAATGACATGGTCACTGGCATCAAACATTAGTTCGAATGGTAATGCCTAGTTTGGTGCAGAAATGATTGGTGCTGTGACCAACTTAGCTTTTAGAGTCTCAAAGGCCTGCAAACACTCTTTGTCAAAGACAAATGGTGTATTAACAGCCAACAGATTGCTTAGAGGTTTTGCGATTTTCGAAAAATCCTTAATAAACCTCATATAGAATCCTGCATGCCCTAGAAAGCTTTTGATTGCCTTAACATTGGCAGGTGGTGGTAATTTTTCAATTACCTCTACCTTAGCTTGATCCACCTCTATTCTCTTGTTCAAAATTTTGTGTCCAAGGACAATTCCTTCAGTTACCATAAAGTGACATTTCTCCCAGTTTAAAACCAGGTTAGTCTCTTGGCACCTCTTTAGAACAAGTGCTAGATGGTCAAGACAGGAGCTGAATGAGTCTCCAAATACTGAAAAGTTATCCATGAAGACTTCCAGAAATTTTTTCACTATATCAGAGAAAATAGAGAGCATGCACCTTTAAAAGGTTGCAGGTGTATTGCACAGACCAAATGGCATCCTTCTGTATGCAAATACTCCAGATGGACATGTGAATGCTGTTTTCTCTTGATCGTGGGGATCTACTGCAATTTGGTTATAACCTGAATATCCATCCAAAAAGCAGTAGTAATCATGACCTGCTAGTCTTTCTAGCATCTGGTCTATGAATGGTAAAGGAAAATGATCCTTTCTGGTAGCTGTATTGAGCCTTCTGTAATCAATACACATACGCCACCCTGTAACTGTTCTTATAGGAACCAGTTCATTCTTTTCATTATGAACCACTGTCATGCCACCTTTCTTAGGGACGACTTGGACAGGGCTTACCCAGGGGCTATCAGAAATAGAATAAATAATCCCAGCCTCTAGTAATTTAGTGACCTCCTTCTGCACTACTTCCTTCATGGCTGGATTCAGCCGCCTCTGTGGTTGAACCACTGGCTTAGTGTCATCCTCCAATAGGATCTTCTACATGCATCTGGTTGGGCTAATGCCCTTAAGATCACTGATGGACCACCCAAGAGCTGTCTTATGTGTCCTCAGCACTTTAATTAGTGCTTCCTCTTCTTGTGGCTCTAAGGTAGAGCTTATGATTACAGGAAAAGTGTCACCTTCTCCCAGAAATGCATATTTCAGGGATGGTGGTAATGGTTTGAGCTCGGGTTTAGGATGTTTCTCCTTTTCCTGAGAGATTTTCAGAGGTTTTATTATTCTCTCTGGTTCCTCCAGATCAGGCTGAACATCTTTAAAGATATCCTCTAGCTCTGATTCGAGACTCTCAGTCATATTGACCTCTTCCACCAGAGAGTCGATAATATCAATGCTCATGTAGTCATTTGGGGTGTCTGGATGCTGCATAGCTTTGACAACATTCAACTTAAACTCGTCCTCATTGACTCTCAGGGTTAATTCCCCTTTTTGGACGTCAATGAGGATTCGTCCAATTGCTAGGAAAGGTCTTCCCAGAATGAGAGTTGCACTCTTGTGCTCCTCCATTTTTAGCACCACAAAGTTAGTGGAAAAGGCAAATGGCCAAACCTTAACAATCAGTCTTCAATCACGCCTGATGGGTATTTAATGGAGTCATCAGCAAGTTGGAGACATATTCGAGTTGGTTTGACTTCTTCAGTCAAACGAAGCTTTTTAATAGTGGATGCAGGTATTAGGTTGATACTTGCTCTAAGATCACATAGCGCTTTCTTAGTACAAGTACCCTCTAATGTGTATGGTATCATGAAGCTTCTGGGATCTTTAAACTTTTCTGGTAAGCTTTTTAAAATGACTGTACTACATTCTTCAGTGAGAAAAACTTTTTTAGTTTCTCTCCAGTCCTTCTTATGACTCAAGATCTATTTCATGAACTTAGCATAAGAGGGTATTTGCTCAAGTGCCTCTACAGAATCTTTATTTCAAGAGTCCTGAGATAGTCTGCAAAGCGGGCAAATTGCTTATCCTGCTCTGCTTGACGGAGTTTTTGAGGATAAGGCATCTTGGCTTTGTATTCCTGAACCTTAGTTGCTGCACGTTTATTTTCTACAGAGGTGGTTGGGAAAGCCTTCTTAAAGGGGTTACTATCAGCACTTGTATGTGTCTGATCCCTCACTGGCATTTGAACGCCAGGATCGGAAGCTGAATTGGCATTTAACGCTAACTCCTTACCTGTTTCTGGCGTTTGAACACCAGAACTGAGCTTCCATTGGGCGTTTAATGCCAACTCCTTGCCTGTTTGTGGCGTTTGAACGCCAGAACTGAGCATGGGTTAGGCGTTTAACGCCAGCTCTTCACCCTTTTCTAGCGTTTGAGCGCCAGAATTACTCCTTTCTGGGCTCTTACTATCCTCAAAGGGATTTTGGGTAGCAGTTTGTTCATTTCTTAGCTTCCTGCTGTTTTGAAGTGAGGTATTTAATATTTTTTTCACTTCTTAATTGAACTGCTTGACACTCTTCTGTTATTTGTTTTGATAACTGCTGTTTTGTTTGCTTCAACTGTACTTCCATATTCATATTAGCCATTCTTGTGTCTTGTAGTATCTCCTTGAATTTGGCTAGCTGTTTTGTTAGAAAATCTAATTGCTTATTGAATTCAGTAACTTGTTCTGCAGGAATGAGTTCAGCAGTTACTATTTTAGCCTCTTTTTTCATGGAAGACTCACTACTTAGGTACAGATGCTGATTTCTGGCAACTGTATCAATGAGCTCTTGAGCTTCTTCAATTGTCTTTCTCATGTGTATAGATCCACTAGTTGAATGATCCAAAGACATCTGAGCTTTCTCTGTAAGCCCATAATAGAAGATGTCTAACTGCACCCACTCTGAAAATATTTCAAATGGGCATTTTCTTAGCATCTCTCTGTATCTTTCTCAAGCATCATAAAGAGATTCATTATCTCCTTGTTTAAAGCCTTAGATGTTCAGCCTTAGCTGTGTCATCCGTTTTGGAGGGAAATATTGATTCAGGAATTTTTTTGACAGCTGTTTCCATGTCCTTATGCTAGCCTTAGGTTGGTTATTTAACCACCTTTTAGCTTGATCTTTTATAGCAAATGAAAACAGTAATAATCTGTAGACATCCTGATCTACTTTTTTATCATGTACTGTGTCAGCAATTTACAAAAACTGTGCCAGAAATTCTGTAGGTTCTTTCTGTAGAAGACCGAAATACTGGCAACTTTGTTGCACCATGATAATGAACTGATGATTCAACTCAAAACTACTGACTCCGATGGAGGGTATACAGATACTACTCCCATATGAAGCAGTAGTGGGGTTAGCATATGACCCCAGAGTCATTCTGGACTGTTCATTTCCACTTAGGTTCATGATGGAGAAAGGGAGATGTTGTGAATTGGAGATTCAAATAGTATTAAAATATTTTTTTTAGAAAACAGAAATTAAAAAATAAAATAAAATAAAATGAAAAATGGGTGAGGATTTTCGAAAAATGAAGAGAGAGAAAAAGTGGTTAGGAGGTTTTGAAAAAGATTTGATTTTTGAAAAAGATATGGTTGAAAAGATTTGATTGGAAAAGATATGATTGAAAAAGATATGATTTTTAAAAACTTGACAACTAAGATATGATAAGGTAAAATTTTGAAATTAAAATCTGAAATTTTTTTTGAAAAATTTCGAAATTTTTGCTAAAAAAATAGTTAGAGAAGATATATTTTTTTTTATTTTTGAATTTTATGATGAAAGAGAAAAACACACAAAAGATACACAACTTAAAATTTTTAGATCTAATGCTCTTTATTTTCGAAAATTTTGGAGGAAAAACACCAAGGAACACCAAACTTAAAAATTTTAAGATCAAAACACAAGGAAGACTCAAGAACACCTTGAAGACTCACAAGAACAATAAGAACATGAAGATAAAACACCAAACTTAAAATTTTTAGAAAACCACAATGAAATTTTTGAAAACTAAAGAAAAATTAACAAGAGAACACCAAACTTAAAAATTGACACAAGATTTAATCAAAGAAAAATTATTTTTGAAAAATTTTTTTAAAAGGAAGATACCCAATTACCAAGAACATAGGCACAACGCTCTAGTCAATTGAGCTATAAATTTAACATATTTTAATAAGGTATTTAATAAATAAATTTTTGAAAAGGTTTTAGAAAGAAAGACTCAAAGGAGCAACTATTCACAAGAACATAGACACATTCAACAAATGCATAGACTAAACAAAAGAGAAGTATTTTTGAAAACAAAAGAGAAGTATTTTTGAAAAATTGAAGGAAAATGACAAGCATGCAGTTCGAAAATTATGAAAAAAAATAAAATAAAAATAAAAACATGCAATGGACACCAAACTTAAAATATGAAACTAAACTCAAAGAAAAATTAAAAATTAATAAGGAAAAATAATATTTTTGAAAAAAAAATTTGAAAGGAAAAATATGAGATGCAATCCTAGTGACTCTAAACACAGCAAAATAAATTATTTCTAATCTAAGGAACAAAATAAACCGTTAGTTGTTCAAACTCAACAATCTCCGGCAAGGACGCCAAAAACTTGGTGCACGAAATTGTAAATCACACTTTTCACAACTCGTACCACTAACCAGCAAGTGCACTGGGTTGTCCAAGTAATACCTTACGTGAGTAAGAGTCGAATCCCACGGAAATTATTGGCTTGAAGCAAGCTATGGTTATCTTGTAACTCTTAGTCAGGATAATAAAAATTTTCAGTTTTGATTGGTAGTAAATAAAAAGCATGGATTAAATAATACTTGTTATGCAGTAATGGAGAATATGTTGGAGTTTTGGAGATGCTTTGTCTTCTGAATCTCTGCTTTCCCCTTGTCTTCTTCTTCACGCACGCAAGGTTCCTCCTATGGCAAGCTGTGTGTTGGTGGATCACCGTTGTCAATGGCTACCATCCGTCCTCTCAGTGAAAATGGTCCAGGTGCGCTGTCACTGCACGATTAATCATCTGTCGGTTCTCACTCGTGCTGGAATAGGATCTATTGATCCGTTTGCGTCTGTCACTACGCCCAACCCTTGTGAGTTTGAAGTTCATCACAGTCATTCAATCCTTGAATCCTACTCGGAATACCACAGACAAGGTTTAGACTTTCCGGAGCCCACTTGGTGTCAATGGATTCTAGCTTACACCACGAAGACTCTGATTAAGGAATCCAAGAGATACTCATCCAATCTAATGTAGAACGGAGGTGGTTGTCAGGCACGCGTTCATAAGTTGATAATGGTGATGAGTGTCACGGATCATCACATTCATCATATTGAAGTGCGAATGAATATCTTAGATAGAAACAAGCGTGTTTAAATAAAAAACAGAAATAATTACATTAATTCATCGAGACACAGCAGAGCTCCTCACCCCCAACAATGGAGTTTAGAGACTCATGTTGTCAAAGAGTACAAAGTTCAGATCTAAAAATGTCATGAGGTCCAGAATAAATCTCTAAAAGTTGTTTAAATACTAAACTAGTAACCTAGGTTTACAGAAAATGAGTAAACTAAGATAGATATTGTAGAAATCCACTTCCGGAGCCCACTTGGTGTGTGATGGGGCTAAGACTTGAGCTTTTCACGTGCCTGGGCTGTTTCTAGAGTTAAACGTCAGGTTGTAACTTTTTTTGGGCGTTTAACTCCAACTTGTAACCTGTTTCTGGCGTTTAACGCAGAATGGAACATGGAACTGGCGTTAAACGCCAGTTTACGTCGTTTATCTTCGAGCAAAGTATGGACTATTATATATTGCTGGAAAGCCCTGGATATCTACTTTCCAACGCAATTGAGAGCGCGCCACTTGAATTTCTGTAACTCTAGAAAATCCATTTCGAGTGCAGGGAGGTCAGAATCCAACAATATCAGCAGTCCTTTTTCAGCCTGAATCAAATTTTTGCTCAAATTCCTCAATTTCAGCCAGAAAATACCTGAAATCATAGAAAAACACACAAACTCATAGTAAAGTTCAGAAATATGAATTTTGCATGAAAACTAATAAAAACATATTAAAAAGTAGCTAGAACCTACTAAAAGCTACCTAAAAACAATGCCAAAAAGCGTATAAATTATCCGCTCATCATTAACCAACTGTCATGTGAGTTAAAATTGGTTGGATAGTTGGTACACAAAATAGTGATTCACACTTTTCACAACTCTGTGCAGTTGACCAGCAAGTGCACTGGGTCGTACAAGTAATACCTTACGTGAGTAAGGGTCGATCCCACGGAAATTGTCGGCTTGAAGAAAGCTATGGTCATCTTGTAAATCTCATTCAGGCGGATTCAAATGGTTATAGAGTTTTGATAATTAAAAGATAGATGATCATAAAATAAAGATAGAGATACTTATGTAATTCATTGGTGGGAATTTCAGATAAGCATATGGAGATGCGTAATTCCTTCTGAATCTCTGCTTTCCTACTGCCTTCATTCAACCATTCATACTCCTTTCCATGGCAAGCTGTATGTTGGGGATCACCGTTATTAATGGCTACCTCCCGTCCTCTCAGTGAAAATGGTCCTTTATGGTTTCTGTACGGCTAATCAACTGTCGGATTTCTCATATCGGATGAAAAATACCAGGCACAGCTACCGCATGGTTAATCAGCTGTCGGTTCTCAATCGTGTCGAAATAAGATCCAATGGTCATTTTGTGCATTGTCACTGCACCCCACAGTCGCGAGTTTGAAGCTCGTCACAGTCATCCATTCCCAGATCCTACTCGAAATACCACAGACAAAGTTTAGACTTTCCGGATCTTAGGAATGTTGCCAATTGCTTCTAGCTGCTACCACGAAGGTTCTAATCTCAGATTCAGATGCCCCATTGTCAAAGGGGAAACGATGTGAATCGTTGATTAGAGTCCCAAGAGATATGCATTCAAGCTTGTTTTCATGTAGAATGGAAGTGTTTGTCAGGCACGCATTCATAAGTGAGAATGGTGATGAGTGTCACTTGATCATCACATTCATCATGTTCTTGTGTGCGAATGAATATCTTGGAATAAGAATAAGCTTGAATTGAATAGAAGAACAATAGTACTTTGCATTAATACTATAGGAACAGCAGAGCTCCACACCTTAATCTATGGTGTGTAGAAACTCCACCGTTGAAAATACATAAGTGATGAAGTTCCAGGCATGGCCGAATGGCCAGCCCCCATAAAAGTCTAAGATAGCATAAAACTGATCAAAGATGTCTAATACAATAGTAAAAGGTCTTATTTATACTAGACTAGTTACTAGGGTTTACATAAATAAGTAAATGATGCAGAAATCCACTTCCGGGCCCACTTGGTGTGTGCTTGGGCTGAGCATTGAAGCTTTCATGTGTAGAAACTTTTCTTGGAGTTAAACACCAGCTTTTATGCCAGTTTGGGCCTTTAACTCTAGCTTTTATCCTATTTCTAGCGTTTTAACGCCAGAATAGGGAAGGAAGTTGGTGTTTGAACGGCAGTTTGCGTCATCAAAACTCGGGCAAAGTATGGACTATTATATATTGTTGAAAGGCCAAGATGTCTAATTTCCAACGCAATTGAGAGTGCGCCAATTGGGTTTTTGTAGCTCTAGAAAATTCATTTCGAGTGAAGGGAGGTTAGAATCCAACAGCATCTTCAGTCCTTTTTCAGCCTCTGAATCAGATTTTTGCTCAGGTCCCTCAATTTTAGCAAAAAAATACCTGAAATCACAGAAAAGCACACAAACTCATAGTAAAGTTCAGAAATATGATTTTTGCATAAAAACTAATAATTATATACTAAAAACTAACTAAATCATACTAAAAACTACCTAAAAATAATGCCAAAAAAGTGTATAAATTATCCGCTCATCAATGGTATAAGTAGTTTTAAGTGTATATAAATATGGTTGGTAGTGTAAGTAAGTTGAGGCTTCATATTTTTTCTGGTGAGATTTATAATAAATATCAAATCAATGTTATGACATAATTAAAATAAGGAGTTACATTCTCAAGTTTTGACAAACAAGGAGTTACATTCTCAAGTTCTATATTTTCTAATTTGGTTCTCAAATATTTGATGTTCTAGCTACAAGATGTATCAGATTTTTACTATGATAAGCACTATGTAGCTTCTTGTATTTCTGCAAAAAGCTCCAAGATCAACGTCTTTAGCAAGTAATTGTTGGTGCAGATCTTCTGACAGATAAAAGGAATCAAAGGGGATATATAAAAAGGAAAGTATTGAGTTTAATTATACGATGAACATACAGGTCCAAGATACTTAATAAATTGTTCTTGGTCAGAGGATTATTAAAAAGGACATTAATAATCCGGAAAGATCAATATATATATATATATAATGGTCTTCATTGGATGAAGATTTATAGATCTCATTCATTAAATTATATATATAGATGGTGCATATAGAGATATGGCCATTGAACTGACTCACTCTGAGAATTCTTAATGGTTATAATTACCGTATATTTGTCAATAAGATATTCTCAAGATGAATATAGTAATAGAGTTTCTTTTGACCTGCGACTATCACAGTAATTGACAATGTATTTATTATACTTTGATTCAGTACACCTAATACCCTAGGGTGCTAGTTGAATGGATATTGGAAATGATTTAAATACTTGTAGAATTAATGATTAGTTAATAAGGAATCCGTCAACTCTCAGTAAAGAGTTTAAGCTCTATGATTATAATGATTGAGATGAATAAAAGCTTGGCCAAGGGGATTGAATGAATGAAGAAATGAGTTTCTTAGTTCATTCACAATTCATTATAATAATGGTAACAAGTTAGAGTTTGACAATTAAACTATACTCTAAGGGTTAACCAAGAGTTGGAAAGATAAAAGAAATTATACTTTGTTCTTCTAAGGTTCTTAGTAAAAATATATTACTTCATACTATCAGGTCGTTGAAGAGTGTTACTAGACGCCAACCTTGATTAGTAAATTTAATATGACTAATTTACTATCCGCTTAGTATTAAACTTACGGGGTCAAACACTAACGAGTGTTCTAATCTTTGCTATAGAATTATTTAATTATTATTTTGATTTGATCAAATAAACAATTATATTAATTCAAATAGAATATTATTATATTCTTTGCTAGCCCAAGAATATAATAATAATATGATAATTAAGAATATTAAATGAGATTTGAGAATAATTAGTTATTCTATTTCTAAATTTGAATTCTAAATTTGGATGAGATCCTAACTGATTCTGTTTCAAATTGAGTTATGATATGATTCATAAATTTGAAGGATTCAGATTTAGAATTTTAAGATATGATTTAAATTTGAATTGAGATTCAAATTTAAAATCAGTAACAAATCTCATACAATATATATGTATGTCAAGAGTAAAGGAATGTGATAGAGATGAGAATAAAACACAAGAGTTTTATTCCTTTACCTGTACACACATAAATGTATGTGAGCCTGATTCTTGGAGAAGAACTTTATGACATGCAAAGAGTTGCAAGATGTTTCTCAATTTATATTCGATGTCCGTTGGTCAAGGAGTTGACAGCAAAGGTTGGTCTCGGTGTGGATACGTATAGTGCCTTCGTACCATCGAAGGAGAAAGTGATTTTTACTAGCGTACACAAGTATTTATATCTGATCTACTATGTATTATTTCTAGAATAAAATTTAAGCACAAAATAGATCTTTAGGATTATCTTTTTTTCTTCTGCTGCGTGTTATGAACACATGGTAATCCTTCAGTGGCATCCGAGCTTTGACTTTTTATGTTTAAATCTTTATTCCTATATTTTTTAAAGTTTGTGAATTAATAGGATTAATTCCAATTTTTTGTAGCATGTGATGCAGTTATTTTCATTGAAATGATTTTCTAATAAATTAATAGTTAATTTATTTCAATGTTAACTATTTAATTGTGATTAAATTATTATTTTTTATGCTTATGATTTTAATCAAATTTTATTTGCTTTTTTTTTATCATGACTTTGAAACGTCACTTTAAAGGAATAAAAATATTTGATGTTATATATAAGTGTATATATTAAGAATGTTAAATTTGATTTGATAGTTTTATAAGGCTAAATGTTAGTCTATTCAAAATCAAATTTTGATTTGATTGAGGTGTTTTGGACACTATAAGTTTAGAAATTAATTTTTTCTAATGTTCTTGATTATAAAAAGTGGCCTGACAACTAGAAGTTTTATTTTCAAGATAATAATCAGTATATACATATTAAGAATTTAATTTTATATTTTTACCTAGACAAACTAGGAGTATTAAATTTAATCCATGAGTATAAAAATTCTCTAATAATAAAAATAAATCCTAAAAGTTATGAGATTACCTAGAAAAATAAATTTATCTCTTGTTTACAAGGAGCAACTTGACAATCAGGAGACTTGTACTCAAAAATAAAATTTATTTATGCATATAATGATGTATAAAGACAATTAATTTTACACTTAAACCTAGACAACCTAGGGGTATAAAATATAATTCAGTTAAATAATTGTCAGACAACCAGGTAACTATTTAGGATTATAATTATATGGGATATAATTTAATCATGTTTATTTGGAATAGGTATGAGTAACAACTTGACAACCAAGGTACTCATTCATGATTCTAAATAATTTTGATAGAAATATAGATTTCTTAATTTAGTTTCATATTTTTAAATTTTTAAATATGTCCACCTTTTGTGTGACATACTTGAAAGTAATATATTGGATACAATTTGAGAATTATTTTTCCAAAAGGTTATCATTGAGATGACAATCCTATTGAAATAATATTCTCCCATAATTTTAGTTATGGAATGGTTAGAACTTGTGAAGTATCTAAAATATTATTTTACTACAATATGGGTTATTTTGACAACTATGACTTCTAATTTCAAAAGCATACACCCACTATTTATTACTAAACATCTTGAGAAGATGTATGGTACCTAAAGTAAGATAGTATGACTATCAAAGATTTTATTTAAACGAGTGGGAGTATTGGGCAGTATATTTTGAATTAAACAACTTTAGAAGTTGAAATACCATTAAATAAATGGCCTTTGCGAAAATTGTTCTTGCAAGTATTTTTGGAGATTTATTTTGTTACAAACAATTTATAATTAGACTTAATATGATTAAGATTTGAGATCTTTTTGGAAAAACTCAATATGAGTATTGAGGATGCGAATCAAAATTGCTATTAAGGATTGGTTTGACCAATAATAAAGATATTGAGTATTTTTATTATAAGAGTTTAAAGTAAAATCTCTAATATCTAATTGATATTTTATTGAATAGAGAATGAGATTCTCTCAATACACAAATACTAGTACTCTCTGTACTTCATTATGTTTAAGAAACAAGGAATTTGATTTAGCTGCTAATCTTTCGTTAAATATTTGGATTGCGGGTTTTAGAAACGTGGCTAGTTTAACAAATTTCTCATTAAATCAATTTCTTTATCCATATTAGATATGGAAAAGGCATAAGCTGAAACTCAAGAACATTAGAGTTTGGAGATGTTTTATGTGTTAAAAGATTGCTCAATAATAGAATTGATATTAGGTCTGATAAATGAGATTTATTGGTTTCTCTAAAGAAATAATGAGTATTATTTCTATCACCCTTATTAAGACAAAGTGTTTGTGATAAGAGATTGAACTCTTTTTCTTGGAAAAAAGGGATTTCCTCCCAAAGGAAGATAAGGTGAACAAATAGAACCTGATAAAGTCAAAACAATTGAAAAGTTTGATTTATATAATGTCAAGAGAAACTTTGTATTTATAAAGAAAAAGTGGGAGTACAATTATTTTTATTAAAATTGTTTACCACTCAACAGAGGATATACTTTCTTCGGGAAGTATAAAATGTTTGATCATCAAACTAATTTTTTGAAAAAGTAACCTATTTGTATAATGATACAATTCTATAAAGATAGATCCAATGGACAATGGTTACTTAGATTTTTTTATAATCATGTTTAAAAAGGATTGTCTTTAAAATAAAATTATGCACTATTGTAGTGGGAGATTTTATGTTTTGAGAAAACGTGATATTATTATGCACTAGGTGTATCTTGTAAAAGGTCAAGCACATGTGCTCAAAAGCTAAGGTGTTTAAGGTCAAAAGAGTTTTTATAAACACAAATATGCATTAAAAATTATACACATGATTGATTGGCTCTAGTGCAAGTGAGAGATTATCGAGATAATAGTATGCCCAAGATCCAATCTATCATGATTGGCTCTCGTGCAAGTGGGAGACTGTTGGGAATAAGGAGTATGACCACAATCCAATCAATCATGTGTCGAATAATTTGTTATTGTTATTATATTAAAATGTTAATATAATAAAGTCCTTGAATAAATTTAGAGATTTATCATTGTGATAGTAATCGTAATATTGAGAGATAAATCTTTTATAATTTAATCTAAATTTTCTTGGTCATAGGATTATTGAAAAGGACACTAAAATTTTGGAAAGATCAATATATATATATATATATAATGGTCTTCATTGGATGAAGATTAATAGATCTCATTATTAAATTATATATATAGTAGGTGTATATAGAGATATGACAATTGAACTGACTCACTCTGAGAATTCCTAATGGTTATAATTACTGTATATTTGTCAATAGGATATTCTCAAGATGAACATAGTAATAGAGTTTTTTTTTGACCTGCGACTGTCATAATAATTAACAATGTATTTATTATACTTTAATTCCGGACACCTAATACCCTAGGGTGCTAGTTGAATGGATATTGGGTATGATTTAAATACTTGTAGAATTAATGATAAGTCAATAAGGAATCCGTCAACTCTCGATAAAGAGTTTGAGCTCTATGATTATAATGACTGAGATGAATAAAACCTTGGCCAAGGGGATAGAATGAATAAAGAAATGAGTTTCTTAGTTCATTCACAGTTCATTATAATACTGGTAACAAGTTAGAGTTTGGCAATTAAACTATACTTTAAGGGTTAACCAAGTGCTGGAAAGATAGAAGGAATTATACTTTGTTCTTCTAAGGTTCTTAGTAAAAATATATTACTTCATACTATTGGGTCGTTAAAGAGTGTTGCTAGATACCAACCTTGATTAGTAAATTTAGTATGACTAATTTACTACTTGCTTAGTATTGAACCTATGGGGTCACACACTAACGGGTGTTCTAATCTTTGCTATAGAACTATTTAATTATTATTTTGATTTGATCAAATAAATAATTATATTAATTCAAATGAAATATTATTATATTCTTTGCTAGCACCAAGAATATAATAATAATATGATAATTGAGAATATTAAATGAGATTTGAGAATAATTAGTTATTCTATTTCTAAATTTGAATTCTAAATTTGGATGAGATGCTAACTGATTCTGTTTCAAATTGAGTTATGATATGATTCATAAATTTGAAGGATCCAGATTTAGAATTTTAAGATATGATTTAAATTTGAAGTGAGATTCAAATTTAAAATCAATAACAAATCTCATACTATATATATGTATGCCATGAGTAAAGCAATGTGATGGAGATGAGAATAAAACACAAGAGTTTTATTCCTTTACCTGTACACACATAAATGTATGTGAGCCTGATTCTTGGACAAGAATTTTATGGCGTGCAAAGAGTTGCAAGAGGTTTCTCAATTTAGATCAGATGTCCATTTGTCAAGGAGTTGACATCAAAGGTTGGTCTCAGTGTGGATACGCATAGCGCCTTCGTACAATCGAAGGAGAAAGTGAGTTTTACTACCGTACACAGGTATTTAGATCTGATCTACTATGTATTATTTCTAGAATAAAATTTAAGCACAAAATAGATCTTTAGGATTACCTTCTTTTCTTCTACTGCGTGTTATGAACACATGGTAATCTTTAATTATATAGGTCATCCCACTTATTTTGTATATCAAACCAATTGAGCTAAGTATAAAAAATAACTAATTTTTAAGATTTTTTTTGTTTTTTTGTTCTATCATATAAACACACTTACACACTCACACACACTAATCTAGTCATGGTGGCTAGCATTCGAACCTGTGTAACTTTAGTTTGAGACAAATACTTTTGCCACTGCATCACATGTCTCAGCTACAAGTTTTTTTTGGTAGAATCTAAGGTCAACCCACTTCTCATTTTCATGACCATAACTCATCCGATAATGAAATACTTCTAAACACCCAAACCCTAATCTTCTATCTCTATCCGCCGAATCAGACACGGATCTAGCCACAACAGTGAGGGGGCACTTGCTCTCACTGTGTTTTCAATTTTTCTTTTTTAAAGAAATAGTTAAACATAATGTGACCCCATTTTAAATTTTAAGATCTCACTACAAATAAATTAAATTCAATTGGCTATAGTTTTAAATTTATTTTTTTATTTTTCTATCATTTTGACTATTATTTAACCTGATCAAATTTAGTTCTTATATCGTCACTCTTTTATTCCATTAAACCCTCCTCTTATTTTTATATTTTCAACATTTTTTTCTATTTCTTGTCTAGTATTTATCCTCTCTTCATCAAAAGGTAAATTTTAATTTCTCCATGTTTTTTTATATATCTCTCCATGACTCTATGTATGTATTTTCTAATTTCATTGTTTCTCTTTTTGATATTTTCAATTGCAAATTTTAATTCAAACAATTATAATTTAGGTATTAATCTAATATTTTATTCTCTTCATGAATTTATATATTTTATTTTATTCTCAATTTATTCATCCTTATTACTTGTTTTTTTTATTTTTGTTCTATTATACGTACTTATGTTGCATATAAATTTTAAAATGAATTGATTAATTTAATAATTTAAAATAGATTTTTATTTTTAGAAATAATAATGAAAAAATATTTTAATTACAATACATAATTAAACAGATGCATAAAATTTTTCATCTAACATTATATCAAAACTAAATTAAAAAATATATAACAAATTTAATTATTTTAAAAAGAAAGAAAAAAATTATAAATTAAGTTTCTATATATAAATATACTTTTCATATATAGATTTAATTTTTTTAGTATTTATATATAATTCTAGTTTCAAATTATAAATACTAGTGTATCGTTAGACGCTAATGTGCCAATTGATTCAGTCTTTTATTATTAACTGTGCATAAAAAAATTAGTTAGGATAACAAATTATCTATAATTTAATTAAAATATTTTAAGTTCAAGTTTTAAAAATAAAAAAGTATTTTTTTATAAATTATATATAATGAATAGTATTTTAAAAATAAAAGTGTTCACTAACTCTTTTTAATTTTTATATATTCATATAATTAATAATGTTTACCAAAATTTATTTTAGTATATATATTTTTGCCCCCATTTTTAAAATTTTCTGGGTCACTGCGCCGAACCCTACATTCACTTCACATTCACAGAGAGTGCTCGATTGAAGATGACAACCCGCTTCAAGAAGAATCGCAAGAAGCACAGTTCGGCCCAAACCACTGAAATGCTGACCAAAGGAAGAGGAGGATGGCGGAGGGGAAGGGCTCTGGTGGTATGCGAGTACACCGATCGCCATGCCGTCATGCGGAGTGGCAAAAACGGACGGAGAGGCGGAGGATGGTGAAGGAGGAGGAGCAGCGGCAGAGGAAGAAGGAGGGAGTGACGAGAAGTGAGAGTGAGGCTGATGCTGTTGCGGTGGTTATGGTGGCAGGTTGCGACTGAAGGAAAGAGGAGGGTGGCGATGTTGAGGAGGGGTTGGGGATGGTGCGAGAGGTTTGAAGGTTGTTGTTGGGATTTGTACGGAGCTAGGGTTTGGAATTGGCGGAGCTGAAGAAGAAGATGGAGGGAGAGACGAAGAAGAAGAAGAAGGAGAAGGTGAAGGTTGTGATTATGGTGGTGGTGATGGTTAAGGAGGTTGTGATGGCGAGGGTTCGGCAGCGGTGGGGCGGTGCTTGTTGGTGCTACGGTCACCGGAGGTTGAGGATCCATGGTGGTTGATGCAGTTGAGTTACTTGAAACTGAATTTAAGAAGCATTGAGAAAGACTACTGATACATGATGAAATATGAATTATTAATTAATAATATTAATAAACAATGATCAAATAAACCATAGAATTCGCGTGGAATCATCCCCGAGCTGGAGAGCTCCCCGCGATTCAAGCCGGCTTGCATCCAAGGTGGAAGCTCCCTTCCTGTGTGGCATCTCCTCTTCAACGGTGCACGTAAACCCTTCTAATTCTGCCGCTCAAGTGTCTCTTCTCTGAATTTCCTCACGCACGACGCCAATTTCGCGGATTCAGTTCCACAAGTAATGATGAATTTGACCCTAGATCCTTTGCTTTTTTCTCCTATTTTTCTTTTCTCTATCCTACCAATTCTTGTCTACAGGATGTGTTTCTTTGGACGCTGTTTCTGCGGCGTTCATTGCAAATTAGGGATTTTGCCATAGAGTTTCAAATTCTCCCTCTCCAATTAATCAATCAGGTATATTTTGCGCCTTTTAGTTCCAACCTTGTTTTTCTCTTTATGCTTCTTCTTTTCCTTCACCGTGTTTCCTTGTGATCAAATTTAGTATGTGTTGCACAGTTATTTCATATTTCAATGTCTAGGGTTTGTGAATCTGCAAATTGTCTATCTATTTTAGTGGGTTTCTAGGTTCATCTTCTTCACTTCATTCTTTGGAATTTGATGTTAATTTGATTATAGTTTCTCCTTTTGATATCTGTTGAATTTTTTGTTGCATGTGGGTTGTGCATTTTATAATTTTTTTGGATATTGTAATGATTCTAAAAATGAAATTTCTACTCCTATTTTCTTATATTTATGGATAATGGGTTTTATTGTGTGAATCATTATCAAGGTATGGGGTCTGTACCTAATCTACTTCCTGAGTGGTGATGTGATTGGCAGAGTTTCTCGAGTAATGTGAGTTTATAGACTCAGCCTCTGCTTTTTGGTCATTCCTTTATATTGTGATAAAATCTTTGGTTGTTCAAGTAAAGTGAATTTTATTTTTATATTGTTTAAATAAAAACTATTTTATATTTCACCTCTTGCATATACATACAGGTGTTTGGCCTGAATCTAAGAGCATCAGTGACAAAGGAATGGGCCATGTGCCAGCAAAATGGCGTCGCGGTAATGTGTATCAAATTAGCAAATTACCTCCTTCAAAGAAAAATCCATGCAACAGGTTATCTTTCCTTGATAATGTTTTCTACAGACACAATCATGTTCTGCCATATATGCTTGATTGCAAATTTTATGAAGCACTAGATTAATTATATCCAATGTACACCAATTCAATCCAATATTAAAAACTGATGAACCCAATTTTTTTTGTGTATATTAAAAAAATCGTTTAAGTTTAACTAAAGTGAATTGTTGGATGCATGTGGTTTGTGTGAATCATTATCAAGGTATGGATTTTCTACTGTAACACCCTAACTTTTAGCACCTCATGATCGTACCAAAAGCTCAGGCGTTACTTACCTCTAAACCTTTTTATTATATACTATCTTTATTTAATATTGAGCCTTCATGAATACGAACTGATACTTTAATTAAGAAAACGAAAGGAGAGTTTATTTTAAATCACTTAATCACAAAAGTATATATATATATATATATATATATATAGACTTATTCAAGGAACCTCATTACAAGTCCTACCCATCTAAAAACTAAAAGAATAATTGACGATGGAAAAAGAAATTCTAACAACTCAACTTGTGAACATATTCTTCTATGTTCCTGTAGTTTCACAGTAAACCTTCGCACTTGTAGCTGAAAAGGGGTGAAAATAGGGGATAAGAACTGGGGAGTTTTTAGTAGGATTGGGGTAGATAATTAAATCCGTATTATCATTGTTTAGACATTCAGAGCCTGACATAGGGACCTAGAACAATAACCAGTCATAGAAGCTCAAATTAACAAGTAATGAAAATCACGACACACACTGAGGCAATCACAAACAATTCACAACACCGAACCAAATGCAAAATATGCAAACAAGGATGATTCATGCCTAGTCCTATCGCAGGTAATGAGCTCATTTGTCGGTTTCGACCCGCACCCGACGCAATCCAACTCACAAGTCGGATAAGGCATTCCAACGACATAACCTTTGCAAGTTTCCACTTCTTGCAGGCGCTGATTCTCCAACTGAAGTATATCAAACATGACCTTTGCAAGTACTTGCAGGCGCTAATTCTCCAGCTGAAGCATGTGACCCTTTTCTCCTGGAAGTCATTTCATATTTATGGGCGTCCCCACACTATCATTCACATACAAAGTCCACGGCTTAATATTTTCACTTTGGCCCCATAACTATTTAGTTTCCGTCACCCTCTTGTGACCTTTCAATCATTCTCATAATCACACGTGCCGATTTATCTTCTCTTTTTATTTTAAAACCAAAACCACCTCTTTATGACTTTCTCCAAAACCTTTAAAACAATTTCACTTAACCAATTCTTCTTTCAAAAGACAAAGGGAAATCATTTATTCGTTAAATCCCTTAGCAAGGCCTCTAGACTTTAGGAGAGCGACAACCAATCTCATTTTCTTAGGTTCATTAGAAATCCATAACAATCATTGTTTTCTTAAATTGAATTTAATCAACTAAAGTTCCTAAATCAAATCAAAACCAAATTGTACAAATCAGAAGTTTCGAACCAATTTCAAAACCAAAACCAATCTCAATTTCATCCTTAAAACTAATTCTTTAACTTTTTTCAAGACGTCGCAAAACGAAATCATTCAAACAAAATTCAATTATTTTTAAAGTTCACTAAAACTCCTCCGAATGAAATTCTTAAGTCAAATTCAAAACATAAGCCCTTTCATATTTAAATCAACCTTAAAACATAATACTTTTCTTAAATAATTTAAAATCGTAAAATAATTCTTTTCTAAATAAATCGAACTCAAAACATATACTTTTCTTAAATGAATTAAACTCGAAACATAACTATTTTCTTAATGAAATTCTTAAGTCAAATTCAAAACATAAGCCCTTTCATATTTAAATCAACCTTAAAACATAATACTTTTCTTAAATAATTTAAAATCGTAAAATAATTCTTTTCTAAATAAATCGAACTCAAAACATATACTTTTCTTAAATGAATTAAACTCGAAACATAACTATTTTCTTAATAAATCAAAAATCAAATAATACAATTTTTCAAATCCAATCTTTTTCTAAATAACATTTCAAACAAAGTCTTAAATTTTATAACAAAATTTCGGCAGCATCTCCCCTAAAACTCGGACTTTTCCACTCTTCTCGGGTCCCATCCAAACCATTTCTCAAACTCTTCAAATCATTTCCAATAAATCAAAACCATTTCTAATATCAAAATATTTATAAAATCAAACCAATTAAAATCAAACCGTTTCCAAAACAAACCATTTTCATATCTCAAATCATGTCATCAATTTATTTCTTATTAAATCTCAAATGTCATCATCAAATTTCACCAATTCCACTTGATTACTAACAACATTCCAGCCTCGAATTCATAAAAGTAATTCGGTTCTTAGCTGTACTTAAACCGACCAAACCCCTGACCAATCACAAATAATAATATATCACAAAAATTCAACATAAATTCAGTAAAATTCAATCAACAATCAATCACAACATCAATTCACATATCTAATACCAATTTAACCCACTACCAGAAAACTAGTTATTACAGATGGATATTTCCAATGGATTTTATCCCACGGAAATACAGAAGAAATTTTAGAGGGATTTTTTGTCGAAAAACAAAAAAAATGAATTAGCATAAATTATAAACAGAAAAGAAAATCCATCAATAATTTCGTCGAAAAAAATATTTTTTTTCGTAGAAAATGGTTACAGACAAAAAATCTGTCTGTAATTAAATAAACAAAATGCTGCATTTTATTAAATTATTACAGATAGATTTTCTGCCTATAATTTTAAAAAATTCCGTCGAAAATATTGAAATAAGGGATTTGCTTTAAGCATGTCTCCTCATTTCACACGATACCTATCCGCGCCTCCACACCCCTCTCTTCCAAGCACTCCATCGGTGGCGCCTCTCTGCCTTGCACCATCGTCGCACTGAACTTCCGACACACCGAAGCTCCGTCACACCCCCTCCCGGCTTTTCTTCGTGTGTTGCTCGCGTCGCTTTGTATCGAACCTTAATGTGCAGAAATCGCTCAGTTTCGATCTTGCCTCAGCTGTGCAGGTAACCCTAACCTCTTCCATACCTTTATCACTCTTCCTATTCGCTGCTATACTGACGCCAGCCTTTCCTCCTGTTCGCCATTTTTCATCAAGCTTTTCTGCATCTCGTCCGATTCACCACCTCTCCTCGAACTTTGCAGTGCACTACCATCGTTCTAGTCTTGGTATGGTTTTTGTGGTCTAGTTCTTATTGTTTTTGCTATCTTCTTACGCATGCATTGCTATTTTGTTTTATTTTTCTTTTGCTTTCTTTCTTTATTTCTTTCTCCTTCGTTTTCCTTCTCGCACTTCTGGATCTGCTACCACTCATAGAATTTTCTGTTCCAGAATATCAAGAATCTATCCTCGGATTCGGTTAATTTCTGAACTTATCACTTTTAGTTTTTTGGATTTTTATTTTCATGTTTGAAATATTGATTGTGTAGATTTTGTTGTTCAATTAGTTCATTCTTTTTTCAATTACTGAGATGATTATATGGCTTTAAGTCCAAAACGTGAGCAAAATAATAATGTCTGTGAGTAAAGTATAAAATATTTTTTTATTGTAATGCTTTAGCTTGGAGTGTTCTATTTTACACACTATGAATTCTACATGCGTCATAGATAAGCTTATTCTTCAATCCTATGCAAAGCAAGAGCTAATAAAATAGCAGTAATGTCTGTGGATATTTTACTTAGGAATTAGAACATATAGATGGCATATGCAACTATATTTTACTTAAGATGAAACTATATTTATTAACTTGATGACTTTTTTCTTTAGGAATTATTTGAGATCCCACGTGGCCAAGGTCGTGGTGGTGAAGACATTATTTGATTAGAAATTAGTATTCCTTTTCTAATTCAAATATAGCATGAAGGTGTATACTTTTATTATGCAAGTGGATGTAAATTTTCAGGTAGCCACCAATTCATTCTCTGTTCATGTGATGGAAAAATTATTAGCTGTTGGTAACTCAGGAAGTTTATCTGTGTCATTGCTTCAGAAGATTCATGGAAACCTCATAAAGGTTCAACATCTAATTTCTTTGCTTTGGGATACTGTAATATTCCTGTTTGCTATGGTGCACGTGTTTAATCGTGAAGTTTTATTAAGATGTCAGGCTTCAAAAGAAAAAGCTACTAGCCAGAGCTTTCGGTTATATATATATATGAAATCAATTTTCACCTCATTGGCTATTTTATGTGTTTTCTAATTTACATGTATAAGCTCATTTACTTTAAAAGCACTTGTGCTTGCTTGTTTCTGTACTTTATCTAGTAAAAACTGCTTGCAATGTTTTCATCATTTTGCTTAAAACTTGCTTACAGGAGGCCCATGACAAGTCAAGATCTGTGATCAAGGCTCCTGCCATGAAGGGTTAGTATAATTCTGGTCTGTTTTCTTAGTTTCTTCCTATATAAATAACCTACATATCAATATATACCTGCAAATCTATAAGATATATTGTTTCAAGGGATCTACACAACAGAAGATAGAAGAGGAATTGGGGGTTAAGATAATAATATCTACTTCAAAAGAAGATGATTTTGTTAGTAAGTTCCTCTGTTCCTGGCTGTACCTAAGTTACTGCCTAACTTGTATGGATCAAATTGAAATGTTTATTTTCTATTATGCTTTCATTTTAACTTTGACATGGTTATGTCATAGCTGATTTAATATAATTCATTCACAATATAATATATTCAGTTCATGAGTGTTTCTTAACTCTATATATATAGCACTTGATTAATTGAGAGATGATGAGCGGATATTTTATACGCTTTTTGGGGGTAATTTCATGTAGATTTTAGTATGTTTTAATCAGTTTTTAATAAAATATTATTAGTTTTTAGGCAAAAATCATATTTTTGGACTTTACTATGAGTTTGTGTGTTTTTCTATGATTTCAGGTATTTTCTGGCTGAAATTGAGGGAGTTGAGCAAAAAATCTGAGTTAGGCTGAAAAAAGACAGCTGATTTTGTTGGATCCTGACCTCCCTGCACTCGGAATGGATTTTTTGGAGCTACAGGAGTCCAATTAACGCGCTCTCAAAGGCGTTGGAAAGTAGACATTCAGAGCTTTCCAGCAATATATAATAGTCCATACTTTGCGCGAAGATAGACGACGTAACTTGGCGTTAAACGCCAAGTACATGCTGCTGTCTAGAGTTAAACGCCAGAAACACGTCATGATCCGGAGTTGAACGCCCAAAACACGTTATAACTTGGAGTTCAACTCCAAGAAAAGCCTCAGCTCGTGGATAGCTTTAGTCTCAGCCCCAGCACACACCAAGTGGGCCCCAGAAGTGGATTTCTGCACCAATTATCTTAGTTTACTCATATTCTGTAAACCTAGGTTACTAGTTTACTATTTAAACAACGTTTAGAGACTTATCTTGGACCTCATGACATTTTTCAGATCTGAATTTTACACACTTTGACGGCATGAGTCTCTAAACTCCATTGTTGGGGGTGAGGAGCTCTGCAGCGTCTTGATGAATTAATGCACTTGTTTTTATTTCTCCATTCAAACGTGTGTGTTCCTATCTAAGATGTTCATTCGCGCTTAATTATGAAGAAGGTGATGATCCGTGACGCACATCACCTTCCTCAATCCATGAACATGTGTCTGACAACCACCTCCGTTCTACATCAGATTGAATGAGTGTCTCTTAGATTTCTTAATCAGAATCTTCGTGGTATAAGCTAGATTGATGGCGGCATTCATGAGAATCCGAAAAGTCTAAACCTTGTCCGTGGTATTCCGAGTAGGATTCTGGGATTGAATGACTGTGACGAGCTTCAAACTCCTGAAGGCTGGGCATTCGTGACAGACGCAAAAGAATCATTAGATTCTATTCCGACCTGATTGAGGACCGACAGATGATTAGCCGTGCTGTGACAGAGCATTTGGACCATTTTCACTGAGAGGATGGGAAATAGCCATTGACAACGGTGACACCCTACATACAGCTTGCCATGGAAGGAACTTGCACTTTTCCATGGATGGAATATTACATTACAGGAATAAATCAAGACAAAGCATCTCCAAAACTCCAACATATTCTCCATTATTGCATAACAAGTAACTATTTCACACTCTTTTATTTTTTCTAATAATTCCAACTGATAATTTTAATTAATATCCTGGCTAAGAATAATAAAATAAACATAGCTTGCTTCAAACCAATAATCTCCGTGGGATCGACCCTTACTCACGTAAGGTATTAGTTGGACGACCCAGTGCACTTGCTGGTTAGTTGTACGGATCACAAATTCGTGCACCAAGTTTTTGGCGCCGTTGCCGGGGATTATTCGAGTTTGAACAACTAAAGGTTTATTTTGTTGCTTAGATTAGGAAGAATTTATCCTTTTTTTCACTAGAATTGCATTTTCTATTATCCCTTTTTAAAAATTTTTCAAAAATATTATTTTTCTTTATCAATTTTTTTCGTAAGTTTAGTGTCTTGTTCTAAGTTTGTTGTTAATTGCATATTTTATATTTTTCTTTAAATTTTCGAACTTGTGTTCTTTGTTCTTCATTGATCTTCAAGTTGTTCTTGTTTATTTTTCTTGTTTGATCTTGAGTTTTTCCTGTTTTGTGTCTTTTCTTGTTTTTCTTGTGCTTTTTCAAAACACTAACTTTCAAAAATTATACTTTTATCCATAAATATAGTACATCTTTAAAATCAACATTGAAGTTACTGCCCAATTGGCTGGAGCTTTAGTAGTTGTTCTTGATAATTGGGTATCTTCTTTGGAATCTTTTTCAAAAATAATTTTTCTTTGATTAAATCTTGTGCCAAACTCTAAGTTTGGTGTTTCCTTGTTAATTTTTCTTTAATTTTCGAAAATTTGTCTTGGTGTTCTTGTGAATCTTCAAGGTGTTCTTGAGTCTTTCTTGTGTTTTGATCTTAAAATCTTTAAGTTTGGTGTTCCTTGGTGTTTTCCCTCCAAAATTTTCGAAAATAAGGAGCATTAGATCTAAAAATTTTAAATCTTATGTCTTTTGTGTGTTTTTCTCTTTCATCATAAAATTCAAAATTCAAAAAAAATATCTTTCCTAACTAATTTTAAACTACATTTTCGAAAATTTTATATAAAAATTCAGATTTCAATTTCAAAATATTTTCAATTTCTTTTATTTATTTCGTTTTTATTTTATTTTATAAAATAAATTTTTATAAAATAAATAATATCAACATACATATCATCTCCTTTATTCCATCATGGAACTAAGTGGAAATGAACAGTCCAGGAGGACTCTGGGGTCATATGCTAACCACACTACTGCTTCATATGGAAGTAGTATCTGTATACCCTCCATTGGAGTTAGTAGCTTTGAGTTGAATCCTCAGCTCATTATCATGGTGCAGCAAAACCACCAGTATTCCGGTCTTCCACAGGAAGAACCTACAGAGTTTCTGGCACAATTTTTATAAATTGCTGACACAGTACATGATAAGGAAGTAGATCAGGATGTCTACAGATTATTACTGTTTCCATTTGCTGTAAAAGATCAAGCTAAGAGGTGGTTAAATAACCAGCCTAAGAACAGCATAAAGACATGGAAACAGCTGTCAGAAAAATTCCTGAATCACTACTTTCCTCCAAAACGGATGACACAGCTAAGGATAAGCATCCAAGGCTTCAAACAAGGAGATAATGAATCCTTTTATGATACCTGGGAGAGATACAGAGAGATGCTAAGAAAAAGCCCCTCTGAGATGTTTTCAGAGTGGGTGCAATTAGACATCTTCTACTATGGGCTTACAGAAAAAGCTCAGATTTCTCTAGATCACTCAGCTGGTGGATCTATACATATGAGAAAAACAATTGAAGAAGCTCAAGAGCTTATTGATACAGCTGCCAGAAATCAGCATCTGTACCTAAGCAGTGAATCTTCCATAAAAGAAGAAGCTAAAACAGTAACTGCTGAACTTAGTCCTGTAGATCAGGCTAATGAATTCAATCAGCAATTAGACTTTCTAACTCAGCAGCTAGCCGAATTCAAGGAAATACTACAGGAAACAAGAATGGCTAACAGGAATATGGAAGTACAGTTAAAGCAAACAAAAAAGCAACTGTCAAAACAAATAACAGAAGAATGCCACACAGTTCAATTAAGAAGTGGAAAAATATTAAATACCTCACTTCAAAGCAGCAGGAAGCCAAGAAATGAACAAATGGCTACTCAAAATCCCTCTGAGGACAATCAGAGCCCAGAGAGGAATAAGGCTGGCGCTGAACGCCCAGACCATGCTCATTTCTGGCGTTCAACGCCAGAAACAAGCATGAATCTGGCGTTGAACGCCCAAGGAAAGCATAGTTCTGGCGTTCAGACGCCAGTAACAGATAAGGAGTTGGCGTCTAACGCCACTCCAGCTTCCACCCCTGGCATTCAAACGCCAGTGGGAAATTAGTCACATACAAGTGCTGATAACAACCCTTCTAAAAAGGCTTCCCAACCCACTTCTACAGGTAATAAACCTGCAGCAACTAAGGTTGAGGAATACAAAGCCAAAATGCCTTATCCTCAAAAACTCCGCCAAGCGGAACAGGATAAGCAATTTGCCCGCTTTGCAGACTATCTCAGGACTCTTGAAATAAAGATTTCATTTGCAGACGCACTTGAGCAAATACCCTCTTATGCTAAGTTGATGAAAGAGATCTTAAGTCATAAGAAGGATTGGAGGGAGACTGAAAAAGTTTACCTCACTGAAGAATGCAGTGCAGTCATTCTGAAAAGCTTACCTGAGAAGCTTAAAGATCCTGGGAGCTTCATGATACCATGCATATTAGAGGGTAACTGCACCAAGACAGCTCTATGTGATCTTGGGGCAAGCATCAACCTAATCCCTGCATCCACTATCAGAAAGCTTGGCTTGACTGAAGAGGTCAAACCAACCCGGATCTGTCTTCAACTTGCTGATGGCTCCATTAAATACCCATCAGGCATAATTGAGGACATGATTATCAAGGTTGGGCCATTTGCCTTCCCTACTGACTTTGTAGTGCTGGAAATGGAGGAGTACAAGAGTGCAACTCTCATTTTAGGAAGACCATTCCTAGCAACTGGACGAACCCTCATTGACGTCCAAAAAGGGGAGATAACCCTGAGCGTCAATGAGGATGAGTTTAAGTTGAATGTTGTCAAAGCTATGCAACATCCAGACACATTAGACGACTGCCTGGGCGTTGATATTATTGACTCCGTGGTGGAAGAGGTCTATATGACTGAGAGTCTCGAATCAGAGCTAGAGGACATTTTTAAAGATGTCCAGCCTGATCTGGAGGAACCAAAGGAAATAAAAGAACCTCTGAAAACTCCTCAGGAAGAGGAGAAACCTCCTAAATCCGTGCTCAAACCACTACCACCATCCCTGAAATATGCATTTCTGGGAGAAGGTGACACTTTTTCTGTTATCATAAGCTCTGCTTTAGGGCCACAGGAAGAGAAAGCACTAATTCAAGTGCTAAGGACACACAAGACAGCTCTTGGGTGGTCCATCAGTGATCTCAAGGGCATTAGCCCAGCCAGATGCATGCACAAGATCTTACTGGAGGGTGACGCCAAGCCAGTGGTTCAACCACAAAGGCGGCTGAATCCAGCCATGAAGGAAGTTGTGCAGAAAGAGGTCACTAAGTTACTAGAGGCTGGGATTATTTATCCTATTTCTGATAGCCCCTGGGTAAGCCCTGTCCAAGTCGTCCCTAAGAAAGGTGGCATGACAGTGGTTCATAATGAAAAAAATGAACTGGTTCCTACAAGAACAGTTACAGGGTGGCGTATGTGTATTGATTATAGAAGGTTCAATACAGCCACCCGAAAGGATCATTTTCCTTTACCATTCATAGACCAGATGCTAGAAAGACTAGCAGGTTATGAAAACTACTGCTTCCTGGATGGATATTCAGGTTATAATCAAATTGCAGTAGATCCCCAGGATCAAGAGAAAACGGCATTCACATGTCCATCTGGAGTATTTGCATACAGAAGGATGCCATTTGGCTTGTGCAATGCACCTGCAACCTTTCAAAGGTGCATGCTCTCTATCTTCTCTGATATGGTGGAGAAGTTTTTGGAAGTCTTCATGGATGACTTTTCAGTATTTGGAGACTCATTCAGCTCCTGCCTTAACCATTTAGCACTTGTTCTGAAAAGATGCCAAGAGACCAACCTAGTTTTAAACTGGGAAAAATGTCACTTTATGGTGACTGAAGGGATTGTCCTTGGGCACAAAATTTCAAACAAGGGAATAGAGGTGGATCAAGCTAAGGTAGAGGTAATTGAAAAATTACCACCACCTGCCAATGTTAAGGCAATCAGAAGCTTTCTGGGGCATGCAGGATTCTATAGGAGGTTTATAAAGGATTTTTCAAAAATCGCCAAACCTCTGAGCAATCTGCTAGGTGCTGACACGCCATTTGTGTTTGACACAAAGTGTCTGCAGGCGTTTGAGACCCTGAAAGCTAAGCTGGTCACAACACCAGTTATTTCTGCACCAGACTGGACATTACCCTTTGAACTAATGTGTGATGCTAGTGAACATACCATTGGTGCAGTATTGGGACAGAGGCATAACAAGCTTCTGCATGTCATTTATTATGCTAGCAGTGTTTTAAATGTTGCCCAGAAAAATTACACAACCACAGAAAAAGAATTACTTGCAGTGGTTTATGCTATTGACAAGTCTAGATCCTACTTAGTAGGATCAAAAGTGATTGTGTACACTGACCATGCTGCTCTTAAATATCTACTCACAAAGCAAATTCAAAGCCCAGGCTCATAAGATGGGTGTTGCTTCTGCGAGAGTTTGATATAGAAATAAGAGACAGAAAAGGAACAGAGAATCAAGTAGCTGATCACCTGTCCCGGGTAGAACCAGTAGCAGGAGCATCCCTCCCTCCTATTGAGATCTCTGAAACCTTTCCGGATGAACAATTGTTTGCTGTTCGGGAAGCTCTGCGGTTTGCAAACATTGCAGACTATAAGACACAAGGTTCTCCTTTTGTAACCATGGAGAGAAAGCATGAAAAGCTTCTCTCACTGCAGAGTCAACCAAAGCCCCCACAGTCCAACTCTAAGTTTGGTGTTGGGAGGCCACAACCAAACTCTAAGTTTGGTGTTGAACCCCCACATTCAAACTCTAAGTTTGATGTTGGGAGGTCCCAACATTGCTCTGATTATCTGTGAGACTCCATGAGAGCTCACTGTCCAGCTAAGGACAATAAAGAAGCGCTTGCTGGGAGGCAACCCAGCCATTCACAAAATTTAATTTTATTTGTTTTTGCTAATTAATTTTTACAAGTATATGTCAAAGTATCTTCAAAAGGTAAAATAGCAATTGATTGGATTCACAGAGTTACAAGGGAATTTGGAAGCTCACTGGCGTGAAAAAGCCAGTAAGAAACATTTTGGGCGTTGAACGCCCAAAAGAAGCACCCACTGGGCGTTCAACGCCAGTAAGGGTAGCCATCTGGGCGTTAAACGCCAGAAAGGAGCATCTTCTGGGCGTTGAACGCCAGAAAGAAGCACCTTCTGGGCGTTTAACGCCAGATTGACAGCGTCCTGGGCGTTCAGAAAAACGCCCAGTGACAAAGGACTTCCTGGCGTTCAACGCTAGAAAGAAGCAACAGCTGGGCGTTGAACGCCCAGGAGAAGCAGCAATTGGGCGTTAAACGCCCAAAACAAGCAGCATTTGGGCGTTTAACGCCAGAATGGTGGGGAGGAGGTAAAATTCATTTTTCTTCACAAATTTTCTAATTTTTATGTTTCAATTCATAATTTCTTGCATAAACATGTTTTAAAATATCATCCTTCAATTCCAAAAATTTTAATCCTAATTTCTAAACACCCTTTTTCAAAAATGTCAAATGTATCTTAATTCATAAACACAAATCTTTTTCCAAACCAAATCTTTTTCAAATCTTTTTCAACTCATCATATCTTTTGGATTTCGAAATTGCCTCTCCCTCTATTCCTCTCCTTTCCTTTCTTTTGCTTGAGGACAAGCAAACCTCTAAGTTTGGTGTGAGTTGCCATGATCACTGAGCTAAAACTCATCAAGATCATGGCACCTAAGGGAACAGGAAGAGCAAGGATGTGAACTGAAGAAACTAAAGCGTCAGAAGCTATTCCTTGAAGGACCAAGCACCCCACAGACTAGAGGAACATCCACTTCCCAAAATACAGGTTGTTAAGTTCTAATTTTAAGCTTTAACTCTGTAATAGTATTTTTATAGAAATTTACCTTAGAAGTTATATAGGAGTAGTAGTAATTAGTATCTCTATTTTGATTTTATCTCCAATTAAGCTATAATTTATTTTTCTCATCATTATCAAACATGAATAAATTAGTAGATTCTTAGAATAAAGAGGCAATATTTTTCGAGTTCTTAATAAGGAAAATTCTAATTATTTATATGTGGTGGCAATACTTTTTGTCTTCTGAATGAATGCCTGAACAGTGCATATTTTTGATATTGAATTTTATGAATGTTAAAATTGTTGGCTCCTGAAAGAATGATGAACAAGAGAAATGTTATTGATGATCTGAAAAATCATGAAATTGATTCTTGAAGCAAGAAAAAGCAGTGAAAAACAAGCTTGCGAAAAAAAGTTAAGAAAAAAATTTACAAGGAATCATCGGATCAAGAAAGGGAATAAAAGCCAACAGCCCTTTAAAACCAAAAGGCAAGGGTGAAAAGGATCCAAGGCTTTGAGCATCAGTGGATAGGAGGGCCCAAGGAAATAGTTCTAGGCCTAAGCGGCTAAATCAAGCTGTCCCTAACCATGTGCTTGTGGCATGCAGGTCCAAGTGAAAAACTTGAGACTGAGTGGTTAAAGTCGTGATCCAAAGCAAAAAGAGTGTGCTTAAGAGCTCTGGACACCTCTAACTAGGGACTTTAGCAAAGCTGAGTCACAATCTGAAAAGGTTCACCGAGTCATGTGTCTGTGGCATTTATGTATCCGGTGGTAATACTGGAAAACAAAGTGCTTAGGGCCACGGCCAAGACTCATAAAGTAACTGTGTTCAAGAATCAACATACTACACTAGGAGAATCAATAATACTATCTGAATTCTGAGTTCCTATGGATGCCAATCATTCTGAATTTCAAAGGATAAAGGGAGATGCCAAAACTGTTCAGAAACAAAAAGCTACTAGCCCCGCTCATCTAAATTAGAATCTGAGCTTCACTTAAAACTCGGAGATTTTATTACTCCTTAAATTCTTTTTATCCTATTTTATTCATCTAGTTTCTTGAGGACAAGCAACAGTTTAAGTTTGGTGTTGTGATGAGCGGATATTTTATACGCTTTTTGGGGGTAATTTCATGTAGATTTTAGTATGTTTTAATTAGTTTTTAATAAAATATTATTAGTTTTTAGGCAAAAATCATATTTCTGGACTTTACTATGAATTTGTGTGTTTTTCTGTGATTTCAGATATTTTCTGGCTGAAATTGAGGGAGTTGATCAAAAAATCTGAGTTAGGCTGGAAAAGGACAGCTGATGCTGTTGGATCCTGACCTCCCTGCACTCGGAATGGATTTTTTGGAGCTACAAGAGTCCAATTGACGCGCTCTCAACGGCGTTGGAAAGTACACATCCAGAGCTTTCCAGCAATATATAATAGTCCATACTTTACGCGAAGATAGACGACGTAACTTGGCGTTGAACGCCAAGTACATGCTGCTGTCTGGAGTTAAACGCCAGAAACACGTCATGATCCGGAGTTAAACGCCCAAAACACGTTATAACTTGGAGTTCAACTCCAAGAAAAGCCTCAGCTCGTGGATAGCTTTAGTCTCAGCCCCAGCACACACCAAGTGGGCCCCAGAAGTGGATTTTTGCACCAATTATCTTAGTTTACTCATATTCTGTAAACCTAGGTTACTAGTTTACTATTTAAACAACTTTTAGAGACTTATCTTGGACCTCATGACATTTTTCAGATCTGAATTTTACACACTTTGACGGCATGAGTCTCTAAACTCCATTGTTGGGGTGAAGAGCTCTGCAGCGTCTTGATGAATTAATGCAATTGTTTCTATTTCTCCATTCAAACGTGTGTGTTCCTATCTAAGATGTTCATTCGCGCTTAATTATGAAGAAGGTGATGATCCATGACACTCATCACCTTCCTCAATCCATGAATGTGTGTCTGACAACCACCTCCGTTCTACATCAGATTGAATGAGTGTCTCTTAGATTCCTTAATCAGAATCTTCGTGGTATAAGCTAGATTGATGGCGGCATTCATGAGAATCCGGAAAGTCTAAACCTTGTCCGTGGTATTCCGAGTAAGATTCTGGGATTGAATGACTGTGACGAGCTTCAAACTCCTGAAGGCTGGGCGTTCGTGACAGACGCAAAAGAATCATTGGATTCTATTCCGACCTGATTGAGGACCGACAGATGATTAGCCGTGCTGTGACAGAGCATTTGGACCATTTTCACTGAGAGGATGGGAAATAGCAATTGACTACGGTGACACCCTACATACAGCTTGCCATGGAGGGAACTTGCACTTTTCCATGGATGGAATATTACATTACAGGAATAAATCAAGACAAAGCATCTCCAAAACTCCAACATATTCTCCATTACTGCACAACAAGTAACTATTTCACACTCTTTTATTTTTTCTAATAATTCCAACTGATAATTTTAATTAATATACTGACTAAGAATAATAAAATAAACATAACTTGCTTCAAACCAATAATCTCTGTGGGATCGACCCTTACTCACGTAAGGTATTACTTGGACGACCCAGTGCACTTGCTGGTTAGTTGTACGGATCACAAATTCGTGCACCAAGAGACCAGCACATAGTAATTATATGTGCAGGAATCTTTCATTGGCTCAGTTGGTGGATTTTCATTTAAGTAGAGCCTCTTTCCTCTTACCAGCTTGACTCCTTATTACTGTGCTATAAGGAAATCCAATATCTAAATGATTTGTTGTAATGGTCTTTTGCATCCATTGAGGGTACTTCTGTTGATAGTGTGAATTCAGTTGTAGAGAAGATATAGGCTATAATTGGTAGCTATTTACATAATCAATATAAAATATAGTTATTTTTATTGATATAATATAATATAATTAGATACATATATAAAATTATTTTATATTAACTAATAATCATCACTTAAATTTATTAATTAACTATATTTGTGTTTCGAAATAATAATGCAATTGTATTATAGGAAGTGCAAGGGTGGGACGAATTGTTATGAGTGCAGCAGCAGAGCATCTGACACCTGTGAGTTTGGAGTTAGGAGGAAATTGTCCAGCATTGCTTGATTCTCTTGCAACAACTTGGGATAAAGAGGTGAATTTACTATTTATGTATTATTGCATTCAATTTTGCCACATGCATGTCATGTACTATTCTATGTCGTACTTATTTACTGTATAACTCTAGTGAGATAACAAGTTGAAGAATATAGATGCATACATGTCATATGTACTTCACTCGATTGAAGTTGTTTTGATAAAATAGGAGGAGTACGAGGAGAAGAAGGGTGATGAAAAGACTTTATTAAACAAGACACATAAAAAATCTGAAAAGGGAAAAAGAATTTTTGTTTTCTTATTAGTTTTGTTAATCAACTCGATTTGATATTTATTGCTATTATAATAGTGTTTGTCATGTCACTTTATTTCTTAAATAGATTAAAATGTGTATCTTTAGGACATTTTTTTATTTCTAGAATAGAAACTGTTATATATACCTTTTAAACATTAAAACCTAGGGGATCGGAGTTGCTAAATATTGGCGTCCTCTTCAACTTCTCACTTGCAGAATTATAGAAGGGTCAATCAGTTGTCGGTAAAGGAATGGATTCACAGCTTTAATTTTTGTCAAACACTAATAAAGATTAGGTGTAGTGGATTTTTAGGTTTTGATTAGATTAGGTTTAGTTAGATTTGTTTTTTTCTAATTTTAGTAATTAGTTTGATTTAAAATTTGTTGTTGAAACTTTTTTCCGCATGGTTTTTCAATTTTTGGTGTTTCCTTTCACTATCACAATCTTTTTTTTTTTGCTGCTACTTCTTGCTGCAGTGTGATAGTGATCCTTCTACTTGGAGCTACATCAATGATCATGTTCATTTTCAATTTCATATAGGTTCTGGTTGTTTAATAATGTAGAACATATGCATCTAGATTCTTTAAACTTTCTTACTTTACATTGTTATAGGTGGTATGCTTCACTTGGGATGTATGGTGTGGCTGTCAAGCATATGATGAAAATCTTGGCCTGCAGTCACCAGTCCAAGGTAACACAGGAATTATTCCTTAGTGACTTTCTTCAAACTGTGAAGGTGATAGTGACTCTATTTCCTTTTCAGATCTCATGCTTAGAACCTGATTGTTAAAATACTAAACTGCCAATAGTTTGATTTAATGTAATTCCTGATTGTTAAAATACTGAATCATATGACAATAAAATTTGCTTTTTGAGCATATATATTACTTATTTGAAAATTCATAAACTGGTTTCATAAACTGGCACATCATCATGGCTTCACTTAACAAGAACTATGTTGACATGGATGAGTATCCTGTCACCACTGAGCTCCAGGTTTCTTTGTTTCTTTCTTTCCTTCTTTATTTATTTATTTATCACTTCACTTGATCATAAAAAACTAATTGGGGGTCATGTGAGATCTCTTCAACCGTGAACAAGATTGTTTGAATCATGGCTTAAATAGATTTTTGGCCTTACAGATTTTTTCTTTTGGTGGTTTTGGTAAAAAAAAAAGTATTCAAAAGTGAAATTAGTCCCTTCTGTCATCCAAAATTAAAGAAATTTGGATATGGTTACTTATCTTTGAATCATAGGAACCATAGGTTTAGTTTACCATAAAATTGCTAAATTTTACATGGATTATAACCTTATTTAAACCTTTAAGTTTTTATAACATATAAACTTATTGAGGGAAAATGATATTGAAAGAGCTTGATTATTTGGTTGGTTTATTAGGCTGAGATTTTAGTTGGTTGGACAATAGATCTATCTGTAACAAGTGTTGGAGAAAGGAGGATTTTTATTTTTTATTTTTATTTATTTATTTATTTATTTTTTTATGTCAAAGCATCGACTAGAATAAAATATTAGCTTACATATGATAGATAGATTTTGGTTTTTATGATGTTTGCCCTCAAATTTTGGTGTTTCTGTTGGCAACTTTTTAGATCTCATGTGTTTTCTAGTCAGAAAATAAAGTGAATTGCTATAACTGAAATAGCCACTGAATTCTGAATCATATGTGAAGTAGTAACATTGAACTATTCAAAGCTGTGATATTGCTCTGTTCAAATCTGTCTGTAAAATTCAAATATACGACTGGGTAATGTTGCAACAGGTGATGCAGAATTATATAATTTAAATGTTGTAGTAGGTGATGCAGAATCCTAACTTCATGACCATGGCTGAGCGCCTGGGTAATGCATTGATGGAGGTATTTATAAACTTCCTGTACTCCGTTATATAAAATATCTATTGGTTGATAACATATCTATACTATCTATCTCAGGATCTATCTATGTCTTCCATGCTTGAAAGTCTTACTAGTCCTTCAAATAAAGATCAGCTTGAGGAGAGAATGGCACGCATAAAATAAGATCCATTGTTGAAACATATTTTAGATGAGATAGAGACTGGTGGTCCTGCTGCTATGATGAGGTTTAGATGGCAAAATTGGGATGGTCATCTTATTTTTTTGGGGTATCTTTTTATTGAAACAGTAAGATATTGAATAATGGTGTTGAAAAATAACATCCAATTTTATAGGTATCGGGTAATGAATATTATGTTTATCTATGAATATTATGTTTATGTGATTTTTGGTTTTCTTTTTTTCAATTTATAGTGTGTTTGATAGAGTAAATTTAGAAAACAAATCTAAAGTATTTATTTTGTAATGAAAAAATTTAAAAAAAATTATTTTACCTTATTGTCATTTAAATTCTTGTGTTCTTATCCACAAATCACCCACTTTGAACCTCATAACCGATAACACACATACCTCACTGCAATTCCTTTGAGAGACGACCCAAGATCTAATACTCAGTTTTTATTGGTTTGCACTTATGACAAACATAATTAAACTTTGATGCGAGGATTAAGATGAAAACTCAGGTGCATTCGACTTCACGTGAAGTTGATAGTTGAGAGCCGTTAGATGAAAATTTAGTCAAATTAGTCAAATCATCTAATGGATCTCAGTTATCAACTTCACGTGAAGCCGATTGCACATGAGTTTTCACTGAGGATTAATTGCCAGTTTGGACTATGCCTGCAACGAAACCATTCTATTTGTATTGACAAATTCTAAGCCAGCATAAATTCTTTGCATCACAATGCGCAAGGGTTGTGGCTTAGTCTCAATTGCTCTAGGTCAAGATTTTAAAAGAATGTGGTTTTGAATTTGAGTTATGACCTGGCAAGGATCGTGGTGGTGTACCACTTGTCCAGTGTCACGATGAATGTGGGGATCGTGGTTGTTTACTATCCACGGATTGTGAATGTATTTGTGGGATCGTGGTTATTTACCGTCCATGTGTGTGTTGTTTTTCCAATTAAAGATCTTGCAAGGTTCATGGTGGTGTACCACTTGCAATGGTGGGGTTCATGGTGGTATACCGCCCACCGGTTTCAAGAAGACGATATCCGGGTTAGCTACCAGGTGTGTCGGGTTCTGGCAAAGTAACCAATACATGAGCTCATGGCCAATAGGACAGGCATGCATCATACTGCATTTGTTTAATTGAGTTTGCCTATTTGATGATTTTTGTCTAATTGTTATTTGTTGTACTTGTTGTAATTGCTCTCTGATTGTGTTTGTCTTGCATTGTTTGTGCTTGTGATTGATTATGTTTTGTAATTGAGTTTTGATGTTGATTTAATTTAGGTCAGAGGCTGAGTTGATTTAATTTGGGTTAGAGGCCGAGTTGATTTGAGTTGGGCCAGAGGCCGTGATTAGTAGGATCCGCGGTAAGTTTTGGTTAAAATGGTTTCTTAGTAAGCGGTGAAATGTGTGGAGTGCTGTTTTGTGCAAAATTTTATATAAGAAAAATATGAGTTTTGAATTTGGATAAAGAACCTAACTATTCACCCCGACCCTACTAAGAACTCCCCAATTCTTATCCCCTATCTCCACTACTTTCAGTCACAAGTGCGAAGGTTTAGTGCGAATCTACAGGAGTATAGAAGATTATATTTATGAGTTAAGTTGTTAGATTTTATTTTCCTCTCATCGTTTATTGTTTTGGTTTTTAGAGGAGTAGGACTTGTCTTTGAGGATCTTTGAATAAGTCTATGTATATAATGCTACGTGAATATGTATATTTTTGTGATTAAATGGTTTAAAGTATAGACTCTTCATTTTCTTGGCTAAAGTTTCGGTTGGTATTCGCAAAGGCTCAATATTAAATAAATATAGTATAAAATAAAAAAGTTTAGAGGTAAACAATGCCTGAACTTTTAGTACAATCATGATGTGCTAAATGTTAGGATGTTACATTATGGTATTAGAGCAGTTCGTTCCTGTTAGAGCCTTGAGATTGGACTGACTATGCTTCACTGCATACTCTGAGTGTCTGTCATATAGTAAGACTTGTCTTAATGACAAGAGTTTGAGTTTTATATGCATGACTATGTGTTGATTAATGCTGTTAGCTTACCATTGCATACCTCATGGTATTGAGTCTGTCCAACTTAATACTAATGACTTATGTATATGAAAAAACTAATGGGTTGTTATAGACAAAATAGAAGTTATAGGTAATATGAAACACGGGTTTTAGGAACGTTAGAAGTTAAGTTTTAGGGGTTAGCTCCGTTTCAACGTATAATACTTATTTGTGCTAATGTGAATCTCTTCCTTGATTGCTTATAGTGAAATTCTTTGTTTCAAACTTCCTTCTTGGGATATGAATCTTTTCTATTTTATATTAAATTTTGAAGACAAAAATTTTTGTAAAGTGGATAAGATATAACAACCAGAGTTTTTGAAAATTAAATAATGAATTATTCATGATTTATTATTTTATTTAAAAAATTATTTTTTTAAGAGTAATTAAATTAAATTTTATGGTACTTTAACTTTAAATTCCATAAGGATTTTTAAATAATTTTTATTATAATGAGATATTCTAAAAAAGATAAAAAAATTATTATTATTATTATTATTATTATTATTATTGTTTTATTTTTAACCACTTCAATTAAAATAAAGATTTGTATAATAACATTATTATTAAAGTTCAAAAAAAAAAGAAGAAGAAAGAATTGGCCGAAGCCATTTGGGAGCAAAAGAAAGGAAGTGAAACATGGGTTATATGTATATATACATATATAACGAATGCCACTTAATCACTGAACATGAATCATCTTTGATTACCTCCATTTAATTGGCCGAGATCCAAAGGAGAAAGAAAAGAAAAGAAACGTGGCTTAAAATGTGTATAAACATATATATAATAATGACACATGTTTTCTTTCATTGCTCCCACCACCAAATTGAACTCGGGGAAAAAAGAAAAAGAAAGAATTGAGAGAGAAAAACGAGAAACCTACATGAACTCAAAGCTTCCGAGCCCGATTTCTTTAAATTCGTAAATCCGATAAAAAATCTAATCCGATAAAAGTGTTCGTATTTTCATCCTCTTCATATTGACATTACTTTTATTCGGAAGAAACTGATGGTGGAGCTGTTATCCTTGCATGCAAGGTTCGGCCAAGGGTGCTGGTGGACAAAATTGTGATCACATCAATGTAGTATTCTTTGTTGTTGTATGGAATCATTATTATGGCACTTATGTGTGGACACAACTCCGTTCAACTAACCAGCAAGTGTACTGGGTCGTCCAAGTAATAAACCTTACGTGAGTAAGGGTCGATCCCACAGAGATTGTTGGTATGAAGCAAGCTATGGTCATCTTGTAAATCTCAGTTAGGCAGATTAAATGTTTATGGGTTTCGAAAATTAATAATAAAAAGAAAATAAAAGGATAGAAATACTTATGTAAATCAATGGTGGGAATTTCAGATAAGTGTGTGAAGATGCTGTGCTCCTCTCGTATCTCTATTTTCTTATTACATTCATCCAATCCTTCCTACTCCTTTCCATGGCAAGCTGTATGTAGGGCATCACCGTTGTCAATGGCTACATCCCATCTTCTCAGTGAAAACGTTCCTATGCTCTGTCACAGCACGGCTAATCATCTGTCGGTTCTCAATCAGGTTAGAATAGAATCCCTTGATTCTTTTGCGCTTGTCATCATGCCCAGCCTTCAGGAGTTTGAAGCTCGTCACAGTCATTCAATCCCAGAATCCTACTCGGAATACCACAGACAAGGTTTAGACTTTCCAGATCCTCATGAATGCCGCCATCTATCTAGCTTATACCAAGAAGATTCTGTTGGGGAATCTAAGAGATATGCGCCCGGCCTAAGGTAGAACGGAAGTGGTTGTCAGTCACGCGCGTTCATAGGTGAGAATGATGATGAGTGTCACGGATCATCACATTCATCAAAGTTAAGTATAACGTATATCTTGGAATAAGAATAGAAGAGAATTGAATAGAAAGTAATAATAATTGTATTGAAACTTGAGGTACAGCAGAGCTCCACACCCTTAATCTATGGTGTGCAGAAACTCCACTGTTGAAAATACATAAGTAAAAGGTTCAGGCATGGCCGAATGGCCAGCCCCCTGAATGATCAAGTGACCGAATAGTCAAAAGATTAAACTGTCAAAAGATGTCTAATACAATAGTTAAATGTTCTATTTATAACAAACTAGCTCCTAGGGTTTACATGAGTAAGTAATTGATGCATAAATCCACTTCCGGGGCCCACTTGGTGTATGTTTGGGCTGAGCTTGATCTATCCACGAGCTGAGGCTTTTCTTGGAGTTGAACTCCAAGTTATGACGTGTTTTGGGCGTTCAACTCCGGAACATGACGTTTTTCTGGCGTTTAACTCCAGACAGCAGCATGTACTTGGCGTTCAACGCCAAGTTACGTCGTCAATTTCCGAATAAAGTATGGACTATTATATATTGCTGGAAAGCTCTGGATGTCTACTTTCCAACGTCGTTGAGAGCGAGCCAATTGGAGTTCTGTAGCTCCAGAAAATCCATTTCGAGTGCAGGGAGGTCAGATTCCAACAGCATCAGCAGTCCTTTTGTCAGCCTTTTTCAGAGTTTTGCTCAAGTCCCTCAATTTCAGCCAGAAATTACCTGAAATCACAGAAAAACATACAAACTCATAGTAAAGTCCAGAAATGTGAATTTAACATAAAAACTAATGAAAACATCCCTAAAAGTAGCTTAAACTTACTAAAAACTACCTAAAAACAATGCCAAAAAGCGTATAAATTATCCGCTCATCAGGTGCCTGATAAATCCACAATTCATGGTATTTAATTGCTTTAATTAGGTGGATTTCATTGACTTTTTTGCATCTATACATTGAAATAGCATAGTTTCATGATGTTTTCTTAATTTGTACTTGAAAGTGAAAACATGCTCTTTAAGCCTTTTTATTGCTAAACTTTATTCACTTTGATCCCATTTGGTGCCTTGATGTATTTGTCAAGTGCTTTCAGGTTTTCAAGGCAAGTTTGGGTTGAAGAAGTGAAGAAAGAGCATCCAAAAGGGGAGAAATCATGAAAAAAATAGAGTTTGGAAACTGCTGCAAAGATGCGTACACACGCATGCATACGCACAGTGATGCGTGCGTATGCACAATGGTGATTTCATGCAAGGATGTGTACACACCAAATGTCGTGCGTACGCACGACGGAATTTTTGCACAAAGATGCCTACGCACTGCAGGTCGTGTGTACGAACATCTACATGCACGTGAGGTCAATAATACAAATCGCTGGGGGCGATTTCTGGGCCTCCAAAACCCAGTCCAACTCATTTTCTGAAGCTAGGGTTTTTAGTTTATTTACTTTGTAATTTCTTGTTTTAATTCTTGTTTTCATCTAGTCTCTTCTATCTTTCCTTGTTTTGTTGCTTTAATCTCTTTAGTTTATCTTGTCATTTTCTCCATTTTTGCTATTTTTATGTATTTGCACTATTTGTTACTTTTGATTTACATTTAATGCAATTTTATGTTTTATGTCATTTATTGCTTTATTGAGTTGCTATCTTTATTTTCTATGCTTGGTAGTTGTAGCATTTATTATTTCTTGTCATTTTATCATGCTTTATTTTTATACCTACCAAGTGTTTGACAAAATGCTTGATTGGGTTTTAGCCTAGTTTTCTATACTCTTGGTTGGAAACTTGTGTGGTTTGGGTGAACTTGAGTGGTGGATGTCCATTCCACATTGTGTGTGGGTTGTTAATTAATTTAGTTTCCTTTGACGCTAATATTTCACTAAGCTAATTAGTGAGTTGATTAGGACTTAGGGATTGAGATTAATTATGCCTAGTTGACTTACCCTCGATGTAGGATTGACTATTTAGGATTAATTCATACACAATTACCATGTTTGTGGTCCACTACTAGGATAGAAAGCCCTAATGACCCAATTCTCACCAAGAGCTCTTTTAGTATTTAAATTCTATTTTCATTGTCTTTACTTACCTTCATATAATTTCTTGCATGTTAAGTTACCTTCTTGCCACTTTAGTTTCTTGCTCCTTGCAATCACAACCCCCAATCCCTCATAGCCAATAATATGACACTTAATTGCAATTCCTAGGGAGAACGACCCGGGAGTTTAAATATTCTTGGTTATTTGATTTGAATTGTGATAATTCTTGATTTAAATTTTGATTGTGAGAGTTCATTGTTGGTTTAGACTATGCTACTAATGAAGTGATTCTTATTTTGGTTAATTCTAAACCGACGATAATTCTCACATCAGTGCCCCGGAGATGGAGTAGCCGATTTTGACGTTTTCTCCTTTGATTTCTCATTCAGGAACCTTCCCTGAAGCTTCTATTGCTTTGATTTCTGCACAGAGGTCGGGTTTGGTAATTTTATAATAATTAAATGTGAATTTGATAATTGAATGTTAGTTTGATTGATTATTGTTTGAGTTTGATTAAGTTTAGGTTGAGTTATTGTTGAATTATTGTTGTTTGCTTGAGATTTTGGTTACGCTAGGTATGAACAGTCAACTAGGGTATTTTGATTATTTTGGGAGTCAAAATAGATTTTCAAAATCTTTAAGAATTATATTAGCTAATTTTGAATTATTAAAGAAATGATTATGTTTTGAGTTTTATCAGAAATGTATTATGTTTGAATTTGATTTATCAAGAAAAGGAGTTTAATGAAAGAGAAATGGATTTGAGTTGTTTTAAAAAGAGAGATTTTAATATTTGAAAAATACCTGTGCGGTACGCAAGGGTTGTGGCTTAGTCCCACTTGCTCCAGGTCAGGATTTTAAAAGATTGTAGTTTTGAATTTGAACTATTATCTGGCAAGGATTGTGGTAGTGTACCGCTTGTTCAGTGTCATGATGGACGTGGTGACGGAGGATAAATGTCGGTAAAGAATTTCTCAATAAAATCGCGTTGCAAGTATAGTTCTAAACCAAAAAATAATCCTCGGCCAACGTTTAATTTGTTTGTCACAATGCAAACCAAGGAATATAAATAACAAGAGAATAAACCAACAACTAAGAAAAGTCCTAGCAAGGGTTGAGAATTGGAATTTCTATCCTCGTTATCATCGTCAATTGTGATGGTAATTGCCTTTTACTCTCACTTAGTTAACCTCTAACAATTGAAGGAAAGTCAAGTGAGCAAAATCAATTTAAGTTCACAAGTCCTAATCAAAGACTAGATTCATTGAAGCTCAAGCCAAATAGCAACTTTCAATCACCAATCAACAAGAGACTTTGACAATTTAAAAGTCTCAAAATTACTCAATCCAAACTAAGAACATAAAAATATATTTTAAAATCCAACCAAGCATTTTATCAAACACTTGGAAGGCACAAAATAAAAACAAAGAAAATTAACAAGAAATAATAAAATCTAAGACTAATAATTGTAAGAGAAAACAATAACAACAAATTAAAGAAAGCAACAATAAACATAAAATACCTCAAAGTGCATTAAAAGAAAATTGGAATCAACAAAGAGTCACGAACAATAAAGCAACAAGGTAAAGGAAACAAAATATAAAACTAAAAAAGCAAAGAGGTAATAACAAGAAATTAAAAGAGGAAATTGAATCAAGGTAAGAAGTAGAACCTAAACTTAGATGAAATTGAAAATAAAAGAAGAAACCCTAAAACTTAGAGAGAGGAGAGAGCCTCTCTCTCTAAAATTCCACATCTAGAAACTAATGTGTGTGTGAATCAATGAATCATCCATCCAGCTTCACTCTCCAACCTCTTATCTTCATTTTTGGGCTTGAAACTGGGGCAAAAATAGCCCAGAAATTGCCCCCAGCGTATTCACTTTACTGAGGCACGTGACACTCGCCACGTATACGCGTCTCTTGGCGATGCTCCTGGTCACGCGCACGCATCAGCCACGCGTACGCGTCGGAGCCAGCTTCTCAAATCTTTAATTCTTTGAGTTCCTTCCACTTTTGCATGCTTTCTTTCTATCCTCTAAGCTATTTCTACCCTATAAACCTGAAATCACTTAACAAATGCATCACGACATCGAATGATAATACGAAAGGATTAAAAATTAGTAATTTAAAGGCCTAGGAAGCATGTTTTTAATTATAGCACAAAATTAGGAAGGAAACTTTAAAACATGCAAATTATATAAATAAGTGTGAGTAAAGTTGATAAAATCCACCCGATTCGATACAAATTAAATCATAAAATAGTGGTTCATCACGCGGGGATCATGGTTGTTTACTGCCCACAGGTTGTGAATGTGTTTGTGGGGATCGTGGTTATTTACCGCCCACGTGTGTGTTATTTTTCCTATTGAAGATTTTGCAAGGTTCGTGATGGTTCACTGCTCACAATGGCGGGGGTTCGTAGTAGTGTACTACCCGTCAGGTGGGGTTCGTTGTGGTGTACCGCCCACCGGTTTTCAAGAGGACAATATCCGGGTTAGCTACCAGGTGTGTCGGGTTCTAGCAAAGTATTTGACACGTGAGCTCACGGCCAGTAGGACAGGCATGCATCATACTGCATTTTGTTTGCTTTGTCTGGGTATGCTTAAGTATTTTAGTTTGGGTTTAGGGTAAAACAAATATAGTATAAAATAAAAAGGTTTAGAGGAAAGTAAAGCCTGAGCTTTTAGTACGATCATGAGGTGCTAAAAGTTAGGGTGTTACAATAACCACAATGAAATAAATCTTATCGGGCAAGTACATCCGCATAGCGAATAACCAACGAGGAAGCTGGTTGTATGACTCCTCCCAATCGCCATATATTCTATCAATAACTCTCTATTTTGCAAGCCAAACCTTTTTGTAGGACGTCTTGTAACCGAAGTGATTCTCCACACCTCCTTGCAGAACCTTAATGCTGATTGTTGGATCCAATTTGACCATTGTAAAAATGTGTTGAGCAATCACTTTTGAATCCAACATATGATGGTTTTGCCCCTATTGATGTTTACATGCAACTATGAGGACCAGTGTATCTCCTAACCTCCCACTTTTCTTGCTTTCGGCGATATGATATGAGTATGCTCCAAGAACAACCGGGAGCGAACTGGATACAATGTGCATTATATCTCAATTGGTCACTCTCTACTATTTTGTACTTTGCAGCCCTCCTGATGATGTACCTCTTAACTACCAACATGACTTCTTCCTTGTTTTGAAGTCATTGCATCGAGATTCAACCTGGAGAAGTAATCCGACCGGTCATATGATCGAAAAATGGCAGGCTATGTCAGAGAAATTTGTGTGTCACAGTAGTAGTTTATCTTTTCTTTCTCGTCACCACATCAGAAATTTCGAGTGGTTCTTCATCAGCATCGTCTCCGTTATCGGGGTTAACTTCATACTAATCCATCATCGGATCCTTGATAGCAGAACCCTTATGACTTTCAACATCGTCATCCATCATGTCAGCACTACGAACTTCAACATTAGACCCCTCTTGACTACTTTCAGGTGGCATATTTAGATCGACCATCGTCCTTCTGATATTTCGTCTAACAGCTCCACTCAACAGACAATCATCGACAGTATCTGCAGATGATCCTCGGCCACCCAACTTAACGAGGAACACAAATAATTCCAACAGATGAACATTTGTCCATCGGTTGTGCCACGACCTTACAAGACGTACGTCCTGGTCGTCACGTAAACGATACGTAATTCAAAACAATAGAAATATTTCTCACAACCGTGGTCTAATAAATATACTATCAATAGAGCCAAGACAACTATGATATACCTTTATAAAACAAACTATCATCTACTTCGGTCGGATATTTGTAGTAAATTTTTCACTCTTTTTGTCTGTTGCTGCCCGATGAAATGTAATATCAAATTCTTCAACGCTGTTAGACTGTTGACTTCCGGTGTCATATAGATAATTATCGGTTGCCCCGGTATAAAAACGATAGAACCTTCTTCATCATACATGATTTCACCATCATAATGAATGGATAACAATGGATTTTTTGACATTGTAGAGAAAAAATGTCTACAACGAGAGCGAAAGTGGAGAACAAAATCGTGGTTCTAAACTCCGCTCTCCAGCAGCCATGCTTTTATTTTGGAAACCCGACTTAAAGCTCGCCGGGATACGACGAACTCTATAAAAATTATAGAGTCCGCCGGGGATGCGGCGAACTTGCCTTTAATACAAAAAAAAATCGCATTCTAAAAGTTAAAGTTCAAAAATCTTGTTTGGGAAATTAATTATTTTTTATTTTATTTTAGAAAAAAATCCTATTCTAAAAAAAAAACTCTCTCTCATATGAACTATTGGCCAAAAACAAAAAAAGACACAAGCTATTACAAAAAAAGAAGAAGGAAATGACACAACATTGTAAAAAGTTATTGTCTCTTTTAAAAAAAAAAAGTTACAGTCTCTTCCACCATAAAAACTAAAATGTTTTACTAATTTACATTGTAATAATATTTTTTATTTATAAATCGGTGACAATTATTTTATTATTCTAAAAAAAGAAATAATAATTAACGCATTACAGAAATATGAAATTTTATATTTAGCATATATTATACAATTAGTAAAAAATATAAAAATAATTAAAATTTAGGATATTAAAAAAAAATATTTTATGTTACTAATAATATTAATATGAGGTGTTTGTATTATTATAACATATTTAATTTACTTTATTTGCTATGGAAACATGGTGAATGCTAATTTTTTTTTACTAAATATTTTTGGAAAAACTTAAAATTTTTTGTATTATGTAAGTTTAATCATGGTAATATATTTATAGCTAGCGTAATAAGTTTTATTTATTAATAATTTGACTATATTAATAATAAATATGTTTTATGTTATGTAACTGTAATTATCGTAATATATTTATTGTTAACATAATAAATTTTATTTAGTAATAATTTAGTAATAATAAATATATGTTTTATATTATCGTAACAAATATACATAAAGATAACAATGATCGTTATATAATTTTTTAATTAAATAGATTAAAGTATATGTTATTTAATAATTTTTTTTATGGTGGATTTGTTTGAGTAAGAACCTAAGAAACTTTTATCTTTTGGTATAACTTAAGAAGTTTTTTTTTTTTGTCATTATACACTACTCACATGCCCTTTACTCACATATACTATAGGTTTTTACACTACATCCAGTTTTTGTTGACAAGGGCGGAACCACATAGAAGGTAAGGGGGGCAATGGCCTCCCCCAACCCTCAATTTTTCTCTATAAATTATAGATAAAATTTAATTTAATCCCCTAAATATTTTATTTTATTTTATTTTAAATATAAAATTAATTTTTTGGCCCCTCCCTCACATTGAGGTTAGCTCCGCCCCTATTTGTTGAGACTTGAATCCGAATGCAACATTAAAGAGGCATATAGATATGCCATGTATGCTAACCTAGAAAGCTTTTTGAATAATATTGATGGTCGTACACGGATATATACTAAGTTTTTTCAGTTGAGTTATGCTGTCATGGCCCTTTTGGTAATATGCTAAGTGGGCCAATAAGTGAATCTTGAGAGGAGATCAAATAAGTTCAATGTACCTTCCAATAATAATATCACTAAACTCACCTCGTACCAGCCCATTACAACAAAGAGAAAACACAAAAGCCCACATCGCTCACCTAAAAATTGTAATAAGAGCAGTTGGCCCTATAAGCCCATTTCACAAAAAAATTTGAACAAACACATTTCATGAGCTCCACGCGGTTAGCAGTTAAGTATGATCGGCAGCGACAATACCTGCTTCCCTTTCTGCGTCAACCTACACTGCAAGGTTTTGCCTTCGTAGGTTTCCATGTAGTATAGAATAACGAAGTCACGCGTCACTATCTGCTTCATACACCTCATAATCTATACGTATGGATGTTTGTGTGTATCCACACCAGAGACGTTAGCTTTTTATTTTTAATATTATGGAAGATTGTGTGTAATACCCAGAAATGAGACTTCGGGTGTGTTATGCACAGATATGAGATTCACAATTGGCATTTTCAGAAATCGTTAATAACGTTCTCTATTAGGGGATAGAGTGCGGAAAAAGAAGCAGGAAGTGTTGGATCAGTTGGGAACGGCTAGGATCAGTAGAGAAAAATGAGGGTACTGATTTCATGGGGGTGAGAACATGGTGAGAGAGAAAGACAGAAAGAAGGAGATGCTCTATGGAAAGAGAGAGAGAGAGAGACAGTGGATAGTACCGTAAGATGGATGATCAACGGCTGGGACGCAATAAGGAAATTGGTAGTTCTGATTTGTTGTTGTGTCCACGTGGCTCGCATGCGGTTAGCCACTGTGTGGTCCGTGACTCCTCTCTTTCCAGACTCCTTCCCTCATCATTCAGAAGACCAAAACACCAAAACACAACTACTTGTTAACTCTTTGACTCTCTGCTTCGGCTCCTTTGTTTTAAAAGTCATTGTTTTTTTCCATTTGAAGGTTGCATATTTCGTGGAGCTCCAGATTTATTTTTCTTAAGATGGGGAAGAAGAAAATTTCAATGAATAAACACATTATGAAATATCTTAATCATCCTTTATCTATAAGTAATTTTTTTGGGCTTATAAAATTATTTATAATGTTAACATCAATTATAAGTTGCTTAAATAAACTTATATGGTGTCATTATAGAATAAAAGTTAGTTATAATAATAAATTTGAGAATAATAAGTTAATATGAATTTGATAGTTAGTCTAAATAAATATGTGAGTACCCTGTTTTTAAGAGTTTAGTGGTTATTTTATTTATTTTTAATTATTATTATAATAATATTATTATTATTATTATTATTGAGATAGTTATATGTTTACTGATAGTGTTATTATAGAACAAAAGTTAATCATAATAATAGATTTGAGTGTAATAAGTTAATATGAACATGATAGTTAGTCTAAATAAACATGTGAGTACCTCTGTTGTTAAGAGTTTAGTGGTTATTTTATTGTTTTAATTATTACACATGTTATTGCTGGGTGTTGTTATCATTTTTTCATAATTTTAATAATATATTATTGTTAAAAAACTATTTTTATAATTATTATTAAAAAAAATTTGGCATAATTACTGTTACTATTAGTTAATTGTTGTTAAAAGTTTTTTATTTTATTATTGTTAATAATAATAAAATTATGAGGTAATGACCAAATCAGTACCCGAAAGATTCAAACGCTGATCTTTTGGTATCTGACTTTTGTTATTGACAGAATAGTCCCTGAAAAATTTTAAAATTTGACAAGCGTGTCTCCGAGCTCGCCGGAGCAAATCTCCAGCAAATACAATACTGACATGGCCACCGTATTTTGCTCTCCCTCCCCAGCGCAGACTCCCCCTCCATCTCCCTCCCCATCGCAGCCCTCCCCTACCCAACGTAGCCCCCTTCCCCTCCCCTTCCATCCCCATCGCAGCCCCCCAACACACTCCCCACTTCCCTTTCCCTCCCCATCGCAGCCCCTTCCCTCTCCCTCCCATCGCAGATCATATAAAGATACAGATAGAAGCATGCACAACAAAACATAATATCACAATTCAAATTACAATCTACCAATACCATTTGTGTTTCTTTTCAAATGTATTACACTATTCCATCAATTACATTAAAAAAAAAAGAAGAAAAAGAAAAAATCCACCTACAAACCCCCCAAATTTCTTACCAAGATGATCATGTAAAGAACTCTTATCAATCCCTTGGTGATGGTAACTCTTGCAAACAGTAAAAAACTTCTGCACCAACAATCCCACCAAATTCACAATAACCAACACACCCACAATAACCGTGAAAAACTGCAGAAACGAGTTCTGTGTATCAATTGCTATAATAAGCAAAACCAAGAAAATCATGAAGACAAAGTTACAGATGAACATCAAAAGCGTGACCCAGAGGTAAGTGATGAACAAACGCTTGAAGATTTTTGGGATTGCAGAGATGGTGGAGGAAAAGGAGACAGCTTTGTTGGTGTAGAAGGAAGCGACGGTAAAGATGGCGGCGGCGGTGGAGAGGGGAGAGAAGGCGTTCTTCTTCTTCTTCTTCTTCTTCTTCTTCTTCTTCTTCTTCTTCTTCTTCTTCTTCTTCTTCTTCTTCTTCTTCTTCTTCTTCTTCTTCTTCTTCTTCTTTTTCTTCTTCTTCTTCTATTCTTCTCTGATCTGAGAGAGAGAATCGAAAGTTTTGGTTTGTAGTTACTTTAAAAGGATGGAATTTTGAGATATTAGATTGTTATTCTTTTTTATTGCAGAGATGAGATGAGATGAAATGAGAGGGAGGGAGAGAGAAGGGGGCTGCAATGGGGAGGGAAAGGGAAAGGAAAAGGGGGCTACGATGAGGGAGGGGGAGGGATTAGGGTTTGGAATAATATTTTTAATTATAAATTCCAACTTAAAATAAATTTCTCTTGTCAGCAAAAACCGGTGAACACGTAAGCATCTTACTCGCCAGAGTCATGGTCCGGCAAGCACGAGGACACGCTTTGCAAATTTTTAAAACATTCAGGTACTATTTTGTCAATAACAATAGTCAGGTACCAAAATGTCAGCGTTTGAATCTTTCGAGTACTGATTTGGTCATTACCTCTAAAATCATTAAAGGATATCATAGAAAAAATATTTTAATAATTTATTATTATTATTATTATTATTATTATTATTATTATTATTGAAGGATATCACCACTAGATTCACTAGAAATATCAATGCATAACCTGGATGCATACTTTTTCTTCATTAGTAGTAGATTGTCATTGTCAATAATAGACTCGATGTCGTTTTAAACTCTTTAACGTACGCTTTCAGTCTTTTCTATAATATACACCTACGGTGGGTCTGACTCGCGTGCACTAGGTCCAGCGCGCTGGGGGCACCTACTATGACTGTGATCTACTACACCGTATAGGCTACAACGTCTTGGACCTCGCATTGATCGTATGTCCATCTCATTCAAGAAGCGAGTTTGTTTGGGACGACCTTTGGTAACCCTCTTAAGTGAAGGATTAGGTATCATCCGTGGCCATCCATGCATGGGCCAGGTTGTTGGGTTGTCCAATGGCCTAAATCTAGCTCTGTACATCTTTTGGATCTCATCCATACAATACACCTCGTGAACATAAACTTGCCAATCAAGACGTTGGTTTGCACAACATGCAAAGACATGATGACATAGAAAGTGATCTACTTGAAAATAAGCATAGTCACAGTGCCTACGTCATAGGTCTACCGCATACTTAACACCGCTGGACATCTCCTGCACCTCGAAAACCTCATTCTGCCTATCGAAGCAACTAACCATGATGTTTTCAGCCGCAATCAAATTTTCCTGAATCTTTTTTGTCACTGTTTCGGAGAATAAATGTCCAGCTCGAATACGAGTCTCAGCGTCATTCCTTTTCCTTGTGAACAACTCATTCAGCTTGTAAAAAGTTGCCTTTACAAGTGTTGTGGCGAAAAGATTGCGTGTACCCTTCAACACCCCATTAATGCACCCCACTAGGTTTGTCGTTGTAAATCCCGCAAAATTAGCAAATAATTAACCAATAAATTAAATTTTTATAAAAGAAATTAGAAATGCGAATTTCATAGTTTAAGAGAATAGAGCTAATTAAAACAAGAATTTTGACACTACTTTTAAAGAATTTGTCCCAAGATTGGACCGAACGGGCCAAACCGAACGAACTGGACCTGTATTGGGCCCAAGTCCAACTCAACTCCACTTAATTAAATGGGCACAGCCCATTCTCTCTCTCCATACATGCATGGAACGCTGAAATATTTTAGCAAGGGGAAGAAGAACACTCTTCCATTTCCAAAACCCTCACTCAATCTTTGATCTCACATAACTTCTCGCTCCGAGCTTCAATCGCAGTACCGTTTGTGGCAATGCATCCGCAGTGACGAGCTCTACAAAGTTCAGTACATTGTAAGGTAAGGAAACCACTTTCTTAGTTTCAATTTCCTCTTCTAAAATCCAAAAATGCTATGGTCTTGAGTGTTAAGGTTTGTGGTTAATTTGATGTTTTAGGATCAAATTAACTTGAGGAATTAGCGGGTCTTGACTTAATTAAGGCACATAAAAAGTAAGAATTCTCAACTCTAATGAATCCCTTAGTTAATTGTAGCTTTGGTATTAAAGTTTGGTATACATATGTGATGTTATGTATTAGGTGATATATGTATAAGAATTGAAGCATATTTGTGAACATTGGAGACTTGGTGGAGGTTGGGTGCCAATGCTTTGGTGATTTTGGATTCTTGGGGCTGTGTTTGGCGCCTTTTGGTGGTGTCTCGGGTAATACGTGGAAATCGGCCAAGGTATGATTTAGGTTTCTCGTATTTAATATATAATATTCTATGAAAACTTAGACTAGATGACCATAAGATAGATTGGAATGCAAGATTGTGCTTAATGCTTAGTGAATTTTATGAAGGATGTTGTAGTGAGTATTTATGACTATGAATTATTATTGTTGTTTCATTGATGTATAATATTATTTTGGATATGAATTGTTGGATTGGAGTAGTTGAAATGATGTGTTGTAGGCTATGGAAAGAATGAGGATGTGGAGAAGGTAATTTGGAAGGTTTTAATGTTGTGTAGAACCTTGGAATTGTTGGGTGAAAATCTTGTGTTGGTGAAAATTGAGGTTTGAGGTTTTGTGTAAAACAGATTTTAGCCATAACTCGACTTCCGGATCCCAAATTGTTTCAAACCTGTTTCAAATAAAAGTTGGGTCCGTGAAGTTTACGCTGTTTGAAAAACAGGTGAAAAATGTTTTAAAACGAAAAAGTTATGCGCGTCGAAAGTTTGGTACTAAAAAGTGAAATTCTGCAACTTAAACATTTTTTCTGGTTCTGCATAACTCACGTACACAACCGCTGCACGCGATGTGGCGATTCTATTTGGGTTGGGCATTTCGCATACACAGGGTGGTGCATGCATACGCAAGCAAAGGATTTTAAGGGGGTTGCGTACGTGGCCACTTGCACGCAACATGACCAACCCATTCGGGTTGGGTATCTCGCATACGCGAGCAAGGGAAAATCAGTCCTTGCGTACGCGAGCAAGATACTTGTGTACGCGACGCTCCTGTTTTCAGCAAATGAGTTTTTGTGTTTTAAAACTTAATTTTGAACCTCTAAACCTCTGTTTTTACTCTTTTAGCCCTAGATCATCGTAGTAAGCCTATTGATAAGATAAAGCTAGGAAATGAAGGTAACTTGGGGTGAAGCAAGGTTGAAAAATTGATGAATTATATAAGAATATGTAAATACTTGGAGTGTATGTGGTTCCATGGCTTTAACGATATGATTGTGCAATGATTTCAAATGATTATGAAAGTTTATTTGGCTTATACACTCTATTATCTGAGATATGAGTTTCCCTGGGTAAAGTACCGTGGCTTGCCACCACGTGTTCCAGATTGAGACTCGATACTCTATTGACCCTACGTTGTAAGAGGTGACCGGGCACTTATAAATTCCCGGGAAGGTTAACCCCCATTGAGTAAAGTTATATATATATATATATATATATATATATATATATATATATATATATATGTATGTATGTATTATGAATAATAAGAGAAAAAGTTATGCACATATACTCATGGGGATGCACGACGGGAGACAGTCCAGGGTTTAGCAGCCGGACTTGTGGGGTTAGCTTGATAACCGACAAATGAGTCTCATCAGTCATAGGACAGACATACATCACGTGCATATTGTTTACTTTGCATTAATTGAGAATGCCTAAGTGAATTATTATGTTAATTGTTATATTTGCTAATTGCAGTACTTGTATACTAGCTGTGTTTGCCCTTGCTTGCTTATTTGTCTATGTGGTATCACTGGTGTTGGAGGATTGGAGGAAAGGCGAGAAAGTTAGGGAGTTTAATTTAGTTTAAGGTTTGGTTTAGTTAGAAACTTAGAAGACAACCCGTTTATGGTTTCTGTTTTAATCCTTTAAGTTCTATAATCTGAGTGCTGGCGTTATAGGATTGCCCTTGGCATTCCCAGGACCTTATATATTATGTGTGTGACACCTTTACCATGCTGAGAACTCTCGGTTCTCATTCCATATGGATATTTGTGGTTTTCAGATGCAGGTCAGGCGGCACTTCGCTAAGGCATGCTGGAAGCTTCTGATAGCGGAAATCCTTGTCTTTGGGGATTTTTCTTATATATATGTATATATGTAGAAACTTTTATCTCCACTGCTTATGTATTTGATGTATTATCTTCCTCTTAGAGGCTAATTTGGAGAAATAGGTTTTGTAACTTTGTATTTTGGGCTTATTTTGGGTCTTGCTATATTTATGTATATATACTTATGTACTCAGGTCGGTTTACCTTCGCGAGCCGAGTCTTGAGCTTTAATATTTGTACCTTGGAACTCTCTTTGGTTATATCTATGTTAGCTTCTCTTACCTTTTCTATTTATCATTTATGTGTCGTGAGAGTTGTGCTTTTCTATTTAACGCTTCGCTTTAAACTTTCTTTCAAAGTCTCCAAGATAAACCTTCTTTTCAACTATATTATGTATATTTATATTTTATTTTTAGAGGTCATAGCGCCTCACAACCTCTATTTTACAACCTAGGTGTAAAGCTCTGTGTGGTAGGGTGTTACAGTCGTCATATGACCTCATCGATGGCCACCATCATATGCCGAAGAGTGTTACTCACGGGGAATCCAATCTAGCCAGCGAGTGTATGCGCCTCACCCCGACTACGCAACCTCTGGTAACAGATTTCGTATTTGTCGACTATCCTAGAATAGGTTGGAAAACAAGATACAATGAAAACACACAATGATAACCACCCTTGGAAACATAACCACAAGATGCTTAAAATATTAAATAGAACACATTGTTAATTACCTATGTTCACCACAAGCTTTTGCATGAACAGTGCCTTAAACTTCCTCTAAAAATTGGATGCTATATGCCTAATGCAAAACATATGTATGGCCTTTGGTAACTCCCATGGTCCATCACAACGAGAAACTGCTGACCTAATAGATTCATGTCGATCAGAGATAAGTCCCACTCCATCCTTTGTTACCACATGGGTTCGTAAATGACGAAGAAAAAAGAATCATGCATCTGATGTCTCACCCTTTACAAGCGCAAAGACAATTGGCATAATATTGTTGTTGCCATCTTGAGAAACAGCAACCAACAACGTTCCGTTATATTTTCCATACAAGTGCGTGCCATTTACCTGTACAATTGGCTTGCAGTGCCTAAATGCTCTAATACATGGGTAGAAAGTAGAAACTCCAGAAAATTCGGTTTAGAACCCTGACATCTTGAGCCAATTCATCCCCACGGTAGCAAGGTAACGTTTTATATTCGATGGCTGCTGATGGTTCTTTCTTCACCATTGCCTCAAACCATGTGTGTAACGCTTCATAAGAGGCTTCCCACCCTCCAAAAAATTTTTCAACTACCTTTTGCTTAGCCAGCCATGCTTTGCGATAGCTAATCGTATAGTTAAACTTCAATTGGACATCTACAATCACTGATCACAACTTTATGGATGGATCGGCCTTTACCAATGGCTTAATCGCTTATGCAATAGTGTCTGAGTCCAACTTTGAATGATCTTGATAAATAGTGGCTCTAGTACAAGTATGGCTACCATTGTATCGTCTAATCTCCCAACAATACTTTCTTCGCATCATGCTAACCCTGATAAGCCAATCACAACTTTGCCCATATTGCACACATTTCGCGTAAAATGTCGTCGGCTCAGACTCAAAAACCCAATAATCAACACCTCTGTGAATGGTATAATCTTTAACTGCCTTTATCACGACCTCTTTAGAATTATATTCCATCCCTATGACAAATTTACCATCTACGACTACAGGTAGATCTGCAGTAATACCGCCAAACTATATTTACACAGTGCATAATATTAATATACAAACATAATATTTAAATTACTAATCCAAATACGGTGCAATGCAACTACAAACCTGCATTGGCATATTTTGGAAATTCTAGAGCATTCATGGCATCGAGATCCAAAGCGCGCATGAAAGACTGTTCTTCGAATGGATGCTCACTTGCTAATGCATTTGTGATGTCTTTTACATCTAACTCAATGGTGCAGTCTTCTTGTTTCTCGTCTGCATTCGGATCAACGAAATCGTAATTGCCTTCATATTCCTCTTCGGTGTGACCGTTATAACTTTTCCAATCGAAACCATAATCATGTTCTTCCACCGTATTTAGTAATTATTCGTACTCCACATACAGCTCAATAATAGACACTTGTGATTGAGTTTGATAGTAGATTGAGAACATGTCTTGCAGACTTGTGTCATCATTGATGCACATCGCCTGAAATTGAATGAACCCACCAAATACTAATATAGGTCGTCTGTATAGCTGTTCCAGAAAAAAATTTAAAAATTTTAAAACTAATATTATTATTCATTTTTTGTGATTACAAAAATTATATTTCCATTATAATAAATAAAACGAATTAACTAAATATCATAGTCTTAAAAAGAAATAATTATATAACTAAAATGAATAAAAAAAATGTATCCAAAAATATGAAAAAAGATAGCTTCCATACAAGAAAAAAGAAAAATAATAAAAAGAATAAGAAGTAGAAGAAGAGCATTAGAAAAAAAAAATCCAGAATTATAAAACATTATATTCGCACACTCTATATATAAACGAGTTAATAAATAAATCATTATATTCACACACTCTATAAAAATCGGTACTAACAATTTTATAATGGTATAAATTTCGAAAGCATTTTTGTTTTATTTAAAATCGTTAGTCCTATTTTCTATATTTTTTGTTCTATTAAAAAATTATTAATCTCATTATCATAACATTTTATCAATTACCTGAAATCGTTAATAATAATTTTTTATTGTATCCTTAATTCTCTCATGTCGGGACATTACACTAAATTAGCATAATATCTCCGTATTACACTCATGCTTTGATAATATCTGAAAAAATTAGCCCCAGAGACGTTGCCATTCTCTCTCTCTCTCTCTCTCTCTCTCTCTCTCTAACGTAAGCGTCCCTTTCTTATTTTCATCTCAGTCTTTCTTTATTCTTCTTCTTCTTCTTTTTCTTTTTCTTCGGGGCTTCAGCGCAAACCAAGAAACGAGATAAGCCGTTGAACTATCTGAATGGATCTGTGTGCCTTTCAAGTCAAAAACCTCTTCCACGCGAGCTCCTTTTGCCACAGACCCATTTCCTCGTCCAATGGGGGAAGAGCGGGGATTTCTTCTTTAAGAGTTGGAGATGGACGAGTCTTTGACAAGTTTTGCTGCGATCGCTATCGACCGTTTCTTGTCACTGCTTCTGGCAAGAAGAATCCTGACAACTCCTCTTCTTCAGGTTTGTAACAATTCTGCTTCAATTTCAGATTTCAGACTTTTCCGATTGTTGATGATCCTATTAATAATCAAATACAGCACTCAGCAGAGGACATAAACTAGACACTGTACGCATCTTTTTCTTTCTTTTTTTGTTAAGGCTTATGGGGGGGGGGGGTGTTGTGTGATTGGGTATTGATATCGATCAGCTGCAATTTACATGGAAATAATTGGGGATTTCATAGAAATCGATCACTAGTGCTTTCATTGCGCTGGAGAAATTACAAAAAAAAATCCATATAGGTTCAATTTTGCATGTGTGTCCCGCAAAGTAGCTCTAAATCAGCGGTCAAATCCCCAGTGGGTACTGAATGTCTAGTCCTACAAATCGCCCCAGTTTCACTGATGTCCCATTATGCATTTACTTTTTTCTTAACCAAAAGGAGAATTGTTAATACGGTTGTAAAGTGAGAATTTGTGGATTATTCAGTGCATGTAACTGTTAGTTTTGATGAGTAATGATGACGACACCAAGTTACATGTTAGAAACTCCTCCTTTCTTTGTTTGTAATGGCGAATTAGACCCAATATCTCTCCACGATGCTATGGCTTCTAGTTCAGAAATGGTTTTGAATGGAGTTAAAGGAAATAAAAGAGAAACTAGAAATTCAGCTGTTGCTGATTAATAACGAAGCACCTCCTTTCTCACTTGCTCTTTTACAAATTGAAGCTAGGCACAGACTCCTGGGTTCGAGAGTTTTTGGCCCATGAGGAAATGGATTGTTTTCTAACCTTCACAATTTTGGGCCTAGCTGAGGAGTAGATTTGTACATGCTTAAGTTCCTTGAAGACCCACCTTGAGGATAAGTTGGATCTCTTGGGGGGAAATAGTGTTAGGAGCACATTAGTTTAAGAGTAGTAAGTTACAATTGATTAGTTACTTGATTAGTAATTTAGTATATATAGAAGTGATAGAGTAAGAGGAAGAGTGTCTAGTCATTTGAGTAATTATGTGTGCTAGGAGAGTGGAGAGGTTTCTTGAACAGCCTTTCTATTATTGTAATTCATCACTGAAAACCTTTCTATTCTAGTTTTAACAATAATGGTGGGTTTAAAATGTGTGCATAGTTTTAAACTGTATTACTCAAGGGTCTCTTTGGTATGGTAGTAAAGAAATAATGGTTAAAGAAAATGCAAATATTACTTTTACACATAACTTTACTGATAAATTTAATCCATGAAAATAGGGTGGAAGTTTTGATGCACAAGTATATATTAAGCTCATCTGTAAACTGTTTACCCTAGTGCTATCCTCTAACTGTACGCAGCCAAGTGTTATCATTTTTCAAACCTGGAATCACGTTTTTATTGGAAAAAAATATATTGGAATAACGAGACAAAAACAGTTGGCGACTTACCTTTTTTCATTTTCAGTTTAGATCTTTGAGCCATTTCTCAACAGTTTGTTTTCACTATTTATGCTACTTTATACATTTTTTTTTCCACTTAAGATTTTATTTATTTATTCTTCTGTTCCAAATTATGTGTATGTTACATTTCAACTATGAAGAAGCTAAATATAATTTTTAGTTCAATTTTATCCTTACACTAATTGTGATTGGTAATCAAGTGAGTGGAAATACAAATAAGATTGTAATTTTTATGTAAGGATAATTCTGTAAAATTAGCTTATCTTTTACTGTCAAGGTAAGTTGTTGCCCATTTTAATGTGTATATATGAACCCTGAATTGATAGATTTTAGGAAACGAAGGAAGTATCTTTGTTAGTAACTATGGATATTTTTTGTCATTGTGAATGTACTTCAAATCTGAAAGCTCTCTCTGTTTGAATGTTCTTCTTACCAGATTCGTCAATACCATTTATCATCTTTGAATTTGGATTCTTTTCTCTATGAGCAATTTTAAGTTAATGTTTCAGGTTGAAGTAGTAAGTTGCCTTGCCTGTTTAAGTTATTCCATAGTATTCTGTTAGTCATCATTCAGCTGTGCATCACCCTGCTCAGAAAGTTTAAAAATGCTGACTTGGTTGTTCTTTTAGTACATTTCTCATTAAAAAACCATAGCTTTTTGCTTTTTGGATGTATAATTTATTTCTTATACGTAACCTAGTTAAGGCTTGGTTGTTCTCATCATTGTATATAACTATTTAAATTAAATTATGTAAAGTAGATAATTCAAGCTCATCTCAAAGAACAATGCATGATTGTTAACACTTCTTCAAGTTGCCTGTTATTGAGTAATAACATGTATATTTGAATTTCTTTCCTTGACTATTTGTTAACTTTCCATGAAACCTTTGCTATGTTCAAGTTTGCAATTTCACACACTTATAAATCACCATTCGTAAATGTTTTTTTAAATAGGAAAGACAAGCATTATTTCACTGTTCAAGAATGAAGCTAAAATATTCTTTGCTAATATGAGTTAATTTGCAACCTCTTATGTTTCCTGTGCCACATTGCACTTGTCAGAAAGCATTTATAATAAACTCTGTTTTCTTTGTTGAAATGTAAGATGCATTGTTTTTGCCACAATATTGTTAGAAAATGGCCAAGTAAATCTAGTCACACACACTAGGTGGCTTTTTGGCAGTTGCTGGTTATTCAGTTTTGGGTTTGGAGACAACTGCCTAGAAATTTACACTTCTGGCAGAATGCAAAGGGATTATATTTTGAATTGATCAGTGCCTATATTTATTTACCCAAGGAAGATCATTACTTTTTTTTTTCCCACCATATTAATCATCTTTTCATTTCATTGTTTTTCTCATTGACAGTTAACATACTTTCTCATGAATTCCTCTTACTTGGGTATATTGGTCATTCTAGATAATGGTGAAGAGTCTATTCCAGAAGGAGATGGCATTAGAGGCAGCAATTCTTCTGATGGTGACAAATCAGACGGCAGTACTGAGAAATCTCATCATCCCACTAATTTGGATTGGCGCGAATTCAGAGCAAAGCTATATAGAGATGAGCTGGTGATGTTTTTGTTCCTAACTGTGATCTGCAGCTTGCATATTCTATTGTTATCAGCCACAGGATAACATTCAAAACCTGGCGCGGACCCAAGGCATATTTTGCCGGGTTCGGGGATTTTTCGGTGTTATTTTCGAGTCGGCTTCGGATTATGCTTTTGGGTCACCCGGCCCGAAGCGGCTTTTTACGATAAAAATATATTTTAGGGTAAAATAATATCATATTATACTTTTATACTTCAATTAATATTTTTTATAATATACGGTATATTTGTTGTTTCAAAAGAAATTATTTTGGTATAAATATGATATAACATTTGTTAAATTTAATTTTTAAAAATAAAGTTTTATTACCTTAGTATATAAAATTTTCAAATTTGCTTATACTAATTTTGAATTGGGTCAACCCAGTTTATTTCGGATTGCTTTTGGGACCGGGCCCAGGTCTAATTAAACCCGGCCTGGCCTGCCCATGAACACCCCTACTGTAGCTCCTGTTTGCCATTCATGAAATTTGAATACACAGTTGTTTCAAAACATCTGGTATAATGATTCATACCCTTTGTTACTGTTGCAGACCATGCTTGAAAGGGTTTAGTCATCCATCTATGGCACTTTCTTTTCCTGTCTATCAACCTGTTTAAGGTTATAATTTTTTAGCGCAATGGGGATGAGTTTTATCTTGGATTGCACTCATTGTTCTTTTGTTAATCATTCAACCTGGAAATATTTTTGTCGGTGATTGTGGCAATCATTATGATTTCGATTGAGCTGACCTTACTTAGTAGGAAAAGGCTTAGGGTAGTACTTCTTGTTGACAATGATGTGGAGGTGATCATTCATGATTGAGCATGTGTATAAATCAAAACCGCAATTTACCAAATACTATTTTTCATTAACTATTTCTTTTTCTTTTTTTCTTTTTTCAATTCATTAACAGAAAGAAGAATCAGAATCTGACGCTCAAAATCAAGGTGGGATATTGTACAATTCCAAGAATCTTGCCACAAAGTGGGCTCATCCTATTCCTGTACCAGAGACTGGCTGTGTGCTTGTGGCAACAGAAAAACTTGATGGTGTCCGCACCTTTGAAAGAACTGTTGTCCTCCTTCTCAGATCTGGAAGTAGACACCCACAAGAAGGGCCTTTTGGAATTGTCATCAATCGTCCTCTTCACAAAAAGATTAAACATATGAAGCCTACTAATCACGACCTTCTAACCACCTTTTCTGATTGTTCTCTGCATTTTGGTGGACCTCTTGAGGCGAGCATGTTTTTACTAAAATCAGGGGAGAAGTTGAAGGTTCCAGGTTTTGAAGAGGTAATACCGGGAGTATGCTTTGGAGCTCGAAACAGTTTGGATGATGCCGCAGCCCTTGTGAAGAAGGGGGTTCTCAAAGCTCAAGATTTCAGATTTTTTGTTGGTTACGCTGGATGGCAGTTGGATCAGTTGAGGGACGAGATAGAGTCAGATTATTGGTATGTGGCTGCATGTAGCTCAAGTTTGCTTTCTAGTGCTTTGTCGGATTCTTCAGAGAATTTGTGGGAAGAGATTTTGCAGCTAATGGGTGGTCATTACTCAGAATTGAGCCGGAAGCCAAAGCAAGATATGTAGTTTTTTATGTATGGTTTCACATTCAGAAACAAATGAAGCATGTATATTCAAGGATGTTGGCTGAAATGTACTAAAGTTCATTTTCCTGCCAAATCATGCTCTATTGTTTATTACTTTATTATGTAACAGGAATCGTACCTTATTGGGTTCTTGTAATTATGCTTGTTAATATAGTTTGATATAAGTATATAGTTGCGCCTTAGTTGTATTTTACTTACATGTTCTCTCTGGCCAAGTTGTATTTTACTTATACGCGCCTGTGTCCTTTGTCCTCTTTTATTTCACTCACTCACTAGTCACTATTCCTTCCCTATTTAGCAAATCAGAGAAGGTCGAATTATGGATTGAGAGAGAAAATTAGGAGATAATACTTTTAAGGGAAAAGGGTAACTTGGATATTTCATACGAAGCATTTGTCATGAATGTTGAAACTTGAAAATAAGTGTTATTAAGTGTTATTATTGAAAATTAGTTATGCATAATACTTGATTTGATATTTACACAAATTAAGAAACTACCATGAGATGATATTAAAATTTTATTATTTATATTTCATTTCTATATTCATATTTATATATTTATAGATATCCTTGTGAACAAAAGTTACTCATAAAAGGAGCTGATTTGTTAGTTTCACATTCATTTAGGATACAAATAGCAACATCTAATTCAATCAATATTTTTATAATAGTTATTTACTCTCAATATTTTAAATTACAGTAAACACTCAAGTTAGTTTCCAAATAATTTCCGATCGAAAATTTTGATCCATAACAAATTTTTATTTTCTAAAATACTTGAGAATTACTCTTGTCGAACGGATTGGTCTATATGTCACTTTCAATCAAATTTTTAATACGAGTGTTGGATAAATAAGTTTTTAATGAATTTTATTTTAAGATAATTAGATTTCAAAAAATACATTTTAACGGAAAATTTTTTATGACTTATAAAAAATAAAAAAAATTTGTTAAAAATCAAAGTGTCCGATCTAAAATTCTTTGAGGATTAATTTAAGTGTTTATTCTTTTAATTATGATAAATCATTACATATTAGAACAACGACTAGAAAATTAAACATGGATTTAACTTTTTTTTGATAAGTTTTCAACCTCGGAGAAATCCCAAACATGGGAAAGATATTACACATATTCAAGAATAGTACAGCAGCAAAAACAAGCATAACAAGAAACAAAACAACAACAAAAAAACATAAATAAAGCATTGAAGAACGGAAGATTGTTGGTTGAGAAGTTATAATAAATTCTCGTTGCAAGTATAGTTTCTAAACTAAGCAATCAACCTTTCTTACAAACGTTTTGGTTGTCACAAGTAACAAACCTCTAAATAAATTGATAACCGAAGTATTCAAACCTCGGGTCGTCTTCTCAAGGAATTGCAGGGAGGTGTTCTTATTATTAGTTATGAAAAACAATGTTTTTGGGGTTTAAAAAGGTTTTGAGCAAGAGAGATGGATTGCAGAAATTAATAAATTAATAGCAAAGAAAAACTCTTGGCAATGTATGAAAACTGGAAGTCCTATCCTAGTTATCCTTATCAATGGTGATAAGAATTATATTTTTGCTACCACTCAGTTAACCTCTAACTATGAAGGTAAGTTAAGTGGACAAATCAATTTAACACCTAAAGTCCAAGTCAACTCCTTAAGGAAAGACTAGAGTTATAGGAATCTAAATTAATCAGCAAAGGTAACAATTATCAATCACGATGAGTTTGACAACTCAAGAGTCACCAATTAATCAACCAAAGCCAATAGTAAATAATCTAGACTATAAATAGGGAAAAACAATCATGAGTCTGAAATATCTCAAATTATATTAATTAAGAAAATCATAACATGAATGGTCCATAAGCCAAATAGGCAACATAAGTAATACAAGCATTAAAGTATCTGAAAGTAAAAAAGAAATATAAAGTAAAAGGAATATTGAACCTGATGAAGAGTTGAAATCCTAAATCCTTTAAGAGGAATCCTAATCCTAGAATCTAAGAGAGAGGAGGGAACATCTCTCTCTAAAAGCTACATCTAAATTATAAAAAGTGAATTATGATCTGATCTGATATGAAGTCCTGACTCTCTGCATGTTCCCTGACTTTAATCTACGTTCCTGGGCCAAAATCTGAGTCAAAACGCGGCCCAAAATCATCTTCAGCGTATTCTGTAATTTCTGCAGATCGCGCACGTCACGCGGCCGCGTCGTCCACGCGATCGCGTCACTCAGCGTTTTTCGTACCACGCGTGCGTGTCATCCACGCATTCGCATCGTTCATGCAGCTTCCAATCCGCGCGGTTGCGTCAGGCACGCGAACGCGTCACTCTGATTTCTTCAATTTCGCGCGGTCGCGTGAGCCATGCGACCGTGTGACTTCTCACTGGTCATCTCCTCAATTCCTTGTGTTCCTTCCATTTTTGCACGCTTCCTCTTCATTCTCTAAGCCATTCCTGCCCTATGAAACCTGAAACACTTAACACTCAGATCAAGGCATTGAATGGTAATAAGAGAGGATTAAGATTAGCTAAATTAAGACCAAAGAAGCATGTTTTCAATCATAGAACTAAAGTAGGAAGGAATTGTAAAATCATGCAAATCATATGAATAAGTGGGTGAAAAGCTTGATAAAACTACTCAATTAAATACAATATAAACCATAAAATAGTGGTTTATCAACCTCCCCACACTTAATCATTAGCATGTCCTCATGCTAAGCTCAAGGAGACAAAATAAATGAGTAGGGAAAAGCAGGACTCATGCAATGCAACCTATGAATGTGAATGCAACTACATGCTAAAATGATTCTACCTACTTGGTGAAAAAGTAAATAGATCTTTCAAGAACAGATATGAACTGGATTTCACTAATTCAAATTATAAAAATGAAGTACAAATAACTTGCAGGAAGAAGATAGCTCATGAAAGCATGGAACATAGAATTAAGCATTGAACCCTTACTGGTAGTGTGTATCATTCTAATTCTCAAGTGTCTAGGGTCAATTCTCTCAATTCTCTACTAACCTTGCTTTCTATAGCTTGCTCTTCATCTAACAATCAACAAAAATTTAATGCACCAATACACAAATCAAGAGGTCTTTTAAGGGTTGTAATGGAGTTAGGGTCAAGGTAGGATTGTATTTGGCCAAGTGGACTAAAATCTGAATCCTTAATTAACATAAACTTTTCCCACCTAACTTAAGACAATCTATATAATCACAATACAAGATCTAACTATCTATTAACTATGTTTACCACATATTCATGCATCCTAAATTTAAGTACAACTCATATGCATTGATACCAATATTCACTTTGGGGCATTTTGTCCCCTTTTTATTTTTCTGTTCCTTTTTCTTTTCTTTTTCACTTTTTTTAATAAATTTTTTTCAATGCATATGATTAAGGTATTGAATGCATAAACATGTTCTTAACATTTTTCACATTTTCACACAAAGTCTAACATACTCAATTCTCAAACCAAACGTTTCCAAACCCACTTTTCCCACACTTAATTTATGAGTGCTTTCATTAGTCTAAGCTAATCAAGGATTCAAATTAAGGATATTATTGTTTTTCGCTTAGAGTTAATGATGTGCTAAAGTAAAGAACAAAGGGGTAAAATGGCTCAACATTGGTTTGCAAAGGATAGTGAAAGGTAAGGCCATATGGGTATGTAAGCTCAGTGAAACAAGGCCTCAATCATATAAGTGCATGCATACATCAAATAATGGAAATATAGAATTAAGCAAGACAAAGATCACAATTTTAGAGAGAAAAACACACACCAAAAATAAAATATTGGTTGGTAATATGCAACCAATCAAGTAGGCTCAAAATCTCACTGGTTTTGTGTGTTCGAGCTCTAAATCATGTTCCAAAATAATATTTCTTCAAACAAGTTTTTCAAAAAGTTTTTTAATTTAAACTAGTGAAATACTATAAAAAGTTTCTTGAAAAAGAAAATATTACTTCAACCAAGTAGTGACTAAATGCATAAAATCAAACAAACATGCAATCAAATATGCAAATACAACAATGAACAAACAAAGAAAATTAAACATTGGTGTTGAGATAGAAATAGCTAACCCATGGAGATCGGTATCGACCTCCCCACACTTAAAGATTGCACCGTTCTTGGTGCATGCTAAGATGTGTAGGTGGATGGGGGTTGTGGTTCCTCGGCTAGTGCTCTTGTTGTTCTGCTCTTCACCGGTGGCTTGTTAGAGGCTTTCTCGTTACCCTTTTTGGTGGCCATCCTGAAAAAGGGAGAAAGGAAATGGACATGTAATTCAAATAGCTAGAACCGGGAGGATGAAGGTTCAAGTGATAATCAATGCCAAGGTAAGGGATAATGTCTTAAATACATGGTCGCGACTACATGCAATTAGGACATCAATGAAAATATAGCAAGACATATTAAATCAATTAGATGCAAGATGTGTAAAAGCATGCAGGCAAAGGCATGAGAAGCATAGGTCAAGCATCAATTGTGAAAATAAGTTGGATTAAAGAGCACTTGTATGATGACAATTGTGAATGATAATCTCAAATACAGGTGGATTACAAGTATTGTGAGTTAAAAGAGGAATGAAAGTAATAAATCCAAATATATATGAGATCCAAATTTAAAATGTCAATTGTCAAACCAATCCTTATAATATCCACAAGCTCAATTATAATAAAGTAAAATCTAAATAAAGCTCCAACACCAACATAAAAATGCATAAAAATAAAAAAAAGAAAGGAGAACAAAGGAAGAAGAAAGAAGGAAGAAGGAGGAAGGGGGAAGAAAGAAATAAGAAGGGAAAGAAAAGATTTAGATTTGGAGAAGAAAAGATAAGATATTTGGCTGTTTTGGATAAGCTGTGCGGCGCGACCGACGTGAACGCATGGGGCACGCGGTCGCGTGAATAGCGCATCGATGAAGTGACGCGAACGCATGGGTCACGTGTTCGCATGAAGTGATTCGTGCCTTCAGCGCGAGTGCAGCCTCGCAGCCGCGCAACTCTCTGGCGAAAAACTTATTTTGCTAAAACTTTGGGTGATGCGATCGCGTGGACGACGCGATCGCATAGATGGCCTAAATTTGAAAACGGCGCGGACGCGTGGGGTACGCGTACGCGTGGCAGGGCTTGTGCTTCTAGCACGAGTCCAGCCCAATTCCAGCTCAACTTTCGGCCATACACCTTTATACATCGATTTACAGGGCACGCGTTCGCGTGGGTGTCGCGGACGCGTGGGAGGCATTTTTCCCACATGACGCAGACGCGTCAGCGACGCGGTTGCGTCGGTCAAATTATGCCAAAGGCACGCCTCCAGCCACGCTCTCGCGTGACTTTTTGTTCACTTTTCTTTTCTTCCCAACGCACCTTTGACGCGGACGCGTTGGCAACGCTGTCGCGTCGCGTGCGATATTTTTTTTTTCATGCAGTATGCAGAATGCAAAATGCAAAGAATGTCATGCAAAAATTTTAGGTTCAAACAAAATTCAAAAACAGAGTAGAATGGAGAAGGAACGATCATACCATGGTGGGTTGTCTCCCACCTAGCACTTTTAGTTAAAGTCCTTAAGTTGGACATTTGATGAGCTTCCTGCTATGGTGGCTTGTGCTTGAATTCATCTAGAAATCTCCACCAGTGTTTGGAATGCCAGCATCTTTTGGGGTCCCAAACAAGGCACGTGAAGCCCTTAGGTGAGTTCAAACAGGCTTTAAGGCTCCCCGGGGTGTTGAATGTCAGAATAGATTCCAGGATCCCAAACTCTACTTTTACACCCGTTTTTGTCTTGATCTGCATTTTTCCAGCCGGGTGGTGAGTAGTCTGAATTCCTGCTGCGGTGACCAAATAGCTTCCGAGATCCTTTCAATTGAACTTGACACCAATCCTTGCACCTCAAATTGAAATGTGAAACCTCATTGAATCTTGCATACCAGCTCTGAGTGCGAGTCATTTTCCTTTTGCTCTTAAAGCCGCAAAGAGCTCTAAGCTGGCCATCTGTTTCAAGTAAACCATATTCAAGTGGAAAATTGAAGATAAAAGTCAAGGATTTTACCCACTTGAAGTTTGTGTTGGGTGGTAATGGCCTTGGGATAGGTGTTTCCAGTGGTTCTACAAGCTCTATTGCCTTGTGGTCTTCAGTGAATTCATCCACTTCTTTGCAAATTTCTTCAATTTCAACCATGTCTTTATCAAATTCATTGATATCTTCCTCATCACTTGAGTCATAACTGGGATGTTGAGAAAATTCTACCTCTGCATCATCTTCGTATTCACTTGGGGAAGATTCTTCTATTTCAAAGACTTCACTTGCGGATGTAAGTTCATCACTAAGAGGGCTTGACTTGTGATCATCATCATCAAGGAAACATGCGTCTTGGGTTACTCCATCCAATTCCTCATAGGATACCTGCTTTGGGGATTGTGAACTATCCTCCTTAGCATCAATTATAATGTCTTCGACGGAATTCTCCACAACTCTGGATTCTGGCGGAGGTTCGGCATCTTCTAAATTTTCAACCAACTCTTCTTTTTCTACAATGACAGCTTCCTCTACTTGTTCTAGCACGAAGTTATGCTCTATACTGTCCACTGGAGTTTCTAGTGTCTCCTTCATGCTACGTTCTTCATTAAATTCTCCATATGACGCCATGGAGGTTTGTTGAGTGTCCGAATGTTTGGAAGCCAATTGGTCTACGGATTCTTCGAAGCGAACCTGTGATTCTTGGCTTGATGGATATGGACATGGTGCATAGGGGAGTGGTGGTTCTTGGGAGTAATTGGATTGGCTTTGGGGAGGATAAGGATCATATGGTGGCGAATGGTGAAAAGAAACTTGTGAGTGTTGTGGTTCGAAGCTACGTTGAGAGGATGGTCTATGAGCATAGGGTGGGGGTTGTTGGTAGCTACAAGGAGGTCTACCATATCTATTAGTTTGATATACATTGTAGAATGGTCTCTGTCCATGATATCTAGGAGGGTGTTGTTGCCTAAAGGGGTGATCAGATCCTCTTGGCTCCATCCATCTTTGATTGCTTAGACCTTGATGCATAATCTTATTATAGCTTCCATTCCTTTCAACAAAATTAGAACCAAACTCAAAGTGAGAGGGGTGAGAATTCATAGTAGCTATCAGAAATAAGAAGGGAAAACAAAAAAAAATAAACAAGTAAAAGAAAAATATTTACAATAACCAATAATAAGGCACACCTTTTTAACCCCTAAATAAATTGATAACCGAAGTATTCAAACCTCGGGTCGTCTTCTCAAGGAATTGCAGGGAGGTGTTCTTATTATTGGTTATGGAAAACAATGTTTTTGGGGTTTAAAAAGGTTTTGAGCAAGAGAGATGGATTCCAGAAATTAATAAATTAATAGCAAAGAAAAACTCTTGGCAAGGTATGAAAACTGAAAGTCCTATCCTAGTTATCCTTATCAATGGTGATGAGAATTATATTTTTGCTACCACTCAGTTAACCTCTAACTATGAAGGTAAGTTAAGTGGATAAATCAATTTAACACCTAAAGTCCTAGTCAACTCCTTAAGGAAAGACTAGAGTTATAGGAATCTAAATTAATCAGCAAAGGTAACAATTATCAATCACGATGAGTTTGACAACTCAAGAGTCACCAATTAATCAACCAAAGCCAATAGTAAATAATCTAAATTATAAATAGGGAAAAACAATCATGAGTCTGAAATACCTCAAATTATATTAATTAAGAAAACCATAACATGAATGGTCCATAAGCCAAATAGACAACATAAGTAATACAAGCATTAAAGTATCTGAAAGTAAAAGAGAAATATAAAGTAAAAGGAATATTGAACCTGATGAAGAGTTGAAATCCTAAATCCTTTAAGAGGAATCCTAATCCTAGAACCTAAGAGAGAGGAGGGAACATCTCTCTCTAAAAGCTACATCTAAATTATGAAAAGTGAATTATGATCTGATCTGATATGAAGTCTTGAGTCTCTGTATGTTCCCTGACTTTAATCTACGTTCCTGGGCCGAAATCTGGGTCAAAACGCGGCCCAAAATCGTCTTTAGTGTATTCTATAATTTATGCAGATCGCGCACGTCACGCGGCTGCGTCGTCCACGCGATCGCGTCACTCAGCGTTTTTCGTACCACGAGTGCGCGTCGTCCACGCATTCGCATCGTTTGTGCAGCTTCCAATCCGCGCGGTCGCGTCAGGCACGCGAACGCGTCACTCTGATTTCTTCCACGTGCGGTCGCGTGAGCCATGCGACCGCGTGACTTCTCGCTGGTCATCTCCTCAATTCCTTGTGTTCCTTCCATTTTTGCACGCTTCCTCTTTATTCTCTAAGCCATTCCTGCCCTATGAAGCCTGAAACACTTAACACATAGATCAAGGCATCGAATGGTAATAAGAGAGGATTAAGATTAGCTAAATTAAGACCAAAGAAGCATGTTTTCAATCATAGAACTAAACTAGGAAGGAATTATAAAATCATACAAATCATATGAATAAGTGGGTGAAAAGCTTGATAAAACCACTCAATTAAATACAATATAAACCATAAAATAGTGGTTTATCAAGCATACTCTAAATATACAAATAAAAACCATCTCTTTTAAATAAACCTCAAATTTCCTGTAATATTTTCTTTCTCAAAGAAACATGATATTCTTATAACGTGGCTTCGCACCTAACCTCAATATTCTACAGTGACTATTGTTCTCTCTGTAGCAATGATCTTTAGCCTTGGTCCAAGATGGCAATAGGGTAGGATGGGGTCGATGGATGCCCCCTGCTCCCCATCCCGTCTCCCAAATTTAATATTCGTCTTACCTTGATTTCTACTGTGAAGGAATATTGCCCCCATTTTTATTCTCTACCGAGTTCTAATTTCCGTGGGATTCCATTCTCCATCTCTCTATATTAATTATTTATATGAAAATTTTAATAAAAAATTAAAATAAATCACAGAACATTATTATAACATACAAATAGAGTATTGTCCAAGATTATAAGTCCAAAAATATAAAATAACACACCATAGTCATGAAGAGAAGAGACTGATAATGTGGGATAACACAGTGTTAGTGTTACGAAGAGAAGGAAATAGACTTTTTAAATTAGGGTTACCGATTTTAATATATATATATATATATTGTGAAATGACTAAAATATCTATATTAGAAATAAATTATTAAGGGTATTTAAATAAATTTAATAATTCGGAGATTAGTCGAGAATCCCCGCTCGACTCCTCGCGCATGCATTGTGGGAACTTTGCTCTCATCTCCATCCCCACGACAAAAATTTTTCGTTTTCGAGTCCCCGTGCTTCGAGGAGTTTTGCCATCCTTATCATTGGGACGACCCCTCTTTTTTCCACTCGTCATTCCTCTTCTTGTCGGTTTTGCCTCAATTAACTCCTTCAATATGATGTCTTCATCGCTTTCCTCAAATAACATTCTAACTTTTTCACAGATTTCGTTAGTCAATTTCACCACTCTCCTTCGATCCTCATTTTCATAGTTGTACACTGATGCATGAGCATTTTCCTTGTATTTTTCTTAGCAATTTACATGTGGATTTGCTATATTATTTTGAGATTTAAGTGTTTTAAGCCACCATGAATGCTACTTTAAGTTATCTCACAAATTGAATTATTACAGGTAACATTCAAATGAGTTTAGTAGAGCTCAGGGGGAGAAAAGATGAAGAAGCGCAGTAGAAGGTGACGCCACACGCCACGTCTCGGCGTCTGGCGCCAGATCAACGCAAAGGCAGCCCAGGAGTCACCTTGGTGGCGCCAAACGCCACGTCACGGCATTTGACGCTATGTTGAACGTAATAATTTCCAGGTATGGCGCAAGGAATCCCAAGTTTGGCGGCATGCATGTGTTCTTAAGCCAAACTCAAGGAATTCCAAGTATGGCGCCACCATGTACTCTCAAGTCAAACTCCAAGATTTCCAAGTATGGCGTCACCACATGCTCTCAAGCCAAACTCTATAATTTTCAAGTTTGGCATCACCATGTTCTCCATCTCTCTTCTTCTTCCTCATTTTGCACTTTACACTTTTCTCTGCTAGGATTTTTCACACCATGAGCAACTAATCCACCATTGTTAAGGTTAGGAGCTCTGTTTATTTGGATGGATTAATAACTATTGTTTTCTACTTCTGATTAATGCATTGATTTACATTCTAGAATCTATTTTGTTCTTCATCCTACGGATTAGAGTGTATTAGAAAATAACTCTTTTCTAACTTGAATTCTTATTGAATCTTGAAAAAGTTATCTCACTTGAATAACAGCTTGAAACTAAATTCTCATCACTCTCTAATTATCTGAATTTAATGTTATACATGACATATAATCATATCATCTTTGGATCTTTAGGATTTTGTGTGGCTATAAACTTGGGTTTGAATTTAAATCCTCTAATTAGATTAAGTGAGCAAGAAATTTGCGATTAATTGAGTTAGAGGAAGATTAAATTATCAAGGAATTGGAATCTAATCACTTAATGTTGCTATGAATTAAATCCTTGCATAATAAATGTAGTTAATAAGAATTGTTATTTCGGAAAAGTAAATATCTCTAAAACCTTAACTATTTTCTCATATAATTCTCACAATCAATTTACTGTTTGCTTTCTTAATTTCTCTGATTACTGGTTAATGCAATTTGAACTCAAAACATTCCTTTGTGCTTGTCTGACTAGGTAAATCATTCAATTATTGTTGCTTGGTCCATCAATTCTCGTGGGATCGACCCTCACTCACCTGAGGTAATACTTGGTACGATCCGGTGCAGTTGCCGGTTAGTTTGTGGATTGTAAAATTTCGCACCTAGTTTTTGGCGCCGTTGCTGGGGGATTGAATGTGATTGACAACTATCCGTTGTTTGATTGCCTAGATTAGACGTTTTTTCTTTAATTTTGTTTAATTTTCTCCTTTATCTTTTTCAAAAATTTAGTTTTAATTTGTTTAAAATTCTTCCTCTAAATTTTAAAATTAAGTTTGGTGTTTCTTTAGTTTCTTTATTTTATTTTTCTAATTTTTTTATTATTTTCAAAATATCTCGTTCCTTTTTCTCAGTAATTTTCAAAAATTTTAGTGAAGTTTATTTAGTTTATTTTGTTCGATTTCTTTTACTTAAATTACCTCACTCAAATTACTCAAATTTATTTTGTTTTCTGTCTATTTATAAGTAGGAACAGGAACAAGAAATTCCTTCTTGATTTTAATCCTGAGATTGAAAGGACTTTAAGAAGATGTTTACAGCAAGTTAGAGATTACAAAGCTACTGAGAATCTCAAGGATAACTTTGAGAAAGAAGATGAAGAGTTCGCTATGGATGCAAACAACAACAACAATGTTGTTAATCCTAATATTCTCAATGCTTCTAATATGGCTGAGAAATCTAGAAGGATACTTGGCTCATACACTGCTCCTAGCTCCACCTTCTATCGTAATAGCATTTTTGTACCCCATGTGGCTGCTAACAACTTTGAGCTGAAGTTTTAGCTCACCACTCTGGTGCAATAGAACTGTCAATTTTATGGACTCCTGCAGGAAGACCCAAATTTGTTCATCTCTAATTTTCTACAAATCTGTGATATAGTGAAGACCAATAGAGTCTATTCTGATGTTTATGGGTTGTTACTCTTTTCGTTTGCTGTACAGGACAGAGTCAAGTAGTGGCTTAACACACAATCCAAGGAGAGTTTGGATACATGGGATAAATTAGTCAACAAGTTTCTGACCGAATTCTTTCCACCTCAGAAGTTGACCAACTGAGGATTGATGTCCAGACTTTCAGGTAGAGAGAGGGTGAATCTCTCTATAAAGCTTAGGAGAGGTACAAGCTGATGTTCAGAAAATGTCCTCCTGACATATTTTTAGACTAGATCCAGTTGCAGATCTTTTATGCTGGAGTTACTAAGGCCGCCAAAATATCTTTAGATAATTCTGCAGGCGGATCTCTTCACATTAAAAAGACCCCTAGAGAGGCTCTAGATTTGATTGAGATAGTTGCTAACAACCAATATATGTACTCTTTTGAGAGGACCTTTGTGAGAAAAGGAGTCATAGAATTGGATACTTTGGACACAATTATTGCTCAGAACAAAGCCATGTCTCAACAGATCAGTGCCATTACTCAACACTTGGGTGGACTACAAGTTTCAGCTATTAATTCTCAAGATACTTCTTATGACATGAGTGGTAGATTCCCTCAAGGTGAGCCTTATGATTATGGTCAATTTTCCTCTAAACAGGTTAATTATGTGGACAATTCCTCCAAACCTCCCAATAATGATCCTTTTTCCAAGACTTATAATCCGGGATGGAGGAATCGCCCAAATTTTGGATGAAAATCAACCATAGAGGCACTAGAGCTGCAATAACAATCATAGCCATCAGAATAATTTCAATCAGAGTAATTTCAACCACAACAATCCACTATCCAGTTCTCATAAGTCCCCTAACTTGGAATTTATAGTTGCAGAGCTCTTCAAGAGTACTCTTAGTTTTATTCAAGAAACCAGAGTTTCACTTAGAAACTTGGAGGTTCAGATGAATCAACTAGCCACAAAAGTTGCTGAAATTGATCAGAGGTCCACCAATATCTTTTCTAGTAACACGATTCCAAATCCAAGGGAGGAGTGCAAGGCTATCACCTTGATAAGTAGACAAGTGGTAAGTACGGAAGCACAAATTATTGAGGAGCTGGTTGTAAAAGAAGCTCCGGAGAAGGTACAAGCCAAGGAGAAGACTAATGACACTGTAGTACAAGCTCCTTCAATGCATCCAGATAACCCCTTTCCGGTTAAACTTGAGCAATATCCAGTGAAGCCTAAGGCGCCTGAATACAAGTTAAAAATACCGTATCCTCAGAAGCTTCAAAAGGAGACCAAGGACAAGCAGTTTTTAAAGTTCTTGGAAGTCTTTATAAAGTTGCAAATCAATATTTCTTTTGCTGACGTTTTGGAGCAAATATCTCTCTATGTTAAATTTATGAAGTAGTTGCTATCTAAGAAGAGGCCTTTAATGGGAGATGAGACAGTGGTCCTGACTAAGGAATGTAGTTCCATAATTTAGAGTAATTTGCCAAGGAAGATGCCAGATCCAGGGAGCTTTCAAATTCTATGTACCATTGGGAGCACAACCTTTGAGAAAGCCTTATGTGATCTTGGTGCAATCATCAATTTAATGCCCTTGTCAGTGATGAAAAAACTACAAATCAGAGAAGAATAACTAACAAGGATAGCACTACAAATGGCAGATAAATCTTTGAAGCATGCACATGGAATAATGGAGAATATCTTGGTCAAAGTGGGAAAATTCTTCCTCCCAACAGACTTCTTGACGTGGGGAGGATGAAAATGCCTCTATAATACTAGGAAGACCATTCCTAGCCACTAGGAGAGTTCTAATTGATGTGGAAGAAGGTAAATTAGTGTTGAGGGTGTATGAGGAGCATTTGATATTCAAGGTTTTTAAACCCATAGATCACTCAGGTGAAGAAGGTAATTGCATGAAGATTGAGTTCACTAATCCAAATCTCCCAGAACCCCCTGATGATGTAAAATAGAGTTTACAGCTCAAGCCTCCTTTGGTGGAAATCAATACAATTCCCCATGATATCAAACCTAAGTTTGGTATTGGGTGTGCGTCATCCACCAAGGAGAGAGTTCCTAAGAAGAAAGTACTAAGGGGATGGAGAAACAAAAAGATCCCCACCAAAGGTTTCTCACCAGGGTTAAAAGTGGTGTTAACTCGAAATCCAGAGTTGTCTTATACAGTAAACAAAATCCTCTCTCTTAAGGATGTTGAGCTGATCCATGAGGACATAGGGAGAATATTCACAGTGAGAGAGGAGGAGTTAAAGCATTATGTTCAATCCCCACCTTAACAAGAAATTAACCATTAAGCTAGTGATGTTAAAGAAGCATTTGTTAGGAGGCAACCAAACCCAAGTATCCTTTGATTTTTTGTTTATTTTTATTTTGATTTTGATTTTTGTTTTAATTCTATTTTATCCTTATCTATCAGTAGTTTTTCATGTTTTTAATTTCAGTGACTCATGCAAAGTGTTCAAAATAGGAACAGGTGCAATTGGAATGAAAAATGGACACCCCGAACAGAAGTTGACATGCATGGGGTGGCGCCAAACTCTATGACATGGCATTTGGCGCCACATGAGTGTCAATTTAGCAGAGAAATCACGTAGGGGGTGGTGCCAAACTCCACGACGAGGCGTTTAGCACCATATGAACGTAACACAACACAATTACTATTGAGTGGGGGGGGGGGGGGGGCGCTAAACGCCCTATCCTGGCGTTTGGCACAAAAAAAACACAAGCAAATCCTAGCGTCCAGTGCCCAAACATGGCATCTGGCGCCAGGTACATCTCCCCTTATTCCTTCATATGACGTCCAATGTGTGGTGCACGAAATTGTGATCAATACTTTTCAGAACTCAAATAATCCCCGGTGATGAACCCAAAAACTTGGTGTTCAATACCATGGCATAAACACAACTTCGCACAACTAACCAGCAAGTGTACTGGGTCGTCCAAGTAATAAACCTTACGCGAGTAAGGGTCGATCCCACAGAGATTGTTGGTATGAAGCAAGCTATGGTCACCTTGTAAATCTTAGTCAGGCAAACTCAAATGGTTATGGATGATGAATAAAACATAAAGATAAAGATAGAGATACTTATGTAATTCATTGGTGGGAATTTCAGATAAGCGTATGAAGATGCTTTGTCCCTTCCGTCTCTCTGCTTTCCTACTGTCTTCATCCAATCCTTCTTACTCCTTTCCTTGGCAAGCTGTATGCAAGGGTTTCACCATTGTCAGTGGCTACCTCCCATCCTCTCAGTGGAAATGTTCAACGCACCCTGTCACGGCACGGCTATCCAGCTGTCGGTTCTCGATTATGTCGGAATAGAATCCAGTGATTCTTTTGCGTCTGTCACTAACGCCCCACAATCGCGAGTTTGAAGCTCGTCACAGTCATTCAATCATTGAATCCTACTCAGAATACCACAGACAAGGTTTAGACCTTCCGGATTCTCTTGAATGCCGCCATCAGTTCTAGCTTATACCACGAAGATTCCGATTAAAGAATCCAAGAGATATCCACCCAATCTAAGGTAGAACGGAGGTGGTTGTCAGGCACACGTTCATAGGTGAGAATGTTGATGAGTGTCACGGATCATCACATTCATCAAGTTGAAGAACAAGTGATATCTTAGAACAAGAACAAGCGGAATTGAATAGAAGAACAATAGTAATTGCATTAATACTCGAGGTACAGCAGAGCTCCACACCTTAATCTATGGTGTGTAGAAACTCCACCGTTGAAAATACATAAGAACAAGGTCTAGGCATGGCCGAATGGCCAGCCTCCCAAGGATCAAAAGATCTAAAGATCAAAAGATTCCAAAGATCAGAAGATGAAAATACAATAGTAAAAGGTCCTACTTATAGAGAACTAGTAGCCTAGGGTTTACAGAGATGAGTAAATGACATAAAAATCCACTTCCGGGCCCACTTGATGTGTGCTTGGGCTGAGCATTGAAGCATTTTCGTGTAGAGACTCTTCTTGGAGTTAAACGCCAGCTTTGGTGCCAGTTTGGGCGTTTAACTCCCATCCTTGTGCCAGTTTCGGCGTTTAACGCTGGGAATTCTGATGGTGACTTTGAACGCCGGTTTGGGCCATCAAATCTTGAGTAAAGTATGAACTATCATATATTTCTGGAAAGCCCAGGATGTCTACTTTCCAACGCCGTTGAGAGCGCACCAATTGGGCTTCTGTAGCTCCAGAAAATCTACTTCAAGTGCAGGGAGGTCAGAATCCAACAGCATCTGCAGTCCTCTTTAGTCTCTGAATCAGATTTTTGCTTAGGTCCCTCAATTTCAGCCAGAAAATACCTGAAATCACAGAAAAACACACAAACTCATAATAAAGTCCAGAAAAGTGAATTTTAACTAAAAACTAATAAAAATATACTAAAAACTAACTAGATCATACTAAAAACATACTAAAAACAATGCCAAAAAGCGTACAAATTATCCGCTCATCACAACACCAAACTTAAATTGTTGCTTATCCTCAAGCAACTGAAAATCAAATAAGATAAAAAGAAGAGAATATGCAATGAATTCCAAAAACATCTATGAAGATCAGTATTAATTAGATGAGCGGGGATTTTAGCTTTTTGCCTCTGAACAGTTTTGGCATCTCACTCTATCCTTTGAAATTCAGAATGATTGGCTTCTTTAGGAACTCAGAATCCAGATAGTGTTATTGATTCTCCTAGTTAAGTATGATGATTCTTGAACACAGCTACTTATTGAGTCTTGGCCGTGGCCCAAAGCACTCTGTCTTCCAGTATTACCACCGGATACATACATGCCACAGACACATAATTGGGTGAACCTTTTCAGATTGTGACTCAGCTTTGCTAGAGTCCCCAACTAGAGGTGTCCAGGGTTCTTAAGCACACTCTTTTTGCCTTGGATCACAACTTTATTTCTTTCTTTTTCTTTCTTTTTCTCTTTCTTTCTTTCTTTTTTTTTCGAAAATATTTTTTTTTGTATTCACTGCTTTTTCTTGCTTCAAGAATCATTTTTATGATTTTTCAGATCCTCAGTAACATTTCTCCTTTTTCATCATTCTTTCAAGAGCCAACATTCATGAATCACAAATTCAAAAGACATATGCACTGTTTAAGCATACATTCAGAAAATAAAAGTATTGCCACCACATCAAAATAATTAATCTGTATAAAATTCAAAATTCATGCAATTCTTTTCTTTTTTCAATTAAGAACATTTTTCATTTAAGAGAGGTGATGGATTCATAGGACATTCATAACTTTAAGGCATAGACACTAAGATACTAATGATCACAAGACACAAACATAGATAAACATAGGCATAATTTTCGAAAAAAAAAAACAGAAAATAAAGAACAAGGAAATTAAAGAACGGGTCCACCTTAGTGATGGCGGCTTGTTCTTCCTCTTGAAGATCCTATGGAGTGCTTGAGCTCCTCAATGTCTCTTCCTTGTCTTTGTTGCTCCTCTCTCATGATTCTTTGATCATCTCTTATTTCATGGAGGAGGATGGAATGTTCTTGGTGCTCCACCCTTAGTTGTCCCTTGTTGGAACTCAATTCTCCTAGGGAGGTGTTTAGTTGCTCCCAATAGTTTTGTGGAGGAAAGTGCATCCCTTGAGGCATCTCAGGGATTTGATGATGAGAGGGGTCTCTTGTTTGCTCCATCCTTTTCTTAGTAATGGGCTTGTCCTCATCAATGGGGATGTCTCCCTCTATGTCAACTCCAACTGAATAACAGAGGTGACAAATGAGATGAGGAAAGGCTAACCTTGCCAAGGTAGAGGACTTGTCCGCCACCTTATAAAGTTCTTGAGCTATAACCTCATGAACTTCTATTTCTTCTCCAATCATGATGCTATGAATCATGATAGCCCGGTCTATAGTAACTTCGGACCGGTTGCTAGATGGAATGATTGAGCGTTGGATAAACTCCAACCATCCTCTAGCCACGGGTTTGAGGTCATGCCTTCTCAATTGAACCGGCTTTCCTCTTGAATCTCTCTTCCATTGGGCGCCCTCTTCACAAATGCATGTGAGGACTTGGTCCAACCTTTGATCAAAGTTGATCCTTCTAGTGTAAGGATGTTCATCTCCTTGCATCATGGGCAAGTTGAATGCCAACCTTACATTTTCTGGACTAAAATCCAAGTATTTCCCCCGAACCATTGTAAGCCAATTCTTTGGGTCCGGGTTCACACTTTGATCATGGTTCTTGGTGATCCATGCATTGGCATAGAACTCTTGAACCATTAAGATTCCGACTTGTTGAATGGGGTTGGTAAGAACTTCCCAACCTCTTCTTCGGATCTCATGTCGGATCTCCGGATATTCACTCTTTTTGAGTTTAAAAGGGACCTCGGGGATCACCTTCTTCAAGGCCACAACTTCATAGAAGTGGTCTTGATGCACCCTTGAGATGAATCTCTCCATCTCCCATGACTCGGAGGTGAAAGCTTTTTCCTTCCCTTTCCTCTTTCTAGAGGTTTCTCCGGCCTTGGATGCCATAAATGGTTATGAAAAAACAAAAAGCAATGCTTTTACCACACCAAACTTAAAAGGTTTGCTCGTCCTCGAGCAAAAGAAGAAAGAGAAGAGTAGAAGAAGAAGAAATAGAGGAGATGGAGATGGCTTTGTGGTTCGGCCAAAGGGGGAGAAGTAGTGTTTAGGTTGTGTGAAAATGAAGGAGTGAAGATGGGTTTATATTTGAATAGTGGGGTAGGTGGGGTTTTATGAAGGATGGATGTGAGTGGTGAAGAGAAAGATGGGATTTGATAGGTGAAGGGTTTTTGGGGAAGAGGTGTTGAGGTGATTGGTGAATGGGTGAAGAAGAGAGAGAGTGGTGGGGTAGGTGGGGATCCTGTGGGGTCCACAGATCCTGAAGTGTCAAGGAAAAGTCATCCCTGTACCAAGTGGCGAGCAAAATTGCTCCCTGTGCCAATTCTGGCGTTAAACGCCGGGCTGGTGCCCATTTCTGGCGTTTAACGCCAAGTTCTTGCTCTTCTCTGGCGTTTAACGCCAATCTGGTGCCCCTTTCTGGCGTTAAACGCCCAGAATGGTGCCAGACTGGGCGTTAAATGCCCATCTTCTAGCCTTACTGGCGTTTAAACGCCAACAGGTTCTTCCTCCAGGGTGTGCTGTTTTTCTTTCTGTTTTTCTTTCTGTTTTTACTTTTTCAATTGATTTTGTGGCTTCTCATGATCATCAACCTACAGAAAACATAAAATAACAAAGGAAAATAGATAAAATATCACATTGGGTTGCCTCCCAACAAGCGCTTCTTTAATGTAAGTAGCTTGACAGAGGGCTCTCATGGAGCCTCACAGATGCTAAGAGCAATGTTGGAACCTCCCAACACCAAACTTAGAGTTTGAATGTGGGGGTTCAATACCAAACTTAGAAGTTGGTTGTGGCCTCCCAACACCAAACTTAGAGTTTGACTGTGGGGGCTCTGTTTGGCTCTATTTTGAGAGAAGCTCTTCATGCTTCCTCTCCATGGTGACAGAGGGATATCCTTGAGCCTTAAACACAAAGGATTCTTCATCCACTTGAATGATCAATTCTCCTCTATCAACATCAATCACAGCCTTTGCTGTGGCTAGGAAGGGTCTGCCAAGGATGATGGATTCATCCATGCACTTCCCAGTCTCTAGGACTATGAAATCAGCAGGGATGTAATGGTCTTCAACTTTTACCAGAACATCCTCTACAAGTCCATAAGCTTGTTTTCTTGAGTTGTCTACCATCTCTAGTGAGATTTTTGCAGCTTCCACCTCAAAGATCCCTAGCTTCTCCATTACAGAGAGAGGCATGAGGTTTACACTTGACCCTAAGTCACACAAGGCCTTCTTGAAGGTCATGGTGCCTATGGTACAAGGTATTGAAAACTTCCCAGGATCCTGTCTCTTTTGAGGTAATTTCTGCCTAGACAAGTCATCCAGTTCTTTGGTGAGCAAAGGGGGTTCATCCTCCCAAGTCTCATTTCCAAATAACTTGTCATTTAGCTTCATGATTGCTTCAAGGTATTTAGCAACTTGCTCTTCAGTGACATACTCATCCTCTTCAGAGGAAGAATACTCATCAGAGCTCATGAATGGCAGAAGTAAGTCCAATAGAATCTCTATGGTCTCATTTTGAGCCTCAGATTCCCATGGTTCCTCATTGGGGAACTCATTGGAAGTCAGTGGACGTCCATTGAGGTCTTCCTCAGTGGCGTTCACTGCCTCTTCCTCCTCTCCAAATTCGGCCATGTTGATGGCTTTGCACTCTCCTTTTGGATTTTCTTCTGTATTGCTTGGAAGAGTACTAAGAGGGAGTTCAGTAATTTTCTTGCTCAGCTGACCCACTTGTCCCTCCAAGTTTCTAATGGAGGACCTTGTTTCAGTCATGAAACTTTGAGTGGTTTTGATTAGATCAGAGACCATGGTTGCTAAGTCAGAGTGGTTCTGCTTAGAATTCTCTGTCTGTTGCTGAGAAGATGATGGAAAAGGCTTGCCATTGCTAAACCTGTTTCTTCCACCATTATTATTGTTGAAACCTTGTTGAGGTCTCTGTTGATCCTTCCATGAGAGTTTTGGATGATTTCTCCATGAAGGATTATAGGTGTTTCCATAGGGTTCTCCCATGTAATTCACCTCTTCCATTGAAGGGTTCTCAGGATCATAAGCTTCTTCTTCAGACGAAGCTTCCTTAGTACTACCTGGTGCATTTTGCATTCCAGACAGACTTTGAGAAATCATATTGACTTGCTGAGTCAATATTTTGTTCTGAGCCAATATGGCATTCAGAGTATCAATCTCAAGAACTCCTTTCTTCTGATTTGTCCCATTGTTCACAGGATTTCTTTCAGAAGTGTACATGAATTGGTTATTTGCAACCATTTCAATTAGCTCTTGAGCTTCTGTAGGCGTCTTCTTCAGATGAAGAGATCCTCCAGCAGAGCTATCCAAAGACATCTTGGACAGTTCAGATAGACCATCATAGAAAATACCTATGATGCTCCATTCAGAAAACATGTCAGAGGGACACTTTCTGATTAATTGTTTGTATCTTTCCCAAGCTTCATAGAGGGATTCTCCTTCCTTCTGTCTGAAGGTTTGGACTTCGACTCTAAGCTTACTCAATTTTTGAGGTGGAAAGAACTTTGCCAAGAAGGCATTGACTAGCTTTTCCCAAGAGTTCAGGCTTTCTTTAGGTTGTGAGTCCAACCATATTCTAGCTCTGTCTCTTACAGCAAAAGGGAATAGCATAAGTCTGTAGACCTCAGGGTCAACCCCATTAGTCTTGACAGTGTCACAGATTTGCAAGAATTCAGCTAAAAACTGATGAGGATCTTCCAATGGAAGTCCATGGAACTTGCAATTCTGTTGCATTAGAGAAACTAATTGAGGCTTAAGCTCAAAGTTGTTTGCTCCAATGGCAGGGATAGAGATGCTTCTCCCATAGAAGTCGGGAGTAGGTGCAGTAAAGTCACCCAGCACCTTCCTTGCATTGTTGTCATTGTTGTTGTTTTCGGCTGCCATGTGTTCTTCTTCTTTGAAGATTTCTGTTAGGTCCTCTACAGAGAATTGTGCCTTAGCTTCTGTTAGCTTTCGCTTCAAGGTCCTTTCAGGTTCAGGATCAGCCTCAACAAGAATGCTTTTGTCTTTGCTTCTGCTCATATGAAAGAGAAGAAAACAAGGAAATATGTGGAATCCTCTATGTCACAGTATAGAGATTCCTTGAGGTGTCAGAGGAAAAGAAAAATGGAAGGCAGAAGTAGAAGAATTCGAACTTATCAAGAGAGATAGGGTTCGAATTATTCATTGAGGAATAGTGTTAGTCCATAAATAGAAGGATGTGAGAAGAGGGGAAGTATTTTTCGAAAATTAAGTAAAAGATTTTGAAAACATTTTGAAAAACACTAATTGATTTTTGAAAATAAAAGTGGGAAAGAAATCAAGTGATTTTTGAAAAAGATTTTGAAATTAGAAATCAAAAAGATTTGATTGAAAATTATTCTGAAAAAGATGTGATTTAGGCAGATATGATTGGTTTTAAAAAGATGTGATTGAGAAGATATGATTTGAAAAACATTTTAAAAAGATTTGATTTTAAAAATTAATAACTTGGCTAACAAGAAAAGATATGATTCAAACATTAAACCTTTCTCAACAGAAAAGGCAACATACTTGAAATGTGGAATCAAATCATTAATTGATAGCAGGTATCTTTAAAAATGGAAAGAAATTGATTTTAAAAAAGGTTTGATTGAAAAGATATGATTTGAAAAAGATTTGATTTTGAAAAGATTTTGAAAACTTAAAAAATTTGATTTGAAAACAAAATCTCCCCTCTTGTGCCATCCTAGCGTTAAACGCCCAGAATGGTGCACATTCTGGTGTTTAACGCCCAAACTACTACCCTTTTGGGCGTTAAACGCCCAACCAGGCACCCTGGCTAGCGTTTAAATGCCAGTTTGCCTTCCTTACTGGGCGTTTTGAACGCCCAGCTTTTTCTGTGCAATTCCTCTGCAGTATGTTCTGAATCTTCAATTCTCTGTATTGTTGACTTGAAAAGACACAAATTAAAAATATTTTTGGATTTTTAATAATAAGGAATAATCAAAATGCAACTAAAATCAAATAACAATGCATGCAAGACACCAAACTTAGCAGTTTGTATACTACTGACACTAATAAAATGAGAATGCATATGAGAAACACAAACACTCAAGTCAAGAGAATTTAAAGATCAGAGTAATGAGATCATCAAGAACAACTTGAAGATTAATGAAGACACATGCATGAATGCAGGAAGAACAGAAACATGCAATTGACACCAAACTGAACATGAGACTCTAGACTCAAACAAAAGCATAAAATATTTTTGGTTTTTATGATTTTGTAAAATTTTTTTATTGGATTTTTCGAAAATTAAGTGGAAAAAAAAATAAAGGTATCAAAATTCTTAATGAGAATTCCAGGAATCATGCAATGTTAGTCTAAAGCTTTAGTCTAAAGAAATTAGACATGGCTGAACAAGCTTCAGCAGGACACTGCATTCAAGAGCTAAATTGATGAAAATCAATCAGCTTTGGTGATGATAAGAACATCACCTTGAAACACTAGAATTCATTCTTAAGAATTCTGAAGAAAAATACCTAATCTAAGCAACAAGATGAACCGTCAGTTGTCCATACTCGAACAATCCCCGGCAACGGCGCCAAAAACTTGGTGCACGAAATTGTGATCAATACTTTTCACAACTCAAATAATCCCCGGTGATGAACCCAAAAACTTGGTGTTCAATACCATGGCATAAACACAACATCGCACAACTAACCAGCAAGTGTACTGGGTCGTCCAAGTAATAAACCTTACGCGAGTAAGGGTCGATCCCACAGAGATTGTTGGTATGAAGCAAGCTATGGTCACCTTGTAAATCTTAGTCAGGCAAACTCAAATGGTTATGGATGATGAATAAAACATAAAGATAAAGATAGAGATACTTATGTAATTCATTGGTGGGAATTTCAGATAAGCGTATGAAGATGCTTTGTCCCTTCCGTCTCTCTGCTTTCCTACTGTCTTCATCCAATCCTTCTTACTCCTTTCCATGGCAAGCTGTATGCAAGGGTTTCACCGTTGTCAGTGGCTACCTCCCATCCTCTCAGTGGAAATGTTCAACGCACCCTGTCACGGCACGGCTATCCAGCTGTCGGTTCTCGATCATGTCGGAATAGAATCCAGTGATTCTTTTGCGTCTGTCACTAACGCCCCACAATCGCGAGTTTGAAGCTCGTCACAGTCATTCAATCATTGAATCCTACTCAGAATACCACAGACAAGGTTTAGACCTTCCGGATTCTCTTGAATGCCGCCATCAGTTCTAGCTTATACCACGAAGATTCCGGTTAAAGAATCCAAGAGATATCCACCCAATCTAAGGTAGAACGGAGGTGGTTGTCAGGCACACGTTCATAGGTGAGAATGATGATGAGTGTCACGGATCATCACATTCATCAAGTTGAAGAACAAGTGATATCTTAGAACAAGAACAAGCGGAATTGAATAGAAGAACAATAGTAATTGCATTAATACTCGAGGTACAGCAGAGCTCCACACCTTAATCTATGGTGTGTAGAAACTCCACCGTTGAAAATACATAAGAACAAGGTCTAGGCATGGCCGAATGGCCAGCCTCCCAAGGATCAAAAGATCTAAAGATCAAAAGATTCCAAAGATCAGAAGATGAAAATACAATAGTAAAAGGTCCTACTTATAGAGAACTAGTAGCCTAGGGTTTACAGAGATGAGTAAATGACATAAAAATCCACTTTTGGGCCCACTTGGTGTGTGCTTGGGCTGAGAATTGAAGCATTTTCGTGTAGAGACTCTTCTTGGAGTTAAACGCCAGCTTTGGTGCCAGTTTGGGCGTTTAACTCCCATCCTTGTGCCAGTTCCGGCGTTTAACGCTGGGAATTCTGATGGTGACTTTGAACGCCGGTTTGGGCCATCAAATATTAGGCAAAGTATGGACTATCATATATTGCTGGAAAGCCCAGGATGTCTACTTTCCAACGCCGTTGAGAGCGCGCCAATTGGGCTTCGGTAGCTCCAGAAAATCTACTTCGAGTGCAGGGAGGTCAGAATCCAACAGCATCTGCAGTCCTCTTTAGTCTCTGAATCAGATTTTTGCTCAGGTCCCTCAATTTCAGCCAGAAAATACCTGAAATCACAGAAAAACACACAAACTCATAGTAAAGTCCAAAAAAGTGAATTTTAACTAAAAACTAATAAAAATATACTAAAAACTAACTAGATCATACTAAAAACATACTAAAAACAATGCCAAAAAGCGTACAAATTATCCGCTCATCAACGTGTAACACCCTAATTAGCCTAAGCTTTACCTCGCGTCATAAAGCAAAGGTTAACTAGAGATTACGACAGTTCTAAGCTCATACATATAATATATAGAAGGAATAATATAATCTAGAAGCCTGATGAAGGATATAGCAAAAAATAAACAAGATTTAAAAGTGCAAAACGAGCTAACGTAGCATCTAACTTAAAGCTCAAGAAACAGATGTGATATAAATGAAGATAGTAGTATAATATAATATCATAAGAAACTAGCCACGACTCGCAAAGTTTAAGCCGGCTAGCCAAATATACAGACAAAAGAAATTTGAAGTTCAAAATGGCTTATACAAGTTTAGTTCTCTCTCAATTACAAGCCTCTATGCCAAAATAAAAATACAAAGTGAGAGATATATATAAATAAAGAAAATAAATCAAGAGACTCAAAAAGTATCTGGATCCTTCGCTTCTGTCACCAACCAAACAACTCACCGAGGTGGGTTGCGACCTGCATTTGAAAACAACAATAGAAATATGGTAAGAGAATCAGAGGTTCTCAGTATGGTAACAGTGCCCAGTGATGTAGGATATAAGACCCTGGGACGCCAAAGGCAACCCTAGACTCCATATCCATCACAAGAATTCCAGCTTAAAGCATTCTAAACCAAATAAGCATAATAGGTAAAACCTTAACAAAACTTAAGCCATAGCACCATAAAAGGGTAATCTATTTTAGGGGCTTTCTACTCTAATCAAACACCGCTGTCCCACAGCCTTCACCAACCGATCTGCCTTGCGATCCCATCGCCACCGCCTTCTGAACCTCCTCAATCCCAGTAAAAACACAGGTATATACAATACAAGTAAAACACAAGTAGAAGCATATATAGCAAATAATACAAATAGCAATTAGACATGTTATACAGATAGTGAAAACAATATCAAGTCGACAAAGCATACAAATAGGTAGAAAATGCATATGATGAATGCCTGCCTTACTAGCTGTGATATCACATTGTCGGTTCAACTGCCAACCTGACACATCTCCATGGAGACGTCGCCCTTCCGATTTCTCATATGGGAACTCCCGAGATATAGTGCCCGGATCACTGTCCAGGTACCGGCGCCTGCACGCTCTATAGATCTGAAGGGATGCGAGTGGGATACTCTTGCCTCAGATCTCATATCTCAACATAAGTGGGATTAACCACCGTCCTTATGCCGCCGCCGCTACCTCGAAAGGCGGGATTAACCACCATCCCTTCCAGGCACGTAGCGTCTCATAATCTCAGTAAAAACATTATTTCAGTGGTTTTCAAATAGCATTTTCAGTATACCGAGACACAGCATCTTAATTCGAGTCCCCGACTCATCTCAACCACTGTCCATCCACAATTTAGTTTCTGAACATCAACAATTCATAATTTCTCATCTCATACATCAATCACCCTTCATATGACATCAAGCCATTCTCAGCCCACTAGAAACCTAGGCCTCCATTTTATAAGTTTTCCAAATACTATCATCTAAAACCTCTAAAATCTTTCCCAATATTTTAAATGTCTAAAACTAGGCCCAAGAGTCCTAAAATGGTGTTAGAGAAGCTTACAACCTTGTTGGGAAGGTAGACTAGTTGAAAACAAAGTAAAATTTGAGAAACAGGGCGTGTGCGGCCGCACAAGGGTGTGTGCGCGCACGCTCCTGAGAGTTTTACAATGTGTGCATACGCACAGGTGTCAAATCTTCACAAAATCTGTTCACTTGCACAACCTGTGCCAGCGCCCCCAACAGACTGGCCTTCCCAACATGTGCGTCCGCACAAGCCTGTGCGTCTGCGTAGGTTGAAATTCTTCCTCTGATGTGCGCGTGCACCAGCTGTGCTAGCGCTACAACCAGTAAGACATCCCTGCCTGTGTGTGCGCACAGATGTGTGTGTCCACATAAATCAAAATTTTTACAGGGTTGTGTGCGCGCACAAGGCTGTGCGTGCGCAAACATCAGAAATCATAAAATTCTGCAACTTTGCAAAATTTCAGATTTTTACACCAATCTTTGAATGATCGTACCTTCCTCTACAAAATTCCAATTTTTACAAACTTTATATCAATTCGAAGATTTTTCAATAAACTTTAATTCTAAGCTAGTTTCAATAGATTTTGAAAATCGAGGCATAAGTTATGATCCGACAAATTTCACTCAAAAGTCAACTCTTACCAAAACTCACAAAAATCTCAATTTACCAACTTTCACAACCCCAACCAACCAAAACCACAGTAATTCTTTCACATATCAGAATTTACCATCTTCCATACTCAAATTTACCACACCACCATATATAATCATAAATTCTCACTATCAAATACATAATAATACCCTTACTAACCATCATCATTATTAATTTCAACATCACACTATCAACATCAATATTTATCATCCATTATCAACCACATCAGCAACCCTCATCAACAAAAATAAATCACACATTTCCCATCCACCTTTATAATCATTAAATTCCAACAACATCATTACTCATCATTAATCATTAAATACCAACAATATTCAATTCTATCTTAGGGTCAACTAGCCTAGGTGTCCATGAATATTATATATTACATAGAGGAAACTAAAATCATACCTTGGCCGATCCCCAATACGCACCAAAACCCCAAATTGAGTCCAAGACAAGCTTTCAAGCACAATCTATGCCACCAAGAATCTCCAACAAGCATCAACAAGCTCCAAACATCACCATAAACAAGCTATATGTACATAAACCATCATAAATCAACCTAGGGCTCATTACAATTGAAATTTCACAAGAGTTTCAATGCCTCTTACCATGCCTAATAGTTTTGAAAGCCAAAACCAATATCAATCAAAGGCTAGAGTGTACCTAAACAACCAAAAATCATAAAACCTCACTTAATTAGCCAAAACCCTAAAAACTCAAAACTTTGAAGAGAAGAACTGGGAATATTTGGTGATTACCTCAAAATTTTCTTGGATGGATTTTGTAGAGATATTCACAAGGAATGCGTAGCCGCAAACGGTGCAGCGATCGGAGCTCTATAGCTCAAGATATGAGCTTGGAAAGAAGATGATGAATAGAAACAATAGTGGAAAGCTCTCACCTCTCTCCTCACTTCAGCTGCTGTTGTGTTTATGTTATGAGGGTGAATGTGGCTGAAATAGGTTCATTTAAGTGTATTTATATGTTGGGCTTGGGCCCAACTTGGGCTTGGTCCAACCCGTTAGTGTTTTTAGCCCGTTTGACCCAACTTCGGGCCAAACCTTTAACACTAGCGCCCGGTTTTCCATTTATAATGTTTTTCTAAGGTTTTTGACTGTTTCCACTTTTTCTCATGCGGTACCGGGCAAACTTGAACTGGTTCAACTGCTGGTTCGCAGTTTTTCACGGTTTTTCGCAGAAAGCACTTTTTCTGACTCAGAAAAACCTAATGAGTCCAAAAATCATATTTAAACCCCCAAATTCTCATCCTAACTTTTCGGAATTTAATTTGAGCATTTAGATGATTTTATCCGTGAAAAATCCCGTTCTTACATCCTCCCCTCCTTAAAAAGATTTTCGCCCTTGAAAATCTGAATCACGCGATGTAACTCCACGAAGTATCCTACTTTCAACGTTGCCAACCCAACAAGTTGCCAAAGCATGTCGCTCACCATCATCCTACCATGTTGATGTCCTCTCTCGCCAACTCCTCCATAGAATAATTCACTCGAATAGGCAGAAAATGAGCGAATCTGGTTAAGCGAACCACGATCACCCAAACCGCATCAAATCCTGACCTAATCCTCGGCAATCCGGTCGCAAAATCCATCGCGATTCCTTCCCACTTCCACTGAGGAATCTCAAGAGGCTGTAGCATTCCTGACGACTTCTGATGCTCTATCTTCGCCTTCTGACACGTCAAACACTTGGATACTATTGCAGCTACATCACCTTTCATCTCAGACCACCAGAACATCTTCTTTAAGGCATACTACATCTTCGCACCTCCGTGATGAATAGAAAATCCATTGTAGTGGGCCGCCGACAACAAATCTTGCCTCAACCTCCCGCCATCCGGTATGCCAATTCTCCCCTTATCTCTCCACAATCTTTCACCATCCTTAGTGAAATTTTCACGCCACTTATCACTAACTGGTTGGAACAATTTTCGAAGTTTCCGCTCATCTTGCTGAGCCCTTCGAATCTCCATCTTAAACGTGCTTGAAATCTGCAACTGGTTCAAACAAGTTCTTTCGGCAACCTCACCAATGTCCAGCTTAAGATCCACAAAATTATCCACTAGTTCCTTGCTTGGTGCACGAAATTGTGATACACAATGGTGCCAACAACTTGTACGCACAATTGTAATCTCACTCTTTTTCACAACTTCGCACAACTAACCAGCAAGTGCACTGGGTCGTCCAAGTAATAAACCTTACGTGAGTAAGGGTCGATCCCACGGAGATTGTCGGCTTGAAGCAAGCTATGGTCACCTTGTAAATATCAGTCAGGAAAATTCAAATGATTATGGAGTTTTAATAATTAAAAGATAAATAAACAGAAAATAAAGATTGAAATACTTATGTAAATCATTGGTGGGAATTTCAGATAAGTGTATGGAGATGCTTTATCCCTCTTGAATCTCTGCTTTCCTACTGCCTTCATCCAATCCTTCGTACTCCTTTCTATGGCAAGCTATATGTAGGGCGTTACTGTTGTCAATGGCTACTTCCCATCCTCTCAGTGAAAAGGGTCCTCTACGGTTTCCCTCATAGCTAATCAGGTGTTGGTTCTCGATCATGTAGGAATAGGATTTACTATCCTTTTGCGTCTGTCACCACGCCCTACAGTCGCGAGTTTGAACCTCGTCACAGTCATCCCATCCCAAATCCTACTCGGAATACCATAGACAAGATTTAGACTTTCTGGATCTCAAGAATGCTACCAATGAATTCTAGCTTATACCACGAAGAATCTGATCTCACGGAATGGAAGGCTCTGTTGTTAGGAGAGGCAACCATGCGTCGTGGACCAGGAAAACAAGAGATACACACTCTAGCTTTCGCAGGTAGAACAGAAGTGTTTGTCAGGCACGTGTTCATAAGTGAGAATGGTGATGAGTGTCATGGATCATCACATTCATCAGGTTGAAGTGCGAATGAATATCTTAGAATAAGAATAAGCATGAATTGAATATAAAACAGTAGTAATGGCATTAATACTCGAGGAACAACAGAGCTCCACACCCTTAATCTATGGTGTGTAGAAACTCCACCGTTGAAAATACATAAGTGATGAAGGTCCAGGCATGGCCGTGAGGCCAGCCCCCAATACGTTATCAAAGGATCAAAAGATAATCCAAAGATGTCTAATACAATAGTAAAAAGTTCTATTTATACTAGACTAGTTACTAGGGTTACAAAGATGAGTAAATGATGCAGAAATCCACTTCCGGACCCACTTGGTGTGTGCTTGGGATGAGCATTGAAGCTTTCACGTGTAGAGGTCTTCCATGGAGTTAAACGCCAGTTTGTAACTTGTTTCTGGCGTTTAACTCTGCTTTGCAACTTGTTTCTGGCGTTTAACGCCATAATAGGGCAGAAGGCTGGCGTTAAACGCCAGTTTGCGTCGTCTAAACTCGGGTAAAGTATGAACTATTATATATTGCTGGAAAGCCCTGAATGTCTACTTTCCAACGCAATTGAGAGTGCGCCATTTGGTGTTCTGTAGCTCCATAACATCTACTTCGAGTGTAGGGAGGTCAGAATCCAACAGCATCATATGTCCTTTGTCAGCCTCTGAATCAGATTTTTGCTCAGGTTCCTCAATTTCAGCCAGAAAATACCTAAAATCACAGAAAAACACATAAACTCATAGTAAAGTCTAGAAATGTGAATTTTTCTTAAAAAATAATAAAAATATACTAAAAACTAACTAAATCATACTAAAAACTATGTAAAAATAATGCCAAAAAGTGTATAAATTATCCGCTCATCACAACACCAAACTTAAATTGTTGCTTGTCCCCAAGCAACTAAAAATCAAATAGGATAAAAAGAAGAGAATATACAATGAATCTCACAATATCAATGAAACTTAGTTCTAATTAGATGAGCGGGGCTTGTAGCTTTTTACTTCTGAACAGTTTTGGCATCTCACTTTGTCCTTTGAAATTCAGAATGATTGGCATCTATAGGAACTCAGAATTTCAGATAGTGTTATTAATTCTCCTAGTTTAGTATGTTGATTCTTGAACACAGCTACCTTATGAGTCTTGGCCGTGGCCCTAAGCACTTTGTTTTCCAATATTACCACCGGATACATAAATGACACAGATGCATATCTTGGTGAACCTTTTTAGATTGTGTCTCAGCTTTGCTAAAGTCCCCAATTAGAGGTGTCCAGAGTTCTTAAGCACACTCTTTTGCTTTGGATCACGACTTTAACCACTCAGTCTCAAGTTTTTCACTTGGACCTTCATGACACAAGCATATGGTTAGGGACAACTTGATTTAGCCGCTTAGGCCTGGATTTTATTTCCTTGGGCCCTCCTATCCATTGATGCTCAAAGCCTTGGATCCTTTTTACCCTTGCCTTTTGGTTTGAACGGATATTGGCTTTTTTTCTTGCTTTTTCTTTTTCTTTCTTTCTCTTTTTTTTGCTACTTTTTTTTCACTGCTTTTTCTTGCTTCAAGAATCAATTTCATGATTTTTTAGATTATCAATAACATTTCTCTTTGTTCATCATTCTTTCAAGAGCCAACAATTTTAACATTCATAAACTTCACTATAAAAAATATGCACTGTTCAAGCATTCATTCAGAAAACAAAAAGTATTGCCACCACATCAAAATAATTAAACTAATTTCAAGATAAAATTTGAAATCCAAGTACTTCTTGTTCTTTTGTAATTAAGCACATTTTTCATTTAAAAGAGGTGAAGGATTCATGGAGTTATTCATACCTTTAAGACATAGACACTAGACACTAATGATCATGTAGTGAAGACACAAACATAGATGACACAATAAGCATAAAAATCGAAAACAGAAAAATAGATAGACAAGGAGATTAAGGAATGAGTCCACCTTAGTGAGGGTGGCGTCTTTCTCTTGAAGAACCAATGGTGCTCTTGAGCTCCTCTATGTCTCTTCCTTGCCTTTGTTGCTTCATCCCTAGTGATTTTGGTGCTCCTATCCTTAGTTGTGTGGAGGAAAATGTATCCCTTGAGACATCTCAAGGATTTCTTGATGAGGAGTTTTCTCATGCTCTTGTTGAGGTCCATGAGTGGGCTCTCTTGTTTGCTGTCAAATGCTCTACTACTGAGCTATGGACCCTTGAGATGAATCTCTCCATCTCCCATGACTCGGAGGTGGAAGCTTTTATCTTCCCTTTCCTCTTTCCAGAGGTTTCTCCGGCCTTAGGTGCCATAAATGGTTATGGAAAAACAAAAAGTAATGCTTTTACCACACCAAACTTAAAAGGTTTGCTCATTCTCGAGCAAAAGAAGAAAGAAAAAAGGAGTAGGTGGGGATCCTTTGGGGTCCACAGATCTTGAGGGGTCAAGGATTTGTCATCCCTACTCTAATTAGGCGTGTAAACGCCCTTACTGTGTAATCCTGGCGTTTAACGCCAGACTGCTACTTGTTTCTGGTGTTAAATGCCAGCTTTTATTCCTTTCCTGGCGTTAAACGCCAGGTTACAACCTGTTTCTGGCGTTTAACGCCAGATTGTTGCTTCTTTCTGGCCTTTAACGCCAGTCTGGTGCTTTTTTCTGGCGTTTAATGCCCAGAATTATGCCAGACTGGGCGTTAAATGCCCATTCTGCTACCCTTACTGGCGTTTAAATGCCAGTAAGTCTCTCCTCCAGGGTGTGCTATTTTTAATGCTGTTTTTTATTTTTCTTTAATTTTTGCAATTGTTTTTGTGACTCCACATGATCATTAACCTAAAAAAATAACATAGATAAATAAAATTTGGGTTACCTCCCAATAAGCGCTTCTTTAATGTCAATAGCTTGATAGTGGGCTCTCATGGAGCCTCACAGATATTCAGAGCATTGTTGGGACCTCCCAACACCAAACTTAGAGTTTAAATGTGGGGATTCAACACCAAACTTAGAGTTTGGCTGTGGAGGCTTTGTTTGACTCTGTATTGAGAGAAGCTTTTCATGCTTCCTTTCCATGGTTGCAGAGGGAGATCCTTGAGTTTTAAACACTAGGTAGTCCTCATTCAGTTGAAGGACCAACTCTCCTCTGTCCACATCAATCACAACTTTTGCTGTGGCTAGGAAGGGTCTTCCAAGGATGATGGATTCATCCTCATCCTTCCCAGTGTCTAGGATTATGAAATCAGCAGGGATATAAAGGCCTTTGACCTTTACTAGCACGTCCTCTACCTGTCCATAAACCTTTTTCATGGATTTGTCTGCCATCTCTAATGAGAATGTGGTAGACTGTACCTAAAAAATTCTTAGTTTCTCCATTACAAAGAGTGGCATTAAATTTATGCCTGACCCCGGGTCACATAGAGCCTTCTCAAAGGTCATGGTGCCTATGGTACAGTGAATTAGGAATTTACCAGGATCTTGTTTCTTTTAAGGTAAAGTGTGCTGAACCCATGTATTTAGTTCATTAGAGTAATGGAGGCTCATCCTCCCAAGTCTCATTACCAAATAGCTTGGCATTCAGCTTCATGATTGCTCCTAAATACTGGGCAACTTGCCCTTCAACAATGTCTTCATCTTCTTCAGAAGATGAATAGTCATTAGTGCTCATGAATGGTAAAAGGAGGCTCAATGGAATCTCTATGGTCTCTAGGTGAGCCTCAGATTTCTTAGATTCCTCAATTGGAAACTCCTTTTTGTCCAGAGGACGTCCCAAGAGGTCTTCCTCACTGGGACTCAGGTCCTCCTCCTCCTCTGTGCATTCGGCCACACCAAGTAAGGTTATGGCCTTGCACTCTCTTTTGGGGTTCTCTTTTGTATTGCTTGGGAGAGTACTAAGAGGTGTTTCAATGATTGTTTTACTCAGCTGGCCCACTTGTGCCTCCAAATTTCTAATGGAGGACCTTATTTCATTCATGAAACTTAGAGTGGCCTTAGATAGATCAGAGACTATATTTGGTAAGCTAGAGAGACTCTGCTCAGAATTCTCTGTCTGTTGCTGAGAAGATGATGGAAAAGGCTTGCTGTTGCTAAACCTGTTTCTTCCACCATTATTAAAGCCTTGTTGAGGCTTTTGTTGATCCTTCCAAGAGAAATTTGGATGATTTCTCCATGAGGGATTATAGGTGTTTCCATAGGCTTCACCCATGTAATTCACCTCTGCTATTGCAGGGTTCTCAGGATCATAGGATTCTTCTTCAGAAGATGCCTCTTTAGTACTGTTGGATGCATTTTGTAATCCATTCAGACTCTGAGAAATTGTGTTGACTTACTGAGTCAACATTTTGTTCTGAGCCGATATGGCATTCAGAGCATCAATTTCAAGAACTCCCTTCCTCTGAGGCGTCCCATTACTCACAGGATTCCTTTCAAAAGTGTACATGAACTGGTTATTTGCAACCATGTCAATGACTTCATAGGCTTCTACAGGCGCTTTCTTCAGGTGAATAGATCCACCTGCAGAATGGTCCAATGACATCTTAGATAATTCAGACAGACCATCATAGAATATATTCAGGATGGTCCATTCTGAAAGCATGTCAGAATGACACTTTTTGGTCAGTTGCTTATATCTCTCCCAAGTTTCATAGAGGGATTCACCTTCTTTCTGTCTGAAGGTTTGAACATCCACTCTAAGCTTACTCAGCTTTTGAGGAGGAAAGAACTTGGCTAAGAAAGTCGTGACCAGCTTATCCCAAGAGTTTAGTCTAACTTTAGGTTGAGAGTGCAACCATACTCTAGCTCTATCTCTTATAGCAAAAGGGAAAAGCATAAGCTTGTAGACCTCGGGATCAACCTCATTGGTCTTAACAGTATCACAGATCTGCAAGAATTCAGTTAAGAACTGAAAAGGATCTTCTGATAGAAGTCCATAAAGCTTGCAATTATGTTGCATCAGAGAAACTAATTGAGACTTTAGCTCAAAGTTGTTTGCTCCAATGACAGGGATTGAGATGCTTCTCCCATGTAAATTGGAATTTGGTGCAGTAAAGTCACCAAGCATCTTCCTTGCATTGTTGTTGGGCTCGGCCATGTCTCCTTCTTTTTCGAGATTCTCTGTAAGGTTTTCTCTGAATTGTTGTGCTTTAGCTTCTCTTGGCTTCTTCTTCAGAGTCCTTTCAGGTTCAGAATTTGCTTCAACAAGAATGTCCTTATCCTTGCTCCTGCTCATATGAAAAAGAAGAGGACAGAAAAGGAAGAGGAATCCTCTATGTCACAGTATAGAGATTCCTTTATGTGAGTAGAAGAAGAAAATAATATAAGAAGGAAAAGAGAAAAATTCGAACACAGAGGAGAAGAGAGGGTTCAAATTTTGAGATGAAGAGAAGTGTTAGTAAATGAATGAATAAATAGAAAAAGATGAGAGAGAGAGGGAATTCAAATATTAACTAAAAGAGAATAAAAATATTTTTGTTTTTATTTTAATTATTAGTTAAAATTAAAAAATTAAGAGAAGAGATAAAACAAAAATTAAAATTTGAAACAATTAGTTAATTAAAAGAATTTTTGAAAAAGAGGAAGGTGATTTTCAAAAATTAGAGAGAGAAAAGTAGTTAGGTGGTTTTGAAAAAGATAAGAAATAGTAAAACAAACAAAAAGTTGATTAGTTAGTTGAAAAAGATTTGAAAATCAATTTTGAAAAGATAAGAAGTTAGAAAAGATTTTTGAAATTGATTTTGAAAAAGATATGATTTTAAAAAAATATGATTGAAAAGATATGATTTTTAAAAGATATGAATAAAAAGATATGATTGAAAAGCAATTTTTGAAAAAGATTTGATTTTTAAAATTAAAATTGATTACTTGACTAACAAGAAATTAAAATATATGATTCTAGAAATTAAAGATTGAACCTTTCTTAACAAGAAAGTAACAAACTTCAAATTTTTGAATCAATCACAATAATTGTTAGTAAAGTTTTCGAAAATTATGAAATAAAATTAAGAAAAATATTTTGAAAATCAATGTTAAAAATTTTCAAAAATATTTAAAAAAATAAAAAAGATTTGATTTTTGAAAAAGATTTTGAAAAGATAGGATTTTCGAAATTGAAATCTTGACTTGACCAACAAGAAACAACTTATTTTAAAAATTTTTGACTAAGTCAACCCAAAGATTTCAAAAATTATGAGAGAAATAAGGAGAAGATAGTTTTTTGATTTTTTTTACTTTTTAATGAGGAGAGAAAAAAATACCAAAATGACTCAAAACATGAAAATTTTTGATCAAACCCAATGATGCATGCAAGAACACTATGAATGTCAAGATGAACACCAAGAACACTTCGACGATCAAGATGAACATCAAGACTTATTTTTGAAAAATTTTCAAGAAAAGAAAACGTGCAAGACACCAAACTTATAATTTTTTCATGTTTAGACACTATGAATGCAAAAATGCATATAAAAAAATAACAAAAGACACAAAACAAGAAAATATGAAGATCAAACAAGAAGACTTGTCAAGAAAAACTTGAAGATCATGAAGAATGCAATGCATGAATTTTTTCGAAAAATGCACAAATTTTAAAAACATGCAATTGACACCAAATTTAAAAATTGACACTAGACTCAAACAAGAAACACAAAATATTTTTGGTTTTTATGATTTTTTTAAATTTTTTTGGATTTTTTTTCGAAAATAATTTTGGAAAAACGAAAAAGAAGAAAAATTTTGAAAGATTTTTGAAAATTTTTTTGAAAATAAAATAAAGGTTAAAACAAAAAGAAAATTACTTAATCTGAGCAACAAGATGAACCGTCAATTGTCCAAACTCGAACAATCCCCGGCAACGGCGCCAAAAACTTGGTGCACAGAATTTTGATACACAATGGCGCCAACAACTTGTACGCACAATTGTAATCTCACTCTTTTTCACAACTTCACACAACTAGCCAGCAAGTGCACTGGGTCGTCCAAGTAATAAACCTTACGTGAGTAAGGGTCGATCCCACGAAGATTGTCGGCTTGAAGCAAGCTATGGTCACCTTGTAAATATCAGTCAGGAAAATTCAAATGATTATGGAGTTTTAATAATTAAAAGATAAATAAACAGAAAATAAAGATTGAAATACTTATGTAAATCATTGGTGGGAATTTCAGATAAGTGTATGGAGATGCTTTATCCCTCTTGAATCTCTGCTTTCCTACTGCCTTCATCCAATCCTTCGTACTCCTTTCTATGGCAAACTGTATGTAGGGCATCACGGTTGTCAATGGCTACTTCCCATCCTCTTAGTGAAAAGGGTCCTCTACGGTTTCCCGCATGGCTAATTAGCTGTTGGTTCTCGATCGTGTAGGAATAGGATTTACTATCCTTTTGTGTCTGTCACCACGCCCTACAGTCGCGAGTTTGAAGCTCGTCACAGTCATCCCATCCCAGATCCTACTCGGAATACCACAGACAAGGTTTAGACTTTCCGGATCTCAAGAATGCTGCCAATGGATTCTAGCTTATACCACGAAGACTTTGATTTCACGGAATGGAAGGCTCTGTTGTCAGGAGAGGCAACCATGCCTCGTGGACCAGGAATCCAAGAGATACACACTCTAGCTTTCGTAGGTAGAACAGAAGTGTTTGTCAGGCATGTGTTCATAAGTAAAAATGGTGATGAGCGTCACGGATCATCACATTCATCAGGTTGAAGTGCGAATGAATATCTTTGAATAAGAATAAGTATGAATTGAATAGAAAACAGTAGTAATTGCGTTAATACCCGAGGAACAGCAGAGCTCCACACCCTTAATCTATGGTGTGTAGAAACTCCACCGTTGAAAATACATACGTGATGAAGGTTCAGGCATGGCCGTGAGCCCAGCCCCCAATACGTGATCAAAGGATCAAAAGATAATCCAAAGATGTCTAATACAATAGTAAAAAGTTCTATTTATACTAGACTAGTTACTAGTGTTATAGAAATGAGTAAATGATGCAGAAATCCACTTCCGGGCCCACTTGGTGTGTGCTTGAGCTGAGCATTGAAGCTTTCACGTGTAGAGGTCTTCCTTGGAGTTAAACGCCAGTTTGTAACTTGTTTCTATCGTTTAACTCTACTTTGCAACTTGTTTCTGGCGTTTAACGCCAGAATAGGGCAAAAAGCTGGTGTTAAACGCCATTTTGCGTCATCTAAACTCGGACAAAGTATGGACTATTATATATTGTGGGAAAGCCCTGGATGTCTACTTTCCAACGTAATTGAGAGCGCGCCATTTGGATTTCTGTAGCTCCAAAATTTTTATTTTGAGTGGAGGGAGGTCAGAATCCAACAACATCAGCAGTCCTTTGTGAGCCTCTGAATCAGATTTTTGCTCAGGTCCCTCAATTTCAGCTAGAAAATACCTGAAATCACAGAAAAACACATAAACTCATAGTAAAGTCCAGAAATATGAATTTTGCTTAAAAACTAATAAAAATATACTAAAAACTAACTAAATCATACTAAAAACTATGTAAAAATAATGCCAAAAAGCGTATAAATTATCCGCTCATCGTTCCTCTTCCTTGATTCTCATCCAAGAAATTGTTAAAGATCTCCAACTCAATGCGTCTGTGACCACCTTCACCTTCCCAGGGTGATAACTCATTTTGAAATCATAATCCCTTAACAACTCCATCCACCTCCTCTGACGCATATTAAGCTCTTTCTGATCAAACATGTACTTGAGACTCTTATGATCAGAAATAGACGCTAAACCTCACTCCATACCAGTGGTGCTTCCAAATCTTCAGTGCAAACACAATCGCATTCCAAGTCATGAGTTGGATAGTTTACCTCATTCGGTCTCAGCTGACGCGATGTTTAAGCCACCACATTCCGGTGTTACATCAACACGCAACTTAAACCCTTCAAAGAAGCATCACGGTATACTTCGAATGGTTCATGCGGTTCCGGCAAGATTATAACAGGTGCTGGAGTTAACTTCTGCTTCAAAGTTTGGAAACTCTTTCCACACTCCAATGTCCACACAACTAGCACTTCCCTTTTTCTCAACTTAGTCATCGGTAGTGTGGTGGACGAAATTGTGATCAACAATAATTCCAGGCACTGTTAGAGAAGCTTTTTCTTTCCACAACTCCATTCAACTTAACCAGCAAGTGTACTGGGTCATCCAAGTAATACTTTACGTGAGTAAGGGTCGATCCCACAGAGATTGTTGGTATGAAGCAAGCTATGGTCACCTTGTAAATCTCAGTTAGGTGAACTAAATTGGTTTATGATGAGTTCGAAAATTAATAAATAAATAGAAAATAAAAAGGGATAGAAATACTTATGTAAAGCAATAGTGAGAATTTCAGATTAGTGTGTGAAGATGCTGTGCTCCTCTCGTATCTCTATTTTCTTATTACATTCATCCAATCCTTCCCACTCCTTTCCATAGCAAGCTGTATGTAGGGCATCACCGTTGTCAATGGCTACATCCCATCCTCTCAGTGAAAACGTTCCTATGCTCTGTCACAGCACGGCTAATCATCTGTCGGTTCTCAATCAGGTTGGAATAGAATCCCTTGATTCTTTTGCGCTTGTCATCACGCCCAGCCTTCAGGAGTTTGAAGCTCGTCACAGTCATTCAATCCCAGAATCCTACTCGGAATACCATAGACAAGGTTTAGACTTTCCGGATCCTCATGAATGCCGCCATCTATCTAGCTTATACCACGAAGACTCTGTTGGGGAATCTAAGAGATATGCGCCCGGCCTAGAGTAGAACGGAAGTGGTTGTCAGTCACGCGCGTTCATAGGTGAGAATGATGATGAGTGTCACGGATCATCACATTCATCAAAGTTAAGTGTAACGTATATCTTGGAATAAGGATAGAAGAGAATTGAATAAAAAGTAATAGTAATTATATTGAAACTTGAGGTACAGCAGAGCTCCACACCCTTAATCTATGGTGTGCAGAAACTCTACTGTTGGAAATACATAAGTGAAAGGTTCAGGCATGGCCGAATGGCCAGCCCCCAAAACGTGATCAATGGCCTCATAAGATGAAGAATAAAACAAAACTGAGACCAAAGATGAAACGTGGTCAAAAGACGACTAAAACACTAGTAAAAAGTCTTATATATACTAAACTAGCTACTAGGGTTTACGTGAGTAAGTAATTGATGCATAAATCCACTTCCGGGGCCCACTTGGTGTATGCTTGGGCTGAGCTTGATCTATCCACGAGCTGAGATTTCTCTTGGAGTTGAACTCCAAGTTATAACGTGTTTTGGGCGTTCAACTCCGGATCATGACGTTTTTCTGGCGTTTAACTCCAGACAGCAGCATGTACTCGGCGTTCAACGCCAAGTTACGTCATCAATTCCCGAATAAAGTATGAACTATTATATATTGATGGAAAGCTCTGGATGTCTACTTTCCAACGCCGTTGAGAGCGCGCCAATTGGAGTTTTGTAGCTCCAGAAAATCTATTTCGAGTGCAGGGAGGTCAGATTCCAACAGCATCAGCAGTCCTTTTGTCAGCATTTTTCAGAGTTTTGCTCAAGTCCCTCAATTTCAGCCAGAAATTACCTGAAATCACAGAAAAACACACAAACTCATAGTAAAGTCCAGAAATGTGAATTTAACATAAAAACTAATGAAAACATCCCTAAAAGTAGCTTGAACTTACTAAAACTACCTAAAAACAATGCCAAAAAGCGTATAAATTATCCGCTCATCACAACACCAAACTTAAATTGTTGCTTGTCCCCAAGCAACTGAAAATCAATTAGGATAAAAAGAAGAGAATATACTATAAATTCCAGAATATCAATGAATATTAGTTATAATTAGATGAGCGGGACTTGTAGCTTTTTGTTTCTGAACAGTTTTGGCATCTCATTTTTTTTCCTTTGAAGTTTAGAATGATTGGCTTCTTTAGGAACTTAGAATTTCGGATAGTGTTATTGACTTTCCTAGTTAAGCATGTTGATTCTTGAACACAGCTACTTATGAGTCTTGGCCGTGGCCCTAAGCACTTTGTTTTCCAGTATTACCACCGGATACATAAATGCCACAGACACATGACTGGGTGAACCTTTTCAGATTGTGACTCAGCTTTGCTAGAGTCCCCAGTTAGAGGTGTCCAGAGCTCTTAAGCACACTCTTTTTGCTTTGGATCATGACTTTAACCACTCAGTCTCAAGCTTTTCACTTGGACCTTCATGACACAAGCACATGGTTAGGGACAGCTTGATGTAGCCGCTTAGGCCTGGATTTTATTTCCTTGGGCCCTCCTATCCATTGATGCTCAAAGCCTTGGATCCTTTTTACCCTTGCCTTTTGGTTTTAAGGGCTATTAGCTTTTTCTGCTTGCTTTTTCTTTTTCTTTCTATTTTTTTCGCCAATTTTTTTTCGCAAGCTTTCTTTTTCACTGCTTTTTCTTGCTTCAAGAATTAATTTCATGATTTTTCAGATCATCAATAACATTTCTCTTTGTTCATCATTCTTTCAAGAGCCAACAATTTTAACATTCATAAACAACAATATCAAAAATATGCACTGTTCAAGCATTCATTCAGAAAACAAAAAGTATTGTCACCACATCAATATAATTAAATTAAATTCAATGATAAATTCGAAATTCATGTACTTCTTGTTCTTTTGAATTAAAACATTTTTCATTTAAGAGAGGTGAAGGATTAATGGATTTTATTCATAGCTTTAAGACATGGTTACTACATACTAATGATCATGAAGTAGAGACACAAAACATAGATAAACACAACATTAAAAACCGAAAAACAAAAAGAAATAAGAACAAGGAATGAATCCACCTTAGTGGCGTCTTCTTCTTGGAGGACCAACAATGTCCTTAAGCTCTTCTATGTCCCTTCCTTGCCTTTGTTGCTCCTCCCTCATTGCTTTTTGATCTTCTCTTATTTCATGGAGAATGATGGAGTGCTCATGATGTTCCACCCTTAATTGTTCCACATTGTGGCTCAAATCTTCTAAGGAAGTGTTGAGTTGTTCCCAATAGTTGTTGGGGGGAAAGTGCATCCCTTGAGGCATCTCAGGGATTTCTTGATGATGAGCTTCCTCATGCATCTCTTGAGAACCGTGAAGGGTCTCTCTTGCTTGCTTCATCCTCTTCTTGGTGATGGGCTTATCCTCTTCAATGGGGATGTCTCCCTCTATGATAACTCCAGCTGAGTAACATAGATGGCAAATAAGGTGAGGAAAAGCTAGCCTTGCCATAGTGGAGGATTTGTCTGCTATTTTGTAGATTTCATTGGAGATGACCTCATGAACTTCTACTTCCTCTTCAATCATGATGCTATGAATCATGATGGCCCGATCCACAGTAACTTCAGATCGGTTGCTAGTAGGAATGATGGAGCGTTGAATGAACTCCAACCATCCTCTAGCCACAGGCTTGAGGTCCAGTCTTCTTAGTTGAACTGGCTTGCCTTTGGAGTCTCTTCTCCATTGAGCTCCTTCCACACATATGTCCATTAGGACTTGGTCCAACCTTTGATTAAAGTTGACCCTTCTAGTGTATGGGCGTTCATCTCCTTGCATCATGGGCAAGTGAAACGCCAACCTCACATTTTTCGGACTAAAATCTAAGTATTTCCCCCGAACCATTGTGAGATAATTCTTTGGATTCGGGTTCATACTTTGATTATGGTTCCTAGTGATCCATGCATTGGCATAGAACTCTTGAACCATTAAGATTCCGACTTGTTGCATGGGGTTGGTTACGACTTCCCAACCTCTTCTTCGGATCTCATGTCGGATCTCCGGATACTCATTCTTTTTGAGCTTGAAAGGGACCTCAGGGATCACCTTCTTCTTTGCCACAACATCATAGAAGTGGTCTTGATGGCTTTTGGAGATGAATCTTTCCATCTCCCATGACTCGGAGGTGGAAGCTTTTGTCTTCCCTTTCCCTTTTCTAGAGGATTCTCCGGCCTTAGGTGCCATTGATGGTAATGGAAAAACAAAAAGCTTATGCTTTTACCACACCAAACTTAAAATATTGCTCGCCCTCGAGCAAGAGAAGAAAGAAAAGAAGAAGAAGAAGAAGAAGAAAATATGGTAGAGAGGGAGAGATGGAGGTTCGGCCAAGGTGAAGAAGAGGGGGTTGTGTTGTGTGAAAATGAAGTAGAATGGAAGGGTATATATAGGGAGAGGGGGGTGTATGTTTGGCCATTTAGGGTGGGAATGGGTGGGAAAATGTTTTTGAATTTTTGAAGGTAGGTGGGGTTTATGGGGAAGAGTGGATGGATGTGAGTGGTGAAGGGGGTGATTAGGAAGAGGAATTGAGGTGATTGGTGAAAAGTGTTGGGAAGTGTGACATGGGGAATAGTCATCACAAAATAGGATTAGGAGGTAAGGTGGGAATATAGTAGGTGGGGATCCTGTGGGGTCCATAGATCCTGAGGTGATCCTGTGGGGTCCACAGATCCTGAGGTGTCAAGAAATTCCATCCCTGCACCAAATAGGCATGTAAATTGCCTTTGCACACCATTCTGGCGTTTAAACGCCGTGTGGTGCACATTCTGGGCGTTCGACGCCCATGTAAAGCATGTTTCTGGCGTTAAACGCCAGTTTCATGCTTGTTACTGGCATTCAGTGCCAGCTTTTCTTCTCTAGGCACATTCCTGGCGTTCAGCACCAGAATGTTGCTTGTTTCTGGCGTTCAGCGCCAGAATGATGCTCTGTTCTGGCGTTGAACGCCAGCCAGATGCTTCTTACTGGCGTTGAATGCCAGCCTGTGCTTCCTCCAGGGTGTGATTTTTTTCTTCTACTGTTTTTTATTCTGTTTTTAATTTTTATGTTTTTTTCGTGACTCCTCATGATCATGTACCTAATAAAACATAAAATAACAATAAAATAAGAATTAGATAAATAAAATTGGGTTGCCTCCCAACAAGCGCTTCTTTAATGTCAATAGCTTGACAGTGGCTCTCATGGAGCCACAAAGGTGATCAGGTCAATGTTGTATAGTCCCAACACCAAACTTAGAGTTTGGATATGGGATGTTAACACCAAACTTAGAGTTTGATTGTGGGGGCTCTTCTTGACTCTGAACTGAGAGAAGCTCTTCATGCTTACTCTCTTTTGTCACAGAGGGATGGCCATGTGCCTTAAACACAAGGTAATCCCCATGTTATTGAAGGACTAATTCACCTCTGTTGACATCTATCACAGCTCCTGCTGTGGCTAGGAAAGGCCTTCCAAGGATGATGTATTCATCCTCTTCCTTCCTAGTGTCTAAGATTATGAAATCAGCAGGGATGTAAAGGCCTTCAACCTTTACTAACACGTCCTCCACTATTCCATAAGCTTGTCTCAAGGACTTGTCTGCCAATTGTAATGAGAACAAGGCAGGTTGTACCTCAATGATCCCCAGCTTCTCCATTACAGAGAGTGGCATAAGATTTATCCCTGACCCTAGATCACATAGAGCTTTTTCAAAGGTCATGGTCCCTATGGTACAAGGTATTAAGAACTTGCCAGGATCTTGTTTGTTTTGAGGTAGAGTTTTCTAAATCCAAGTATCTAGTTCACTAATGAGCAAGGGAGGTTCACTTTTCCAAGTCTCATTACCAAACAACTTGGCATTCAGCTTCATGATAGCTCCTAAATATTGAGCAACTTGCTCTCCAGTCACATCTTCATCCTCTTCAGAGGAAGAATAGTCTTCAGAGCTCATGAATGGCAGAAGGAGATTTAATGGAATCTCTATGGTCTCTGTATGAGCCTCAGATTCCTTTGGATCCTTAATAGGAAACTCCTTCTTGCTTGAGGGACGTCCCAGGAGGTCTTCCTCACTAGGATTTTCGTCCTCCTCCTCCCTTGTGCATTCGGCCACATTGATCACATCAATGGCCTTGCACTCTCCTTTTGGATTCTCTTCTGTATTGCTTGGGAGAATACTGGGAGGAGTTTCAATGACTTTCTTACTCAGCTGGCCCACTTGTGCCTCCAGATTTCTGATGGAGGATCTTGTTTCATTCATGAAACTGAAAGTGGCCTTTGATAGATCAGAGACTAGATTGGCTAAATTAGAAGTGTTTTGTTCAGAATTCTCTGTCTGTTGCTGAGAAGATGATGGATATGGCTTGCTATTGTTCAGCCTATTGCGTCCACCATTGTTAAAGCCTTGTTGAGGCTTTTGTTGATCCTTCCATGAGAAATTTGGATGATTTCTCCATGATGAGTTATAGGTGTTTCCATAAGGTTCACCCATGTAATTAACCTCTGCCATGGCAGGGTTCTCAGGATCATAAGCTTCTTCAGAAGCTGCCTCTTTAGTACTGTTGGATGCGTGTTGCCATCCATTCAGACTTTGAGAGATCATGTTGACCTGTTGAGTCAACACTTTGTTCTGAGCCAATATGGCATTCAGAGCATCAATTTCAAGAACTCCTTTCTTCTGAGGTATACCATTATTCACGGAATTCCTCTCAGAGGTGTACATGAATTGGTTGTTTGCAACCATGTCAATGAGTTCTTGAGCCTCTTCAGGCGTTTTCTTTAGGTGAATAGATCCACCTGCAGAATGGTCCAATGACATTTTCGAAAATTCAGATAGGCCATAATAGAATATATCTAATATGGTCCATTCTGAAAACATGTCAGATGGACATCTTTTGGTCAGCTGCTTGTATCTTTCCCAAGCTTCATAGAGGGATTCACCATCTTTTTGCTTGAAGGTTTCCACTCTCAGCTTGCTCAGCTTTTGAGGAGGAAAGAATTTATCCAAGAAGGCAGTGACCAGCTTATCCCATGAGTCCAGGCTATCCTTGGGTTGTGAATCCAACCATATTCTAGCTCTGTCTCTTACAGCAAAAGGGAAAAGCATGAGTCTGTAGACTTCAGGATCAACTCCATTCGCCTTTACAGTCTCACAGATTTGCAAGAACTCAGTTAAAAACTGATAAGGATCTTCAGATGGAAGTCCATAAAACTTGCAGTTTTGTTTCATTAAGGCAACTAGCTGAGGTTTCAGCTCAAAGTTGTTGGCTCCAATGGCAGGAATGGAGATGCTTCTTCCATCAAACTTGGACGTTGGCTTTGTGAAGTCACCAAGCATTCTCCTTGCATTATTATTATTTTCGGCTGCCATCTCCTTCCCTTGTTCTAATATTTCTGAAAGGTTACCTTTAGATTGTTGTAACTTAGCTTCTCTTAATTTTCTCTTCAGAGTCCTTTCAGGTTCTGGATCAATTTCAACAAGAGTGCCTTTATCCTTGCTCCTAATCTGAGCAACAAGATGAACCGTCAGTTGTCCATACTCGAACAATCCCCGGCAACGGCGCCAAAAACTTGGTGGACGAAATTGTGATCAACAATAATTCCAGGCACTGTTAGAGAAGCTATTTCTTTCCACAACTCCGTTCAACTTAACCAGCAAGTGTACTGGGTCATCCAAGTAATACCTTACGTGAGTAACGGTCGATCCCACAGAGATTGTTGGTATGAAGCAAGCTATGGTCACCTTGTAAATCTCAGTTAGGTGAACTAAATTGGTTTATGATGAGTTCAAAAATTAATAAATAAATAAAAAATAAAAAGGGATAGAAATACTTATGTAAAGCAATAGTGGGAATTTTAGATAAGTGTGTGAAGATGCTGTGCTCCTCTCGTATCTCTATTTTCTTATTACATTCATCCAATCCTTCCTACTCCTTTCCATGGCAAGCTGTATGTAGGGCATCACCGTTGTCAATAGCTACATCCCATCCTCTCAGTGAAAACGCTCCTATGCTTTGTCACAGCACGGCTAATCATCTGTCGGTTCTCAATCAGGTTGGAATAAAATCCCTTGATTCTTTTGCGCTTGTCATCACGCCCAGCCTTCAGGAGTTTGAAGCTCGTCACAGTCATTCAATCCTAGAATCCTACTCGGAATACCATAGACAAGGTTTAGACTTTCCGGATCCTCATGAATGTCGCCATCTATCTAGCTTATACCACGAAGATTTTGTTGGGGAATCTAAGAGATGTGTGCCCGGCCTAGAGTAGAACAGAAGTGGTTGTCAGTCACGCGCGTTCATAGGTGCGAATGATGATGAGTGTCACGGATCATCACATTCATCAAAGTTAAGTGTAACGTATATCTTGGAATAAGGATAGAAGAGAATTGAATAAAAAGTAATAGTAATTATATTGAAACTTGAGGTACAGCAGAGCTCCACACCCTTAATCTATGGTGTGCAGAAATTCCGCTGTTGGAAATACATAAGTGAAAGGTTCAGGCATGGCCGAATGGCCAGCCCCCAAAATGTGATCAATGGCCTCCTAAGATGAAGAATAAAACAAAACTGAGACCAAAGATGAAACGTGGTCAAAAGACGACTAAAACACTAGTAAAAAGTCTTATATATACTAAACTAGCTACTATGGTTTACATGAGTAAGTAATTGATGCATAAATCCACTTCCGGGGCCCACTTGGTGTATGCTTGGGCTGAGCTTGATCTATCCACGAGCTGAGGCTTCTCTTGGAGTTGAACTCCAAGTTATAACGTGTTTTGGGCATTCAACTCCGGATCATGACGTTTTTCTAGCGTTTAACTCCAGACAGCAGCATGTACTTGGCGTTCAACGCCAAGTTACGTCGTCAATTCCCAAATAAAGTATGAACTATTATATATTGCTGGAAAGCTCTGGATGTCTAATTTTCAACGCCGTTGAGAGCGCTCCAATTGGAGTTCTGTAGCTCCAGAAAATCCATTTCGAGTGCAGGGAGGTCAGATTCCAACAGCATCAGCAGTCCTTTTGTCAGCCTTTTTCAGAGTTTTGCTCAAGTCCCTCAATTTCAGCCAGAAATTACCTGAAATCACAGAAAAACACACAAACTCATAGTAAAGTCCAGAAATGTGAATTTAACAAAAAACTAATGAAAACATCCCTAAAAGTAGCTTGAACTTACTAAAAACTACCTAAAAACAATGCCAAAAAGCGTATAAATTATCCGCTCATCATAGTGCAATCCGGAAAAATCCTTCAATGAATCTCTGGTAATATCCGGCTAAACCCAAGAAGCTTCTGACTTACATCACCATTGTCGGTCTTTTCCATTCCATCACCATTTCCATCTTAGAAGGATCTACAGTTATTCCTCCTTTGCTCACCACGTGACCTAAGAACTTCAATTCCTCCTTCCAGAACTCACACGTCGACAACTTAGCGTACAACTTCCGTTGCGTCACTCTGATTATCGTTATTAAGAAACCAAAAGTTTTCCTTAAACCAAATTTTGATTTTGTAATATTTGTCAAAACCTTTAAAGCAACTTCAATCTAAATGAGTCCATTGTTAAATCCTTATCGAAAGAGTCAAAAATTGTTTATTTGTAAATCAAACATTTTAAAGCATGATTTGTCTAAATTCATTGAAATCTTTAAATTAAAACTTGTCCATTTGAATCCTTTTTTGTTAAATTAAAATTTACAAACCAAAATCACAAGTGAAAAAAATATTAGGACTCACTTTTCCTTTTTAAATCGTATTATTTGATCAAAAGTTCCAATCTTTAGTTTCAAAACCAAATCATTCAAAACAGTTCATTCTAGACTAGGTCACTGTTGAGTTTTCAGAAAGGAGTCAAAATAGTTCACTCGAAAGTTGCCTACTTCAAACCATGATTTTCTTAAATTAAAACTTTTCAAATTAAATCTGTTTCAATAAGAGAAGTTGAAAACCATTTTCACATTTGAACAAAATCAGAGAATTCACTATTCGTTTAAACCATATCTCTTAAATCAGGAGTTCTGACTAATTCTCAAAACCGAATCATTTAAGCCAATGTTCCAAACCAGATTAGAAATCATTCTAAACCTTAAAACCACAAAATCATAGTTAAAAACCGTAAAGGCATCAGTCGGTACTTCGATTGCCACTAGTGATGAACCGTGCCCATCATCCATGCAGGGAACAAACAAGACTCCTAGTCATACCTGTAAATCATTCCGGCACGTCCACCCTAATTGTTCTCCATTACTAGTTCGAAACCCTCTGCTATACCACTATAATCCTTCTCTCCCCATGGTTTACTCCCAACACAACTCTAAGGTCTTGTAATCCTAACGACGACTTTGCAAAAGATATAACCAAGCTATCCTCAGGTCCAGGCAGTATAACACTCAAAACATACACTTACCTCTCGTCGGAGGATCTGACCCCGTCACATCACGTGCATCCAAAGCAAACACATGGCCTGACTGTTGATTCTGATCCTCCTCTCAGGTCTTCCCACGGCGACAATCCCTAACCAAATGTCATGGTATGCCACACTTGTAACATAACTTCTTACTCAACTGGCATGGCCCATTCGGATGGTAGTTCCCATGCTCTTGACATTTCATATCAGAGGAGTAAGCTCTTGACCGCTTCCTTTCACCATATTTCTTGAAGTTTTGTCCCCTTGGCCCAAGGTAATCATCTCGTTCCCTACTAGAGTTTCCTCCATGAGTGTTCCTTGATGAGGCTACCGTCCTTGCATATTCTTCAACAACCCTCGCATTGTCCACCAATTCAGAGAATCTCCTCATCTCCAATGGAGCCACAGCGTGTCTGATATCTTCCTTCAACCCTACTTCATATTTGATGCATTTCCATCCCTCATAGGACTCAAGAGTACCCTGACTTATCCTCGAGAACCTATAGAGTTCCTCAAATTTGCTGGTGTATTCTGCTATAGTCATGGACCATTGCTTCAGCTGTAAGAGCTCCAATTCTCTGGCCTCCCTTACTAACTCATGAAAGTATTTTCTGTAGAAAGCTTCTTCGAATAACGCCCAGATAATGTTTACGTTCTGTTGGTGTCACAGTCGGTGCTCCCCTTGCCACCATTGTTGAGCTTCTCCCACCAGTTGATAAGTCGCATATTCCACAAACTTGTCATACAGTACAGATTGAGTTTGCAATGCTCGCTCCATAGCTTGGAACCAGTTGTCTACTTCAGTATGGTTTGTCGAACCGTTGAAAACCAACAGGCCATCTTTCCAAAAAGTAGCTAAAGTCCTCGGGACACCACTCAAGCTGTCCTCAGCACCTTCTCTGTTTTTGTTTTCGCTTCCGGCTGGTTGGATTAACCTTCTCACAACTTGCAGAGTCACCGTAGCATTCGCTAGGTTCGCTATCACCACCATGAACTCGGCATGGTTATCAGCCAGTTGCTCATTCATACTCTCTCGTGAACATGCTTGATCTCGTCCGCGAGTGGCCATTGGGTTTCCTGTTTACAACAAACAATCGATATCGAGGTGATCAGTCCCAATATCAAAAGCCTAGTGTTTCAATTATCCCAAATAGCCACTCACAAACAAGCATGATATGAAATTTCAAGTAGATAACCTAAATAGCATGAAAGAAAAGACGCACAGAGTACGCAATGAAACACAATCGGTCCATCCCTCAGGCTCACGAGGACTAACCGCTTTGATACCACTAAATGTAACACCCTAATTAGCCTAAGCTTTACCTCGCATCGTAAAGCAAAAGTTAACTAGAGATTACGATAGTTCTAAGCTCAAACATATAATATATAGAAGGAATAATATAATCTGGAAGCCTGATGAAGGATATAGCAAAAAATAAACAAGATTTAAAAGCGTAAAACGAGCTAATGTAGCGTCTAACTTAAAGCTTAAGAAACAGATGTGATATAAATGAAGATAGTAGTTGGTGCACGAAAATTACTTCTCACTATGTAATTTCGCACAACTAACCAGCAAGTGCACTGGGTCATCCAAGTAATACCTTACGTGAGTAAGAGTCGAATCCCACAAAGATTGTTGGCTTGAAGCAAGCTATGGTTATCTTATTATTCTTAGTCAGGATATAATATCAATAATAATTTTTAGTTTTAATTGTAAAAAGTAAAAAAGCATGAAATAAATACTTATAATGCAGTAATGGAGAATATGTTGGAGTTTTGGAGATGCTTTGTCTTCTGAATTCCTGTAACATAATGCTTCCTCACTTTCAAACATGCAAGGCTCCTTCCATGGCAATCTGTATGTAGGGCGTCACCGTTGTCAATGGCTACTTCCCATCCTCTCAGTGAAAATGGTCCAAATGCTCTGTCACAGCACGGCTAATCATCTGTTGGTTCTCGATCATGTCGGAATAGGATCCATTGATCCTTTTGCGTCTGTCACTACGCCCAATACTCGCGAGTTTGAAGCTCGTCACAGTCATCCAATCCCAGAATCCTACTCGGAATACCACAGACAAGGTTTAGACTTTTCGGATTCTCAAGGATGCTGCCATCAATTCTAGCTTATACTACGAAGATTCTGATTAAGGAATCTAAGAGATACTCATTCAATCTAATGTAGCACGGAGGTGGTTGTCAAGCACACGTTCATGGATTGAGGAAGGTGATGAGTGTCACAGATCATCACCTTCTTCATAGTGAAGCGCGAATGAACATCTTAGATAGGAACAAGCATGTTTGAATGGAAAACAGAAATAATTGCATTAATTTATCGAGACGCTGCAGAGCTCCTCACCCCCAACAATGGAGTTTAGAGACTCATGCCATCAAAAAGTACAAAGTTCAGATCTAAAATGTCATGAGATACAAAATAAGTCTCTAAAAGTTGTTTAAATACTAAACTAGAAATCCACTTCTGGGGCCCACTTGGTGTGTGCTGGGGCTGAGATTTAAGCTTCTCACGTGCTTGGGCTGTTTCTGAAGTTGAACGCCAGGTTGTAACCTGTTTCTGGCGTTGAACTCTAACTTGCAACCTGTTTTTGGCGCTGAACGCCAGACTGCAACATGGAACTGGCGTTGAACGCCAATTTACGTCGTCTATCTTCGCGCAAAGTATGAACTATTATATATTGCCGGAAAGCCCTGGATGTCTACTTTCCAACCCAATTAAGAGCGCGCCAATTGGACTTCTGTAGCTCCAAAAAATCCATTCCGAGTGCTTGGAGGTCAGAATCCAACAACATCAGCAGTCCTTTTTAGCCTAAATCAGATTTTTGCTCAGCTCTCTCAATTTCAGCTAGAAAATACCTGAAATCATAGAAAAACACAAAAACTCATAGTAAAGTCCAAAAATATGAATTTTGCTTAAAAACTAATAAAAATATACTGAAAACTAACTACAACACTCTAAAATCTACATGAAATTACCCCCAAAAAGCGTATAAAATATCCGCTCATCACAACACCAAACTTAAACTGTTGCTTGTCCCCAAGCAAATAGATAAATAAAATAGGATAAAAAGAAATTAAGAAGCAATAATATCTCAGAGTTTTAAGTGCAGCTCAGATTTTAATTAGATGAGCGGGACTAGTAGCTTTTTGCTTCTGAACAGTTTTGGCATCTCACTTTATCCTTTGAAATTCAGAATGATTGGCCTCCATGGGAACTCAGAATTCAGATAGTATTATTGATTCTCCTAGTTTAGTATGTTGATTCTTGAACACAGCTATTTTATGAGTCTTGGCCGTGGCCCTAAGCACTTTGTTTTCCAGTATTACCACCGGATACATAAATGCCACAGACACATAATTGGGTAAACCTTTTCAGATTGTGACTTAGCTTTGCTAGAGTCCCCAATTAGAGGTGTCCAGAGTTCTTAAGCACACTCTTTTACTTTGGATCACGACTTTAACCACTCAGTCTCAAGCTTTTCACTTGGACATGCATGCCACAAGCACATGGTTAGGGACAGCTTGATTTAGCCGCTCAAACCTAGATGTATTTCCTTAGGCCCTCCTATCCATTGATGCTCAAAGCCTTGGATCCTTTTCACCGTTGCCTTTTGGTTTAAAGGGCTACTGGATTTTTCTACCTCTTTTGCTTTGTTTTTTCACTGCTTTTTCTTGCTTCAAGAATCAATTTTATGATTTTTCAGATCAGCAATAATATTTCTCTTGTTCATCATTCTTTCAGGAGCCAACAATTTTAACATTCATGAAATTCAGTATAAAAAATATGCACTGTTTAAGCATTCATTCAGAAGACAAAAAGTATTGCCACCACATATAAATAATTAGAATTTTCCTTATTAAGAACTCGAAAAAAAATAAATTTCCTCTTTATTCTAAAAAATCTACTATTTTATTCATGTTTGATGATGATGAGAAAAATAAATTATAGCTTAATTGGAAATAAAATCAAAATAGATATACTAAGTATCTGGATCCTCCGCTTCTGTCACCAACCAAACAACTCATCGAGGTGGGTTGCAACCTGCATCTAAAAACAACAACAGAAATATGGTATGAGAACCGGAGGTTCTTAGTATGGTAAGAGTGCCCAGTGATGTAGGATATAAGACCCCGGGACGCCAAAGGCAATCCTAGATTCCATATCTATCACAACAATTCCAGCTTAAAGCATTCTAATCCAAATAAGCATAATAGGTAAAACCTTAACAAAACTTAAGCCATAGCACCATAAAAGGGTAATCTATTTTAGGGGATTTCTACTCTAATCAAACACCGCTGTCCCACAGCCTTCACCAACTGATCCACCATGCGATCCCATCGCCACCGCCTTTCAAACCTCCTCATTCCCAATAAAAACACAAGTATATACAATACAAGTAAAACACAAGTAGAAGCATATATAGCAAATAATACAAATAGCAATTAAACATGTTATACAGATAGGAAAAACAATATCAAGTCGGCAAAGCATACAAACAGGTAGAAAATGCATATGATGAATGCCTGCTCTACTGGCTGTGATATCATATTGTCGGTTCAACTGCCAACCCGACACATCTCCATGGAGATGTCGCCCTTCGAATTTCTCATATGATAACCCCCGAGATATAGTGCTCGGATCACTGTCCAGGTACCGGCGCCTGCACGCTCTATAGATCTGAAGGGATGCGAGCGGGATACTCTTGCCTCAGACCTCACATCTCAACGTAAGCGGGATTAACCACCGTCCTTACGCCGCCGCCGCTACCTCGACAGGCGGGATTAATCACCGTCCCTGCCGGGCGCATAGCGTCTCACAATCTCAGTAAAAACATTATTTCAGTGATTTTCAAAAAGCATTTTCAGTATACCGAGACACATCATCTCAATCTGAGTCCCTGACTCATCTCAACCACTGTCCATCCACAATTTAGTTTCCGGACATCAACAATTCATAATTTCTCATCTCATACATCAATCACCCTTCATATAACATCAAACCATCCTCAGCCCACCAGAAACCTAGGCCTCCGTTTTCTAAGTTTTCCAAATACTATCATTTAAAACCTCTAAAGTCTTTTCCAATACTTTAAATGTCTAAAACTAGGCCCAAGAGTCCTAAAATGGTGTTAGAGAAGCTTACAACCTTTTTGGGAAGGTAGAATAGTTTAAAACAAAGTAAAATTTGAGAAACAGGCCGTGTACAGCCGCACAGGGCTGTGCGCGCGCACGCTCTTGAGAGTTTTACAATGTGTGCATACGCACAGGGGTGTGCATATGCACAGGTGTCAAATCTTTACAAAATTTGTTCACTCGCACAACCTGTGCCAGTGCCCCCAACAGACTGGCCTTCCCAACATGTGCGTCCGCACAAGTCTGTGCGTCTGCACAGGTTGAAATTCTTCCTCTAATGTGCGCACGCACCAGCTGTGCTAGTGCTGCAACCAGTAGCACATCCCTGCCTGTGCATGCGCACAGATGTGTGCGTCCGCACAGATCAAAATTTTCACAGGGTTGTGCGCGTGCACAAGGCTATGCGTGCACACACATCAAAAGTCATAAAATTCTGCAACTTTCACAACCCTAACCAACCAAAACCACATTAATTCTTTCACATATCAGAATTTACCATTTGCCACACTCAAATTTACCATTCCACCATATATAATCATCAATTCTCACTATCAAATACATAATAATACCCTTACTAACCATCATCATTATTAATTTCAACATCACACTATCAACTTCAATATTTATCATCCATTATCAACCACATCAACAACCCTCATCAACAACAATAAATCACACATTTCCCATCCACCTTTATAATCATTAAATTCCAATAACATCATTACTTATCATTAATCATTAAATACCAACAATATTCAATTCTATCTTAGGGTCAACTAGACTAGGTGTCCATGAATATTATATACTACATAGAAAAAACCGAAACCATACCTTGGTCGATTCCCAATACGCACCAAAACCCCAAATTGAGCCTAAGACATGCTTTCAAGCACAATCTATGCCACCAAGAATCTCCAACAAGCATCAACAAGCTCCAATCATCACCATAAATAAGCTATATGTACATAAACCATCATAAATCAATCTAGGGCTCATTACAATTGAAATTTCACAAGAGTTTCAATGCCTCTTACCTTGCTCAATAGTTTTGGAAGCTAAAACCAACATCAATTAAAGGCTAGAGTGTATCTAAACACCCAAAAATCACAAAACCTTACTTAATTAGCCAAAACCATAAAAGCTCAAAACTTTGAAGAAAAGAACTGGGAAGATTTGGTGATTACCTCAAGAGTTTCTTGGATGGGTTTTGTAGAGATATTCACAAGGAACGCATAGCCGCAAACGGTGCGGCGATCGGAGCTCTATAGCTCAAGATATGAGCTTGGGAAGAAGATGATGAATAGAAACAATGGTGGAAAGCTCTCACCTTTCTCCTCACTTCAGCTGCTGTTGTGTTTATGTTATGAGGGTGAATGTGGCTGAAATAGGTTCATTTAAGTGTATTTATATGTTGGGCTTGGGCCCAACTTGGGCTTGGGCCCAACTTGGGCTTGGTCCAACCCGTTAGCGTTTTTAGCCCGTTTGACCCAACTTTGGGCCAAACCTTTAACACTAACGCCCGATTTTCTATTTCTAATGTTTATCTAAGGTTTTTTGACTATTTTCACTTTTTCTCGTGTGGTACCGGCCAGACTTGAACCAGTTCAACTGCCGGTTCGCGATTTTTCACTATTTTTCGTAGAAAACACTTTTTCTGACTCAGAAAAACCTACTGACTCCAAAAATCATATTTAAATTCCCAAATTCTCATCCTAACTTTCCGAAATTTAATTTGGGCATTTAGATGATTTTATCCGTGAAAAATCTGGTTCTTACATCCTCCCCTCCTTAAAAAGATTTTCGCCCTCGAAAATCCGAATCACGCGATGTAACTCCACGAAGAATCCTACTTTCAACATTGCCAACCCAACAAGTTGCCAAAGCATCTCGCTCACCATCATCCTACTGTGTCGATCTTCTCTTTCGCCAACTCCTCCATAGAATAGTTCACTCGAATAGGCAGAAAATGAGCGAATCTGGTTAAGCAAACCACGATCACCCAAACCGCATCAAATCCCGACCTAATCCTCGGCAATCCGGTCGCAAAATCCATCGCGATTCCTTCCCACTTCCACTGGGGAATCTCAAGAGGCTATAGTATTCCTGACAACTTATGATGCTCTATCTTCGCCTTCTGACACGTCAAACACTTGGATACCATTGCAGCTACATCACCTTTCATCTCAGACCACCAGAACATCTTCTTTAAGGCATACTACATTTTCGCACCTCTGTGATGAATAGAAAATCTACTGTAGTGAGCTGCCGACAACAAATCTTGCCTCAACCTCCCGCCATCCGGTATGCCAATTCTCCCCTTATCTCTCCACAATCTTTCACCATCCTTAGTGAAATCCTCACGCCTCTTATCACTAACTGGTTGGAACAATTTCTGAAGTTTCTGCTCATCTTGCTGAGCCCTTCGAATCTCCATCTTAAACGTGGTTAAAATCTGCAACTGGTTTAAACAAGTTCTTCCGGCAACCTCACCAATGTCTAGCTTAAGATCCACAAACTTATCTACTAGTTTCTCTTCCTTGATTCTCATCCAAGCAATTGTTAAAGATCTCTGACTCAATGCGTCTGCGACCACCTTCGCCTTCCCAGGGTGATAACTCATTTCGAAATCATAATCCCTTAACAACTCCATCCACCTCCTCTTATTTGATAACTTTCACCTCTTGACGCACTTTTGCAACTTCAACCGCTCCCTTATCAAGTTCTTCTAATTCTTTCCTGTCACTCAAGTCATAAGTTGGAGGATGAGAAAAGTTTATCTCAGCATCATCTTTAGATTCAGTTGGAGAAGGTTCTTCAAACTTAAGGGGTTCACTTGTGGATACAAGTTCATCACTAGGAGGATGTGATGTGGGATCTTCATAACCAAAGGGATTTGTTTCTTATTTTATTCCATCCAATTCTTCATGGAGTACATGCCTTGGAGGTTGTGCACTATTCTCCTCAACATCTATCTTAAGCTTCTTAGAGGAGTACTCTACCATTGTAGATTCCCCTAGAGGTTCCGTATCTCCTAAGTTTTTGACCACTTCTTCCTCTTCAATAACTACAGGCCTATAGCTTCCTCCAATTGTTCCAATACAAAGTCACATTCCTTACTTTCCACTGGAATTTCTGGTTTCTCCTTCATGCTACGTTCTTCATTAGATTCTCCACATGTAGCCATGGTAGTACTTTGAGTGTAGGAGTAACTGGAGGCCAAAGTGTTTACTACCTCAGTTAAGGTAGCCACAAATTCTAGTATCATCTTTGAGTTTCACGTTGCCCTTGAAGTAATAAGGTGAAAGAATCATCCATTGGGGCTTGGAGTGGATAGGAGGGTTCATTATTTGGGAGAAAGGGTTCATGATAGGAGGGTGGTTCATCTTAATAAGGATATGGAGATGGTTCATTTTGATAAGGATATAGAGGTGGTGCATATTGAGGTGGTAGTCCTTAGGAGTAATTGTGTTGGAATGGGGGTGGTTTTAAGTATGGCTCGTATGATTCATATGATGGTTGGTATGGTGGATAAGGGTTAGGGTCATATGGAGGTGAATGGTAGAAAGGGGCTTGTGAGTATGGTGGTTCAAAACTATGTTGAGGAGGGGGTTCATATATGTATGGTAGGGCTTGTAGGTAACTACAAGGAGGTCCACCATAGGTATTGTCTTCATATGCATCACAGAATGGCTCTTGCTCATAGTACATTGGAGGCGGTTGTTGCCAAGAGGGTTGATCAAATACCTGTGGCTCCTCCCATCTTTGATTGTCCCATCTTTGATACAAACTAGTACACGAAATCATGATACACAACTTCGTGCAGCTGACCAGCAAGTGCACTAGATCGTCCAAGTAATACCTTACGTGAGTAAAGGTCGATCCCACGGAGATTGTCGGCTTGAAGCAAGCTATGGTCATCTTGTAAATCTCAGTCAGGCGGATTCAAATGGTTATGAGGTTTTGATAAATAAAAGAGAAATAAAACATAAAATAGGATAGAGATACTTATGCAATTCACTGGTGGAAATTTCAGATAAGCGTAGAGAGATGCTTTGTTCCCCCTGAGCCTCTGCTTTCCTATTGCCTTCATCCAATCATTCATACTCCTTTCCATGGCAAGCTGTATATAGGTGAATCACCATTGTCAATGGCTACCATCCATCCTCTCAATGAAAATGGTCCTCTATGATTTCTCGCATGGCTAATCAGCTGTCAGTTCTCGATCATGTCGGAATAAGATCCATTGATCCTTTTGCACACTGTCACTGCGCCCAACACTCGCGAGTTTGAAGCTCGTCACAGTCATCCCATCCCAGATCCTACTCAAAATACCACAGACAAGGTTTAGACTTTTCGGATCTCAAGAATGCTGCCCATTTGATTCTAGCATATACCACGAAGACTCTGATTGCACAGAATGGAAGCTCTGTTGTCAGGAGAGGCAACCATGCATCATAAACCAGGAGGCCAAGAGATACACACTCAAGCTTTCACAGATAGAACGGAGGTGGTTGTCAGGCACGTGTTCATAAGGGAGGATGATGATGAGTGTCACGGATCATCACATCCATCAGGTCCATCAGGTTGAAGTACGAGTGAATATCTTAGAACAAGAATAAGTTTGAATTGAATAAAAAATAGTAGTAATTGAATTAATTCATGAGGAACAGCAGAGCTCCACACCTTAATCTATCGTGTGTAGAAACTCCACCATTGAAAATACGTAAGAACAAGGTCTAATGGCCATGCCTCCCAAATAGCATGAAACAAATGAAAAAGGGTTCAAAGACCTGATCCCAAGATCAAAGATGATAAAAAAGATCACAGATGATCCAAAAGATCAAAATACAATAGTAAAAGGTCTTATTTATAGAGAACTAGTAACCTAAGGTTTATAGAAATAAGTAAATGATGCAGAAATCCACTTCCGGGGCCCACTTGGTGTGTGCTTGGGCTGAGCATTTAAGCTTTCACGTGCATAGGCTTCTCTTGGAGTTAAACACCAGCTTTGGTGCCAATTTGGGCGTTTAACTCCATTTCTAGTGCCAGTTTGGGCGTTTTATGCCAGAATTTTTATGCTGACTTGGAACGTCAGTTTGGGCCATCAAATCTCGGGCAAAGTATGAACTATTATACATTTCTGGAAAGCCCAATATGTCTACTTTCCAACGTAATTAAGATCGTGCCAATTGGGCTTCCGTAGTTCCAGAAAGTTCATTTCGAGTGTAGGGAGGTCAGAATCTAATAGCATCTGCAGTCCTTTTTTAGCCTTTGAATCAGATTTTTGCTCAGGTCCCTCAATTTCAGGAAGAAAATACCAAAAATCACAGAAAAATAGACAAACTCATAGTGAAGTCCAGAAATGTGATTTTTGCATAAAAACTAATAATTATATACTAAAAACTAACTAAATCATACTAAAAACTACCTAAAAACAATGCCAAAAAGTGTATAAATTGTCCGCTCATCACAACACCAAACTTAAATTGTTGCTTGTCCCCAAGAAACTGAAAACAAAATAGAATAAAAAAGAGAATATACAATAAATCTCACAATATCAATGAAATTTTGTCCCAATTAGATCAGCGGGGCTAGTAGCTTTTTGCTTCTGAATAGTTTTGGCATCTCACTTTATCCTTTGAAATTCATAATGATTGGCATCTATAGGAACTCAGAATTTTAGAAAGTGTTATTGATTCTCCTAGTTCAGTACGTTGATTCTTGAACACAGCTACTTTATGAGTCTTGGCCGTGACCCTAAGCATTTTGTTTTCCAGTATTACCATCGGATACATAAATGCCACAGACACATAACTGGATGAACCTTTTCAGATTATGACTCAGCTTTGCTAAAGTCCTCAATTAGAGGTGTCTAAAGTTCTTAAGCACACTCTTTCTGCTTTGGATCACGACTTTAACCACTCAGTCTCAAGCTTTTCACTTGGACCTTCATGACACAAGCACATGGTTAGGGACAGCTTGGTTTAGCCGCTTAGGCCAGGATTTTATTCCTTTGGGCCCTCCTATCCACTGATGCTTAAAGCCTTTGATCCTTTTTACCCTTGCCTTTTGGTTTAAAGGGCAATTGGCTTTCTCTGCTTGCTTTTTTTTCTTCTCTTTTTTTTCGCAACTTTTTCTTTTTCACTGCTTTTTCTTGCTTCAAGAATCAATTTCATGATTTTTCAGATTATCAATAACATTTCTCTTTGTTCATCATTCTTTCAAGAGCCAACAATTTTAACATTCATAAACTTCACTATAAAATATATGCACTGTTCAAGCATTCATTCAGAAAACAAAAAGTATTGCCACCACATCAAAATAATTAAACTAATTTCAAGATAAAATTTGAAATTCAAGTACTTCTTGTTCTTTTGTAGTTAGGCACATTTTTCATTTAGAAAGGTGAAGGATTCATGGAATTATTCATAGCTTTAAGACATAGACACTAGACGCTAATGATCATGTAATGAAGACACAAACATAGATAGCACATAAAGCATAAAAATAAAAAAAACAAAAAAATAAGAACAAGAAAATTAAAGAACGGGTCCACCTTAGTGATGGCGGTTAGTTCTTCTTCTTGAAGATCCAATGGAATGCCTGAGCTCCTCTATGTCTCTTCCTTTCCTTTATTGCTCTTCCCTCATGGCTATTTGATCCTCTCTAATTTCATGGAGAATGATGGAGTGCTCTTGGTGCTCCATCCTCAGTTGCTCCATATTGGAACTCAAATCTCCCAAAGAGGTGTTGAGTTGCTCCTAATAGTTGTATGGAGGAAAATACATCCCTTGAGGCATCTCAGGGATTTCTTGATGAGGGACTTCCTCATGCTCTTGTTGAGGTCCGTGGGTGGGCTCTCTTGTTTGCTCCATCCTCTTTTTAGTGATGGGCTTGTCCTCTTCAATGAGGATGTCTTCCTCTATGACAATTCTAGCTAAATTGCATAGGTGACAGATGAGATGAGGGAAGGCTAACCTTGCTAAAGTGGAGGTTTTGTCAGCCACTTTGTAGAGTTCTAGAGATATGACCTCATGAACTTCTACTTCCTCTCCAATCATGATGCTATAGACCATGATAGCTCGATCTACAGTCACTTCGGATCGGTTGCTAGTAGGAATAATGGAGCATTGGATGAATTCCAACCATCCTCTAGCCACGGGTTTAAGGTCATGCCTTCTCAATTGAACCGGCTTGCCCTTGGAGTCTCTTTTCCACTGAGCTCCTTCCACACATATGTCCATGAGGACTTGGTCCAACCTTTGATCAAAGTTGACCCTTCTAGTGTAGGGGCGTGCATCTCCTTATATCATTGGCAAGTTGAATGCCAACCTTACATTTTTCAGACTGAAATCTAAGTATTTCCCCTGAACCATTGTAAGCCAATTCTTTGGGTTCGGGTTCACACTTTGATCATGGTTCTTGGTGATCCATGCATTAGCATAGAACTCTTGAACCATTAAGATCCTGACTTGTTGAATGGGGTTGGTGAGAACTTCCCAACCTCTTCTTCGAATCTCATGTCGGATCTCCGGATACTCATTCCTTTTGAGCATGAAAGGGACCTCAGGGATCACCTTCTTCTTGGACACAACTTCATAGAAGTGGTCTTGATGGACCTTTAAGATGAATCTCTCCATCTCCCATGACACGGAGGTGGAGGCTTTTGCCTTCTCTTTCCTCTTTCTAGAGGTTTTTTCGGCCTTAGGTGCCATAAATGGTTATGAAAACACAAAAAGCAATGCTTTTTCCACACCAAACTTAAAATGTTTGTTCGTCCTCGAGCAAAAAAAGAAAGAAGGACGGAGAAGAAGAAGAAAATGGAGGAGATGGAGAGGTGTGAGTGGTTCGGCTAAGGGGGGAAGGAAGTGTGTATGATGTGTGAAAATGAATGAGGGATGAGGGGTTTATATAGGAGTGGAGAGAGGGGTAGGGTTCGTGTGTGAGGGGTGGGTTTGGGAGAGAAAGTTTTTGAATTTTGAAAGGTGGGGTAGGTGGGATTTTTGAGGAAGAGTGGGTGGATGTGAGTGGTGAAAAGGTGATGGGGAAGAGAGATGGACGTGATTGGTGAGGGGTATTTGGGGAAGGGTGTTATGGGGAGGTGTAAAGAAGAAAGAGAGTGAGTTGAGGTAGGTGGGGATCCTGTGGGATTCACAGATCCTGAGGTGTCAAGGATTTCTCATCCCTGCACTATTTTGGCGTGTAAACGCCTTCCTAGTGCCAATCCTGGCGTTAAACGCTAGGTTGCTGCCCATTTCTGGCATTTAACGCCAGCTTTTCTTCCCTTTCTGGCATTGAACGCCAACTTGGTGCCCTTTCTGGCGTTAAACACTAATCTGGTTCCCTTTTCTAACGTTAAACGCCAGTCTGGTGCCCTTTTTTGGCGTTTAAACACCAGTAAGCTCCTCCTCCAGGGTGTGCTATTTTTAATATTATTTTTGAGTTTGCTTTGATTTTTGTAGTTGTTTTTGTGACTCCACATGATCATCAACCTAAAGAAAACATAAAATAACAATGGAAAATGGAAAATTATCATAAAAATTGGGTTGCCTCCCAATAACCGCTTCTTTAATGTCAATAGCTTGACAGTGAGCTCTCATGGAGCTTCACAGATATTCAGAGCATTGTTGGGGCCTCCCAACACCAAACTTAGAGTTTGAATGTTGGGGCTTTGTTTGACTCTGTATTGAGAGAAGCTTTTCATGCTTCTTCTCCATGTGTACAGAAGGAGATCCTTGAGACTTAAACACAAGGTAGTCCTCATTCACTTGAAGGACTAATTCTCCTCTGTCAACATCAATCACAGCTTTTGCTGTGGCTAGGAAGGGTCTGCAAGGATGATGGATTCATCCTTATTCTTCCCAGTGTCCAGGATTATGAAGTCAGCAGGGATGTAAAGGCCTTCAACCTTCACTAAGACATCCTTTACAAGTCCATGAGCCTGTTTCCTTGAATTGTCTGACATTTCTAGTAAGATTCTTGCAGCTTGTACCTCAAAGATCCCTAGTTTCTCCATTATAGAGAGTGGCATGAGGTTTATACATGACCTCAGGTCACACAAGGCCTTTTCAAAGGTCATGGTGCCAATGGTGCAATGTATTAAGAACCTTCCGGGATCCGATTTCTTCTGAGGTATCTTCACCTGAGCCAAGGCATTTAGTTCATTAATGAGCAATGGAGATTCATCCTCCCAAGTCTCATTACCAAATAACTTTGCATTCAGCTTCATGATTGCTCCTAGATACTGAGCAATTCACTCTTTAGTAGTAACTTTATCTTCTTCAGAAGAGGAATATTCTTTAGAGCTCATGAATGGTAATAGGAAGTTTAGTGGAATTTTTATGGTCTCTAGATGAGCCTCAGATTCTCTTGGTTCCTCAGGAGGGAATTCTCTAGTGGTCAGTGGACGTCCCATGAGGTCTTCCTCACTGGGAATCATGTCCCCTTCACTCTCTCCAGGTTCGGCCATGTTGGTCATGGTTATGGCCTTGCATTCTCTTTTGGGATTTGCTTCTATATTGCTTGGGAGAGTACTAGGAGTAGTTTCAGTGACTCTTTTACTCAGCTGACCCACTTGTGCTTCCAAATTTCTTATGGAGGACTGTGCCTCAGTCATGAAACTGAGGGTGTTCTTAGATAGATCAGAGACTATGTTTGCTAAGCTAGATAGGCTCTGCTCAGAATTCTCTGTCTATTGCTGAGAAGATGATGGGAAAGGTTTTCCATTGCCAAACCTATTTCTCCTACCATTATTGTTATTGAAGCCTTGTTGAGGCTTCTGTTGATCCTTCCATGAGAAATTTGGGTGATTCCTCCATGAAGAATTATAGGTGTTTCCATAGGGTTCTCCCATGTAATTCACCTCTTCCATTGCAGGATTCTCAGGGTCATAAGTTTCTCCTTCAGAGGAGGCTTCTTTAGCACTGCCAGATGTGGCTTGCAATCCAGTCAGATTCTGAGAAATTATATTGACTTACTGAGTCAATAATTTTTTCTGAGCCAATATGGCATTCAGAGTATCAATCTCAAGAACTCTTTTCTTCTGAGTTGTCCCATTTTTCATAGGATTTCTTTCAGAAGTGTACATGAACTGGTTATTTGCAACCATTTCAATGAGTTCCTAAGCTTCTGCAGGCATTTTCTTCAGATGAATAGATCTACCTGCAAAATGGTCCAATGACATCTTGGATAGCTCAGACAGACCATCATAGAAGATACCTATGATGCTCCATTCTGAAAGCATGTCAGAAGGACACCTTCTAATCAATTGCTTGTATCTTTTCCAAGCTTCATAGAGGGATTCACCTTCCTTCTGTTTGAAGGTTTGAACTTCCACTCTAAGCTTACTCATCTTTTGAGGTGGAAAGAATTTAGCTAAGAAGGCATTGACCAGCTTTTCCTAAGAGTTCACGCTGTCTCTAGGTTGTGAGTTCAACCATATACTAGCTCTGTCTCTTGCAGCAAAAGGAAAAAGCATAAGTCTATTGACCTTAGGATTAACTCCATGGTCTTAACAGTGTCACAGATTTGCAAAAATTCAGCCAGGAACTGATGAGGATCTTCCAATGGAAGTCCATGAAACTTGCAATTCTGTTGCATCAGAGAAACTAATTGAGGCTTAAGCTCAAAGTTGTTTGCTCCAATGGCAGGAATAGAGATGCTTCTCCCATAGAAGTCAGGAGTAGGTGTAGTAAAGTCACCAAGCACCTTCCTTACATTGTTGGCATTGTTGTTATTTTCGGCTGCCATGTCTTCTTCTTTTTCAAAAATTTCTGTCAGGTCTTCTCCAGAGAGTTGTGCCTTAGCTTCTCTTAGCTTCCTCTTCAGAGTCCTTTCAGGTTTAGGATCAGCTTCAACAAGAATGCCTTTATCTTTGTTCTTACTCATATGAAAGAGAAGAAAACAAAGAAAGTATGGAATCCTCTATGTCACAGTATAAAGATTTCTTGGTGTGTCAGAGGAAAAGGAGAATAGAAGAATGAGGTAGATAAAGAAGAATTCGAACATATAAAGAGGGGAGACGGTTCGAATTATTAAGAGAGGAGGAGTGCTAGTGATTAAATAGAAGGAAATGAGAGAGGGAATTTTTGAAAATTTTTAAATAAAATAAAATTAGAGTTTAAAACAATTAATTAATAAAAAAGATTTTTGAAAAAGTTGTTAATGGTTTTCGAAAAGAGTTAATTACCAATTATGTCCCCGAATTTGTAAAACGCTGACATAAATAACCCTATTATTTGATTACGACAATCATACCCTCAAAAAAGTTTAAAACGCTACAAATCTGCCCATCCGTGAGGAGAACCATTCTCCGTTTAACAGAGCTTGGTGATGTGGCAAACGAAATTTCAATGTGGCCTCCGTAAAGGGCTTCAATCCCTTATCTCCCTTATATAGAATTGAGAGAGAATGTTTTCCCTAATTTCAGTAGAAAATAAAACCCTAACCATTGCCATGCATGGTGGAAGGAGAGTCATGTCCAATTGTAATCGAAAGACACAGTCTATGAAAAATAGTAGCTCTGAAGGGCTCGAAGAACATGTGAGCAAGCCATATTGTGGGACATGCTTCTGCTGTCTTCAGGTGGTGGCGTTAAAGTCGAAGACGAGGAGAAACCCAGGAAGATGGTTCTTCAGGTGTCCTCTGTGGAAGCTATGTATGAATTTTCTGCTTCATTTATCCCTCCGTTGACAATTGAGCTTGATGAATGATTTTTGTGTTGGGCAGACGAAGAACACTGGGTGCTGTTATTTTCAGTAGATGGACGAAACGAATGAGGAATCTGCTGGGGTGGAGGAATGCTCTAAGAATGGCACAGTAGTATGCAATGCATGTGGGGTCTTGAAAGAGAGGTTTACCAGTGTTGAGACTGAGACGACACATAGAGATCGAAAGATATTGATAGAGCAGATGAAGAGAGTTGAATTACTTCTGTGTTTCATTCTAGGTGGACTTGCAATGGTTAGGGTTTTGCTTTCGGCTGAAATTGGGGAAAACGTTCTCTCTCAATTCTATATAAGGGAGAAAAGGGATTGAAGCCCTTTACGGAGGCCACGTTGAAATTCCGTTTGTCACATCACCAAGCTCCGTTTAACGGAGAAGAATTCTCCTCACGGATGGGCAGATTTGTAGCGTTTTTAATTTTTTCAAGGATATGATTGTTGTTATCAAATATTAGGGTTATTTATGTCAGCATTTTACAAATTCGAGGGCATAATTGGTAATTTACTCTTTCGAAAATTAGAGAGAGAGAAGTGGTTAGGTGGTTTTGAAAAAGATGAGAATTAGTGAAAAGATTTGAAAATTAAATTTTGAAAAGATAAGAAGTTAGAAAAGATTTTTGAAATCAAAATTTGAAAAAGATATGATTTGAAAAAGATTTGATTGAAAAAGATATGTTTGAAAAGATATGATTGAAAAATAAATTTTTGAAAAAGATTTGATTTTTAAAACTTGATGACTTAAGTAACAAGAAATTAAAAGATATTATTCTAAAATTCAAATATTGCACCTTCCTTAACAAGAAAGTAACAAACTTGAAATTTTTGAATCACAACATTAATTGTTAGCAAGGATTTTTGAAAATATTAAAAGAAAAATGAAAAAGATTTGATTTTGAAAAAGATATAATTGATATGAGAAGATATGAAAAAGATAAGATTTTGAAAAATCAGTTTAAAAACTTGAAAAATTGAAAAAGATATGATTTGAAAACAAAATTTCCTCTTTGGTGCTATCCTGGCGTTAAACGCTCAGAATGGATACCATTCTGAGCGTTTAACGCCCACTTGTCTACCTTTTTGGGCGTTAAACGCCCAGCCATGTACCTTGGTTGGCGTTTAAACGCCAGAATTCCTTCTTCACTGGGCGTTTTGAACGCCCAGCTTTTTCTCTGTGATTCCTCTGCTGTATGTTCTGAATCTTCAATTCTCTGTATTATTGACTTGAAAAGACATAATTTTTTTTGAAAATTTTTAGGAAAAGAAAAACATGCAAGACACCAAACTTAAAAATTTTCATACTAGAGACACTAGCAATTTGAGAATGCATATAAAAAACAAAAAAAAAGACACAAAACAAGAGAATTTAAAGATCAGAGCAAGGAAGATCATCAAGAACAACTTGAAGATCAATGAAGAACACAATACATTAGTTTTCAAAAAATGCATGCAATTGACACCAAACTTAAAAATTGACACTAGACTCAAACACAAAATATTTTTTATTTTATGATTTTAAAATTTTTTTAAATTTTTCAAAAAAAATTTTTTTGAAAAAGAAAATAAGAAACTCAAAATTTTTAATAAGAATTTCAGGAATCATGCAATGTTAGTCTAAAGCTTCAGTCTAAAAAGATTAGACATGGTCAGCCAAGCTTCAGCAAGACATTGCATACAACAGCCAAATTGATGGGAATCAACTAGGTCCTGTGATGATAAAAGCATCATCTGAAACTCTAGAATTCATTCTTAAAAATTCTAAAGAAGAAAATAAAAAGAAAAATACCTAATCTAAGCAACAAAATAAACCGTCAGTTGTCCAAACTCGAACAATCCTTGGCAACGGCGCCAAAAACTTGGTACACAAAATCGTGATACACAACTTCGTGCAGCTGACCAGCAAGTGCACTGGGTTGTCCAAGTAATCCCTTACGTGAGTAAGGGTCGATCCCACGGAGATTGTCGGCTTGAAGCAAGCTATCGTCATCTTGTAAATCTCAGTCAGGCGGATTCAAATAGTTATGGGGTTTTGATATTTAAAAGAATGAAATAGAACATAAAACAAGATTGAAATACTTATGCAATTCATTGGTGGGAATTTCAGATAAGCGTATGAAGATGCTTTGTTCCCTCTGAGCCTCTGCTTTCCTATTGCCTTCATCCAATCATTCATATTCCTTTCCTATTGCCTTTCCTCTCAGTGAAAATGGTCCTCTACAGTTTCCCGCATGGCTAATCAGCTGTCGGTTCTAGATCATGTCAGAATAAGATCCATTGATCCTTTTGCACACTGTCACTGCGCCCAACACTCGCGAGTTTGAAGCTCGTCACAGTCATCCCATCCCAGATCCTACTCGGAATACCACAGACAAGGTTTAGACTTTTCGGATCTCAATAATGCTGCCCATTTGATTCTAGCATATACCACAAAGACTCTGATTGCATGGAATGGAAGCTCTGTTGTCAGGAGAGGCAACCATGCATCGTGAACCAGGAGGCCAAGAGATACACACTCAAGCTTTCGCAGATAGAACAGAGGTGGTTGTCAGGCACGCGTTCATAAGGGAGGATGATGATGAGTGTCACGGATCATCACATCCATCAGGTTGAAGTACGAGTGAATATCTTAGAACAAGAATAAGTTTGAATTGAATAGAAAACAGTAGTAATTGCATTAATTCATGAGTAACAGCAGAGCTCCACACCTTATTCTATGGTGTATAGAAACTCCCCCGTTGAAAATACATTCGGCCATGCCTCCCAAATAGCATGAAACAAACGAAAAAGGGTTCAAAGATCTGAGCCCAAGATCAAAGATGATCCATAAGATCAAAATACAATAGTAAAAGGTCCTATTTATAGAGAACTAGTTAAGGTTTACAAAAATAAGTTAATGATGTAGAAATCTACTTTCGGGGCCCACTTGGTGTGTGCTTGGACTGAGCATTGAAGCTTTCACATGCATAGGCTTCTCTTAGAGTTAAACGCCAGCTTTGGTGTCAGTTTGGGCGTTTAACTCCAATTCTGGTGCCAGTTTGGGCGTTTTATGCCATAATTTTTATGCTGACTTGGAACGCCAGTTTGGGCCATCAAATCTCGAGCAAAGTATGGACTATTATCCATTGCTGGAAAGCCCAAGATATCTACTTTTCAACGCAATTGAGAGCGCACCAATTGGACTTCTATAGCTCCAAAAATTTCATTTCGAGTGCAGAGAGGTCAGAATCCAACAGCATCTGCAGTCCTTTTTCAGCATCTGAATCAGATTTTAGCTCAAGTCCCTCGATTTCAGCCAGAAAATACCTAAAATCATAGAAAAATAGACAAACTCATAGTAAAGTCCAGAAATGTGATTTTTGCATAAAAACTAATAATTAAATACTAAAAACTAACTAAATCATACTAAAAACTACCTAAACACAATGCCAAAAAGCGTATAAATTATCCGCTCATCACAAACCTTCATTGTAATCTCCATTTCCTACAACATAATTTGAACCAAACTCATAACCAAAGGGGTGCGAATTCATGGTAGCAAATAAAAACAAAAACTAATGAAAATAAGCAACAAAGTCCTAAAACTAACAAAAACTAACAAATAAGCAAAAAGCAAATATTTATAATAACCAATAATAAGGCACACGTTTGCAATTTCCCAGCAACGACACCATTTGATGAATCGGATTTTTGATGGTATAGAATTTCTCAAATGAATTCTCGTTGAAAGTATAGCTTCTAAACCAACCAGAATCCTTTCATCTAAACATTTGGTTGTCACAAGTAACAAACCCCTATAAAAATTAACTGAAGTATTTAAACCTCGGGTTGTCTCTCAAGGAATTGCAGGGAAGTGTTCTTAATATTGTTTATGGAAAAGTATCTTTTTGGGTTTTTGAAATGAGGAACAAGGAAATAAAATGGCAAAAAGTTGAATTAATAACTCAGAAAACTCTTAACTAGGATTGAGAAATCGAAGTCATGTCCTCGTTATCGTCATCAATTGTGATAATAATTGTATTTCGCTTTCACTTAAGTAACCCTCTACAATGACGCTAAGTCAAGTGAGCAAAATCGACTTAGGTTCACAAGTCCTAATCAAAGACTAGAGTTAGTGAAGCCTAACCAATCAGTTATTTTCAATTATCCTTCAACAAGAGAATTTGATAACTCTATAGCATCAACTAATCAATCCAAGTCAAGAATATAAAAAGCTACTTTAAAATCCTCCTAAGCATTTTATCAACACTTGGAAGGCACAAAATAAAATCATAGAGAACTAATAAGAGACAATAAAATCTAAACAAACAATTGCAAGGAATCAATAACAACAAATGAGAAAAGAAGTAATAAGCATGAAATACCTCAAATTGCATAAAAAGGGAAATTAAATCTAACATGAGAATTGATAAACTAAATTGGCAACATGAAGTAACCAACAAGGGAAATAAATAAACTAGAATGCTAGAGCAATTAAAAGTAGAAGAGAAACTAAATTGAAATAAGATAGAATTCAAAAATTGGGAAGGAATAAAATTAAGACCTAAAACCTAGAGAGAGGAGAGAGCCTATCTCTCTCTAGAAAACTACATCTAAACCTAAAATTCTATGTATGAGAAGTATATCCTTGATTCTCCCACTCTGCAGCCTCTAATATGTGTTTCCGGGCTTGGAAATGGGCCAAAAATAGCCCAAAAATTGCCCCTAGTGATTTATGATACGTCTAGCACGTGGCTCTGTCACGCATACGCGTCGCTTGTTCGCTGCACTATTCACGCGTACGCGTCGCCTAACAGCAAGGCAACTATGGTAAATTGCATATCATTTTGAAGCCCCTGTTGTTAGCTTTCCAACGCAACTGAAACCGCTTCATTCGGACCTCTGTAGCTCAAGTTATGACTGATTTAGTACGAAGAGGTCAGGCTTGACAGCTTTACAATTCCATCAATTTCTTGTATTCCTTCCACTTTTGCATGCTTTCTTTCCATCCTCTAAGCCATTCTTGCCCTATAAACGCTGAAAACACTTAACAAACAGATCACAACATCAAATAGTAATAAGAGAGGATTAAAATTAGCAAATTTAAGGCCAAAGAAGCATGTTTTTAATCATAGCACAAAATTAGGAAGGAAAGTATAAAACATGCGAATTCAATGAATAAGTGTGAGAATAATGGATAAAATCCACTAAATTAAGCACAAGATAAACTGTAAAATAGCGATTTATCAGTGGTCATCCAATCTGAATGGGGGGTGAAGCACCTGCAGTCCATTCCCTTGGTGATCCTACTCAAAACACCATAGGCAAGGTCGGGTCTTCCGGATCAGAGAATGCTGCTCCATGATTCTAGCCTATACCACAAAGAACTTAATCGCCTCGTACCTTGTACCTAGCCTATCCCATCTGAGCATCTCTTAAAGAGATATGGTTCATCCCACAAGTAGTACCTTGCATCATGAATGAGTTTTCGAGCTTGCTGCTTGCTGTATTCCTTGGGGATGAACCTTATAGCCTTGTAATTTGCAATATCTGAAAACCAAGGTGTTGTTCGAATGGCGGAGAGTTGCTCATCCAGAAAGGTTTCAGATATCTCAGTAGAAGGAGGTGATATCCTTTCTACTGGTTCAATTCGGGACAAGTGGTCAGCCACTTGATTTTCTGACCCTTTTCTGTCTCTGATTTCTATATCAAAATCTTACTGGAGTAGGACCCATTTTATCAACCTGGGTTTAGAGTCCTGCTTGGTGAGTAGATATTTGAGAGCAGCTTGGTCATTGTAGATAATGACCTTAGATCCTATCAAATAAGATCTGAACTTGTCAATGGCATAAACCACTGTAAGCAATTCATTTTCTATTGTAGTATAGCTCTTTTGTGCGTTGTTTAGAACACGACTGGCATAATAAATAACTTGCAGAAGTTTGTCATGTCTCTACCCTAGAACTGTGCCAATGGCATGGTCACTGGCATCACACATTAGTTCAAATGGTAAGTCCCAGTTAGGTGCAAAGATGACAGGTGCAGTGATAAGCTTAGCCTTCAGAGTTTCAAAGGCATGTAGGCACTCTTGGTCAAAAACAAAGGGAGTGTCAGTAGCTAATAAGTTGCACAGGGGTTTTGCAATTTAGGAAAAATCCTTTATGAACCTCCTGTAGAATCTTGCATGTCCTAGGAAACTTCTGATTGCCTTAACATTGGTAGGTGGTGGTAATCGCTCAATTACCTCCACCTTAGCTTGATCCACTTCTATCCCCTTGTTCAAAATCCGATGCCCGAGAACAATTCCTTCAGTCACCATGAAGTGGCATTTTTCCCAGTTTAAAACCAGGTTTGTCTCTTGGCATCATTTGAGAACTAGGGCCAGATGGTCAAGGCAGGAGTCAAATGAGTCTCCAAAGATGAAGAAGTCATCTATGAACACTTCAAGGAACTTCTCCACCATATCAGAGAAAATGGAAAGCATACACCTCTGAAAGGTTGCAGGTGCATTGCACAGGCCAAATAGCATCCTCCTATAAGCAAACACGCCATATGGGCATGTAAATGCTGTCTTTTCTTGGTCTTGAGAATCCACTGCAATTTGATTATAGCCTGAATAGCCATCCAAAAAATAGTAGAATGCATGACCCGCCAGTCTCTCCAGCATTTGATCTATAAATGGCAAAGGAAAATGATTATTTCAGGTGGTGTTATTGAGTCTCCTGTAGTCAATACACATTCGCCATCCTGTAACTATTTTTGTGGGAATCAATTCATTCTTTTCATTATGAACCACTGTCATGCCTCGCTTTTTGGAAACAACTTGGACGGGCCTTACCCAGGGGCAGTCAGAGATAGGATAAATAATATCAGCCTCCCATAATTTTGTAACTTCCTTTTGCACCACTTCCTTCATGGCTGGATTCAGTCACCTTTGTGGTTGTACCATTGGTTTGGCATCATCTTCCAGTAGGATCTTGTGCATGCATCTGGTTGGGCTAATACCCTTAAGGTCACTTATTGTCCACCCAAGAGCTGTCTTTTTGTGTTTTTAACACTTGGATTAGTGCCTTTTCTTCTATGGTTCTAAGGAAGAGTTTATAATCATAGGATAAGTATCCCCATCTCCTAGAAATTCATATTTTAAGGATGATAGTAATGGCTTGAGCTCGAGTTTAGGAGGTTCATCTTCGTCCTTAGGAGTTTTCAAAGGCTCCTTTATTTCTTCTGGCTCCTCTAAATCAGGCTGGGCACCATAAAAGATGTCATTCAGCTCTTCTTCGAGACTCTCAATCATGTTCACTTCTTTTACCAGGGAATCAATTATATCAATACTCATGCACTCCTTTAGATTATATGGATGCTGCATAGCTTTGACAGCATTCAGCATGAACTCATCCTCATTGACTCTCAGGGTTACTTCTCTTTTCTGAACATCAATGAGGGCCCGTCCTGTAGCTAGAAAGGGTCTTCCTAGGATAAGGAATGCACTCTTGTGCTCGTCCATTTTTAGTACCACAAAATCTGTGGGGAAGGCAAAGGGTCCAACCCTAACAATCATGTCCTCAATCACGCCTGATGGAATCTTGACTGAGCCATCAGCAAGTCGAAGACATATGCGGGTCGATTTAACTTTTTGAGTTAAGTAGAGCCTCTTTATTAATGATGTAGGTATTAGGTTGATACTTGCTCCAAGATCACATAGTGTTGTTCTTGTGCAAGCATCCCCTAGGATGCATGGTATCATAAAGCTTTTAGGGTCTTGAAGTTTCTCTGGTAAGCTCTTTTGGATTACTGCACTGTATTCTTCAGTGAAGAGGACTGTTTCTGCTTCTCTCCAATCCTTTTTATGACTTAAGATGTCTTTCATGAACTTAGCATAAGAAGGTATCTGTTCAAGGGCCTCTGCAAAAGGGATCTTGATCTCAAGTGTCTTGAGATAATCCGCAAATCGGGCAAACTGCTTATCTTTTCCCATTTGACGGAGTTTCTGAGGAAATGGCATCTTGGCCCTGTACTCATCAACCTTAGTTGATGTAGGTTGAGTGCCTACAGAATCATAGGAGGGGTATCACAGCACTTGCATGTGTCTGACTATACTTGTTTGGGCGTTCAACGCCTTTGTTACCTCTTTCCTGGCGTTCCCTTTTGGGCGTTCAACGCCAGGGGTGCTACCCCCTTTTAGGCGTGCAACACCAGGAGTGATGTCCCTTCTTGGCGTTGAACGCCAATGACATTCCTCCCTGGGCGTTCAACCCCCTCAGAGGTGTCTTGGGCTGCAGTCTGGTTATCCTCTATCAGATTTTCCTCCCCTGGTCTCCTATTATTCTGAGGTTGGGTGCTTAATATTTTTCCACTCCTTAGTTGAATAGCTTGGTATTCTTCTTTTATCTCTTTGGATAATTGTTGCCTGGTTTGACTCAGCTGTGTTTCTATATTTCTGTTGGAAGTTTGAGTTTATCGCAGAGCTTCTTGCAATTCCAGCAACTGCTGTACAAGGGTGTGCAGCTGCTGAGTCAAAGGGCCATTTTATTTTGGAAGGTTAAATTCAGTAGATACTGCCTTAACCTCTCCTTTCATGGAAGTATCATCAACTGAGTACAGGTGCTGGTTTGTGGCAACTGTCTCAATAAGTTTGTAAACCTTTTCAATTGTTTTCCTCATATGTATAGAACCATCAGCAGAGTAGTCTAGAGACATCCTAGCCATGTAATACATGGGAATTTGTCTCTCAACAAATCTCCCTCGGCAAGTATACCGAATTATCGTCAAGTAAAAACTCACAATAGAGTGAGGTCGAATCCCACAGGGATTGATTGGTCAAGCAATTTTAATTGGAAGAATGCTCTAGTTGAGCTAAGCAGAAAGTGGATATAGAATTGCAGAAAATTAAATGGATGGAAAGTAAATGACAGAAAATAAAGTGCGAAATCTTAAATGGGAAATGGGGGTGATTAGCATGAAAGTAAATAACAGAAAATAAAGAGAATGGGTAAGATCAGAAATGGGGAATTCATTGGGTTCATGAGGTATTGCATTCTCCGGATCAAGTTCATTCTCATCTCTTCCTCAATCAATGCATTCATTGATCTCCTTGGCAATCTTAAGTGATTGGATCCCAATTCCATGGCTATCCAATCTCTCTAAACTTGAACAATTTCCCAATTCCTTGATCTAATTGCTCGTGAGAAGAGATGAGGCATGGTCACTGATTATACCACATGTATTTCCAAATCAAAGTGTTGGTAAGGTTAAATGTCACAATACCCATCCAAACCCCAATTTGGTCCAACATGAGAAAGCATTTCTAGCATGATCTCCTCATCCCTTTTCCAAGGCTCAGAGGAGATCCAATTATGGATAGTTTCTTTCCCAAGATAACAATCCAATTAGATGAAGATCGAAAGCTTTCTAGTAAAATCAAGAGAAAAGAAAGAAGAAGAATAATGAAAACTATGATTGATCCATCAAATTACAATAGAGCTCCCTAACCCAATGAAAGGGGTTTAGTTGTTCATAGCTCTGGAAAATGGAAATGAAGAAGAAGAAAGATACATTCTAACTCTAGAAGTTGCAAAAAAGTAAAATATACAGAGTGTAGTTTTCTCCAATGTGCCAATCTCTCTTCTAGTTCAAAACTACTCCTATATATACTACTCTTCTTGGTATTCTAGTCAATTCTGCAAGTCTTGGAGATGGGCCTTTGATCTTAAGTTGAAGCAGTTGAGAATCTTCAGTGGGCTTCAGCTTTATTTGCAGAGAAAAAGTGATGTAACAGACTTTGGCTTAGGGCGTTAGTGGCATTAACGCTGAGTGACATTATGGGTTCGAGAACATTAGTGGCAATAACTTTTCTCACTAACGTTCCCCCTATATGGCCCACGTTAACTCCAATGTTAGTGGCACTAACGTTGCCTTACAAACCTTCACAAGCGTTATTGGGACTCACCTTTTCCAATAACGTTGCATTGTGCCCCTAGCCCCCACGTTAGAGCTCACGTTAACTAAGTTAACGTGGCTCTTAACGTGGTTATGTCTCATCTTCGCAAGCATTATTGGGACTCACCTTTCCCAATAATGTTGCCTTGTGCCCCTAGTCTTCACGTTAGAGCTCACGTTAACATAGTTAACGTGGCTCTTAACGTGGTTATGAATGCCATCCCAACGTTAGTGACAATGGTGAGTGTCACTAACGTTGGCTCATCAATTTCAACTCCACATTAACTTTCACGTTAGTGGTCTTAACGTGACCACTAACGTGGGCAATGCAAGCTTGATCCAACGTTAGTGACAAAGGTGAGTGTCACTAACATTGGCATTGTTCCTCTCTTCCACGTTAGAGTCCACATTAACTTAGTTAACGTGGCTCTTAACGTGGTTCATTGCCACATCTTGGAGCGTTAGTGGTGATCACAATTACCACTAACGTTGGAGTCCTTTTTTGTCTCCACGTTAACTACCACGTTAATGTAGTTAACGTGGCAATTAACGAGGCTCATGATGGTTTCGAGGGCGTTACTGGTGTTCACTTTTCTCATTAACGTTGCAAGCTTATCCCTATTCCATGTTAGTACCTACGTTAACTAGGTTAACGTGGATGCTAACGTGGCTTTTCCTTGCTTTCTTTGTCCTGAAATTACACAAATAAAGTGCATCAAAGCTCTAATCCAAGTCATGAAATCATGCATTATCGAATTCAACATTCATTCCTTTCATAATTCTCATGAAATAATGTAAAATTCACAATATTTGTCTAAATCAAGATGTAAGTGTTCTTTTACCCAAAACTTACTTATTTCATAAGAAAATGCATGAAACTACACTAAAACAGTAAAGAAAAGGTCAATGAAACTGGCCTAGATGCCCTGGCATCACACAACACCAAACTTAAAGCTTGCATGTCCCTAAGTAAGTACTGAAACATGAATGATGAATGAAAAGGCAAGAGGAATGAATCATTATTGTGGAAGTCAAATCCTTAGTTTTATGGAGTTTCATGCATAGCAACTTAGGTTCATTCCTTTACCAGGTTTCAGACCTTTATCATACCCTTGAACACTTGCTTACTTACATCCCCTGAGACTTCCTAGTTATTGATCCTTCCTTCTTTTGTTTTCTCAAGATTTATTGCATTCTTCCTTTGGCTAAGTGCTCTATAAGAGGGCGACTCTTTATGATAAGCTTTCAGTCAACACTCCCGAACCAATTGGTTCAAGGTGCTAGGTGTTGAGACACCCCTAAGGACTTACTCCCTCAAGTCTCTTTCCCTCATACATAAACACCACAGGCACATGGTTTGTTATTTTTCTTTCTTGAGACCTTGGTGTCCAGCACCTCTTTGGGTTACTAAGTGTTCTGTAGCAAGGGTTACTCTTGATAGTGGACTTTCAGCTGATAATCCCGAGTTAGTTAACCCAAGTTATCAAGTGATAAGGCACTCCTGAGAGCTTATTCATCCAAGTAAATCCCCTATACATGAACACCACAGACACATGCCTCCATCTTAAACCCTTGGTGCCTAGCATTGTTTCTTATTGTGTTTCTTTCCTTTTTCACTTTTATTGCTCTTTCTCTTTTTTATTGGGATCTTATTATTTAGTTAGTCTTATAGGATGTGTTTCAAGCATAGGATTCAGGGTAGATAGTTGCCTTCTTTCCTTGTTTGGTGAACCAACTTAGCTTACTAATCTTCCTACCACAAACATATAGAATTTACTTCACAAAATAACTCCACTCTTGTTTTTCATAACATTTCTTTTCATTTGGCTTAAAGGAAAAACATACAAGTAAGCAAGATGAAGTTGAAAACCAGGGACACTAGACTAGTAATCATAGACTTGAGCAATGAATCTTAAATGCAAAATTGAAAATCCTAAACTACTATGGAAGCATGTTCTATTTCATACATGATTTTCCTTATTTAAAGCTTGAAAAGGTAGAGAACAAGAAGGAACTCCACCACCTTTCAATTATTGGAATGATCATGTTCCCTTGCCTTGGGATCCTCCTTGATTACTTGAGTCTCCATTCCCATTGCGCTTCCTGATGAGCGGATAATTTATACGCTTTTTGGCATTGTTTTTAGTATGTTTTTAGTATGTTTTAGTTAGTTTCTAGTATATTTTTATTAGTTTTTAGTTAAAATTCACTTTTCTGGACTTTACTATGAGTTTGTGTATTTTTCTGTGATTTTAGGTATTTTCTGGCTGAAATTGAGGGACCTGAGCAAAAATCTGATTCAGAGGCTGAAAAGGACTGCAGATGCTGTTGGATTCTGACCTTCCTACACTCGAAGTGGATTTTCTGGAGCTACGGAAGCCCAATTGGAGCGCTCTTAACTGCGTTGGAAAGTAGACATCCTGGGCTTTCCAGAAATATATAATAGTTCATACTTTGCCCGAGATTTGATGGCCCAAACTGGCGTTCCAAATCAGCTCAAAACTACCCGGCGTTAAACGCCCAAACTGGCACAAGAATGGGAGTTAAACGCCCAAACTGGCACAAAAGCTGGCGTTTAACTCCAAGAGAAGTCTCTACACGAAAATGCTTCAATGCTCAGCCCAAGCACACACCAAGTGGGCCCGGAAGTGGATTTTTATGTCATTTACTCATCCTTGTAAACCCTAGGCTACTAGTTCTCAACAAATTGGACCTTTTGCTATTGTATTTTTCATCTTTTGATCACTTTAGATCTTAGATCAGATCTTGGTTCTTCTGGTTCCCTCTCTAGGGCTGAAGCCAATGATCACTTTTGCTCTTATGTATTTTCAACGGTGGAGTTTCTACACACCATAGATTAAGGTGTGGAGCTCTGCTGTACCTCGAGTATTAATGCAATTACTATTGTTCTTCTATTCAATTCAGCTTATTCTTGTTCTAAGATATTCTTTTGCACCCAAGAACATGATGAATGTGATGATTATGTGACACTCATCATCATTCTCACTTATGAACGAGTGCCTGACAACCACTTCTATTCTACAAGCAAACAAGGCTTGAATGTTTATCTCTTGGATCCCTTAATCGGAATCTTCGTGGTATAAGCTAGAATTGATGGCGGCATTCAAGAGAATCCGGAAGGTCTAAACCTTGTCTGTGGTATTCTGAGTAGGATTCAATGATTGAATGACTGTGACGAGCTTCAAACTCGCGATTATGGGGCGTTAGTGACAGACGCAAAAGAATCACTGGATTCTATTCCGACATGATCGAGAACCGACAGCTGAATAGCCGTGCCGTGACAGGGTGCGTTGAACATTTTCACTGAGAGGATGGGAGGTAGCCACTGACAACGGTGAAACCCTACATACAGCTTGCCATGGAAAGGAGTAAGAAGGATTGGATGAAGACAGTAGGAAAGCAGAGAGACGGAAGGGACAAAGCATTCCATACGCTTATCTGAAATTCTCACCAATGAATTACATAAGTATCTTTATCTTTATCTTTATGTTTTATTCATCATTCATAACCATTTGAATCTGCCTGACTGAGATTTACAAGATGACCATAGCTTGCTTCATACCAACAATCTCCGTGGGATCGACCCTTACTCGCGTAAGGTTTATTACTTGGACGACCCAGTGCACTTGCTGGTTAGTTGTGCGAAGTTGTGATAAAGAGTTGGGATTACAATTGTGCGTACCATGTTGATGGCGCCATTGATGATCACAATTTCGTGCACCAAGTTTTTGGCACCGTTGCCGGGGATTGTTTGAGTTTGGACAACTGACGGCTCATCTTGTTGCTTAGATTAGGTATTTTTCTTTAGAATTTTTAAGAATGAATTCTAGAGTTTCATGATGATCTGTTGAAGTCTGGCTGGCTGTGAAGCCATGTCTAATCTTATTGGACCGAGGTTTCAACTTATCATCACAAGAGCTTGTTGATTTCTATCGCTAAGGCTTGGCTGGCCATTGGCCATGTCTAGTGTTTTAGACCGAAGCTTTCTTTGAAAGCTTGGCTGGCTGTGAAGCCATGTCTAATTCCTGGACCGGAGTCTTAGACTAACATTGCATGATTCCTGGAATTCTCATTAAGAATTTTGATATCTTTATTTTCTTTTTCCACTTAATTTTCGAAAAATCCAAAAAAAAATAAAATTACAAAATCATAAAAACCAAAAATATTTTATGTTTCTTGTCGAGTCTAGAGTCTCATTTTAAGTTTGGTGTCAATTGCATATTTCTATTCTTCTTGCATTTTTCATGTGTCTTCAGTGATCTTCAAGTTTTTCTTGATGATTTACTTGCTCTGATCTTTAAATTCTCTTGTCTTGAGTGTTTTGTTGTTTCTCATATGCATTCTCAACTTGTTAGTGTCAATAGTATACAAACTTTTAAGTTTGGTGTCTTGCATGCATTTGTTTATTTGATTTCAGTTGCATTTTGATTATTCCTCATTATTAAAAATCCAAAAAATTTTTAATTTATGTCTTTTCAAGTCAATAATACAGAAAATTGAAGATTCAGAACATACTGCAGAGGAATTACACAGAAAAGGCTGGGCGTTCAAAATGGCCAGTGAAGAAGGAAAACTGGCGTTTAAACGCCAGCCAGGGTGACTGGCTGGGCGTTTAACGCCCAAAAGGGGTGAGTTTTGGGCGTTAAACGCCAGAATGTGCACCATTTTGGGCGTTTAACGCCAGGATGGCACAAGAGGGAAGATTTTGTTTTTAATGCCAATTTTTTTTAAGTCTTCAAAATTTTTCAAAATCAAATCTTTTTCAAATCAAATCTTTTCAATCAAATCTTTTTCAAAATCAATTTCTTTCCATTTTCAAAAAAACTTGCTATCAATTAATGATTTGATTCAACATTTCAAGTATGTTGCCTTTTCTGTTGAGAAAGGTTTAATGTTTGAATCATATCTTTTCTTGTTAGCCAAGTCATTAATTTTCAAAATCAAATCTTTTTAAATTGTTTTTCAAATCATATCTTTTCAATCACATCTTTTTCAAAATAGTTTTCAATCATATCTTTTTACTTTCTAATTTCAAAATCTTTTTTTAAAATCACTTGATTTCTTTTCCACCCTTGATTTTCGAAAATCAATTAGTGTTTTTCAAAATGTTTTCAAATCTTTTACTTAATTTTCAAAAATTTCTTCCCCTATTTTCACATCCTTCCATTTATGGACTAACACTCCTCCTTAATGCACAATTCGAACTCCATCTTTCTTGATAAGTTCGAATTCTTCTAGCTCTTCCTTCTATTTTTCGTTTCCTCTGACACATCAAGGAATCTCTATACTGTGACATAGAGGATTCCATATTTTCTTGTTTTCTTCTCTTTCATATGAGCAGGAGCAAAGACAAAAGCATTCTTGTTAAGGCTAATCCTGAACCTGAAAGGACCTTGAAGCGAAAGCTAAGAGAAGCTAAAGCACAATTCTCTGTAGAGGACCTAACAGAAATCTTCAAAGAAGAAGACATGGCAGCCGAAAACAACAACAGTGCCAACAATGCAAGGAAGGTGCTGGGTGACTTTACTGCACCTACTCCCGACTTCTATGGGAGAAGCATCTCTATCCCTGCCATTGGAGCAAACAACTTTGAGCTTAAGCCTCAATTGGTTTCTCTAATGCAACAGAATTACAAGTTCCATGGACTTCCATTGGAAGATCCTCATCAGTTTTTAGCTGAGTTCTTGCAAATCTGTGACACTGTCAAGACTAATGGGGTTGACCCTGAGGTCTACAGACTTATGCTATTCTCTTTTGCTGTAAGAGACAGAGCTAGGACATGGTTGGACTCACAACCTAAAGAAAGCCTGAACTCTTGGGAAAAGCTAGTCAATGCCTTCTTGGCAAAGTTCTTTTCACCTCAAAAATTGAGTAAGCTTAGAGTGGAAGTCCAAACCTTCAGACAGAAGGAAGGAGAATCCCTCTATGAAGCTTGGGAAAGATACAAACAATTGATCAGAAAGTGTCCCTCTGACATGCTTTCTGAATGGATCATCATAGGTATTTTCTATGATGGTCTGTCTGAACTGTCCAAGATGTCTTTGGATAGCTATGCTGGAGGATCTCTTCATCTGAAGAAGACGCCTGCAGAAGCTCAAGAAATCATTGAAATGGTTGCAAATAACCAATTCATGTACACTTCTGAAAGGAATCCTGTGAACAATGGGACGAATCAGAAGAAAGGAGTTCTTGAGATTGATACTCTAAATGCCATATTGGCTCAGAACAAAATATTGACTCAGCAAGTCAATATGATTTCTCAAAGTCTGTCTGGAATGCAAGCTGCACCAGGCAGTACTAAGGACACTTCATCTGAAGAAGAAGCTTATGATCCTGAGAACCCTTCAATGGAAGAGGTGAATTACATGAGAGAACCCTATGGAAACACCTATAATCCTTCAGGGAGAAATCATCCAAATCTTTCATGGAAGGATCAACAGAGACCTCAACAAGGTTTCAACAACAATAATGGTGGAAGAAACAGGTTTAGCAATGGCAAGCCTTTTCCATCATCTTCTCAGCAATAGACAGAGAATTCTAAGCAGAGCCACTCTGACTTAGCAACCATGGTCTCTGATCTAATCAAAACCACCCAGAGTTTCATGACTGAAACAAGGTCCTCCATTAGAAACTTGGAGGCACAAGTGGGTCAGCTGAGTAAGAAAATTACTGAACTCCCTTCTAGTACTCTTCCAAGCAATACAGAAGAAAATCCAAAAGGAGAGTGCAGGGCCATCAACATGGCCGAATTTGGAGAGGAGGGAGAGGCAGTGAACGCCACTGAGGAAGACCTCAATGGACGTCCACTGGCCTCCAATGAGTTCCCTAATGAGGAACCATAGGAATCTGAGGCTCATAATGAGACCATAGAGATTCCATTGGACTTACTTCTGCCATTCATGAGCTCTGATGAGTATTCTTCCTCTGAAGAGGATGAGTATGTCACCGAAGAGCAAGTTGCTAAATACCTTGGAGCAATCATGAAGCTAAATGACAAGTTATTTGGTAATGAGACTTGGAAGGATGAACCCCCTTTGCTCACCAAAGAATTGGATGACTTGTCTAGGTAGAAACTACCTCAAAAGAGACAAGATCCTGGGAAGTTCTCAATACCTTGTGCCATAGGCACCATGACCTTCAAGAAGGCCTTGTGTGACCTAGGGTCAAGTGTAAACCTCATGCCTCTCTCTGTAATGGAGAAGCTAGGGATCTTTGAGGTGCAAGCTGCAAGAATCTCACTAGAGATGGCAGACAATTCAAGAAAACAAGCTTATGGACTTGTAGAGGATGTTTTGGTAAAAATTGAAGACCATTACATCCCTGCTGATTTCATAGTCCTAGAGACTGGGAAGTGCATGGATGAATCCATCATCCTTAGCAGACCCTTCCTAGCCACAGCAAAGGCTGTGATTGATGTTGACAGAGGAGAATTGATCATTCAAGTGAATGAAGAATCCCTTGTGTTTAAGGCTCAAGGATATCCCTCTGTAACCATGGAGAGGAAGCATGAAGAGCTTCTCTCAAAACAGAGTCAAACAGAGCCCCCACAGTCAAACTCTAAGTTTGGTGTTGGGAGGCCACAACCAAATTCTAAGTTTGGTGTTGAACCCCCACATTCAAACTCTAAGTTTGGTGTTGGGAGGTTCCAACATTGCTCTGAGTATCTTTGAGGCTCCATGAGAGCCCACTGTCAAGCTACTGACATTAAAGAAGCGCTTGTTGGGAGGCAACCCAATATTATATTTATCTATTTTTCCTTTGTTATTTTATGTTTTCTGTAGGTTGATGATCATGGGAAGTCACAAAATCAATTGAAAAAGCAAAAACAGAATGAAAAATAGAAAGAAAAATAGCACACCCTGGAGGAAGACTTTGCTGGCGTTTAAACGCCAGTAAGGGCAGCAAATGGGCGTTTAACGCCCAGTCTGGCACCATTTTGGGCGTTTAACGCCAGAAAGAGGCACCAGACTGGCGCTAAACGCCAGGAAAGGGCAAGAAGTTGGCGTTAAACGCCAGAAATGGGCACCAGCCCGGCGTTTAACGCCAGAATTGGCATAAAGAGCATTTTTGCTCGCCACTTGGTGCAGGGATGAATTTTTCTTGACACCTCAGGATCTGTGGACCCCACAGGATCCCCACCTACCCCACCACTCTCTCTCTTCTTCACCCATTCACCAATCACCTCAACACCTCTTCCCCAAAAACCCCTCACCTATCAAATCCCACTATTCTCTTCACCACTCACATCTATCCTTCATAAAACCCCACCTACCTCACCATTCAAATTCAAACCACTTTCCCTCCCAAACCCACCCTCCCATAACCGAACCCTACCCCTCTCTCCACCCCTATATAAACCCATCTTCACTCCTTCATTTTCACACAACCTAAACACTACTTCTCCCCCTTTGGCCGAACCACAAAGCCATCTCCATCTCCTTCATTTCTTTTTCTTCTACTCTCTTCTTTCTTCTTTTGCTCGAGGACGAGCAAACCTTTTAAGTTTGGTGTGGTAAAAGCATTGCTTTTTGTTTTTCCATAACCATTTATGGCATCCAAGGCCGGAGAAACCTCTAGAAAGAGGAAAGGGAAGGCAAAAGCTTCCACCTCCGAGTCATGGGAGATGGAGAGATTCATCTCAAGGGTGTATCAAGACCACTTCTATGAAGTTGTGGCCTTGAAGAAGGTGATCCCCGAGGTCCCTTTTAAACTCAAAAAGAGTGAATATCCGGAGATCCAACATGAGATTCGAAGAAGAGGTTGGGAAGTTCTTACCAACCCCATTCAACAAGTCGGAATCTTAATGGTTCAAGAGTTCTATGCCAATGCATGGATCACCAAGAACCATGATCAAAGTGTGAACTCGGACACAAAGAATTGGCTTACAATGGTTCGGGGGAAATACTTAGATTTTAGTCCGGAAAATGTAAGGTTGGCATTCAACTTGCCCATGATGCAAGGAGATGAACACCCTTACACTAGAAGGGTCAACTTTGATCAAAGGTTGGACCAAATCCTCACAGTCATTTGTGAAGAGGGCGCTCAATGGAAGAGAGATTCAAAAGGAAAGCCGGTTCAACTGAGAAGGCATGACCTCAAGCCCGTGGCTAGAGGATGGTTGGAGTTTATCCAACGCTCAATCATTCCCACTAGCAACCAGTCCGAAGTTACTATAGACCGGGCTATCATGATTCATAGCATCATGATTGGAGAGGAAGTAGAAGTTCATGAGGTTATAGCCCAAGAACTTTATAAGGTGGTGGACAAGTCCTCTACCTTGGCAAGGTTAGCCTTTCCTCATCTCATTTGTCACCTCTGTTATTCAGTTAGAGTTGACATAGAGGGAGACACCCTCATTGATGAGGACAAGCCCATCACTAAGAAAAGGATGGAGCAAACAAGAGACCCCTCTCATCATGAAATCCCTGAGATGCCTCAAGGGATGCACTTTCCTCCACAAAACTATTGGGAGCAAATCAATACCTCCCTAGGAGAATTGAGTTCCAACATGGGACAACTAAGGGTGGAGCACCAAGAACATTCCATCCTCCTCCATGAAATTAGAGAAGATCAAAGAATCATGAGAGAGGAGCAACAAAGGCAAGGAAGAGACATTGAGGAGCTCAAGCACTCCATAAGATCTTCAAGAGGAAGAACAAGCCGCCATCACTAAGGTGGACCCGTTCTTTAATCTCCTTGTTCTTTATTTTTCTGTTTTTCGAAAAATCATGCTTATGTTTATCTATGTTTGTGTCTTTTGATCATTAGTGTCTTAGTGTCTATGCCTTAAAGTTATGAATGTCCTATGAATCCATCATCTTTCTTGAATGAAAAATGTTCTTAATTGAAAAAAAGAAGAATTGCATGAATTTTAAATTTTATAACAGATTAATTATTTTGATGTGGTGGCAATATTTTGGTTTCTGAATGTATGCTTAAACAGTGCATAAATCTTTTGAATTTGTTGTTCATGAATGTTGGCTCTTGAAAGAATGATGAAAAAGGAGACATGTTACTGAGGATCTGAAAAATCATAAAAATGATTCTTGAAGCAAGAAAAAGCAGTGAATACAAAAAAAAAGAGGAAAAAGAAAAACGAAGAAAAAAAAAAGAAGAAAGAGAGAGAAAAACGAAAAAAAATAAAGTTGTGATCCAAAGCAAAAAGAGTGTGCTTAAGAACCCTGGACACCTCTAATTGGGGACTCTAGCAAAGCTGAGTCACAATCTGAAAAGATTCACCCAGTTATGTGTCTGTGGCATGTATGTATCCGGTGGTAATATTGGAAGACAAAGTGCTTTGGGCCACGGCCAAGACTCATAAAGTAGCTGTGTTCAAGAATCATCATACTTAACTAGGAGAATCAATAACACTATATGGATTCTGAGTTCCTATAGAAGCCAATCATTCTGAATTTCAAAGGATGGAGTGAGATGCCAAAACTATTCAGAGGCAAAAAGCTAAAAGCCCCGCTCATCTAATTAATACTAATCTTCATAGATGTTTTTGGAGTTCATTGCATATTCTCTTCTTTTTATCTTATTTGATTTTCAGTTGCTTGGGTACAAGCAACAATTTAAGTTTGGTGTTGTGATGAGCGGATAATTTATACGCTTTTTGGCATTGTTTTTAGTATGTTTTTAGTATGTTTTAGTTAGTTTCTAGTATATTTTTATTATTTTTTAGTTAAAATTCACTTTTTTGGACTTTACTATGAGTTTGTGTGTTTTTCTGTGATTTCAGGTATTTTCTGGCTGAAATTGAGGGACCTGAGCAAAAATCTGATTCAGAGGCTGAAAAGGACTGCAGATGCTGTTGGATTTTGACCTCCCTGCACTCGAAGTGGATTTTCTTGAGTTAAAGAAGCCTAATTGGCGCGTTCTCAACTGCGTTGGAAAGTAGACATCTTGGGCTTTCCAGCAATATATAATAGTTCATACTTTGCCCGAGATTTGATGGCCCAAACTGGCGTTCCAAATCAGCTCAAAACTACCCGGCGTTAAACGCCCAAACTGGCACAAGAATGGGTGTTAAACGCCCAAACTGGCACCAAAGCTGGCGTTTAACTCCAAGAGGAGTCTCTACACGAAAATGCTTCATTGCTCAGCCTAAGCACACACCAAGTGAGCCCGGAAGTGGATTTTTATGTCATTTACTCATCTCTGTAAACCTTAGGCTACTAGTTTTCTATAAGTAGGACCTTTTACTATTGTATTGAGACATCTTGGTAGCTATCTTTGTTCTGATGCTATCTTAGATCATTGGGAGGCTGGCCATTCGGCCATGCCTAGACCTTATTCTTATGTATTTTCAACGGTGGAGTTTCTACACACCATAGGTTAAGGTGTGGAGCTCTGCTGTACCTCGAGTATTAATGCAATTACTATTGTTCTTCTATTCAATTCCGCTTGTTCTTGTTCTAAGATATCACTTGTTCTTAAACTTGATGAATGTGATGATCCGTGACACTCATCATCATTCTCACCTATGAACGTGTGACTGACAACCACCTCCGTTCTACCTTCGATTGGGTGAATATCTCTTGGATTCTTTAACCGGAATCTTCGTGGTATAGGCTAGAACTGATGGCGGCATTCAAGAGAATCCGGAAGGTTTAACCTTGTCTGTGGTATTCTGAGTAGGATTCAATGATTGAATGACTGTGACGTGCTTCAAACTCCTGAAGGCGGGGCGTTAGTACAGACGCAAAAGAATCACTAGATTCTATTCCGGCCTGATCGAGAACCGACAGATGGATAGCCGTGCCGTGACAGGGTGCGTTGAACATTTCCACTGAGAGGATGGGAGGTAGCTACTGACAACGGTGAAACCCTTGCTTAAGCTTGCCATGGAAAGGAGTAGGAAGAATTGGATGAAGACAGTAGGAAAGCAGAGAGACGGAAGGGAAGGCATCTTCATACGCTTATCTGAAATTCCTACCAATGAATTACATAAGTATCTCTATCTTTATCTTTATGTTATATGCGTTTATCACCATACCCATTTGAGTCTGCCTGACTAAGATTTACAAGGTGACCATCGCTTGCTTCATACCAACAATCTATGTGGGATCGACCCTTACTCGCGTAAGGTTTATTACTTGGACGACCCAGTACACTTGCTGGTTAGTTGTGCGAAGTTGTGTTTATGCCATGGTATTGAACACCAAGTTTTTGGATTCATTACCGGGGATTATTTGATTTGTGAAAAGTATTGATCACAATTTCGCATACCAAGTTTTTGGCGCCGTTGCCGGGGATTGTTGAGTTTGGACAACTAACGGTTCATCTTGTTGCTTAGATTAGGTATTTTTTTCTGGAATTCTTGAAGATGAATTCTAGAGTTTCATGGTGATTTGTTGAAGTCTGGCTGGCTGTGAAGCCATGTCTAATTTCATTGGACCGAGGTTTCAACTTATCATCACAAAAGCTTGTTGATTTCTATCAATCTTGCTTTTGGAGCAGTGATCTGCTAAGGCTTGGCTGGCCATTGGCCATGTCTAGTGTTTTGGACCGAAGCTTTCCTTGAAAGCTTGGCTGGCTGTGAAGCCATGTCTAATTCCTGGACCGGAGTCTTAGACTAGCATTGCACTGATTCCTGGAATTCTCATTAAGAATTTTGATACCTTTATTTTCTTTTTCCACTTAATTTTCGAAAAAGCACAAAAAAAATTACAAAATCATAAAAACAAAAAAATATTCTATGTTTCCTGTTGAGACACTAGTCTCATGTTAAGTTTGGTGTCAATTGCATGCATTCATTCATGTGTCTTAAGGATCTTCAAAAAATTCTTGATGATTTCTTACTCTAATCTTTGAATTCTCTTGACTTGAGTGTTTATGTGTCTCATATGCATTCCCATTAGTGTCAGTAGTATACAAACTGCTAAGTTTGGTGTCCTGCATGCATTGATATTTGATTCTTGTTGCATTTTGATTTTTCCTTATTATTAAAAATCCAAAAATATTTTTAATTTGTGTCTTCTCAAGTCAATAATACAGAGAATTGAAGATTCAGAACATACAGCAGAGGAATTACACAGAAAAAGCTGGGCGTTCAAAACGCCCAGTGAAGAAGAACAGACTGGCGTTTAAACGCCAGCCAGGGTACCTGGTTGGGCGTTTAACGCCCAAAAGGGTATAGTTTTGGGCGTTAAACGCCAGAATGTGCACCATTCTGGGCGTTTAACGCCAGGATAGCACAAGAGGGAAGATTTTGTTTTTAATGCAGATTTTTTTTTTCAGTTTTCAAACATTTTCAAAATCAAATCTTTTTCAAATCATATCTTTTCAATCAAATCTTTTTCAAAATCAATTTCTTTCTATTTTCAAAAATACTTGCTATCAATTAATGATTTGATTCAACATTTCAAGTATGTTGCCTTTTCTGTTGAGAGAGGTTTAATGTTTGAATCATATCTTTTCTTGATAGCCAGGTCATTAATTTTTAAAATCAAATCTTTTTTTTAAAGAAAAATGTTTTTCAAATCATATCTTCTCAATCATATCTTTTTAAAACCAATCATATCTTTTTAATCACATCTTTTTCAAAATAATTTTCAATCAAATCTTTTTGATTTCTAATTTCAAAATCTTTTTCAAAAATCACTTGATTCCTTTACCACTCTTGGTTTTCGAAAATCAAGTAGTGTTTTTCAAAATGTTTTCAAAATCTTCTACTCCATTTTCGAAAATTACTTCCCTTCTTCTCACATCCTTCTATTTATGGACTAACACTATTCCTTAATGCAAAATTCGAACTCCATCTTCTTTGATAAGTTCGAATTTTCTACTTCTGTCTTCTATTTTTCTTTTCCTCTGACACCTCAAGGAATCTCTATACTGTGACATAGAGGATTCCACATTTTCTTGTTCCTTTCTCTTTCTTATGAGCAGGAGCAAAGACAAAAGCATTCTTGTTGAGACTGATCCTGAACCTGAAAGGACCTTGAAGAGAAAGCTAAGAGAAGCCAAAGCACAACTCTCTGTAGAGGACCTAACAGAAATCTTCAAAGAAGAAGAACCCATGACAGCCGAAAACAACAACAATGCCAACAATGCAAGGAAGGTGCTGGGTGACTTTACTGCACCTACTCCCGACTTTTATGGGAGAAGCATCTTTATCCCTGCCATTGGAGCAAACAACTTTGAGCTTAAGCCTCAATTAGTTTCTCTAATGCAACAGAATTACAAGTTCCATGGACTTCCATTGGAAGATCCTCATCAGTTTTTAGCTGAGTTCTTGCAAATCTGTGACACTGTCAAGACTAATGGGGTTGACCCTGAGGTCTACAGACTCATGCTATTCCCTTTTGCTGTAAGAGACAAAGCTAGGACATGGTTGGACTCTCAACCTAAAGAAAGCCTGGACTCTTGGGAAAAGCTAGTCAATGCCTTCGTGGCAAAGTTCTTTCCACCTCAAAAATTGAGTAAGCTTAGAGTGGAAGTCCAAACCTTCAGACAGAAGGAAGGAGAATCCCTCTATGAAGCTTGGGAAAGATACAAACAATTAATCAGAAAATGTCCCTCTGACATGCTTTCTGAATGGAGCATCATAGGTATTTTCTATGATGGTCTCTCTGAACTGTCCAAGATGTCCTTGGATAGCTCTGCTGGAGGCTCTCTTCATCTGAAGAAGACGCCTACAGAAGCTCAAGAGCTGATTGAAATGGTTGCAAATAACCAATTCATGTACACTTCTAAAAGAAATCCTGTGAACAATGGGACTAGTCAGAAGAAAGGAGTTCTTGAGATTGACACTCTGAATGCCATATTGGCTCAGAACAAAATATTAACTCAACAAGTCAATACAATTTCTCAAAGTCTGTCTGGAATGCAAAATGCACCAAGCAGTACTAAGGAGGCTTCATCTGAGGAAGAAGCCTATGATCCTGAGAACCCTTCAATGGAAGAGGTGAATTACATGGGAGAATCCTATGGAAACACCTATAATCCTTCATGGAGAAATCATCCAAATTTCTCATGGAAGGATCAACAGAGACCTCAACAAGGTTTCAACAATAATAATGGTGGAAGAAACAGGTTTAGCAATAGCAAGCCTTTTCCATCATCTTCTCAACAACAGACAGAGAGTTCTAAGCAGAATACCTCTGACTTAGCAACCATGGTCTCTGATCTAATCAAAACCACTCAAAGTTTCATGACTGAAACAGGGTCCTCCATTAGAAACTTGGAGGCACAAGTGGGTCAGCTGAGCAAGAAAATTACTGAACTCCCTCCTAGTACTCTCCCAAGCAATACAGAAGAAAATCCAAAAGGAGAGTGCAAGGCCATCAACATGGCCGAATTTTGGGAGGAAGGAGAGGCAGTGAACGCCACTGAGGAAGACCTCAATGGACATCCACTGGCCTCCAATGAGTTCCCCAATGAGGAACCATGGGAATCTGAGGCTCAAAATGAGACCATAGAGATTCCATTGGACTTACTTCTGCCATTCATGAGCTCTGATGAGTATTCTTCCTCTGAAGAGGATGAGTATGTCACTGAAGAGCAAGTTGCTAAATACCTTGTAGCAATCATGAAGTTAAATGACAAGTTATTTGGAAATGAGACTTGGGGGGATGAAGCCCCTTTGCTCACCAAAGAACTGGATAACTTGTCTAGGCAGAAACTGCCTCAAAAGAGACAGGATCCTGGGAAGTTTTCAATACCTTGTACCATAGGCACCATGACCTTCAAGAAGGCCTTGTGTGACTTAGGGTCAAGTGTAAACCTCATGCCTCTCTCTGTAATGGAGAAGCTAGGGATCTTTGAGGTACAAGCTGCAAAAATCTCACTAGAGATGGCAGACAACTCAAGAAAACTAGCTTATGGACTTGTAGAGGATGTTCTGGTAAAAGTAGAAGACCATTACATCCCTACTGATTTCATAGTCCTAGAGACTGGGAAGTGCATGGATGAATCCATCATCCTTGGCAGACCCTTCCTAGCCACAGCAAAGGCTGTGATTGATGTTGATAGAGGAGAGTTGATCATTCAAGTGAATGAAGAATCCTTTGTGTTTGAGGCTCAAGGATATCCCTCTGTCACCATGGAGAGGAAGCATGAAGAGCTTCTCTCAAAACAGAGCCAAACAGATCCCCCACAGTCAAACTCTAAGTTTGGTGTTGGGAGGCCACAACCAAACTCTAAGTTTGGTGTTGAACCCCCACATTCAAACTCTAAGTTTGGTGTTGGGAGGTTCCAACATTGCTCTGAGTATCTGTGAGGCTCCATGAGAGCCCTCTGTCAAGCTACTGACATTAAAGAAGCGCTTGTTGGGAGGCAACCCAATGTTATATTTTATCTATTTTCTTTTGTTATTTTATATTTTTTGTAGGTTGATGATCATGAGAAGTCACAAAATCAATGAAAAAAGCAAAAACAGAATGAAAAACAGAAAGAAAAACAGCACACCCTGGAGGAGAGCGCACTGGCGTTTAAACGCCAGTGAGGCTAGCAGATAGGCGTTTAACGCCCAGTCTGGCACCATTCTGGGCGTTTAACGCCAGAAAGGGGCACCAGACTGGCGTTAAACGCCAGAAAAGGGCAAGAAGCTGGCGTTAAACGCCAGAAATGGGCACCAGCCCGGCGTTTAACGTCAGAAATGGCTAAAAACGCAATTTTGCATGCCATTTGGTGCAGGGATGACTTTTCCTTGACACCTCAGGATCTGTGGACCCCACAGGATCCCCACCTACCCCACCACTCTCTCTCTTCTTCACCCATTCACCAATCACCTCAACACCTCTTCCCTAAAAACCCTTCACCTATCAAATCCCATCTTTCTCTTCACCACTCACATCCATCCTTCATAAAACCCCACCTACCTCACCATTCAAATTCAAACCACTTTCCCTCCCAAACCCACCCATACATGACCGAACCCTACCCTTCCCCCACTCCTATATAAACCCTCCTTCACTCCTTCATTTTCACACAACATTCACACCACTTCTACCCCTTTTGGCCGAACACAAAGCCATTCCCTTCTTCCTCATTTCTTCTTCTTCTACTCTCTTCTTTCTTCTTTTGCTCGAGAACGAGCAAACCTTTTAAGTTTGGTGTGGTAAAAGCATTGCTTTTTGTTTTTCCATAACAATTTATGGCATCCAAGGCCGGAGAAACCTCTAGAAAGAGGAAAGGGAAGGCAAAAGCTTCCACCTCCGAGTCATGGGAGATGGAAAGATTCATCTCAAGGGTGCATCAAGACCACTTCTATGAAGTTGTGGCCTTGAAGAAGGTGATCCCCGAGGTCCCTTTTTCACTCAAAAAGAGTGAATATCCGGAGATCCAACATGAGATCCGAAGAAGAGGTTGGGAAGTTCTTACCAACCCCATTCAACAAGTCGGAATCTTAATGGTTCAAGAGTTCTATGCCAATGCATGGATCACCAAGAACCATGATCAAAGTGTGAACCCGGATCCAAAGAATTATCTTACTATGGTTCGGGGGAAATACTTGGATTTTAGTCCGGAAAGTGTAAGGTTGGCATTCAACTTGCCCATGATGCAAGGAGATGAACATCCTTACACTAGAAGGGTCAACTTTGATCAAAGGTTGGACCAAGTCCTCACAATCATATGTGAAGAGGGCGCCCAATGGAAGAGAGATTCAAGAGGAAAGCCGGTTCAATTGAGAAGGCATGACCTCAAACCCATGGCTAGAGGATGGTTGGAGTTTATCCAACGCTCAATCATTCCCACTAGCAACCGGTCCGAAGTTACTATAGACCGGGCTATCATGATTCATAGCATCATGATTGGAGAAGAAATAGAAGTTCATGAGGTTATATCTCAAGAACTTTATATGGTGGCGGACAAGTCTTTTACCTTGGCAAGGTTAGCCTTCCCTCATCTCATTTGTCACCTCTGTTATTCGGTTGGAGTTGACATAGAGGGAGACATCCCTATTGATGAGGACAAGCCCATCACTAAGAAGAGGATGGAGCACACAAGAGACCCCACTCATCATGAGATCCCTGAGATACCTCAAGGGATGCACTTTCCTCCACAAAACTATTGGGAGCAACTAAACACCTCCCTAGGAGAATTGAGTTCCAACATGGGACAACTAAGGGTGGAGCATCAAAAACACTCCATCATCCTCCATGAAATTTGAGAAGATCAAAGAATCATGAGAGAGGAGCAACAAAGACAAGGAAGAGACATTGAGGAGCTCAAGCACTCCATAGGATCTTCAAGAGGAAGAAAGAGCCGCCATCACTAAGGTGGACCCGTTCTTTAATTTCCTTGTTCTTTATTTTCCTGTTTTTCGAATTTTAGTGCTTATGTTTGTTTATGTTTGTGGCTTGTGATCATTAGTGTCTTAGTGTCTATGCCTTAAAGTTATGAATGTCCTATGAATCCATCACCTTTCTTGAATGAAAAATGTTCTTAATTGAAAAAGAAAAGAATTGCATGAATTTTGAATTTTATAACAGTTTAATTATCTTGATGTGGTGGCAATACTTTTGTTTTCTGAATGTATGCTTATACAGTGCATATGTCTTTTGAATTTGTGGTTCATGAATGTTGGCTCTTGAAAGAATAATGAAAAAGGAGACATGTTACTGAGGATCTGAAAAATCATAAAAATGATTCTTGAAGCAAGAAAGATTTTCGAAAAAAAAAGAGAGAAAGAAAAAGAAAGAGAAAAAGAAAGAGAAAAAGAAAGAAAAAGAAAGAAATAAAGTTGTGATCCAAGGCAAAAAGAGTGTGCTTAAGAACCCTGGACACCTCTAATTGGGGACTCTAGCAAAGCTGAGTCACAATCTGAAAAGGTTCACCCAATTATGTGTCTGTGGCATGTATGTATCCGGTGGTAATACTGGAAGACAGAGTGCTTTGGGCCACGGCCAAGACTCAACAAGTAGCTATGTTCAAGAATCATCATACCTTACTAGGAGAATCAATAACACTATCTGGATTCTAAGTTCCTAAAGAAGCCAATCATTTTGAATTTCAAAGGATAGAGTGAGATGCCAAAACTATTCAGAGGCAAAAAGCTAAAAGCCCCGCTCATCTAATTAATACTGATCTTCATAGATGTTTTTGGAATTCATTGCATATTCTCTTCTTTTTATCTTATTTGATTTTCAGTTGCTTGAGGACAAGCAACAATTTAAGTTTGGTGTTGTGATGAGCGGATAATTTGTACGCTTTTTGGCATTGTTTTTAGTATGTTTTTAGTATGATCTAGTTAGTTTTTAGTATATTTTTATTAGTTTTTAGTTAAAATTCACTTTTCTGGACTTTACTATGAGTTTGTGTGTTTTTCTGTGATTTCAGGTATTTTCTGGCTGAAATTGAGGGACCTGAGCAAAAATCTGATTCAGAGACTAAAAAGGACTGCAGATGCTGTTGGATTCTGACCTCCCTGCACTCGAAGCTGATTTTCTGGAGCTACAGAAGCCCAATTGGCGCTCTCTCAACGGAGTTGGAAAGTAGACATCCTGGGCTTTCCAGAAATATATAATAGTCCATACTTTGCCCAAGATTTGATGGCCCAAACCGGCGTTCAAAGTCACCCTCAGAATTCCCAGCGTTAAACGCCGGAACTGGCACAAGAATTGGAGTTAAACGCCCAAACTGGCACCAAAGCTGGCGTTTAACTCCAAGAGAAGTCTCTACACGAAAATGCTTCATTGCTCAGCCCAAACACACACCAAGTGGGCCCGGAAGTGGATTTTTATGTCATTTACTCATCTCTGTAAACCTTAGGCTACTAGTTTTCTATAAGTAGGACCTTTTACTATGTATTGAGACATCTTGGTAGCTATCTTTGTTCTGATGCTATCTTAGATCATTGGGAGGCTGGCCATTCGGCCATGCCTAGACCTTATTCTTATGTATTTTCAACGGTGGAGTTTCTACACACCATAGATTAAGGTGTGGAGCTCTGCTATACCTCGAGTATTAATGCAATTACTATTGTTCTCCTATTCAATTCCGTTTGTTCTTGTTCTAAGATATCACTTGTTCTTAAACTTGATGAATGTGATGATCTGTGACTCTCATCATCATTCTCACCTATGAACGTGTGACTGACAACCACCTCCGTTCTACCTTCGATTGGGTGAATATCTCTTGGATTCTTTAACCGGAATCTTCGTGGTATAGGCTAGAACTGATGGCGGCATTCAAGAGAATCCGGAAGGTCTAACTTTGTCTGTGGTATTCTGAGTAGGATTCAATGATTGAATGACTGTGACGTGCTTCAAACTCCTAAAGGCGTGGCGTTAGTGACAGACGCAAAAGAATCACTGGATTCTATTCCGGCCTGATCGAGAACCGACAGATGGATAGCCGTGCCGTGACAGGGTGCGTTGAACATTTCCACTGAGAGGATGGGAGGTAGCCATTGACAACGGTGAAACCCTTGCTTAAGCTTGCCATGGAAAGGAGTAGGAAGAATTGGATGAAGACAATAGGAAAGCAGAGAGACGGAAGGGAAGGCATCTTCATACGCTTATCTGAAATTCCTACCAATGAATTACATAAGTATCTCTATCTTTATCTTTATGTTATATGCGTTTATCACCATACCCATTTGAGTCTTCCTGACTAAGATTTACAAGGTGACCATAGCTTGCTTCATACCAACAATCTCTGTGGGATCGACCCTTACTCGCGTAAGGTTTATTACTTGGACGACCCAGTACACTTGCTGGTTAGTTGTGCGAAGTTGTGTTTATGCCATGGTATTGAACACCAAGTTTTTGGATTCATTACCGGGGATTATTTGATTTGTGAAAAGTATTGATCACAATTTCGCATACCAATACGCTTATTTGAAATTCTCACCAATGAATTACATAAGTATCTTTATCTTTATCTTTATGTTTTATTCATCATCCATAACTATTTTAGTCTGCCTGACTGAGATTTACAAGATGACCATAGCTTGCTTCATACCAACAATCTCCGTGGGATCGACCCTTACTCGCGTAAGGTTTATTACTTGGACGACCCAGTGCACTTGCTGGTTAGTTGTGCGAAGTTGTGATAAAGAGTTGGGATTACAATTGTGCGTACCATGTTGATGGCGCCATTGATGATCACAATTTCGTGCACCACTTCCCTATCACCTTTTTCCAGAAACCGGCATCTTGCATCTTCTTCTTTAACGCTTCCTTCTGCTGTTTCACCTTCCTCTCTTCTGGCTCTGTTTAGTCCTTGCGAACTGCCTCATAACTTGGGATGGCAGGGTGCAAGTTATGCATATGCTCAGTCATGTAGTTTAACTTAGCCTGAGTGTTTATGCTAAATTCTTCTCGATGCAGCTGCCTTCCTTCGTTGAGCACACTGAATTCGTTGAAGGCTTTCTTCTGAGTTTTCTGATGTTGGTTGAGTTCTTGGAGGAGTTTTTCTTGGCTTTCTTGCCTTTCAGACACTTGACTGATGACCTGGGTGAGCTAGGGAGTAATGCTCCTGTTGTAATTCCATTTGCTGTTTCTGCCACTCTCTTTGTTGATCCATCCAACTAGAGAGTAGTTTTTCTTGATGATCCATCCTTTGAGCTTGGACATGTAGTTGTTGTTCTTGTCCCTCCATATAGATCCTTGCCATATCCTCAATGGCTCCTTGAATGTGACCCAAATTTATGTTGGTTGGGTCGTAGTACCCTTCTTGATGATATTCTGTTGGTTGGGGTTCTTCTTGGAAAGGTTCTTCCTCTTGTGCTTCTTCTGATGTCCTCTTCCTTAGATGTGGTCTTCTCTGCTGTTGAGCTGGAGTCACATGTGTTATGCGTTGGAGTGTAAGTGATCTCCCAAGACTTACCCAAGTTGGATTGCTGTCTTCAAAGACTACCTTGGCTTTCACGCATAATCTAAGGATGGTACTAGGGTACCAAAGTCTAACACCCGAATCTCTCTTCTCAGCTGATTCTTGGATTCCCTCAGCTATAATTTCGTGTACATTGATGCTTCCACCCTTTATTAAACAATGTACCATGGTAGCTCGAGCAATATTGACCTCAGAATTGTTTGCGCTGGAAGGATTACCATGGTAGCTCGAGCAATATTGACCTCAGAATTGTTTGCGCTGGAAGGATAGACCGTCTCACAAGCTCAAACCATCACTTGGCTTCCGGGATGAGGTCGCCTCTCCTAATGAACCGTGGTCTCCTATCCGAGTACCTTTCCCAATCCGATCCTATAACACACATGTCGTTCACAATCTCTTCAAGTTCATCATTGCCAGGGCCATTGCTTATTCTTTCATGATAACTGAGCTTGTCAAAATGGGGTGATTTCAGATGAAGAGTTCTTGTTATAGCATTGGGGCTGAAATCTACCTCTGTTCCTCTTACGTAGTTCTTGAAGGTGGGGGCTATGGTCTTGTCTTCTCTAACCACATTTGCATAGAATTCCCTGATGAGGGTTGCATTTATCCTTGCTTCCGGGTTAGTGAGCTTTTGCCATCCCCTTTGCTCAATTTTTTCTCGAATCTGTGGGCATTCATCTTCATTAAATTGGAATGTCAACTCAGACAGTATCGTTTTGTTCTTTATCCGTTCAAACTCGAGCTCAGAGAAGGCTGTTTTAAATCTCCCGGCATCAGAGGGAGGCTCTCCACTGGTTCCTTCCTCTTTTGCCTCTTAGAGCTTGATGATGCCATAAGTGAGAATTGGTTTGCGAAGGTGGTGAAGGATATGAGTTTGAAGATAGAGTCTGGTTGGTTTGAGGCAAGATGTGTCTTAGAGGAATGTATTTTGAGAGAAAGAAGAGAGGTGAGTTGGATGAATAGTTAAGAAGGGCTAGAGTGGTGAGGGTTCCTTATATCGGTTAGTGGTAAGAATTGAAGGGTGTAGATTGTTAGGGAAGTTCAATGGTGGACGGTGGTTTATTTTGGGGCACGACGATCATTGCTTTTGGGTGTACAGAGATGAGTAAATGACATAAAAATCCACTTCCGGGCCCACTTGGTGTGTGCTTGGGCTGAGAATTGAAGCATTTTCGTGTAGAGACTCCTCTTGGAGTTAAACGCCAGCTTTTGTGCCAGTTTGGGCGTTTAACTCCCATTTTGGTGCCAGTTCCGGCGTTTAACGCTGGAATTCCTGAGGGTGACTTTGAACGCCGGTTTGGGCCATCAAATATTGGGCAAAGTATGGACTATCATATATTGCTGGAAAGCTCAGGATGTCTACTTTCCAACGCCGTTGAGAGCGCGCCAATTGGGTTTCTGTAGCTCCAGAAAATCCACTTCGAGTGCAGGGAGGTCAGAATCCAACAGCATCTGCAGTCCTTTTGAGTCTCTGAATCAGATTTTTGCTCAGGTCCCTCAATTTCAGCCAGAAAATACCTAAAATCACAGAAAAACACACAAACTCATAGTAAAGTCCAGAAAAGTGAATTTTAACTAAAAACTAATAAAAATATACTAAAAACTAACTATATCATACTAAAAACAATGCCAAAAAGCGTACAAATTATCCGCTCATCACAACACCAAACTTAAATTGTTGCTTGTCCTCAAGCAACTGAAATCAAATAAGATAAAAAGAAGAGAATATGCAATGAATTCCAAAAACATCTATGAAGATCAGTATTAGTTAGATGAGCGGGGCTTTTAGCTTTTTGCCTCTGAATAGTTTTGGCATCTCACTCTATCCTTTGAAATTCAAAATGATTGGCTTCTTTAGGAACTTAGAATCCAGATAGTGTTATTGATTCTCCTAGTAAAGTATGATGATTCTTGAACATAGCTACTTATTGAGTCTTGGCCGTGGCCCAAAGCACTCTGTCTTCCAGTATTACCACCGGATACATACATGCCACAGACACATAATTGGGTGAACCTTTTCAGATTATGACTCAGCTTTGCTAGAGTCCCCAATTAGAGGTGTCTAGGGTTCTTAAGCACACTCTTTTTGCCTTGGATCACAACTTTATTTTCTTTCTTTTTCTCTTTCTTTTTCTTTTTCCTCTCTTTTTTTTTGAATTTTTTTTTGTATTCACTGCTTTTTCTTGCTTCAAGAATCATTTTTATGATTTTTCAGATCCTCAGTAACATGTCTCCTTTTTCATCATTCTTTCAAGAACCAACATTCATGAACCACAAATTCAAAAGACATATGCACTGTTTAAGCATACACTCAGAAAACAAAAATATTGCCACCACATCAAAATAATTAAACTGTTATAAAATTCAAAATTCATGCAATTCTTTCTTTTTCAATTAAGAACATTTTTCATTTAAGAAAGGTGATGGATTCATAGGATATTCATAACTTTAAGGCATAGACACTAAAACACTAATGATCACAAGACACAAACATAGACAAACATAAGCACTAAAATTCGAAAAACAGGAAAATAAAGAACAAGGAAATTAAAGAACGGGTCCACCTTAGTGATGGCGGCTCTTTCTTCCTCTTGAAGATCCTATGGAGTGCTTGAGCTCCTCAATGTCTCTTCCTTGTCTTTGTTGCTCCTCTCTCATGATTCTTTGATCTTCTCTAATTTCATGGAGGATGATGGAGTGTTCTTGATGCTCCACCCTTAGTTGTCCCATGTTGGAACTCAATTTTCCTAGGGAGGTGTTTAGTTGCTCCCAATAGTTTTGTGGAGGAAAGTGCATCCCTTGAGGTATCTCAGGGATCTCATGATGAGTGGGGTCTCTTGTGTGCTCCATCCTCTTCTTAGTGATGGGCTTGTCCTCATCAATAGGGATGTCTCCCTCTATGTCAACTCCAACCAAATAACAGAGGTGACAAATGAGATGAGGAAAGGCCAACCTTGCCAAGGTAGAAGACTTGTCCGCCACCTTATAAAGTTCTTGAGATATAACCTCATGAACTTCTATTTCTTCTCCAATCATGATGCTATGAATCATGATAGCCCGGTCTATAGTAACTTCGGACCGGTTGCTAGTGGGAATGATTGAGCGTTGGATAAACTCCAACCATCCTCTAGCCACGGGTTTGAGGTCATGCCTTCTCAATTGAACCGGCTTCCCTCTTGAATCTCTCTTTCATTGGGCGCCCTCTTCACAAATAACTGTGAGGACTTGGTCCAACCTTTGATCAAAGTTGACCCTTCTAGTGTAAGGATGTTCATCTCCTTGCATCATGGGCAAATTGAATGCCAACCTTACACTTTCCGGACTAAAATCCAAGTATTTCCCCCGAACCATAGTAAGATAATTCTTTGGATCCGGGTTCACACTTTGATCATGGTTCTTGGTGATCCATGCATTGGCATAGAACTCTTGAACCATTAAGATTCTGACTTGTTGAATGGGGTTGGTAAGAACTTCCCAACCTCTTCTTCGGATCTCATGTCGGATCTCCAGATATTCACCCTTTTTGAGTGAAAAAGGGACCTCGGGGATCACCTTCTTCAAGGCCACAACTTCATAGAAGTGGTCTTGATGCACCCTTGAGATGAATCTCTCCATCTCCCATGACTCGGAGGTGGAAGCTTTTGCCTTCCCTTTCCTCTTTCTAGAGGTTTCTCCGGCCTTGGATGCCATAAATGGTTATGGAAAAACAAAAAGCAATGCTTTTACCACACCAAACTTAAAATGTTTGCTCGTCCTCGAGCAAAAGAAGAAAGAAGAGAGTAAAAGAAGAAGAAATGAGGAAGAAGGGAATGGCTTTGTGTTCGGCCAAAAGGGGGAGAAGTGGTGTTTAGGTTGTGTGAAAATGAAGGAGTGAAGATGGGTTTATATAGGAGAGGGGGAAGGGTAGGGTTCAGTCAATTGAGGGTGGGTTTGGGTGGGAAAGTGGTTTGAATTTGAATGGTGAGGTAGGTGGGGTTTTATGAAGGATGGATGTGAGTGGTGAAGAGAAAGATGGGATTTGATAGGTGAAGGGTTTTTAGGGAAGAGGTGTTGAGGTGATTGGTGAATGGGTGAAGAAGAGAGAGTGTGGTGGGGTAGGTGGGGATCCTGTGGGGTCCACAGATCCTGAGGTGTCAAGGAAAAGTCATCCCTGCATCAAATGGCATGCAAAAATGCATTTTTAGCCATTTCTGGCGTTAAACGCCGGGCTGGTGCCCATTTCTGGCATTTAACGCCAGCTTCTTGCCCTTTTTTGGCGTTTAACGCCAGTCTGGTGCCCCTTTCTGGCGTTAAACGCCCAGAATGGTGCCAGACTGGGCGTTAAACGCCCATCTGCTAGCCTCACTGGCGTTTAAACGCCAGTGCGCTCTCCTCCAGGGTGTGCTGTTTTTCTTTCTGTTTTTCATTCTGTTTTTGCTTTTTCCATTGATTTTGTGACTTCTTATGATCATCAACCTACAGAGAACATAAAATAACAAAGAAAAATAGATAAAATATAACATTGGGTTGCCTCCCAACAAGCGCTTCTTTAATTTCATTAGCTTGACAGAGGACTCTCATGGAGCCTCAGAAATGCTCAGAGCTATGTTGGAACCTCCCAACACCAAACTTAGAGTTTGAATGTGGGGGTTCAACACCAAACTTAGAGTTTGGTTGTGGCCTCCCAACACCAAACTTAGAGTTTGACTGTGGGGGCTCTGTTTGGCTCTGTTTTGAGAGAAGCTCTTCATGCTTCCTCTCCATGGTGACAGAGGGATATCCTTGAGCCTCAAACACAAAGGATTCTTCATTCACTTGAATGATCAATTCTCCTCTATCAACATCAATCACAACCCTTGCTGTGGCTAGGAAGGGTCTGCCAAGGATGATGGATTCATCCATGCACTTTCCAGTCTCTAGGACTATGAAATCAGCAGGGATGTAATGGTCTTCAACTTTTACCAGAACATCCTCTACAATTCCATAGGCTTGTTTTCTTGAATTGTCTGCCATCTCTAGTGAGATTTTTGCAGCTTGCACCTCAAAGATCCCTAACTTCTCCATTACAGAGAGAGGCATGAGGTTTACACTTGACCCTAAGTCACACAAGGCCTTCTTGAAGGTCATGTGCCTATGGTACAAGGTATTGAAAACTTCCCAGGATCCTGTCTCTTTTGAGGCAGTTTCTGCCTAGACAAGTCATCCAGTTCTTTGGTGAGCAAAGGGGATTCATCCTCCCAAGTCTCATTTCCAAATAACTTGTCATTTAGCTTCATGATTGCTCCAAGGTATTTAGCAACTTTCTCTTCAGTGACATACTCATCCTCTTCAGAGGAAGAATACTCATCAGAGCTCATGAATGGCAGAAGTAAGTCCAATGGAATCTCTATGGTCTCTTTTTGAGCCTCAGATTCCCATGGTTCCTCATTGGGGAACTCATTGGAGGCCAGTGGATGTCCATTGAGGTCTTCCTCAGTGGTGTTCACTGCCTCTTCCTCCTCTCCAAATTCAGCCATGTTGATGGCTTTGCACTCTCCTTTTGGATTTTCTTCTGTATTGCTTGGAAGAGTACTAGGAGGGAGTTCAGTAATTTTCTTGCTCAGCTGACCCACTTGTGCCTCCAAATTTCTAATGGAGGACCTTGTTTCAGTCATGAAACTTTGAGTGGTTTTGATTAGATCAGAGACCATGGTTGCTAAGTCAGAGGTATTCTGCTTAGAACTCTCTGTCTGTTGCTGAGAAGATGATGGAAAAGGCTTGCTATTGCTAAACCTGTTTCTTCCACCATTATTATTGTTAAAACCTTGTTGAGGTCTCTGTTGATCCTTCCATGAGAGATTTGGATGATTTTTCCATGAAGGATTATAGGTGTTTCCATAGGATTCTCCCATGTAATTCACCTCTTCCATTGAAGGGTTCTCAGGATCATAAGCTTCTTCCTCAGATGAAGCCTCCTTAGTACTGCTTGGTGCATTTTGCATTCCAGACAGACTTTGAGAAATCATATTGACTTGTTGAGTCAATATTTTGTTCTGAGCCAATATGGCATTCAGAGTGTCAATCTCAAGAACTCCTTTCTTCTGACTAGTCCCATTGTTCACAGGATTTCTTTCAGAAGTGTACATGAATTGGTTATTTGCAACCATTTCAATCAGCTCTTGAGCTTCTGTAGGCGTCTTCTTCAGATGAAGAGATCCTCCAGCAGAGCTATCCAAAGACATCTTGGACAGTTCAGATAGACCATCATAGAAAATACCTATGATCCATTCAGAAAGCATGTCAGAGGGACACTTTCTGATTAATTGTTTGTATCTTTCCCAAGCTTCATAGAGGGATTCTCCTTCCTTCTGTCTGAAGGTTTGGACTTCCACTCTAAGCTTACTCAATTTTTGAGGTGGAAAGAACTTTGCCAAGAAGGCATTGACTAGCTTTTCCCAAGAGTCCAGGCTTTCTTTAGGTTGTGAGTCCAACCATATTCTAGCTCTGTCTCTTACAGCAAAAGGGAATAGCATAAGTCTGTAGACCTCAGGGTCAACCCCATTAGTCTTGACAGTGTCACAGATTTGCAAGAATTCAGCTAAGAACTGATGAAGATCTTCCAATGGAAGTCCATGGAACTTGCAATTCTGTTGCATTAGAGAAACTAATTGAGGCTTAAGCTCAAAGTTGTTTGCTCCAATGGCAGGGATAGAGATGCTTCTCCCATAAAAGTTGGGAGTAGGTGTAGTAAAGTCACCCAGCACCTTCCTTGCATTGTTGGCATTGTTGTTGTTTTCGGCTGCCATGTGTTCTTCTTCTTTGAAGAATTCGGTTAGGTTCTCTACAGAGAGTTATGCCTTGGCTTCTCTTAGCTTTCGCTTCAAGGTCCTTTCGGGTTCAGGATCAGCCTCAACAAGAATGCTTTTGTCCTTGCTCTTGCTCATAAGAAAGAGAAGAGAACAAGAAAATGTGGAATCCTCTATGTCACAGTATAGAGATTCCTTGAGGTGTCAGAGGAAAAGAAAAATAGAAGACAGAAGTAGAAAATTCGAACTTATCAAAGAAGATGGAGTTCGAATTTTGCATTAAGGAATAGTGTTAGTTCATAAATAGAAGGATGTGAGAAGAGGGGAAGTAATTTTCGAAAATTGAGTAGAAGATTTTGAAATCATTTTGAAAAATACTAATTGATTTTCGAAAATAAAAGTGGGAAAGAAATCAAGTGATTTTTGAAAAAGAATTTGAAATTAGAAATCAAAAAGATTTGATTGAAAGTTATTTTGAAAAAGATGTGGTTAAGAAGATATGATTTGAAAAACATTTTTTAAAAAAATTTGATTTTGAAAATTAATGACTTGGCTATCAAGAAAAGATATGATTCAAACATTAAACCTTTCTCAACAGAAAAGGCAACATACTTGAAATGTTGAGTCAAATCATTAATTGATAGCAAGTATCTTTGAAAATAGAAAGAAATTGAATTTGAAAAAGATTTGATTGAAAATATATGATTTGAAAAAAGATTTGATTTTGAAAAGATTTTGAAAACTTGAAAAAAAATTGCATTGAAAACAAAATCTTCCCTCTTGTGCCATCCTGGCGTTAAACGCCCAGAATGGTGCACATTCTGGCGTTTAACGCCCAAAACTATACCCTTTTGGGCGTTAAACGCCCAACCAGGTACCCTGGCTGGCGTTTAAACGCCAGTCTGTCCTTCTTCACTGGGCGTTTTGAACGCCCAGCTTTTTCTGTGTAATTCCTCTGCTGTATGTTCTGAATCTTCAATTATCTATATTATTGACTTGAAAAGACACAAATTAAAAATATTTTTGGATTTTTAATAGTGAGGAATAATCAAAATGCAACTAAAATCAAATAATAATGCATGCAAGACACCAAACTTAGCAATTTGTATACTACTGACACTATATGAGACACATAAACACTCAAGTCAAGAGAATTCAAAGATCAAAGCAATGAAATCATCAAGAACAACTTGAAGATGAATGAAGACACATGCATGAATGCAAGAAGAACAGAAACATGCAATTGACACCAAACTTAATATGAGACTCTAGACTCAAACAAGAAATTTTTGGATTTTATGATTTTGTAATTTTTTTGTGCTTTTTTTCGAAAATTAAGTGGAAAAAGAAAATAAAGATATCAAAATTCTTAATGAGAATTCCAGGAATCATGCAATGTTTAGTCTAGGACTCCGGTCCAGGAATTAGACATGGCTTCACAGCCAGCCAAGCTTTCAAGGAAAGCTTCGGTCCAAAACACTAGACATGGCCAATGGCCAGCCAAGCCTTAGCAGATCACTGCTCCAAAAGCAAGATTGATAGAAATCAACAAGCTCTTGTGATGATAAGTTGAAACCTCGGTCCAATGGAATTAGACATGGCTTCACAGCCAGCCAGATTTCAACAAATCATCATGAAACTCTAGAATTCATCTTCAAGAATTCCGAAAAAAAAAATACCTAATCTAAGCAACAAGATAAACCGTCAGTTGTCCATACTCGAACAATCCCCGGCAACGGCGCCAAAAACTTGGTGGACGAAATTGTGATCACACAACTTCGCACAACTAACCAGCAAGTGTACTGGGTTGTCCAAGTAATAAACCTTACGCGAGTAAGGGTCGATCCCACAGAGATTGTTGGTATGAAGCAAGCTATGGTCACCTTGTAAATCTCAGTCAGGCAAACTCAAATGGGTATGGTGATAAACGAATAAAACATAAAGATAAAGATAGAGATACTTATGTAATTCACTGGTAGGAATTTCAGATAAGCGTATGAAGATGCCTTCCCTTCCGTCTCTCTGCTTTCCTACTGTCTTCATCCAATCCTTCCTACTCCTTTCCATGGCAAGCTTAAGCAAGGGTTTCACCGTTGTCAGTGGCTACCTCCCATCCTCTCAGTGGAAATGTTCAACGCACCCTGTCACGGCACGGCTATCCATCTGTCGGTTCTCGATCAGGCCGGAATAGAATCCAGTGATTCTTTTGCGTCTGTCACTAACACCCCGCCCTCAGGAGTTTGAAGCATGTCACAGTCATTCAATCATTGAATCCTACTCAGAATACCACAGACAAGGTTAGACCTTCCGGATTCTCTTGAATGCCGCCATCAGTTCTAGCCTATACCACGAAGATTCCGGTTAAAGAATCCAAGAGATATCCACCCAATCTAAGGTAGAACGGAGGTGGTTGTCAGGCACACGTTCATAGGTGAGAATGATGATGAGTGTCACGGATCATCACATTCATCAAGTTGAAGAACAAGTGATATCTTAGAACAAGAACAAGCGGAATTGAATAGAAGAACAGTAGTAATTGCATTAATACTCGAGGTACAGCAGAGCTCCACACCTTAATCTATGGTGTGTAGAAACTCCACCGTTGAAAATACATAAGAACAAGGTCTAGGCATGGCCGAATGGCCAGCCTCCCAAAGTGATCAAAAGATCTAAAGATCAAACGATTCCAAAGATCCGAAGATTCAAAATACAATAGTAAAAGGTCCTACTTATAGAAAACTAGTAACCTAGGGTGTACAGAGATGAGTAAATGACATAAAAATCCACTTCCGGGCCCACTTGGTGTGTGCTTGGGCTGAGCATTGAAGCATTTTCGTGTAGAGACTCCTCTTGGAGTTAAACGCCAGCTTTTGTGCCAGTTTGGGCGTTTAACTCCCATTTTGGTGCCAGTTCCGGCGTTTAACGCTGGAATTCCTGAGGGTGACTTTGAACGCCAGTTTGGGCCATCAACTATTGGGCAAAGTATGGACTATCATATATTGCTGGAAAGCCCAGGATGTCTACTTTCCAACGCCGTTGAGAGCGCGCCAATTGGGCTACTGTAGCTCCAGAAAATACACTTCGAGTGCAGGGAGGTCAGAATCCAACAGCATCTGCAGTCCTTTTTAGTCTCTGAATCAGATTTTTGCTCAGGTCCCTCAATTTTAGCCAGAAAATACCTGAAATCACAGAAAAACACACAAACTCATAGTAAAGTCCAGAAAAGTGAATTTTAACTAAAAACTAATAAAAATATACTAAAAACTAACTAGATCATACTAAAAACATACTAAAAACAATGCCAAAAAGCGTACAAATTATCCGCTCATCATGGTGTTTAAGGGTTTAATCAAGACTCTTAGCCCAAAATGACATAAGTTGTGTTCATGCCATCTTAATGTGCCTTGAACACCAAACTTGTTATTCACTATATGTTGCATATAAGGGTTCTGTTAAATGTTTGTCAAAGTTGTTTTGAAATTCATGATCTTACTTTATTAACTAACACTAAAGAATTTAAAAGAAGGGATAAGAATCATGGGTTTCCTCCCATGAAGCGCTTCTTTAACGTCATTAGCTTGACGGTTGACCCTTGTCAGGGTGGTTGGTGGTGCTTCAAATCCTCTCCTCTTGCAGTGTGTTTGTCTCCAGTGGCTTTGTTGAGAAGCTCCACATGTTCCAAGGATAAGACTTTGTTGACGATGTACACTTGAGGTAGCTGAGATGGGATGGTAGGAAGATAAGGTGGGATGGTTGGATAGTGAGCAGAGATCACTTCATCTCTTGGAGAGAAATCTTCTGTAGGGATCTTCTTGTTTCTCCATCTTCTGGGTACTTTCCTCCTTGTTTCCATTGATGCTGTCTTGCTTTCTATGGACTCTTTGTTGCTAGCTTTGCATGACTCTGGTGGGCTCAGCTCCCCTTGAGTTACCTTTGAATGAGGTTCTTCCTGAATATATGGCTTTCCAACCAATGGGGTTTCCAATTGTGTTATTTGTGCTTCACTACTTGTTTCTTGCATTAGTGCTTCATTATGCTCATCTCTTGATTCTTTGTTTTCTTGACTTGCTTCTTGCCATGATTTGAAGACATTGAAGATGAGTTGTTCATCATGTATCCTTAAGATTAGCTCTCCCCGTTCCACATCTATAAGTGCCCTAGCAGTGGCTAAGAATGGCCTCCCTAAGATGATTGGATGGAGGTGACTTTCTTCCATCTCCAAGATAACAAAATCTGTGGGAAGATAGTAGCTCCCAACCTTCACCATCACATTTTCAACTACTCCTATTGCCTGTTTTTGAGTTTTGTCAGCCAATCTAATAATTACATCAGTAGGAGTTAGTTCATTGATTTGGAGCTTCTTCATGAGGGAGAGGGGCATTAAGTTGATGCTTGCTCCCAAGTCACAAAGCCCTTTGTCAATCTTTGTTCTGCCTATAGCACAAGGGATGTGGAAGCTCCCTGGGTCTTTTCTTTTTATAGGTAGCTGTGGTTGGATGAGAGCACTGCATTCCATGTTCATCAGTATTGTTTGCCCACCTTTTAGTGAACTTTTTCTGGTCAACAGCTCTTTTATGTACTTAATGTATGCAGGCATCTGTTGGATAGCTTTAATGAATGGTCTGTTCACATGAAGGGATGCAAACATATCAAGGAACCTTGAATATATTCTTCTTGCTTCACCACCTTTGAGTCTTTGAGGGAAAGGTGCATATGGGTTCAGACCCTCTTCTTTTAGCTTCTCCTTCTGTGGAGGGTTAGGTTCCTGAATTCTCTCCTCATGTTCATCTTCTGGACTGTCTTGAAGATGTTTTGCTTGTGTGATTGCTTCCTCCACACTCACTTCATCACTAGTGGTGATCACCTTGCACTCTTCCCATCTTACTTTCTTAGCTTCTCCTCTGGGGTTCTTCTCTGTGTCACTTGGGAAGCTATCAGTGGAATTAGGGATTTGCTGGGATAAATATCCTACTTGGGATTCCAATCTTTTGATGGTATCTCCTTGGTTCTTGATGTTGGTTTGCACCTCATCCTTGAATGCTTTATTGTCCTGGACTTCATTGCATAGACCTTCAAATAAGGTTTCAATACTAGAGAGTCTATCCTCAGAGTATGATGGTGGGTTTGGGTTATAAGAGTGAAGATGATCATGCTGGTTTTGATATGGATGTTGAGGAGTGTTGTTAGGTGGTTATTGATATGATTTTTGTGATGAATGTTGGTGGATAGTATGGTTGTTGTGATTTTGACGTCTCTGGTCTTGGCCTTGGTCTTGTTGGTTTCCCCACCCAAAGTTGGGGTGGTTCTTCCATCCTGGATTGTAAGTTTTGGAGTATAGATCATGATTTTGCCTTGGTGAGTTACCAACATAGTTGGCTTGCTCCCATTCACTTCCTTCTACTGTGTCTACTCCTTCTTGGGTTGATGATTGTGTGGTGATTGCTGCAACTTGGTTCTACTCCATTTACTTTGTGAGGTCAGCTAGTTGCTTGGCAATCATCTTGTTCTGAGCTAGCAGTGCATCAACATGGTTCAGTTCCATTACACCTCGAGTGTTGCTCCTTTCAGAAGCATAAAAGTAGTCATTCTCAGCTACAGTCTCAATGACATCTATGGTTTCTTCAATGGTCTTCTTCTTGTTCAAAGATCCTCCGGATGAGTGGTCTATTGCCTTCTTTGATTCATACGAGAGTCCCTCATAGAAAATATGCAGCTGTACCCATTCATTGAACATGTCCGGTGGGCACCTTCTTGTCAAATCCTTAAACCTCTCCCATGCTTCGTAGAGAGTCTCACCATCTTGTTGCCTGAAAGTTTATACCTCAGCTCTCAGCCTATTGATCCTTTGAGGAGGGTAGAACCTTGCCAAGAATTTGTTCACTACATCTTCCCATGCTGTTAAACTCTCCTTTGGAAAAGACTCCAACCATTTAGACGCCTTGTCCCTGAGTGAAAAGGGGAACAAAAGCAATCTGTAAACATCTGGGTGGACACCATTAGACTTCACGGTGTCACATATTTTTAGGAAGGTGGTTAAATGTTGATTTAGGTCTTCTTGGGAACTTCCTCCGAATGAACAGTTATTCTGAACAAGGGTGATGAGCTGGGGTTTTAGCTCAAAGTTGTTAGCATGTATGGTTTGCTTTTGGATGCTGCTTCCACAGTTGCATGGGTCTGGATTGATGTAAGATTCTAGAACCCTTCTTCCTGGCTCAGCATGATTCACATGGCTATCTCTGGCATGGTTATGAGCTTCTCCTTCATGGTTATCCTCCATGATTGTTTCAAAGAATTCATCCTCTTCCTCTATTCCAACAACTCTTTTGCCTCTTGCTTCCCTCCTTTTTCTAAGGAGAGTCCTCTCAGGTTCAGAATCAAAGGGTGTTGAAGCTCCACTTCTTCTACCTGTCATACAACCAGCACAGCTCATAGCAAGAAAGAAATTACAGAGATTATAATGGTTAAAGTGGTTGTTAGTGTGAGTGGTGCAAATTGTCAAATAGTTAGTGGGTTAGTGAACAGAATTATAAATAATGCGGGAAAATAAAAGGGGAGATAAGGAAAGGGAAGAAGTAACTGTAACTGAAAGTAAACAGCTAAACAAAATGAACAAAAGAAAAAAAATGATCAATCTAGTGATCTTCCAACTAAATCATTGTTGATTCAAAATCATTCCCCGGCAACGGCGCCATAAACTTGATGCATGGGAATTTGTCTCTCAACAAATCTCCCTCGGCAAGTATACCGAATTATCGTCAAGTAAAAACTCACAATAGAGTGAGGTCGAATCCCACAGGGATTGATTGGTCAAGAAATTTTAATTGGAAGAATGCTCTAGTTGAGCTAAGCAGAAAGTGGATATAGAATTGCAGAAAATTAAATGGCGGGAGAGTAAATGACAGAAAATAAAGTGCAGAATCTTAAATGGGAAATGGGGGTGATTAGCATGAAAGTAAATAACAGAAAATAAAGAGAATGGGTAAGATCAGAAATGGGAAATTCATTGGGTTCAGGAGGTATTGCATTCTCCGAATCAAGTTCATTCTCATCTCTTCCTCAATCAATGCATTCATTGATCTCCTTGGCAATCTAAAGTGATTGGATCCCAATTCCTTGGCAATCTAATCTCTCTAAACTTGAACAATTGCCCAATTTCTTGATTTAATTGCTCATGAGAAGAGATGAGGCATGGTCACTGATTATACCACATGTATTTCCAAATCAAAGTGTTGATAAGGTTAAATGTCACAATACCCATCCAAACCCCAATTTAGTCCAACATGAGAAAGCATTTCTAGCATGATCTCCTCATCCCTTTTCCAAGGCTCAGAGGAGATCCAATTATGGAGAGTTTCTTTCCCAATATAACAATCCAATTAGATGAAGATCGAAAGCTTTCTAGTAAAATTAAGAAAAAAGAAAGAAGAAGAATAATGAAAACTATGATTGATTCATCAAATTACAACAGAGCTCCCTAACCCAATGAAAGGGGTTTAGTTGTTCATAGCTCTGGAAAATGGAAATGAAGAAGAAGAAAGATACATTCTAACTCTAGAAGTTGCAGAAAAGTAAAATATACAGAGTGTAGTTTTCTCCAATGTGCCAATCTCTCTTCTAGTTCAAAACTACTCCTATATATACTACTCTTCTTGGTCTTCTAGTCAATTCTGCAAGTCTTGGACATGGGCCTTTGATCTTAACTTGAAGCAGTTGAGAATCTTCAGTGGGCTTCAGCTTTATTTGTAGAGAAAAAGTTATGTAAGCATGGACTTTGGCTTGGGGCGTTAGTGGCGTTAACACTGAGTGACATTATTGGTTCGAGAACGTTAGTGGCAATCACTTTTCTCACTAACGTTCCCCCCATATGGCCCACGTTAACTCCAACGTTAGTGGCACTAACGTTGCCTTACAAACCTTCGCAAGCATTATTGGGACTCACCTTTTCCAATAACGTTGCATTGTGCCCCTAGCCCCCACGTTAGAGCTCACGTTAACTAAGTTAACGTGGCTCTTAACGTGGTTATGTCTCATCTTCGCAAGCGTTATTGGGACTCACCTTTCCCAATAACGTTGCCTTGTGCCCCTAGTCTTCACGTTAGAGCTCACGTTAACTAAGTTAACGTGGCTCTTAACGTGATTATGAATGCCATCCCAATGTTAGTGACAAAGGTGAGGGTCACTAACGTTGGCTCATCAATTTCAACTCCACGTTAACTTTCACGTTAGTGGTCTTAACGTGACCACTAACGTGGGCAATGCAAGCTTGATCCAACGTTAGTGACAAAGGTGAGTGTCACTAACGTTGGCATTGTTCCTCTCTTCCACGTTAGAGTCCATGTTAACTTAGTTAACGTGGCTCTTAACGTGGTTCATTGCCACATCTTGGAGCATTAGTGGTGATCACAATTACCACTAACGTTGGAGTCCTTTTTTGTCTCCACGTTAACTACCACGTTAATGTAGTTAACGTGGCAATTAACATGGCTCATGATGGCTTCGAGGGCGTTACTGGTGTTCACTTTTCTCATTAACGTTGCAAGCTTATCCCTATTCCATGTTAGTACCTACGTTAACTAGGTTAACGTGGATGCTAACGTGGCTCTTCCTTGCTTCCTTTGTCCTGAAATTACACAAATAAAGTGCATCAAAGCTCTAATCCAAGTCATGAAATCATGCATTATCAAATTCAACATTCATTCCTTGCATAATTCTCATGAAATAATGTAAAATTCACAATATTTGTCTAAATTAAGATGTAAGTGTTCTTTTACCCAAAACTTACTTATTTCCTAAGAAAATCCATGAAACTACACTAAAACAGTAAAGAAAAGGTTAGTGAAACTGGCCTAGATGCCCTGGCATCACCATGTCTGTTAGGCCGTAATAGAAGATGTCTAATTGCACCCATTTTGAAAACATTTCAATGGGACATTTCCGTATCATTCTTCTATACCTCCCCTAGGCATCATGAAGAGATTTATTATTCTCTTGTTTGAAGTCTTGGATGTCCAACCTTATCTGGGTTAACTTCCTTGGGAAAACATATTGGTTCAGAAACTTGTCTACTAATTGCTTCCATGTTTTTAAGCTGGATTTGGGTTGATTATCTAACCACCTCTTCGCTTGGTCTCTTACAGCAAAGGAAAAGAGAAGCAGTCTGCAGACATCCTGATCCACCCCCTTAGTGTATACTGTGTCAACAATTTGTAAGAAATTTTCCAGAAACTTAGAAGGCTCTTCCTGTGGAAGTCCAGAATACTCGCAGTTTTGCTGCACCAGAGTAATGAACTGAGGTTTTATCTCAAAATTACTTGCTATAATGGGGGGTATACTGATACTTCTTCCATAGAGGTCAGGAATAAGGGCCGTATAGGACCCCAAAGTTCTTCTAAACTGTTCATTCCCACTTGGGTCCATGGTGAAAGAACGTAGAAGAATTAGAAACAAAATTGAAAATTAGAAATAAAATATTTTTTTACTTATTTATTTAATTCGAAAAACAAGAATGAAATTAAAAGCTAATTGATTAAAAATATTTGATAATTGAATGGTGATTTTCAAAAAAGAAGAAAGATTTGAAAAAAAAAGTTTTAAATTAAAAAAAAGAGTAAGTTAGGTAAGTTTTAAAATTAAAAGAGAAAGATAAGATGAAAAGAAAGACATGAAAAGATTTGAAAAGATAGTAAAGAATTAAAAAGATTTGAAATTAAAATTTAAAAGAAAGATAAGATAGAAAAGTTTTAAATTAAAAAGATATGGCAAGATTTGAAAAAGATTTGAGAAAGATAAGATTTGAAATTTAAAATTTAACTTTACTGATGAGAAAACACCAAAGTTAAAAATTTTTAATTCAAGATAAGAAAGGAAACAAGATTTTTGAAAATTTGAAAAAAAGATAAAAGAAATATATATATATATATATATATATATTCCAAATTAATGAAGAAAGAGAAAAACAATCAAAAGACACCAAACTTCAAATTTTTAGATCAAAGACACTAGTTTTTCGAAAATTAGAAAGAAAAATACCAAAAGACACCAAACTTAAAAATTTTTAGATTAAACAAAGAAAAGAAACAAGAAAAACTTGAATACCAATAAGAACACTCAGGAACAAATTCGAAAATTTAAAGAAACGATAAATACAAAAGGGACACCAAACTTAAAAATTGACACTAGACTCAAACAAAAGACACAACTTTTGAGAATTTTTGGAAAAAGAAACAAAGAAAATTCGAAACTTTTAACAAGAAACAATAACAAAAGACTCAAACAAAAGACAAAGATTAATAAAGAAAAGAAAAGATTTTGAAAAAAATTTTGAAAAAAAAAAGACACGAACAAGAGAGACACTAAACCTTAGAAAGTACCTAATCTAAGCAACAAGATACTCTGGTAGTTTATCAAACTCGAACAATCCCCGGCAACGGTGCCAAAATCTTGGTGCACAAAATTAACTCCGCAATATTCGCACAGATAGACCGGCAAGTGTACTAGGTCATCCAAGTAATACCTCAGGTGAGTGAGGGTCGATCCCACGGAGATTGTTGTTTTGAGCAAGCAATGGCTATCTTGTAGATCTTAGTCAGGTGATTAGAAAAGATTATTGTTGTAGAAAAACGCATAAAATCAAAATAAATAAAACGTTACTGGATAGGTGTGAATTCAGTGAGGAGAGAACGCTTGAGGCTTCAGAGATGCTTCCTCCTTCTGGATCAACTTTTCTTACCATTTACTTCAACTTCTGATGATTCATTCCATGGCAGGCTGTAAGTGACTAACGCCAGGTCAGTGGTCATTAATCTCCTCTGCTTCAGATCAAACGCCAGGTCAGTGGTCATCCAATCGAACGGGGGTGAAGCTCCTGCAGTCCATTCCCTTGGTGATCATACTCAAAACACCACAGACAAGGTCAGATCTTATAGATCAGAGAACGTTGCTCCTTGATAATAGCCTATACCACAAAGGCGCTAATCGCCCCGTACCTCGGCTGAACTGATGTTTCCAAGTCCCCAACGAAGTCGTGGATTAGCCGTCTAAGAGATGTATAATCAAGCCTGTGGTTCAGTACTATCCCGTCAAGGACTCACAAGAACCCATGTAGAAAAGGGATGACAGTCAAGTTACACTCCCAATTCATTAGGATGAAGAACAAAGATACATCTTAGAATGGAATCAAGCATAGACTAAAATAGAATAGTAATATTATTAATCCAGGAGAATCAACAGAGCTCCTAACCTTAACCTATGAGGTTAGTGACTCATAGCTTGCAGAAAGTAGTAATGTATTCGAAAATATGACATAAAGTTCTAAACAAGGGCGATCCTTATTCTATATATACTAATCTAATAACTAAGGTTTATAGAATTAAGATAAACTAGGTTGATAGTATGAGAATCCACTTTTGGAGCCCACTTGGTGAGTGTTGGGCTGAGCTAAGGGTGACTCCATGAGCTAGCACCCTTCTTGGGCGTTGAACGCTAGCTTTGGACTCCGTTTTGGGCGTTGGACGACAACTGCTCCCTTTTGGGTGTCCAACGCCAGGAAGTGGGTGAAGTGCTGGCATTGAACGCCCGTTTTGGACCTTCATTTCCAGAGCAAAGTATAGACTATTATATATTTCTGGAAAGTCCTAGATGTTATCTTTCCATTTTCGTTGAGAATGCGCCATTTGGACATTTGTAGCTCCAAACTCTTTCGAGTGCACGGAGGTCAGAATCCGACAGCATCTGCAGTCCTTTCTCTGTCTCTGACTCAGACTTTTCCAAAGCTCCTCAATTTCAGCAAAAAATTATCTGAAATCATCATAAAATGCAACAACTCAAAGTAGAATCCAAAAATGTGAATTTTTCACTAAAACCTATGAAAATATAATAAAACTTAAACAAAACATAACAAAAACTATATTAAAATGATGCTAAAAAGCGTATAAAATATCCGCTCATGACTAATCACTTAAAGTTGTTATGAATTAAATCCTTGCATAATCAAAGTGGTTGATAAGAATTGTTAATCTGAAATAGTAAATATCTCCAAAACCATAATTATTTTCTCATGTAATTCTCACAATCAATTTACTGTTTGCTTTTTTAATTTCTCTTATTTTTGGTTAATGCAATTTGAACCCAAAATATTCCTTTATACTTGCCTAACTAGGTAAATCATTCAATTATTATTTCTTGATCCATCAATTCTCGTGGGATCGACCCTCACTCACCTGAGGTATTACTTGGAACGACCTGATACACTTGCCAATTAGTTTGTGGATTGTAAAATTCCACACCACACACCACATCTTCCCTCCCCCTAATCTCACTCAACTCGAAAACCTCAATTATTTTAGACTCCCCAACCCCTTTCATTTTGGTGCACATGATTTCCTTCTACACAAGGTCCATGATGAGCGGATATTTTATATGCTTTTTGCATCATTTTCATATAGTTTTTATCATGTTTTGTTTAATTTTTATTAAGTTTTCATAGGTTTTAGTGTAAAATTTATATTTTTGGATTCTATTATGAGTTTGTGTGTTTTTGTACAATTTCAGGTATTTTATGGCTGAAATTGAGAAGCTGGAGCAAAAGTCTGATTTAGAGACAGAGAAAGCACTGCAGATGCTGTCTGGATCTGACCTCCCTGCACTCGAAAGAGCTTTTCTAGAGCTACAGATGTCTAAATGGAGCATTCTCAATGGCTATGGAAAACTGACTTTCAGAGCTTTCCATAAATGTAAAATAGTTTATACTTTACTTCAGAATAGAAGGTCCAAAACTGGCATCTAACGCCAGCCTTCTGCTCTAGTCCTGGCATCCAGTGCCCACTGATGTGTGGAAAACGATCCAACACAAAACTCACCGACAAGTGTACCGGGTCGCATCAAGTAATAATAACTCACATGAGTGAGGTCGATCCCACAGGGATTGAAGGATTGAGCAATTTTAGTTTAGTGGTTGATTTAGTCAAGCGAATCAAGTCTTGGTTGAGTGGTTTGTAATTTGCAAAAACTAAATTGCAGTAAAATTAAAGGGGAATGGGTAATTTGCATGAAATTGAAGAGAACTGAAATTAAAGGTGCTGAATCTTAAAGAACAAGAAATTAAATGACTGAAACTTAAAGTGCAAGAAATGTAAATTGCAGTAACTTAAAGTGCAAGAAATATAAATTGCTTGAATGGAAAAAGGGAGTTGAGGACTGGGAATTCAGAATTTAAGCAAGGGAAATTAACTTGCAGCAATTATCAAAGCGAGAGATGATTTGAATGTAACTAAGATTCAAACAGAAAGTGAAAATATAATGGTTCAGCAGAAAAACCGAAAAGAGAATTAGAACTCAGGGCTCCAGAAACTAGATAGGAGAGTCTAGATCTCAATTGCCCTTCCCAGATCCAAGTTCACAAAGCAATTAACAAGAAATTAAAGAAGAAGCAGTAAAGGAAATGTAATTGAACTCAATTATGCAGAAGAGAAATTAAAGAGATCTTGAATGGAGATTGAGACAGAAATTCCTCAATTCTTCACACCCAAGACTCAAACAAGAAAAGTAAAAAGTGCTCAAGCAAGAACGAGGAAGAAGAGAGATCAATTCTCCTCCCCAAATCTCTAAAATCTCCATTCTTAGCTCTCAATGAAGTCTCAAAATGTAAAAGTTCAAAAATCAAAAGAAGGGTCCAAAAAGAGATCCTAATTACATCAAACTATCTCCTATTTATACACTTTCTATTCTTGGATTTAGGAATTTGAATGGGCTTTTGATTTGATGAAGAAATGAATTAAATTGGATTTTTAATCCAATTTTAAGCCCATGAGGAAGTAGCTTTCAGGAGGCTGCCCTGCCCTTGTGGAAGGCAGAGCAGGAAATGGTGCGTGCGGCCCTCGTTGCTTGCGTGCTTGGTGCGTTCAAGATGCTGCCCTGCCCTTGTGGGGGGCAGGGCAGAGTTGTCATGGTGCGCCAAGCTGCCTGTGCGTGCGTGCTTGCTGGCCGAGACTCCCTTGGTGCGCGTCAGTGTTGTGCGCTGGCCATGCACCACAAAATGCTGCCCTGCCCTTGTGGAGGGCAGGGCAATGTTGCCAATGGTGAAGTCCCACGTTCGAAACTCAGTGGAGGCACATGATGCTCCTTTTCCTTGGTTTTCTTGGCACCAAAGTAATGCTTAGTTCCTTGCTTCCTCATGGTGCCGTGTTCGATCCTGGGAGATTGAAAGCAAGCCAGTTTTTGCTTGTTTTCCTTGTGCTTGAGCGCTACTCCTTTCCTCCTTGTTCTTGGGTTCGAAACCCATAGGAAGCATTAGGAAGCAATTTCCTTTGAATTATTCTTGGATGAAGCCCGATATTGCTCTTGAGGAGGGCAGGGCAGAGTTTTTGCTTCCTTTGGTTCTTGGCATCAAATTGTGCTCCGCCCTTGTTGTGGGCAGGGCAGTGATGCTTTTCAAGGTTTGGTTCAATATGCTGCTCTCCTGGAGGGCAGTGTGCTCTCCTGAAGGGCAGTGTAGCTTCCTCCCTTCCATGCGCCATATTCTTTTTTCCTTGGGCCACGCTTTCTTAAGCCACATTTTACTTCTTTTCTTCCTTTCTTCACCTTCAAGAAACCAAAACAACCGATCAAAGTATCTCTAAACTCATAAGGGTTATAATTCATTAAAAATCAATTAATTTTTGCTCAAACCTCATGATTTAGCATCAATTTAATGGTGGTTGTTTGATTTAAAGAAGTTATACATTTTCATTCCAAATCACTTACTTAGGATGTAAGAAAGTGCATAAAGACTAATGAGACAATTGAAATTAGCTTGAAAAATGGGTATATGATGACCTGTCATCACAACACCAAACTTAATTCTTGCTTGTCCCCAAGCAAGCATCAAAACTAAGAGAAAATGAAATGAACAAGAAGAGAAATTATATCCTTATTAGGCATATAGCAGAACTTGATTTATGGAGTTTTTATGCAGACAATGACAACCCAAGTTCTTGTTTGCTGTTACATAATATACATTTTTCCTCAAAGGCTTACTAAACTTGCTGTTATAAGGTTTACTCTTTACTTGCTCCCTTGCTAACTTTACTTTTCTCATTTTGCTTAACAAGCTTATTATTCTTTAAAGGCTTGGTGTCTAATGTTGCAGAAGTAGCCTTTGGCTTTATTTTTACTCAACATCTTTCCACCACAGACACATGGCTCACTATTTTCTCCTAGGATCATTGATGCCCAGCATCTCTTTGGATAACTAAATGTTCTGTATCTAAGTTGCTCTTTATTGTGGACTTTCAATTGGCCATCCCAAATCAGTTGATCTAAGTGACCGGGTTTTGAAATACCCCTCAGAATTTACTTATCCAAGCACATCCTAGTACAAGAACACCACAGGCATGTGTCCTAGGGTCCAAGCTATTGGTGTCCAGCCTTTATTCTTTGTATTTCTTGCCACATTGGCTTTTTCTTCTTCCTTTTCTTTCTGTTTTATTTTTTTTTCAAGGGATTTTTCTTTATTGATAGGAATCTTTATAACAGCACGCTAGCTCACACTTCAATGAAAATGACACTATGCAGCAATTATTTCATGAGTTATGCATTTAATCAAACACATACACCACCATTAACTTCCATTCTAACTTATGCAACATTGGATATTTACTTTCCAATTCAAACAATTCTCTTTTATTCAAGCATATGGGAAACAAAACAAAATTCAGCTAGGTGATGAATGACAAGCTTCATGCAGATTAGCATTCTTAATCAAACAAACTTCACTTGCAACTAGATGAACACTTTAGCAAGACATACAATGGTTCCCATGTTCAAAACAATTCACAGCAGCAAGGATTTAGAGACAACCTTTGAGGTTGCAGCCCTTTGATCCTTCCTTCTGTTGTGTTTTCTTTGAGTTAGGATGCACAATATCTTCAATTGTTGACTCATGTCCTGCATAATTCTCAAAGTTGCTTGCTTCTCAAGCCCTTAATTTCATGGTTAGCATGCATAAATTGAGTGTGGCTCTTGGGTTTATTTTGGTGTTGGAGACACCAAACTTAATTGCTTGCCACTGCCTCTGATGCAACAAGTTAACCATATGTGAAACCTTGTGTCCTTGCTAAAGGTTATGGAATTAAGGCTAGAAAGCAGTTAAATAGTTGGATAATTTGTTTGATTGCTTGGATCTAGCATTATGCAAGAGGTGAGAATGTGTTTTTAAATGAGATTTTTGGTGGAACACCAAACTTAGAATCTTTCATTCTCCCTTAAATTGTTTTGGTGTGCAACACCAAACTTAGCTCCTTGCAATGCATACCAATTATTCAACATTTTTATTGAAAAAGCTATGAAAAGAAAACTACCTCAGGTTGGGTTGCCTCCCAACAAGCGCTTCTTTATTGTCACTAGCTTGACATCCTCCATTCTGCTGATCATGAAGATTGAAAACCACAGTGCCTTAGCTTGTCTTTCTTCACGGTGAACTTCCTTCCGGTTTCCTCTTTGATGACCTTTATGAATTACTGTGGAAGGATCTTAGTCATAATGTAGTGATCAGACAGCTGTGGGGACACCTTCATGGTTTGAATATTTATCATTACTCTATCCCCTAGTGAAAATTTTCCAGTGGGGATTTTCTACTTTTCTTTAATTCTATCCTCTGTCTCTCCTTGTAAGAATTACTTGTTGTGTTTTTCTTGGCTGGTACTTTCTTTGTCCAAGGTTTTCTTACTTTCTTCTATGATCCTTTTCCATCCTTCCTTCTTTGCAGCATCTTTGTTGTTGGTTGGTTTATCTTCAGTGGCTCTGGGGAGAGTATTTGCCTTCTTCTCACCCATTTCTGCAAAGTGCTTTGCCAGTTGAGCTATCTGCCCCTCAATTCTTCTGATTGAAATCTCTTGGTTCTTTGTTATCTTCTCTTGGTGTTTCATCATTCTCTCTTTTAAGATCTCCAAGTTAGTGATTCTCTGATAGTCTTGTGAGATTGGTCGGTTGTGGGATGTTAAAGGTTGGAAGGGTGGGTGTTGTGGTGGCATGTAGTGGTTGTTGTTACTATAATGGTGTTTTTGTTGGTTTGTGAAGTTGGGGTTGTTATAATTGAAGTCCCTTGATTTGTGATTTTGGTACTCGGTCCTTCTCCAGTTAGACTGAGTCTGGAAGTGTCTGTTTTGTGAGTATTGGCTTTGATTGGTATTAGTGGGTGAGTAATGTTGGTTGTTTATGGTCATGGATTTGCCCTGGTTGAAACTTCCTTGTTCTTGATGTTGAGACTCTCCCATTCTCAGATAAGAATGGGGCCTCCATGGTGGAAATTGGGCATTCACTGCAGTAGACTGCAGGCAATCAACTTTTCTATCTCTCAACTCCATATGTTGCTGTGTTTGATGGTGCATTTGTTTGTTCAGGTTCATGAATGCATTCACTCCTTCAAGATTCATGACTTCTTTTTCTGAGATTGCATTCTATGGTTTCTCAAATGAGTGTTGGTTGTTGACTCCTTTGTCATTGAAATTTGCAATTCCTTGGGCAATTGTTGTTGCTTTGAGTAGGCCATCTGAGAAGTAGTCCACTGCTTGTCTTGTTTCTGGGGTTAATCCTTCATAGAAAGCTCGGAAACCCACTTTATCAGTTGCTTTCTTGTATCTTTCCCATGCCTTGAAGAGTGGTTCTTCTTCTTCTTGTGTGAATGGATATTCCCCCTCTTTCAGCTTGATGATCTGTTGGGATGAGGAGAATTTGGCCAGAAATTTGGGGACCAAATCGTCCCAACTAGTGATACTTCCTTGGGGAAAAGTTTCAAACCATTGTGTAGCTTCACCCCTTAATGAGAAAGGGAATAACAAGATCTTATAAGTGTCATGATCTAGACCATCAGTTTTGACAGCACCACAAGTCCTCAGAAAAGTGGATATGTGCTGTTGAGGATCCTCCAATGGATTTCCGTCATAGGAACAATTGTTCTTGATTAGTGTAATGAGTGGTGGCTTCATGTCATGCTATTCTTCGTCTGTAGAGACTTCTTTTCCAATGATAGTCTTTCCTCTGACTTCTCTACTTTCCTGTGGCACGCAAACAATCAGGAGGAACAAACAGCAGCACTCTTGAGAATTGAGTACAGTTAGTTAAGACAAACTCTCAAACAGTTAGTGAGTTGATAGAGGCAAATTTTCAAACAGTTAGTGTGTTAATAAAAAAATTAAAGAAACAGAAAAGAAAAAGTGCTTGATCTAGACCTCCACTTCACTTAATCATTGTCAATCTATTTCAATCCCCGGCAACAGCACCAAAAACTTGATGTGTGGAAAATGATCCAACACAAAACTCACCGGCAAGTGTACCGGGTCGCATCAAGTAATAATAACTCACATGAGTGAGGTCGATCCCACAGGGATTGAAGGATTGAGCAATTTTAGTTTAGTGGTTGATTTAGTCAAGCGAATCAAGTCTTGGTTGAGTGGTTTGTAATTTGCAGAAACTAAATTGCAGTAAAATTAAAGGGGAATGGGTAATTTGCATGAAATTGAAGAGAACTGAAATTAAAGGTGCTGAATCTTAAAGAATAAGAAATTAAATGACTGAAACTTAAAGTGCAAGAAATGTAAATTGCAGTAACTTAAAGTGTAAGAAATATAAATTGCTTGAATGGAAAAAGGGAGTTGAGGACTGGGAATTCAGAATTTAAGCAAGGAAAATTAACTTGCAGCAATTATCAAAGCAAGAGATGATTTGAATGTAACTAAGATTCAAACAGAAAGTGAAAATGTAATGGTTTAGTAGAAAAACCGAAAAGAGAATTAGAACTCAGGGCTCCAGAGACTAGATAGCAGAGTCTAGATCTCAATTGCCCTTCCCAGATCTAAGTTCACAAAGCAATTAACAAGAAATTAAAGAAGAAGCAGTAAAGGAAATGTAATTGAACTCAATTATGCAGAAGAGAAATTAAAGAGATCTTGAATGGAGATTGAGACAGAAATTCCTCAATTCTTCACACCCAAGACTCAAACAAGAAAAGTAAAAAGTGCTCAAGCAAGAACGAGGAAGAAGAGAGATCAATTCTCCTCCCCAATTCTCTAAAATCTCCGTTCCTAGCTCTCAATGAAGTCTCAAAATGTAAAAGTTCAAAAATCAAAAGAAGGGTCCAAAAAGAGATCCTAATTACATCAAACTATCTCCTATTTATACACTTTCTATTCTTGGATTTTGGAATTTGAATGGGCTTTTAATTTGATGAAGAAATGAATTAAATTGGATTTTTAATCCAATTTTAAGCCCATGAGGAAGTAGCTTTCAGGAGGCTGCCCTGCCCTTGTAGAAGGCAGAGCAGGAAATGGTGCGTGCGGCCCTCGTTGCTTGCGTGCTTGGTGCGTTCAAGATGCTGCCCTGCCCTTGTGGGGGGCAGGGCAGAGTTGTCATGGTGCGCCAAGCTGCCTGTGCATGCGTGCTTGCTGGCCGAGACTCCCTTGGTGCGCGTCAGTGTTGTGCGCTGGCCATGCACCACAAAATGCTGCCCTGCCCTTGTGGAGGGCAGGGCAATGTTGCCAATGGTGAAGTCCCACGTTCGAAACTCAGTGGAGGCACATGATGCTCCTTTTCCTTGGTTTTCTTGGCACTAAAGTAATGCTTAGTTCCTTGCTTCCTCATGGTGCCGTGTTCGATCCTGGGAGATTGAAAGCAAGCCAGTTTTTGCTTGTTTTCCTTGTGCTTGAGCGCTACTCCTTTCCTCCTTGTTCTTGGGTTCGAAACCCATAGGAAGCACTAGGAAGCAATTTCCTTTGAATTATTCTTGGATGAAGCCCGATATTGCTCTTGAGGAGGGCAGGGCAGAGTTTTTGCTTCCTTTGGTTCTTGGCATCAAATTGTGCTCCGCCCTTGTTGTGGGCAGGGCAGTGATGCTTTTCAAGGTTTGGTTCAATATGCTGCTCTCCTGGAGGGCAGTGTGCTCTCCTGGAGGGCAGTGTAGCTTCCTCCCTTCCATGCGCCACATTCTTTTTTCCTTGGGCCATGCTTTCTTAAGCCACGTTTTACTTCTTTTCTTCCTTTCTTCACCTTCAAGAAACCAAAACTACCAATCAAAGTATCTCTAAACTCATAAGGTTTATAATTTATTAAAAATCAATTAATTTTTGCTCAAACCTCATGATTTAGCATCAATTTAATGGTGGTTGTTTGATTTAAAGAAGTTATGCATTTTCATTTCAAATCACTTACTTAGGATGCAAGAAAGTGCATAAAGACTAATGAGACAAGTGAAATTAGCTTGAAAAATGGGTATATGATGACCTGTCATCACCCACAAGGAGGAGATCACCGTCCAAACGCCCAAAGAGGACCCCCTAGCCAGCGTTCAACACCCTAGAGGCCTTATAGCACGTGGACCTCATCAAAACTCAGCCCAAACACTCACCAAGTGGGCCCTAAAACTGGATTTTAGCACTAAAAGACTGTTTTACCCTTTCTTATGTAATCCTTAGTCAATAGTTTAGTGTTTAAAGGATATTTACATAATCTTAGAGGACTTTAAGCCATATTTCATTTTTCAGATTGTATTTACTGTCAGTATGAGTCTCTAAACCTCCTAGGTGGAGGGGAGGAGCCTTGATGAGTTTTATGTATTAATAAAAGTATTACTATTTTTCTTTAATCTGTGTTTGATTCAATTCTAAGATGTATCTTCGTTCTTCAACTTGATGAATGGGATGACCCGTGATAATCATCCTTGTTCTTCATACTAAGATCGCATGCCTGACAACCACCTGTGTTCTTCTTGGGTACGTGTGAATACGTAACTGGAAAGCATCGAACCGCCAGCTTGATTATACATCTCTTAGACGGCTAATTCACGACTTCATTGGGGACTTCTCGAGACATCAGTTCAGATGAGGTATGGGGAGATTAGGGTCTCTGTGGTATAGGTTAGAACCCAAAGGTGCAGCATTCTCTGATCCGGAAGATTCGACCTTGTCTGTCACGTTTTGAGTAGGATCATTAAGAAGAATGGACTGCAGGAGCTTCACTCTCAATCAGAATGGATCCACACTAACCCTGGGGTTCAGATCTGGAGGAGATTGGCGACCGCAACCGTACGGCGTTGATCACATACAGCTTGCCATAGAAGAAATCATTCACAATTGAAGAAGACAGTAGACCAGAGTTAATCCAGAAGAACAAAGCATCTCCAAGCCTTAACCATCTTCTTATCATAGTTTACACGACTTTTGAGTTCTAAGTAACCTTTTCTCTTTATTCCTTTTATGCAATTAAACAAACATACCTACATCTCCTATTCACCTGACTAAAATCTGCAAGATAACCATAGCTTGCTTCAAACCACATTCCTCGTGGGATCGACCCTGACTCGCTCAGGTATTACTTGGATGACCCAGTGCACTTGTTGGTACAGTTGTACAAAGTATGGGGATTCGTGCACCAAGTTTTTGGCACCGTTGCCGGGGATTGTTCAAGCTTGGGCAACTTACGGATTATCTTGTTCCTTAGATTAGGTATTGTCTTTAATTTTTTTAGTCTTTTATTTTGTTTTCTTTTTCCTTTTTTTTCGAAAAACCAAAAAAAAACTTTTTCAATTTTTTTTATTTTCTTTGTTTAATCTTTGTTTTTGGTTTCAGTCCTTTGTTTTTATTCTTGTTAAAATTTTTGAATTCTTTAAGTCTTTCTTTCTAAATTTTTTTTCAAAAATAGTGTCTTTTGTTTGAGTCTTGTGTCAATCTTTATGTTTGGTGTCTTCTTGTGTATTTTCTTTAATTTTTTGAAAATAGTGTTCTTGGTTTTCAAAAATTTTAAATTTAGTGTCTTTTGCATGTTCTTGTTTTCTTTGAATTCTTTGAGTTTTGTTCTTGGTAATTCTTCTTGATCTTCAAAGTGTTCTTGTTTGTCTTCTTGATTTGATCTTAAAATTTTTAAGTTTGGTGTCTCTTTGTGTTTTTCTTCTTAATTTTCTGCACACTAGGCATTCTTAGATCTAAAAATTTTAAGTTTGGTGTATTTTTGTTGTTTTTCTCTTTCTTCATTAAATTCAAAAAAAAAAAATAAAGTATCTTTTCTTAATTGGTTTTTCGAAAATTTTAATTAAAATTTCAGATTTTAATCTCAAAATTTTCATCTTATCTCTTCTTGATTTTAAATTTCAAAATCAAATCTTTTCAAAAATCTTATCTTTTTCAAAATCTTATCTTTTTATCTTTCTTTAAAGTTCAAAAATCTTATCTTATTTAAAATTCAAATTTTAAAACTTATCTTTTCTTAACTTCCTTATCTTATATTTCTTACCTAACTTATCTTACCTTTCTATCTTATCTTCTTTTAAATTTTAAAATTAAAACTTTTTTCAAATCTTTTCAATTCTTATCTTATCTTGTTGACTTTTTCAAATATTTTTAAAATCAAATCTTTTCTAATCTTATATCTTATCTTATTTTCAAATCTTTCTGAATTGGTTACTTGTTTACTCTCTCTTCTTTTTCAAAACTTCTTAACTCATTCTTCTCTCTCCTATTTTCGAAAATTCTATTCTATCTCTCTTTTCTATTGTCGAAAATTCATCATTTAATTTTCAAATCTTTTTAAATTTATTAACCTTTATTTTTGAATTACATAAATAAATAAAACAAAAACAAAAATATTTTAATTCTTGTTTATCTTTTCTACTTCTAATTCTTCTCCTCTCTTTATTCGAATTCTTCTTCTACTTCTTCTATCTTCATTCTTCTTTCTTTTCTTTTTTCACATCTCATAGGGAGTCCTCTGTTCTTGAACATAGAGCTCTCATTCTCCTCTATCCTCGGTTTCTTCTTTTCTTGTTTATGACTAGGAACAGGGATAAAGAACCTCTCTTTAATCTTGATCCTGAACCTGAAAAGACTTTAAGGAGGAGCTTACAACAAATTAAAGCACAACACTCCTGAAGAAACCTTTCAGAAAATTTTGAACAAGAAGCTGAAGACATGGCCGAACATAAAGGAGAGGCAAGAAAAGTTTTCGGTGACTTCACCATACCTACCTCTGATTTTTATGGTAGAAGCATCTATGTAACTACCATTAGAGCTAACAACTTTGAGCTTAAACCTCAGTTAGTCTCTCTTCTGCAACAGAATTGCAAGTTTCATGGACTTCCATTGGAAGATCCACATTAGTTCCTAGCTGAATTCTTGCAAATCTGTGACACTGTTAAGACCAATGGAGTGAATCCTAAGGTCTACAAACTTATGCTCTTTTCCTTTACTATAAGAGATAGAGCTAAGATATGGTTAGATTCTCAACCAAAAGAGAGCCTAGACTCTTGGGAAAAGCTGGTCAATGCTTTCTTGGCTAAATTCTTTCCTCCTCAAAAGATGAGCAAAATCAGAGTGGAAGTTCAAACCTTTAGATAAAGAGAAGGTGAATCCCTCTATGAAGCTTGAAAAAGATACAAGCAATTGATCAGGAGGTGTCCTCCTGACATGCTCTCAGAATGGTTTATCATAGGAGTGTTTTACGATGGTCTGTCTGAGATGTCCAAAATATCATTGGACAGCTCTGCAGGTGGATCACTCCACTTGAAGAAAACACCTGCAGAAGTAAGAGAACTCAATGAGATGGTTGCAAACAACCAATTTATATACACTTTTGAAAGAAACCATATAAGTAATGGGTACTTTAGAAGAAAGGAGTTCTTGAAGTTGATACTCTGAATGCCATATTGGACCAGAACAAGATCTTGACCCAGCAGAGAAATATGATCTCAATATTTGACTGGAATGCAAACTGTAGCTGGCAATACTCAGAAAGCTTCTTCTAAAGTAGAAGCCTATGATCCTGATCAACCCACCATGGAGGAGGTGAATTACATGGGAGAACTAACGATCGGATTTCTATCGGTAAAGAAATTTAAAAATATAATCGCGTTGTAAGTATAGTTTCTAAACCAACAAAAATCCTTTCGTATAAAAGTATGGTTGTCACAAGTAACAAAACCCAATAAAATTTATAACCGAAGTATTGAAACCTCGGGTCGTCTTCTCAAGGAATTGCAGGGAAGTATGATTTATTATAGGTTATGGAAAAGAATCTTTTTGGGTTTTTGAAAGGTTTGAACAAGAGAAATAAATTGCAGGAATTAATAAATCAATCGCTAAGAAAACTCTTGGCAAGGTATGAAAATTATAAGTCGTATCCTGGTTATCCTTATCAATTGTGATGAGAATTTCTCGTTGCTCCCACTTAGTCAATCTCTAACTATGAAGGTAAGTCAAGTGGATAAATCAATATGAATCCTCAAGTCCTAGTCAATTCCCAAAGAAAGACTAGAGTTAGTGGAATTCAAGTCAATTAGTAATCAACAAAAGAGTTTGATAACTCAAGAGTCTCTAATTACTCAACCAAAGCCAAGAATATAGAAAGCTAAATAAAAATCATAAATATGAAATACCTCAAATTGCATTAATAAAAGAAATCAAATCTAACATGGAAAAGTTCATAAATTAAATTGGAAAAATAAATAAAAGGAACATTGAACCTGGAAATTGAGAAGTAGAAATCCTAATCCTAAAAGAAATCCTAAATCCTAAAACCTAAGAGAGAGGAGAGAGCCTCTCTCTCTAAAAACTACATCTAAACCTAAAATTGTGAATATAAAAGTTGTATTCTATTCTGAATTGAGTCTCTGCATGTTCCCTGGCTTTATTCTGTGTTTCTGGGCCAAAAATTGGGTCAAAAGGCGGCCCAAAATCGCCCCCAGCATTTTCTAATTTTTTTGCAGATCGCGCATGTCACGCGTACGCTTCAGTCACGCATACGCATCATTTGACGATTTTCCTCTCCACGCGTGCGTGTCAAGCACGTGCTCTCGTCGTTGCACGAACTCCAATCCACGCGTACGCGTCAGGCACGCGCACGCGTCGCTGTGATTTTGTCCAAATCGCGCACACGCATCAGCCATGCGTGCGTGTCGCTGTTCGCTGGTTGTCTCCTTTATTTCTTGTGCTCCTTCCCTTTTTTGCGAGCTTCCTTTCCATCCTCTAAGCCATTCCTGCCCTATAAAGCCTGAAACACTTAACACACAGATCACGGCATCGAATAGTATAAAAAAATTAAAATACATAATTTTAAGGCTTTAGGAAGTAAGTTTTCAATCATAGAATAAATGCAGGAAGGAATTTGTAAAATCATGCAAATCATATGAATAAATGGGTGAAAAGCTGATAAAAACCACTCAAGTTAGCACAATATAAACCATAAAATAGTGGTTTATCAAGAACCCTATGGAAACACCTATAATTCTTCAGGGAGGAATCATCCTAACGTTTCATGGAAGGATCAGCAGAAGCCTCAGCAAGGCTTCAATAATAATAAAAGTGGAAGGAACTAGAATAGGTTCAACAACAGGCCACCATTCCCATCTTCTCAAGGGAACATGGAGACTACTAAGCAGAGCTTTTCTGACTTAGCCATTCTAGTCTCCAGTCTCTCTAAGACCACTCATAGTTTCATAACTGAAACAAGATCCTCCATCAGAAATTTAGAGGTACAGATTGGTCAACTGAGCAAGAAGATCCCTGAGACCTCCTGTGACACTCTTCCAAGTAACACTAAAGTGAATCCAAGAGATGAGTGCAAGGCCATCACTATAGAGGTAGAGGCCAAAACTGGAGAGACTAGGAAGGCATTGAACGCCAGTGAGGAAGCCCTCACTAGGCATTCAATGCCTTAACAGGCAGGGAAGCTGGCGTTGAACGCCAGCCAGGATGAACCTTCAGTGCTTACCAAAGAGCTAAATGCTTTGGTTAAGCAGAAGTTACCTCAGAAGCTTCCAGATCCTGGACGCTTTCTGATTCCTTGCACCATAGGCACCATGACCTTTGAGAAGGCTCTGTGTGACCTAGGGTCAAGTATAAATCTCATGCCACTCTCTGTAATGGAGAAGCTGAGAATCTTTGAGGTACAAGACACAAACATCTCACTAGAGATGGCAGACAAGTCAATAAAGAAGCCATATAGCTTAGTAGAGGATGTCTTGGTAAAGGTTGAAGACCACTAAATCCCTACAAACTTCATAGTCTTGGATACTGGAGAGGATAAGGATGAATCCATCATCCTTGGAAGACCTTTCCTAACCTCTGCCAATGCTATCATTGATGTAGCTAAGGGAGAACTGATCCTACAACTAGGGGAGGATCACATCTTGTTTAAGATGCCTTACCCCAACTCTCCCTCTGAGATAACTGTGCGACACTTAGTGTTCCAACCATCTTTTTCAGTGTAGAGCTTTGCTAAGCCCCCAAACATCAATTCTAAGTTTGGTGTTGGGCAGCCATTAACAAGCACTAAAAACAAATGTACTCGAAAGAAAGTACCTAAAGGCTGGAAGGACAAGAAGGTCCCAACTAAAGGCCTCTCACCTGGCATGAGACTTGTACCAAAAAACCAGTCATACTACATACAATGAGTCTTGTCCTATCTCTAGAGCATGTAGAGCTCATTCATGAGAAGATAGGAAGAAAGTTCACTGTAAGGGGCAAAATTCTGAGCCCATACTCATATCTGTAAGGAGCTAACCGTTAAGCTAGTCATGTTAAAGAAATGCTTGTTGGGAGGCAACTCAACCTTAATTAATTATTTCTATTTTCTTTCATTTTATTTTTCTTTAAGTTATTTTTTTAAGTTCATGATCATGTGGAGCAGGCAGAACAGAGATAGAAATGTTCAACAGTGAAAACATAACAGTCTGGATGGAGTGTTGCTGGCGTTGAACGCCAGCCATAAATGCCCATGCAGAGGGAAAAAAATCTAAATTCCCTAGCCTCTCAGGACCAGTGGGTACCACAGCATCTTTACCCACCCCACTTCTTCCTTCTTTCTTTCACACATCCCCATACACACTTCCCTATAAACCGTAGCCCAACCACATCTATATCACTTTTGCAAAACCATCATAACTCCCACCAATACTCACCCACTTCAAAATCAAATTTTCCTCCCATTTCCCCACCCATGACCGAACCTACCCTAGCCTACTCCTATAAATACCCCCCATTCTAACCCTTCATACACACATCTCTCATACACATCAAAACCCCCTTGGCTAAATTGCCTTCTCCATCTATTTTCTTCTTTTTCTACTCCATTCTTCTCTTTTCTTTATTTTTGCTCGAGTACAAGCAAAGCTTTTAAGTTTGGTATGGAAAAGTATTGCTTTTTGCTTTCCATTACCACTTATGGCACCCAAGGTTGGAGAATCCTCTAGAAAGAGGAAAGGAAAAATAGTAGCCGCCACCTCCAAATCTTGGGTGATGGAGAGATTCATCACCAAAGCCCACAAAAACCACTTCTATGAAGTAGTGGCAGAGAATAAGGTGATCCCCGAAGTCCCTTTCAGGCTCAAGAAAAATGAGTATCTGAAAATCCAAAGAGATATCCAGAGAAGAAGTTGGGAAGTCCCCTAACCAATCCCATCCAAGAGGTTGGGATCTTAATGGTGCAGAAGTTCTATGCTAATGCATGGGTCACGAAAAACCATGACATTACCGGCACTTACGCCAGCAGTACTGACTCTAGTCTGACCGGTACTGCGTAATAAGAAAAATAAGATTATGAAAATTGAATTTATTGTTTTGAAAGGACAACAATAATTTATAATTGAAAACCGAGTGCTAATCTTAAAAATTTTGGCCCAAAGTGGGCAAACGGACTTAAAACGCTAACGGGTTGGATCGGGCCCAAGTTGGACCTAAGCCCAATATATGTAAACACCCTTTAATGAGAATTCAGCTCATTTTCACCCTAATTTTAAGAAAGGGGCACTGAAGTGAAGAGAGAAAGAGAGATTGAGATTTTACTATTCATCTTCTCCTTTATTTGGCTATAACTTAAGCTATTGAGTTTCGATTGATGAGCCGTTTGCGGCCACGCAAAGCTCTCATCGAGATCTTCATTTTTATCTAGTCATAGTTGGTAAAATTTCAAAACTCAACCTCCAGTTTTCAGCCCTAACAATTTTGCATTTTTACATTTGGTTTTTGAGTAGTTTTTGTGATTTTAGTTGTTTATGGGTGATCTAGCATTGACATATTGTTGGGTTTTTCCCCTAATATCATTGGGTAAGGTAAGTTTCTTCAAACTTTTGTGATTTGATGTTTTGGTTAGCCATAGTGTTGGTTTTTTTGTATGTTATATGTGTATAGCTTGATAGTTGGTGAGTTTCGGAAGTGGTGGTGGTGCTTGAGGCTTGTTCATCATGTTGGAATCAAGCTTTAGGTGTTTGTGCTTTTTGGAAAATCGGTCAAGGTATGGTTTTGGTTTTCTTTATGTAATATGTATTATTTCTGGACACTTAGGCTAGTTGACCCTAAAATAGGATTGAATAATATTGGTGTATGATTAATTATATGTGAATTTATGTTTGATGATGAATAGGATAATATGGAGTTGGAATGTGTGATGTATGAATTATGATGAATATTGATGTTAGATATGATTATGATGAGTGGTGATAAATAGTGATCATGATATTGGGTTTTGAATATTGTAGTTTGTGTTGATATTGAATGGTGGTGAATGAGGTTTATCAAGAGTTAAATTGTGTGAAAATTGTTAAGGTTGAGATATTGATTTATGAATTGTGGACTATTGTTGATTTATGGTAGAAAGATTGGGTGAAATAGGAGTGGAAGTGATAGAAGTACAATGGAATGGTAAAGTGTAGTGTGTGGTAGTGGTGTGTGCTGAAATTTGAGTAGGTTTTGTTTTTGTTTGGTTTTGAAAGTTTTGGAAAAACTAGAGAATTGTCACTTTTGGTAAAAATCTATTTTTGGTGAACTTTAGCGGATCATAACTTGAGCCTCGATTTTCAAAATTGATTGAATTTTGTTTTAAATTAAAGATAATTTTAAGAGTTTTAAAATGATGCCAAGTTTAAGGAAAATGAAGTTTTGTAGAGGAAGTTATGAGCGTTAAAAGTTTGGTATAAAAATCCGATTTCTGCAGCTTTAACATTTTTCTAAGTCTGCTAAGGCTTGCGTACGCGACACTGTGCACGTAATACAAGAATTCTCCATTGCATGTGGGTCTCGCGTACACGGGCACTACCTTGCGTACGCGAGCATGTGTTTTTAAGGTTTATGTACACAAACATTTAACACGCGACATGAGCATCCCATTCGGGTTGGGACACTTGCGTACGCAAGCAGGGGGTCGCGTATGCGACCACCCATTTCTAATAGCATACGTACATGAGACAGGGGATTGCGTACACGAAACCCCTGCTTTGCTAAAACTTCATTTTTCTTCATTTTCAAAGGTTCTCTAGCTTTCCAAACATTTTATAAGTTTCGTTTAGGAATACTATCTAGTGCTTAGGTCGTAATATTACTAAAAAGATGAGTTAATGACTTAATCTAGAGAATTTATATATGAGTTTAGAAGATGGTGACTTAGACCTGGTATGTCAGTTGGATGGAGTTTTCATGAGAACTGGTGGGGAGTCGGGTTAATGATGAACTTGAGTTATTGATGATGGATGATGAGATTGGAATGAGTATAAATAAAATTGTGCTATGAGTTGTGTTGTATTACTGAATTGTTATGTTTGACAAGTCGCTATGCGCCTCGGTCCAAGGCTGTGGTAGTCTCCCATTTGTTGAGGTAGCAGTGCCAGTGTAGGGGCCGAGGCAGTCTCCCGCCTACCTTGAAATGTGAGGACTGTGGCAGTCTCCCGCTCACATAATCTTTCTGCCGCCAGAGTGAACTCGGGCACTATAATCCGAAAGAGTGTGCTAGCACTATAACTCACGGGACACAAGATAAAGTGCTTGGCACTAGAGAGAGTGACCAGGGCACTATAACCCTGGTCGTGGTAGAAAGGCGACATCCTAGGGATGTGTCAGGTTGGCATTTTGAACCGACAAACGATATCACGAGCCTAATATGGTAGACATTCATCATATGCATCTTCTATGTGCTTGTTTGCTTTGATTACTTGAGTTATGCCTATTTGAATAATATGTCTAAATGCTAGTTGACTTACCTATTATACTTGAATACTAATTGTGCTTTACTTGTTTGCATTAAATATGTTTTACCGACATTGAGGAGGATCGGGAGGCGGCGGCAATGGAATCGCGCGGAGGTTAGGTTGGCGAAGCCTGTGGGATACAACGGTGTGATTAGTAATAGTTAGAAATCCCCCTAAATTTAGATAATCCTGTTTATGGTGTTTGGTTTAATTTATTTATTTTTGTTAAGCTTGAATATCTGTGTGATGTGAAGTTCTAGTATTGCCTTTGGCGTCTCAGAACCTTACATCTTATATATTGGGCACTGTTACCATACTGAGAACCTCTCGTTCTCATACCATATGTTGTTGTTGCTTTTCAGATACTAGTCATAACCCACCTCGATGAGTTACGGGATGGTGACAGAGCGAAGGACCCTTTGTTATCTTTGTATTTTGGTTATTATGTTGTAGTTCTCTCACTTTTGTTATTATACTCTATTGCCCTAGAAACTTACTTTGAGCGATAAGTTGTATAAGCTTTTTTTAACTCAAAAACTCTGTTATGTCTGTATATGACTAGTCGGCCTAAACTCCGTGGGCTGCGGCTAGTACTCTATGACTATCATACTTATAGATATCTACCTTGATTATTATTATATTAAGTCTCACGTTATATCTTGTGCCTTTACGCTTTTAGTTATCGTGTGTGAACGCTTCACGCTTTATAAATTCGCTTTATGCAATTTTAAACTTTATTTCTTCATTGGGCACCTAATTATTTCCTCCTATATTTATTAATATATGAGTTTTAGAACTATTATGACACCTTGTTATACTTCGCTTTATAGCTAGAGGTAAGGCTTAGGGTAATGGGGTGTTACATCTCACGCCCAATGGCCTCCTCCCTACTATCGCGTTACCTTTGATAGTGCCATCACCCTCGCCCCAGGAAGGAAGCCATCTTCCAGTATTACTACCTCCGTAGAATCCATTTCGTGCGTCGTCACTACCTTGCCAAGCAAAAGTCATCGCGTCGTTGCTACCTCACCGAACTAGAGTCCTGTGGAATTTCTTTCTAGTGTGGATGTGTCTTCTATGTTAGGACATTGACGTGTCTCTTTGCTTTTTTTGAACTCTTCTTTTGTGCTTGGATATGTCTTCAATGAATGCATCATCTTTTTAAAACTTGTTTGAATGTGTTTTTATTGAATGTGTCTTTAATGGATGTGTCTTCTGATTAAAACTTCTTTGAATGTGTCTTTAATGATTAATGGATGTGTCTTCTATTTAGAACTTTGACCTAACAAACTTTACATCTGATTCCGGTCACATATACAGGTTCATATAGTTGGCATGAATGTGAGAATCACGTATGCCATTGATACAATTAGATATGCAGATTGAATTCATTCTTACAAACGCTTCTTATGTAGTTGTGTTGTTCTTCTAATGAGTTTTTTAATTTTCTTCTTATTCTGTATGGGGTGCGTGATGAAATTTGGAAGAGAATGAAAATGAAAGTATTTTATCTTGGATTGAAATAAAGAGAATTAATTAAGATTATGGGAATAAAGGGTGGTTGAATGAATTTTACAGTTTGGGATTTTTATCGCATTATGATATGATGTATGATGAGTTGCACATTAGAATTTCTCCTATATTATATGTTTGGTAAAGTAAGGTTTAATTGAATGTGTGAATTTGTACTGTATGTTGTAGTTTTGTGGTTAAATTTTTTTATCGATAGTTTAATGAATGTGTCTTTCGTTAGATGTATTTTTAATAGATGTATCTTTAAAGTAGTGAAATGAATCTTTAATATATGTGCCTTTAAAATAGTGAAATGAATTATTTACACATTTTTAAAAAGAGCCATTCTATTTTTTGTTTATGTACACTCTTTGAAATTGTTATACATAAAAAATAAAATAATTATTGTTTAGATAATTCTACACTAGAATAGAAGATACTTTTTCAATAAATAATTAGAATTTTGGCAATCTACTACATACATAGATAATGTACTTTCAAGATGTATCATTTAAAATCTCTACATGCACCAAAAACAAATTAATGCTATACAAAAATTCTATTATGACTATTTGTTTCTCCTTATAGGCTTGAGGAGATAAACACATGCTCCATGTTGAACACCTTTCGTTACCCTACATGTTTCTCCATCAACAGACATCACTGCACAATTTAAATTATCAAGTTTAGTTTTCTTATAATGATATATATCATATGAAATTAAAAACTTGAATGATAACATACTAATGACAAGCCGATCCATCTCAAGTCCAACATGCTAAAGAAGCTTGAATCCATTCATGTTAGGCATGTTTACATCGCTGATCACTATGTCGAATGCATCTTTCCTCTCTCGAAGCTTCTTCAGAGCCTCGGTTGCCAAACAACATGTAGTCACTGAAAAATAAGGGATCGAATTCAAAGTAGCGTATATATGATATGCTTGTTTTGTTTGCAGTAAGAGTCACTTGTATAAACACACAGTAGCAAAAAGAAATTATAACTATTCTAAAATAGGAAAGAAAATCAAAGGAACATCATCCTTTATCATATTAAGAATTGGACCCTAATAATATCAATAAACCATAGCAATAATATGATGAGTAAAAGAAACAGTTAGTAGTTACCTTGGTAAGAGCACTTCTTGAGCATCTTTTCAAGGATCTCGAGCTATGTTGGATCATCATCAACAACTAGAACTCTCATCCAAAGGCTATTTTTGGATGTCGTCTTCTTCTTCTTCTTGTATGTTTTATACTATGCAAATGTACAATAACAAGAAAAATTCAGAACCTTTAACAAAAAATATCCAAAACACAAAAAAATATTTAAAACTTACGAAATAGAAACATTCAGAATATATTGATGAGCGGATATTTTATACGCTTTTTGAAATCATTTTCATATAGTTTTTAGTAGTTTTTATTGAGTTTTTATAGGTTTTAGTGTTAAATTCACATTTTTGGATTATACTATGAGTTTTTGTGTTTTGGGAAAATTTCTGGTATTTTCTAACTGAAATTGAGGAGTTGGAGCAGAATTCTGATTCAGAGACAGAGAAAGCACTGCAGATGTTGTCTAGATCTGACCTGCCTGCATTTGGAAGAGCTTTTCTGGAGTTGCAGAAGTCCAAATAGAGTGCTCTCAATGGCTATGGAAAGCTGACTTCCAGAACTTTCCAGCAAAATATAATAGTTCATACTTTGTTTCGAATTAGAAGGCCCAAAACTGGCGTCTAACGCCAGCTTCCTACCCCTTTCTAAGCGTCCAGCACCCAAAGAGTAGAGACCAATGTACAAACGCCCAAAGAGGACCCCTAGCTGGCATTCTACACCCAAGAGACCTCATAGCACGTGGATCTCATCAAAGCTCAACCCAAACACTCACCAAGTGGGCCCCAGAAGTGGATTTTAGCACTAAATTAATTATTTTACCCTTACTAGTCATCTGTTTAGTATTTAAGGGTTTATGTTTATGTAATTAAGACCTTCTTGGAACCTTTAAGAACCACATTCGCATATTATACACGTTTTGCATTGTTTTTACATCAGTATGAGTTTCTAAAACTCCTAGGTTGAGGGGAGGAGCCCTGTTAAGTCCTATAAATTGATAAACGTATTACTGTTTCTTCTTCGATCAGTGTTTGATTTACTTCTAAGATATATACCCGATCTTCTAAGATATATATCCGATCTTCATCATAGTGAATAGGATGATCTGAGTAGGGCTGGCAATATATACCCTACCCGTGGGTACCCTACTCGGCCCAACCCGTTCGAGTAGGGTAGGTATCTGACCCGCTGCAGGTAGGGTAGAATGCGGTCCGGGTAGGCCTGCAGGTAGGGTAGGGTACGAGTTTAGGGTGTACCCTACCCTACCCTACCCTACCCGCACCCCCCATATATAACATGTTTTTAAAAAATTATATGCATAGTGAAGGAGGTTGAGGGTTCAAATGTAGCAAGTAAGTAACCACTAAGCTAGCTACTTACTTTGATAATATATTGCATTTGTTTATTTATGAAGTTACCATAAAATAAAAATTAAACAAAAATAAAATCATATATAATTGATGATTCAGAAATCACTCATTAGAAACCCTAAGACTAAGTGGGAGGTAGGTACTCTGGTAGAGCCATTTCTTCCCAAGCAATAAGCCTCAGTGCTTCACTGCAAGCCCCAACTCTCCTTCCTCATTCCTCCATTGCCACCACTCTTCTTCCTCCTCTGTGCTCTCCTCGCAACGCCGCTGACTCGTGACTTTCTCTCCTCTCTACGCTGCTGCTTTGTGCTCTTCTTGGTATGGACTTTGTGTTTGAATCTGTGAAAATTGGGGCTTTACTGGTGGTGAATCATAAGTCTTTCATGCTAGAGTTTAGCTAGATGATGTGATTGGTAGCTGTAGGGAAGTAGCTATACCAAAAATAAGAGAGAAGAAAAAAAGAAAAACCAAGTTCATCTAATTATTCGATCCTACTATTACAGTTTATGCAATATGCATGTGTATATATATGCCTTTGCATTACACCATAATTATCTGTATTATTTAGTTTTATTCAATGCTTGTTGTGCCCAACTAGCTCGGTTTTGTTTTCTTGGAATGTAAATGCTTAAATTGATCAAATTTGTTGCTTCAGATTTACCGTTGATGTGAATGCAATATATATTGGAAAATTGTATTCTTAAATATTATTCTCAAAAAGATTCAATTTTACGATGAGAAAAAAATAAGGCTCTCCAATAAGTAGGGGTTAGAACTTGGCAAAAATTGATGGAAAATCAGTTTAATCACATACGATTCTTCAATATGAAGTCAGGTCATAAAAGAAATTTTCAATTTTTATAAAAGGATATTGTTTTTTATTTTAAGGAGAGAAACTTGTAATTGAAAGAAAGAGCGAAAGTGGACTGGATAAATGGTAAATTTAGTTTGATAAATTTTATGTATAAAAATGGATTCCTAAGTTTTTTTATGTATAAATGATTTTTCTGAATCTTAATGGATAGTAATGGAATCTTAATTGGATTCCTAATCTTAATTGGATAGTAATCACATACTGGAATCTTAATTGGATTCCTAATCTTAATTGGATTCTAAGTTTTTTATGTATAAATAGTTTTTCAGCATGCTTGAATTTTTAATATTTAATTATTTATTTTACTATTGTGTAGGCAATAATGGATAGTACCAACATGGATGTAGTGGCTCAAGAACAACAAGAAGAAACTCCTATTGAAAAAACTGCTAATTTTGTTCCAGACGAGTCTGTCTAAGGTGAAAATAGCAATAAATCTTTATTAAAAAGTGTTTATTGGCAATAATTTAGTAGATATAAAGAGGGGGAAGAGTGGAAGGCAAAGTGCAATCATTCTAAGTCTGTTCTTAGTGCCAATCCAAGGAATGAGACTACAAATTTGAAGAAACATGTGCTCCATTATTGTAAGATAATAAAATTAGCAAATTCAAGACAATCAACAATTGTCGAATCTCTTCAAAGACATGGAAATAATTAGTTTAGATGCTTTTATATTTGATGCATCTCACACAAGAAAATTGATTGCCAAGTCCATTTGTATGCATGAGTATCCTTTGTCATATGTGGATCATGTTGCAACAAGAGAAGTGTTTTCTTCAATGCAACCAACGTTTAAGATGCCAAGCCGAAACACAATAAAAAAGGATATCTTGAAAATATACGAAGTGGAGAAGCTTAACATAAACAAGATGAGGATGCAAATGATAGTCGAATGGCTATTACAACTGACATATGGACTTCCAACCAGGAAAAAGGATACATGGTTGTTATAGCACACTACATTGATAGTTCATGGAATTTGCGAATGCGAGTATTGAAGTAATACCTTAAACTTTGCTTCTAGTATAAAATATGCTTTCTAATGCTTGATGTACTTGTGATATTTTTTATCTGATATATTTATAATAATTTTCTGCTTTACTTATGTTCCTGTTCCTCATTCAAGTGAAGTTCTCTCTAATGCATTAATGAAAGTTTTGTTAGAGTGGAACTTAGATAGAAAATTATCAACTATTACATTGAATAATTGTTCTACAAATGATGCTATGATTGATGTGTTGTTGGGACGTCTAGACTCAAATTATTTGTTGTTAGGGGGTAAGTTATTGCATATGTGTTGCTGTGCTCATATTTTAAACCTAATTGTGAAGGATGGTTTCAATTTAGTTAAAGAAAGTATGGAGAAAATTCGTAATAGTATGGTGTATTGGACTTCAACTAATAAAAGACATGAAACCTTTGTGAGTTGGTGTAGTAAGTCAGGTGTTCCCTTTACTAAAAAATTATCTCTTGTATGACTAGATAGAATTTCACTTATGTGATGTTAGAAACTGCATGATTGTACAGAGATGTCTTTGCTCGACTAAAATAAAAAGACTCCAATTATAAAAGTGTGCCAAGTAATGAGGAATGGGAACTTGCAAAAGAAATTTGTGGTAAATTAAAACTTTTTTATGATGTGACTCAGTTGTTTTCTAGAACTCAAGTTCCAACTGCCAACATTTACTTTAATAAAGTATGTGAGATACATATTGGATTGGAAAAATGGGCTGTTTGTCCTAATCCAGTTATTAGTAGCATGGCATGTATGATGAAGAGAAAGTTTGATAAGTATTGGGAAGAAATTCATGGCATTATGGGTGTTGCTGCAATTCTAGATCTTAGGTATAAGCTTGATGGGTTTGAATATAAGTTTGCTAGGGTATGTGAAGATCCTAATGAATGCACAAGGAAAGTTGAGAGAATCAAACAGGCATGTTATGAGTTACTTCATGAATAACAAAAGAATACATCTAATTCAAGCAATATGTCAGTGGAATCTACACAAGAGCTTAGGGTTAATGCAGATGAAGATGATGATGTTGGTTATCAATTGTATATTAGACAAAAGAAGAAGGAAAAAGGTTCATTTGTGAAGACGAAATTTGATCATTATGTAAGGGAATATGTTCATCCGTTAACTCCTGATTTTGATATATTAGCTTGGTGGAAGGTAAATGGAGTTAGGTTTCCAACTCTTCAGAAAATTGCAAGAGACATATTTGCCATTCCTGTGTCTACTGATGCTTCTGAGACTTCTTTTAGCACAAGTGGTTGTATAATTGCTACTCATCGTGGTAGTCTTCATGAAGATACGGTAGAAGCTCTTATGTACAATCAAAATTGGTTGTGGGCAGAATATTATAAAAGAGGTTATTTATGTTTTCAAGTTTTTTAATTTGTTTAGAAATTATAATTGTGTTAAAATTATATATAATAAAATTGTTGTATTTGATTTTTAGGTGGAAAACCTGATTATCAAACTGCTAATGAAGATGATGATGCATTTTCTGAACTAACGGAAGAATAATGTTGCAAGAACTTGGAATTAAAAGAAATGTTCGAAGACATTTATCTTTGTTTATGTTATTTTAATTTTATTAAGAACTTGATAATTATGCTATTTGTAATTTTATGTTGGACTTTTTAGGACTACATTGTTTTTCATTTTAATTTAAACTTAGTTTTTTATTTTATTAATATAATAATATGTATGTTTGTAATTTTATGTTGAATTTCTTTAAGATTTTATTGTCTTTTATTTTAATTTGAATTTAGTTGTTTACTTTTTTATTTTCTTAATATGTAAGAAATTTAGAATGATTGAGTTTTATATTTATTTTTGAAAAAATTGATATTTCTGCAGGTAGAGTAGGGTAGGGTAGGGGTAGGGTTCGGGTTGAGAGATTCTCAACCCGCGGGTAGGGTAGGGTAGAGTTTTATTGAGATTTTCTACCCACAGGTAGGGTTAGGGTAGCATCCAAACCCTACCCTACCTTACCCATTGTCAGCCCTAGATCTGACAAATTAGCTCTGTTCATCACATTAAGACGAACATGCCTGACAAACACTTGTGTCTACTTGGGTTCGTGTGAATACTTGGAAGGAAAGCATGAGCCAACAGTTATGTTTATACATCTCTCAGATGGTTAATCCACGACTTCGTTAGGGGCTTCTCGAGACACCAGTTCAGCCAATTTTCAGGGAGATTAGGGTCTCCATGGTATAGGCTAGAATCCAAAGAAGCAGCATTCTCTTATCCGGAAGATCCGACCTTGTCTGTGGCATTTTGAGTAGGATCACCAAGAGAATGACTTGCAAGAGCTTCACCCTTCGTCAGATTGAATGACCACGAGAAATGGCATTCATTCTGTAGCAGAGAAGATCAATCACCATGGGCAATGGCTTTGATCACTTATAGCCTATCATAGAAGAAGATCATTCACAAGCAAAGAAGACAATGGTACCAGATTTAATTCAAAAAGACAAAGCAACTCCAACTCTCAACTCTATTCCTATTATTGCTTTCAATTCTACTACAAATTCCATATATGACATATAACCATTCAAGATTTACATAAACTCTCTGATTCTGCCTGACTAAGACCTGCAAGACAACCATAGCATGCTTCAAGCCACAATCCTCGTGGGATCGCCCTAACTCACTCAGGTATTACTTGGACGACCTAGTGCACTTGCTGGTACTGCTGTTGTATGAAAAGTGTGGGGTTTGCGTACACGCGCACCAAGTTTTTGGCGCCATTTCTGGGGATTGTTGAGTTTGGACAAACTGAAGGATTGTCTTGCTCCCTAGATTAGGTAATTTTATTTCATTTTGTTTTGTTGAGTATTTTATTTTTATTTTCTTCTTCTCAATTTTCGAAAATCATTAAAACTTTTTCAAAAATATTTTTCTTTTCTTTGTTTGATCTTTGATTTTATTTGAGTCTCTTTGTTTGTGTTCTTATTGAGCCTTTGATTTTTATTTTCTTCTTCACTAATATTCGAAAATTTTAAAACCTTTTCAAAAATATTTTTTTTCTTTGTTCAATTTATGTTATTATTGAGTCTTTGATTTTTGCAAGAGTATAGCTTTGATTTGAGTCATGTGTTCTTGTTGAGTCTTTTATTTCTATTTTTTTTAAAATTAAAAAAAAAGTTTTTCAAAAATATTTTATTTTCTTTACTCAATTGGATACAATATTGGCTTATGTTCTTGTTAACTATTGTTCCTAAATTTTTTAAAAAATAATTTTTCTTGTTTCAATTTTTTAGCTTGGTGTTTTCTTTTTTATTTTCTTGTGTTTTTCAAAAATTTCTTGTTGATTTTCTAAAAATTTTAAGTTTGGTGTTCTTTTTATGTTTTTGATTTCTTTGAGTCTTTAAATTTTGTTCTTTGTGTTCTTGTGAGTCTTCAAAGTGTTCTTAAGTCTTGTATGTGTTTTGATCTTAAAACTTTTAAGTTTGGTGTCCTTTGGTGTTTCCCTCCAAAAATTTTCGAAAAATAAGGGCACTAGATCTAAAAATTTTATGTCTTGTGTCTTTTTTGTGTTTTTCTCTTTCATCATTAAATTCAAAAAAATAAAAAATATCTTTTCTAACTTAATTCTAACCATATTTTTCAAAAATCATAAATAAAATTTCAGATTTCAATTTTAAAATTTTATCTTATCATATCTTAGTTGTCAAGTTTTCAAAAATCAAATTTTTTCAAAAATAAAATAATATTTTTTTCAAAAATCTTATCTTTTTCAAAATCTTATCGTATCTTTTTCAAAATTCAAAAAAAAGATTATATCTTATCTTTTTCAAATTTCAATTTTTAAAATCTTATCTTTTTCTAATTTCAAATTTTAATTTCAAATCTTTTCTTATCTTATCTTCTATTCTATTTTTAAATTAAAAATATCTTCTTAATTAATATCTCATATTCTCTCTCTTCCTTTTTAAAACCTCCTAACTAACTCTTTTCTTCCTTAATTTTCGAAAATAATAACTTCTTCTCTCTCTCTTCTTTTTCAAAACCACCTAATTAACTCTCTTCTCTTCTTAATTTTCGAAAACATCTCTCCATCTTCTCTCTCTTCTTTTTCAAAACTACCTAACTAACTCTCATCTCTCTTAATTTTCAAAAACTTCTTCTTCTCTTCCCTCCTTTATTTTCGAAAATTTAACAATTAAAATTCAAATCTATTTAAATTAATTGAACTTAATTTTTGAAAACTAATTAATAATTAAATAAAAACAAAAATATTTTGATTGTTGTTTACTTTTTCTTTTTATACTTCCTCTCTTCTCATCTCTATTTATTCAAACTCTACTTTCCTCTCTTCTTCTGTCTACAATTATTTATCTTCTTTCCTTTCTTCTTCACATCTCACTGGAAGCTCTTTGATCCAAGTGGCACAAAAAGCTTTCTTGTGATTTCTTTTCCATATTCTTCTTTCTTCTGACTTTAAGGAGGAGCTTCTTACCTATTGGCGTAGAGGGTCTTCTTCTTTTCTTTTTTTTCTTTTCTTCTTGTTTATGACCAGGAACAGGGATAAAAAACCCCTCTTGACTCCTGATCCTGAACCTGAGAAGATTTTGAGGAGGCGTTTATAGTAAGCTAAAGCACAACACTCCTGAAGAGACCTTTCAGAAAATTTTGAACAAGAACAAGGAGACATGGCCGAACCTCAAGAGGAGCCTAGAAAGGTCCTTGGTGACTTCACCATGCCTACCTTTGACTTCTATGGCATAAGCATTATTGTACTTGCCATTGGAGCTAACAATTTTGAGCTTAAGCCTCAGTTAGTCTCTCTTCTACAGCAGAACTGCAAATTCCATGGACTTCCACTGGAAGATCCACATCAGTTCTTAGCAGAATTCTTACAGATCTGTGATAATGTAAAAACCAATGGAGTTAATCCTGAAGTCTACAAGTTAATGCTCTTTCCCTTTGCTTTAAGAGACAGAGCTAAATTCTGGTTAGATGCCCAACCTAGAGAGAGTCTTGACTCTTGGGAAAAGCTAGTTAATACTTTTCTGGCTAAACTCTTCCCTCCTCAAAAGATGAGCAAGATTATAGTGGAAGTACAAACTTTCAGACAACGAAAAGGTGAATCTCTCTATGAAGTTTGGGAAAGATACAAGCAGCAGATTAGGAGATGTCCTCCTGACATGCTCTTAGAGTGGTCCATCATAGGTGTGTTCTATGAGGGTTTGTCTGAGATGTCCAAAATTTCATTGGACAGCTCTACAGGTGGATCTCTTCACTTGAAGAAAATGCCTGCAGAAGTAAGGGAACTCATTGAGATGGTTACTAACAACCAGTTCATATACACTTTTGAAAGGAATCCTGTAAACCATGGAACCTCTCAGAAGAAAGGAGTTCATGAAGTTGAGACTCTGAATGCCATCCTGGCTCAGAATAAGATCTTGACCGAACAAGTCAACATGATCTCTCAACATCTGATTGGGATGCAAACTGCAGCTGGTAGTGTTCAGGAAGCTTCTCTTGAAGAAGAAGCCTATGATCCTAACCAACCCACCATGGAGGAGGTGAATTAAATCGGAGAACCCTATGAAAACACTTACAACTCTTCATGGAGGAATCATCCTAACCTCTCATGGAAGGATCAACAGAAACCTCAGCAAGGTTTCAATAACAATCAAGGTGGTAGGAACCAGAATAGGTTCAATAACAGACCACCATTCCCATCTTCTCAAGGGAATATGGAGACCTCTAAGCAGAGCCTTTCTAACTAAGCCATTTTGGTCTCCAGCCTCAATAAGACCACCCATAGTTTCATTAATGAAACAAGGTCCTCCATTAAGAAACTTTGAGGTACAAGTTAGTCAATTGAGCAAGAGGATCCCTGAGATCCCTCCTGACACTCTTCCTAGTAATACTGAGGTTAATTTTAGAGAAGAGTGCAAGGCCGTAACCATTGAGGTTGAGGCCGAATTATAGGAGAATGGGAAGGCATTGAACGCAAGTGAAGAAGCCTTCACTGGGCGTTCAACACCCACAATGGCAACAAGCCTGGCGTTAAAAGCCAGTGAGGAACCCCTCACTGGGCATTTAACGCCCATCCTGGCAGAAAAGCTAGCATTGAACGCCAGCCAGGGAGCATTGGCTGGGGGTTCAACACCCAAACAGGAAGGCCTTCTTGTGCGGAACGCCAGTGAGAAACCTCTCACTGGGAGTTCAATGCCCAACTTGGCAGCTATTCTGGCACTGAACGCCAGTGAGGAACGAGGAACCTCTCACTGGGCGTTTAATGCTAGTATACAAAATCGTGATACACAACTTCGTGCAGCTGACCAGCAAGTGCACTGGGTTGTCCAAGTAATACCTTACGTGAGTAAGGGTCGATCCCACGGAGATTGTCAGCTTGAAGCAAGCTATGGTCATCTAGTAAATCTCAGTCAGGCGGGTTCAAATAGTTATGGGGTTTTGATATTTAAAAGAACGAAATAGAACATAAAACAAGATAGAAATACTTATGCAATTCATTGGTGGAAATTTCAGATAAGCGTATGAAGATGCTTTGTTCCCTTTGAGCCTCTTCTTTCCTATTGCCTTCATACAATCATTCATACTCCTTTCCATGGTAAGCCGTATGTAGGTGGATCACTGTTGTCAATGGCTACCATCCATCCTCTCAGTGAAAATGGTCCTTTACGGTTTCCCGCATGGCTAATCAGCTGTCGGTTCTCGATTGTGTCGAAATAAAATCCATTGATCCTTTTGTGCACTGTCACTGCGCCCCACAGTCGTGAGTTTGAAGCTCGTCACAGTCATCTCATCCCAGATCCTACTCGAAATACCACAGACAAGGTTTAGACTTTCCAGATCTCAAGAATGCCACTCATTTGATTCTAGCTTATACCACGAAGACTCTGATTGCACGGAATGGAAGCTCTGTTGTCAAGAGAGGCAACCATGTGTCGTAAACCATGAGGCCAAGAGATACACACTCAAGCTCTCGCAGATAGAACGGAAGTGGTTGTCAGGAACACATTCATAAGGGAGGATGATGATGAGTGTCACGGATCATCACATCCATCATGTTGAAGTACGAGTGAATATCTTAGAACAAGAATAAGCGTGAATTGAATAGAAGAACAATAGTGCTTTGCATTAATTCATGAGGAACAGCAGAGCTCCACACCTTAATCCATGATGTGTAGAAACTCCACCATTAAAAACACATAAGAACAAGGTTTAGGCATGGCTGAATGGTTCAAAAGTCCTGATCCCAAGATCAAAGATGATCAAAAAGATCACAGATGATCAAAAAGATGAAAATACAATAGTAAAAGGTCCTATTTATAATGAACTAGTGACCTAGGGTTTACAGAAATAAGTAAATGATGTAGAAATCCACTTCAGGAGCCCACTTGGTGTGTGCTTGGGCTGAACATTGAAGCTTTCGCATGTAGAGGCTTTTCTTGGAGTTAAGCGCCAGCTCTGGTGCCAGTTTGGGTGTTTAACTCCAGCTTTTATGCCAGTTTGGGTGTTTTATGCCATAATTTTTATGCTGAATTGGAACACCAGTTTGGGCCATCAAATCTCAGACAAAGTATAAACTATTATACATTGTTGGAAAGCCCAAGATGTCTACTTTTCAACGCAATTAAGAGCGCGCCAATTGGGCTTCTGTATCTCCAGAAAATCTATTTCGAGTGCAGGGAGGTCAGAATCCAACAGCATCTGCAGTCCTTTTTCAGCCTCTGAATCAGATTTTTGCTTAGGTCTCTCAATTTCAGCCAAAAAATACTTGAAATCACAGAAAAACACACAAACTCATAGTAAAGTCCAGAAATGTAATTTTTGCATAAAAACTAATAATTATATACTAAAAACAAACTAAATCATACTAAAAACTACCTAAAAATAATGCCAAAAAGCGTATAAATTATCCGCTCATCAAATGCCCACCAGCCCAGGTATGCTGGCATTGAATGCCAGCAAGGACATCCCTGCTGAGCGTTCAATGCCTAGAATGCTAGAGGGACTAGCATTTAACGCTAGTCAGGGTGGACAGCAAGGGCGTTCAACGCCTAATAAGCTCACAGAACTGGCGTTGAACGCCAGCCCAAGTACACCCTTTGAGTGTCCAAATCCCACTCAAGAACCCTCTAGCCCAGAACCAAAGGAAACCATAAAGACCATTGAGGTTCCTTTGAATGCACTTCTATAGTGCATAAGTTCTGATGACTATTCATCCTCAAGTGAGGATGAAGACACTAGGAAAGAGCAAGTTTCTCAATACCTAGGAGCTCTTATGAAGCTTAATGCCAAATTATTTGGTACAAAGCCTCTGGAGGAAGAACCTCCACTACTTACTAAAGAACTCCATGCTTTGGTTCAGCAAAAGCTACCTCAGAAGCTTCCAGATCCTTGACGCTTTCTAATTCCTTGCACCATAGGCACCATGACCTTTGATAAGGCTCTGTGTAACCTAGGGTCAAGCATCAACCTCATGCCACTCTCTGTAATGAAGAAGCTGGGCATTCTTGAGGTACAAGCTGCACACGTCTCATTAGAGATGGCAGAGAAGACCATGCAGAAGCCGTATGGCTTAGTGGAGGATGTCTTGGTTAAAGTTTAAAACCACTACATCCCTGCAAACTTCATTGTCCTGGACATAGGAGAGGATGAGGATGACTGTGTCATCCTTGGAAGACCTTTCCTAGCCACAGCTAATGCTATCATTGATGTGGCTAAGGGAGAACTAACCCTAAAGTTAGGGGAGGATCATATCTTATTCAAGATGCCTCATCCTAATTCTCCCTCTAAAACAGTGATAACAGCGCAACACCTGGTGTGCCAACCTTCTCTTTCTGTGCAGAGCTTTACAGAGCCCCCAGACATCAATTTTAAGTTTGGTGTTGGGTAGCCCTCAACAAACTCTAAGCACAAAAGTACTATAAAAAAAGTACCTACAGGCTGGAGGGACAGGAAAGTCCCAACTGAAGGCCTCTCACCTGGAATGAGAGTTATCTTCACTAAAAAGCCAGCCTTACCACATACAGTGAACCATGTCCTATCTTTAGAGCATGTAGAGCTCATTCACGAGAGGACAGGCAGAAAATTCACTATCAGGGGAAAAAACCTAAGCCCATACTCTCCTCTGTAAGGAGCTAAACGTCAAGCTAGTGACGTTAAAAGAGCGCTTGTTAGGAGGCAACCCAACTTTACTCAACCATATTATTTTCATTTTGTTTTTTTTTCAGTTGTTAGAGTCATGATCATGTGCATCAGTCAAGAGACAGAATTCACAACATTGAAAACAGCACACTCCGGAAAGAGTGTTAAAGTTGAATGCCAGCCAGGGCATCCCTGCTGGGCGTTCAACGCCCCAAGAGGGGAGCATTGCTGGCGTTGAATGCCAGCCAGGGAGCAGCCCCTGGGCGTTCAAACGCTAGTGCAGAGAAGCAGGAAATCTGGAATTTCCTAGCCTTTTAGGAATTGTGGGTCCCACAGAATCTTCACATACCCTACCTACCCCACTTACTTTCCCACTTCCCAATACACACTTCCCCAAAAACCCTAGCCCAATCACATCCATTTCATTTCCCCAAACCATCAAAACTCCCACCTACCCCCACCCACTTCAAAATTGAGTTTCCACCCAAAACCCACCCCATGGCCGAACCCTACCCATCCCCGCTCCTATAAATACCCCTCTTCATAACCCTTCATAGAAACACCTGTCATACCTTCTCCACCCCACAAGGCCGAGCCCCCTCTCTCCCTCTCTCTCTCTCTCTCTCTCTCTCTCTCTCTCTCTCTATTTTCTTCTTCTTCTTCTCTATTCTTCTATTTTTACTAGAGGATGAGCAAAGTTTTAAGTTTGGTATTGGAAAAGCATAGCTTTTTTCTTTCCATTACCATTCATGGCACCCAAGTTTGGAGACTCCTCTAGAAAGAGGAAAGAAAAGGTAGTAGCCAATCCCTTTGAATCTTGGGAGATGGAGAGATTCATCACTAAAGCTCACCAAGACCACTTCTATGAAGTAGTGGCTGAGAAGAAAGTGATCCCTGAGGCCCTTTTTATGCTCAAGAAGAATGAGTATCCAAAAATCCAAAGAGAGATCCAGAGAAGAGGTTAGGAAGTCCTAACCAATCCCATTCAAGATGTTGGAATTCTCATGGTGCAAGAGTTCTATGCTAATGTATGGGTTACCAAAAACCATGACACTAGTGTGAACCCAAATCCAAGGAATTGGATCACCATGGTCCGAGGAAGAATATTAGATTTCAGCCCAAAAAGTGTGAGGTTGGCGTTCAACTTGCGTTTATTGCAAGGAGATCCTCATCCTTACACTAGGAGAGTCAACCATGATCAGAGATTGGATTAAGTACTCTCAGATATCTGTGTAGAAGGTGCATAGTGGAAAAGGGATTCCCAAGGCAAGCCCATTCACTTAAGAAGGGTTGACCTAAAGCCCATAGCTAGAGGATGGTTGGAATTCATCCAAAGATCCATCATCCCTACTAGCAACCGGTCAGAAGTGACTATTGACAGAGCCATCATGATTCATTACATCATGATTAGAACTGAGGTGGAAGTTCATGAGGTGATTCCTCAAGAACTATATAAGGTAGCTGAGAAGCCTCACACCAATGCAAGGTTAGAATTTTCACACCACATATGTCACTTATGCAATTCAGCTGGAATTGTCATAAATAGAGATGTCTCTATTGGGGAGGATAAGCCCATCACTAAGAAGCGAATGAAGCAAACTAGAGAGCATGCACAAGATCCTGTGCATCCGCCTCAGCATGAGATCCCTGAGATGCCTCAAGGGATGTACTTTCCTCTCCAAAGCTATTGGGATCAATAGCAAACTTCTCTTGGAGAATTGAGCACTAACATGGAGCAATTGAGGATGGAGCATCAAGGACATGCCACCACCCTCAATGAAATAAGAGAAGACCAAAGAACCATAAGGGAAGACCAAAGGGCTATGAGGGAAGAGCAATAAAGGCAAAGGGATGACATAGAAGAGATCAAGCAGCACATTGGATCCTCAAGGAGGAGCACTAGACGCCACCACTAAGGGTGGACTCGTTCTCTTTTATTCCTTTCCTTTTTTATTTTTCTGTTTCTTGTCTGTCTGTTTATTTGTTCTCTTGTTCTAAGTTGCATAATCATTTACATTTGATGTTTTTAAGTTGTAAGATGTTCCATATATCTCTCACCTTGCTTAAAAAAAATTTTATTGAAAAGAATTGAGAGATGCATGAATTTCAAGTTTAAAATAAGATTAGTTTAATTAGTTTGATGTGGTGTCATTTGCTTTTGTTTTCTGAATGCATGATTAAACAGTGCATATTTGAAGTTGAAATTTTAGAATGTTGGCTTTTGAAAGAATAAGAAAAAAGAAAAAATATTATTGGTAATTTGAAAAATCTAAAAATTGATTCTTGAAGCAAGAAAAAGCAGCAAAAGAAAAAGAAAAAGCATGTTGCAAAAAAAAAATAATAAATGCATGCGAAAAAGAAAGAAAAAAATGGTGAAAAAATAATAATAAAAAGAAAGAAAAGAATAAAAAGCAAGCAGAAAAAGCCAATAACCCTTTAAACCAAAAGGCAAGGGTAAAAGGGCCCAAGACTATGAGCATCAGTGGTTAGAAGGGCCCAAAGGAATAAAATCCTGGCCTAAGCAACTCAAACCAAGCTGTCCCTAACCATGTGCTTGTGGCATGAAGGTGTCAAGTGAAAAGTTTGAGACTGAGCGGTTAAAGTCATGGTTCAAAGCAAAAAGAGTGTGCTTAAGAACTCTGGATACCTCTATCTGAGGACTCTAGCAAAGCTGAGTTACAATCTAAAAAGGTTCACCCAGTTAAAGTGTCTGTGGCATGAATATATCCGGTGGTAATACTAGAAAACAGATTGCTTAGGATCACGGCCAAGACTCAGAAAGTTGTGTTTAAGAATCAAAATAAGCTTAACTAGGAGAGTCAATAATATCATCCAGATTCTAAGTTCCTAAGGATGCCAACATCTTTGAGTTTCAATGGATAGTGAGATGCCAAACCTATTCAGAAGCAAAAAGCTACTAAGTCCCGCTCATCTTCTTTTAACTAAGCTATATTTGAAACTTAGAAATTTATTGTATCTTAATTTTCTTTTTATCCTACTGTATTTTTAGTTGCTTGGGGACAAGTAATAGTTTAAGTTTGGTGTTGTGATGAGCGGATATTTTATACGCTTTTTGACATCATTTTCATATAGTTTTCAATAGTTTTTATGTAGTTTTTATTGAGTTTTTATAGGTTTTAGTGTTAAATTCACATTTTTGGATTCTACTATGAGTTTTTGAATTTTTTGACAATTTCAGGTATTTTCTAGCTAGAATTGAGGAGTTAGAACAGAAGTCTGATTCCGAGACAGAGAAAGCACTGCAGATGTTGTCCAGATCTAACCTGGCTACATTTGGAATAGCTTTTCTGGAGTTACAGAAGTTCAAATGGCACGCTCTCAATGGCTATGGAAAGCTGACTTCTAGAGCTTTTCAGAAATATATAATAGTTTATACTTTGCTTCGGATTAGAAGGCCCAAAACTAGCATCCAACACCAGCTTCCTGTCCCCTTCCAGGCGTCCAGTGCCCAAAGAGCAGAGACCAACGTACAAATGCCCAAAGAGGACCCCCTAGCTGGCGTTCCACGCCCAAGAGACCTCATAGCATATGGATCTCATCAAAGCTCAGTCTAAACACTCACCAAGTGGGCCCCAGAAGTGGATTTTATCACTAAATAGACTATTTTACACTTACTAGTCATCTGTTTAGTATTTAAGGGTTTATGTTTACGTAATTAGGACCTTCTTGGAACCTTTAAGCACCATATTCACATATCATACACGTTTTGCATTTTTTTTACTTCAGTATGAGTTTTTAAACCTCCTAGGTTGAGGGGAGGAGCCCTGCTGAGTCCTATGAATTAATAAAAGTATTACTGTTTTTTCTTCGATCAGTGCTTGATTTACTTCTAAGATGTTTATCTAATCTTCATGGTGGTGAATAGGATGATCTGACAAATTTGCTCTGTTCATCACATTAAGACGAACGTGCCTGACAAACACCCGTGTCTACTTGGGTTCGTGTGAATACTTGGAAGGAAAGCACGAGCCAATAGCTATGTTTATACATCTCTCAGACGGTTAATCCACGACTTTGTTGGGGACTTCTCGAGACACCAGTTTAGCTGATTTCTGGGGATATTAGGGTCTCCATCGTATAGGCTAGAATCCAAAGAAGCAGCGTTCTCTGGTTCGGAAGATTCGACCTTGTCTTTGGCGTTTTGAGTAGAATCGTCAAGAGAATGACTTGCTAGAGCTTCACCTTCGTCGGATGGAATGACCATGGGCAATGGCATTTATTCTGTAGCAGAGGAGATCAATTACCACGGGCAATGGCTTTGATCACTTACAGCCTGCCAAAGAAGAAGATCATTCACAAGCAAAGAAGACAGTAGTACTAGAGTTAATTTAGAAAGACAAAGCAACTCCAACACTCATCTCTATTTCTATTATTACTTTCAATTCTACTACAAATTCCATTTATGACATATAATCATTCATGGCTTATATAAACTCTCTGATTCTACCTCACTAAGACCTGCAAGACAACCATAGCTTGCTTCAAGCCACAATCCTCGTGGGATCGACCCTGACTCGCTCAGGTATTACTTGGATGACCCAGTGCACTTGCTGGTACTGCTGCTATACAAAAAGTGTGGGATTTGCGTACACACGCACCATATATAAAAAAGAAACATACAAAACAATAGAAGAAGACACATCTAAAACCTCAAAAAACGAAAAATTCACAACTTAAGGGAGTAAGATTACAAACATAATCAGTGCATTATAGAATGAAGTTTAAGTTAGAAATATTCTTGTTTAAGCAACAGCACTCACAAGCTTTTTTTTTTTGACAAATTTTGTTCTTCAGTATGTGATAGAAGTTGAAATCTTTACTAACTAGTCAAAATTTTAATTTATCCATAAAATAAGTCATGACTTTCAACGAGTCAAAAAATGGCTCTACTTCTTATTATTCCCTAAACACACACAACAGACTAAAATTCTTAAATTGCAAAATCAGAATCCTACTTATGAGATAGACAATCATTAAAAAATTGAAATTGCCCTTACATTGGATTGGAATACCCTCTTCTCTCTTTTTCTTAAATATTTAATATCAAATAAAATAACAAGAAAATCAAATTTTTAATGCCATTGAGTTGGAATTTACCTGAAAAAATGCAGCTTTTCCATGGTTGCATTGATTGCAACAAGCCGCCTTGGTGCGTGGAAAAATTGGGTTTGCAGCCAATAAAAATAACTCCAAAATTCAAATTTCATACACATGTGGATTTACGTATAACACCAACAAAAATTTCCAAAAAAAGTGAACAACATACTTATCCTCCAAAATTCAAATACCATACACATGCACATGGACAAATAAAAAATTTAGAGAGGAAGATTGTACCTAGCGGAGGTCTGCAATGGTGATAGGGGCTCGTGTACTCTAGATAGTGCAACAGCAAGGTGGGGATGCATCATAGCTGCGATAGAGAACATGCGGCAGAGAGGCGGCAAGTGGGAGCTCGGCTGCACGCGAGGAAGCATGGCCGAAGGGACGCGATGACGGTGAAGTAGACGCGCGATGTTGGTTGTCCTCCCTGCGCGAATGGTGGATGAGGCAACGGCAATGGATGGAAGGAAACTAGGATAGAGGCGTGATGGACGAAGCGGCTGTGGTCTTTGAAGAGAGGGCAGCGTGAGAGCTTGGGAGAGAGATTAAGGTTTCTAAGGAATGAAAATGAAAATAAAAGGGTAAATTTTGATTAAATGCTGATTATTCAAATTTTATTTTTAAAAAAATATAAAACAAATAATTATTAATTATAGTTGTTATAATTTGGCTGATTATGAGTTGGTCGCTAATACTTTTCCTAAGTATCTTTAATATACCATACTTTAAATAACAAACATTATTTTTATTTTAAATAATAAGTATAAAATATATAAATACAAAAAATATCATGCAATAAAATTTTTATAATATTAAAAAAAATATATTAAAATAATATTCTAAACTGCAATATAAAAAATATAAAATAATTAAAATATTATTAACTAATTACTTTGTTAAAAATATTATTATGTAATATAATTTTTATTAATATATTCACAAAAGATATACGTATTCCTTTTTTTTGTTCAAAATAATTTTTCTTAAAAAAATAAAAAAATAAAAGGTCCACATTTTTATATATTATATATAATATTTTAAAAAAATTATATTTTTATACATATTTTAATAAAGGTAATTTGTTAATAAAATTTTAATATAATAATTTAAATATTTATCAAATAATATAAAATAAAATTTAATTATTTTGTATTTTATGTTACAGTTTAAAATATTATTTTAATATAATTTTTTAATATTATAAAATTTTATTACATAATAATTGATCTTAATAAATAAAAAAATTTATACTTTTATATGTATATATTTTATATTTATTATTTAAATTAAAAGATTATATTTATTATTTAAAGTATTATTTATTAAAATATATTTATTTATTTATGTACTAATAACATCTAGTGTATTTTATATTTATTATAATTTATTAATATTTTTTATAAAAATCCGTCTAAAATCAACCCATATATTTTGGGTGTTTCTTATAAGCCATTAAATTAAAAATATTAAATTAGATTGACAAAAAATCTAACGGTTTATATTTAATTTATAAATAACTTATTAAAAATTGGATAAAACATATAATTAAACTAAACCCAACTCAATATTATACAATTCACTCAAATAAAAAAATGTTACATGGATCCTCCAATCACCTCTCTATGTAAATCGAATGAGTCAGACTAGATTTAGTTACTCTATATAAATCGAAACATACTGATTCGATTTATGCATGCATGCATGCATGTTGTCTTAGTAAATCTAATCACCTTGTTTCGATTTAGTTTGTCCTAGTAAATCTAATCAACCTGTTTCGATTTACAACCAATGTGCTGCCTATAGTAATTTGATTATGGCTATTTCGAATTATACACGGTTTCCTGCCCATGGTAATTTGAATGAGTCTAATTAAATTTACTAGAAGGATCCCTATAAATAGAGTTTGAATTGATCTCATTCGAATCACGAATCCAAAATCCTGTCCCACCAAATCCTAGAGAAACCTCAGCCCAAACACTCCAACATTTGAAAAATTACCTGATAGGGGATTGCGGACCGTCTTTATCGTTTGGATGGAGTTGTCCATATTGCTACTGTCATCAATGAAGAGGTTAGTACATATATTCTTAATTAATAATAGTATTAAATGTTTTACTTTAATGTTTTTTGTCTCTTTTAATGATTGTCATTATTACAATTGTTAAACTAGATAGAGTGGTTAGATTAGTGGCTTAATAATCTCTAGAAGTTTGACCAAGCAAGTTTTAATTTGGATAGTGGTTACAAATAAGTAGAAGAATATGAGTAGTGAAGATAATGTATAGTGAAACTTAGTTAGAGTAAGAGTAGTCAATGGAATCGATGTTGTGATTTGGGTTGTTTGTAAAAAAAATTATTAGTATTAAACTTATTTTTATTAGGCACAGTTTGATGAATATATGATTTTATTTAGTGTTTGTAACCGTAACATTATTTGGTTGTTATGGCATTATTTGAATTAAGAGATGCGTTAGTTGTTATTGTTATGTAAATATATTTTAATGTGGTCGTAAGAGACAATCTGTTATGTTGTTTATGCAGCCTCACCGATGAATCGGTAGCATGAGACGACAACAGGATATGCGTCTGGACGAAAGGACCATTCTGTACTTGCAGATGGCCGGTTTATGCCATCTTGTGATGCTGAACGAGACTTAGTTTAAGTTGGATAACCTATTGGTGAGTGCATTCGTGGAAAGATGGCGTTCTGAGACGCACATATTTTATATGTCGTTCGAAGAGTGCCTGATTACACTGCAGGACGTGGCATACTAGTTAGGACTGTCAATCAATGGATAGTACGTCAGTGAATGCCTGACGGGGTTTGAACTATACATCGATGGTGTTTGCCCAACTTGGGTATGGTTATAAGAGCTGTTGGGTGTTTTGCCTCCTGCGAATTGCATCGACAGGTTTAAGGTGAGATGCAATTAGATGTAGGACACATTTGGAGAGATTATTGATGGTGCCAAAAATGCCACTGTTAGGAGGTTTTCCTGGGCTTATATCATGACGCTTTTGTGGACTCAGCTATTTGGCAACAAGTTCGGTACTCGCCTGCACATTCGATGGCTGTCATACGTAGCCATACTTGAGGACATGGGTGGGTACAATTGGGGATCAGTTGCTCTGTCATGGTTATACTAGAGCATCTGCCACGTGGCAATAAGAAATATTGTGAAGTTAGCCGGTCTATTGCAGCTGTATCAGTCATGGATCTTTTGACGGTTTTCTGGTTTCAGGCCCGCTAGATATGATACCTTTGGTTGGCCGTTGGCCTCGAGGTTACGTTATATTTATGTGCTATGTTTCTCATAATTTTTTTGAGTTATTTTCATTTAGTGATAACGTGTGTTAGGGGTGCAGGTGGTCAGGTCACAACTCGATCGCAAGCGAGAATGGACCTTGAGTTGCTCATTGGAGGTTTAGAATAGATTTCCTGCAGGCAAGAGATTTGATTATTTTGTCAAATCTAAATAGTTAATATCGATGTTAGCTTGGCAATACTGCATATTTAATGATGACGTTTCAAAACTATTTCTATGCACAGTTCACTTGGATGCCCTATAATTCTCACGACGTAGTTCAGGTGGTGCATCTAGAGATACTTGAGCCTCGGAATACAACACTGTGAAGGTCCGTGACAGTATTGATATATTTTGCTGTCATAGAATGGCACCTGGTAGATCAGGATCTACCATAGTTTGGTGGAGTACAGCCTCTACCACGGTCCGCACTCATCCTGATGCTGAGTCCACATTGCATACTCAATCATGTTAGCCCAGTCACACATGGCAGGGTCGTCAGTTCGTAGAATATCAACCCAGTAATCAAACTCAACCTCAATCTTGGCATAGGTCGCATTCACCAGAAGCCTACGTGCATCCTTGCCCTTAAAAATCAGGGCAAAATTTGCAGCCACAAGTCGAATGCAGAATGCACGGTATGCAGCGAGTGGTAGCCAACCTCCGTCGGGAGCCTCAAGTGTGGCATTCATACTGTTATACCGATCCGATATCACTAGAATACCCGGCTACGGAGTGATGTGCTGGTGGAGATGGGATAGAAAAAATGACCACGACTCGACATTCTCACCCTCCAAAAGTGCAAATGCAACAGGCAAGATGTTGGAGTTCCTGTTCTGAGTAATCGCAACAAGCAATGTACCCCTGTATTTGCCATACAAGTAGATCCCGTCAATACTCACCAACGGCTTGCAATGTCAGAAGGCCTCAATACATGGTGGGAATGTCCAAAAAAGCCGGTGAAAATAGGCATGTGACTGATCCACTTGCCCACCAACTCGCACAGGACTCATCCTCAACACTGCAACACTACCCAACATCGTTGTCTGCACACCTAGTACCCATCGCGAAAACTCATTGCATAACTCATTCCAATCTCCGTAAAGCTATATCATAGCCTCCTGCTTAGCCAACCAAACCCTCTTGTAAGTTGGTCTAAAATCGAAATGGGCCTCTGTCGCATTCAGTAGTACCTTGATACACGCGGTAGCATCAGCTCTAATCATAGGCAAGATGAATGCTGAGATCACATGATAATCAAAAATCCTGTGATCACTTGATATCGACGTGGCCAGACAAGTATGAGGTCTATTGTACCATTTTACCTCCCAAATACCTCTATGCTGATGAAGAATGATCTGAATCAACCATGCACACCCGTTGCCAAATTCCTTACACTTCCCATAGTACTTGCGATTATCAGACTCCGCCACTTTGTATTGAACCCATCGTTAGATGCTATAGATATTCACGCTTAACATGACCTCCCCTTTATCCTGAAACTACTGACCAACCTGAAACTCCGCTAGTCCTCTAGTATCCTGTGTATCTCTGGCACCAAATCCAACAGGTTCGCCAGGAATCCCTTGCTGTCTCATGGCATCCAAGTCCAAATTTGAAAAGTGCGAAGGATACTACTAAGTCCCTGAACTAGACGCTCCCCCACGCTCCGCAGGATTACTACCTACTATGTCATCACCACTACATCATATCAATAATACCTAATTCTCTGTCACCACTACAGTTTAGATCAGCTGGAAAGGACGGTGAGACAAACAACGTTGCCTTAGCTACAATCACATGTAGTGATGAGGAGGCACCACTAGGTCTCGAATTAGAATAAGCTGCCATTGCTGGAGCTTGGGGATTCCAGTTCAAACCACCTGAGCTGGAGACCACATCTACAAACTTGGCCAACATCTCAAGAGTCTTGACCTCGGGAATCTGATAATGACAATGGAATAGAAATTCTAAATCTTCGTCACTCCCTATGATGAACGAATCATACTTCACATCATCCCGCAAAACTAAAATCGATTTTTTAGATTATAGAGTTCAGGAACTCAGTGAAACTCGTTGAAAGTTTCAAAAACACTAAGGGGATCCTTATCAGTAAACTTAATTCTAGAACGTATTTTTTTCTGAATCGACCCTTTATAGTGCACCAATACTAGAAAACTATCTTCACTAGCCATTGTGTTTCACTCTCATACAGAATTCACGTTCATGTCATATTTATATAGGTTGACCTTACAGTAAATCTAATTTGCCTAGTTCGATTTATGTATGCATGGTAAAGCTAATCAGTACCATTCGAATTATATAGGGACAATATCAGGACTAAACCGAAATATGTTAATTAGATTTACTAGGACATGCTAAATCGAAACAGGGTGATTAGATTTACTAGGACAGCATGCATGCATGCATAAATCGAACTAGTGTGTTTCGATTTACATAGAGCATCTAAATCTAGTCTGGCTCATTCAATTTACATAGAGTGGTGATTGGGGAGATCCAGGTAACATTTTTTATTTTGGTGAATTGTGTAATATTGAGTTGGGTTTGGTTTAATTGTGTATTTTACCCTTAAAATTTACAATAAAAGTAACAAGTCTTTTAATATCTTAAATTTGCCCATTATAAAGATTCAGCAACGAAACCCTCATTCTAATTAAGATTGCTGCCACGAAAGACTTCTTTCAGCAAAGAAATTCTATCGACAACACTAGGGAAGACCTCCGGTGACGACTCTTCCTCTCTCGTTCTTGGTTGCATGATTGTCGATGATGAAGAAAATGACTAGTGAGTACCTATTAATCTTCTTCAGTTCTTCTTCTATCATTTTATTCCATTCCTTCCACTTCCTCTCTCAAAATCTATTATTTTCCATTTTTTTTAGTTAAAGAACGATTACGATGCACTCTATAACCTAGAACAGTGTATAATTTCATATTATGAACTAAATTAATCGTGCTCTTCAACTAATGTCCCCTTCCCTTCCCCCTTTTAGTTTCAAGAACTTGCTCAAGTGTTCCATCAAAAGAAAGTGGCCCCTGTTCATGATACAGGGTTTTTATTTTTCAAATTTCCCTTTTAGAACAAATTTTATGCCATGGATTGATATTGTTAAATGACATTATTGATAAGTTCTTTGAATTATGTCCTAATCGTATTCTTTCTCTGACATGATGGGTGTTTGGACATTTTATATGCATTTGCAAGACTACAACTTTTATCAACAATTGTTGAATTATTGCTTTTATAATTGTTGATATGCTTGTTATTTGTTAATGTTGCTTTCATTTGATGTTTGTTTCATGATTTATCTCTATAGGGCCTTTGTGTTGACCTTAACTTGGCATTAGCCATTGCTATGCACAATATCCCATAGGTATATATCTTGTGACAGAACATATTTACTGTAGACATGGTAGATATATTTCAGTGGTGCAATTAGAAATGAATGAAGAGCAGTGGTTATTATGATATCTTCTTTTGTTCAATATTTTAACTTTCATTTGAATAAATTTTATTGTGTTTAGATACGCATTATTTTTTGAAATTATACAGTATTTTCTCTTTTGTTTTCAGATCTCCCCCTAGGCCATAGCTGTGATTGTTCTATAATGAGCTTCTACTTTCCAAGCTATTGCTATTGCACTTCCTATTTATTTTGCAACAGAGGTAAGACATTTTTAGCGCTTCTGTTGCTTTATATTCTTAAATCAACTGGAAGGTGACCTAGGCAGTCAATTGTAAAGTGCTTATTAGTGATTTATGTCGCTGTTATCTAAAATATTGAATTCATCTATAATCTATACATAGAGTAAAGATGTCAGATTTGGGAAATTTATTCTTAGTGGCTCTGTGATGTTGATATTGGAATCATTATCTGAATAATTTGTTGATATATATGATTACCATCTGATGGATTTTCATGATACCAATGGTGCCAGAGGCAGGGGATGGAGGCAATGGAGATGATGAGTTAGTTTTGATTTTGATTGTTGTTCTTGTTTGACTATGGAGCCTATTTTTTTTTTGTTTCTTTGCTTCAGTAGAGAAGGTTATTAAGAAAGTAAAATGAATGAATAGAAGAAAAAAAGCTTGACCATTATTTTGGATTTTGATGTTGGTATCTAATATCTATACAAATGTAATTGAAGTTTATGGCATTCTAGTTCTAGGATCTGATTATGCTACATTTGCAAATTTGTGCATTATTGCTTACTCGTGTCACCATGTTGATTGCAGTTATGTCAATAATTACTGTAAACTTGAATTAGATCTGTAATTTAAAGAAAATTTTGTTATTTTTATTTTGGATGTTTTGCAATAAATGGCAGGCATTCAAATTGGCATCACTTTCTGGATTTGCTAAACCCTTGGGTGTTATAATTGTAGTTAAGACATATGATTTATGTTACGTTACACAATACAACTTTATTTTATTTTCAAACAGAAAGCAAGAATAAGCAGTAATATTTATTATCAGATTATACTATAACAAAATGAAGTGGTTTACACCTATTTCAATCCTGCGCATTGAATCTCTCACTCAACTAGAAATTTGGCTTTTATGCTATTATAATGTGATTTCATTATTTTTTAACATTTAAAAATTTTAAATACTGTGAATTTACTAAGGTGAACTTACTGTGATGATTTTTTTTCTTCCACTGTAGCCTATTTATTCCCTAGCAGCTTAGATCCTAAGATTTTAGAGGGTTTGCTTGGATTAGGTTCGCCTAACACAACTTGTAGTCTTTCAGATGCCCCAATTAGATTTTTAGCATCCATATTTTACATGCATATTTGTTTTATAATGTGATTCCAGTTGGTAGAGTTATGGCTTTTCTAACCCTTCATGAAATGCTGCCATTGGCTTTCGCTTATGCGGGACAAAAGTAACCTGTTAAATAAAATTCGATGTCAGTATCATTAAGTCAATAAAATTAAATAAAATATAAAAATGTATCATTATTAACTAAATTTAATGTTTTACTCATTTGTCAGATTTTAGTAAATCTTTCATGCTTTCTTGCAATTGGAGTTCTTTTCTTATTGTTGCTTCTTTGACTAGGACAGCTTTCTAAACAAAGTTGGCTTTGTCCAGTCCTTCTTCTTATATTTTTTACTTGAAATGCACTAAAATTATGTCAACATAGCACCTCAAGCATTTAATAAGAACACAATTTTTTGTTGTATGAGAACTTACGTAGTTGTAGGATGTAAATTCATTTTTTCTTTTTTTCTTGAAAAAATCTTACAGGGATTTTTTTTCTAAAAATCGGTTACAAAATTAAAAACCACATTATGGTAGCACAACAAATAAATAAATGGTAAGAGAAATTACATGGAATCACTTTGTGTATTTACAAACTCCTAAAAGCTTAACTGTGTTTAAAACATAGGATCATTTTCACTTGACAAATTTATAAGTGACATTCTAAAAAAAATAAACATAATTCAGGAAAACTAAAGAAATTACATCAGCTTTTAGAAAATTTTAGCAAAGAAACAATATAAGATATTGAATCTTATGTTTGTGAAGAATCATAATGAGTTTTTGTTGAGTCGTGGCCACTTTTTGGTTGTTTAGGCTGAACAAACTTTCTTTTTTCTGTGGTGTTGTCTTTTTTGGAACATCTTTATTTTTTGCCTGCATCTTGGAAAAACAAAGAATTATCAGACAAATAAATATAATAAATATTTACAAATAACACTAAAAAGTAACACATATTCTTCTACAGGCTTTTTTTTCTTTATCATTCTTTCTGTTTGTTTTCTTTTTCTAGATTTTTTTACTTTTGACAATACATATAAATCTTTTTTAAACAAAAAATTTTGATGTAAAATAGAATATAGTTTTACAATAATAGTTTCTGAATCTTATTCATCATTAGAGTCAGTCTTTGTTTCTGAAGTTGAATCCACTATAACACATTTTCTCTCTTTGGCTCCATCCTAAAAAAGTACCAATATATGAGGTAAATAAAAACAATAAATATTTACAAATGTAACCAAAAAATAATACTTATTTCTTTGTCATTCTTTTCGGTTGTTTTCTTCTCTATGGTTTCTCTCCTCATAATCATAGTTAAAAGCAAACTATAGTCAGAATCAGTTTCACTTTACGAAGAATAATCCAATATAATAGGTTTCTTCTATTCTTGCTTCTTTTCCTTCTTTTTACCTTTCTTTTCTTCTTTCGTTTCTTCCTTCAGCTGTGCTTTTTTTATGAGGCCCTAAAATAGAAACTTATTTAATTAACACAATATATAATTACAAATAATTACACCAAAATTCAAGAAAATTATTTATTTTAAGTTACCATTTTATCATTTGCCTCACGTTCTATCTTCTTAACTAACCTTTTCCTTGTCCAATGCGCCACCTATGGTGCTCCAGGTATTCTATCCACTAGGCTATCCGTGTATTTGGATTCATGAACATATATAATCATGAGGGAAAAAAGACACCCATCAATTGCATATTTATTTTTCATTTTGTAACTTCTGATTCTTTTGATGAGGAAGTTGAGCACATGAACAACCCAATTCCATTCTTGTATAGTGTTCACATGAAAAATTAGTTGCATGTGAACCGAAAAAAATTTTACTTCTTGTTGTTGGCAACAAAAAGCATTTTTGGGGATTAACAGTATGAATGTCCTCGCGAATTTCATTTGATTTTCAAGTTTGTTTATACTCATTTTAATTAAATACTTTGTCAGCAATAACAAAAAAGATCCTTTGAAGATTTCAACAAATTTCTTTTTCTCTTCATTGATTTCTTTGTAGGTAATTTTCTCTGGAAAAAGTAATTCCCCTACAACACCACTAAAAATATTTTAAAAACATAAAAGTAATGTAAAAATAACACCAAAATTTCATTAATAGAATAGATTACAAAAGGAATTTTTATCGATTGCATTTAAAACAAGGGCATTCCTTATCTTGGCAGGAGTGATCTTGATTTCTTCGTACCGTGTGTCCAGGAAGCTGTTATACAAATCAAAGGAATGGGTCAGTTCTTTAGCAGTTTATGTGTGACATTAAAATTTGGGATATGCCTCATAGCACCAAATCTCATTTTGTCGACAAAAACTTTCTTCTCGTCACTCATTTTGCTAAATATGTGTGATATCGTTCTTGTGGAGCACCGCATCATGAGTTCTTGTTGTAAATAAATGAAAATTATATTATATAACTGTATTTATACAATAAAAATAAAGTTGTTTTAATATATATACTCATCTCATACCTACATATAAACAATAATTGCATCAAGTCCACCCATTTCACTGTCAAATTTATTACATATATACATATACCTCAATTTCATCAAAGCCAACCATTTAAACATTCAAGCTTATCCTAAGGCAACTAACTGAAGTTTTCACGCAATATTATATATTAATTATGAGAAACCAAAATCATAACTTGGCTTCCGGAACCTCAAATTTTGTAAAACTTGTTTTGAATAAAAATTGGATTTCTGAAGTCTATGACATTCGAAGAACGGACTAAAAATGAATTTTGATAAAAAAAAAAAGTTATGCGCATTTGAAGTTTTGATCTAAGAGCAAGATTCCGCAGAAAAATGTTAAAAGCCAGGAAATCTGGCATGCGTGCATACGCACGCGCACATATGGACCAGAACAAAATGGAGACTCGTGCATATGCACGAGGGGGTGTACATACGCACACCCAGAAAATTTTGCAAGTTGTGCGTACACACACCATGATGCGTACGCACAAGCTGGAAAAGTTGTCTGGTGCGTGCGTATGCACACTATAATACATACGCATGTGAGGGGAATTTTGTCTGGCGTGTGAGTACGCACAGTACCATGCGTATGCATGATGACCTATTTTTCACTAAACTTTGGTTTTAACTGTTCGACCTTCCAGGCAAGTTTATGACTTTCTAAAACTACTGATTTGTTGAAAATTCACAAATTTTGAACTACCAACCATTCCTCTAGTTTTTCAAACCTCTGAAAACTCTGTTTAAGGTCCAATGTCTATGTTCTAGGCTATAGAATATTATAGATGTGGTGATGGAGCTAGTTTTGGTATCGAAGATGATTTAAGAAGTGAATGCTTGACTTGGTGAGATATTAGCAGTGATGAATGAGACATGATGGAGAATGATGTTAACATTGAACAATTATGATTGAAATATTTACATGACTTATGTATTTAAAAACTATCTGAGACACGAGTTTCTATGGGTGAAAGCAGTAGCTTGTCACCACTTTAACTCTCTGTCTCAAGATGTGATCAGACACTTTAACTTCTTGGATTATTGATGAGCGGATATTTTATACGCTTTTTGGCATCATTTTCATATAGTTTTTGTTATGTTTTGATTAAGTTTTATTATATTTTCATAGTTTTTAGTGTAAAATTCACTTTTTTGGATTCTACTTTGAGTTTGTGTGTTTTCATATGATTTCAGATAAATTCTGGCTGAAATTGAGGAGTTTTGGCAAAGTCCGATTCAGAGGCAAGGAAAGTGTAGCAAATGCTGTCAGGATCTGACCTCTGTGCATTCAAACAAGCATTTCTGGAGCTACAGAGGTCTAAATGATGCGTTCTTAATGGCATTGGAAAGCTAACTTCCAGAGCTTTCTCGCAATATATAATGATCTATGCTTTTTTTTCTAAGGAGCCTGTCCAAACCTGGCGTTCAACGCCAATCACCAACTTCATTCCTGGCGTTGGACGCCCAAAAAGGAGCAGCTGGTGTCCAACGCCTGAAAGGGAGAGCAAAGCAGGTGTCCAACGCCCCAAAGGGAGTACCAACTCGTGGAATCACCCCAAGTTCAGCCCAAACACTCACCAAATGGGCCCAGGAAATGGATTTTCGCACTACAAGACCATTCTATCATATTTTTGTACTTTTTAGTTATTAGATTAGTATATAAAGGGGAAAATCAACCATGTTTAGGATCTTCTACCTCAGCTTATGTCATATTTTTGGATACATTATTATTTTTTATAAGCTTTGAGTCACTAACCTCCTAAGTTAAGGTTAGGAGCTCTGCTGATTCTTATGGATTAATAATATCATTGTTCTATTCCAATCTATGTTTGATTCCATTCTAAGATGTATCTTCGTTCTTCATCCTAATGAATTTGGAGTGTAACTTGACCGTCATCCCTATTTTACATGGGTTCTTGCGAGTCCTTGACGGGATAGTATTGAACCACAAGCTTGATTATACATCTTTTAGACGGCTAATCCACGACTTTGTTGGGGACTTGGAGACATCAGTTTAGCCAAGGTACGGGGCGATTAGGGCCTTTGTGATATAGGCTAGAATCATGGAGCAGCATTCTCTGATCTGGAAGATCCAACCTTGTCTGTGGCGTTTTGAGTAGGATCACCAAGGAAATGGACTACAGAAGCTTCACCCCCGTTCAGATTGGATGACCACTGACCTAATGTTTGATCTGAAGCAGAGGAGATTGATGACCACTGACCTGGCATTAGTCATTTATAGCCTACCATGAAATGAATCATCAGAAGTTGAAGTACACAGTGAGAAAAGTTGATCTAGAAGGAGGAAGCATCTTCGAAGCCTCAACCGTCCTCTTATCATTGAATTCACACCTATTGAGTAATACTTTATTTATTCTGTTTTTATGCGTATTTCCACAACAACTATCTCTTCTATCCGCCTGACTAAGATCTACAAGATAGCCATTGCTTGATCAACCCAACAATCTCTGTGGGATCGACCCTCACTCACCTGAGTTATTACTTGGACGACCCGGTGCACTTGTCGGTCTATCTGTGCGAATATTGCGGAGTTAATTTCGTGCACCAGTTACTCCATGGGCAAATATATATATGAACTTGGGATTTTTTCCATGGATATTTTTGAGTTTGGGGATATGCGCACAGAGAGTCTGTCAAATGGTTAGCTATTGGACGTGTTGGGTTTGGCTATATAATCGATAAATGAGACTCATCAGGCATAGGACAGGCATTCATCATATGCATTTGTATGTTTTGTTTGAGTATGCATTTTTTGGTTTGCCTAGCTACTTAGCCATGTTTATCTACTTCTTGATTTTACTTCTTGTACTTGTACTCTATCTGTGTTTTCTTTGTTTAATTTGTATGTGTATATATCTTTGAGAGACCCTCTTTTGGTGGAGGTATAATGAGAGTTGTTTCACCTTTAATTAGGGCGTTGAGAAGGTAGAAAGTGAAGAATTAGATAGAATTTGGAATCCCTTATATAGAATGCCAAAACTTCTGGTTTAGAATAAGATTTAAGTTTGAATCTGAGGGTCAGAGTTTTGAGAATGCCTTTGGCTTTCCCGAGACCTTATATATTACCTATGCTAACACCATTACCATGTTGAGATTCCCCGGTTCTCATTCCATAGATATATTGTTTTTTAGATATAGGACGCGAGACACCTAGCTGAGCATACTGGAGGCTCTGCTGAAACAAATATCTGCTTTGGGCTTTGTGTTTTATACTATGTATTTATATATGTATATAGATTCTCTACTTTGTGTATATTTGTATTTTATCCCTCTTAGAGGTTGACTTGGAGAAACAGGGTTTATATTCTATATTTTGGTAAACACATTTTGGGTTATATGTATGTATATGTATACTCTGACCGGCCTTAGCTTCGCATGTCAAGTCTGGAGCTTGGATATCTGTATCTTTTAAAATTCTATTCTTTATATATATGCTATCCTTTCCGTTTGTTCTTTGTTATCTTTTTCATGCTTACCGAACGTGAGTGACATGATTTTCTGTTATATTTTTGTTTAGCTTCATCTTCAGGGCTCCTAGTTACAATTTCTTTCAATTACACTTATATACCTTTTTTGTTTTTAGATATCGTAATACCTCGCCACCTCTGATTTATGACTTAAGTGTAAAACTCTATGTGGTAGGGTGTTACATTGTAAGTTGTTTACATAATATATATTTCTGTTTTCTTTATCAATTCTCTTGTTTGTGTGCATGTTTTGAATTAAGTATGTGCATTGTAATCATTAAATAATTTCATTGCAATTCTGTATGAAATAACGTGCACATGTTTTGATCACATTTTCTAATCTAAAATTGATTTGTATTGCTTCTTATATTTGGCTTTCCGTGCTTTTCAGAGCTTGATGATATCATAAATGATAGTGTATACTGGAGAAAAACCTTTAATAGACAATCAAGAAGGCATTGAAGCACCATATATTTTAATTAGTGGTCAACGAACAAAGTATCGATCTTTATATTATTCTTTGCTATTGTAGTGTTATTTAATATATTTTACTGTCACTTTTTGTTATTGTCCTATTAAACATATTTTCTTGTGTTATTTTATTTTTGTTTATTAGTTGGAATTACGGAATATATGTCATGAAATGGTTGAAGACAATTGATCCCAAAAAGATAAAAAAAAATACCCATGAAAAAATTAGAAATAGGTAAGTATCATTAAACATAGATGGTTCTCTACTTCTAAATTAACACAGATTAATGAATTTCTTTCAATTGCAAAAAGAAAGTTGATTGTTTCAGACATGAATCACTACAAGAAAAATGTTGAGTACCGTTGGATTTAGCATCAGACATTAGCAGCGAGATTTTCGTCAGATTTACTATTGGTAATGGCGTCGAATTCGTAAGGTTTAGTAATTATGGACGAATTTTGGAATCCGATGGTAATATTTGGAGGGAAACAAAAATAAAGTGGCGCATTCTTTACCATCGGATTTATCAGCAGATTTTTCCGACAGTAAAGCCAATTAGTGAAACAATGCGTCTGAGTGACCCACAAAGTTTTACCGTTGGACGGTAAATACAATAGTAACTGGGACATAATTTTAAAACACAAACCCTCTTCCCCCTGATTCAGATTCACTCCCTCTCTCACTTAACCACCAAAACCACCATCTCCTTCCTTTTTCCCAAAACTACCCTCTGCCACCACCGACACCACCACCACCACAGCCCCCTCTCTGTCGCCATTAGCCCATCCACCCTCAACGACCTTTTTGTTCTGCTTTTTCTCCTCTTCTCTTCTTGTCACTTCACCGTTAATCTTCTCTGCTCTTCAAATCACCGCGCCGCACTATAGAGCCACATCTGTCGCTTCCCAACTTCACCTCTCTGGTATTTGCTCGTCATTGCCACCATCACTGCCACTCCCAGCTTGTCCTCTTTGATTTGATTCTGCCTCTACAACAATGGTAACGATTCAAATTCGAATATTAAAAATAGAAACTTGTATGCTTAATGCTGATGCATGTTGAAATTTGATTAGATTATACTTTATTTTGTTAATTGAAATCTCTATATTAGGTTAAAATGTTTTGTTGTAAATTGAAAAAATTGTCAAGCTGTATATTTTAATAGATCCAAAAATGATTGAGAAATAAAGTTATATTAAAGCATATGTTGCTTAATAAGGATGCATATTTGAAAAAGAAAACTAGTTTAACCTATTCTTCTGTTTGATGAAAGTGGAGATGGGTGTTTATGTCTGGTTATTTATATCCAACTATTTTTCTTTTAATAGATTATATCCACATGTATGTAAACTATATATTGAATGAAACATTATCCTAACAGATTTTGTTAGTAGAGTGAAAAATCTTTGTTTTCTATTTAATTGTCTTTTCCTTTTTCTTATGTAAACCTGGTTAGATGATGTATATGATGAGTATGGAGACTGCATTTTTATACGTATTTGAAGATGGCTGAATTTGAGTTTATGAATATGATGAGGTTTTGTTCATTGTTGAGTTGCTTTTTCTTATTTTAATTTTGAATTTGAACTTTGAAAAGTGTTTCGATTATTAAACTGAATTGCTGACTATTGTTGCTGGAGTTTTTTTACATTGTCTGAAAGATGTTCATTGACTATGCTACTGCTAGTTTTGATCCATGCAGACATGATAACAGGAAGGGGTGCTACGGATCAGGTTGCCGGTCGTGGTCGCAACCGACCAACCTTGATCGGGTATAGGGAGGGTTTCCTCCAGGAGCCCCGGGGACTTCTGGATCATTTTCCTTTACTTGAACCACCCCGGTCACACCACAGGTTATGGTTTAGCAGACCAGCCGTTCATCATGGTCCCTAACCCCAACTACGTGCCGCCGTTTATGGCGACGACACCGAGTCCAGTGACAAATGTTGTATCCCCAAAGTCCAGCCATGATAGTGAGGCAGCAGTTGATGCCTCTCTACCACCTAGCATTGTACAATTGCGCATTTGGCCTGATGGCAGCATGGGGTAAGTATCACGTTCAATGCTCATGTATTTTTTCTATTTATTATTTTCTAGTTTTATTGATTATGATTCCTGTTGTTGTTGAAATTTCATAAAAATTGATTCCTATTTTGTAAATTTAGGTTGATTTTGAATGCTGCTGGTTATTATTTTCTAGTTTTATTGATTATGATTCCTATTATTGCTAAGATTTCCTGAAAATTAATTCCTGTTTAGTATATTTAGGTTGATTTGGAATGTTGCTGGTTATTATTTTCTAATTTTATTGATTATAGTTCCTGTTGTTACTGAGATTTCCTGAAAATTTGATTCTTGTCTAGTGGATTTAGGTTGATTTGAAATGTTGCTGGTTATTATTTTTTAGTTTTATTGATTATGGTTCATGTTATTACTGAGATTTTTTGAAAATTGATTCCTATTTAGTGGATTTAGGTTGATTTGGAATGATGCTAGTTATTGTTTTCTAGTTTTATTAATTATGATTTCTGTTGTTGCTAAGATCTCTTTAAAATTGATTCCTGTTTAGTGGATTTAGGATTATTCTTTTTTGTGAGTTGTTGTTAGGTTTTTGTCAAACCCGAACATGTGTACTCAGGATATAACAAATGTCATCAAGCTGATGTACCACCAGCCCTAGCCCAGCTACACGAAGATTCCCGCTGAGACCAGGCAGCACTGGTTTGAAAAATGGGCGACAATTACTTTCATTGTTTCTATTTTAATTCTTTCCAGCTAGTTTATATTCTCTATCTTGTCCAATTGAATTTAAAGCTTCTTTGTTGCAACTACACTTCATTTGGGATGCTAAGCACGACCTGGCCATCCGGATGATATTCGACTATAGGATGGGTCGGCGGCTCCAACAGATGCTGGATGATGTTCGCCACAGCTAGGACCAATAGACGCGCTGGCTATGACCAGAGGTAAAGAAGGGCATGTTTGCTTATTAGGAGGCCAATGCGGGGTTTAGGCATCGGTGTCTCACAAACCGAGCTGATAGGGCATCGAAGAGGTCGTCAAAGTACACCAGCGGCTCGGCGACCTTCATGAAGACGAAGGCTAGCCTGGTATGTAGTTCCTTTAATATTGTTAATAACTTCATTATGTTATCTATTTTGCATATCATTACTAGGAATTATAATAATTTTGTATTTCAAAGCAACTTGTGTAGTTGAAGTCGTTAAACCGCAGGCCACATTGGTGGAAACCTTCAAATACACCCACATGCTGAAAGAGAGCAAAGCGAGATTTGCTTATCAGCGGTATCAGGACCATTATGTGAGTAACATACGTTTGATTATCTTCTGCTATAAAATTATTAGATATTAACTATATATCTATCTTAGCTTACTAATCTCACAGTAACTTGTGTTAATTGCACAGGAGTCCTACACACAGAGACTGGAGGCTGCGACTTAGAAATATTAGCAAAGTGAGGAGGACGCCACCGATGGATCTGCGACCTCATTCGTCGACCCCGATGCGATTTGGCACGAGACCACTTCAACCCTGTACACAAACCCCAAATACAGGATGGGTCATTCTTCCCCAACAGTCTCTGCACCTCGATGTTGAGGCCGTCATCAGGCTCCACCACCACTCGAGCCATCCAGCCTGAGAACGGCGTGGATTTGAGGCTCCATGTGTAGGAGCTCCAGCGTAGTCTTCACCAGCAGGCTCAGGAGCTTAACGATTATCGGGAGAGATATCAGGAGATGCTCACCAGTGTGACGTCTATAGATGAGCTTAGGCTGGAGTTTAGGGAGTTACTAGAGCAGATGCAAAGTTTGGAAGCTCAGATGGAGGTGTACCAAGCTCAGATGCATGCTACTAGCATCAGTCCTGCTGGTGGCAGCACCACTGCTGATGGCAGTGGTCCTAGTGCAGGTGGCACCAATAGCACTGGTTGCACACGGACATCGTCATTGCCTCCTGCATTGCCGACTCAGGGTCACGGAACTGACGACGACAACTACTTAGATCTGTAGATATTAGGTTTTTGTTTTATTGTTTCATACATTTATTTGGTGTACTTGGCTTTTATTTAATTTGCATATTGTATTATTTCTTATTTTAAATAAAAATTCTTTATTATTATGAGTTGAGCACTAAGTATGTGAAAAAAAATTAAATTTAAAATTAAAATTGACAATTTATTTCTAAGTTCAAAAAATTAAATAAAATGACATTACCGTTGGAATTACCATCGGAATAATCTGACGGTAACATGGAGCAAAACAACATATTTTGGCGCCAATATTACCGTTGAAAAATCTGACGGCAACCAGTCCATTTCCTGAGCTAGTAATCTGTCACAAAATCCGACGGTAATTACTGTCGGACAAAATAAATTCGAGGGTAAACATTTACTGGCAAGATTTATATCATTTTATTATTTTTTATGGTAAATCCGATGGTAAATCCAATGGTACCCAGCATTTTTCTTCTAGTGGATATGCTTCAGTGGTTCTCTTTGGCAAAATAAATAAATTAAGAGATCAAGCTATTGCAAAATCTGAAGCCACAAGACTCTCGAAAGTCATTCATTGCAATATCAAGTCTTTTCTGTAGGTTTTTTCATCACGAGATACAGAAAGTAAATAGGTTGAATATTGTAAACTGAAAGAATTTTCAAGTATTTATTGTTTTGCATGCTGTTTAGTTAAACCAAACGCATCTTTTGTCTTTTTGTAAATATTTATTCCAAAGCTTTTGATAAATTCTTTTGCCATATTAAACTTTTATAAACCAGTTTGTACTATATTAGAATCTTGTTAATTTTGAATCTAGATTCACAATTATTAAATTTAATATATTAAAAAAACAACAGCTATATTGAAATTTGTTCACATTGACACACCTGAAACTTGTTACCATAAAACAATCGAAAAAAGTAAATTCAAAGCCACAGTGACTTGGTAAATGGAACAACACAATACAATTTAAAAAGTAAACCTCATTTTCATTATATAATAAAAACAGTAACTAAATTGCACCGAAATGCTTACAACGAAACACCAAAAATCATTCAAATAAACACCAAGAAAGCAATCAAATTTCCTTGAATTTTTGAACTGATAATTCATAATTTGTCCATGATAGAAGCTGAAATTTAACTGCATCACTGGTCCACCATCTAAAAGGTAAATAATATATCAGCACAACTATTAATATGCACAAAGACAATTTTACCTAATTAAAGCACATCAATTTTACCTCACCTAGAGTATTCTTTTTCTTTTTGTTTAATACATTTGTAGTTTATTTTTCAGTATTTGATCCAAATCTATTTTGAGACGTCTTCTTGTTCTCACACATGACAGGTTTTGAAGATCATTAATATCATCCAAGAAAATATTTTCATGCGATAACAAATATTTTTCTTTACTTTTGGCTTTATATTCTTGCATCTCATCTATCACATTATCATAAGAGTGGTACAGAATCACAATGAATTCCTCAAGTTCTGATGTAAATTCACAAATATTTTGTGAGCAAATCACCAAATCATCAAATCTCCTATTTCTTGGCTCCAATAAAGGTTCATCATGGCTACTCTTGATATATGTGTGCCTCCTCTTGACATTCTTATTCCATCATTCTAATATATTTCTTGGTGCCACTTTATCTACTTATTCAAAGCTTAACACACTCAAAAAACGACGAGACAATATCTTTCTTGATTCAAATAATAAGCACTAGCATTTTACTTCATATAATATCGTGTCATATGTAACGATAAACTTATTGAATGTTGAGTTTGAAACCTGTTCTACAACTTCATATGTCATAAAACCTAGAGCGGACTCTGTTAATCTTGTGATATAATTCACCTTTTCTCTAAATTGTGTTTGAACTTTTCTGAACTTCTCATGAGTAAACACATGCTGAAATTGAGCTTCTATTGATGATTTTATTGCACAAGGTATAATAGTATGAAAATATGTAACATTAGATTCTCTCTCTTTTTGCTCTCTACTTCTTAGGCAATTATTATATTATTTCACAAATTAGATCAATGAGCTATTGCTCATAATAAACTTGTTAAAAAAAGCATGCATGATGTCGCTCCTTTGTGTGTTTCTCATCCTAGCCCAAAAATGACGATCTTCAAAAAGTTCTGAAAATGGATAAAATACGTAAATTAGAAACTAAATGCACCGAAACGTATACAGGTTCACAGCTTTATTACAGAAGCAGAATACATAAATATCCAACACACTAAAAACAACATCAATTAATTCTAATAAAGCCACCCTTACCTGAAAGCCACTTATTGTTTCCAACACCATGCTTCATAAGAAAATCATTCTATATTCTATCAAATACATCTTTTGTAAATGAGTTCCAAATAACACGATTCATCTCTTATTCAATTTCTTCATGTCTTTTGTAGCTATTCAATTTCTATAGAATCTTCTTTATAATATGCCAAATAAACCACCTATGAGTTGTTGCTGGCATACAAGTCTCAATAGCACTTTGCATCAATGCACATTGATTAGTAAGAATGCTTTTAAAAGCTTTTATTCTCTTGCAATGAAGTCAACATTTAAATAACTATTTAAATGATTGAATATCCTCATTTTTCATCAAAACACATTCAAGAAGTGTAGAATGACCATGGTGATTTACACCAACAAAAGAACTAAAAATCAAATTATACCTGAAGTTAACAATGCAAAAACAAAATCAAATATGCACCAAAATTTATACTTTATCGAGAGAACACAAACGAAATCTACTAAATATATAGAAATAAGACTATTTAGTATTTCGCAAAAGAGAAAAGTGAACAAAATGAACGATTAGTTTCAGAGTACCTCCAATAATCTTTTGTCTCTTTTCGCGGTGTTTCTTGTTGAAGATTTCAAACTAGCACGAAGATTTTTCTTGAATTTTCATAGAGATTTTTGAGAGATTTTGAGAGTGGTTTGAAATTTTCAGTGGCGAAGCTAGAATAAACTTTAGGGTGGGTCAAAAATTAATTTTCTAATATAAAAGAGACTGAACTAAACATTTTTGGAGACTAAATTAAAATTTCTATATAATTTATAAAGAAAAATTGAGATTTACGAGGAATATTGCACCCTTTCTTTATACGAGACTTCGCCTCTCAAAATTTTTTTGTTGTAGTTTTGACGAAGAGAGAGAAATTATTTTTCATATTAGAGTGCATGACATGCGAAATATCTCTTTATTATGCAAAAATAGATTTTATTGGGATTAGACTAACTTGGTTGGATTTAGTTGTCAAAAAAATTTGTATATATAACACAATTATATTTATTATAATCTATTAATATTTTTTATAGTAATTTTTAATTTATATTTAATAAATCAATCATTTATAAAAATATAGTACATCTAATTGCTTTGTATTTTTAATATGGGATAATAGTGGTGTTTTTTAATAAGGTGAAAAGTTTATGTATTTTTTGTTTGTATGAATACCACAGATTTGTGGTGTTTTGAATAATTTTTTTGTTGATACCATAAATTTGAGGATTAGATTTGTGGTTTTTAATTTATTTTAAAAAAATACAAATTTAGAGGTTAAATTTGAGTTTTTTTATTTTAATTTTTTTAAAAAATATAAATTTAATCTTTCACATTTGTAACACCATGAAATCTAACCCTGAAATTCTTTATTCCTAGAAAACTGAGGGTCCGATTTGTTACTCAAAATAAAAAAAATTAATTCATATAAAAAAGAAACACATTAATTATCCACCAATCTTCTTCCATAATAAAAAAAAAAATAGCCACATCTAATAAGCACAATAATTTGTCCTTATTTTACACCTACCTTGAATAAATGGAAGAACAAAATAGACTATTGATAATGATAGAGGTGACTCAGGTAAGCACATGCGTCATGGTGATTGGTGATTGAGTAGTTAAGACATAAAGTGGGGTTTAAGACTTTGCACTTGTTGCAGCTATATAAGGAGCCCAAGTGTGACTCCTTGTTAAGTATTGCAATTGAACTCAAGGTGCGAACTCTTAAGCACAGAAAGCAGCAAAGGAGGAGCGAGTAGCGAAGGAAAGATTCTAAAATGAGCAGCGGCGCCGGCAAGTTAGTGTGCGTCACCGGTGCTTCCGGTTACATTGCTTCATGGATCGTCAAGTTTCTTCTTGATCGCGGTTACACTGTCAAGGCCACCGTCCGTGACACAAGTGCGTACCATCACAACTTTTTTTTTATTTACTTATTTATTTTTCTCTTCAAAATGTGTTTCTCTTAAAAAACATGCAGATGATCCGAGAAAGGTAGACCACTTGACTAAGCTTGAGGGCGCCAAGGAGAGGCTTCAGTTGTTCAAGGCGAATCTTCTAGAAGCAGGTTCTTTCGACGCCGTCGTTCAAGGCTGTGATGGTGTCTTTCATACTGCATCTCCCTTTTATCATGATGTCAAGGATCCACAGGTTAGGGCTCCTTCCATTATCGTGCATTTCTATCTTTGATTCTTCTCTTCTTTTCATGACATTGCATTTCCTTTTTGTGTTTCTTCAGGCTGAATTATTGGATCCGGCGCTGAAAGGAACCCTAAATGTTCTTCAATCATGTGTGAAATCGCCGTCTGTGAAGCGTGTGGTTTTAACTTCTTCAATGGCTGCAGTTTCATATGATGGAAGGCCTCGGACTCCTGAAGTAGTAGTCGATGAGACTTGGTTTTCCGATCCAAATTTCTGTAGGGAGTCGAAGGTATTTGGCTCTGTCTCCAAAGCACTTTTGAGCTTCAAATTTGTTATCATATTAGCCCAATTAGGCCAAATTAGTAGAACTGGAATTAGCTGTGATACATTGTTGCGATCTGTCATGGGTATTATTAGATCATTATACTCGAATCTCTCTTAACTAACCTCATTGGGAGTCTTCTTAGGTCTCTTTCAAACCCTAGCGACTGGTTTAACTTCCATATCCTCGTGACCGGACTGGTCTTCACCCCATATGCCTAAACCTCCTAAGGTTTCACCATCTTATGCGCTCTTTCATTATTCTGTCCATTCTTGTAGGACCACTAATTCATCCTCATTTCGGCCAGTGTTCATAGCTGGTGGCAATCCAATAAACTTTACTCTTAAATTTTAAAGATATTTTTTTGGTCAGACACTCCTCTACTTTGACCTGCCCATTTGAATCGTATGGATTAACACAATCAAGATATTTAAATCTCTTGACCTGGGATAGAAAGTAGCATAAATAGTTTAATAATTATAAATTTCTCATTAAGGGAAAAGTGAAGAATTGTTTGAATTTTGTTTCTGAGTAATGTATTTTGCTTTTGATGGAAGTCCTATATTATGTGATTCAACAAAATTCTTTAACATAATTGGTCTAAATATTTTGCTTTTACTTCCTCTTCCCTTGAGTAAGGATTGTATTGATATTATCCCTCAAATGCTCTGGATTTACCTGGCTAACTGCAATTTTCATGTCAGTATTTTATTAGCATATTGATACTTTTCTGGTTTATGCAGTTGTAGGTATGTCAAGATTTCGCATTGCTCTATTTTATTGTTAGCCTTCTCTTGAACATTGTCTTCCCACCACTATTATTATTTGCTGTAAGGGCAAATCATTTTTAATTCAACAAGAACTAATTTTAATTGCTAAACCTATCCTGAGTACTTACAGTCCCCACTCTATGTTTGGTGTTAAAGTTCTCTCTTGAGGTATCTTTGTAGTCCTTGTTACTCTTTTTATCGGATTGTGTGCTTAGTAAAAAGAAATAAATTATGTCAGCTTAAAGCTATGTTTCAGATGTCATAAGGTTTTCCTGTAAGATTCCAGTCACCAATACTATACTCACCATGAAACCCCAATTACTCCCTTATAAAACTTCCCATATTACCATTTTGTTTCCCCTCCTATAACTTTTTTCCCTTTGTGATTTCTTTAATGAACTCTTTGAATTATTCTCAAAATTTCAGCTTTTGTTGTACCTCATGTTCTACTTTGAATTCATGCACACTTATCATCTTGATTGACACCAAATGAGAAATTATAAGGCTACCTCCAATCACTAATCTGATAGAAACTTCTAGATTTAGTTGGGCCTTAATAAAACTTATTGTGGAGGTATAGGGATTGGCAACTTTTGGCAGATTAGGTTGGACTTGAGATAGGTTTTGTGAGAGGAAGAGTCTTTAACACCTGTTAACACTTCTACACATTCATAGGAATAACAACTAGTTTTATGTGTTCTTGAACCGTTGACTCTACTTTCTCTCCCTGTCTCTCTATCTATCATTCTCTCTCTCTCTCTCTCTCTCTCTCTCTCTCTCTCTCTCTATATATATATATATATATATATATATATATATATATATATATATATATATATATATATACACACACACACACGTCTTATTTTCATGTTTTATTCATAATATTAAATTATTTACCACCCCATTTTCTTGCTCTAATTTTAGTGATGTACCAATATACTGAGATGTTTAGTTCTCTAGCTTTCAATCAACCCTTGTGGTTTGTTAAAGGCATGCAACATTTTTTCTCCATCTAGTCATATTGTCAATATTTACAAATTCAAAATTTCCCCTGTCCTAAACTGTGTTAAAAGAAAATGGTTGTCCCATGAAAACGGAATCTTGGATAGTATAACAAATTGTAAATAGGAGAATTATGTAATGGAAGAAATATGTTAAGAGAAGGAAAGACACAATAATGAGGAACATCTACCATCGAAAGTTCTTCCCAAAATGTGAGTCATTATCTACCATCAAGAAAATCAAAGACTAATAAGTTTTATTTTATTTTGTGTTTTAACTGGATTTTGATTTATATGAATAAATCAATCCCGTGTAAATTCGAGACTCTGCCCCAGCAATTTTAATGCATAGATGATCCAGTGAGCTTTGTTATCTGCTTTTATTGTTTTTGGTACTAGTATTATTTAGAAACAGCTTGGAGTTTTAATCTTTTATGCACTAACTAGCATAGTTGACTCATATGAACTGTTTTCTCATATCAATGGGCTCAAATCCAAAAGGGATCTCTTGGTAGGTATAATCTATTTCCACTGTTATTCCTCCTGGAGGCTTGTGGTTTCACCTAACCTTTTATGTGAAAGCCTTTCCTTATCCTATACTTTTTGTGTCCAACCAATGTAATAGTTGTTTGATGATATGCTATAGAAGCTCAATTTGCTTGCCATTTCCCATCTTCCCTTTATTTTCTGGCTTACATATACCATTATTTATTTTTTCAGATGTGGTATGTTCTTTCAAAGACATTGGCTGAAGATGCTGCCTGGAAATTTGCAAAAGAAAACAACATTGACATCGTCACTATTAACCCAGCAATGGTGATTGGGCCTCTTTTGCAACCAGTACTTAACACAAGTGCTGCTGCAGTTTTGAATGTAATTAATGGTAATTTTGAAAATTCTAGTTTCTGCAATGCTTCATCTGTATCAAATGAGTTTGATACTACTTAAGTCAACTACATCTTTTTTATTAAGCAAATTGAGAAACGGAAATAAAAACCTGGAAATAAAAATCAGAAAAGAATATCTGAAGGAGGGTTATAAAAGTTTATATATAGTATGTGAATTTAATCATATCACTTGTTGAGTTGAGAATATATTCTCCTCCTCCTTCTCCTTCCCAATACCTCTGTACCTCACCCATGTAATACATTCGGATCCTATCTCCCCCCCCCCCTCCTAATCTCATTATTAATCAGAGTCCTAAACATTTTTAACTTGAATAATTGTCTTAGCATTTCTTTTACTTGCTCTCTTGATATTTCCTTTATTTCTTCAATGTGTTGTTGGTTGTATATTTAGTTATTTTCTGAATATTAGTTGTTCCTTTGTTGTTCAAATATTTTTGTTTTTCCATTGACAAGACCTCTCCATGTGCTTAATAGAGGAAAATCCTTCACCTCCTTGATACAGGTGCACAGACATTTCCAAATGCTACTTTTGGATGGGTCAATGTGAAAGATGTTGCAAATGCTCATATTCAGGCGTATGAAATTCCTTCAGCTAGTGGGAGATATTGTTTGGTAGAGAGAGTAGTACATTTCTCAGAGTTCGTGAAAATTTTACGTGATTTATACCCAGCATTACCCCTTCCAGAGAGGTAAGTTTAATTATTTGATTACCTTCAAGAATGCATACAATTCCATGTTTGCTGAATCAATTTCTTTTGAAGCTTTTATTGTCTGATTGAAAACTTAAAACTTATTAAAAGATTCATCGTTGATTTCATTATAGGTTTATTTATTATCAATCTAAAATGTAATTCCAAAGTTCTAGAAAGTTTGGCACGGAACTCTTAGAACTAGTACAACTATATGGGCGTGGGAATAGTTGTAATGTTAGTAGGATACCACATATAAGGTTCCTTCTAGTCTATTCTGTTCGTAAGTTCTTGTGATATGACAATGCACAATATTTTGCTTTTTACTTACATGAGGCCCTACAATATTATCATAGATTGGTTGGTTTGTCCCTTTTTTTTTTTTTTCTCTTAATGGGGATGGGGTGGGGTGCGGTGGGGTGAGGGCTGTGGTGTAGTACTCTTGTTTTAATTCAATATTGTTTCAAAGTTAAATTTAAAATCTGTAAGGTCATGTGATTTCTGATATTACTGTTAGCCACTCAGCGTGCAGTGTCTCAACTCTTAATAGTTGGTGTTATAACTCTGATCTTCTAAGGTTTTATTATTCCCTTTTCTTACCGTGTTTTTTATTATGCAAGTTGAAGGATCTGTATCTGACTTCTATTTCTCTCTTTCCTTAAAAGACAGATCTTATAGTAACTATGTTTTTCTGAAAGCTAGTAGCTATTTTATATTTAAAAGAATTTCCTAATTTGTAGACTATTCGTACAAAATTCCGTAATTCATTGCATACATGTACTATATGATGTTTTTTGTCCACTTTTGTTGTTCCACATCTACAAAATTTAAACAATTCTAATTTTCTTTTGTTGATTTTATAATAGGAAAAGTATATATAAACAATTTTTAATTAGCCAACTTTAAAGAACTGTAATTAATAATCATTAATTTTATATTTTTAAAAAATAAAATTTAAATAATTACTAACTAATAACAATCAATTAGTATGGAGTGTAATTCAAAATGTTTGTTGGCTTGTTATTGGTTAAATCCTCTGTTGGTTACCTAACGGGATTGTTTATAATATCATTTTCCCCGTATTATCATTGTTATCAGGCCCGCCGATGATAAGCCGTATGTGCCAACATATCAAGTTTCAAAAGAAAGGGCAAAGAGCTTGGGACTTGAATTTATTCCTTTGGAAGTGAGCCTCAAGGAGACCGTCGAAAGCTTGAAAGAAAAGAAATTCACCAACTTTTAATTCATCGTATATTAGTAGAGGAGATAATGTTAAGTTGTGTATTTGAATGTACTTGCTCATGACACTAATGCAATAAATGGGAATAGTACTTGTACTGCAGGTTGCAGATCATGGAATAAAAGTTTAGAAGGAATGTTGATATGAATCTAGAATGTTGGTGCTCACACTAGTTCCCTTTGAAATTTGAATATAATAGAATTGTGGCATATATATATATATATATATATATATATATATATATATATATATATATGGGTTGGTTAAAAACGACTAAAGTCTCTTGCAGCATATGTTATAAGTGTCGGGAAAAGGGTTTTCTTTTTTTTTTCCAAAAAAAAAACTCAAAAATAATGGTTTAAAGTTGTAAATAGATTTTACTGTTCGTTTGCTCGGATACGCGGTGGATCGAGACGAATTGATGCTAAGCAGAGACTTGAAAGGATTAGGACCTGGGCGCGAGCTGCGAGTCTGGAGGAGGTTGTGTGCTGGGATCCACGGGGTGACGATGTGGTGGGGTCACATGCAAGGACTTCGACGCTTAAGTCAGTATCCGTATGAGAGGTGGCAGTTTAGGGTTAGAGTAGGTGATGTGCCTCTGGGGAGGGGTAGGTCCCTCCCCTCTTATAATCCGTACTCGGGTGGGTCCTTTATGGCTAGGCCCACCTTCCTGAAAGCTTCTACTAGCTGTCTAGGCTCCACGTGGATGAGGAGGGGAAGGCAGGTCTCCTTTTGGCTCGGGTTGCGTGACCCATCGGGTCGGCCGCTCAAGTCCGGACCTGGGTCGCTGATAGGTTGAGTTGGAATAGTGCCCCCAAAGTGCCAGATATGGCATAGCTCGTAGCTGGCATGTTTGGACTACTTGCCTTCGCCAGTCGAGTTCTCACGAGGTCGAGAATCCGTGATGGAGTCTGTGCCACCAAAGCGCGTGGCTTTTGCCCGTTCTTAGAAACATCGCCTCGATTCTCGTGCTGAGTATTTAATGCTCATTATGTCTGATTTGAAACTCGGGTAAAAATCCCATTTTGTCCTTGGTTTTTGTGCTTCCCAGGGTCAGTTACTACCCTGTATTTTCCTCTGGCACTTTTCATTCTTTCATACTTCTCCCATCCTCTGCCTCTACTATCATTTTTCCCTTTCTTGTCTCTGACCTTCGCAAGCTTTGTTGTGCTTTCTCTGGGATTCGTTCTTACTTTTTCCATAATTTCATGGTAAGTTTCTACGGCTTTTACCCTTATGGATGATTATGGTTCTGTTCTTGCTTCTTCCACCATTATTGCGCTATTTTCTTCTGTTGTTGATGGTCAGTCTCGCCTGCGTTTAGTGCATCACTATTAGGTAGTTTAGAGGGGGTTACCATTAAGTCCATCGATTTCGGCCTCTAATTGATCGTAGATTAGTGTACAGTAGAGTCGTAGCAGAACGTAGCATCAGTTCTTTTTTCCGATGTGCTGACCTCTTGAGTTTAACTTTAAGTGGTGCCCCCACTGTAGGCATGGCGCAGCATCCCATTCCGAGAGCTCCCGTAGACCGTTATAACTGGGTTACTTCTGACGTGAAGGATATGGCCTCTAAGATAACCCTCGAGGAGCTTTTGAAGTGGTTGAATGCTGATGAACGAGAGTTCTTGTATGGTTTGGAGTCAATCAAAGCATGAATCAAATCATTGGTAGCATAGTCCAAACCAACAATAAACTCTCACAATCAAATGTAATATTCAAATCAATTATAATCCAAGAGTAATTAAACCTCGGGTCGTTCTCCCTAGGATGCAATTGGAAGTGTTACGCTTTCAGTTGTTAAGGACAAAAAGGGGTGGTTTCCAAATCAAAGAGCTAAAGATTAAAAGAACTAAGAAACTAAAGAACTAAGAGATGATCAAAGTTGTAATTAAAGCAAGCAGAAAGGGAAACAAGATTAAAATTAGTGAAAATTGCTATAGATGCATAAAAGAACCTTGACTTGGGAATTGAGAATCCAAGGAATCCTATCATGGCTATAACCACAACTATGGTAATTATCATGAGTTAGTCTCACCTAGTTAACCCCAAACATCGAGGAGTAAGTCAAGCAAGCATAATTGACCTCAATCCATAAGTCCTAGCTAACTTACCAAATTAGTTGATAAAAAGCTAGCTTTAATAGAAACAAGAGTCAACTAACTCCCCAAGAATTACCACTAAATGTTGGACATTATGACTCTAAATTGCAAAGGAAACATGGAAACTATAACCAACTATTCACAAAACCAATAATAAACAAGAAATTAAGCATAAAGGAAGCATAAAGCATTAAATTCATCAATCAAAATTTCAAGAACTCAAAATTGCATATATAAACAAAGTGCTTAAACCAAAGGAAAATTAAAGGCAAAAATAGTGAAATTAAAGAGGAAATTAAAGAGTACTTACAAAAGATGAGTAAAATCCAAGATAAAAGCTTGCTATAAAATGCTACAATGGAGATGGAAATGAAACCCTAGGAGAGAATTTCTACACTACTACTCCTACTCCTAAATTAACTATGGAAGCTTCCTAACTAATGAAAACTAAAACTAAAACCTAATAGCCTTCATGTGTGTTGATATCCCATTTATATAACACTCCAATTCATCTTCAAGCCTTGAAAATTTGGGCCAAAAGCCCTCAGAAAACACGCAGCACATATTTCATTAATGAAATCACGTGCAGGGTCCTATGCGTACGCATAGATGTGTGTGCGTACGCACAGATGTGTGCGTATGCACACTTGGCTGAAAGTTGACCTGTGCGTCGCACACATGGAAAATTCCTTCTTGTGCGCATGCACAGATGCTTGTGCGCACGCACACTTCGCTGTGTGTGCTTTTCCTTGTTTTCTTCATGTTTTCTCCCTTGTACATGCTTTCTTCCACTTTTGGCTATCCATTCTTGCCTCTATGACCTAAAATTACTCAACAAACATGTCATGGCATCAAATGGAATAAAAGTGGAATTAAATTTCCCATTTCAAGCATAAAATCGCATGTTTTCACATTTAGGATCAAATTAGGGACAAAACACAAAAGTATGCTATTTAGGTGCTTAAGTGTGAGTTTATGTGCTAGAATCCATCCAAATTGAGACAAAATATGTCATCAAATATGGACTCATCAATTTCCCCACACTTAAACAATAGCTTGTCCTCATGCTAAACTAACAAGGCGAAGGATGAAAAGGGTAATCAACTTATTATATGCATGCAAGTATGTATATACTATATATAACTATATATCTATCTATACTATAGTATCTATAAGAAATTGGTGAAAACAAACAAACAAATTTCCAAGCAAGTATAGACAAATAGGGCAAAGCAAAGAAATAATCCAATGCAAGCAAGATCTAAAGAATTGATTCAAGTTTCAAAATGAAGCAACTTGCAAGAATTCATGATAAGAAGTATGAAAACATAGAGCTGAGTAATTGAATCCTCACTAGGTGTGTATACACTCTATCACTCGGTGTCTAAGGGTTTAATCACTCAAGTCTCTTCCTAATCATGCTTTCAAGGTTTTGCTTTTCATATAACAATCAACAAACAAGTGATGCATGAATGCAATTATCATGAGGACTTATTAGGGTTGTAATGGGGTTAGGGTTAAGGTGGGATAGATATGGCTAAGTGGACTAAAATGATTGAATCCTTGATTAGTTTAAGTATCCAACTCAAACTATATCAATCCAATAACAAAGATATGCAATCCTAACTTCCCATCATTTTTTTGAATTATTTTTAAAAATAGATTTTAATAAAATTAAAAAAATGCCTAATCTAAGCAATCAAACAACTAATAGTTGTTAATCACAGTCAATCCCCAGTAACGGCGCTAAAAATTTGGTGCGGTATTTTACAACCCACAAACTAACCGACAAGTGAACCGGGTCGTACCAAGTAATACCTTACGTGAGTAAGGGTCGATCCCACGAGGATTGATGGATCAAGCAACAATAGCGTTTGATAGGATTAGTTAGGTAAGCAGAAAATGGTTTTGAGATATTCAAAGAGCATTAAACAGTACTTTAAAAATTTCAGAAAGCACGCAGCAATGAGTTGGGAATAAAATAATTGAGAAAGCAGTTAAGGTTTCAGAGTTATCTTTTTTCCGGATTAACTTTTATTACTAATTAATTTAATCATGAAAGATTTAATTTCATGGCAAACTATATGTGACTAGACCCTAATTCCTTAGACCTTCCTAGTCTCCTCTAAAATTTATTAACTGCCAATTCCTTGGTCAATTAATTCCAATTAGAGGGTGATGATCAATTCTAGTTTATATGCCAAAAGAATCCTAATTATCCAAAAATAAGGGGATTATATGTCACGTATCCCTTTAAATACAAACAATTAGAAATTCAGTATAATATGTTTTCAAGCTGTTGTTCAAGTAAAGAGTTTTTTCAAGTTTTACAAGAACTCAATTAGAACATGGGTCATACTTCTATTTCACCCATATTCATAAAATAAAGAGCAAAAACAATTATTGAAATATAAATCTAAATAAGGATTAAATTAGAAAGATCAAATGAATAAATCTATACAAATAGACAGAGCTCCTAACCTTAACAATGGAGGATTAGTTGCTCATGGTTCAGAGAAGAAAAATAAGGGTTCTGGTAAAAATGTACTGAGTTCTTATCTGATGGCATCTAAGTTCCTATTTATAACTAATCCTAATAAATTTGAAATCTAATTATCTAAAATTAAAAATAATATCCTTTCCTAAAAATAAGATTTTGAATTTAAATTCGAATTAATTAATAAGTCTTCAGCTGATGGGTGGGGACCACTTGTTTTGTTCATTTTGCAGCTTCTAATATGTGTTTTCTGGGCTAGAAATTGGGTCAAAACAGCCCAAAAATTACCCCCAGCGTTTTTCTGCATGTGGCGCATGTCACGCGTACGCGTTAGTAAATGCAAAAGCAAGTAAGCATATATTGTTGGAATGAGGTAAATAACTAGAATGGAGTGAGTGAATCAATGTGACAGTGAAGAAAAGAGTGTGTGAGTTCTAAATTGCGCGCGGTAAAGAACACACGCACACTCGCATAAAAAGCTTTGTCACAATTACACAAAAGAAGTATGCACTACCCTCATTCTAGTGTGCTTGAAATACTTTAATCTTGTAGGTTGGGACAACCAAACAAGCGATAAAGAAGTATGAAAGCATTCAAGCAAATATACAACCTATGGATGTATATGATCAAGAAGCACAATGCATTAAGGTAAATGCACAACATCCATTATCAAGAAATTGCCTAATCAAAGAAAGGATTCAAATCACATGGTGGCCAAATCATGCAATTAAAAAAGACTTAAAAAGCTTGAAGGCAATTCTCATTCACTTGGTATTCACAAATGTTCAATGAAGAAACTCATAACCAAGTAGCAAAATATAACCTCAATCAAAGAATCCAACAATGAGTATAAACACAATGATGTTAAGATAACATCTTATCAGTAATCAACATCAATACACAGTAAACAAGATTTATAATCCAACACTTATAAAGAGAAACAGAAAATAAAATGAAAACTTAAACTAATGAAACAAATAACTAACTATCTAACTAAAGAACTGGTTATAGATGGTGTTTGGTAGTGTTGGATGATGGGTAAAGAAGGGAAAGAAGAGAAGAGAAGAGAGAAGAAGGAAAGAAATGGAATGTGACTAAAAGAATTTAGCCGCAATTATAACATTTGCCAGTAAAGACCTTTTTAATGGCCACAAAAAGTATATAACTATTAGTGGCTATTTTCTTGGCAATTTATGTGGCCACCAAAAATAATTCCAAAATTGCAATGTTATTCATTTTTAGCGGTCATTACTATTGCCACCAAAACCCATTTTACCGGCAATTTATATGGCCACTAAAAATAATTCTAAAATTGTAATATTATTTACTTTTTGTTGACATTACTATTGCTGCTAAAATTTTAAGACTTTTTATAGTTATATTATACTCATTTTCTTAGAAACAATGAACTACCTTTTTTTAGAATCTCAATTATTTGTGCCAACAATTATTATTATTATGCATAATATAAATATACTGAACTTAATTACTATAAAATGAGATATTTCATTAAACTCAAAATATTGATACATAAATTTCTCTTGAAAATTAATAAATTATGTTACAAATCTAAACAACAAAAAATGCCAATATAAATATTTAAATGAGTTAAAGACATCAAGTAATTTTCGTTGACAAAACTTGTCCTCTTTTTCACAAACTTTCTTATGCAACCAATCCGAATGAGCTACCCGAGAAAAAGGATTTGCAATCTATAAGTATTAAATTCCTCAGAAAAATACGAAAAATACAAGAATCAATTACTTCAATATGCCAAAAGGAAAATTTAAAACCTTTTGTATGGCAGTGGGAATTGTGACAATTTTTTGAATGGTTGAAGAAAGCTGCTGCTTGTTGTAGGACCAGTCAACTATGGAGCGAATGCCAACATCTGATGAGGCCTTGCACCATCTTCGAACATAGTACTTCATTACTTCTGCAAACATTATGCAAATGCTTCCTTGTTTAAAATGCAAAGAATAGAATCGTTATTTGTTAATCATAAAACAAGACATTTTACCAGCTTTTGTTTCAAATAGTCTGGACATTCAATCTCGTATACAGTGTAACTTGATACCAAGTTTTCATAGAACTTCCTAGCATAATGAACCTGCAAGAATTAAATGACACCTGCAAAAATTAAATTCAATTCAGGTTCCTTCAACAGAGGAACAAGACAACAATTCCAGAATTTCCCATCAAGTTAGTGGAAAAATTTTTAAGATGTAGTTCGGCATTTACCAACCCAACTCCTATCAAAACACTGAAAACAAACACAAACAATAACAAACACTAAGATCAATTCCTTCCCTGAAATGCCTACTACTTCCTGTAGCTATTCATATGTCACAGCCCAAAATGAGCCATGACTGGCACTCAAGAATAAGAGTTCCCTAACAAGCCTAACAGATTCGAATATAAGATAAATAAAAAGACTACAAATAATTTTTGATAAATTTACACTTTCTAGAATGAATAATTACATAATTTAACAAAAATAAAATAAATAAATATAGATGTATCCTGCCTGTGACATATGGAGTAGATGACGTCTAAGAACTCAACAAGGAATAGAACCCATTGCAGATCATTATTCTTGAATAGAAAGGCTCAAATAATCAAATACTTATTCCTGAAAAATATTTTTTTAAAAAGGGGTGAGTTTTGCAACTCAGTGACTAGACAGTACATCTATAATTCACATGAGACCATCTAAACATTATTATGAAAATAATTTTAGTTAGAAAATAATAATTTATATGAATAAGTGAATCAATAAGGGAGTTCTCATACAAAAATCAAATCAAATAGTTCACACTTGGGGCGGCTCCACCTCTAAGGGTAGCCCTTTCCTCTAGTGTGTCCGTATGGAATAACAGATCCAACGTGTGGCTTACACGTTAGGCTAGCAACGCCCCTGCTAGTTGAGGTTTGAGCCAGATGCATCTAGGTTAACGTCATAACTGCCGTTAACTACGATTTTCTAATACGAGCCTCCCAAACTAATTCAAAACATATAATTTCAAATACAACCAATCTTTGATCTTTCAAATATATACAGTATCAAATCAAATTAAATAATACTTTCTTATCAAAAATCCTTCTCAATCATATGAAATGTCAAATATACTTTACAAATTCATAGTATATGAGTGAGTATTCACAATACTTTAATGTTTCAAAAGCACGTATTCAATAAAATCAAATATTATAAAATAATACAAAACTTCATCAAACATGTATATAGTCTCATGTGCAGATTAAAAATTCGAATTTCACAAAAATAATATTTAGTTCTAATAAATCCATTATTAAATCAAGTTTAAATCCTTTGTTAATAACTTGTAAGTATAGTCATAAATTCAAACAGCATATATCAAAATAATTATAGATGTAAAGCCAAATAATTATAAATGTAAAGCCTACTCACAACTTAGTCTCAAAGGACTGAAGATACCAAACCCGGTGTACCAAACTAAAGGGTACGGAAGAGCGAAAAATTTGGACGGAGGCAGCAGCAGCTCCAATAGGCAAGCAAAACAGCGAACAAAGGCACAACAGTACAAAAGTGATGAATGGCTAAAAGCAGAGCAACGACGACAGCATCAACAACTGTGATAAAATAGTAGCGGAAACGGAAACAAAACAGAACAACCACTAACCAGGCTAGAACGGTGGTGAAACAGAACTGACAGAGGTGTGAAACCCTTCCTATGACGTTTTCAAAGGGCAAGGATAATGGTGGAACCAGTGGAGGAAGAATGGAGGATAGAGCACGGCCAGATAGGACAGCAGCTTTCCGACAAGTTCTCCTCCGGCGGCGACCCAGCAGCTCAGCGACGAGCTCCTTCAGTGACGACGGCAACCACCGCGACAGCCCCAACAGCGACGGTAGCGTCATTGCTCTCTCTCTCTCTCTGCTCGATCTCTCTTTCCTCTGGTGTGCAACGGTGGCTTGGCGAGTTCAGTAGTGACGCGGCAGAGTATGGTGGCGGTGATGAGCGGATAATTTGTACGCTTTTTGGCATTGTTTTTAGTATGTTTTTAGTATGATCTAGTTAGTTCTTAGTATATTTTTATTAGTTTTTAGTTAAAATTCACTTTTCTGGACTTTACTATGAGTTTGTGTGTTTTTCTGTGATTTCAGGTATTTTCTGGCTGAAATTGAGGGACCTGAGCAAAAATCTGATTCAGAGACTAAAAAGGACTGCAGATGCTGTTGGATTCTTACCTCCCTGCACTCAAAGTAGATTTTCTGGAGCTACAGAAGCCCAATTGGCGCGCTCTCAACGGCGTTGGAAAGTAGACATCCTGGGCTTTCCAGCAATATATGATAGTCCATACTTTGCCCAAGATTTGATGGCCCAAACCGGCGTTCAAAGTCACCTTCAGAATTCCCAGCGTTAAATGCCGGAACTGGCACAAGGATGGGAGTTAAACGCCCAAACTGGCACCAAAGCTGGCGTTTAACTCCAAGAAGAGTCTCTACATGAAAATGCTTCAATGCTCAGCCCAAGCACACACCAAGTGGGCCCGGAAGTGGATTTTTATGTCATTTACTCATCTCTGTAAACCCTAGGCTACTAGTTCTCTATATATAGGACCTTTTACTATTGTATTTGAATCTTCTGATCTTTGGATTCTTTTGATCTTTAGATCTTTTGATCACTTTGGGAGGCTGGCCATTCGGCCATGCCTAGACCTTGTTCTTATGTATTTTCAACGGTGGAGTTTCTACACACCATAGATTAAGGTGTGGAGCTCTGCTGTACCTCGAGTATTAATGCAATTACTATTGTTCTTCTATTCAATTCCGCTTGTTCTTGTTCTAAGATATCACTTGTTCTTCAACTTGATGAATGTGATGATCCGTGACACTCATCATCATTCTCACCTATGAACGTGTGCCTGATAACCACCTCCGTTCTACCTTAGATTGGGTGGATATCTCTTGGATTCTCTAACCGGAATCTTCGTGGTATAAGCTAGAACTGATGGCGGCATTCAAGAGAATCCGGAAGGTCTAAACCTTGTCTGTGGTATTCTGAGTAGGATTCGATGATTGAATGACTGTGACGAGCTTCAAACTCCTGAGGGCGGGGCGTTAGTGACAGACGCAAAAGAATCACTGGATTCTATTCCGGCCTGATTGAGAACCGACAGATGGATAGCCGTGCCGTGACAGGGTGCGTTGAACATTTCCACTGAGAGGATGGGAGGTAGCCACTGACAACGGTGAAACCCTTGCATACAGCTTGCCATGGAAAGGAGTAAGAAGGATTGGATGAAGACAGTAGGAAAGCAGAGAGACGGAAGGGACAAGCATCTTCATACGCTTATCTGAAATTCCCACCAATGAATTACATAAGTATCTCTATCTTTATCTTTATGTTTTATTCATCATTCATAACCATTTGAGTTTGCCTGACTAAGATTTACAAGGTGACCATAGCTTGCTTCATACCAACAATCTCTGTGGGATCGACCCTTACTCGCGTAAGGTTTATTACCTGGACGACCCAGTACACTTGCTGGTTAGTTGTGCGAAGTTGTAGTGATCACAATTTCGTCCACCAAGTTTTTGGCACCGTTGCCGGGGATTGTTTGAGTTTGGACAACTGACGGTTCATCTTGTTGCTTAGATTAGGTATTTTTTCTTCAGAGTTCTTAATAATGAATTCTAGTGTTTCAAAGTGATGTTCTTATCATCACCAAAGCTGATTGATTCTCATCAATTTAGCTCTTGAATGCAATGTCCTGCTGAAGCTTGGTTGGCCATGTCTAATTCCTTTAGACTGAAGCTTTAGACTAACATTGCATGATTCCTGGAATTCTCATTAAGAATTTTGATACCTTTATTTTCTTTTCCACTTAATTTTCGAAAAATAAAAAAAAAATTTACAAAATCATAAAATCCAAAAATATTTCTTGTTTGAGTCTAGAGTCTCATTTTAAGTTTGGTGTCAATTGCATGTTTCTGCTCCTTTTGCATTCATGCATGTGTCTTCATTAATCTTCAAGTTGTTCTTGATGGTTTCATTGCTCTGATTTTTAAATTCTCTTGACTTGAGTGTTTTGTGTGTCTCATATGCATTCTCATTTTGTTAGTGTCAGTAGTATACAAACTGCTAAGTTTGGTGTCTTGCATGCATTGTTATTTGATTTTAGTTGCATTTTGATTATTCCTCTTTATTAAAAATCCAAAAAATATTTTTAATTTGTGTCTTTTCAAGTCAATAATACAGAGAATTTGAAGATTCAGAACATACTGCAGAGGAATTACACAGAAAAAGCTGGGCGTTCAAAACGCCCAGTGAAGAAGGACAGACTGGCGTTTAAACGCCAGCCAGGGTGCTTGGCTGGGCGTTTAACGCCCAAAAGGGTAGTAGTTTGGGCGTTAAACGCCAGAATGTGCACCATTCTAGGCGTTTAACGCCAGGATGGCACAAGAGGGAAGATTTTGTTTTCAAATCAAATTTTTTTAGTTTTCAAAATCTTTTCAAAATCAAATCTTTTTCAAAATCAATTTCTCTCCATTTTCAAAAATACTTGCTATCAATTAATGATTTGATTCAACATTTCAAGTATGTTGCCTTTTCTGTTGAGAAAGGTTTAATGTTTGAATCATATCTTTTCTTGATAGCCAAGTCATTAATTTTTAAAATCAAATCTTTTTTAAAATGTTTTTCAAATCATATCTTCTCAATCACATCTTTTTAAAATCAATCATATCTTCTTAACCACATCTTTTTCAAAATAGTTTTCAATCAAATCTTTTTTATTTCTAATTTCAAAATCTTTTTCAAAAAATCACTTTACTTCTTTCTCAATCATGGTTTTCGAAAATCAATTAGTGTTTTTCAAAATGTTTTTAAAATATTTTACTTAATTTTCGAAAATTCCTTCCCCTCTTCTCACATCCTTCTATTTATGGACTAACACTATTCCTTAATGAACAATTCGAACTCCATCTTTCTTGATAAGTTCGAATTTTCTACTTCTGCCTTCTAGTTTTCTTTTCCTCTGACACCTCAAGGAATCTCTATACTGTGACATAGAGGATTCCATATTTTCTTGTTCTCTTCTCTTTCATATGAGCAGAAGCAAAGACAAAAGCATTCTTGTTGAGGCTGATCCTGAACCTGAAAGGACCTTGAAGCGAAAGCTAAGAGAAGCTAAGGCACAATTCTCTGTAGAGGACCTAACATAAATCTCCCAAGAAGAAGAACCCATGGCAGCCGAAAACAACAACAATGCCAATAATGCAAGGAAGGTGCTGGGTGACTTTACTGCACCTACTCCCGACTTCTATGGGAGAAGCATCTCTATCCCTGCCATTGGAGCAAACAACTTTGAGCTTAAGCCTCAATTAGTTTCTCTAATGCAACAGAATTGCAAGTTCCATGGACTTCCATTGGAAGATCTTCATCAGTTCTTAGCTGAGTTCTTGCAAATCTGTGACACTGTCAAGACTAATGGGGTTGACCCTGAGGTCTACAGACTTAAGCTATTCCCTTTTGCTGTAAGAGACAGAGCTAGAATATGGTTGGACTCACAACCTAAAGAAAGCCTGAACTCTTGGGAAAAGCTAGTCAATGCCTTCTTGGCAAAGTTCTTTCCACCTTAAAAATTGAGTAAGCTTAGAGTGGAAGTCCAAACCTTCAGACAGAAGGAAGGAGAATCCCTCTATGAAGCTTGGGAAAGATACAAACAATTAATCAGAAAGTGTCCCTCTGATATGCTTTCTGAATGGAGCATCATAGGTATTTTCTATGATGGTCTCTCTGAACTATCCAAGATGTCTTTGGATAGCTCTGCTGGAGGATCTCTTCATCTGAAGAAGACGCCTACAGAAGCTCAAGAGCTGATTGAAATGGTTGCAAATAACCAATTCATGTACACTTCTGAAAGGAATCCTGTGAACAATGGGACGAATCAGAAGAAAGGAGTTCTTGAGATTGATACTCTGAATGCCATATTGGCTCAGAACAAAATATTGACTTAGCAAGTCAATATGATTTCTCAAAGTCTGTCTGGAATGAAAAATGCACCAGGCAGTACTAAGGAAGCTTCATCTGAAGAAGAAGCTTATGATCCTGAGAACCCTTCAATGGAAGAGGTGAATTACATGGGAGAACCCTATGGAAACACCTATAATCCTTCATGGAGAAATCATCCAAATCTCTCATGGAAGGATCAACAGAGACCTCAACAAGGTTTCAACAATAATAATGGTGGAAGAAACAGGTTTAGCAATGGCAAGCCTTTTCCATCATCTTCTCAGCAACAGACAGAGAGTTCTAAGCAGAACCACTCTGACTTAGCAACCATGGTCTCTGATCTAATCAAAACTACTCAAAGTTTCATGACTGAAATAAGGTCCTCCATTAGAAACTTGGAGGGACAAGTGGGTCAGCTGAGCAAGAAAATTACTGAACTCCCTCCTAGTACTCTTCCAAGCAATACAGAAGAAAATCCAAAAGGAGAGTGCAAAGCCATCAACATGGCCGAATTTGGAGAGGAGGAAGAGGCAGTAAACGCCACTGAGGAAGACCTCAATGGACGTCCACTAACCTCCAATGAGTTCCCAAGTGAGGAACCATGGGAATCTGAGGCTCAAAATGAGACCATAGAGATTCCATTGGACTTACTTCTGCCATTCATGAGCTCTGATGAGTATTCTTCCTCTGAAGAGGATGAGTATGTCACTGAAGAGCAAGTTGCTAAATACCTTGGAGCAATCATGAAGCTAAATGACAAGTTATTTGGAAATGAGACTTAGGAGGATGAACCCCCTTTGCTCACCAAAGAACTGGATGACTTGTCTAGGCAGAAACTGCCTCAAAAGAGACAGGATCCTGGGAAGTTTTCAATACCTTGTACCATAGGCACCATGACCTTTAAGAAGGCCTTGTGTGACCTAGGGTCAAGTGTAAACCTCATGCCTCTCTCTGTAATGGAGAAGCTAGGGATCTTTGAGGTGCAAGCTGCAAAAATCTCACTAGAGATGGCAGACAATTCAAGAAAACAAGCTCATGGACTTGTAGAGGATGTTCTGGTAAAGGTTGAAGACCATTACATCCCTGCTAATTTCATAGTCCTAGAGACTGGGAAGTGCATGGATGAATCCATCATCCTTGACAGACCCTTCCTAGCCACAGCAAAGGCTGTGATTGATGTTAATAGAGGAGAATTGATCATTCAAGTGAATGAAGAATCCTTTGTGTTTGAGGCTCAAGGATATCCCTCTGTCACCACGGAGAGGAAGCATGAAGAGCTTCTCTCAAAACAGAGCCAAACAGAGCCCCCACATTCAAACTCTAAGTTTGGTGTTGGGAGGCCACAACCAACTTCTAAGTTTGGTGTTGAACCCCCACATTCAAACTTTAAGTTTGGTGTTGGGAGGTTCCAACATTGCTCTGAGCATCTGTGAGGCTCCATGAGAGCCCTCTGTCAAGCTACTGACATTAAAGAAGCGCTTTTTGGGAGGCAACCCAATGTTATATTTTATCTATTTTTCCTTTGTTATTTTATGTTTTCTGTAGGTTGATGATCATGAGAAGTCACAAAATCAATTGAAAAAGAAAAAACAGAATGAAAAACAGAAAGAAAAACAGCACACCCTGGAGGAAGAACCTGCTGGCGTTTAAACGCCAGTAAGGCTAGCAGATGGGCGTTTAACGCCAGAAAGGGGCACCAGACTGGCGTTAAACGCCAGTAAAGGGCAAGAACTTGGCGTTAAACGCCAGAAAGGGGCATCAGCCCGGCGTTTAACGCCAGAATAGGCACAAAGAGCAATTTTGCTCGCCACTTGGTGCAGGGATGACTTTTCCTTGACACCTCAGGATCTGTGGACCCCACAGGATCCCTACCTACCCCACCACTCTCTCTCTCTTCTTCACCCATTCACCAATCACCTCAACACCTCTTCCCCAAAAACCCTTCACCTATCAAATCCCATCTTTCTCTTCACCACTCACATCCACCCTTCATAAAACCCTACCTACCCCACCATTCAAATTCAAACCACTTTCCCACCCAAACCCACCCTCCCATAGCCGGACATCACCCTCCCCCCACTCCTATATAAACCCATCTTCCCTCCTTCATTTTCACACAACTTAAACACTACTTCTCCCCCCTTTGGCCGAACCACAAGGCCATCTCCATCTCCTCTATTTCTTCTTCTTCTACTCTCTTCTTTCTTCTTTTGCTCGAGGACGAGCAAACCTTTTAAGTTTGGTGTGGTAAAAGCATTGCTTTTCATTTTTCCATAACCATTTATGGCATCCAAGGCCGGAGAAACCTCTAGAAAGAGGAAAGGGAAGGCAAAAGCTTCCACCTCCGAGTCATGGGAGATGGAGAGATTCATCTCAAGGGTGCATCAAGACCACTTCTATGAAGTTGTGGCCTTGAAGAAGGTGATCCCCGAGGTCCCTTTCAAACTCAAAAAGAGTGAATATCCGGAGATCCGACATGAGATCCGAAGAAGAGGTTGGGAAGTCTCACCAACCCCATTCAACAAGTCGGAATCTTAATGGTTCAAGAGTTCTATGCCAATGCATGGATCACCAAGAATCATGATCAAAGTGTGAACCCGGATCCAAAGAATTGGGTTACTATGGTTCGGGGGAAATACTTGGATTTTAGTCCGGAAAATGTAAGGTTGGCATTCAACTTGCCCATGATGCAAGGAGATGAACACCCTTACACTAGAAGGGTCAACTTTGATCAAAGGTTGGACCAAGTCCTCATAGACAATTGTGAAGAGGGCGCCCAATGGAAGAGAGATTCAAGAGGAAAGCCGGTTCAATTGAGAAGGCATGACCTCAAGCCCGTGGCTAGGGGATGGTTGGAGTTTATCCAACGCTCAATCATTCCCACTAGCAACCGGTCCGAAGTTACTATAGACCGGGCTATCATGATTCATAGCATCATGATTGGAGAAGAAATAGAAGTTCATGAGGTGATATCCCAAGAACTTTATAAGGTGGCGGACAAGTCCTCTACCTTGGCAAGGTTAGCCTTTCCTCATCTCATTTGTCACCTCTGTTATTCAGTTGGAGTTGACATAGAGGGAGACATCCCCATTGATGAGGACAAGCCCATCACTAAGAAGAAGATGGAGCAAACAAGAGACCCCTCTCATTATCAAATCCCTGAGATGCCTCAAGGGATGCACTATCCTCCACAAAACTATTGGAAGCAATTAAACACCTCCCTAGGAGAATTGAGTTCCAACATGGGACAACTAAGGGTGGAACACCAAGAACATTCCATTCTCCTCCTTGAAATTAGAGAAGATCAAAGAATCATGAGAGAGGAGCAACAAAGACAAGGAAGAGACATTGAGGAGCTCAAGCACTCCATAGGATCTTCAAGAGGAAGAACAAGCCGCCATCACTAAGGTGGACCCGTTCTTTAATTTCCTTGTTCTTTATTTTTCTGTTTTCGAAAATTATGCTTATGTTTAGCTATGTTTGTGTCTTGTGATCATTAGTGTCTTAGTGTCTATGCCTTAAAATTATGAATGTCCTATGAATCCATCACCTCTCTTGAATGAAAAATTTTCTTAATTGAAAAAGAGAAGAATTGCATGAATTTTGAATTTTATAACAGTTTAATTATTTTGATGTGGTGGCAATACTTTTGTCTTCTGAATGTATGCTTAAACAGTGCATATGTCTTTTGAATTTGTGGTTCATGAATGTTGGCTCTTGAAAGAATGATGAAAAAGGAGACATGTTACTGAGGATCTGAAAAATCATAAAAATGATTCTTGAAGCAAGAAAAAGCAGTGAATACAAAAAAAAAAATTCGAAAAAAGAAAAAAAAAAGAGAAAAAGAAAGAAATAAAGTTGTGATCCAAGGCAAAAAGAGTGTGCTTAAGAACCTTGGACACCTCTAATTGGGGACTCTAGCAAAGCTGAGTCACATTCTGAAAAGGTTCACCCAATTATGTGTCTGTGGCATGTATGTATCCGGTGGTAATACTGGAAGACAGAGTGCTTTGGGCCACGGCCAAGACTCAATAAGTAGCTGTGTTCAAGAATCATCATACTTAACTAGGAGAATCAATGACACTATCTGGATTCTGAGTTCCTAAAGAAGCCAATCATTCTGAATTTCAAAGGATAGAGTGAGATGCCAAAACTGTTCAGAGGCAAAAAGCTAAAAGCCCCGCTCATCTAATTAATACTGATCTTCATAGATATTTTTGGAATTCATTGTATATTCTCTTCTTTTTATCTTATTTGATTTTCAGTTGCTTGAGGACAAGCAACAATTTAAGTTTGGTGTTGTGATGAGCGGATAATTTGTACGCTTTTTGGCATTGTTTTTAGTATGTTTTTAGTATGATCTAGTTAGTTCTTAGTATATTTTTATTAGTTTTTAGTTAAAATTCACTTTTTTGGACTTTACTATGAGTTTGTGTGTTTTTCTATGATTTCAGGTATTTTCTGGCTGAAATTGAGGGACCTGAGCAAAAATCTGATTCAGAGACTAAAAAGGACTGCAGATGCTGTTGGATTCTGACCTCCCTGCACTCGAAGTAGATTTTCTGGAGCTACAGAAGCCCAATTGGCGCGCTCTCAATGGCGTTGGAAATTAGACATCCTGGGCTTTCCAGAAATATATGATAGTCCATACTTTGCCCAAGATTTGATGGCCCAAACCGGCGTTCAAAGTCACCTTCAGAATTCCCAGCGTTAAACGCCGGAACTGGCACAAGGATGGGAGTTAAACGCCCAAACTGGCACCAAAGCTGGCGTTTAACTCCAAGAAGAGTCTCTACACGAAAATGCTTCAATGCTCAGCCCAAGCACACACCAAGTGGGCCCGGAAGTGGATTTTTATGTCATTTACTCATCTCTGTAAACCCTAGGCTACTAGTTCTCTATATATAGGACCTTTTACTATTGTATTTGAATCTTCTGATCTTTGGATTCTTTTGATCTTTAGATCTTTTGATCACTTTGGGAGGCTGGCCATTCGGCCATGCCTAGACCTTGTTCTTATGTATTTTCAACGGTGGAGTTTCTACACACCATAGATTAAGGTGTGGAGCTCTGCTGTACCTCGAGTATTAATGCAATTACTATTGTTCTTCTATTCAATTCCGCTTGTTCTTGTTCTAAGATATCACTTGTTCTTCAACTTGATGAATGTGATGATCCGTGACACTCATCATCATTCTCACCTATGAACGTGTGCCTGACAACCACCTCCGTTCTACCTTAGATTGGGTGGATATCTCTTGGATTCTCTAACCGGAATCTTCGTGGTATAAGCTAGAACTGATGGCGGCATTCAAGAGAATCCGGAAGGTCTAAACCTTGTCTGTGGTATTCTGAGTAGGATTCGATGATTGAATGACTGTGACGAGCTTCAAACTCCTGAGGGCGGGGCGTTAGTGACAGACGCAAAAGAATCACTGGATTCTATTCCGGCCTGATTGAGAACCGACAGATGGATAGCCGTGCCGTGACAGGGTGCGTTGAACATTTCCACTGAGAGGATGGGAGGTAGCCACTGACAACGGTGAAACCCTTGCATACAGCTTGCCATGGAAAGGAGTAAGAAGGATTGGATGAAGACAGTAGGAAAGCAGAGAGACGGAAGGGACAAGCATCTTCATACGCTTATCTGAAATTCCCACCAATGAATTACATAAGTATCTCTATCTTTATCTTTATGTTTTATTCATCATTCATAACCATTTGAGTTTGCCTGACTAAGATTTACAAGGTGACCATAGCTTGCTTCATACCAACAATCTCTGTGGGATCGACCCTTACTCGCGTAAGGTTTATTACTTGGACGACCCAGTACACTTGCTGGTTAGTTGTGCGAAGTTGTAGTGATCACAATTTCGTCCACCAGGCGGCGAAGCAGCAGCAAGGCGGCGACGGCAACTTGGCAAGTGCAGTGACGGCGGCGACGAGGCCCACCAGCGCCGCTGCTTCTCCTTTCTCTCTCTCTCTCTGATATCACTCTCTCAAATCTCCCTCTCTTCTCTTTTTCCTTCACCTCTGCTCTCACCCTTTCCTTTTTCCCATCTTCCTTCCTTCTTTTTTTTTCTTTCATTCCCAGCTACTACTGTTAGGTGTGTGTGTGTTGCTGAAAAAGAAAGGGGGTTAGGGTTTCTTTGGTGTAAAGGGATAATTAGGTGTTAATTAGGGTTAGGGTTTGGTAAAATAAATAAGGGTAGTATAGGAATTTTGATCAAATTGGAGGGTTGGATAGTAATCAAAGAAATCAAATGTAAAAGGTTTTAAAAAAAATTCAGGACATTACATTCTACCCTCCTTACAAAAATTTTCGTCCTCGAAAATTGATATAAGATGGAAAAGATCTATACCAGCTTTACCTTTGCACACCTTATAAAAAAATAAATAGTTTCAGCATATACAATTTCATATACCATATGGCATGAATATAAGAAAAAAATGTGAAGCGAAATAGAAGCCAGAAAATAGGCATGATGCAAAAGATTACACAGTTTTATCACACTATTAAACATGAGAAAGAAGTATAAAGTGATGCAAACGTTACAAAATAGGTTTGTGTCAAAAAGACATGGTTAACATTCACACACACCCTTGTTCCCTTGATAAGACAAACACATATAGCGCTCTTCAACTTTTACCAAAATCTCCTTAACTTTCTCCTCAGATAACTCCCACTTCATAATTTCCTTATTCTGTTGCACATATATAATATATCCATGGTAGCAACCGGTCTCACATCAAGACTTGGGATTTCAAATTTCCAAACTTCAGCATAATTTATCTTCACAACTTCTTGTAACGTTGCACACTTACAAATTTCACATTCCGCGTCCATAATTCATGTTCCATAGAACTAATGTATTGCTGGCTATATCTAGTAATCGCACGTAACATCAAAACAAGTTTGAATTTACTCAATGGGATACAAAACTAGGCAGAGAACAAACATCACGGACAGTGTTCGAAAGAATTCAGAAGGATGCGTAGGATCGCAACTAATCAAGGATATACAGAAACAGTGAAACATGCCAAAAAGAAAATCAATCGCATCTTAGCAAGGAAATCTAAATCAAGAAACTTTGATAGAACAATAAAGAAAAAGATAGTGTATAAAGTCAAAACAAATTTATGTTGAATCAAAGAAGTACGAAATTCACAAGAAATGGCCACTAAAGTCAACGGTAATATTCACAAAGATTTAAAAGAATGATTAGGAACATAATCAAATAGGACATCCATCAACAATGGATAAAACTAAGAGAGAATCATTAAAAGCATAAATGCTGTCACGTCAAATAAATTTAAGTTGAAACAAAAGATGCATGGTTTATAAATTGAAGATTAATAGGGGTTAGGGCAAAGGGTTTTTTTTTTCCTCAAGAATTTTAGAGGATACCTAGGTGCACAATCATGCAAGGATATGCATGAGCAAATGGAATGTGGTTGAAAGAGAATCGAGTTGTATTCGAAGAAAAAATTTTTCCAGAGTGAAGGTCTCCTATAAAGTTAATACAGGAATAAGTGGTGCATTGCAAATAAGCAGGCTCAAACAACATAAGGAAGTTACTTGGGCCATATAAGGAAGTGCAGGCAAGATCTAGGTCTATCTTATAAAAAATTCAAAGAATGATTAGGGACAAGATCAGGCAGAAGAAGAATAAAATCAAAACATTTTCAAAGAAAAATTCGGAACAAGAACTCTAGGAGAATACTAGAAGACATGATGTATCACAACAAAGCAAGTTCAGATTTACATCAAGTTGTTACATAGTTCATGTAGAGAAAACTAAAGTCAACATCTATATTGTCGATAATCTATAGGATGGCCAGCAGCACGATCAGATCGAGATATGTTTAAGGGATGAAGAAAAATAATCAAATCGCATTTCAATAAGAATTAAAACAAGGAACTTTCGATATGAAAGAAGAATGAAGGATATGTCAAATCACACGGCACGATTAAAGCGCATACTTCGACACAAAGTAACTCGAAAAGAATACCTAACATTCTCAAACTTAACGATTACCATTACTTAAATAAAAAGAAAGGAGTTTAAAGAACTATTTCTCACATGTTATAATTTCTAGCCTTATATGCACCATGCTCAATAACCACACCACAAGATGTAACAACGCTAGATATTTTAACTCATGTCATGTTCAAGTACTAAGCCAAACACATTACTATCAGATTATATTCCAAAAAAAAAATTATTCAGAAAACACATCTCAAGAAAAAAATAGCTTGCACTGCTGAAACAATAGAACGACATCAACAAAAGAGGTCAATTATATAACTAGTAAAAGTAGCATACAACTACTATAATAATTTTCAAGAGAAAGTCAGAAAATACAAATAAAAATATGATCTTACTTCAAAACCTCCCGGTTTTTCACATTAGAACTACCAATGTTTACAAACATAGTCAATTCAGATGATGAGATTCGTTATATGCACGTCGGTTAAAAACATGTTCCATGTAGATTGCATATACTATCATCCACATGGCCTACAAAATCAAATGAGCAAAATAGATAAAATTTTTAGAGCTAATATAATTATAAATAATTCTGTTAATTCGATTAATGAGTGCTTGGCAACTTGAAGATTGAACCATTTAATTTATTTACGGAATGTCTTCCTGAAAATCATCTCATGTAATGATAAGTTTAAAATAGCAGGAAAGAATTAAAACCAAGTAAATCATTCTACTTTAAATCAACTTGGACAAGATTAGGCAATCCACAAAGCTCTGATAGTTTACATGTAGTTGTACATACAATTGTTTCCAAACTCAACTTGTCAAATTTTAACCACATCAAATAATTTTTTTCATAAATTAAAGAGACATAATTAGATGAGAGAGGGAAGGAATTTAAGATATAAATAGAATGAAGTCCTAACTAAATTAAGGTACAATTGTCTGATTCTTTTTTAAGTGTTTTGAATTAGATGCGACAAGTACAAACCAAGGTTCAAAAGCAAAAATGACAGATCAATAGTTGAATTCATTAAACAACATATTCTATAGCAATAGCAAATCAAGTGCCAAACTAACCCATTTATACTCCTCTTATGTATTATGTTTACATTGATTAAATTGTCCAAACATGGAAAAAATGTAATAAGACTTGATAATTTTTTTCAATTATTGACAATTCTGAATTTTCATTAATGTCCAAATTCAGTACAACAGCTGATCAAAGGAAAGTAATAAATTTAAAGGGAAATAATAGGTAACAATGAAGAAAATACTTTTACTCAGCGCACATACCAAAGTTGATAGGCATTTGAACTGTCGAATGTCCAAGATCCAAAAAGGAACAAAAGATAAATCAAGAACAACAATTACATACAAGGCAGTGAAGGAACTATTACATTGTGTTTAATGAAGATGGTTTAGCGAACCCAAATAGCAAGAAAAAAAAGTAAACTAAGGTCTACCTTATTATCTCCTACTTATCTTTAATCAAATTCAAATGACAAGCAAATTAAGATTATAGAATGTTAATTAGTTCATCCTTACATAAAGTAACAAGGTTTAATCATACACACGCAAATCAAGGCTCTATAAATCAAGGTTAATCACACACTGTATTTTTACTTTATAAAGAGGCAAAATAGCAGAACTAATATAAAAAAAGATAGAAATAGATATCCTGAGTAGAACAAGAAATCAATAACCAATAAGTAATTAATCAGAAATCAACATATGGAGAAAAGCACACAAAACTAAAAGAGAGACTTTACATAGCTACAGCGATGGTGGGAAGAGAAGATGTAGTAGTACGATACAGTAACTCAACAAATCCATGCAATCCACAACAAACATAGATCAAATCTTCTAAGTAATTCACAAATTATTGACATTAAGAACCATAGAGAATAACACGAAGAAAAGATTACAGCACACATTCACAAAATCGGAGAAAATTAAAACTAGCTACGAGAGAAATCGCGAGCCGGAACCAAAGCAGAAACCATTGCAAAAATACGTTCGAGAAAATCTACCAAAGGATAAATCAAGATTGGGTATAAAAGGATAGAAGCAGTAAAAAAGCGGTAGAGGATTAGAAGACAACAATGACAGAGGACAAAGAGGACATTCCTATAGGCCTTTGATAGTGTCACAATGTGTACAAATAGGCGCACTTCTATTTATACAATTGTGATCCTACCATAGGACACTTGCTCTATATTACACAGATTAAACCTAAGCTCTGATACCACTCTGTCACAGCCCAAAATGAGCCATGACTGGCGCTCAGGAAAAAGAGTTTTCTAGCAAGCCTAACAGATTCGAATATAAGATAAATAAAAAGACTACAAATAATTTTTGATAAATTTACACTTTCTAGAATGAATAATTACATAATTTAACAAAAATAAAATAAATAAATATAGATGTATCCTGCCTGTGACATATGGAGCAGATGACGTTTAAGAACTCAACAAGGAATAGAACCCATTGCAGATCATTACTCTTGAATAGAAAGGCTCACATAATCAAATACTTATTCCTGAAAAATATTTTTTAAAAAAGGGTGAGTTTTGCAACTCAGTGACTAGACAGTATATCTATAATTCACATGAGACCATCTAAACATTATTATGAAAATAATTTTAGTTAGAAAATAATAATTTATATGAATAAGTGAATCAATAAGGGAGTTCTCATACAGAAATCAAATCAAATAGTCCACACTTGGGGCGGCTCCACCTCTAAGGGTAGCCCTTTCCTCTAGTGTGTCTGTACGGAATAACAGATCCAATGTGTGGCCTACACGTTAGGCTAGCAACGCCCTTGCTAGCTGAGGTCTGAGCCAGATACATCTAGGTTAACATCATAACCGCTGTTAACTACGGTTTTCTAATATGAGCCTCCCAAACCAATTCAAAACATATAATTTCAACTACAACCAATCTTTGATCTTTCAAATATATACAATATCAAATCAAATTAAATAATACTTTCTTATCAAAAATCCTTTTCAATCATATGAAATGTTAAATATACTTTACAAATTCATAGTATATGAGTGAGTATTCACAATACTTTAATGTTTCAAAAGCACGTATTCAATAAAATCAAATATTCTAAAATAATACAAAACTTCATCAAACATGTATATAGTCTCAATTGCAGATTAAAAATTTGAATTTCACAAAAATAATATTTAGTTCTAATAAATCCATTATTAAAATTGTAACACCCTAACTACCAAAGCCCATGCTTCCGGCTGCGCGACTCTGATAGCTCGGACATTACGACGACACTTATACTATTTAATACTAAAATATGAGCCTGTTTAAAACTTTAAACCACAAGACCGCTCCCAAAAATACTTTCCTTCGACAAAGTACATCCATAGATACCATACCACTTACAAAACTCATCAACAGTACATCCATATATATACATATATATATATATATATATATATATATATAATATTACAAACATTAACCAATACAATTCCTATCCCTCTTACAGAATATATCAAGATAAAGGCGAGGGTACAATAAAACATAACTAAAATAATACAGAGCATCACCACAACAATTAAATAAACTCTTCGTGACTTCAATGCCCATATCCTGAAAGGGGGAAAAATGTAAGGGGGTGAGAACATCATCCTCGAAAGGGTTCTCAGTAGAGGGTTTTTGGGAATTACTGTAATAGGATACATGAAGATAAATCGTACCAGTGATTAATAACCGACTTATGCCTCTTTTCAAAAACAACAGTTTACAATAAAAGTAAAGTCGGAAATCTTTTCTGAAAGAGGAACCGTTCAATTCTCAAAACATCAAAGCCTTTCAAAATGGTTTATCTATACTGAACCAAAGTAGCCTTTCACATTTTATTCCAAACCAGAAACACAAAACCGAAATCAACCATCGGTTCATCTCAATCCAACCACGGCCCTAGGCCCAAACAATCCAACCACGGCCCTAGGCCCAAACAATCCAACCTTCAACCAAATCACCACAATCCAACAGAGTTCCAGTTGCAAACACAGATAGGAAGATGCAAGCACAAACAAACAGTTATTGCAAGTAGAACAATTAGCAATTAATCACATAGGCAAAACAAGTACAATATGCACACCCAAACAATGTCACATAGATGCATATGATGCATGCCTGTCCCTAGTGGCTGATGATATCATCTGTCGGTTATATAGCCAACCCGACACGTCCTGGTAGCTAACCATGGACAGAAACACCCCTCGCGGAGCAAGTAGGTTTGAGCTACAACCCCATTGCTACTACCCGCTCAACCCAGAGCCAGTGGAATAACCACTACTGCGGCTACTACCCAGGCGGGTGTTTAACAGCTCAACCTGGAGCGAGTGGAATCACCACTACTACCGCTACTACCCAGGCGTCACAGTCTCTAACCTGGAGCAAGTGGGACAAACCACAACCCTTGCTACTACCCAGGTATCTCAAGCATATATTCATTCAGTTCCAATCATGGATCAACATCCATCTCAGCCATCCGGCTTAAATTCATAATTCATAGTCAGCCATACGGCCCACAACTCATTCGGCAATCAGCCATAAAACAATATCATACATAGCCATTCCGGCTCACGGTTCAATCCAGAACCAGCCAATATTCATAATCATACATAGCCATTCCGGCCCATAACAAAACCGCACTTCCACCATTCAACATCATCAAATTCATAAAACCGGCATTTAAGCCATAAATCACTTTTCTCAAGCCATTTTGCTTTGAAATCAAGTTTCAACTCTTTTCAGCCTTGGCTTTAAAGGTCTCATTTCTCAAATCATCTCAGGCTCATAAGCCAAATTTTCTAAAAGTGAGTTCCCTTTTTAAAACAAAGCCACTCTCGGCATTCTCTTTCCAAAACTTCCAAAACCATGGAAAGTTAAAGATTCATTTTAGGAACATTCAAAATCACCCATCCAACAATGGGATTTTATAACAAAAGTTTCCCGAAAAAGTTCCAAGTCTTTAGGGAAGGTCAATCTATATCAATTCTTTAAGATTCATTGAAACTCTTAAAATCATAGATTCTCGGTTCAAGTAAATAAAAACTGAATTTACTATAAAACCGGCCATACAAAATCACAAGTTCCAACCCGGTCCAAAAATCAACTCATTTGAAACGGAACCGGTTCATTTGAATCAAACCACTTTCAGGTTTCTTTTTGGAACTCATTTTTCTAACTCTTCCAAAATGCCTCAAACTTGATTAATCAATCAAAAGTCTAGATTCCTTTGAAATCACTAAAAACTCCTTTTTATATTAAAATCAATATTAGAGCATCATTCTTTCCTTCAGTGATTCAAACGGTAAAAATAGTTCAGTTCTAAATAAGCCGAACTCAACGTATAAGGTTCATTAAATAAATTAAGCTTGAAAACATAAATATCCTCTTAATAAATCAAATAATACAATTTCTCAAATCCAACCCTTTTTAAATAACTTTTCAAACAAGACTAGGATTTTGCAGAAATTTCGGCAGCACCTCCCCTAAAACTTGGACTTTTGCCACCCGGTTCGGGTCCCAACTAAACCGTTTCTCATTCCTTTTCAACAACACAAAACCAGAAATCAATTCAAAGCAAGCTAAATCCAACAATCGCCTCAGTGGCGTATCTGAAGGATACCATTTCAAAATCAACTCAATATCAACCATTTTAACTCATTTTCAAAGTCTTAAGGAAACAGCTCAGTAATAAATCATTTGTCCAAAACCAAGTTAATTAAAGTAAACCAGGCTGAATTCAAAGGTGCATTCGACTTTTCAAATCATCAAAATAATTAACTCAAATCAAATCAATCCTCAACGGATTAAACTCAGATTTCAAATCTTTAAGGAATCAACTGCAAACATTACATTTCACAAAGCCGCACAACAATTCAGCCAAACCAACATCCATAATCATTCGAGTCAATCAAATAATACATAAGGCAGATACAATCACCACATACACAATATCTCACATCAGTATCCATATGTAATAATTCCAATACATAAAACATAGTTTTTGGAAAGCGCCCCTACCTCAAAACGTAAATTCCATAACCCAAATGCGTCACCAAAACTCTCAAACAACTCGAATTTACCGGCAGCTTACATCACAGCTTTGTTTACTCTCATAGCAGCAAGGACAATCCTTACGCGCAACATGTGGCTCCGATAACTTAATCCTAGAAAACATTATCATTGCGAAAGCCTTAAAATACATAACGGGATATGAACGAGGAAGGTTTCGAGGCAGAGATACTTACGGTAACTAAAGAATACTAACTGAACCAAAGGACAGAAGCTTCGGCGGTGTTTCCGATAGCCACAGAACCGCCCTTGGCAGCCGGAATCGCCGCGACTCAGCCTGCTCCGTTAGTAGTTCCCAGCACCTATTCTCAGCATCGGTGGTGACCCAGCAGTAAAAGGGCAAGCTAACAGAGATTCCAGCAACAGATAAAATAGTCCCAAAGTGAATACTAGCTGCAATCGCAACCTCCACACCGAGCCAGCAACCATCTCCAGAAATGGCAGCGGCGATGCAACTTACTATAACCATTTAATAAACACAAACAGTTTCACTGACAACTTCAAAGTAAGAGTGAATTGGTAGAGCTAGGGAGAACCAGAAACAGGGCAAGGCTCACCAAATCAGTAGCGGTTCCCGGCGGTAGCAGCGGCGGGTGAGCGGCGGTCCTTGGGCGGTGACGCACGCTACTAAACGCACGACCTCCCTCTCCTCGCAGCTCTCTCCCAACTCGGTGATGACAGTGACGCGGTGGTGTGACGGCCGGACGGCGACAGATCCGACAGGAACGGGACCCTTGGAGGCACAGGATACGGCGGGGCTAGCAGCGGTACAGCGCAATGGCTCCCTTTCTCCCTCGCGTCGTCTCTATCTCTCTCTTACTCAGGCTGGAACGGCGCCTCCATGGTGGCAGCAAATCGGTGGCGACGTGGTGGTGCGATGGCGAGCTCCCCCCTCCTCTACTCCGCCGCGACTCAGTCTCCCTCTGTTGGCGACGGCGGCGACGGTGGCAATGGCACCCACCGCACCGCCTCCCTCTTCTGTCAGACGGCGACGTGATGGTGGTGCAACCCAGTACACCGGCGCGACTGCTTCCTCTCCTCTTCCCCTTCTCCGCGACCAACAGTGCCTCGTGGTTCTGCGTGTGTTGTGTTTATCACAGGGCTACGCAGCAAAGAGGATGAAGGAGAGACTGTTGGCTGCGCAGCATGAAGAGAAGGGTTTTTGGGGGTGGTGTATCAAAATTAGGTTTAGGGTTAAGCTAGGGGTAGTTTTGTAATTTCAATTAAAAATTGGGAATAATATAGTAATTGAAATCCAATTTAAATCCAACACTATTTGTATATAGAAAAATACTATTTACTCATCACTTTTACAAATTATTTTCAACAAAATGCCCAAATCAAATAATTAGAAATAATATACTTAATTTCTCTATTTTTCAAAATAGCAGTACTAATATTTAAAATATTAGTTGCTTAGTCCATAACATATAAAATCCTTATTATTTCACAACTATCAACCTTATAATTCAAATATAGAAAATAATCCAATAATTATAAAATTGGATAATAATCATAACTCGTCTCAAATCCAATAAATCAAAAATTGCCTTAATTATCTTTAATAAAATAATTTCTGAAATCAAGGCTATAAATAACTATATGATTTGAGACTTACTCATAAAAAGACTTTTCAAAGGTTCTGGGTCTTACAAAAATCAAGTTTAAATCCTTTGTTAATAACTTATAAGTATAGTCATAAATTCAAGCAGCATATATAAAAATAATTATAGATGTAAAGCCAAATAATTATAAATGTAAAGCCTACTCACAACTTAGTCTCAAAGGACTGAAGATACCAAACCCGGGGTACCAAACTAAAGGGTACGGAAGAGTGAAAAATTTGGACGGAGGCAGCAGCAGCTCCAATAGGCAAGCAAAACAGCGAACAAAGGCACAAAAGTACAAAAGTGATGAACGGCTAAAAGCAAAGCAATGACGACAACATCAACAACAGTGATAAAACAGTAGCGAAAATGGAAACAAAACAGAACAACCACTAACCAGGCAAGAACGGAGGTTGATAAACCCCATTTGTAGGGTTTATCTTGTGTTAAATTTAGGAAATTTTATCACCTTTTACCCACATTTATCCAATGAAATAGCATGGTTTTATAACTTCTCCTTTAATTTGTAAATCATGTTGCTTGTATGCGAAGTTTGTATTCGTAGGTTTTGATGAATGACAAACCAACAAACGACATGAAAGACAAACCAACAAACAACTTGAATGAACAAGCATGTTGAAAGATCAACCAACATTCAACGTTGAGGAATGAAGAGTTGAAAGCAACACAACAACAACAAGAAACTCAAGTCCACAACATTTGAAGACAAGTATAGTGTCTTAGGACTTAGGTAACTTCTTGTTAAGAACCAATTGCTAAATCTCTCAACACACACTCACAAAATGTTTTGATGCACATCTTGCAATTCGATGCTAGCCAAATGGTTTAAAACTTGTTTTCAAAGGTACAAAAGCATAGGAATTGACTCCAACAAGTTTGAGATCAATCCTAAGTATTTTGAAGTGATTTTAAGCCATTCTTTAAGGATTGCATCGATGCACACTTATCTTGCATCGATGCAAAGCATGCAACGACTTGTTGCATCGATGCAAAGATGTTTGCATCGATGCAACCTAGCTGAAAATTCAAATTTCAGCTTCAAAGACACATTTGCATCGATGCAAAGTGTTATGCATCGATGCAAATGATTCAAAAACATAAAAAAACGGCTAGTTTTGACAAAAAGGCTCCATCCCACTAACTCCCCAACGTTTCTAAGGTTTGGGGAGTCTATAAATAGATGGATTGAAGCCTTATTTCATATACTTGAGTATTTGCAAACTATCTTGTTCATATTCTTTCATTCTACACATTTTTTTAAGGTGTTATAATACACAATTTGAGAGAGCAATATCAATTGGTTCAATAGTGCTAAACTTGTAATCATACACTCTTCTAGAGAGTACTCATTTCATCTCAACAATTCTTTGAGAATTGTTTTCTTGTACACTTTGTAAATTGGAGTGTGATCTCCAAGGTTGAGTCAAGAGTTATAAACACTATAGTCGGTGAGGATACCAAAGAGGTATACTAAGTACTCAAGGCAAATCTTAGAGAAGGTATCTCTAAGTGGAGTGGGTTAGTATACGAGTGGTGATCATATACCGTGAGGTGTTAGAAACTAAGGACTCGGATTGTAAAAGGTTTTGCGCGAGCACCTTGAAGCTTGGCAATAGTGGAACTTCTCAATTGCGATTGAGAAAGAAAGTGGACGTAGGACAAGGATTGTGCCGAACCACTCTAAATAGCGTTTGCATCTCTCCAAACTCATCTCTTCAATATTATTGTCTTTTATCTTTGAGCAAATAAATTGTGATCGAAAAGTAGCTTCGTAAGTACTTAAGGAGTAGCTTAAGTCCGATTGGTGAAAAGCTTGATCAATTTATTTGAGTTGGTGTCTATTGGAAAGTAAAAGCTCCTTATAAATGCTTAGCAATTGAGTTAAGCTCTTGGAAAAATACTAGTACAATAACACTTTTGTATATTGTCTTTAACTTTCGCAAAAAGATTCATTGTTGTTGCAATACTCAATTCACCCCCCCTCTTGAGTAATTGTGCATAGGTTCTACAAGTGGTATCAGAGCTTAACCCTTTGAAAGACTTAACCGTTTAAGGGAAAAGATCATGGCAAGCACAAGCTTTAACAACAACAACACTAGCGAAGGTAACTCAACCGATAGACCTCCTCTTTTTAGCGGAACAAATTACTCTTATTGGAAAAATAAGATGAGAATTTGGATCCGTTCTCAAGATGTGAGAATTTGGAAAGTGATTGAGAATGGAAATCACATTCCAACAAAGACAACAAGCGCTAAAGAAGGAGAAGTCTCCGTCTCAAAGCAAGTACCGAAAGGAGAAGATGAATATAGTGACGATGATTGGAAGAAAGTGGCAATGAATGATAAAGCCATCAACTTCATTCATTGTGCACTTAACGAGCATGATTATATGAAGATCTCTACATGTGAAACCGCTAAAGAGATTTGGGATAAACTCCAAATCACTTACGAAGGAACCGACCACGTTAAAGAATCAAAGGTATTTATGTTGGTTCATGAATGGGAAAATTTTAAAATGAAAGATGAAGAGAGCATTGAAGAAGCTCTTGAAAGACTCTCCAAGATCTTCAACAATCTAAGCATGCTTGGCACAAAATACAATGATAAACAAATTGTGACCAAGGTGCTTACAAGCCTTACACCAAAATGGAACTCCAAAGTGAACGCCATTGTGGAAGGAAGGCTCTATGATCAACTTACATTTGATCAACTACGAGGTAATCTTCTCACCTATGAAATGACTATGCTAAATAGACAAAAAGGTGAAGAAAGCAAGAAGAAAAGTCTCGCCCTTAAAACAACATCACTACAAGAAGAGAGTGATGATAATGAAGAAGAAGGAGATGAAGAATTTGCACTCTTATTAAAAAGATTCAATAAGTTTGCAATGAAGAAAAACTTCAAGAGCAAAACAAAGGTACCAAAATGCTATGAGTGTGGAGAAGTTGGACACATCAAACCCAATTGTCCAAAACTTCAAAAGGAGGACAAAAACAAGAAATTTAAGAAGAAGGAGAAAGCATACATATCATGGGAGAACGAGGATGAATCCGACTCCGATGACGACGAGGTTGCAAATCTTTGCTTAATGGCAAGCGAAGAAAAGGTTAGTGATGACAACTCCACTTCTTTTAATTTACAAGATGAATATGATGCCTTACTTGAGGTGTACACAAAACTTACCCAAGATTATTCTCTCCTAAAGAAAAAGAATATGGATCTTTTAAAACAAAATGAGATGTTGAAAAACGAGAATATCAATCTTGGAAAAGATAAGTGTAGCACAAGTAGTGATCCATACAAATCTTATAAAATGCATGAAAATGAAATTACAAATCTTAAGAACACTTTAGCTAAGTTCAATGAATCTTCAAAGAACTTGGATAAAATGTTGAAAAACCAAAAGCATGTTCATAATAAGGAAGGTTTAGGTTTTGAAAAAGGAAAATTTAAAAATGCTAAAACTCCTATTAGGCAACCGCAAGCCCAAAAGGCAAGCATGCCTAAAAGGAATGAAGCCTTTAAACATCCTCCTCAACATGCTTCATTTAGAAATTATAATCACAATGCATATAGATCAAAAGATGTTGCATTTAGGAAACAACCTAGGCAACCATTTAGAAACATGCATAGGATGCATAATCCAAATGTCATATGTCATTATTGTAATAAAGTAGGTCATATAGCACCCGTATGCTTTACTAGAATTAAACATATAAACTTTCGTAGTCAAGATACGAGATGGGCACCTTATGGGCATTATGCTCATACTAACCATCAAGGACCCAAATTCACTTGGGTACCTAAATCCCAATTTTAATTGTTTTGTAGGTACGTGTTGGAGCTAAGGATACAAATTGGTATGTTGATAGTGGATGCTCCAAACACATGACCGGCGATGAATCAAAGTTCACCGCAATAGAGCCTACAAACGGAGGAAACGTGATCTATGGAGACAACAACACCGGCAAAGTAATCGGCATTGGAAAAGTTGGTAAAAATTCTTCTACCTCCATAGATAATGTTATACTTGTCAAAGGTCTCAAACATAATCTCATTAGTGTTAGCCAACTTTGTGACAAAGGAAACTTAGTCACCTTTGATTCAAAATGTTGTTTGATAAAAAGGCAAGACACTAATGAAATTGTGCTAATTGGGCACCGTGTTGACAATGTATACATGATTAATCTAAATGAAGTTTCCTCAAATGATGTGAAATGCCTTGTTAGTAAAAATGATGAAACTTGGTTATGGCATCGTAGAGTAGCTCATGCTAACATGGACCATCTTAGCAAGTTGGTCTCTAAAGAGTTAGTAATTGGCTTACCAAAGCTACGTTTTGAAAAAGACGTCCTTTGCGACGCATGTCAAAAGGGAAAACAAGTAAAGGCCTCTTTTAAATCCAAAAACATTGTTTCAACAACAAGGCCATTACAACTTTTGCACATGGATTTATTTGGTCCTTCTAGGACTATGAGCTTTGGTGGCAATTACTATGCTTTAGTTATTGTTGATGATTACTCTCGATTTACATGGACCTTGTTCCTAGCAAACAAGAGTGATGCATTTCGAGCATTCAAAAGATTAGCCAAAGTTATTCAAAATGAAAAGAATTTGCATATATCATCTATTAGAAGTGATCATGGTGGAGAATTTGAAAACAATCTTTTTGAAACTTTTTGTGAAGAAAATGGCATTGAGCATAATTTTTCCTCTCCTAGAACACCACAACAAAATGGTGTGGTTGAAAGGAAAAATCGTCATTTAGAAGAAATGGCGAGAACTATGCTCAATGAGGCTAATATTCCTAAGTACTTTTGGGCGAATGTGGTTAGTACCGCGTGTTATGTTATGAATAGGATTATCATTCGACCTATTCTTAAGAAAATACCGTACGAATTGTACAAAGGAAGAAAGCCAAATATTTCGCACCTTCACGTCTTTGGTTGTAAATGCTTTATTCTAAATAATGGAAAAGATAACTTAGGCAAATTTGATGCTAAGGCTGATGAAGGAATCTTCTTAGGCTACTCTTTAACTAGCAAAGCTTTTAGAGTATATAATAAACGCATCATGACTATGGAAGAAAGTATTCATGTCGCTTTTGATGAAACTAACCGTTGTTGTGCTAGAAAAGATTTTGATGAAAATGTAGAAAACTTTGATTCACTAAATTTGAATGGTGAAGACAAAGAAAAAGATTTAAATGAAGCCTCTACAAGCTCAACAAAGGATAGTGTTCAAGTTGAAGAAATTGAACCATCACAAGCACAAATAAATGCACTTCCAAAGGATTGGCGTACTTCAAAGGATCATCCTCTAGACAACGTCATTGGTGATGTTTCGAAAGGGGTAACAACTCGATCCACTTTTAGAAATTTATTTGCTATAGTGCTTTTGTTTCTCAAATTGAACCATCTACCATTGAGTCCGCAATTGATGATGAACATTTGGCTATGGCAATGCAAGAGGAGCTTAACCAATTCAAACGAAATGACGTTTGGGAATTGGTGCCTAAACCAAGTAATCAAACAATTGTAGGAACAAAATGGATTTTTAGAAATAAACTCGATGAAAATGGTACAATTGTTAGAAACAAAGCTAGATTAGTAGCTAAAGGTTATAATCAAGAGGAAGGCATTGATTATGATGAAACTTATGCTCCCGTAGCTAGATTAGAAGCAATTAGGATGTTACTTGCTTTTGCATCCTCTTATAACTTCAAACTTTATCAAATGGATGTTAAGAGTGCCTTTCTTAATGGTTTCATTCAAGAAGAAGTATATGTTGAACAACCTCCCGGTTTTGAGGATTATGAAAATCCTAATCATGTTTTTAAACTCAAGAAAGCTCTTTATGGTCTTAAACAAGCTCTAAGAGCTTGGTATGAACGTTTGAGCAAGTTTTTAATAGAAAAGGGTTTTAGAAGAGGAAAAGTTGATACAACTTTATTTATCTTGATTGAAAACAAAAATATCCTTTTGGTACAAGTTTACGTCGATGACATAATATTTGGTTCAACTAACGAATCACTTTGCAAGTTTTTCTCAAACCTCATGCAAAGTGAATTTGAAATGTCCATAATGGGCGAACTCAACTTCTTCCTTGGTCTTCAAATCAAACAAGGAAAAGAAGGAACTTTCGTTAGCCAAACCAAATATTGCAAGGAATTGCTCAAAAGATTTGGAATGGACAATGCTAAGGCAATGGACACACCAATGAGCACTACTTGCTACCTTGACAAAGATGAACAAGGTAAAAGCATAGATGTAAAGAAGTATAGAGGCATGATAGGATCATTACTTTATCTAACGGCAAGTAGGCCAGATATCATGTTTAGTGTATGCATGTGTGTGAGATACCAAGCTAATCCTAATGAATCTCACTTAAGTGCGGTGAAAAGGATTATGAAGTATCTCATAGGAACATTAAATGTTGGATTGTGGTATCCGAAAGGATCCACTTGTGATTTGATTGGTTATTCCGATTCCGATTTTGCCGGTTGCAAATTGGATAGGAAAAGCACTAGCGGCACTTGTCACTTGCTAGGAAACTCTCTTGTTTCATGGCATAGTAAGAAACAAGTAAGTGTAGCCTTGTCTACCGCCGAAGCCGAGTATGTAGCCGCCGGTAGTTGTTGCGCCCAAATTTTATGGATGAAACAACAACTTATGGACTATGGACTCATGCTTGATCACATTCCTATCAAATGTGATAATACTAGTGCAATAAATTTAACCAAGAATCCGGTTCAACATTCAAGAACCAAGCATATTGAGATTAGACATCACTTCATAAGAGACCATGTTCAAAAGGGTGATGTGGTTATTGAATTTGTCGAAACTAGTAAACAACTAGCGGACATCTTCACTAAACCTTTATGTAAAGAAAGTTTTTTTAACATCCGAAATGAACTTGGTATCTTGGATTCTAATCTAATATGATTTGTTTGAATTCATTGTATTTATATTGCTATTTTTGTATCTCTTACTAACTTAAGCATTGGAGATATCCAATTAGCCATTGTTTTGTAGGTTTATGAGTTGATGAATGAGTGATTAATCTTGAGGTAGATTGAAGAATTTGAAGATTATAAACAATGGAGGATCAACAAATTGAAGTTTATAATGGTTTAAGTGAGTATATACATGATGGAACTCAAAGGATTGAAGAAAGAACCACCAAAGGATGAAAATTTGGTGATTTTGGGCAAAATGATGCATGTTGCATCGATGCAACCAAGCTTTGCATCGATGCAAAGCACACAACGTGCTATGTGCATCGATGCAAAGCCTATTGCATCAATGCAAACACGACCAAATTGCACAAAAACACGTGAATTTGGCATTTTTGAGCAACAAAACCCCACTTTTTCATCATCTTCAACCTCACAACTCATATCCCCACATTCAAACCTCCATAACCTCCAAAACAAGCTCACATATAGCTTCATACAACTCACAAAACTTAGATACCCACTACAAACAAATTACATATTTGAAGTCCCCACATTCTCCTCTACAAAACCCATAAAACAAAATCATCCACAATGCCTAGAATCAAGAGAACCATCAAGAAGTCAAAAGGCTCTTCAAGTGTGGTTCCACCTCCAAATGATCATCCTTTGGCAAGGTACTTTGCTTCTAATGAAGATCTTCAATTCTATGAGGCAAGGCTCGCCGGAAGAAAGGAAATTCCTCCGAGGTATTTGGATCCGACCCTTCTTGTCATTCATAAGTTTGATACTCTTAAGGCTATTCTAGTTCATCAAGGCCTCATGGATTTTGTTCAAATTAAGAGTAAATATTATCTGGATTTAGTTGCCATAGCCTATAGTACACTCATGATTGAGATTGATGAGGAAGATGAATCAAATTTCACATTATTCTTCAAGATAGGAAGAAAGGATTATAGGCTAGATGGTGATGAGTTAGCCACCATTTGGGAGTTGCCAAATCAAGGTGACTTGTTTCAAGGTGGTAAAACCCCAATTGATGAATGGGGTTATTCAAAGGACAATGCCATGCATTTGTTCAACCTTGTACAAGGAGCTCACTCCAAAATTAGTTGCAATTCAATGAGTGCGGAACATAGAATTTTGTTATATCTAGTCACCTATATATTGCAACCTAGAATATCCGGGCATGCGAATGTAAATGATGAAGATTTGATTGTCATGTGGGCTATGATGAATGGGATTAAGATTAATTGGCCATACTTTATAGTACAACATATGATTAGGCTCAAGATGAAGGATAGGAATGGTGGATTAGGATTCCTTTGCCTATGGTCTAAAGTCTTTGATTATGTTGGTATTGATGTATCAAATGAGATTGCCAAGGAAGTACCACCTCAATCTTGTATCAACACTCATATTCTCAACAAAATGGGAAGAAGAAATGTTGATGAACAAGGTCCTCAAGAGCAAGCTCCTCCACAAGCACCTCAAGCTCAAGAACCACCCTCCTTGGTTGATGTAATGAGAGAATTACAATCCATCAACCAAAACATCCAAAGGATTGAAGTAGAGCATGGTAGGCAACTTGAAGCACTTAATCGTCGTGTGTCTCGTGCAGATCATCGCACGGGTCGCTTGGATCGTCGTATTGATGACTTATATGAGCATTTCGGCATCCACCTACCGTATGAAGAGGATAATGATGATGATGAAGACCAAGATTGATTGTCTCCTCTTCATCAAGTCACTTTTTATTGCTTTATGTTTATTTGATTATATGAATTGTTAAACTAACTCCTAGTAAGCTAAGGATTTCTATTATGGTTTAAATACTTTGATATTTCCTTCATAATTTTGTTTAATGATTAATGCTTGTATGCTTATTTGGTGAATAACTCAAAATAGGCTTGGTACCCCTATTTTAAGTTAATATGCATGCTTTGATATATTTCACTTCTTTAGGGGGAATTATGCATGCTTGTTATATATAAAAAGAGGAAATCAAATTCTTTTTGAAAGGGGGAATATCTCATCCTTGAGATTAATAGAGAAATTGAACTTAAAAAAATTCATTGTTTTATGCATGCTTCTATGACACATTTCAAACTCCTTTCTTTTTGATAATGTCAAAAGGGGGAAGAGAAGTTTGAGGATATTTGAAGTTTTGAACTTTTGAAAAAGAAGAAGTTTGAGGATTTGAAAAGAAGAAATAAGTTTGCGAAACAATGATTTCAAAAAGACTTCCGCTAAGCAAAAACTTTGATATCTAAATCGTTTTCTTTGATAAACGCCCTTTAAGGGAAAAAATGCACATATTTAGGGGGAACTCCTGCAACATTTTTTTTGTGAAGTCTTCTCCAAAGCTTTCTATAAAATAAAGTGCATTATTGTTGCTTTCAAAATCATTTATAAATGCATATCCTCAAAATTGGTTTGTCATTATCAAAAAGGGGAAAATTGTAAATCATGTTGCTTGTATGCGAAGTTTGTATTCGTAGGTTTTGATGAATGACAAACCAACAAACGACATGAAAGACAAACCAACAAACAACTTGAATGAACAAGCATGTTGAAAGATCAACCAACATTCAACGTTGAGGAATGAAGAGTTGAAAGCAACACAACAACAACAAGAAACTCAAGTCCACAACATTTGAAGACAAGTATAGTGTCTTAGGACTTAGGTAACTTCTTGTTAAGAACCAATTGCTAAATCTCTCAACACACACTCACAAAATGTTTTGATGTACATCTTGCAATTCGATGCTAGCCAAATGGTTTAAAACTTGTTTTCAAAGGTACAAAAGCATAGAAATTGACTCCAACAAGTTTGAGATCAATCCTAAGTATTTTGAAGTGATTTTAAGCCATTCTTTAAGGATTGCATCGATGCACACTTATCTTGCATCGATGCAAAGCATGCAACGACTTGTTGCATCGATGCAACCTAGCTGAAAATTCAAATTTCAGCTTCAAAGACACATTTGCATCGATGCAAAGTGTTATGCATCGATGCAAATGATTCAAAAACATAAAAAAACGGCTAGTTTTGACAAAAAGGCTCCATCCCACTAACTCCCCAATGTTTCTAAGGTTTGGGGAGTCTATAAATAGATGGATTGAAGCCTTATTTCATATACTTGAGTATTTGCAAACTATCTTGTTCATATTCTTTCATTCTACACATTTTTTTAAGGTGTTATAATACACAATTTGAGAGAGCAATATCAATTGGTTCAATAGTGCTAAACTTGTAATCATACACTCTTCTAGAGAGTACTCATTTCATCTCAACAATTCTTTGAGAATTGTTTTCTTGTACACTTTGTAAATTGGAGTGTGATCTCCAAGGTTGAGTCAAGAGTTATAAACACTATAGTCGGTGAGGATACCAAAGAGGTATACTAAGTACTCAAGGCAAATCTTAGAGAAGGTATCTCTAAGTGGAGTGGGTTAGTATACGAGTGGTGATCATATACCGTGAGGTGTTAGAAACTAAGGACTCGGGTTGTAAAAGGTTTTGCGCGAGCACCTTGAAGCTTGGCAATAGTGGAACTTCTCAATTGCGATTGAGAAAGAAAGTGGACGTAGGACAAGGATTGTGCCGAACCACTCTAAATAGCGTTTGCATCTCTCCAAACTCATCTCTTCAATATTATTGTCTTTTACCTTTGAGCAAATAAATTGTGATCGAAAAGTAGCTTCGTAAGTACTTAAGGAGTAGCTTAAGTCCGATTGGTGAAAAGCTTGATCAATTTATTTGAGTTGGTGTCTATTGGAAAGTAAAAGCTCCTTATAAATGCTTAGCAATTGAGTTAAGCTCTTGGAAAAATACTAGTACAATAACACTTTTGTATATTGTCTTTAACTTTCGCAAAAAGATTCATTGTTGTTGCAATACTCAATTCACCCCCCTCTTGAGTAATTGTGCATAGGTTCTACATAATTGTGCTTAAGAGTGAAAACATGCTTTTTAGGTCTTAAAATAGCTAAATTTAATTTACCTTTGATTCCATTAGATGTCTTGATATGTTTGTTAAGTGATTTCAGATTTAGGAGGCAAAGATTGGATAAAGGGAATAAAGGAAAAACATGTAGAAATGGAGAACTCATGAAGAAATGATGGAATCGCAAAAGCTGTCAAGTCGATCTCTTCGCACTTAATTGACCATAACTTGAGCTACAGAGGTCCAAATGATATGGTTCTAGTTGGGTTGGAAAGCTAACATCCGGGGCTTTGAAATGATATAAGATTTTCTATAGTTGCTACACGTGTGGTGATGCGTACGCACACTGTACGCGCATGTGTCGTTGCTGCCATATGATCCACTTAAAGTAATACGTGGCCAGCGAATTCTAAAGCCTTGTGGGCCCAATCTAACTCATTTCTGATGCTATTTAAGCCAAGGATTGAAGGGGAATCAATATACTTTTGATCATTAGTTTAGTTTAGCTTAGTTTAGTAGTTAGAGTTAGTTTCTAGAGAGAGAATCTCTCACTTCTCTCTAGAATTAGGATTATGTTTAGTTCTTAGATCTAGGTTTTCGTTCATTCTTTCTTCTACTTCTACCTTTCAATTCCTTGTTGTTACATTCATCTTCCTCTATTCTTTTGTTGTAATTTCCTTTATGTTGTTCTTATACTTTGTTGTAGATCTACTCTTATCCCTTCTATTTTCTTTCCATTCAATTCAAGGTAATTCATAATAAATGTGTTTCTTTTAATTGTTGTTGTTAATTCCTTTCAATAATTATTGTTAGATTTCATTCTTGTTGTCAATTTACTATGCTTTTCTTGTGTGCCTTCCAAGTGTTTGATGAAATGCTTGGTTGGATTTTAGTGTAGGTTTTGTTCCTCTTGGCCTAGGTAGAGTGATTAGTGACTCTTGAGTTATCTAATTCCTTTGTTGATTGATAATTAGAAGTTGCTAATTGATTTGAATGCCTCTAAAGCTAGTCTTTCCTTTAGGAGTTGATTAGGACTTGAGGAATCAAATTGATTCATCCACTTGACTTTCCTCCATGGTTAGAGGTTAACTAAGTGGGAGTAATGGACAATTTGTTATCACAATTGAGGAGGATAACTAGGATAGGACTTCTAGTACTTATATCTTGCCAAGAGCTTTGTTAGTTGTTAGTTTATTTCCTTTGCCATTTATATTTCTTGTCTAAAATCTCAAAAACCCCAAAATAACTCACAACCAATAACAAGACACTTTATTGTAATTCCTAGGGAGAACGACCCGAGGTTCAATACTTCGGTTTATAAATTTTAGGGGTTTGTACTAGTGACAAACAACTTTTTGTATGAAAAGATTATTGTTTGGTTTAGGAACTATACTTGCAACGAGAATTCATTTGCAATGGTATGATATTATTGGTTATTGTACATATGTGAATAGTGTGAATATCTTGCTTTTTGCTTTATTTGCTAGTTGTAGAATTTTGTTTCTCTTGTTTTCTACTATCTTTTGATTTTTGTTTTCTCTTGCCATTATGAATTCTCACTGTGGCTATGAGTGTGATTACAACTATGTTGTAGGTGATGAAAACTACAATGAGAATGTGTATCAAGGATGGGACAACCAAAGGTGGGAGGAGCCATATGCATATGACCAATCATCATGGCAACAACCTCTACCAATGCACTATGAAGAAGAGCCATTCTATAATGTATACCAATCCAATGACTATGGTGAATTCACTTGTGACTTTCAAGAACCACCACCATATGCCTATGATCCATACCCTCAACATAACTCTCAACCATACTCACAAGCCCCTTCTTACCAACCACCTTCATATGACCCTAATCCATATCCATCCTACCAACAACCATATGAGCCATATGAACCAGACATAGAGCCACCACTACTCCAACATCAACATTTTCAAGAGTCACCCCCTCCATATTATTACCAAAATGAACCACCTCCAATATATGAAAATTTCCAACCACAAGATGAATACTACTTTCCACCACAACTTCCCATGGAAGAATACTCATGTCCTTTAATCCAAGAGCCCTATGATCCTACTCATGATATCCAAGAGGAACAAGAGTCAAGGGATCATCTCAAGGAAGCATTGGATCAATTTCAAGCAATCATGGAGTGTGTTGTGCAACAAGTGGAAAGAATGGAAAATATTTAACCACCACAACTCTACCAAGAAGAACCACCTTCCTACTATGAACCTCTCCTCCAAATTGATGAACCTTTCCATCCACCCCAATCTCTAATGGATGAAACCCTTAGTGTTCTTGTTCAAGGGCAAGAAGAGATGAAAAGGGATGTGCAAAATTTCATGGCCGCCTTGGATGCGGTAACAAATCAATTATCCTCCCAATGCTTGAACACTCAAGGAACTCCCATGGCTACATGTGGAGAATCGAATGAAGAACACAACATGAAAGAGAGATTGAAAACTCCAGTGGGAAATGAGGGAAGTTACTTTGTGTTGGAACAATTGGAGGAAGCTAGGATTATCGAAGAAAAGGAAGAAATGGTTGAAGACTTAGGGGATGCGGAGCCTCCATGGGAACATAGAGTTGAAGAAAACCCCTCCAAGATTATTGAAATTGATGCTAGGGAGAAAAGTGCACACCTTCCAAGGCATATTCCATATGAAGACTTGGATGGGATAGAGCAAGAATTGAGTTCCCTTGGTGATGAAGATCAAGCATCAAGTCTTAGTGGTGAAGAATCCTTTGAGCATGAAGAACCTTCTCCAGTTAGATTTGAAAGCATTGAGGAGGTAAATTTTTCTCACCCTCTCTATTATGATCTGTGTAAGGGGAAAGGCGTAGATAAAATTGATGAACAAAGGATTACATTTGAAAAATCTTGTAAAGAGGTGGAAGTCCTTAGAAATAGAAGGATGGGAGTGGAATACGCTTTGTCAAGAACTATGGAATCATCTTTGCCTAGGTTGCCATCTACTCCTTCACTTGAGTGGGTAAAATTCATTTCTATTAGTTTTATTGTCCCACTTGAGTATGGCTTGCTTGAAACGGATGGTCAACTTAGGATGCTTTGTGGGATGAAGCGTAAGCGAAAGATGTTTTGTGGTGGGTGTTGCAAATCAAGACTCATTATGGTTGATGCATCAAACATGAGATATAAAGGGTGGAGTAGTGCTCAAATAGATGGGTCTAGGAGGATTATTGGCCACTATATAGAGAATTCATCTTGTTCACCATCCGGATGGACTAATAATGATGATCAACTTCAAGACGGGTGTGAAAATAAAGTGTGGGATCCTGGATTAGAAAAAGAGGATCAACTTTGGGAGCCCCAAGCTTGTGAAGAACTCCATCAACACTTGGCTCAATCCATGAGAAATCTTGGGGCACAATGGAGAACCAAGCATTGGTGGGAGTTCCAAGATGAATTCAAGCACAAGCCACCTTGAGAGGAGCTCCCCATAAGTCTAACTTAAGGACAATAAACAAAAGTGCTAGGTGGGAGACACCCCACCATGGTAAATTCTTTTCATTTTTCTCTTTTGTACATATTGGTAAAAGTAGTTTAATTTCATGTTTTGATTAGTTTGTTGAGTATATTTAGTAGTTTAGTATGTTAAATAAGGTTTTATGGTGTTTTGGTAGCTGTTTGGAGGTTTGGAATGCTTGGATTGGTGCAAAAACATAGCAAAAAATTTTTTGAAAAACATAGCACCATCCACGCATACGCGTATGGTACGCGTACGCGTGCCCAAGCTTTTTGGCCATTCCGCGCGGACGCGCCATGTGCGCGTATGCGTGGATTGAGAAGTTCCACCTTCCATACATTAACCCGAGAGTTGTGCCTGCGCTGTGCCAATATTGTGCCTTTGTCACAACCCCACTTGCGCACACGCGCACATGACGTGTACGCGCCACTCTCGAAATAAGCCATCTACGCGGACGTGCCATCTGCGCGTACGCGTCGCGTCCTTCCTTCACTACATTTATTTTCTTCTCCTCTTTCCATTTCTTTCCTTCTCCTTTCTTCTTCCCTCCTTCTACCCCTCATCCAACACTTCCAAACACCATTGATAACCATTTATTTTGGTTAGTTAATTAGTTAGTTAGTTAGTTGATTAGTTAGTCTTAGTTTAGTTTTCACTTTATTCTCCCTATTTTCATCATAAGTGTTGGATTGTTGACTTTGTTTGCTATACATTGCTGCCCCTTATTGCCTAAATGCTATTTTAGCATGAATGTTTTTAGATCATCTTTGTTGAATTCTATGATTGAGGTTATATTTTGCTACTTGGTTTTGAGTTTTTCATGCTTACCTTTTAAAAACACCAAGTGATGAGAATTGTCTTCGAGCCTGTAACCCATCTTGAATTACATGATTTGGCCACCATGTGATTTGAGCCTTATTCTGTGATTAGGCAACCTCTTGATGGATGATATTGTGCATTTACCTTAGTGCATGGTGTTTCATGATTATATGCATCTATATGCTTTAGCTTGAATGCTTTCATGCTTCTTTAATTCTTGTTTTACCTTACAAGTTCACTTAAAGCATCTCAAGCATACTAGAATGAGTAAAGTGCATGCTTCTTTTGTGACATCGCTTTTCATGCTAGTGTGTGTTCTAAACCGCACAATTTGGAATTCACACACTTATTTGTCATTAATGTCACACTAATTCACTCACTCAATTCTAGTTATTTACCTCATTCCAACAATGTATGCTTCCTTGCTTTTATATATTCTCATCTTATGGTGTTGTTTTCTATTTTTCATGAACAATGCACCACAAGCAGAAAATGGAAGCGGAAGAAAGAACACGTAGCAATCCGGAGATTCGCCGTACCCCTTTACTCATCTTTGAGTGCACCGAGGACGGTGCAAACTTTTAAGTGTGGGGAGGTCGTCCGACCATTTGGCGATCTTGGGTGACAAATTTCTAATCTCAACACTTTTGCATTTCATTTTAGGTTTTTTGGATTTTTTTTATTTGCATTTTCCCTATTTTTGCATACATATACACAATAAGCTTAGTCAAAATAATGAAATTTTTCAAGATTTATATCTATAGGGCACCTCAATTGATTTGAGTGAAAACTTTTCATTAAACTTGCTTGAATCACATATATATATTGTGGAACATGAATTTTTTAGCTAAGAACACAAGCAAGTGAGATTTGAGCCTAATGGTGTGGTTACATCTTATAACCACTTATTTTCCCTTCTTGTGTGCATTATTCTCTTTCTATGATTGTGATCTTTGATTTGTTTAATTCTCTATTTCCATTATTTTGTGCATTCATGCATTTATATGATTGAGGCCATCATTTCATTTAACTCACTTACCTAAATAGCCTTACCTTTTATCCTCCATTGTTAGCCAATATGAGCCTACGATTAACCCACTTTGTTCTTTAATTTAGCATATTACAAGCCCTAAAGCAAAAAATAAAATGTCCTTAATTTGGATCTTTGATTAGCTTAGACTAGTGTGTGTGTGTGTATCATCCAAGTGTGGGAATCTTGGGACATTAGGGGAATAAAAGGGTAATTTTGTATTTTTATTGAAATTATTGGGAATTGGGTACATGCTCATGTATTGATAAAATGTATAGACCTTATGCATTGATGTTCCTGTATATAATTTGAAAGAAAGAAAAAAAATGAGAAAGACAAAAGAAAAATAATATGGAAAAGAAAAAAAATATATAAAAAAAAGAAAGAAAAAGAAGAAAAAGAAAGAATAAAAAGGGGACAAATTGCCCTAAAGCAAAGTATAGCTCAATAAAATCAATGCATAAGTGTTGTGAAATAAAAAGGAATACATGAGTATGTGAAAAAGTGAAGAATGGGTAATTAGGTTAGCTTTGAAATTGTATAGGATGTCATAGGTTAGGTGGGAAGTTTAAGTTTATCAAAGATTCAAATTTCATGCTCACTTAACCAAATATGCATCCTATCTTGACCCTAACCCCATTACAACCTAAAGAAAAGACCTCATGATACTTGTATGCATTCATGGAATAAATGTTGATTGTCAGAAGAAAAATAAATCTTGGAAAGCATGACTAGGAGAGAATTGAGAGAATCAACCCCAAACACTTGAGCGAATAGAGTGCAAATACATCCGGTGAGGGTTTGATGCTCAATTACATGCTTCCATCCATAAATATCGCTTTTCATGCAAGTTTATAAAAATATTTAATAACTCAATTCAAGTTTGGATTAGACTTGCTAGTCCGAGGCCTTATGCATATATGCTTCTTGGGAATTGATTTATTTTGACCAAGCAATTGCATTCATTTAGATAGTTGCATATAGGTAGATTGCATTTAGTTAATTTACATTGAATAAATGTTGATACCCTTTGTTTCTCTCTTGGCTTAAGCATGAGGACATGCTTGGTTTAAGTGTGGGGAGGTTGATAAACCCCATTTGTAGGGTTTATCTTGTGTTAAATTTAGGGGATTTTATCACCTTTTACCCACATTTATCCAATGAAATAGCATGGTTTTATAAATTCTCCTTTAATTGTGCTTAAGAGTGAAAACATGCTTTTTAGGTCTTAAAATAGCTAAATTTAATTTACCTTTGATTCTATTAGATGTCTTGATATGTTTGTTAAGTAATTTCAGATTTAGGAGGCAAAGATCGGATAAAGGAAATAAAGGAAAAGCATGTAGAAATGGAGAACTCACGAAGAAATGATGGAATCGCAAAAGCTGTCAAGTCGACCTCTTCGCACTTAATTGATCATAACTTGAGCTACAGAGGTCCAAATGATGTGGTTCCAGCTGGGTTGGAAAGCTAACTTCTGGGGCTTCGAAACGATATAAAATTTGCCATAGTTTCTATACGTATGGTTATGCGTATGCGAACTGTATGCGCACGCGTTGTTGCTGCCATATGATCCACTTAAAGCAATACGTGGCCAACGAATTCTAAAGCCTTGTGGGCCCAATCCAACTCATTTCTGACGCTATTTAAGCCAAGGATTGAAGGGGAATCAATATACTTTTGATCATTAGTTTAGTTTAGCTTAATTTAGTAGTTAGAGTTTGTTTCTAGAGAGAGAAGCTCTCACTTCTCTCTAGAATTAGGATTAGGTTTAGTTCTTAGATCTATGTTTTCATTCATTCTTTCTTCTACTTCTACCTTTCAATTCCTTGTTGTTACATTCATCTTCCTCTATTCTTTTATTGTAATTTCCTTTATGTTGTTCTTATACTTTGTTGTAGATATACTCTTATCCCTTCTATTTTCTTTCCATTCAATTCAAGGTAATTCATAATAAATGTGTTTCTTTTAATTGTTGTTGTTAATTCCTTTCAATAATTGTTGTTAGATTTCATTCTTGTTGTCAATTTACTATGCTTTTCTTTTGTGCCTTCCAAGTGTTTGATGAAATGCTTGGTTGGATTTTAGTGTAGGTTTTGTTCCTCTTGGCCTAGGTAGAGTGATTAGTGACTCTTGAGTTATCTAATTCCTTTGTTGATTGATAATTAGAAGTTGCTAATTGATTTGAATGCCTCTAAAGCTAGTCTTTCCTTTAGGAGTTGATTAGGACTTGAGGAATCAAATTGATTCATCCACTTGACTTTCCTCCATGGTTAGAGGTTAACTAAGTGGGAGTAATGGACAATTTGTTATCACAATTAAGGAGGATAACTAGGATAGGACTTCTAGTACTCATATCTTACTAAGAGCTTTGTTAGTTGTTAGTTTATTTCCTTTGCCATTTATATTTCTTGTCTAAAATCTCAAAAACCCCAAAATAACTCACAACCAATAACAAGACACTTTATTGTAATTCCTAGGGAGAACGACCCGAGGTTCAATACTTCGGTTTATAAATTTTAGGGGTTTGTACTAGTGACAAACAACTTTTTGTATGAAAAGATTATTGTTTGGTTTAGGAACTATACTTGCAACGGGAATTCATTTGTGAAATTCTAAACCATCAAAAATCCAATCATCAGTGGTGAAACAGAACTAACAGAGGTGTGAAACCCTTCCTACGACGTTTTCAAAGGGCAAGGATAATGGCAGAACCAGTGGAGGAAGAATGGAGGATAGAGCACGGCCAAATATGACAGCAGCTTTCCGACGAGTTCTCCTCCGGTAGCGACCCAGCTGCTCAGCGACGAGCTCCTTCAGTGACAATGGCAACCACCGCAACATCCCCAACAGTGACGGTAGCGTCACTGCTTTCTCTCTCTCTCTCTCTCTCTTTGCTCGATCTCTCTTTCCTCTGGTGTGCAACGGCGGCTTGGCGAGTTTGGCGGTGACGCGGTAGAGCGTGGTGGCGGCGAAGCAGCAGCAAGGCGGCGACGGCAACTTGGCAAGTGCGGTGACGGCGACGACGAGGCCCACCAGCACCGCTGCATCTTCTCCTTTCTCTCTCTCTCTCTCTCTCTGATATCACTCTCTCAGATCTCCCTCTCTTCTCTTTTCCCTTCACCTCTGCTCTCACCCTTTCCTTCTTCCCCTCTTCCTTCCTTCTTTTTTTTCTTTCATTCCCAGCTGCTGCTGTTAGGTGTGTGTGTTGCTGAAAAAGAAAGGGGGTAAGGGTTTCTTTGGGGTAAAGAGATAATTAGGTGTTAATTAGGGTTAGGGTTTGGTAAAAGAAATAAGGGTAGTATAGGAATTTTGATAAAATTAGAGTGTTGGATAGTAATCAAAGAAATCAAATGTAAAAGGTTTTAAAAAAATTCAAGACATTACAGCATAAATATTGGTAATCATCCTTAATAATTATGTTCACATTATTGATTATACTTCACCAAATAACATAGTAAACTAGAAGGAGGTGAAGAAAGATCAAAGTTGTAAGAATTCTCAGAAGAAACCATCTTAAACATAATACGTAGCAAGAAAAAATTACATTGGTGCCAGAAACAGGAGTGCAAATTAGATGATCAAAAATCCTAATGTAATATTATTGCTTTTGAAGAACATTAAAATTTCTCATAAACTCAAAAACTTATTCGTACTAAAAGCAAAGAAAAGAAAATGAAATTATCATGCCAGGTAAATCATTTCTACGGAACTATTAGTTCTAATATCATTAGTATATAATTAGTATATGTAATAAATGCTAATTAATTTGTACAAATCAGATTTTTTAGCGAAATTTAAACAATATAATATGTATGGGAATAAGAAATTAAATTAAGAAAATTACCAATGGACTAGGATCTTTTGGATCTGCAAGAAGCAAAAATATAAATCCATCATGTGTTAACCAAACAAAAGGCACTAAATTTATTCTTCAGAACAAGAATTCACAGGCAAAGAAAGTAGATGTTGCTATTAGAGTGCCCCTTGTATGAGCAAAATAAAAGTGTGTAAATAAGTGGGATAAAAGGAGGTATCGCCTCTTCAATGCCGTCATATATATTTCATCTGGACTTTGCATGATTCAGTTAATGGTGCACCTTTTTGGAGGGTTAAATTAACTCTGATTATCAATCTTAACTTAATAAGAAGGAAAAGGTGTCACATGCCGTCACTTCACTCTTCTTTAAATCTTCATTATGCTATTTTCCACTTTCATTTACAAAAAAAATATAATTATTTATATTAATTAAAATTTCAGACTCAAACATAGAGGTGTTATAAGTTAAATCAATAATATTAGGGATTGTAACATATATAATGCAAGGATACTATAGATCACTGCAAAAAGAATGTAAGTGGGACTGTGTAATTGGACCCAAAAATCATCTATTCTTCACTCTTTATCAAGGTCATAATTTTTTTTTTACCATTAACACAGAAAATACAATAAGATAGCATTAGCCAAGAGTTTGGCCAACATCTAAAAAATAGAGCAAGAATGAAATTCAAAACTGATAACAAACAAAACATCAACCAAACTACAATTAGATATTACATTGCCTTCACCTGCATACTCTATAATGTTATATTGGTTGATTTAACTTTGAAGTTTAATAAGATTTTAACTCCAATAAAGAAGGAGATTATAGATTAACAGAATGAAAGAAATAAGACTGGAATTTTTCCACTACAGAATTGAATATATTTCGCAAGTCTTTCCAACATTATTGCATCCCAAATCAACCAGCATGACATTCTCTGCACATTGCTTTTCATCACTCATGAGCTTTACTTCTAACTGCTTATCTTCCTTTAGTGTCTTCCCTCTTCTACACGTCCCGACCAATGGACGATTCACAATCTCGTTCTGTTCATAACAAGACCAAAATAAGTATCCACTATAACATAAAATGATAGTGTAATTCAATAAACCAAAGATGATTCAATTAAGATTTACAACAAATAACTTAGTGATCAAGTATGGTGAAAAACATACATTTTTTATGCACGTAAGAATCTCCGGACTTAAAAGAGCTAGTTTGATAAATATATAAAGAGAGACATGAAAGAGCTAAACCTCAAAAGATTAAATTACATGAAGAATTATATCAGGATGTTGCATATAAACCTGCAAATAAGTCATATATGGACTTGGATTCACAACTCTCAAGGCTCTATAAGCTTCGAATGGATCGGCAAATGTTCTTCGCTTGAATCTATGGCTTAACACAATCTAAAAAAATATCCCCTACCTTAATATGTTCTTTTGCCTGAAGGACTGTCTCCTTGTATGCTTCAGGTGCCATGGTTGACATCTTTAAAGGAGGACCGAAATGATGAGTATGCAAATTCACTGAACCTAAATCCAGCCACAGACTAGCAAACCCAAATTTCAAATTAATTTCTGCTGGACCATAAAAATCGGTGCATGATGATATGCAAGAATGGATTAATTAGCATGAATAACATAAACCCTAGAAAATGAGAATTTCTCAAATAAGGAACCACAATTGAACAAGAGATAGATGAAAAGGTTACTGACATGGCGAAAAAATCACCGATTAAAAGTTTATAGAGAAAATAGCGTTGCAAGTATAGCTCTTAACCAATGAAGATTCCGCGTATCAATTTAAAAGAGTTGTCACAAAATTTAGAAATAAAAATACTGGGAGTATGAGTCCCAGGTCGTCTCCCAACGAATTGCAGAGAGAATGCTAATTTATTAATCAGGGGTTTTCAAGAGAGTTGAGTTGAATAATGAGCAATTAAATAGTTGTAAAATAAAAACTAAGAATGATTATTAATATTCTAAATAAAAAGGCCTTGACTGTGGGAATGATCAATTAAAAGTTCTATCCTTGTTGGGATCTCTTAGGTGTAGTATTAAAAAGGTTGTTGTTTTCACTTAGTTAACCCTTACTAAATAAGGGAAAGTCAAGTGATTGAGCTAACTCTTATTCACAAATCCTAGTCCTTTCCCTTGGGAAGGTCTAGCGTTAGTAAATACAAAACTAGCCAACAGCTTCTAGTTTAATCTTCACTTAAGCCTTCCAACTCAAGTGTCTTCTTTTAATCAACCCTCATGTCAAGTGGAGAATCTACTCCGTTGACATGAATATAATACTAAGAAAAATATAAGAAGAAGACATAATAAATTAAATAAAATAGAAACTGAAATTTAATTGAAAATAAAAGTAATCCTCTGTATCAATAATCCATGAAAATAATCCAACTACTACTTTAAACAAGAAGTATGAATATGGAATAAATAAAAGAGCAAATAAGGAAACAAACTAGAATAGTATCTTCAACGGAGGTGATGACTCTTCAATATCCAGATCAAAAAGCAATAAACTTTGAATATAAAGAGAACCTAGAGGAAGAGTAGTTCCTCTCTAGATTCAGATCTAAAATCCTAAAACTATCCTAATGAGAATGTGTTGATGTTTCTTTTGATTCTCTGCATGTTTCCTGGCTTTATTCTTTTGATAATCTTCAGCTTATCAAATGCTTGCATGCAATCCTCACTGAACTCAAACTCAGTATCTTTCTGTAGTAGTCTGGATAAAGGTAATGCTACCTTACTGAAGTCCTTAATAAATCTCCTGTAGAAACCTGCATGGCCAAAGAACGAACGAACTTCCCTCACAGAGGAGGGGTAAGGCAAACTAGAAATGACATCTACCTTTGCTGGGTCTACAGAAATACCAGTATGAGAGACAACATGTCCTAGAACAATCCCTTGTTTTACCATAAAATGACACTTTTCGAAATTCAATACAAGGTTTGAACTAACACACCTGTCTAATACTTTGTCTAAATTATCCAAGCAAAGGCTAAAGGAATCACCATATACGCTAAAATCATCCATAAAAGCCTCCATATAACTCTCAATGACATCAGAGAAAAGACTCATCATGCACCTTTGGAAAGTAGCTGGTGCATTGCATAAGCCAAAGGGCATTCTCTTGTAAGCGTAAGTCCCAAATGGACATGTAAAAGTAGTCTTTTCCTGATCCTCGGGAGCTATATGAATTTGAAAATAGCCTGTATAACCATCTAAAAAGCAGTAATGGGATTTACCTAACAAGCGATCAAGCATTTGATCAATGAATGGCAGGGGATAGTGATCCTTACGAGTGGCTTGGTTGAGACACCTGTAATCAATACAAACTCTCCATGAATTCTGCACTATAGTTGTCAAGAGCTCTTCATGCTCATTCTTTACTGTTGTGACTCCAGACTTCTTGGGCACTACTTGTACTAGACTGACCCATTCACTATCTGAGATTGGGTAAATAATATCTGCTTCAAGTAGCCTGGTCACTTCATTCTTGACAACTTCTAAGATGGTGGGATTCAATCTTCTCTGGGGTTGACGGACAGGCTTTAATCCCTCTTCTAAGAATATCTGTGCTCACAAACTTGAGGGCTGATGCTTACTATATTCGCCAAGCTCCACCCAATTTCTTTCTTGTGTTGTCTCAGCACACTGAGCAGTTGCTCCTCCTGCTGGGAAGTGAGTTCCCTTGCAATGATAACTAGGAACTTCTGATTATCCTCAAGGTAAGCATACTTGAGGTGTGGAGGGAGGGGCTTCAATTCCAATCTCTGCTCATGGCTAGGCTCTGGATCATCCGGGGTTATTGACAATGGCACAGTGTCCTCATTATGTTCAGAGGGTGTCCCCACACTTGGACCTTTCTCCAAGTGTTTCTCTTCTACTTCTTCTTGGTAAACTTTAGCTATAGTTTTCTCAATGCTGTCACACTAGAAGATAGAATGGTCTTCCAGATGGGTGCTTCATAGCTTCATTCAAACTGAAATTCACTGTTCTTCCATCTATCTCAAAGGCATAAGTTCCTGAGAATGCATCCAGCTTGAACTTCGAAGTCTTCAGGAATGGTATTCCAAGCAGGATTGATGACGGTCTTCCTGAGTCATTAGGGGGCATTTCTAGGATATAGAAGTCGATGGAAAATGTGAGCCCCTTAATGCTCACTAATACATCTTCCGTAATTCCAACTACTGTAATAATACTTTTATTTGCTAACACAAAATGAGCTGTCGACCTTTTTAAGGGAGGGAGCCTCAAAGAATCATATATAGACAATGACATTATACTAACACATGCTCCTAAATCACACATGCAGTTAGAAAATAATACACCTCCAATGGTACAGTTAACCATGCATAGACCTAGATCACTACATTTTTCAGGTATACCTCCCATTAAAGCAGATATAGAACTACCTAAAGGAATAGTTTCTAATTCATTAATTTTATCTTTGTGTATGCATAAATCTTGCAGAAACTTTGCATATTTAGGTACTTGTTGAATAACATTAAAAAGGGGAACAGTTACCTCAGCCCTTTTGAAAATTTCTACCATTTTGGGATCAAGTTCCATCTGCTTTCTGGACTTCCGTTCAAGGTGTGGAAATGGGATAGGAATGGTGCCATTTGCAGCTTCTGCTTCCTTTGGTGCTTCATTCCTGGGGTGAGGTATTTCTTCTTTAACCAAGTCTTGCACTTCATCTTCTTCTTCAACTTCCTCCACTTCAACCATGTCCCCCATTGGGGCGTGTTTTAGTGAGCTTGGCTCCTCCGGATTCCTCTCTTGCAATGTGGTTCCGGACCTCAAAGTGATAGCATTGATAACTCCCTTGGGGTTGGATAAAGGTTGAGAGAAAATTCCACTGGAGTTTGAAGGCTAGTTGTTGGAGTTATTCAGTGATCCAATCTGTGAGATAAGAGCTTGCAAGGTAGAGTTTAGACCGTTCAGGGTAGAAGTGAGGTTGTTCTCCATGGTCTTTTGACTTTCATCAATTGAGTGTAGTAACTCGTCATTAGAAGAGGAAGGGGGTAAGCAATCTGAGGGGTCTGCTGTTGGTTGTTCTGAGGTGCTTGGGACTGCCTTTGGTGAGGTGCTCTGTAAGGCTGGTTCTGACTTTGCTGTCTGTTGTTATAGTGGTGAGTATTTCTGCCTGTCACGCGGATGACCCGGGTTCGATCCCCGGCAACGGCGCCATTTTGACGAGAGGATTTTTGCCGGTAAAGAAATTCACAAATAAATCATTGTTGAAAGTATAGTTTTTAAACCAACAGAAAATCCTTTCGTACAAAAGTTTTAGTTGTCACTAAAGCAAACCCAATAAAATTGATAACCGAGTAGTTAAACCTCGATTTGTCTCTCAAGGAATTGCAGGGAAGTATGATTTATATTGGTTATGGAAAAGGTATCTTTTTAGGTTTTTGAAATAGGGAACAAGTAACTTAAATGGCAAGAAAAATAAATTAATAATTATAAAAGCTCTTGGCAAGATATGAGAACTAGAAATCCTATCCTTGTTATCCTTATCACTGGTGATGCGAATTATTTATTGCTCCCACTTAGTTAACCCTTACTAAATAAAGGAAAGTCAAGTGGACTAATCAATTTGATTCCTTAAGTCCTAGTCAATTCCTATGGAAAGACTAGCTTTACAGGGATCCAAATCAATCAGCAAATTCCAATTTTCAATCATCAGCTGAGTTTGATAACTCAAGTGTCACCAATTACTCAACCAAAGCCAAAAAGGGAAAAAATTCAAATTATTTATATAATAAATAAAAGAAAGCAATCATAGATCTGAAATACCTCAATGTGTATCAAATTAAACATAGAAATCCATAAACCAAATTGGGAAAATAAACAAACTAAAGTAATAGAATAATTAAAAGTAGAAGAGAAAATAATTCAAAGGAACATTAAATCCTGGAATGAAGAAACAATCCTAAAACTAAGAGAAATCCTGAATCCTAAGAGAGAGGATAGAGCCTCTCTCTCTAGAAAACTACATCTAAAACCTAAAATTATGAATTATGTATGTTGTTATTATTCCACCTCTGATTGCCATTGTTGTCTCTACCTCCTCTATTATAGTTGTCCCTCCATCCCTGGTTGGAATTATCTTTCCAACCCTGGTTGGAGTTGTCCTGCCAACCTTGGTTAAAGTTCCCACCTTGGTTATAGTTGCTGCTTTGTTGATAGTATCCTTGATTCGGGCGGTCATAAAAATTGTGAGTAGCTACCAAGGTGTTGTCCTCATGTTGGAGCTGTAGACATTCATCAGTGTAATGACTATAATCAGCACATATTCTGCATACTCTCTGAGGAACTAGTTGTTGACTACGTTGTGGTGAAGGAGGTTGAGACTGTTGCTGGCCGAGATGTATCTGCTTCAGTAGGTTGGTCATCTCACATATTGATTGTGTGAAAGCAGTATTCTCGCTGCTAGAGGAAACCTCTGCCACAGCCTTGGGGTGGTTGTTCCTGTTGCGCTTGTGAGTCCAAGCAGACTTAGCCAAGTCGATGATCAGTTGCCATGCTTCATCTATGGTCTTGTACTTTTTCAGCGAACCATTGCTTGCACCATCTAATGAAGTCTTATCCTGAGGCTTCATGCCTTGTGTGAAATAGCCGATCAACACCAACTTGTCAATCATGTGGTAGGGGCATGCGTCTAGGAGATTAGTGAAGCGCTCCCAGCACTCGTAGAGAGTCTCTGATTCGCCTTGAATGGTCATTGAAATCTTTTTCCTTAGTCTATCAGTAACTTCAGCTGGAAAGTATTCTTCTAGGAATTCTCTCCTGAGCGTATCCCAATTAGTAACAACTGCTTCAGGTTGAGTGTAGTACCACTCCCTTGCCTTTCCCTCAAGAGAAAACGGAAAAGCGGCTAGCAGAATAGAAGTCTCAGATGCACCATTACGCCTAACAGTAGAACAGGCTGTCTGAAAATCTCTGAGGTGCTTGAGAGGCTCTTGAGCAGGTAAGCCGTGAAACTTTGGCAATAGATTAATTAGTGCAGTTTTCAGTTCAATATCTGCACCCAGATTTGGATTACGCGCTTGGAAAGGTGGCAATGTAAAATTTGGAGCTCCTGCCTCCTGAAGAGTAATCCTCCTGGGAGCTGCCATGTCCTCTACGTTCAAATCAACAGAATCAGTAGCAAGGGGGCCTGTTTCTTCCTCAAATGACGTTTCAGATTCGTCCTCAGAAAGGACTAACCGACGCCGAGCCCGCCTTATACGTGAGATAGTTCTTTCAATTTCAGGATCAAATATGGGTAGGCTCGGATCAGGTAGCGAATGCGTCATTCAATGAAAGAAACATACAGCTCATGGTAATAAAATAAAATAAAGTGCAAATAAAATAAAAATCCAACCAATAAATTAGCACACTGTTGCAACTCCCTGGCAACAGTGCCAAAAATTGACGTGGCGGAAAAATCACCGATTAAAAGTTTGTAGAGAAAATAGCGTTGCAAGTGTAGCTCTTAACTAATGAAGATTACGCGTATTAATTTAAAAGAGTTGTCACGAAATTTAGAAATAAAAATACTGGGAGTATGAGTCCCAGGTCGTCTCCCAATGAGTTGCAGAGAGAATGCTAATTTATTAATTAGGGGTTTTCAAGAGAGTTGAGTTGAATAATGAGCAATTAAATAGTTGTAAAATAAAAACTAAGAATGATTATTAATATTCTAAATAAAAAGGCCTTGATTGGGGGAATGATCAATTGGAAGTTCTATCCATGTTGGGATCTCTTAGGTGTAGTATTAAAAAGGTTGTTGTTTTCACTTAGTTAACCCTTACTAAATAAGAGAAAGTCAAGTGATTGAGCTAACTCTTATTCACAAATCCTAGTCCTCTCCCTTGGAAAGGTCTAGCGTTAGTAAATACAGAACTAGCCAACAGCTTCCAGTTTAATCTTCACTTAAGCCTTCCAACTCAAGTGTCTCCTTTTAATCAACCCCCATGTCAAGTGGGGAATCTACTCCATTGACATGAATATAATACTAAGAAAAATATAAGAAGAAGACATAATAAATTAAATAAAATAGAGACTGAAATTTAATTGAAAATAAAAGTAATCCTCTGTATCAACAATCCATGAAAGTAATCCAACTACTACTTTAAACAAGAATTAAGAATATGGAATAAAAAAACAGCAAATAAGGAAACAAACTAGAATAGTATCTTCAACGGAGGTGATGACTCTTCAATATCCAAAGCAAAAAGCAATAAACTATGAATGTAAAGAGAACCTAGAGGAAGAGTAGTTCCTCTCTAGATTCAGATCTAAAATCCTAAAACTATCCTAATGAGAATGTGTTGATTTTTTTTGAGTCTCTGAATGTTTTCTGGCTTTATTATGTGTTTCTTGGCTGAAAACTGGGTCAAAACGCGGCCCAAAAATCGCCCCCAACATTTTCTGTTATTTCTGCAGATCGCGCAAGTCACACGTACGCGTCGGTCACGCGTGCGCGTCATCCAACGATTTTCCTTGTCGCGCGTTCATGTCGTCCACGCGTGCGCGTCATTGGTGCAGACTCCAATCCGCGCGTACGCGTCAAGCACGTGCACGCGTCGCTGTAATTTTCTCCATTCCACGTGCTCCCGTGAGTGACGCGCGCATGTCGATGCTCGCTGGTCATCTCCTTAGTTTCTTGTGTTTCTTCCATTTTTGCAAGCTTCCTCTCCATTCTCTGAGCCATTCCTGCTCTGTAAAGCCTGAAACACTTAACACACGGATCACGACATCGAATGGTACAAAGGAGAATTGAAATACACAAATTAAAGATCTTTAGGAAGCAAGTTTTCAACCATAAAACAATCTTAGGAAGGGATTGTAAAATCATGCAGTTCATATGAATAAGTGGGTAAAGACTTGATAAAACCACTCAATTAAATACAAGATAAACCATAAAATAGTTGTTTATCAGTTACTGAGGTGCGAACTGAAACTAGAGATCATAATGTATAGCAGAGGCAGCGATAGAAACCACCACGCGAGGCTACAAGCCATCGACAGAGACTGTTATATGAACTAGCGACAACCAACGCAGATTGAGGATGAAGTGGTAGCGAAGAATGTTACTTGAGCCGTTCGGTATAAAACTTGGTGTGAGGAAGAGGGGGAGATGGTGGCGACGGCAAAGTGAAGAGGTTGCCATAGCAAAGTGAGCTAGAAGCACTGACAGACTAAAAGGGGGTGAAATGTGAGAATGAGAAAATAGCTTCAGCTGTGAAAGTCATATTCTTCATATTTAAAATAATTAAAAAAGATTGAAAGAAGCAGAACTACAAGCAACGTTAATAATTATTTAGTGGCCATTCATGTAATTGCCGTTATAAATGAAGTATTAAAGGTAATTATATATTTGCCGAAAAAAAAAGTCATTTGACAAGAAAAATTACGGCTATATTAATATGGCCGCTAAATATTTGTCGGTAAAGACTATATTTTTTGTAGTGGATACCTCTCTATCATCTTTCTTAATAGGTATATCGCTTCGATGGTCGATCTGTCTGGCATAAATTCAAATTGGTTCTCTATTACTTGTGTCTCTTTTCTCAACCTCCGTTCTATCACCCTTTCCTATAACTTCATGGTATGGCTCATGAGCTTGATCCCTTTATAGTTTTCGCAACTTTGTATATCACTCTTACTTTTGTAGATAGATATCAAAGTGCTCTTTCTCCACTCATCAGGCATCTTCTTTAACAAAATCTCATTAAAAAGCTTGGTTAATCAATTGATGCATTTTCCTCCAAGGCCCTTCTAAACCTCAATCGAAATATTATCAGTTCCTACTACTCTGCCATTTTTTATTTGCTTTAGAGTCTCTTTTACCTCGAAGTCTCGAATTCTTCAATAGTAGTAATAGTTTTGATCTTCTTCCCTTGTGCATAACCGACCAAGGCTCTGAAGAACCTTATGTCCTTCATGAAATAATTCGTAGAAGTAGCTCTTCCACCTTTTATTAATCTTCTCCTCTGGAGCCAACACCTCTCCATCATTATCCTTTATGTACTTAACCTGATCCAAATCTCTCGTACTTCTTTCACAGCTCTTTGCGATTCTATATATACATTTTCTCCTTATTTCGTACTCAAAGACTGGTAGAGACCTCATATGCTCTTGTTCTTATTTCACTTACAGCTACTTTTGTCTCTTTTTTAGACGTCTTATATTTTTCACATAGTAGAAATAATATTTAAAATTATTTTGTACAATATAACCTCCATAATTAATTTTATTTACATAATACTCGTAATACATATTTATTGTATATAAAATACATAATTATTTTAATAATAATTAATAAATATTAAATAAGACAATTTTAAAATATTTAAAATAAATTTTTATTATCTCTCAAATATTATTACATGTTAAATTAAGAGAGTTGTGTAAAGTATCTCAGAGGAGGTGGTTGTACTTGCTTCTTAATTTTAAGAATGATTTTATTCCTGTCACTATGGAGCATTGGGTAGGTTCAAAGCACTAGCTTTGCGCCTTTGCCCGAAGACAAAAGACCGATCACTATGGGATTAGCCGCCTCTTGAAAGAAAAGTATGTATGAATGATTTTACATGAACTCACCCTCATTCATTGAACGTAGAACTGTCTGCTTAGGACTGTTAATTTTATCTGCATTCGCGAGGGACATGTAAGCGCATGCGTCATGTTGAGTGTGAAGTCATAAAGTAGATTTAGAACTTGCTTGTATCTATATAAGAAAGAACCCAAGTGTAAGGGACTCATTACTCATAGTCGATTATCGTAACTGAACTCAGACAGGGAATTGATAAGCAGTTAAGCACAGCAAGCAACAAATAAGCGAAGAACAGGTTAAAAAATGAGCAGCAGCGCCGGCAAGTTGGTGTGTGTCACCGGTGCTTCCGGTTACATCGCTACCTGGATAGTCAAGTTTCTTCTTAATCGCGGTTACACTGTCAAGGCCACTGTCCGTGACACAAGTACGTACGACCAGTCCACCACTACTTTTTATTTTATCTTATTATTTTTCTCTTCAAAATGTGTTTCTCTTAAAAACACGCAGGCGATCCCAGAAAGGTGGAGCACTTAACTAATCTTGAGGGCGCCAAGGAGAGACTGCAGCTGTTCAAGGCGAATCTTCTAGAAGAGGGTTCTTTCGACTCTGTTGTTCAAGGCTGCGATGGTGTCTTTCATACTGCATCTCCCTTTTATAATGATGTCAAGGATCCACAGGTTAGGGCTTCTTCCATTATTGTGCATTTCCATCTTTTGTTTCTTCTCTTGTTTTCATGACATTGAATTTCTATGTTGTGTTTCTCAGACTGAATTATTGGATCCGGCGCTGAAGGGAACTCTAAATGTTCTTCAATCATGTGCGAAATCGCCGTCTGTGAAGCGTGTGGTTTTAACTTCTTCAACAGCTGCAGTTACACATAATGGAAGGCCTCGGACTCCTGAAGTTGTAGTTGATGAGACCTGGTTTTCCGATCCAGATTTCTGCAGGAAGTCAAAGGTATGTGCTCTGTCTCCAAAGCACTTGGGAGCTTCAAATTTGTTAGATAATGACGCCAAAAAATTTTTATCCTACTGTGAGCTTTTTCTAAAAAAACTCTTTTTAAGTAAAATATCAGTTCTCAAAAGATTTTTTTAGTCATATTAGTCCTTAAGAAATAAAATATAAGTCAAATTGGTCATTCTGTTAATTAGATGATAATGGCATGATGACATGTCACGTTAAGTGTCACGTGGCATGATGACGTGGTAAGTTAATATCACGTGTCACAAGATGATTGGTTGACGTGTCAGGTCAGTGACACCTAATATGCTACGTGCCACTTTGATGTGTAAAAAAGTTATTTATAATAAAAATTAATCTTTGAAAATTTAGCATAAGTCATTTTCATTCTTAAAATTTTAAAAATTAATCAAATTAGTCTTTAGATAATTTTTTTTTATTTTTTCTTCATAATATTAAATTTGAAGTATTTTTTATAGTACTAATTTTAATATTATTTTTTGACCTTAATAAATAAAATTTTCTTTATATAAAATAATAAAAATAATTAAATTATTATAAAATTATTTTATCAACAACAACAACAACAAAGCCTTGTCCCACTAAGTGGGGTCGGCTACATGAATCAAACGACGCCATTGTGCTCTGTCATGTATCATGTCTACAGAGAGACCGTTTACATGTAGATCTCGTTTGACCACCTCATGGATGGTCTTCTTAGGTCTTCCTCTGCCTTTCGCCCTTTGTCCACATTCCATCTCATCCACCCTCCTGACTGGATGTTCTATCGGTCTTCTTCTCACATGTACAAACCACCTGAGACGCGATTCAACCATCTTTTCCACAATAGGTGCTACTCCAACTCTCTCCCTTATATCTTCATTCCTTATTTTATCCAATCGCGTATGACCACTCATCCATCTCAACATCTTCATCTCTGCCACACTCAGCTTATGTTCGTGCTCCCCTTTAGCCGCCCAACACTCCGTACCATACAGCATAGCCGGTCTTATAGCGGTGCGATAGAATTTACCTTTAAGTTTTAAAGGCACTTTTTTGTCGCATATAAAACCAGATGCACTCCGCCATTTTGACCAACCTGCTTGGATCCTATGATTTACATCATGTTCAATCTCTCCATTATCCTGTATGATGCACCCAAGATACTTAAAACTTTTAACTTTTTGTAGGGTGTTCTCTCCAATTTTCACCTCTATATTGGAGTTTTCCCTTCTCAGACTGAACTTACATTCCATATATTCCGTCTTGCTACGGCTTATGCGCAGACCATACACTTCTAGAGCTTCTCTCCATAACTCCAACTTCTTATTTAGGTCTTCCCTTGACTCTCCCATAAGGACGATATCATCGGCAAAAAGCATGCACCATGGCACAGGCTCTTGGATGTGCTCTGTGAGTACTTCTAAGACTAATGTGAAAAGGTATGGACTTAAGGATGATCCCTGGTGTAATCCTATACCAATAGGGAATTCCTCTGTCACACCACCTTGAGTCTTCACACTAGTTGTGGCCCCATCATACATGTCTTTAATTGCCCGAATATATGCGATCCTTACTCTCCTCTTTTCTAAAACCTTCCATAAGACCTCCCTTGGTACCCTATCATACGCTTTTTCCAAATCAATAAACACCATGTGTAGATCCCTTTTATTACTACGATACCTCTCCATCATCCTTCTTAATAGGTATATCGCTTCAGTGGTAGATCTGTCTGGCATAAATCCAAATTGGTTCTCTGTTACTTGTGTTTCTTTTCTCAACCTCCGTTCTATCACCCTTTCCCATAACTTCATAATATGACTCATAAGCTTAATCCCTCTATAATTTCCGCAACTTTGTATATCCCCCTTATTCTTGTAGATAGGTATCAAGGTGCTCTTTCTCCACTCATTAGGCATCTTCTTTGACCTTAAAATCTCATTAAAAAGCTTGGTTAACCAGTTGATGCCTTTTCCTCCAAGACCCTTCCAAACCTCAATCGGGATATTATCAGGTCCTACTGCCCTGCCATTTTTCATCTGCTTTAGAGCCTCTTTTACCTCGAAGTCTCGAATCCTTCGATAGTAGTCAAAGTTTTGATCTTCTTCCCTTGTGCATAATCGACCAAGGCTCGGAAGAGTCTTCTGTCCCTCATTAAATAACTCGTAGAAGTAGCTCTTCCACCTTTCATTAATCTTCTCCTTTTGAGCCAACACCTCTCCATCCTTATCCTTTATGCACTTAACCTGATCCAAATCTCTCGTTCTTCTTTCCCGGCTCTTTGCAATTCTATATATACCTTTTTTCTCCTTCTTTCGTGCCCAAAGACTGGTAGAGACCCTCATATGCTCTTGTTCTTGCTTCACTTACAGCCACTTTTGTCTCTTTCTTAGCCGCCTTATATTTTTCCCAGTTATCTGCATTGCGGCATAAAGACCACTCTTTAAAGCATTCTCTTTTTATCTTTATCTTTTCTTGTATACTCGCATTCCACCACCAGGACTCCTTGTCTCTTGGTCCTATTCCTTTAGATTCACCAAAACTTTCTTTTGCTGTTCTTCTAATAACTTCTGCCATCTCCCTCCACATCTCTTCCGCGCTTCCATTTCCATCCCACTTTGCCTCTTCTCCTACCCGTCTTAGGAAGCTTCTTTGTTCCTCACCTTTCATCCGCCACCACCTCGTCCTTGGGTTCTTCGTATGATGTCTTTTCCTCAACTTTTGCTCAACGCGAAAATCCATGACGAGCACCCTATGTTGTGTTGTCAAACTCTCTCCCGGGATAATTTTACAGTTAATGCAAAATTTTCGGTCGACTCTCCTCAACAAGAAGAAGTCGATTTGAGAGCTTGTCAAATCAACTTCTTCTTTATCATTGATATTTTAAATTGTATATTTTCAAATTGTAATATTTTATAGTGACATTTTTTTAAAACGAATTTATCAAATTATTGTTGATTATATATTTAAAAATTTAATATTTTAAGTTTATAGTTTTTTTAAAATAACTATTATATTTATTTAGTAAGATATAAAAGATTAAAATATTTAAAATAACTACTATATTTTTTTATTGAAATTTATTAAAATATTAAAATTCTAGTTTTTTAATATTTTAAAATAACTATTATATTTATTTAGTGAAATATAAAAGATTAAAATATTTAAAATAACTACTATATTTATTTAGTGAAATTCAAAATATTAAAACTCTAATTTTTTAATATTTTAAAATAACTACTATATTTTAAATATTTTAAATGTTCTAATCATTTATATCTCACTCTATAAATATAGTAGTTATTTTAAAAAAATATATTAAAATATTAAGATTCAATAAGTGATTCCACAAATCGGTTTTTCAATTATTGACTTCTACCATATATATTAAATAATAATAAAAATTATAATTCTAAAAAATTTAAAATATTTAAATTTTAAAATAAATATTATATTATATAGTAAGATTTAAAATATTAAATTTTTAAATATATAATCAACAATAATTTGATAAATTTGTTTCAATAAAAAAATTTTGCTATAAAAAAATTACAATTTGAAAATATAAAATTTAAAATCCAAATTACAAAATAACTTTATAATAATTTAAATAATTTTTATTATTTTATGTAAAGAAAATTTTATTTATTAAGGAATAATATTAAAATTAATACTATAAGAAATACTTCAAATTTAATATTATGAAGAAAAAATAAAAAGAATTTATATAAGGATTAATTTGATTAATTTTTAAAATTTTAAAGATGAAAATGACTTAAGTCTAAATTTTCAAGGACTATTTTGATTATAGATAATTTTTTATACATCAAGTGATACGTGGCATGTTTGATGTCTCTGTCCTAACACGTCAACCAATTATATTGTGATACGTGGCATTAACTTGCCACATCATCAGTCGTTATCATCTAACTAACGGAAAGACTAATTTGACTTACATTTTATCTTTTAAGGATTAATATAACTAAAAAAATCTTTTGATGACTAATTTAAAGAATGGGTAATTTTTCAGGGACGAATTTGACTATTAATTTTTTTAAAAAAATATTAAAAAATTATATTTGGATATCTTACATAAAAATATTTTTTATTTAATAATTGAGAAATGCTACCACTATTAGAATTTATTATTTTTGACCATCACTTACCCATAAACTCAATTTCTTTAGTGCAGTTCCTTTAGTTTAGTAATCCAATAATATACTTTATCCCATACTTTTAAATATTGATGGTTAAGTGATAACAAAAAATAATAATTTTGATAGCCCTCTAACATTTCTCTTAATAATTATATTTAGATACAATAATATAAAAGAATTTATTTATTTATTTATTATGTTAAAAATATTTTTTTAAGTAAAAATATTATTTAAAAAATATAAATAGTAGATTTAAAATTTTTTATTTTTTAAATATCTTTATTTTTACTATTAAAATTTTACTAAACACACTAAAAAATAAAAATAATTCTTTTTAACAATTTAATAACATCCAAATAAATTCTAAATACATTATTGCAACTTGCAATGTTTTGGTCTTAAAGTTTAAACATATCTCTCTTACCGGAGTCTTCCTAGGTCTCTTTCAACCCATAGTGATTGGTTTAACTGCAATCCCCTCCTTCATTATTCTGTCATTTTTGTGTGACCACTTGGCCACACTAAACTTTAGTTCATAGCTGGTGGCAATACAATAAACTTATAGTTTTAAAGATATTCTTTTAGTCAGACACTCCTCTACTTTGACCAGCCCATTTGAATCTTATGGATTAAATCATTTTTTATTCCTTCATTGTCTTGAATAATACAATTGAGATATTTAAATCTGTCGACCTAGGATGGAAAATAGCATAAATAGTTTCATAATTATAATTGCTCATTGGGTGAAAAGTGATGAATTGTTTGAATTTAGTTTCTTTGAGTAGGGTATTACTTTTGATGGAAGTCCTGTATTATGTGATTCAACTTCTGAATCCAACAAAATTCTTTAAAACAATTTATCTAGATCTTTTATTTTCACTTCTTCCCTTGAAAAGCTTGCATATATCCATTATTTAGGTGAGGAAGGATTGATATTATCCCTCAAATGCTCTGCATTTGCCTGGCTAACACTAACTTTCATGTTAGTATTTTCTTAGCTTATTGATACTTTTCTAATTTTAGTGATGTACCTATATATTGAGGTGTTCTGTTCTCTAACTTTCAATCAACCCTTGTGGTTTGTTAAAGGCATGCAATATTGATTCTTCATCTAGTTATACTGTCAATTTATTCAAATTCAAAATTTTTCCAATCCTAAACTGGGTTAAAAGAAAATGGTTGTTCCACGAAAACTGAATCTTGGATAGTGTAACAAATTGTAAATAGGAGAATTATGCAATGAAGAAATATGTTAGAGAAGGAAAGATACAATAATGAGGAACATCTACCATCGAAAGTTCTTCCCAAAATGTGAGCCATCACCTACCAAGAAGAAAATCAAAGACTACTAAGGTTTTATTTATTTCGTGTTTTGACTGGATTTTGAGTCACATGAAACAACCAAATCCCTTGTAAATTTGAGACTCTGCCCCAGCAATTTTAATGCATAGATGATCCAGTGGCTTTATAATCTGCTTCCATTGTTTTTGGTACTAGTATTACTTAGAAACAGCTTGGAGTTTCAATCTTGTAAGCACTCATATTAACTGTTTTCTCATATCAATGGGCTTAAAGCAACATGGGATCTGTTGGTAGGTATGATATATTTCCACTGTTATTCCAACTTGAGGTTTGTGGTTTGGCATAACCTTTGATGGGAAAGCCTTTCCTTACCCTATACTTTTTGTGTCCAACCAATGTAATACCTATTTGTGTATGATATGCTATAGAAGCTCAATTTGCTTGACATTTCGCATTTTTCCTTTCTTTTTCTAGTTTACACATACCAATTTCTATTTATGTTTTCAGATGTGGTATGTGCTTTCAAAGACATTGGCTGAAGATGCTGCCTGGAAATTTGCAAAAGAAAACAACCTTGACATTGTCACTATTAACCCAGCAATGGTTATTGGGCCTCTTTTGCAACCAATACTTAACACAAGTGCTACTTTAATTTTGGATATAGTTAATGGTATTTTGAAAACTCTATTATCTGCAATGCTTCATCTGTATTAAATGAGTTTGATACTTCTTAAGTCAGCTATGTGTTTTTGATCAAGCAAATTGAGAAAGAGAAATAAAAGCATGGAAATAAAAACTGAAAAAGAATATCTGAAGGAGGGTTATAAAAGTTTATATATGGTATGTGAATTTAATCATATCACTTGTTGAGTTCTCCTCCTCCTCCTCCTCCTTCCCAATACCTCTATACCTCACCCATGTAATACATTCTATTCCTGTTCCAGTTTCCCCTATCCAAATCTCACTATTAATCAGAGTACTAAAAATTCTTTTACTTGCTCTCTTAACATTTCATTGATTTTCTTCAATGTGTCGTTGATTGTATATTTAGTTATTTTCTGAATATTAGTTGCTCCTATGTGGTTCAAATATATTTGCTTTTCCATTGACAAGACTTCTCCATGAGTTTAATAGAGGAAAAACTTTCACCTCCTTGATACAGGTGCACAAATATTTCCAAATGCTACTTTTGGATGGGTCAATGTGAAAGATGTTGCAAATGCTCATATCCAGGCTTATGAAATTCCTTCAGCTACTGGGAGATATTGTTTGGTAGAGAGAGTAGTGCATTATTCGGAGCTTGTAAACATTTTACGTGATTTATACCCAACATTACCCCTTCCAGAGAAGTAAGTTTACTTATTTGATTACCTTCACGAATACATACAAATCCATGTTTGCTGAATCAAGTTCTTTTGATGCTTTCATTGTCTGTTTGAAAACTCAAAACTTCTTAAAAGATTCTTCATTGATTTTAATATAGTGTTTATTTATTGTCTATCTAAAATGTAAATCGGAAGTTCTAGAAATTCTGGCACAAAAGTTTCAGAACTAGACAACTGGCACTTGTGGTTCTTATAGTGATAATTTAATTGAATAACTCAGTTCAAGTGACCTCAAAAGAGTCTTTGTATTTCCAAAATAAGGGACTAAGCTTGCGAAATTGAAATAGTGCTAGATTTAGATGAAGTTAGTCGTCAAGCATGGGCATAAGAAATAATGTTGTAATGTTAGTTATGATATGGCAATGCACAATATTTTGTTTTCTTTTACTTACATGAGGCCATAGAATATTATCATAGCTTGCTTAGTTTGTGTGTTTGTTAATATTGTTTCAAAGTTAAATTCAAAATCTGTAGGTTATGTAATTTCTGACATCATTACTGTTAGTCATTTAGCATGCAGAGTCTCAACTTTCAATAGTTGGTATCTCTAATCCCTTAGTTATTTCCTTTTCTTATCGTGTTTTTTATTATGCAAGCTGAAGGATCTGCATCTCACTTCACTTTTTCCTTAAAAAGCAGACTTTACTAACTAGTTTATATTTAAAAGAATTTGCTAATTTGTAGACTATTCGTACAAAATTCATTCATTCATTCATTACATGTCCTTGAGACAACTTTCCATGTGTAGGTCATCCGAATTTGACTTTCAAGGTTGAAATTCGTTGGTGAATAGTCACTTAGTGTCCTATATGATGTTTTTGTCCACTTGTTCCACATTTACAAAATTGAAACAAATCTAATTTTTCTTGAGTAGATTTTTCTAATACCGGTTTCACCTTGTCATCATTGTTATCAGGCCTGCGGACGATAAGCCGTCTGTGCCAACATATCAAGTTTCAAAAGAAAAGGCAAAGAGCTTGAGACTTGAATTTATTCCTTTGGAAATGAGCCTCAAGGAGACTGTTGAAAGCTTGAAAGAAAAGAAATTCACCAACTTTTAATTCATCGTATATTAGTAGAGATAATATTTAGTTATGTACTTTAATTTTATTGCTCATGAGTCATGACACAATGAATGTATGTCAAATAAGACTTGGAAGTTGGAAGAAATAGTACTCATACTGCAGGTTGCAGATAATGGAATAAAAGTTTGGAAGGGATGTTAGATATGAGTCTATGTTATCATGTTGATGCTCACAATAACTGCCTAGGCATAGAGCATGTTTTATAATCATTGGGAAAGGAATTTTTTGTCAAACAAAAAACTTTGTTTTCAAGAGTAAATTATCATTTTTATCCACAAAAATTGAAAATGCTGATACATCTACTCATAGAAGAAGGAAATTATCAATTGTACTCATGAAACATGGGTTTCGTATAACAAAATTATCCAAACACTAAAAAATTACCTAAAAATCCTAAATTACCTTTCTCTTCACCACTACTACCATCATCTCCCCTCTCTTTCTTCGCATTCCCATTTTTTTGTTTTTCCCATTCCAATTTTCTTGTTTTTTTCCATTTCACATTTTTTTCATTCCCACCTCTCTTCGCAATGGATTTCCGCCACCAGCCTCCCCAACGCTACTGCAGTGGCCAACAGACCCACAATTACCACCACTACACTTTCTTTTCCACCTCCCAAGGTCTCTGATGCCCTCCACTCCCAATCTGCTTCTCCGAGAAGCAAACCCTATCTCTGCCTCCAAAAACTTTGAACTTGCTGAACTCCCTGAAGCACTGTCGCGCGACCTCTATCAGCCACAGCAGCTTTAATTCACCAACCATCAGCACTGTCGCGCGACCTCCATTAGCCATGACGAACCGATGTTGCAGAGCGCAAGTAGGCGGTCTCCGACGAGGACTGGACTTCATGGCTTCGCAAGAAGATTGGAGGAGAATTTCATCCACTGATAGTTATTGTCGCTGGAGAACCAGAGGACGGTGTTGAGGAGTAAGGACCATCACCAATGACTTCAATACCTAATTCTACAGTGGTAGCCTTCAGACCCTTCATCTCTTCTCTCATTTTCTGTTACCCCTTCATCATTGTTGCTGGTGGACTTGCACCTTACAGATTGAATTTGTGTCCTTGGATCTGTTTCTTCTGTGATGATGTGATTGCTCCGGCTCAATTGGTGTTTGGTTCTTCTCCATTTGATGTGTTTTGCTACTGTTGTTGGTGTGTAAATCCCAGGTAATTAATAAATAATTAACCAATAAATTAATTATTATTTAAGAAATTAGAAAATTAAATTTGAAAAATTAGAAGAGTAAAAATATTTATAATATAAATTTTAACACTAATTTTAAAGGTTTTGACCCAAAATTGAGACAACAGACTAAACCAATTGGACCAGACCGTTTTGGGCCCAAGTCCTCACATATATAAGATTGCAAACATCTCCTCTTCCCTTCATAACTCATGAAACACGCTGCAAAACGAGGAGCGGGGGGAGGGGAAGAGAGATTAAAGAAGGAAACCTAACCCCCAAAATCACCTCCAACTTCAATCTTCCGTAACTTTCAATTCAAAGTTACGATTGACGACTCATTTATGGTCACGCGTTCGTCTTGTTGAACTCTTTAGTTCTAACCCCAAAAAGTGGTAATAATCTTTAATTTTCGTGCCCATTTCTCTGTTCTTATCTTTTTCACATTTTTTATTTGGGTATTGAAAAATTTTGGTAGTTTAAATATAATCTAACATTAGATAATTGCTGAGTTTTACCCCAATCATTAGTGGGTGAGGTAAGAAAATCTTAACCTTTGTGAATTGTTGACATTAGTAAGCCCTAGTAGTGATTTTCAATGAATTGTATGAAATTAGATTGAGTTCATATAAATTGGAGTCCAATTGGTAGTTTGGAACAAAATTCTGGTAGTTGAGCTTGTTGAATTGACATTTGAAGACTTGGAGCTTGTGGAGGAGGTTTGAGGTATTCTGGGCATAAGGAGGAATCGGACAAGGTATGATTTTGGTTTCTCATAGATAATATATAATATTGCGTGAAAGCTTAGGCTAGTGGCCCCTAAGATATGTTGAAATTGTATGTGTTGATTAATTGAATGTGTGTGTGTAATATGTGTAGTGGATTTGATTTGGAGGTTGGATATGAGTATGTATAGGAAGATGATAATGATGATGATCATTAAGTTTTGTTAGTTATAATGATGAATATGATTCTTGATGATGGTTGATAATGTTGTGATGCATAATGATTATGATGATAAAATTTGGGCCAGAGGCCTTAACCGGTAAGTCCGGGTAAGTATGGTAAATTGAGATTTGTGTAGTTGTGTTTGGAATGGTGACTATTGAGTTGTGATGATGAATGATTGATGAAAATTGTTGAGAATTGGGAGTTGTTGGAATGGGTTGGTAAGTTTGGGTCTAATTGTTAATTGTTGAAATAATTGAGAAGTAAGTGAGGAATAATGGACAATGTGTAGGAGTATATAAATATTGAAATTTGGTTATGATTTGGTTGATTTTGGTATGAAAAACTTGAGGTTTTGAGTTTTGGTAAAAACACAATTTTTAACCAACTTTGATGCGATATAACTTGGCCTTCAGACCCTCAAGTTTGGTAAAACTTGTCTTAAACAAAAATTAGGTCTGAGTAGCTCATGACATTTGAAGAACGGAAAAAAATGATTTTTAACAAAAAAGTTATGCACGTTTGAAGTTTGGGTTTAAAAACAGAATTTTTCAAAAAACCAGAAAATCTGGTATGTGTGCGTATGCACACTATTGTGCGCACGCACAAAGCAGAGTGAATATTGAGGCTCGCGTGTACGCACAAGGGGGTGTGCGTACAAACACCCTGAGAATTTTACAAGTTGTGCGTATGCACACTGTGGTGCGTACGCACAGGCTGAGAAGTTCGTCTGGTGCGTGCATACGCACGGCAATGATGCGTACGTACAAGCCCTATTTTCACACAAAATTCTATTTTTAACTGTTTGACCTTCCTTTCCGTAACTCCCGTTTGAGGTTCGATAGCTAGCTTTTAGGCTTTGGAATAAGAGTGAACATATTGAAGGTGTTGAATTGACATTGAGAAAAAATGGACTAAGTGTAATGAGGCAATAATGATGAGGATTATGTGTGTGAGCAATTAATGTTGAGATGTTGAGTTATGATGGGGATAATTATAATACTGAGGATGATTGATGGTGATTATGAGGATAATGCAAATGATTATGAGATTGAGATATGATGATGAACATGATTATGATTACGAATGGAGTCGATTAAGAGATAAGGAATTTAATATCAGTATTTGAGATGCCTGGGCAGTAGCAAGGGTTATGGCTCATCCCACTTGCTCTGCGCTAATGTTTGAGATGCCTGAGCAGTAGCAAGGATTGTGCCTCGTCCCATTTGCTCTGGGCTAACGTTTGAGACACTTGGGCAGTACGCAAGGATTGTGATTCGTCCCACTTGTTACGGGTTAGTGATTGAGTCACTTGGGTAGTAGCAGCAGTAGTAGTTTATTTCACTTGCTCCGGGTTGAGTTTGTAAACACCTACCTAAGTAGTAGCATCAGTAGTAGTTCTTTTCACTTGCCCTGGGTTACGCGAGTAGTAGCAAGGATTGTGATTTAGTCACACTTGCTCTGTGTTGTGGTGTTCTATCCAATGTTAGCTACCGGACATATCGGGTTTGGCTATATAACTAACAGATGATATCATCAGCCATAGAATAGATATGCATCATATGTATTTGTATGTTTTGTTTGAGTATGCTTTGTTTTGAGTTGCCTAATTGTTTAACTGTAATTAGCTGCTACTTGTCCTATCTGCTATATTTGCTATCCATAGTTGTGTTTTCCCTAATTATATTGTATGTGTTTGCAATTAAGAGATCCCTCATATGGCGGAGGTGTGACGAGGGTTGTTCTATATATGGTGGTTAGGAGATGTGAAGGAAATGGAAAGTGAATAGTTATATTAGAACTAGAATCCTTTATATAGATTATCGAAATTTTGGCTTAGTATGAACTATAAGTTTGATTCTGAGTGTCAGAGTTCTAGAAATATCTCTGACTTTCTTGGGACCTTATATATTATCTATGCAAGCACCTTAACCATATTGAGATCCCCCGGTTCTCATTCTATACATATTCTGCTATCTTTTAGATGCAGGTCGAGAAGCACCTCGTTAAGCGTCTGGAGATTCTCTATGCAAGCAAAGATTTCATTTTGGGCTGTTATGTTTTGTGTTTAAGCTATGTATATATGTGGATATATTCTCCACAATGTATATATTGTATTTTGTCCCTCTTAGAGGTTGTTTTGGAGAAATAGGTGTATTATCTTGTCTTTTGGGTTATATATATATATATATATATATATATATATATATATATATATATATATATATATATATATATATATATATATACTCTGGCCGGCCTTAACTTTGCAGATCGAGTCTGGAGCTTGATATTTATATCTTTTGGAACTCTGATCTTTATAAATGTTTTATCTTTCATTTCGATCTTGTTTATCCTTATACGCTTATTCGAACAAGGGTGATGCGATTTTCTGATAGGCTTTTGTTTAACTTCTTCTTCAAGGCTGCTAGTTATAATTTCTTTCAACTATATTTATAAGATGTCTTTTTCTTTTAGAGGTTATAATATCTCGCCACCTCTACTTTACGACTTAAGCGTAAGGCTCTGTGTGGTAGGGTGTTACATGGTGCCTCTGTTGTAACAATATGCATGTTTCAGAGAGAGAGAGAGAGAGAGACAGAGAGAGAGAGAGAGAGTAATGTAATGATGATGTGGATGATGATACGGATAATTTGGGATTTTTAGATAATTTTTTAGTGTTTGAATAATTTTTTTGTGCAGAACTCATGTTTCATGGGTATAAATAGTAATTTCCTTCTTCTATGGGTAAATGTGTCAACATTTTTAACTTTTGTGGATAGAAATAGTGGTTTACTCTTTTTCCAAAAAATAATTGGTAAAAGTTGAAAATGGATTATTACTGAAATTGATAATTTTAATGTAAAAAAATTATAATTGTCAAAATCGAACTGGACCAGTTGGTTTGATTGAAAAACCAATGAATTAGACTTTTAATTGGTTTGAATTAGTGTTTTGACCGTGTAAAAAAATAAATCGATAAAAATCAGTCAAAACTAGTACAAATCGGTCAAAATCAGCAACCAAGCCGGGCCGGTCAATAGTTAACTACGTGGTCAACCAGTCAACACGTGCATGCCCACGTGATGCAATAAAATGTGTGAATACGCTAGGAAATAACTATATGAAAATTAATTCCAAAAGCAGCATCACATGGGAATTGAACCTGGAACTTTCAATGTCCAAGGCCTTATACCACATGTCTAAACTAGTCAAAATCGACACTCACATCGGACCAATCAACCAGTCAATACGCGCATGCCTATGGTGGATGGTGGTCCAGTAAAACGGGTAAACATGCTAGAAAACAACTAAATGGAGTCAAACAGTAAAACCTACAAATCCCAAGGCCTTATGCCATACACCTATGTTACTCAGCTGCTATTGTTCTTATATACTAAGTTAATAATTTTGTATGAATGAAACTAACTTGTGTCCTAAGGGAATATTTTAAAAATATAATAATATAAATTTTTAATATTTTTGATGTATTCAATGTATTGAAAACATAAAAAAAATTTAATTTTTGTAATAACTTTTATAAAACATTTCCTTTTAAGATATGCTAAACCTATGGCCTTAGGGCACAAGTTAGCAAAATCTATTTTAAATATAGACTATGCAGCAACAAGATTTTTTTCATCATATTATCTTTTTTTGTTCAGTATATTTTTATATTATCCTTTTAATAATATAATGTCTTAAAAGTTCTTTCATTAACTCCAAAATTTTAATCCATAACCTTTTATTTTAGTGAAATAGATTTATTACTTTGACTAATTTTAAATTTATATTATCATTTATATTTAATTTACTAATTTATTTAAATATTATTAGATTTCAGTGATGTAAAATATTATTTTTATGACTTAGATGTTTAATAATAAATCTTGTATTATTATTTTTATCATTTCAATTTTAATTTGTTATAATTTTATATATTTATTTAATTATTACTAGATTAATGATTCGACCACTGACTCATTAGTTGAAACAGTGAACTAGTAACCTGACCGATTCGATTATCGATTCGATTTTGACAACTATAAAATAAATTATAGATAAAAATAGTATTTTGAAGTTTGAATGTACAAATATTTAAGTAATTAGGCCTAATTAAATACTTCAAAATTTGTTTTTATTTTATCTTACTCAAGTGTTCAACTTTCAGCAGCTTCCCTTCTTCTTCTATATCCTATTCTTTCTCTAATTTCAATTCTTCTGCCTCATTTCCTTATTTTCTTGTTTTTTTCTCATTCTTTTTCTTTTCGATCTTCTACTTCTCCGATCTTTTATGTTTTCTCCTTTTTCGTTTACTTGTTTATGAATTTTTAAAAATTCTATAAAAAAGAAATAAGATGTATAAGAAAAAACCACAAAAATTCTTTACATAAAACATAAAAATTTTGTAATTGTAAACACAAAAATTTTTAAAATAAATACAACAATTTTTTAGAGAGAAACTTAAGAAAAAAGTATAGAAATTTTACCATAATAAACGAACAAAATTTTTAAGATAAGCACAACTTTTTTTAAAGGAAAATTAAGTAAAAAGAGATAAAAATTTATTGACAGTAAATATATCAATTTTACGATGATAAATACGAAATATTTTTAAGTTAAACACAACTTTTTGAAGAGAAATAAGATAAAAGAAAACATATAAAAATTTATTGACAATAAACACAAAAATTTAATGGTGATAAACACAAACTTTTTTAAAGTAAACATAACTTTTTAAATAGAAACATAAAAAAAATTGTAGAAAAAAAGATAAAAATTGTGCAACACAGAATTTTTTTAAGAATAAAACACAACTTGTTGAAAGAGAAATAAAGGAAGGAAACACAATTTTTATATTTTGCAACTAAAATTTTTGTGTTTTTCTGTTATTCAACTAAAAATTTGCACAATTCAAAATAATTATTGTGTCATGCAACTAAAATTTATGTGTTGTCATTAAAATTTTTATGTTTTTCTTATTTGCTATTCAGCTAAAAAATCTACTTAATTGAAAATGCAACTAAAATTTCTTTGTTTTCAATAACAATTACGTTTTTCAACAAAATTTTTTTCTATTTTTCTCAAAATCTTTCTCCTCTTCATCCTTTTAAGAAGAAAAAAAAGAAAGTATACAAGTTATAAAATGACTTAAGAAAAGCATTCATTTCAATGTATACGTTTTTGGTTCCAAAATATGAATGTGTTTAATAAGTTAAAGCATTTGAAAAAAGCTTTTCTCACTCATTTGCTGTTAATATAAAAAAGTTTACCAATTGTACCCAAAAAAAGTACTTTTAGCACATTTTATGAAACTAGCTTACAACGAAGGAAGAAAGGATATTCCAATATTGGGAGAACTTTAGAGGAACAAGTAGTTTAGATTAAAACTAATTGTTGTTCATCTAATTTCAAGTGTTCTTTATTCATTTTGCTTCTTTGTTTATTGTACGCTTTTTATATCTCAGAAGAGATCATTTACGTTGTTTGTAATTTAGGTCTTAGTTGGTTTATCATATATCAGATTTATAAACAATCTCATTTTTTCCTACACTTTATATTTTTTAGAACATGGATCTCAAAAGTTATAAAGTGTATTTAATGCACACCTTTTTGTTATGAAAAAGTTTAAGGCATCTATTAATATATAATAAGAATATAGTAAGTAGTTCATTGCTTGACAAGTGGTACTACATATGCTCGACAAGTGGATGTTCCTATTGTTTGATACGTGGCTTTTATTTCACAATGCAAAAATTTATTAATAAAATAGTCATGCCCAAGCGCGACAAACTCTTTTACCCTAATGTTCAAAATTTACAGAGCCCTATATAAGATTGGCACAGTCAGTTTATAAACTATTTGTTTTAAATACAGGTTTTAAACACAGGTGTTAGTTGTGTTAGAACATCTTTTATAATAGTAAACTAAAAAGAGTTAGTGCTAACATGTCATTTTCTTATAATTTTGTATTTTCTTTAAAATAAATTTTACTTTAAAAAACAAAAATTCAGAAGGTATGGGATTAGGTGAGAATAGTCAAAGGAAGTTGTTGAAAAAAAAACTTGCTCTCCACTCTACTCTTTTTCTATTTCTCTTACTTACTGGGTTCTTTCCTCTTTTATTTTTATTGAAAAACTCAAATACCCCTCTTTCAATTTTGAGTTTATGCAAAGAGGAATCAATCTATTCAAATAAATGAATATCTTCATCAGCTGAAGAATTTGCACAAATCAGCTACAGCAACATCTCTTGTTTGTTCAACATTCTCTTCTGCCCCATCAAACCCCACTACAACCAACTCCAATTCACTTCTGTAACTTTTTCGGTGCCAAATAAGAGAGGAAGAAACTCATCTGGGCAGCGCAATAGGAGAGAGAAGTCGAACCACCTCGGGCGGGACCGATTGCAGTGAAGAATCGAACCCATCATAACTTGCTTACGATACCGTCAATTTCGTACGTTATTCAATTTTGATTTGATTTCTTCCTTCTATGATCCTTGATTTTCTTCAAAATTTTGTTATTTTGTTTATTTTCTTCATTTTGCCTTTCTGATGGATCCAACTATGCAAATCTTAACTTCAGTTATTAGATTTTCCAATGATCAATATAGCTACTAATGTAACTTATTATTAAAAAAGTTGGTGATGCTTGTGAGGGGTTTCAATAATTGGGCCAGAATCAAGAGTTTCAACTTATTGTTAAAAGGTATGATATTTTTGCTAATTCATGGTTTTGGTTGTGTTTTATGTGAAAAAATGTGTTGCTTGCATAATTTTACTAGCTGAAAAAAAGGAGCATCATACACAAATTACAATTACAATTTACAAGGCAAAGCGATTTGGGTTGCCTGAATTTGATGGAATTCAATCTTTTTTTTAGTTAGTTTTGGTTAGATACTGAGCTATGAATTAATATATCCAGTGCTCTTTTTTCTTTTATGCTTTTATGTTTCTTTCTTATTATATCATTATTTCTGTAGTAAAAACTTTTAATCTTCATAAAGTGTACTTTCAAGTGACTTTTGTGCTCTTAGGTTCACTTAACTAGATTAGTTGTATGTCCTAAATTAATAAAATGCATTGCAAGTGAATTTTAAAAAAGTAGTGCTAAATTTTATTATAGTTGGAGTGTGGACATTGATGCTAGCCTATGAAAATTGTATAAAATATCTTTGCAGTTTAAGAAAGTTATAAAATAGAAATTCACTTATTGCAACAATCCCATTTATGTGCTATTTTTTTTGAGTTAGTTCAGATTTATAGCATTTTTATGTACTTTTTTCTTCTTATAGTATGTTCCTTTTGGATTGGAAGAATGAAAGTCATGGCAAAGTTTCTAGCTGCTGGGAGTTTTGTCAAACCATTGTAAGTTAAAGAAGACCCTACTTTTGAACTTTTATAATTTTTTTATTGTGCTTTATTTTTGTGCATTGTTTGTTGTTAAAATTAATATGCTTAACCAAAAACTTAAAATATTACAAGAAAAAATAGACATATATGTATCAGTATGATTTAAAAAGTACTGTGATGTTTGATTTACAAAATCATCCCCATTTGGTAGGACAATTCTAAAGTAGGTGAGTGTAAATGTATTTTACTCAAATATCTATTTATGTATTGTAGATTTATTCAATTTCTGATCAATGTCATTTTTTTATGCATCATGACTTTGGAAGATGACTTTGGCAAGTCAGCAGCTCAATATATTTGTAGATTAGTGAGTATCATATCATCTTCTAATGGGTCAACCTTTTTCTGCCTCACCTAATTATTAATGTTGCTTTAATTTTGTAAGCTTTTCATCACCATATTATGTTTGGTGGAAACTCAGGTGCAGTCGACTTCATGTGAAGTTGATACTTGAGAGCTATTAGATAATTTGACTGATTTGACTAAATTTTCATCTAACGGCTTTTAGATATCAACTTCACGTGAAGTCGACTTCACCTGAGTTTTCACCATTATGTTTACCTTATTCCCTTATCAATACTATATTTATATGTACTTCTATAATTAAAAAAAGTAATTATTATATATAAGAGATTAGTGTATGTTGATTGGTTTATAAGCAAAAGTAATGGAATGACTGAACTTATATAAGTATTCTTTTGGTATATTATATTTGCACAGATATCTGGGAGATATGCTATTATAGTGAAAAATTTTTGGTTTGGAATAATATTAGTCAGCAGCGCATGTTAAACCCCAAATTTTTGTTTAAGAGACACGTTTACTTTTCTATTAGTTTAATAGAATATGTTTCCAAAACAGAGAAGCACATTGCTTTTAGCCTCCAATTCTGACGTATTCGTGTTACTAATATGACTCCAAAGTATAGAATATTTGAACATATTATTTATATTTGTATGTGAATTAATAACTATATATAGTTCTTGGTAATATTTAACTAGCTTTTAGTTGTTTTTTAATTTGTTCATAATTTTTTCTTTATGTTTTAACATTGTGATATTGATCTTCTAAATTTTGAATCAGGATTAAAGTAAGGATTCAATTGGTTTTCAATTGTATTATAATTTCAGTCTTAGTTGAAAGAAAAATGTTCAATTAAATTTTGATTTTTTATATTTTACTTATTTTTTATTTTTTATATATAGTGATAATATTATGTGATTAGATGATTATTGATATATGGTGATAATTTTCTGTTCTCCTTTGTTTAATCTTTTAATTTAAAAGAGTTATATCTCACATGTAATTTTTTTATTTGATTTTTTAAAAAAAATAGAAATTACAAACTTCTATAATCATTGGGATTCTCTTCTGTGGTTTGAGGAATGAGGAGTTATAGGTGCTATTTAGGTTATCTTTCATAGGATTATTAATTATGGTGTAAGAGGTCAGAGCAGTTGAGCTAGGTATTATTTTCTCTTTCACTTTTTTTCACTCTTCTCTATAACAAAAATAGTTATCAATAGTTAGTAAGTTATAGACAACCTTAATCAACAAGTATAAGAAAATAGAATTGGATTTAGACAAGATACATAAAAATTAACTGTCAATAAATAGATGTCAAATCTATAATTTCTTTTTTCTATTTTAGAAGTAGTTTTAGTTACTAGGTTATATGCAACCTTAATAAACAAATCTAAAAAAGTGGGATTAGGTTTAGGCAGGACACATAAAAATCAGTGGTGAATAGTTAGGTGTCAATTGTCAAATCAGTGATCTAGAGTCAATGCTCTTTTGTACTATACATTTAAAACTATAAATTCAGGTCAAAGCTCAAAATACCATATTTTAAATAGTGACCAAGTCTACATCTATGACATAAACTAAAAAAGAAAAAGGTAAAAAGACTACACTTTATGTAAAACGTGTAATGCAAGTTTTATTCTTTTATGCTTATGTTGTTGTTGATGTCATCATCTCTTACTTGATTTCATTTATTGTGAGAATAATTTTATATAGCAAAAGAATATACACTCTACATTTTTCAGTTATAACTTCCTATTATGGGTCTATGTTCATGTTTGTTTTTAAATTTTTTCACTTTTACATTCTTTGGTATTTCTATCTCCGTATGATGAGTACTTAAATTTTCATAATAGCAGTAATAATTCTATTCTTATTTGCATGGTACTATGCTTAAATTAATGATTATGGTGATTCAAATTAGTTGTTCGTAGATCTTATCTTATATGCGTATAGTGTAAATTCGTATTTTCATAACTGATTTAGAATTAAAGCCTTATGTCCTTAATATAATTGAAATTTACCTTTACTAATCTAATAATGATAAATATTATTGCTCTTATAATATAGATTTAAATTTTAACATTGAGATTATATGTTCATGGTAAAATTGGTGAATGGTGATGATAACAATGGTAGAAGAATCATGGTGATATTAATAGTGATAGAACTATGATAGATTATGTGTTCCTATTAAATTAGAAAAGTTTTCTTCTATTTTTGATCTTTATAATCAATATACTTAAGCTGAAGAATAAGAATATTGGGTCTCAATGTATCAAGTGTAAACTTTGAATTATTGAATGCGCGCATCATGTTTGATAAAATATCACATATCATTTAGAACAACCTCTTAACTATATAATAGAAAATTGCCACGAAATAATGATTATTTTGTGGTTGCATGAGTTGGAATTGAAAGGCTCTGTGGTATTTTTGTGATTGGGAGCTTATATGATTTTGAAATTGCCTAAATTATTACTTCAGCCATCGACATGAGGTGTGCTCTTTGACTAATCATACGGGTTCTTCTCTTATTTTGTCATATTTCCTTGTCTCTACTTTTTCTACATTTAATCAAAGAATTCTAATGCCAAGTTAATTGAACTTTACTTCAAGGACGTGTTAGGCCTTGAATTAAAAGTTTATAAATTGAACCCCTAAACATTTCAAGGTATGTAAATTAGGCCTGGTGGTAATCATTCTATTGATTAGTTATAAAAGTAACACATGTTTAGGGTATAATAGTTGCAAAATTAGGGAAGCTCAAAGGAGCAATTTGCATGTAATTAAAAGTTTAAAGAGGTGTAATGCACGTGTGTTGGGTAATTTGTACGTTTTAATAAGTTTAAGGGACTTAAAAATTTTACATTTTTCTATTTAGGAGTTGTGTTATTAAAATTTAAGAAAATTACTTCTTGTGGTGGGGTGTGGAATATTTATCTATTTTTGGTCGACTTGTGGAACAAACTATCATTTTAATATTCAATGATTAATTAATTTGCTCACGAAATAAAAATTAAAAAATCCAGTTCTTAGTTTATGGATATCCATGTTTTTTTTTTCTGAAATGGAGTTTATTTTATTTCTTTGCTTAGATATTGAATAAGGAAACTACTTTTGTATTTTCTTTTTTCACTTTGTTAGGCCATGATGAAAAAATATGGTCTGTATGCATATACTCACTCTTGATGATGATATGGCCTTTCCTATTTGGTATGAGTTAGATTAAGAAATACTATTTAATAACATGTTTTATATTTTATGCAAGCAGTTTGATGGTGATGACATTAAAATTATTATTGTTATTACTGTTATTACTATTTTATTGTTATATCCTGTTTTTATTTCTTCAAAATTTGTATTTTCTTATAGTATTCTCTAGATCTTGAATAATGAAAAGTAGTTATGTTTTAAGATTATTATTTTTCATTCTATTTTAACTTTAAATTGATTTGTAAATATATCACATAAAACCATATTTTCTGATTTACATTTAAATTCTAATGGTCATCAATCTTTTGGTTCGGTTCTACATTTTGAATGAAGTTGCATTACTATTGTTCGTAGAGAGATGTGATTTCTACCTACTCTTCTTATAGTTGTTGATTAATTCTTTGATATTGGTTGGCTCTCTTCAGTTTTAACTTTTTTTTCAATTGTTGTTTTGTTTTGTAATTTGATTTGTGCGTTTGTTATAAGAATAATAAATTATGATTTTGTGCATATTGTTATGGAAATAATGAAGGATGTAGCATTTTTTTGTTTGTTTGTAGTAAACTGACAATGTATCATTTATGAAATCTTGATATTTGAGGAATATGGTATATTTTTTGTTAAGTTTTTTAGTATAGCTATTTTTATAGACATTATCAATGAGAATTCTATGCTTTTTGTTTTCTATAGAAATTTAAAGGTTTAATTTTTACTGGCCAAAATTCTAAATAACTAATGTGTATGATTATATATTTTATTCTAAAACTTTTTTATACTATTTAATGACATTAATATTCATTTAAAGAAACTGTTTTCCTTTTATTTGTTTTCATTTTAGACTCATAGAGAGGTTGTGGGTTATTCAACATCCTTGATTTAATTTTGATCATGATTAATGGGATTTAATAGTCCATTTTTTGTTCTTATGAAAGAATAACAGATGACAACTATGATTACTATTGAGGATATTAGGACAGAACTCTAAATTATCCAAAGCTTCAATTGGGCATAAGAATAAACTTGGTATAATTCTATAAAGTCTATAAAGATCTGACATTATTTAATATAGTTATGGATTGAGGTCAAAATCTCTTATTCTATTGTGACTTAAGAATATAATCTTAAACTAAACGAGGGTAATTAGAGGAAAAAATGTATAAATGAAATATTCCTTATATAAATTGAACTATTATTTTATTATTTTTTATTGTACTTTGTTGGAACTATAACTTAATTATAATGTTGATTGCAAATTTGAATTCAAATTCTACTATAATCCGTCATGTCTTTTTCTCTTCAGTCATAAACCTGTCATGGTCACGTTATGTAAAGGAGGTTTTATGCTTTTTATATTTCTAATTGGTTATATTTGTAACACCCTAATATTCAAATCCTTATGCTTGAGTCATAAGTCAATGATATTACGGTGGTACGACTCTCAGGTGGATTTTTAATATATAAACATAGGTAATATCGAAAGGAGTATTAATCGAGAAGTCTGAAAAGAGTAGAAATAAAATCGCGAAGACGTATCACTCACGATTCGACAACGAAAAGATAAAACGTGAAGCCGGAAGCGATATATGGACAAGGCATAAAGGAGATTAAGAGATAGATAACAGATAGATATATATAACATAAGTAAATAGCCACTAGTCGCGACCCGCGAAGTTTAGGCCGGCTAGGGTACAGTATGAAAGTAGTTGACAACAGTACATCCTAATCTCTCCCAAAGGAAACATAAGAGCCTTTATAGGCAAGTTCCAAAAGAGTTCAACACATAATATAATATCTTCAAAACAAAGGTGGAGAGATTCTAAGCAAAACACAAAGTAGAGAAAATAAAGATCTTCGCCGGCTCTCAGACGAACCACAGCTCACTTCTGAGCACCTGAACCTGTATCTGAAAAACAAGAGATATATACGGAATGAGAACCCCGGGCCCATGGGTTCCCAGTACGGTAAAAGTGCCAAATAAATACAATGCACTGCAATAAAACTCACTAAGCATCCTAAACTCCTTTTCACCAAGTATCCAGCCTAGATTCTCACTAATCCATAAATAGGCATCTGACGTAAGGGGATACTAAATCTAGTTCATGTTACACATGTTTTCCAACTCGCTGATTCTTCCACGAATCAGACTCAGAATCATAAGCAAAACCATCACCAGTTGTTCTGCTTCAGCAACTCTATATCAACACATCATACCCCCGCCTGGAGCTAGTGAAATCACATCACTGCGTCTACCCAGGGGGCTCAAATGATCTCATTCAAAAATCATCATCATCATGCAATCGCATTATCAATTCATCTCATCAAGAACAGCCCCCAACATCCACCGACACCATCATGAGGGATCTCTCAGTTGTTCAAACACAAGCAATACAGACAAGTAATACACAAATAAGGTACAAGTAGAGCAAGTAGCACGTAATCAGGTAACATAGCATATATGAGATAGAAATCCAAAACAAATAGGCAAACCCAAACAATTCAAACATATGCAAATGATGTATGCCTGCCCTATGGCTGATGATATCATCTGTCGGTTATATAGCCAACCCGACACGTCCTGGTAGCTAACCATGGACAGAAACACCCCTTGCAGAGCAAGTAGGTTTGAGCTACAACCCCCTTGCTACTACCCGCTCAGCCCAGAGCCAGTGGAACAACCACTACTGCAGCTACTACCCAGGCGGGTGTTTAACAGCTCAACCTGGAGCCAGTGGAACAACCACTACTGCGGCTACTACCCAGACGTCACAATCTCTGACCTGGAGCAAGTGGGACGAACCACAACCCTTGCTACTGCCCAGATATCTTAAGCATTAACCCGGAGCAAGCGGGACGAACCACAACCCTTGCTACTACCCAGGTATCTTAAGCATTAACCCGGAGCAAGTGGGACGAACCACAACCCTTACTACTGCCCAGGTATCTCAAACATATATTCATTCAATCTCATTTCCTATTATCAATCCTCATTGTTATCAAATCTCAAACATTAACCTGGAGCAAGTGGGACAAATCCCAACCCTTACTACTACCCAGGTATCAGAGTTACATTCATTCAAAACTCCATAATTAACTCATTTATCATAAGCATCATTTTCCGTCTCATACCCGGAGCAAGTGGACAACGCCACTGCCTACTACCCGGGGTTACACATCACATTTCAACATCTTCCATTATTATCCATTTAACACATTCATTCATTAATCATATATGCAATTATTCTCAGCCATAATCAATAATGGCTTTGCCGTGACCCGGCAATAACTCAGCCATCCGGCTCATGGTCCAATCAAGAACCAGCCATTTATCAATAAATATAGCCATTCGGCTCATGGCATACACGGTACTCCCACCGTCATCCTCCATATCTCATATAATCATCGTTGATCATCATTGATCATAACTTTTTCCCTTGCTTCACTCGCAAGTTACCACATCCCCTAGCTCCTTTCTCATAGCTAGGCATATCATAATGATTTAATACATAAGGGGTGAGATCGGAGGCTTAGAAGTATGAGATTTGGCTTTTAATACTCAAAAATCAACTTTGGGATGAAAACAGGGCCACGCGTACGCGTACTCCACGTGCACGCGTGGATGGCCACAAAACTCATCGGCGCATACGCGCCATTCACGCGGACGCGTGGATTGAAAAATAGATGACGACGCGTACGCGTCAGCCACGCGTACGCGTGGGTACACTTGCGCCCCAGGCACAAGATTGGCACAACTCTGGCACAACTCTCGGGAAAATGGCTGGGCAATGGGTGCAGCGCATCGACGCGCACGCGTGGATGGTGCCTTCTCGAAGAACGACGCGTACGCGCCAAGTGCGCCTACGCGTGGAGGGTCATTCTGCTAAAAGTTTTCTAAGTTAAAAGCTGCAGAATTCACAGATTCAACCCCCAATCTTCCGACGGACATAACTCTCTCATTTTAAATCATTTTTCACCCGTTCTTCGAACGGCATGGACATGCCGGATCCAATTTCATTTCTAAATAGATTTGGCACAAAACAAAGATCCGTAGTCCAAGTTATATCCCGTCAAAGTATGCCCAAAAACCATATTTTTCATACAAAACCACAAAGTGCCCTTTTCAAAACAAGCCATTTTCAACCCTTTTCAAAATCAACCAAAACATGCTAGTTTCAACCCTTTTTGAAATCAATCAAAATATACCAAAATCAACATCAAGCCTCCTCAACTCATATATTAACACTTTACCACAATGCACAAAACCGCCATATAACCATTTTTACCCATCTCAAACAAATGGCTAAATTACAAACACATTAACATGTCATACATCTTTCCTCATCCCAATTTCCAACAATACTATTTCCAATCAATCATCATTACACATAATCAATATTATACTCACTGTCACATGGTTTCACCCACAAATCAACCTTAATCATTTCTCAAGTATATACCACAACATACATATCTCTTATGCATCATCATACCATCAAGGCATCAATAATCATGATCACATATATGACCACATAACATACCTCAACCAAAACCAAACATACCTCATCTATACAATTTCACCCAAAATTATCAATTTCCATACTTCAACTCCTCAAACCTCATTATTCAATAACCAACCCAATCATTCATATATTCATTATCTAAAATCCATCCAATCACTTGTGTCATCATACAATGCACACATCAACTTACCTTTCTTACCTCTTACCGGCCTCCGGCCCAAAATTTACGGCCTCTGGCCCAATTTCACAATTTAAATTCATAAACCACAAGTCAATACTCATTACCCAATACATCAAATTTTCAATACACCAAACATACAAGGCCACACAATTCTCAATCCAATCATTAATTCCACATTACATACCAACTACGCATATTAGCACCAACCATTTACACAATCCAAACTTAATCCTAGGGACATCTAGCCTAGGAATTCTCATCACACCACACGGTACTTAAATGAAACTTAAACCGTACCTCTTGTAGCCAAATCAATTGAGCCTCTTCTTTGGAAGTCTCCACCAACCTTAGCCCTAAGCCTCACCAAAGCTCCTCAAGCAACACCAATCTCCCAATTGTGCACCAAAACCATCAAATGCACTAACATAACCAATATCACATTCATACATCAACCTAGGGCTCATAAAGATGATAAATCACAAGGGTTTGAGCACTTCTTACCTCAGCCCATATGAAGTAGGGATAGAACCCACTTAGAATCCATGTTGGAGTATCCCTAAACACCCAAAATCACAAGATTTCAACACTAACTTCCCAAAAACGTGTAACAGTGGGGAATTTCGAAAACTGAGCAGAGATGAATGGAATACTCACCACAAAACTTATATAGAATTGTAGAGGATGAGAAGAGCGACGCGTGGCCGCAAACGGCTCGTCAATCGGAGCTCCGTAGCTCAAGTTATGGTGGTTTGAAGATCAAAGAGAGTTAGGTTTTCTCTCTTCTCTTCTCTCTTCTTAATTCAGCGCCCCAACCCTTCTTTTTAGGGTAAAATGAGCTGAAATGCTCATAACTAATGTTTATATATGTTGGGTCTTGGGCCCACTTAGGCCCAGTTCACTTATTTTTGTCCGTTGGCCCAATTTTGGACCAAAGCCTTTAAGATTAGCGCTCTAAATCGCACTTCAAATATTTCTACCTCCCCTAATTATAATTCCTCATTTCTTAATCTTATTTACTCATAATCAATTTTCTCAGCTGCAGTACCAGACAGGTCTCAGCCGATACTGCCGGTCAAGATTCCACTGCGCGCTTTTACGCAGAAAACTATGTCTTCCGACTCGGAAAAATTCACTGAATCCAAAAATCATATTTAAATCATCAAATTCCAATTGCCAAATATTCCAACCATATTCGCTCCTACTTAACTCATTATTTAATTAATTTCGGTTAGACCGGGTATTACAATATTAGTTTTACTTTCTTATATTTGAATTTGAATCTTTGGTTTTTTTTGTTTGTCTTGGAGCATTACTTTCAATGTAGTTTGCTTTATGCACCAGTTTGGTGAATAAAATACAGAGCATACTTTATGATTTGTTGATTACAGTATGCCATTAGTTACATAAAGATTATTACCAAATTCATCCTGACTTCTTTTGTATAGTATCACTTTTATTGCTCAATATTTTTACAATGGTCAATTAGTGATGTTTTATTCAGTGATTATAATTATAATTGTAGATCTTGCAATAATGACCAGAGTGTTCAGGAGTGGGTTTCATCAATCAGGCTTTAATTTTGATGATAGATCGACTAACTTTGATAAAATTGATATGTAGTTGATTAACTACTGTATATTATCTTATTCAAAATAATCTTCCATTTAGATAAATTGATATCTATTAAATTGGAAAACTCTGAGCTAAATGCCATATGGAGTTCTCTTAGAATTGTGAGTTTTTTAAGATTAATGATGAAAATGATGTCCATATTTCTATGGATTTTTATAATTTTGTCGATATATCCAGGCTAAAAGTTACTATGTGTTAGGATAATGTTTAGGTTTAGGGATTGAATTTTATGTAATGTTAGAAAATCGAAGTTTTATTATTTTATGGTTTTTGAGGAATTTTGTATTTTGACTTTTGAGCTTTTGTTTTGTGTTGGTTATTTATAAAAAAAATTATTTTATTTCATTAAGGATATAAAATATAGAGTACAGTACATAAATTGAAATAAATAAGAATAAATAAAAAATTTAAAAAGGTAAGGTGTTTAAAAAAAATTCATCTTTTTAGAGAATGTTGATATTTATTTCTAATAAGGTATTATTTTTTTTTGTTAAAATAAAAACTGGTAGTCATCTTAGATTAGTGTCTTAAATTTAAATTATGCACATCGAGTATAAATTATAGTTGTTAGATAACGAGTATTATACTGTTATATGCTTGAGTTTTTCTATTACAATATCGATAATTTTTATATTATTATATATTTTTGTCATTTTTTTAATCATATTCCTTTGCTAAACATCGTGTTTCAAATTATATATACAATTTTTTCTTGATATTATTTAATATAACTCATATTTTTTCCAAAATTAATCTTATCCTTTTTAAATCTGTTCATACCCTGGGTCGAGCTGTCCGACCCAGGATGTTCTACAGACAAAGCGACCGGCCTCTTCAGGTCAGGACAAATCGACCTCCTCTCAAAGAGCTCGGCCAAATCACAGGAAAGCCCAATAAAGGGCCCAAATAGAGGAACACGACCCCAATCCAAAGGCAGCCCAAGCCTATAGAGATAAGGGCAGTTCCCATGAAAGATAAAGATAAAGATAAAAGATAAGATAACTAACTTATCTTATCTGCAAAGGTCACTTTACACCATTATAAATACACTAGAGCACCCAGGTATAACTCATACTCTGATTCTACTCAATACCTACTTAATACCCTTGCTAATTTAAGCATCAGAATCCCTTGCAGGTACCCCCACCCTCCGGAGACGAAGGATCAGCACCACCACCAAGTCCATTAGATCGGACTCCACAACTCTGACCAGCATAAAAGATCTCGTCTGAGATCGAACTACAGTTTCAGGTAACTCTCAGAACATTGGCGCCGTTGCCGGGGAACCCTGAAGTCATCCCATCACCATAGCGGACGACCATGACAATGACTATACCTCAGATTTAGAGGAAAGAATGCCGCACAAAAACACAGATACCACACCAAAAGATACTTCCCAAATCAACAACAAGAAGAACTCCCCAAATGAGGGAGCTATGGATGCTTTTCAAGACCGGTTAAAATAACTTGAGGAAGAAGCCCTACGCCAACGAGGGGCCGAGAAGGACCTACAGAGGGAAATAAGGCGACGCTGGAAATTGGAGAACAAACTCTTAAAACTTGAGGCCGATGTCAAGACGAAAGCCAGCCGATTTACTCCTAAAGATAGCAACCGCAAGGAGCGAGATCCATTCACCAAGGAGATCATGAAGACAAAAATCCCAAAGGACTTTAAACTCCCAGACATGACCTTATACGACGGCACTACAGATCCATCCATCATCTCAGCAACTTCAGAAGCAGAATGTATCTCACCGACGCCTCAGATGCAGTTCGTTGCAAAGCCTTTCCAACTACTTTAACAAAAACAGCAATTAGATGGTTCGACAACCTCCCTCCTAGGTCCATCTCAAGTTTTGATGACATGGCTAAGAAATTCCTGGCCAGATTCTCCATCCAAAAGGACAAAACTAAACATGCTTCGAGCTTACTGGAAATCAGACAAGGAGAACGGGAAACCCTGCGTAACTACATGGAGAGATTCAACAAGACATGCATGGATATACAGAACCTGCCAACAGAAGCCGCTATTATGGGCCTCATTAATGGCTTGCGAGAAGGGCCTTTTAGTCAATCTATATCAAAGAAGTACCCCACATCTCTGAACGAGGTGCAGGAACGAGCGGAGAAGTACATCAACATGGAGGAAAACTCCCGATTAGGAGAGACCTCGAAGGCCGGGTTCACCCCCCAGGATAAAGACAAAGATTCCAGAAAGAAAGAAGATCGACATGGAGAGAAAATAAAAAATACGACAATTACACCCCTCTTCGGGTGTCTCTTGTGGATGTATACAGAGAGGTTTGCAACACGGAAAAAATACCACCAGCTCGACCTCTCAAAGGCAAAAAAGGAGGAGGAAACCGGGCTGAATATTGTGAATACCATCGGATCCGCGGGCACTCCACCAATGAGTGTTTCGACTTAAAAAATGGCATAGAAAAGCTCGTACGAGAAGGAAAGCTAGATTGATATCTGGCCACCCATGATGATGAACAAAGAAAAAGAAGAAGAGCGGAAGATATCGGACCAACTGCACGATCATCTCGAACGCCAAAAAGACATGTCCACATGATACCTGGCGGATTTGCCGGGGGAGGAATCTCCAAATCATCTCGCAAAAGACATCTCAAAGACGTATATCACGTCGCAGGAAAGGAGGAAGCACCCGACATCCCGGCGATCACTTTTACCAAGGAAGACGCATCTGGTGTCGCATCAGGACATGACGATCCCATGGTCATCACTGTTATACTGGCAAACGCAAATCTTCACCGCACGTTGATAGACCAGGGGAGCTCCGCCGATATCTTATTCAAAACTGCTTTCGACAAACTCGGCTTGGAAAAAAAAGAACTCAGAGCATATCCGGACAGTTTGTTCGGGCTAGGAGATAGCCCAATTCAATCGATGGGATACATCTCGCTCCACACAACTTTCGGAAAAGGAAGTTAGCCAAGAACACTCAAAATAGATTACATCGTAGTCAACGTAAGTTCAGCTTACAATGCCCTAATAGGTTGGACAACGTTAAATCAGCTCGGCGTAATGGTCTCGACTCCACATCTATGCATGAAGTTCCCAACTGCAAGAGGAATAGCCATGATAATGGCAGATCAGAAGATGGCGCGCCGCTGTTACAACGAAAGTCTAAACCTCAGAGGCAGAGGAGAAGAATTCCACACAATTGAGCTCGGTGGAGTTCAGAGGCGGGAGGAGCTCCGCCCACAACCTGAAGGAGAAATAGAGAAAATTCAGATTGGGGACACCCCGGACCAAACAACCAACATCGGCACACTCCTAAAAAGAGACATAAAAGAATCACTCATACAGTTTCTACGAGACAACGCCGACCTCTTTGCGTGGAAGGCCGCAGACATGCCAGGCATAGATCCCAAACTAATGTGCCACAAGCTAGCAGTCTACCCAGGATCTCGGCCGGTACAACAAAGGCACAGAAAGCTAGGACCAGAACGGTGTCAAGCCGTGGAAGAACATGTACGAGCTCTACTGGAGGCAGGTTTCATAAGAGAAGTCAAATACCCGCTATAGCTTGCTAATGTCATATTGGTAAAAAAGTCAAACGGGAAGTGAAGAATGTGCGTTAACTATACCGATCTCAACAAAGCCTGCACGAAAGATCCTTATCCGCTCCCAAACATCGACGCTCTGGTAGATGCCTCCTCCGGATATAAATACCTCTCCTTCATGGATGCATACTCAGGATATAACCAAATCCCAATGTACCCACCCGACCAAGAAAAAACCTCATTCTTAACTCCAAAGGCAAATTACTGCTACATTGTTATGCCCTTCGGTCTTAAAAACGCGAGAGCCACTTACCAAAGATTAATGAACAAAGTTTTTTTAGATCACATCGGAAAGATCATGGAGGTCTACGTAGACGACATGCTAGTGAAGACGCAAAACGAAGAGATGTTATTATCCGACCTGACACAAGTATTCAACACTATAAGACGACACGTTATGCGACTCAATCCTAAAAAATGTACCTTCGTAGTAGAAGCTGGTAAATTCTTGGGTTTTAAGAGAGGAATCGAGGCAAACCCGGACAAGTATAGGGCCGTACTCGACATGAAAAGTCCGACTTGTATCAAAGAGGTATAACAACTCAACGGGAGGTTGGCAGCCTTGTCCAGATTCCTGGCTGGATCAGCAATAAGATCTCTCCCCTTCTACGCCACTCTAAGGAAGGGAAAGGAGTTTGAATGGACAGCAGAATGCGAGCAAGCCTTCCAAGACTTAAAAAATTTCCTGGGACGGCCACCTATATTAAGTCGGCCACGGGAAAGAGAACCACTCATATTGTACCTCGCGGTGGGAAATCGGGCAATAGCCTCAGCACTAGTCCAAGAAGACAACAGTGGACAACAACCCATATACTTTATCAGCAAAGCATTACAAGGATCCGAGCTGAACTACCAAAAAATAGAAAAGTTCGCTTACGCTCTCATAATAACATCTCGACGACTTCGCCCATATTTCCAGTCTCACACCATTAAAGTTCGGGCCAACCAACCTATAAAAGGGATCTTACAGAAAACAGACTTGGCAGGCAGAATCTTGCAATGGGCAGTCGAGTTGTCCGAATTCGACCTTCAATACGAAGCTCGGACGGCCATCAAATCTCAATATCTGGCCGACTTCATTGCGGAATTTACGGACACACCAAAAATCCTTACAGAATGGAATCTATATATGGATGGCTCCTCAAATAAAACGGGAAGTGGCGTAGGCGTAATAATTGAAAGCGACCAGGGAACCCAAATCGAACTCTCCCTCAAATTCGGGTTCCCTGCCTCAAATAATCAAGTGGAATATGAGGCACTACTAGCTGGTTTGAAGCTGGCTAGGGAGGTTGGAGCTCAAAAACTTATCATCTTCAATGATTCACATGTAGTTACTTCACAAATAGCAGGAAGCTACCAAGCCAAAGATCCCACTATGAAAAAGTACTTGGATAAAACCAGGGAACAGCTTGGACAACTCGGAGAGTATGAGATTCGTCACATACCCCGAGAACAAAACGTCCGGGCCGATGCACTCTCAAAACTAGCCAGCACCAAACCAGGAGGCAACAATAGAAGCCTCATACAAGAAATTCTACAGAATCCATCAATCTCAGAAGAAGAAAAGGTCCTAGCCATAACAGGTCACGATCAGGGATGTATGACTCCCATAATTAACTACCTCAGAACAGAAGCTCTCCCCACAGATGAGAAAGAGGCAAAGAGGTTAAAATGAGAAGCACAATACTACACCATCATAAACAATACTCTATACAAAAGAGGGATTTCAATACCACTACTAAAATACGTGCCAACTTCCAACACAAAAGATGTCCTAGAAGAAGTACACAGTGGCATTTGTGGCAATCACCTCGGAGCGTAGGCACTCACCAAAAAAGTACTTCGGAAAGGATTTTATTGGCCAACTCTACAAAAAGAAGCCACATAATTTGTAAGGACATGTTCACCATGTCAGAAGTATGCCAACTTTCACACCGCTCCACTAGAGGAAATCATCAGCATAACCTCACCTTGGCCATTCGCAAAATGGGGACTCGATCTCCTCGGACCCTTTCCTCAAGGATCAGGACAAGTCAAATTTCTCATAGTAGGAATAGATTACTTCACAAAATGGATCGAGGCAGAACCCCTAGCCAATGCCACAGCTCAAAGAAGTCAAAAATTCCTATATAGAAACATCGTCACAAGATTCGGAGATCCATACTTCATCACTACAGACAATGGTACCCAGTTCACCGACGCAGGCTTCAGAAAACTAGCGGCCGACCTAAATATAAAACAACAATTCACATCTATTGAGCACCCCCAAGCCAATGGGCAAGCTGAAGCTGCTAACAAAGTTATATTAGCAGGGTTAAAACGAATATTACAGAATGCAAAGGGAGCCTGGGCTGAGGAGCTTCCGCAAGTCCTATGGGCATATCGAACGACTCCACATTCCACGACAAAGGAATCACCCTTCCGATTAGCTTACGAAATGGAGGCAATGATCCCAATGGAGGTCGAAGAAGGATCACCCAGAGTAATCCATTTTAGCGAAAAAGCCAATTCCCAACTTCAAAGGGAAGAGCTCGACTTACTTCCGGAAATTCGAGAAAGAGCTCGGATAAGGGAAGAGGCGTTGAAATGACGAATGGCCTCCAAATACAACCGAAAAGTAATACAGCGGGCCTTTGCTGAAGACGACCTCATCCTAATCCGAAATGACATAGGAACAACTCGACCTGGAGAAGGAAAATTGGCAGCAAACTGGAAAGGATCCTTCCGAGTTATAGAAGTACTGGGAAAAGGCTACTACGAGCTTTCCGAACTCAACGGGCAAGAGCTTCCTAGGACATGGCACGCATGCAACCTAAGAAGGTACTATAGCTAGGGATGATAAAAGATCTTGGACAAGGAGCACTCTTTTTCCTGAAAAAGGTTTTTTAACGAGGCGCCCCGCCAAGACTTACAAATCACCCAACTTAGGAAACTAATTCCTCATGTATATTTGCATTCTCTTTTAATAAAATTGGTTCAGATTCTCTACAAACGCTCAAGTCGTATTATTCTGAAAACATTCATCACCCGATTATAAAGCTATAGATCGACAAAAAGTGAAAACTGAATTCATTGAGCGATCACGGTAAAAACGAGGGTTAAAACCCAAAATCTACAAAATCGGCAAAGATGAAAACAAAATAATACAAGAAGTTATAGAAAGTGATCCATAGAAAGGACCTGACGAGGTCCTAATAAAATAGATTGCTATAAAATAACTTAAAGACTGGCTGGCACAAAAAGTCGGACCAGCCACAACGACTCAAGTTATAAGTAAAGCCCTGGAAAGAGGTCTGGCCAACCCTATAGAAGAGGATTACTATAACTTCGAAGAGCCTGACATGAGGAAGTCGGACTCCTACAGATAAGTTACAAAAGATAATCCCTGAAAGAGACCTAAACAAGGTCCAAGAAAGAGGATTATCAAGTAGCTCGACAGGGCCTGACGTGACAAAGTCGGCCCAGAAAGATAAGTTACAAAAGATAATCCCTGAAAGAGACCTAAACAAGGTCCAAGAAAGAGGATTATCAAGTAACTCGACAGGGCCTGACATGACAAAGCCGGCCCAGAAAGATGTAAAGCTACAAAAGGTAAATTCCCAAAAGAGATCTGAACAAGATCCAAGAAAAAGGATTACCTAGTAACGGAACAGGGATTGACATGAAGAAGTCGGACTAAAGCTACAAAAAGTTATAAAAAGTAATCTGTAAAAAAAGAGACCTGACAAGGTCCAAATAAAACGGATTACTAGAAATAACTTCCAAAGGGACCGACTAGACGAAGTCAGCCCAGAAAGCTACAAAAGTTATACAAAGTAATCCATATAAAAGAGACCGGATAAGATCCAAATAAAATGGATTACTCAAAATAACTTAGGGCAGACCAACCGACATGAAGAAGCCAGCCCAGGGCGACCAAAAGCGACAAAGTTATAAAAAGTAAACCCAAGGGGTTACTAGAAATAACTCAAGAAAAGATCAACTAAGAGAATCAACCAACAGAATGCGCGTGTCAAAAGGGAGATAACTCGACCCGAAAGACCACGACCTCGCCAAAATCAATCTACAAAGTATTCTATCAAAGAACACTCAAACAAACAACTAGCCTTAAAAGGGACACTTCAACTAAGGCAAGAAATAAACAAAGCACAAAGGCAATCAAAATAGGTCAGACAATAAACACTCTGAAGATTCCCGGTAAGTGCTAAAGAAAGCTGCAGGCAAGAGTATCACAAAGAAACAATGCAGTTACCATAAAATAAGACTCAAGAGGCCGCTTGAAGCCGACCCCAAGAGCAAGAGAAACTATTTTGTTTTTCAAAACAAAGTTGCTAAAGTAGCAACTGGAGTATCCAAAGTCAGATATCACAAACTTACAAAAATAAAGAGTTCAAAAGCCTGCAAAAACCGGGCTATACACAAACATATCAGAAAAATTATAGAGGATCCAAAGGCTTCCCGGTAGCAGCATCTTGGGGAGAAGGAGGGCGAGTCTGAAGGGGAACTGCGTCCACTATCCCGTCATCCCGGTTCAAAATTTGGATGTCTGGATCAAATTCCGGCTAAGTAGCTTCAACTGCCAAGGTTGAGGAAGGCGGGACAACAGAGGCTTTGGCAGAAGTAACCGGAGGAGGGACGACATCATCATCATTATCGGAATCGTCAAGAACAATCTTACCATCCCTAACAATATTGTCCAGACTAATAAGGGAAAGGTTGAGATCTGGCGCAAGAACTCAAAATTGCTCTTTCAGATTCTCATAAGCCACAGTAACACTACCTACGATATGACTTTGAAGTTCAGAGTAATCAGTCTGAATAGATTCCAACCTACTCCTGAGCTCCATCACCTCTCTATAAGTAGTAACATAGCTATCCTTGTGTTTTTGAGCCGTATCCTCGGCCAGTTGCGCAGCAGCCACCAGACCAACAGCCCGGGCCTTCTCCCCCTTCAGCTCTTTTTTCAGCTCGGCCACTTCCACCTCGAGCTCTTCCTTCAAACCCTTAATTTGGTCAAATTCTAATTTCACCTCCTCCATAAAAGCCTTGGTAGCATGAATAGGAAGATCTTGAGCAATTCGGTATAAAGCTGCTCCCATGTGTGCTAGAGTAATACCACTCCGAGTAATAAATTCTAAATGACGAAGAATGGATACATCGTTGGTAGGCATGATACCATAGGGAGCAATTTATTGGTCTATAAATCCAACGGCATCAAAATCGGGAGCACCAAGATTAAATGGCTCGACAGTCCGAGGTCTTTTTGGAGGAGGAGCAATTGGAGGAGCAGAGGTACCCACTGAAGTCTGAGGCGGGTTAACCAAATGAACTCGGGGAGTCGGGATCATCCTCCTCGGCCCAGGAGTGCTCGGGACGGACGGTCTCGACAAGACTTGGGAGGACCCTTCCCCGACCACCTTGGCCAGGACGTTCTGAGCCGCGGTAGCCTTCCTATCCTTCTTAAAGGCCTTCAGTGAATCATTATTCTTCGACATCTCTGAAAAACAAGAAAAATACAACAACTTATGAATATCCAGTAAAGAAAGCAGAAAACAAAAGACATGGGAACACAGTTTATAAAATACCCAGCACAGCACGAATCAAAAACGGATCCCCCAGAAATTTCTTGGTCTCAAAATGAGGAGGCTCCCCCCAAATATCCTCTAAGGCAGCAACGAAGGCCTGCTCGACCTCGTCTAACATCTCCTAGGTATACCTAGACACAACTACATTTCTCTACCACTCTAAAGGAAAATGAGGCTCGCTATTCTCATCCAGGAAGAAAAGACGAGCTCCTTCAACAGCTCGGACTTTGAAAAAGTAATTCTTAAAATCGCAAAAAGACTCATCATACATGGAGAAGGCTTTATGTCCCTGGGCCGACCTAAAAGAAATCTAAGAAGCTTTCTTTTTGGTAGTCCTAGGCTTGGTCAACACAAAGAGATACAGAAAAAGGGTTAAAGAGGGTTTAACACCAAACTCATGACAAACCATCTGAAAAATCTTAATAAAACCCCAAGAATTCGGATGAAGCTGAGATGGGGCCACGTTTCAAGACCACAACAGGTCGGTCTCAAAGGAAGTAAAAGGAAGAGTAATATCCATCTGGCTAAAGAAGAAATTGTATGCATAAAAGAAAGGACGATCTCCTCGGGGTCGAAGTAGGAAAACAGACCCTGTCATCAGAATCGGGTGCCACAAACTGATAGTTGCGTTCTTGATTCTCACTACTACATATCCGATGGTGTTTCCTAAGCTGTGTGCAGAATTCCGCATTAGCTAGGGATACACATAGCAACACCAGGGAGACCAACCAGTCAGACATCCCCTCAGGAACCTTAGACGACGCCTCGACAATATTTTTGCAAGACGACATGGCCAACTAATCCTACGAAGAAAAGGAAACGGGTTACTAACCCCAAAAAAGCAAGTTCCGACAAAATGGAAGCAACTCGGACAAATGAGACCTTAAGTACACAAAATAGTAAAAGGAAAACCCCAAGACGCACACCAAGGTCTAGGGGCATCCTTTGGAGGCAATGACAGAGTGAAGTCCTAGAAAAAGCTACAAAGATAAAACCCTCTTTCAAACAAAACAGTGTCCCGAAAGGCAAAAGTCAAAAGAAAGTCATCAAAAACCATCGTCTGTATCGAAGAAAAGTCATCAACAAAAACAAAATCATCAATGGAGCAAGCAAATTATCAAAGGAGCAACCTTTTTTGAAAACAGCAGTACGAAAATCAACGACAACACACGAAGCCCTAAAAAGAAGCCAGAACCAGAAAAATCACCCAAAGCATACACAAGGACGAAAAAAAGACCAAGAAACAGGCATCACAGCAATAAACCAAGTACAGAAAATAAGAAAAAGGTTTAAACTTTTCGACATACAAAAATCAGAGCGTCATCAAAGAATCAAAAACAAAGCAGGAGAAATAAACGGTGAAGAGAAAGCAAAACCAACAAGGAAGAAGGAGGAAAGCTTTGAAGGAAAAAGCTGAAAAGCAGAGCAGAGCAGCAAGGATCGACCGCGAAGCAGAAGCACCATCGAATGCCAAAATGTCACAGAGGGAAAATGAGAAATGCAGGACAGGAAACGGCAAAAAAGAAGGGAAGTTACGGGAAAAAGAAAACCGTCTCTTAGATACAAAATTTGAAAAAAGGAAACCAAGAGAAAATAGGGGCATTAAAAACCAATTAATGAGGGCATTAAAACCCTCGCACATTCCCAAGGCTAGGACGCTAATACAAAAGCGCGCGCTCTCAGAGGAAGCGAAACGTTCCGCATTCAAAAAGGAACTCTACAAAAATGAAGTGGACAAAATGCTCGAGTTTGGCTCTACCCGAGAAGGTTCGAAAAACTAAAGACTCTACCTCCAAAAGAGGACCGAGCTCTAGCAGGGGCACTGTTCATACCCTGGGTCGAGCTGTCTGACCCGGGATGTTCTACAGACAAAGCGACCAACCTCTTCAGGTCAAATCACAGGAAAGCCCAATAAATGGCCCAAATAGAGGAACACGACCCCAATCCAAAGGCAGTCCAAGCCTATAGAGATAAGGGCGGTTCCCATGAAAGATAAAGATAAAGAGAAAAGATAAGATAACTAACTTATCTTATCTGCAAAGGTCACTCTACACCATTATAAATACACTGGATGAATTAAGAAATGGATGTCAATGTATGGAAACTTGATTGGAACTTCCAGGTTTATGTTGTCCATCTTTAGGAAGTTCCAAATAGATTTAATACAAATGATATCAATGGAATAGAGATAGTTCTCCAAGATATTTAGGTAAGTTTGTTGAACTTTTTTTAATAAGTTATTGATTTTTTTAGTAGTAATGTATTGACATTATGGCTGAATGATTTATAGAGTGGAAGAATCTAAGCCTCAATAACTAAACTTTTGGTAAAAAAATAGAGAGGCAAAATTTTGGAGTTCAAGATGTACATCATGACCCATTTCATTGTGGTGGAAAAGATGGAAAAATCAAGACAACCAACAATAGATGGTCCATAAATTTTTTACATAGGACAATGATTCAACCTGTTGCTAAACCAAGATATCCTTTAAAGCATTTTGCTTTAAGCCTATTTCGGAGTTGCTGGTTGCCAAAAAGCTGGAAGATTCAGTGCTAATAGGTATGACTATACCTTATGAGTTCTTTTTAGAAACGATGTGAAATGCAACCTAGTTTTTTCATTATGTTAGTTTTCATATTAACTTGAAATGTCGTGTAGATGTCATAGGGAAAATGGTTAGTAAAGAGGATCCAAGATAACTTATAACTAGCAAAGAAAGAGAGACAAAAAGATTGGCTGTGATTCTTGATAACCTTGAGTAAGATAATAAATTTTTAGTTTTGCTTTTATCAAATATTTATGATTACACAACTAATGACCATTTTTGTCTATCTGAATATTGTTCAGAAATAATAGTGTTGGCTGTGTGTTGCTTGGAGATATGGTCAACCAAAAACTTCCATATCTAAAAGAAGGGAGCGTGGAGCCACTAATGATTATAGCACAATTTTTTAAATCCAATAGGTGAAATGGTATGCTTAAATCCATTAGATAATTTAGATAGGGTGGTTATTAGTTTCATAAACATAATGGTTTTAGATGACTCACAAGAAATTCCAATTTGTTTAAGAAAAAATATCGGTGCAAAGTCATTTTAATATATTCAAGTTACGTATTAACCCCGGCCTTGATGAGGTCAAAGAATTTTGTAATAAGTTAGTGTGACATGTAATTAGGTCTACTATCAAATAAAATAATTTCTAATTAGGTTTATGCAATTAAACTTTTGACTTTGTAGGAGGCTTTTTTCTAACAAACCATCTAATTCGGCCAGAATTAGTCAAGTTTCATCCCATGGTCCACGTTTCGGTGCAGATGAATTAAGAAATGGAGATGTCGTAGTGAAAATAATTAAAGAAGTTTTAAGCTCTACCAGGTGAATATAATATATTTTGGAATCTCAGATGTATAAAATTAGCATTAGATATGACTTTGTTTTTCTGTTAATTTGTTTTCAGGAAGGACCTACATGGATTGCCAGTACTATTGTTTCAATCAATGCTGGAAAGGATGATTGGTTTTATAAATTCTGTCAAAAGTGTCTGAAGAAGGTAGACACCCTAATCAGCAACAGATATGAGTGTGGAAAATGTAGCCACACTCATGGTAGTACATAACTTAGGTGTGTTATATAATCTAAATATAGCTGGTGGATGTTATTCTGTTCAATCTAGTTTGAGGTTAAGTGGGATTTCAAAAATTATATTTATTGTGTCTTTTTCATTTTAGGATGAATATGTTAATAATAGTAATTTATAACCATGGAAGAACAAGTTTTGAACTACACATATTAGTGAATCTAAACGGACAAAGAGATATAATAAAATAGTATATTGCAGTGTAGCAATACCTGGTAATTATAGTACACATCTATATGAGTATTGTAGTGTAGGCAATACCTGGTGACATATCAAACGTATAAAAAAAATGGGGTATATTATTACTTGAGATGAAAAAATAGTTAGTAAATGAAGTATTAAGTTGTAACTCATATACATGTAACAAAATTATACTAGGAAATTGATACTTACTTCAATAAAACCAGTGTAATAAGTATTCTAATTTATATGGTTCATTTTTATTAATAAATAAATATATGGTGTGTTCTTATTAATATAAATATATGGTCTATTCTTCTGTTGAATCTGGTTTGAACTTAAGTGTTGAATCTAGTCTAAGTTTAATTAGGATTTTCTTTCAGGTTCAAGGTCGAGGTAATCATGTATGATGGAATGGAAAACTTGATGTTATTGATGTAGGACAGGAAAAATGGTACAACTTTGTGAGAGGCAAGTTGAGCAGATTAAGAATGAGGAAATAATTCAAAACATTCATTAGTTTTCATTTCTCTTATATGTTTATCACATAATTAGCTTATGTTGGAGTCTATTGGATATTAATAGGCCACTGATGGAGAAAGGTTACCTTCCAACATTAGATAGCATGATGGATAAGAGGTTACTCTTCAAATTAAATGTCATAGCGTCGAACATTAAGCAGTATGACCATGTTTACACAGTCATGAAGATATGTGATGATGAGGAGATTGTGGAGATGAATCACCCTAAAGCAGTTCCAAACATTGCTTCTGCTACTCTTACTGTATGTTCTTTTATCTAATGTTACTCCAGAAAATTAATTCATATTCAATTAAGAGCATATCTTATAATTTGTAAGTAGTATTTCCATGGTTCTCTTTGTAGGACACTGGATGCAATTACTCATTTGATATATCAGCAGTGGTGGTTAATCTACATAATCATATTGATTTTATACTTTTTGTGGTGAGCAGTTATACTAGTTTTTAATGAATTTGGTTCCACTGTTTTTAAAAATTCAACTGCATTTGAACATTATGAGAGTTTGTGTCAACATGATGGCTTAAAAGATAGTGTCACAAGTCTCAAATCCAAAAGCCATGCTAAAAGAGCTCTCGTAGGGCTAAAGCAATCCGTGCATATCAATACTGATAATGAAGATGAGTTGGATTTCTCTACAAACAAGTTCAGCCGAAAAGGTGGAAAAGATGTAGAAGATGCAAATTAATGAGACAACTGAATATAATATATTTATTTCACTTAGTATTTTTTGTTGGGATATGAAGATGTGTTTTAGTTTTGCTTTGAGTATCCATATTAGCATTGTTGGACTCATTTTGATAAAGGATTTCAAAAATTGTGTTCATTGTGTCTTTTTCAATTAGGATGAATATGTCAATAATAGGGCTAATAGGTAACCATCAGTATATGGCAATAGTCCAATGATACAAGTTGATCAGAACTTAATTAACTTTAGCAATATATGGTGGCATTGAATTCAGTTTTATAAAGTGGGTAATTTATAACTCAAAAACATGGAAGAATAAGTTTTGAATCTACACATATTAATGAATCTGAGCGAGCTAAGAAATATAATAAGAATGATATATTATAGTATAGGCAATACCTGGTAATTATAGTACAAATCTTTACAAGTATTGTAGTGTAGGCAATACCTGGTGACATATCAAAAGTATCAAAAAATGAGTATATAATTACTTGAGATGAAAAAATAATTAGTAGATGAAGTATTAAGTTACAACTCATATATAAGTAACAAATTGTGTAAGAAAATCGATACTTGCTTCAGTAAAACCAGTGTAATAAGTATTATAATTTATATGACTTATTCTTATTAACAAGTAAATTATGGTGTGTTCTTATTAATAAGTATTGGATATATCAGAATAGATAAAAATTGTTAACATAAATTTGATCAACTATTTTTAAAAAGTTGTGTACATAAACCATAGTGTTTTAAAAGTCCATTTGAAGTTAGAAACTGATACACTGTAAAATATATAGGATCATATACTATGCTCAAAAATTTCAATCACTCAAAATAAATTCAATAAATGATGGATGAAGAGTGATAGTAGTTAAAACATATATGAATAGAAATCACATGGATAGAAGACAGGCAACCTTAGGGGTAAGAGATCAACTACTATTGATAGTTTGACTCATGGCCATGTATGAGTCAGTAAGCATAATTTTTGACCTACACTATATAAACCTTTGGAGGGATAGATTCAGCCACAAATATATTTAAGACAAATATAAGATTAATTGTCTTGGTTTGTCAAGACAATCATATAGCAAAATACGATATGGTGGAGTAACTTTACTTAAGCTATAAAAAAGTGCAAATTTTCAACATATAGAAGAAAGGATTCATGCTGGGGTTTCACGTTAATAAGAGCTTAGTTGGAATGAAGTATTGATTTATATGTGCAACTTAAATTATAGCAGATTTTGTTTTAACTTATAAAAAATTGATATAATTTTATGACATATCACAGGTTCTTTTCACAAGAAACAAATTCAAGCCTATTGATGGATGAAGAGTTATATTAGATAAAATACATGAAGATAGAAATCACATGGAAAGAAGACACGCAACCATAGGTGTAAGAGATCAAGTTCAATTGATAGATTGACTCATGGCCATGGATGAAGTTATAAGCATTTTTTGGACAACATAATATCAACTTTTGTATTTATAGCTATAACCACAAATATGTTTAAGACAGATGACAGGCAGTAGTGTTTATTTTTAACACAGTCAAAAAGCAAAATATATAGTATATGTTGAAGCATAGTCCAAAATGCTTAAATTTCATACATGAAAATGATGAATCAGAAGAAACTATGACCACAATGGTTAATTATCATTTATTGGAAGCTTAATATTTGTGTACCAAGTAAGGATGAACAAAAGAAAATGGCACAGTTTGACCAAATGCAAATAGGATTGACTATAACTCAAAAGTTAAAGGAAGCCTATAATGTGAACGTAATATATTATTATAATCTTATGTTTAGTGGTCTGATGGAGTTAATAACTATCTAGAGTCCCACAAAAGACTGTACAAACTGTATTCCTCAAAAAAAATTACAAAATATCAGACCAATTCAGTGAAATTTAATTGCACATCAATATATAAAGTCTAAGAATTAAGATTAAGAAAATAACTTTGTATACAAAATTTGCTAACATTTTTAAATCATATATCACATACTAAGAATGATTAGATTTACAAAATAATTAGTATCACATACTAATTACTTTTTAAGCAATGTGATATGATGTATTTTTATTAATAGATTTTTGAAATATTCAGCTAGCAAAATATACTGTCTTAGCTAAATAATCATAAAAAAGGTTAACTGATATACATGTCAAGGATCTCTCAAAAGAAAGTATGAATAAATTGATTAATTGTCATTATGGAGATGCTTAATATTCGTATAAATATAGAAAAGAATGATAAAAAGTGTCCCAGGTTTACAAAGAGTCTAACAAAATGACACTTTTTCAAAGTATTACGGAAGTCTATCATATAAGTTTAATGTTTTAGTAGATATTTTAAATAAAGTGATTTGATGGATTTTTTTATGTTCAAATATCCAAGTAAGATGGGTAAATAAATTGGGAGATTATACTAATAATCACAAAAAAGGTTAAATGCTATACATGCCAAGGATTTCTCAAAAAGAAGTATAAATGAACTGATTAATTGTCATTGTGAAAAAACTTGATATTTGTGTAAATATAAAAAATAAGAATAAAAAATGGTCCAGGTTCACAAAGAGCCTAACAAAGTGACACTTTCTCAAAGTATTATGGAAGCCTATCATATGTTTAATGCTTTAATAGATTGTTGAAATAAAGTGATTTGATAAATTTTTATGTTAAAATCCCCAAGTAAGATGGGTAAATAAATCAAAAGATTGTACTAGGGTTAAAAATTTCAAATACTAATTGTATCATAAGATCTAATGGTCAGCAATGTATATCAAGCAGAGATTGTTTTAGCAGAAATATGATAAAGGATTATTTCCTAATGGAGTAAGACTTGATGGTTTTAGCAAATAGGGATTGATCAAAGTGCATTCTTTTAAAGTGACATAGGTTAATGTTCTTTGGATAAAGACTATATACATTATTATCATCAAAGGATTATTTAATGGTACCTAAAAAATTTGATATAGTATAGCTTTGTCAGAAAGTATCCACTATTTCTTGTAAGCACTTAAAATTTTAAATAGCACGACCTGCTTGTTAAAGAGCGACAGGTGTTCGGCGAAACATATATCAATAATAGTCCATAAATGATTATTGAAATTATATTTAATTTTGCGTGGGCCAAAGATCAAAATATACATATACATGTTTAGGTAACTTATTAAGGTTATTACCCAGCATATCACATAAGGATTATTTCTTAATGGAGTAAGACTTGATGATTTTAGCAAATAGAGGTTGATCAAAGTGTATTCTTTTAAAGTAACATAGGTTAATGTCCCTTGGATAACGGCTATATACATCATTATCATCAAAGGATTATTTAATGGTACTTAAAAAATATGATCTAGTATAGCTTTGTCAGCAACTATACACTATTTCGTGTAAACACTTAAATTTTTAAATAACATAGCCTGTTTGTTAAAGAACCACAGGTGTTCAGCAGAACATATATCAATAATAGTCCATAAATGATTATTGAAATTACATTTAATTTTGTGTGGGCCAAAGGTCAAAATATACATATACATGTTTAGGTAACTTATTAAGGTTATTACCCAACATATCACACTTTTTGGCGATGAGGTTTAACATTATCAACTAGGTATAATGAGTGCTAATATAATGTAGTAGGTAAAATTGCTGATCAAGCTTATCAATATTATGTGAGCAATAAGAGATTAAGCAATTATTTTTTAGGTAATCATTCTAACAAGATGACGAAAGTGTAAGCTTATAACCTGTTATCAGTATAAGCTAAAAAGAGGCATTGAGAAAACTCGATACACAATGTGACCCACACAGTGGTGAAGGAACTAGATTACAATTATACTTTGTACATACAATCAGAATAAAGGATGGTCCAAAGAAAATTATCTTTATAATGTCTTATATAAACAATATTAAAAAAAGAGCGGTGAATGCAAAACACAAACTATATTCTATCTTGCTAAAAACTATTAGTCAAAACTTCAACTCTTGCATACCAATAATGAGTGATTTACTACACACAAGGACTCATCTTTCTCATCATGGTGAGGATCTTATATGGATAATACATGTGAAGGCTGACCTAAAGACGATCGGTAGGTGCAAAACTGTAAATAGAGCTTGGAAATTCAGGCTCTGCACACCAACATTTTGTGAAGAAAAACTACAAAAAAAAGGAATAGAACAAGAGTGTTATCATTAGGACAGACTACACTCCCAGCGATCAAAACTCTCTATGTTTCATTAGACCCTTTGTGGATGATGGCTATCAGGTGTAGTTCAACATCCCAATAGATATAAACCAATTTCGTTTTTATGCCATTATCGGCTCTGATCATGAAAAATATATACTTGAGGATCTCAATGGGTGGCTTTAATTCAAGGTTACTAATTTGGAATCCTCTTATGATAAAGAAACGATATGCAATAGATGAATCCATCAAGCACTTTGCGCACACTATTTCTACATATGCATTTGGCTTTCTTCAAGACACGGTTGAGTATAGGATTCTCCACATATGAAAGAAGAGTTTCTCATAGAAAATACTTTCATAGTCTCTGTACACATCCTTTGAAAGATGCTGGACTCAAATCGGCACATTCGATACAAATGTGCAGAAAATTGGGCCCAAGTATGTTATGAATGATGGAATCTTCTATTAGATAGGGTGGGAAGGGCCTAACTTCACCCAACTATAATCAATAATTATGTTCAATCTCCTTCAGAGGATGTTTCTTGAGACTACAACATCCTCGCAAGTCCGATCTGAATATAACTCTCTAACTCACTTCAATGATGGAGTAGGTTTTATTTCATATCACAACATTGCCTTTAAAAGGCAGGTCATGAGACCATAGTCTGCAGTGGGATAAGATGGTGAGGGTCTCTGGATTTGGCATTCCATACACTTTAACTTTGTTCATTGAGAAGGATATCTTATCAGTCATGGAAGCTCGAAGTGGTCATAGAAGTTCAAATGACACAGAAGATACTGATGTTATAATTTCTTGACTGAAGTACATGGGAGGAAGAAGGGAGAATATGATTTACCACACTTGGCAGGAGCATGTGAACGTGAAAACAATCACATTTCACCATGAAGGACTCTTCACGGTTTAGTTTATAACTAAAAAGTTTAATTAATTCCTAATATAGACTTGTTTGTTGTAATGTTTTTGCTGTAACTGATAGTCTCTAGGTTTAGTTTATGTAGTTTCTGCCTAAGTATATTGTGATTTTATGTCTTTTGATATCATAGAGGGATCTTAGGTCAATACCACTTGAAAGTGGAGGTATCAAGTTACTCCCTTTTAGGAATTGGGTAAATTATGAATATCATGTATCTGAAATGCAAAAATATTTGTTGTCATATAATGTTTTAAGTTATAATCCACAAACAGTTTATAAAATTTTAGATAGTTTTTTTATAATAAGAATGCCTTTAACATTTTGATATTAATTTACTCATAGGAGTAAATTCCTTCCAAGTGCAAGAAAGAGTAAACACCCATCATAGGATTTTCATATAGTTAACTAATATGAAGTTGAGGGTCATTTACATGGTCATGATTAAGTTTAACCAAAAAAATGTTAAGATTTAAAATGGTGGATATTTTTTTAGTGCAGCAAAATTTTCCACACATTTCAATTTTTATACTTCTTCATGGTTGAATATAAGGCCATAGAAGATATGTTCCCATTTAGCGTTACAAACAAATCAAGAAAAAAGAAATTAAAAACTAGATTGATATAATTTTTTATATTTGTCATTCATCAACTTGTAGTAATGAAACATATAGGTATTATATAACATAACCTGGTGAAAAAATAGTTATAAATAGCATGCAAACAATTGTATATGCCAATTTTAAGTGGATCACATATTGATATAGAAATTTGACCAAAAAAATCTTAAAGAATAAAGACGTTGAAAATTTTAAACTATAGCAATTTTGCCCATACAATTCAAGATTTTACACTTATTGATGGATTGATATAAGGCCCTAAAAAATATGTTCCCAGTTAGAGTTACAAAGAATTAAAGAGAAAGAAAATTGACAAACAAACTGATATAATTACTTTCATTTATCAGGCATCAACTTGCAATAATAAAAAATATAGGTACTAAATAACATAACCCAATGGAAAAATAGTTATAACTAGCATTTAAACAAATCATATTCATATCTAATGAATACAATTATACAAGAAATGGATCAGGATTCCATAGTTACTCCTATAAGTTATTTACTTAGTTCTATTAATTGCTAGATGCCAATTGAAAGTGGATCACATATTGATTTAAAGATAGATCGTAACAACTTGATTTCCTAAATTTTGTTAAGACATAATATGTTACCAAAGAATTGTATGTTTCAAAGTTATTTTAAAGTTTTTTTTTTACTTATTGATCACATATTTCATGTTTTAATAATCAAACTTTTAGAAAGGGGAAAAATTTAATAAAATAGTGTATGTAGACGAGTTATTGTACGATGAACTAAATGTAAAAAATAATAAATTTTAGTTATTCTGAGACTTTGGTAGAATAAATGTGTTTAAATATGCATCAAATATATGAGTCATATAGCAACAGACCTTAGGTAAAACACATAATGAAAATTCTGAGCTCATTAATCTAAGTTTGACCATAGAACTCTGAGGATAATTATATGAAAGGAACCAAAAGAATGGTTACCCATAAAACTCTTATTCAAGTAAGAAAATGGATCTCCATGATATGGAGGAACATTGACTACTGCAGAAGACAGTTTATAAATTTCTTTTCAACATTGATAGGATGGAGAGAATACCAAAGATGGACGAGAAGGAGAACTGTGTCAAGTCTTCAAGAGAACAATATGCATTTACTTTCAATGGAAGTATCTATCTTAAAAAAATTTTCATCTTCGAAAATTGTTATAACACAGAGAAAGTTATGTTAACACCCATTTTTTTAACATCTCCAAGAAATCAAAGAAATCATATACATAGATATAAAGAGTTGGTGCAATGTAATGTAAAAATTTATAAAATAATTTGATGCATGTTAGAGAAGCCGGAACTTAACAGATAAGCATGACATTTGCTTAGAAGCTTCCACGAAGCATGAAAACCAAACTTTTTAACCCTTGTTGCATCATCTTCCTTATTTAACGATCATGTTCTAAGGAGTTAACGTAACACTTGTTATATCTAGGAATTATACGTGCATCAAAACAACCTCGAGTTTACTTGAAAGGGTATAGAACTTTAGAAAAAAGAACAAGTGACAAAGACAATATTCGCATGAACTTGGAAGGATCAATAAAAATATATTAGATCAAAATGAGTTCAAGCTAAATCAAAGATGTACAAAGTTCATAAAAATATGGAAGAATGGTCCAAGTTACAAGTAAACAAGGATGGTCAAAAGCCATGAAGTGTGCTGGAAGGAAAAATTAAATTGCAAGAAGGAATCTTGAATCCGAAGAACTTCAATGGGTGTAAGAACAGAAAAATTAATTAGCCAATATTTAAAATAAAATAAAAATATAATTTAATTGTCAAGTATAGGTTGGAAATGACAAAAATATTAAATTAGAAAATTTAAAGGAGAATATAAAATTTAGCATAAAAATCTAACTTATCACGAAAGGGCGCGTACCGATTAAATTGGTCCGACACTGTGAGTGAGGAAAATTAATTAATGAGTAAATAAATTTAGAAAATTGAATTTTATAATTTGAAAAGATAAAAATAATTTATAGTAGAAAATCGAACACTTATTTTAAAGGTTTTAGCATGAAGTTGGGCCAAAGGGCTAAGCAAACAGACCTGGGCCATGATTGGGGCCCAAGAACCATTCAGTAAACCCCTAAATGTGCCAAGTTCAACCACTTCCCCCTTTTGATTTGTGAATGATGTTGAAGAGAAGAATGTAAACCCGCGAAATTAATAAATAATTAGCCAATAAATTAATTATTATTCAAAGAAATTAAGAAATTAAATTTTATAGTTTAGAGGAGTAGAAATATTTAAAATACGGATATTGACAGTAATTTTAAAGATTTTGGCTCAAAGTTAGGCCAACGGGCCGAACCTGTTGAACCAGGCCCAAGCCCACATACCCAACCCCCATATAAAAGCAAGCTTCAGCCTTTCTTCTCCTTTCCTATTTGAGTTCACGCAACAGAGAAAAGGATGGGAAACAAAACAAAAAACCATATTCCACTTCAAACTCCAATCCTCCGTAACTTTCAATATGGAGCTTTGATTGACGACCTGCTTGTGGCCACGGGTTCATCTTGTTGATCTCTTCAATTCTATCCAAACAAAGTGGTAAGTCTCTCTAAATTCTATGCCCAGTTCTCTATTCCTCCCTTTTCCACAAATTTAGTTTGGAATTTGAGTGATTTTGATTATTTTGGTGGTTTAGGTACAATCTAACATTGAATAATTGTTGAATCTTACTCCAATCATCAATGGGTAAGGTAAGGAAATTCTAAACGTCTATGGTTTGTCCAATTTTGTGTATCCTAGAGCTAATTTAGTGAATTGTATGAACTATCTTGATTTTATATTGATTTGGAGTTGAATTGTCAAATTAGAGCACTTGGGACGAAGCTTTGGGGGCTGGGAATCCAATTGGTGAGGACTTAGAGAAGTGGAAGCTTGAGGAACGGATGAATTTGAGGTGTTCCGTGCTTAAGGAGGAATAGACCAAGGTATGGTTTTGGTTTCTCGTAATTAATGTATAATGCATGTGAAAATATAGGCTAGTTGACTGTAGGATAAGTTTAATTATATGAATTGTTGAGGATTAGTGATCATTTCTAGTTATTGTGAACGGTTTGAATGGTTAGAGTGATGAAATTATTGTATATATTCATATAGGTGATATTCATGATGATTGATGTGTATATGAATGTAAATGGTGGAAATATAGGTGATATTGTGTTGAATGAGTTAATGTATCAAGTGCTTAGAATGTTGATTATGTAAGTGAATAAATGTTTGGTATAGAATAGGAATGATTGTGTTGGCCTGGATATGATTTGGTTGATTTTTGAATTGAGGTTTTGGAAAGAATGAGGTTTTAAATTCATTGGTAAAATGCTAATTTTTGACCAACTTTGGCAGTCATAACTTGGCTTTCAAACCCTCAAATTATTTAAAAACTTGTTTTGAACGAAAATTGGGTCCGTGAAGTGATGCATGGGAATTTGTCTCTCAACAAATTTCCTTCGGCAAGTATACCGAATTGTCGTCAAGTAAAAACTCACAATAGAGTGAGGTCGAATCCCACAGGGATTGATTGGTCAAACAATTTTAATTGGAATAATGCTCTAGTTGAGCTAAGCAGAAAGTGGATATAGAATTGAAGAAAATTAAATGGCAGGAAAGTAAATGACAGAAAATAAAGTGCAGAATCTTAAATGGGGAATTAGGATGATTAACATAAAAGTAAATGACAGAAAGTAAAGAAAATGGGTAAGATCAGAAATGGGGAAATCATTGGGTTCAGGAGGTGTTGCATTCTCCGGATCAAGTTCATTCTTATCTCTTCCGCAATCAATGCATTCATTGATCTCCTCGGCAATCTTAAGTGATTGAATCCCGATTCCTTGGCAATCCAATCTCTCTAAACTTGAACAATTTCTCAATTCCTTGATTTAATTACTCATGAGAAGAGATGAGGTATGGTCACTGATTATATCACATGTATTTCCAAATCAAAGTGTTGGTAGGGTTATATGTCACTATACCCATCCAAACCCAATTTGGTCCAACATGAGAAAGCATTTCTAGCATGATCTCCTTTCTAGTTCAAAACTACTCCTTTATATACTACTCTTCTTGGACTTCTAGTCAATTCTGCAAGTCTTGGATATGGGCCTTTGATCTTAAGTTGAAGCAGTTGGGAATCTTCAGTGGGCTCAGCTTTAGTTGTAGAGAGAAAGTGATGTAAGCATGGACTTTGGCTTGGGGCGTTAGTGGCATTAACGCTGAGTGCATTGTGGGTTCGAGAACGTTAGTGACAATCACTTTTCTCACTAACGTTCCCACCACATGGCCCACGTTAACTCCAACGTTAGTGGTACTAACGTGACCACTAATGTTGCCTTACAAACCTTCGCAAGTGTTATTAGGACTCACCTTTCCCAATAACGTTGCCTTGTGCCACTAGTCCTCACGTTAGAGCTCACGTTAACTAAGTTAACGTGGCTCTTAACGTGGTTATGTCTCATCTTCTCAAGTGTTATCGGGACTCACCTTTCCTAATAACGTTGCCTTGTATCCCTAGCCCTCACGTTAGAGCTCACGTTAACTAAGTTAACGTGGCTCTTAACGTGGTTATGAATGGCATCCCAACGTTAGTGACAAAGGTGAGTGTTACTAACGTTGGCTCATCAATTTCAACTCCACGTTAACTTTCACGTTAGTGGTCTTAACGTGACCACTAACGTGGGTGATGAGCGGATAATTTATACGCTTTTGGCATTGTTTTTAGATAGTTTTTAGTATAATCTAGCTACTTTTAGGGATGTTTTCATTAGTTTTTATGCTAAATTCACATTTCTGGACTTTACTATGAGTTTGTGTGTTTTTCTGTAATTTCAGGTAATTTCTGGCTGAAATTGAGGGACCTGAGCAAAACTCTGATAAGGAGGCTGACAAAAGACTGCTGATGCTGTTGGAATCTGACCTTCCTGCACTCGAAATGGATTTTCTGGAGCTACATAAATCCAAAAGGTGCGCTCTCAATGGCGTTGGAAAGTAGACATTCAGAGCTTTCCAGCAATATATAATAGTCCATACTTTATTCGAGGTTTGATGATGTAAACCGGCGCTCAACGCCAGCTCTATGCTGCATTCTGGAGTCAAACGCCAGAAACACGTCACGAACCAGAGTTGAACGCCAAAAACACGTTACAACTTGGCGTTCAACTCGAAGATAAGCCTCAGCTCGTGTAAAGATCAAGCTCACCTCAAACATACACCAAGTGAGCCCCGGAAGTGGATTTATACATCAATTACTTACTTCTGCAAACCATAGTAGCTAGTTTAGTATAAATAGAACTTTTTACTATTGTATTTTCATCTTTGGTCTCAGTTTTAATTTTATTATTCATCTTAGGAGACTATTGATCACGTTTTGGGGGCTGGCCATTCGGCCATGCCTGAACCTTCATCACTTATGTATTTTCAACGGTGGAGTTTCTACACACCATAGATTAAGGGTGTGGAGCTCTGCTGTACCTCGAGTTTTAATGCAATTACTACTATTTTCTATTCAATTCCGCTTGTTCTTATTCTAAGATATTCGTTGCACTTCAACATGATGAATGTGATGATCCGTGACACTCATCATCATTCTCACCTATGAACGCGTGACTGACAACCACTTCCATTCTACCTTGGACCGGGCGCATATCTCTTGGATTCCTTAATCAGAATCTTCGTGGTATAAGCTAGAATTGATGTTGGTATTCATGGGAATCCGGAAAGTCTAACCTTGTCTGTGGTATTCCGAGTAGGATTCCGGGATTGAATGACTGTGACGAGCTTCAAACTCGCGATTGTTGGGCGTGATGACAAACGCAAAAGAATCAAGGGATTCTATTCCAACATGATCGAAAACAGACAGATGATTAGCCGTTCTGTGACAGAGCATTTGGACCATTTTCACTGAGAGGATGGGATGTAGCCATTGACAATGGTGATGCCCTACATACAGCTTGCCATGGAAAGGAGTAAGAAGAATTGGATGAAAGCAGTAGGAAAGCAGAGATTCAGAAGGAACACAGCACCTCCATGCACTTATCTGAAATTCCCACCATTGAATTACATGAGTAACTCTATCTTTATTTTCTGTTTATTATTTATTATTATTCGAAAACCCAATAATCAATTATTATCCTCCTGACTGAGATTTACAAGGTGACCATAGCTTGCTTCATACCAACAATCTCTGTAGGATCGACCCTTACTCACGTAAGGTTTATTACTTGGACGACCCAGTACACTTGCTGGTTAGTTGTGCAGAGTTGTGACTAAGTGTGATTCACGTTTGAGAGCGCTACCAAGTTTTTGGCGCCATTGTTGATGATTACAATTCCGTGCACCAAGTTTATGGCACCGTTGCAGGGGATTGTTCGAGTATGGACAATTGACGGTTCGTCTTGTTGCTCAGATTAGGTAATTTTCTTTTTATTTTTCTTTTCAAAAAGTTTTCAAAAATATTTTTCAAAATTTTTTCTTTGTTTTCGAAAAATTATTCAAAATTTTTAAGAATGAATTCTAGTGTTTCATAAAGTATGTTGAAGCTTGGCTGGCTGTAAAGCCATGTCTAACTCAATTGGATTGAGGCTTCAAAACCATCAACATAGAGGCAAGTTAATTGGAATCTCAGTTGTTACATGCCTGATTTATATCTTCTAAAGCTGGCTGGCTATTAAGCCATGCCCAACCCTTGGATTGGAGCTTTAGGCTAATATTGAAAGATTCCTGGAATTCTTATTAAAAATTTTGGATTTCTTATTTTCTTTTTTTTTATTATATGTTTTTCGAAAAAATTAAAAGAAAATCCAAAAAAATCATAAAATCATAAAAAAAATAAAAAAATATTTTGTGTTTCTTGTTTGAGTCTTGAGACAATTTTTAAGTTTGGTGTCAATTGCATGTTTTTTAAAAAATTTATGCATTATTTTTCGAAAATTCATGCATTCATGGTGTTCTTCATGATCTTCAAGTTGTTCTTGGTAAGTCTTCTTGTTTGATCTTGATGTTTTCTTGTTTTCTGTCTTTTGTTGTTTTTTATATGCATTTTTCGTTTGTTAGAGTCCAAGCATTAAAGAATTCTAAGTTTGGTGTCTTGCATGTTTTCTTTGCATCAAAAATTTTTCAAAAATATGTTCTTGATGTTCATCATGATCTTCAAAGTGTTCTTGGTGTTCATCTTGACATTCGTAGTGTTCTTGCATGCATCATGTGTTTTGATTCATAATTTTCATGTTGTGAGTCATTTTTTATGTTTTTCTCTCTCATAATTAAAAATTCAAAAAATCAAAAAATATCTTTTCCTTAATTTTCTCATAATTTTCGAAAATTTGAGTTGACTTAGTCAAAAATTTTTAAAATTAGTTGTTTCTTACAAGTCAAGCCAAATTTTCAATTTTAAAAATCTTATCTTTTCAAAACTTTTTCAAAAATCATATCTTTTTCATTTTTTCTTACTAATTTTCGAAAATTTCTTTTTAAAAAAATATTTTTCAAAAATCTTTTTCTTAATTTTATCTTTATTTTCGAAAATTATGCTAACAATTAATGTGATTGATTCAAAAATTTGAAGTTTGTTACTTCCTTGTTAAGAAAGGTTCAATCTTTAAATTTTAGAATCTTATCTTTTAGTTTCTTGTTAGTTAAGTAATTAATTTTAATTTTAAAAATTAAATCTTTCTTATCTTATCTTTTATATCATATCTTTTTCAAAATTTTATCTTTTTCAAAAATTTGATTTTAAAATATCTTTTCTAACTTCTTATCTCCTTATCTTTTCAAATTTAATTTTCAAATCTTTTTCAACTAACTATTTGAATTTTTGTTTGTTTCTTATCTTTTTCAAAACCACCTAACAACTTTTCTCTCTCTAATTTTCGAAAATACCTCCCTCTTTTTAAAAAAATCTTTTTTTAATTAACTAATTGTTTTAAATTTTAATTTTAATTTTATTTCTTATCTTAATTTTCGAAAATCATTAACTCCTTTTCAAAATTATTTTCAAAAATTTCTCCCTCTCTCATCCTATTCTATTTATTTATTTACTAACACTTCTCTTCACCTCTCTTCATCTCACATCTCTGCCCCTATCCTCACCCTTGTGTTTGGATTCTCCTTTCTTTATTTCCTTCTTCTTCTACTAATAATAAGGAACCTTTTTATTGTGACATAGAGGATTCCTCTTCTTTTTTGTTCTCTTTTCTTTCATATGAGCAGGAACAAGGAAAAGGACATTCTTGTTGAAGCTGATCCAGAACCTGAAAGGACTCTGAAGAGGAAACTAAGAGAAGCTAAATTACAACAATCTAAAGACAACCTTGCTGGAATTTTCGAACAAGAAAAGGAGATGGCAGCCGAACCTAACAACAATAATGCAAGAAGGATGCTTGGTGATTATACCACACTTACGTCCAAGTTTGATGGAAGAAGTATCTCAATTCCTACCATAGGAGCAAACAATTTTGAGTTGAAACCTCAATTAGTTGCTCTAATGCAACAGAACTGCAAGTTTCATGGACTTCCATCAGAAGATCCTTACCAGTTCTTAACTGAGTTCTTGCAGATCTGTGAGACTGTTAAGACCAATGGAGTAGATCCTGAAGTCTACAGGCTCATGCTTTTCCCTTTTGCTGTAAGAGACAGAGCTAGAACCTGGTTGGACTCTCAACCTAAAGATAGCCTGGACTCCTGGGATAAGCTGGTCACGGCCTTCTTGGCTAAGTTCTTTCCTCCTCAAAAGCTGAGCAAGCTTAGAGTGGATGTTCAGACCTTCAAACAAAAAGATGGTGAATCCCTCTATGAAGCTTGGGAAAGATACAAACAGATGACCAAAAGATGTCCTTCTGACATGTTTTCAGAATGGACCATGATAGATATATTCTATTATGGTCTATCTGAGTTCTCTAAGATGTCATTGGACCATTCTTCAGGTGGATCCATTTACCTAAAGAAAACGCCTGCAGAAGCTCAAGAACTTATTGACATGGTTGCAAATAACCAGTTCATGTACACTTCTGAGAGGAATTTCGTGAATAATGGGACGCCTCAAAGGAATGGAGTTCTTGAAATTGATGCTCTGAATGCCATATTGGCTCAGAACAAAGTGTTGACTCAGTAAGTCAACATGATTTCTCAAAGTCTGAATGGATGGCAAAATGCATCCAACAGTACTAAAGAGGCATCTTTTGAAGAAGAAGCTTATGATCCTGAAAACCTTGCAATGGCAGAGGTAAATTACATGGGTGAACCTTATGGAAACACCTATAATTCATCATGGAGAAATCATCCAAATTTCTCATGAAAGGATCAACAAAAGCCTCAATAAGGCTTTAATAATGGTGGAAGAAATAGGCTCAGCAATATCAAGCCTTATCCATCATCTTCTCAGCAACAGACAGAGAATTATGAACAGAATACCTCTAACTTAGCAAATTTAGTCTCTGATCTGTCTAAGGCCACTTTAAGTTTCATGAATGAAGCAAGGTCCTCCATCAGAAATCTGGAGGCACAAGTGGGCCAGCTGAGTAAGAAAATCACTGAAACTCCTCCTAGTACTCTCCAAAGCAATACTGAAGAGAATCCAAAAAGAGAGTGCAAGGCCATTGATATAATCAATATGGCCGAATGCAAGGAAGAGGGAGAGGATGCGAATCCCAATGAGGAAGATCTCATGGGACATCTCTCAAGCAGGAAGGAGTTCCCTATTGAGGATCTAAAGGAATCTGAGGCTCATTTAGAGACCATAGAGATTCCATTAAATCTCCTTCTGTCATTCATGAGCTCTGAAGATTATTCTTCCTCTGAAGAGGATGAAGATGTAACTGGAGAGCAAGTTGCTCAATATCTAGGAGCCATCATGAAGCTGAATGCCAAGTTATTTGGTAATGAGACTTGGGAATGTGAACCTCCCTTGCTCATTAGTGAACTTGATACATGGGTTCAACAAACTTTACCTCAAAAGAAACAAGATCCTGGGAAATTCTTAATACCCTGTACCATAGGCACCATGACCTTTGAGAAAGCTCTGTGTGACCTAGGGTCAGGCATAAATCTTATGCCACTCTCTGTAATGAAGAAGCTGGGGATCATTGAGGTACAGCCTGCCTTATTCTCATTACAATTGGCAGACAAGTCAGTAAGACAAGCTTATGGATTAATAGAGGACGTGTTAGTAAAGGTTAAAGGCCTTTACATTCCTGCTGATTTCATAATCTTAGACACTAGGAAGGAGGAGGATGAATGCATCATCCTTAGAAGACCTTTCCTAGCCACAACAGAAGCTGTGATAGATGTTAACAGAGGAGAATTAGTCCTTCAATTGAATGGGGACTACCTTGTGTTTAAGGCACACGGCTATCCTTCTGTAACAAGGGAGAGTAAGCATGAAGAGCTTCTCTCAGTACAGAGTCAAACAGAGCCCCCACAGTCAAACCCTAAGTTTAGTGTTGGGAGGCCACAACCAAACTCTAAGTTTGGTGTTGAATCCCCACAACCAAACTCTAAGTTTGGTGTTGGGACTATACAACATTGACCTGATCACCCGTGAGGCTCCATGAGAGCCCACTGTCAAGTTATTGACATTAAAGAAGCGCTTATTGGGAGGTAACCCAATTTTTATTTATCTAATTTTATTTTTTATTTTATTGTTCTTTTATGTTTTATTAGGTACATGATCATGTGAAGTCACAAAAAAATATTAAAATTAAAAATAGAATCAAAAACAGCAGAAGAAAAATCACGCCCTGGAGGAAGGACTTACTGGCGTTTAAACGCCAGTAAGGAACATCTGGCTGGCGTTCAATGCCAGAACAGAGCATGGATCTGGCATTGAACGCCAAAAACAAGCAACGTCTTGGCGTTCAAACGCCAGGAATGCACCCTGAGGAGAGCTGGCGCTGAACACCAGAAACAAGCATGGAACTGGCGTTCAACACCAGAAACATGCTGCACATGGGCGTTGAATGCCCAGAACATGCATCACTTCGGCGTTTAAACACCAGAATTGCATGCAAAGGCATTTTACATGCCTAATTGGTGCAGGGATGTAAATCCTTGACACCTCAGGATCTGTGGACCCCACAGGATCATCTCAGGATCTGTGGACCCCACAGGATCCCCACCTACCATATTCTCCCCTCTTCTCAACATTCATCCTTTCTTTCCAATAAACACTCTTCTCCAAAACCCTTCACCAATCACCTCAATCTTTCTTTCCAACTACACCCTTCACCACTCACATCCATCCACTATTTCCTATAAACCCCACCTACCTTCAAAATTCAAAATCTCTTTTCCACCGAAACCCACTCTAAATGGCCGAACCCACTCCCTCTCCCCTCCCTATATAAACCCCTCCATTCTCCTTCATTTTCACACAACACAACCCCCTCTTCTATACCTTGGCCGAATACACCTCCCCCTCACTCTCCTCCATATTTTCTCTTCTTCTTCTTCTTTTTTTCTTCTCTTGCTTGAGGGCGAGCAATATTTTAAGTTTGGTGTGCTAAAAGCATAAGCTTGTTGTTTTTCCATTACCATTGATGGCACCTAAGGCCGGAGAAACCTCTAGAAAAGGAAAAGGGAAGACAAAAGCTTTCACCTCCGAGTCATGGGAGATGGAAAGATTCATCTCCAAAGCCCATCAAGACCACTTCTATGATGTTGTGGCCAAGAAGAAGGTGATCCCTGAGGTCCCTTTCAAGCTCAAGAAAAATGAGTATCCGGAGATCCGACATGAGATCCAAAGAAGAGGTTGGGAAGTTCTAACCAACCCCATCCAACAAGTCAGAATCTTAATGGTTCAAGAGTTCTATGCCAATGCATGGATCACTAGGAACCATGATCAAAGTAAGAACCCGAACCCAAAGAATTATCTTACAATGGTTCGGGGGAAATACTTAGATTTTAGTCCGGAAAATGTGAAGTTGGCGTTCAACTTGCCCATGATGCAAGGAGATGCACGCCCCTACACTAAAAGGGTCAACTTTAATCAAAGGTTGGACCAAGTCCTTATGGACATATGTGTGGAAGGAGCTCAATGGAAAAGAGACTCCAAAGGCAAGCCAGTTCAACTAAGAAGACTGGACCTCAAGCCTGTGGCTAGAGGATGGTTAGAATTCATCCAACGCTCCATCATCCCCACTAGCAACCAATATGAAGTTACTGTGGATCGGGCCATCATGATCCATAGCATCATAATTGGAGAGGAAGTAGAAATTCATGAAGTTATCTCCCTTGAATTTTACAAAATAGCCGATAAGCCCTCTACTTTGGCAAGGCTAGCTTTTCCTCATCTTATTTGCCATCTATGTTACTCAGCTGGAGTTATCATAGAAGGAGACATCCTCATTGAGGAAGATAAACCCATCACTAAGAAAAGGATGGAGCAAATAAGAGAGCCCACTCATGGACCCCAAGAGACGCATGAGGAAGCTCATCACCAATAAATCTCGGAGATGCCTCAAGGGATGCACTTTCCCCCCAACAACTATTGGGAACAACTCAACACTTCTCTAGAAGATTTGAGTTATAATGTGGATCAATTAAGGGTGGAACATCGAGAGCACTCCATCATTCTCCATGAAATTAGAGAAGATCAAAGAGCAATGAGGGAGGAGCAACAAAGGCAAGGACGAGATATAGAAAAACTCAAGGACATCATTGGTTCTTCAAGAAGAAAGCGCCACCATCACTAAGGTGGACTCATTCCTTATTCTTAATTTTTTTTTCTGTTTTTCAGTTTTTATGCTTTATGTGTGTTTATGTTTTGTGTCTTTACTTCATGATTATTAGTATGTAGTAACCATGTCTTAAAGCTATGAATAAATTCCATAAATCCTTCACCTCTCTTAAATGAAAAATGTTTCTAATTCAAAAGAACAAGAAGTACATGAACTTCGAAATTATCGTTGAATTTAGTTTAATTATATTGATGTGGTGACAATACTTTTTGCTTTCTGAATGAATGCTTGAACAGTGCATATTTTTGATCTTGTTGTTTATGAATGTTACAATTGTTGTTTTTGAAGCAAGAAAAAGCAGTGAAAAAGCAAAGGCTTGCGGAAAAAAAAGTGGCGAAAAAAATTTTAGAAAGAAAAAGAAAAAGCAAGCAGAAAAAGCCAATAGCCCTTAAAAACAAAAAGGCAAGGGTAAAAAGGATCCAAGGCTTTGAGCATCAATGGATAGGAGGGCCCAAGGAACTAAAATCCAGGCCTAAGCGGCTAAATCAAGCTGTCCCTAACCATGTGCTTGTGGCATGCAGGTCCAAGTGAAAAGCTTGAGACTGAGTGGTTAAAGTCGTGATCCAAAGCAAAAAGAGTGTGCTTAAGAACCCTGGACACCTCTAACTGGGGACTTTAGCAAAGTTGAGTCACAATCTGAAAAAGGTTCACCCAGTCATGTGTTTGTGGCATTTATGTATCCGGTGGTAATACTGGAAAACAAAGTGCTTGGGGCCACGGCCAAGACTCATCAAAGTAGCTGTGTTCAAGAATCAACAAACTTAACTAGGAGAATCAATAACACTATCTGAAATTCTAAGTTCCTAGAGATGCCAATCATTCTAAACTTCAAAGGATAAAGTGAGATGCCAAAACTGTTCAGAAGCAAAAAGTTACAAGTCCCGCTCATCTAATTAGAATTAATATTCATTGATATTTTGGAATTTATAGTATATTCTCTTCTTTTTATGCTAATTAATTTTCAGTTGCTTGGGGACAAGCAACAATTTAAGTTTGGTGTTGTGATGAGCGGATGATTTATATGCTTTTTGGCATTATTTTTAGATAGTTTTTAGTATAATCTAGCTACTTTTAGGGATGTTTTCATTAGTTTTTATGCTAAATTCACATTTCTTGACTTTACTATGAGTTTGTGTGTTTTTCTGTGATTTCAGGTAATTTCTGTCTGAAATTGAGGGACCTTAGCAAAACTCTGATAAGGAGGCTGACAAAGGACTACTGATGCTGTTGGAATCTGACCTCCCTTCACTCGAAATGAATTTTCTGGAGCTATAGAACTCTAAAAGGTGCGCTCTCAACGGCGTTGGAAATTAGACATCCAGAGCTTTCCAGCAATATATAATAGTCTATACTTTATTCGAGATTTGACGACGTAAACTGGCGCTCAATGCCAACTCTATGCTGTATTCTGGAGTCAAACGCCAGAAACACGTCACGAACCAGAGTTGAACGCCAAAAACATGTTACAACTTGGCGTTCAACTCCAAGATAAGCCTCGGCTCGTGTAAAGATCAAGCTCAGCCCAAACATACACCAAGTGGGTCCCAGAAGTGGATTTATGCATCAATTACTTACTTCTGCAAACCCTAGTAGCTAGTTTAGTATAAATAGAACTTTTTACTATTGTATTTTCATCTTTGGTCTCAGTTTTAATTTTATTATTCATCTTAGGAGACTATTGATCACGTTTTGGGGGCTGGCCATTCGGCCATGCCTGAACCTTCATCACTTTTGTATTTTCAACGGTGGAGTTTCTACACACCATAGATTAAGGGTGTGGAGCTCTGCTGTACCTAAAGTTTCAATGCAATTACTACTATTTTCTATTCAATTCCGCTTGTTCTTATTCTAAGATATTCGTTGCACTTCAACATGATGAATGTGATGATCCGTGAGACTCATCATCATTCTCACCTATGAACGCGTGACTGACAACCACTTCCGTTCTACCTTGGACCGAGCGCATATCTCTTGGATTCCTTAATCAGAATCTTCGTGGTATAAGCTAGAATTGATGGCGGCATTCATGGGAATCCAGAAAGTCTAACCTTGTCTGTGGTATTCTGTGTAGGATTCCGGGATTGAATGACTGTGACGAGCTTCAAACTCGCGATTGTTGGGCGTGATGACAAACGCAAAAGAATCAAGGGATTCTATTCCAACATGATCGAGAACCGACAGATGATTAGTCGTGCTGTGACAGAGCATTTGGACCATTTTCACTGAGAGGATGGGATGTAGCCATTGACAACGCTGATGCCCTACATACAGCTTGCCATGGAAAGGAGTAAGAAGGATTGGATGAAAGTAGTAGGAAAGCAGAGATTCAGAAGGAACACAGCACCTCCATGCACTTTTCTGAAATTCCCACCATTGAATTACATGAGTAACTCTATCTTTATTTTCTGTTTATTATTTATTATTATTCAAAAACCCAATAATCAATTATTATTCGCCTGACTGAGATTTACAAGGTGACCATAGCTTGCTTCATACCGACAATCTCTGTGGGATCGACCCTTACTCACATAAGGTTTATTACTTAGACGACCCAGTACACTTGCTGGTTAGTTGTGCGGAGTTGTGACTAAGTGTGATTCACGTTTAAGAGCGCTACCAAGTTTTTGGCGCCATTATTGATGATCACAATTCCGTTCACCAGTGGGCAATGCAAGCTTGATCCAACGTTAGTGACAAAGGTGAGTGTCACTAACGTTGGCATTATTCCTCTCTTCCACGCTAGAGTCCAAGTTAACTTAGTTAATGTGGCTCTTAACGTGGTTCATTGCCACATCTTGGAGCGTTAGTGGTGATCACAATTACCACTAACGTTGGAGTCCTTTTTGTCTCCACGTTAACTACCACGTTAATGTAGTTAACGTGGCAATTAACGTGGCTCATGATGGCTTCGAGGGCATTACTGGTGTCCACTTTTCTCATTAACGCTGCAGGCTTATCCCTATTCCACGTTAGTACCTACGTTAACTAGGTTAACGTGGATGCTAACGTGGCTCTTCCTTGCTTCCTTTGTCCTGAAATTACACAAATAAAGTGCATCAAAGCTCTAATCCAGGTCATGAAATCATGCATTATCCAATCTAACATTCATTCCTTGCATAATTCTCATGAAATAATGTAAAGTTCACAATATTTGTCCAAATCAAGATGTAAGTGTTCTTTTATCTAAAACTTGCTTATTTCCTAAGAAAATGCATGAAACTACACTAAAACAGTAAAGAAAAGGTCAGTGAAACTGGCCTAGATGCCCTGGCATCACAACACCAAACTTAAAGCTTGCTTGTCCCTAAGCAAGTACTGAAACATGAATGATGAATGAAAAGGCAAGAGGAATGAATCATTATTGTGGAAGTCAAATCCTTAGTTTTATGGAGTTTCATGCATAGCATCTTAGGTTCGTTCCTTTACCAGGTTTCAGACCTTTATCATGTCCTTGAACACTTGCTTGTTTACATCCCCTGAGACTTCCTAGTTATTGATCCTTCCTTCTTTTGTTTTCTCAAGATTTATTGCATTCTTCCTTTGGCTAAGTGCTCTGTAAGAGGGCGACTCTTTATGATAAGCTTTCAGTCAACACTCCCGAACCAGTTGGTTCAAGGTGCTAGGTGTTGAGACACCCCTAAGGACTTACTCCCTCAAGTCTCTTTCCCTTATACATACACACTACAGGCACATGGTTTGTTATTTTTATTTCTTGAGACTTTTGTGTCCAGCACCTCTTTGGGTTACTAAGTGTTCGGTAGCAAGGGTTACTCTTGATAGTGGACTTTCAGCTGATAATCCTGAGTTAGTTAACCCAAGTTACAAAGTGATAAGGCACTCCTGAGAGCTTATTCATCCAAGTATATCCCCTATACATGAGCACCATAGACACATGCCTCCATCTTAAAACCCTTGGTGCCTAGCATTATTTCTTATTGTGTTCCCTTTCTTCTCACTTTTATTGCTCTTTTTCTTTTCTTATTGAGATCTTATTATTTAGTTAGTCTATAGGATGTGTTTCAAGCATAGGATTCAGGGTAGATAGTTGCCTTCTTTCCTTGTTGGTGAACCAACTTAGCTAACTAATCTTCCTACCATAAACATATAGAATTCACTTCACAAAATAACTCCACTCTTGTTTTTCATATCATTTCTTTTCATTTGGCTTAAGGGACAAACATACAAGTAAGCAAGATGAAGTTGAAAACCAGGGACACTAGACTAGTAATCATAGACTTTAACAACAATGAAACTTAAATGCAAAATTAAAAATCCTAAACTACTATGGAAGCATGTTTTATTTCATACATGATTTTCCTTATTTAAAGCTTGAAAAGGTAGAGAACAAGGGAGAACTCCTACTTCCGCTCTAAATATTATAATGCAGCAGAGTTTAGTGCAATACAACCTCTTATTGATATCTTATTTTTTTTCCGTCAGCATCCTTCCTGCCTTTTGGATGTAGATGTTTTAAGAGATTGATTGAATTTTTAAGGGAAATTGAGTGGAAGTTGTTTGTCCTCCCAAACACTTGAGATCTCGTTAGCCTGCATGTATGCTTAAAAGTTCTTGGAATTCAATTGATGTGTGAACACCAAACTTAGTTTCCTGCCTACTGAAAATAGATTAAATTCATGCAAGGAACCTCATGTGCTTTTATTGAGCAATTGACTACAAAACAGACATTAAACTATTGTTAGGTGGTTTCCTGATTGGTTGGAGCTAGTAACTAGTCAATCTAAGGGTTCAGATGTGTTCCTTAACACACTCCTTGATTGAATACCAGCTTAGAATCACACATTCACCTTTGGATTGCTATGGTGTGGAACACCAAACTTAGCTCCTTGCAATACAGAAAAGCCACTTCACCCTTTTATCAAACTATTAGGAAGAAAAAAAAATTACCTTTGGTTGGGTTGCCTCCCAACAAAGCGCTTTTTTAATGTCGCTAGCTCGACAGTTGCTTCCTTAGTTGAGATGGTACTTCAGTTTGGGGCCCTCCCCTATGTTGCCTAGGTAGTATTTAAGTCTTTGTCCATTCACTGTGAACGTCCTCTTTGAATCTTCCTCCATGATCTCTATGTGTCCATAAGATCTTATGGACTTTTGTGACAAGAAAGGGTCCTGACCACCTTGATTTGAGTTTTCCAGGGAATAGCCTCAGTTTGGAGTTGTAGAGGAGTACTTGTTGCCCTTCTTCGATTCATATGAGAGTCCCTCATAGAAAATATGCAGCTGTACCCATTCATTGAACATGTCTGGTGGGCACCTTCTTGTCAAATCCTTAAACCTCTCTCACGCTTCGTAGAGAGTCTCATCATCTTGTTGCCTGAAAGTTTGTACCTCAGCTCTCAGCCTGTTGATCCTTTGAGGAGGATAGAACCTTGCCATGAATTTGTTCACTACATCTTCCCATGCTATTAAACTCTCCTTTGGAAAAGACTCCAACCATTTAGACGCCTTGTCCCTGAGTGAAAAGGGGAGCAAGAGCAATCTGTAAACATCTGGGTGGATGCCATTAGACTTCACGGTGTCACATATTCTTAGGAAGGTGGTTAAATATTGATTTGGGTCTTCTTGGGCACTTCCTCCGAATGAACAGTTGTTCTGAACAAGGGTGATGAGCTGAGGTTTTAGCTCAAAGTTGTTAGCATGTATGGTTGGCTTTTGGATGCTGCTTCCACAGTTGCCTGGGTCTGGGTTGATGTAAGATCCTAGAACCCTTCTTCCTGGCTCAGCATGATTCACATGGCCATCTCTGGCATGGTTATGAGCTTCTCCTTCATGGTTATCCTCCATGATTATTTCAAAGAATTCCTCCTCTTTCTCTGCTCCAACAACTCTTTTGCCTCTTGCTTCCCTCCTTTTTCTAAGGAGAGTCCTCTCAGGTTCAGAATCAAAGGGTGTTGAAGCTCCGCTTCTTCTACCTGTCATACAACCAGCACAGCTCACAGCAAGAAAGAAATTACAGAGATTATAATGGTTAAAGTGGTTGTTAGTGTGAGTGGTGCAAATTGTCAAACAATTAGTGGGTTAGTGAACAGAATTGTAAATAATGCGGGAAAATAAAAGGGGAGATAAGGAAAGGGAAGAAGTAACTGTAAATGAAAGTAAACAGCTAAACAAAATGAACAAAAGAAAAAAAATGCTCAATCTAGTGATCTTCCAACTTAATCATTGTTGAGTCAAAATCAATCCCCGGCAACGGTGCCATAAACTTGATGCATGGGAATTTGTCTCTCAACAAATTTCCTTCGGCAAGTATACCGAATTGTCGTCAAGTAAAAACTCACAATAGAGTGAGGTCGAATCCCACAGGGATTGATTGGTCAAGCAATTTTAATTGGAAGAATGCTCTACTTGAGCTAAGTAGAAAGTGGATATAGAATTGCAAAAAATTAAATGGCGGGAAAGTAAATGACAGAAAATAAAGTGCAGAATCTTAAATGGGGAATTAGGGTGATTAACATAAAAGTAAATAACAGAAAGTAAAGAGAATGGGTAAGATCAAAAATGGGGAAATCATTGGGTTCAGGAGGTGTTGCATTCTCCGGATCAAGTTCATTCTCATCTCTTCCGCAATCAATGCATTCATTGATCTCCTTGGCAATCTTAAGTGATTAAATCCCAATTCTTTGGCAATCCAATCTCTCTAAACTTGAACAATTGCCCAATTCCTTGATTTAATTACTCATGAGAAGAGATGAGGTATGGTCACTGATTATATCACATGTATTTCCAAATCAAAGTGTTGGTAGGGTTATATGTCACTATACCCATCCAAACCCAATTTGGTCCAACATGAGAAAGCATTTCTAGCATGATCTCCTTTCTAGTTCAAAACTACTCCTTTATATACTACTCTTCTTGGTCTTCTAGTCAATTCTGCAAGTCTTGGATATGGGCCTTTGATCTTAAGTTGAAGCAGTTGGGAATCTTCAGTGGGCTCAGCTTTAGTTGCAGAGAGAAAGTGATGTAAGCATGGACTTTGGGTTGGGGCGTTAGTGGCATTAACGCTGAGTGCATTGTGGGTTTGAGAACGTTAGTGGCAATCACTTTTCTCACTAACCTTCGCAAGCGTTATTGGGACTCACCTTTCCCAATAACGTTTCCTTGTGCCCCTTGTCCTCACGTTAGAGCTCACGTTAGCTAAGTTAACGTGGCTCTTAACGTGGTTATGTCTCATATTCGCAAGCGTTATTGGGACTCACCTTTCCCAATAACGTTGCCTTGTTCCCCTAGTCCTCACGTTAGAGCTCACGTTAACTAAGTTAACGTGGCTCTTAACGTGGTTATGAATTCCATCCCAACGTTAGTGACAAAGGTGAGTGTCACTAACATTGGCTCATCAATTTCAACTCCACGTTAACTTTCACGTTAGTGGTCTTAACGTGACCACTAACGTGGGGAATGCAAGCTTGATCCAACGTTAGTGACAAAGGTGAGTGTCACTAACGTTGGCATTATTCCTGTCTTCCATGTTAGAGTCTACGTTAACTTAGTTAACGTGGCTCTTAACGTGGTTCATTGCCACATCTTGGAGCATTAGTGGTGATCATAATTACCACTAACGTTGGAGTCCTTTTTGTCTCCACGTTAACTACTACGTTAATGTAGTTAACGTGGCAATTAACGTGGCTCATGATGGCTTCGAGGGCGTTACTGGTGTCCACTTTTCTCATTAATGCTGCAGGCTTATCCCTATTCAACGTTAGTACCTACATTAACTAGGTTAACGTGGATGCTAACGTGGCTCTTCCTTGCTTCCTTTGTCCTGAAATTACACAAATAAAATGCATCAAAGCTCTAATCCAAGTCATGAAATCATGCATTATCCAATCTGACATTCATTCCTTGCATAATTCTCATGAAATAATGTAAAATTCACAATATTTGTCTAAATCAAGATGTAAATGTTCTTTTATCTAAAACTTGCTTATTTCCTAAGAAAATGCATGAAAATACACTAAAATAGTAAAGAAAAGATCAGTGAAACTGGCCTAGATGCCCTGGCATCATGAAGTTTATAAAAAAGTTATGCACGTTTGAAGTTGGGTGTGTAAAATTCATTACTACAACTTAGCAGCTTTTTCTAAAGATTTGATGCATGCATATGTGGAAGATCCCATGCGTACGCGAAGATTGGTCTCTGTCTAGCACTCCTGCGTATGCGAATGGTCCATGCGTATGCGAATATGCAAATTTTAGTATTCATGCATACGCATGAGGCATGCGTGCACATGACACTCCCTATTTCGCAAAAGTTGTATTTTTGAGTTTTTAACATTTCCTTTAACTTTCCGAACCCTCTATAACACCTGTGTAAAGTACGATAGCTAGTGTTTAGGCTTTGGGACGAGCTTGAGAGCATATTAGGTGAAATAAAAAGGGGTATTTACTTGTTATGAATTTAGAGCCAGTGGAATAGAGGAGTAAAAGAGTTGGAGTGAGCTATAACAATAAATGATTTTGATCGAAAATAATAAATAAGATGATAATAATGAAGAGTAATGATGAGTAACTTGAGTATGATTGTTTTAAAGTAAAGTGAAACATGTTTGATAAAGGGAAAGAACTTAAAATTGGAAATGTCTGTGGGGATCGTAGTGGTGTACTACTTACAAATGGTGGGGATTGTGATCATTTACCGCCCACGGGTGTGTGTTTTCTAATTAAAATCTTGCAAGGATCATGGTAGTGTACCGCTTGCAATGTTGGGGATCGTGGTAGTGTACTGCCCACCCATTTTTAACAGGACGATATTCGGGTTAGCTACAGGATGTGTCGGGTTTTGGCAAAGTAACTGATGCATGAGCTCATATGCATTTGTATGTTTTCTTTGAGTGTGAATTGTCTTAGTTTGCTTAATTGCTTAACTATGCTTATCTGCTACTTGCTCTACTTGCTATATCTGTACCTTATCTATGTTTTCTTTGTTTGATTTGTATGTGTTTGTATCTGAGAGACCCCTCGTATGGAGGAGGCATGACAGGGGTTGTTCCACCGGTGATGAGGAGGTTTAGAGGAGGCAGAAGGTGAAGATTTAGACTAAATTTAGACTCCCTTAGTTAGATCACCAAACTTAGGGCTTGGTATAATTCCTTAAGTTTAATTGTTGAGTATCAGAGTTCTAGGAATGCCTTTGGCTTTTTCGGCACCCTATATATTCATTATACGAGCACCTTTACCATACTGAGAACCCCCGGTTCTCATTCCATGCATATTTCTGTTGTTTTTCAGATGCAGGTCGAGATGCATCTCAGTGAGCATCTGGAGGTCTCTATGCAAGCAAAGATATGAATTTTGGGATACTATATTTTGGTTTTTAGGCTATGTATTGATGTATATAGATTCTCCGCATGTATGTTTTTGTATTTTGCCCTCTTAGAGGTTGCTTTTAGAGAAACAGGTATTTTATTTATGTTTTGGGATAACATTAAGTTATGTATATGTATGTATGTATGTATGTATGTATGTATGTATGTATGTATGTATGTATGTATGTATGTATGTATTTATGTATGTATGTATGTATGTATGTATGTATACTCTTTCTGACCTTAGCTTCGCAGGTCGAGTTTGGAGCTTGATATTTGTATCTCTTGGAATTCTATTCTATATATGTATAGTTCAGCTTTCCTTTCAATCTTGATATTCATTTCTATGCTTATCCGTATGAGTGTGATGTGACTTCTGTTACACTTTTGCTTAGCTTCCTTTTCAAGGCTCCTAGCTACAAATTCTTTTAATTGTGTGTGTGTGTGTGTATATATATATATATATATATATATATATATATATATATATATATATATATATATATATATATATATATTCTTTTAGAGGTCGTAGTGCCTCGCCACCTCTGATTTATTTCCTAGGCGTAAAGCTCTGTGTGGTAGGGTATTACATTATGGTATTAGAGCAGTTTGTTCCTGTAGAACCTGAGGGATGGATTGAGTATGCTTCTGGGCATACTTTGGGTGTGTGTATATGCTAAATTAGGATATCTAACTGATATATGAGGTGTATTTGTTCATGAGCATGCATTTGGGACTTTGAAGCACTAGACTTGAGATATTGAGACTGATCACCTTGATATCACTTGTTTGGTGTGAACAGGAATCAAATTACGACTCGTGGACGCAACTGTGGTCGAAGGAGAGGTTGGAATAGTAATAAGGAACTCCAAACGACTACGAATAACCCTGCCAACTTCTTGAGTGCTGGTGCACGAAATTGACTCCGCAATATTCGTACAGATAGACCGGCAAGTGCACCGGGTAGTCCAAGTAATACCTCAGGTGAGTGAGGGTCGATCCCACGGAGATTGTTGGTTTGAACAAGCAATGGTTATCTTGTAGATCTTAGTCAGGAGATTAGAAAAGATAGTTGTTGAGAAAAAGCACATAAATAAATAAAGTGTTACTGGGTAGGTGTGAAATCAGTGATGATAGAACGGTTGAGGCTTCGGAGATGCTTCCTTCTTCTAGATCAACTTTTCTCACTGTCTACTTCAACTTCTGATGATTCATTCCATGGCAGGCTGTAAGTGATTAATGTCAGGTCAGTGGTCATTAATCTCCTCTGCTTCAGATCAAACACCAGGTCAATGGTCATCCAATCTGAATGGAGGTGAAGCTCCTGCAGTCTATTCCCTTGGTGATCCTACTCAAAACGCCACAGACAAGGTCGGATCTTCTAGATCAGAGAATGCTGCCTCTTGATTCTAGCCTCTACCACAAAGGCCCTAATCATCCCGTACCTCGGCTCAATTGATGTCTCGAGAAGTCCCCAACGAAGTCATGGATTAGCAGTCTAAGAGATGTATAATCAAGCTTGTGGTTCAGTACTATCCCGTCAAGGACTCACAAGAACCCATGTAGAATAGGGATGACGGTCAAGTTACACTCCCAATTCGTTAGGATGAAGAATGAAGATACACCTTAGAATGGAATCAAGCATAGATTGAAATAGAATAGTGATATTATTAATCCATAAGAATCAATAGAGTTTCTACCCTTAACCTAGGAGGGTAGTGACTCACAGCTTACAATAATGTTCAAAAATATGGTATAAGGTCTATGGTGCTGAACAAGGGTGATCCTTGTTCTATATATGCTAATCTAAGAACTAAGAATGATAGAAATAACATAAACTAGTCTTGTAGTGCGAAAATCCACTTTCCAGGCCCTCTTAGTGAGTGTTTGGGTTGAGCGAAGGGTGACTCCATGTGCTAGGACTCCTTAGGGGCGTTGAATGCCAGCTTGGGACTCGTTTTTGGGCGTTTGGTCGCCATCTGCTCTCTTTTGGGCATCTAACGCCAGGAAGAGGGTTGGTAGCAGGCATTGAACACCAGTTTTGAGCCTTCATTTCCAGAGCAAAGTATAGACTATTATATATTTTTGAAAAGTACTGGATGTTAGCTTCTAAAGCCATTGAGAGTGAGCCATTCGGACCTCTGTAGCTCCAGAAATGCTCCTTCGAGTGTACGGAGGTCAGATCCTGACAGCATCTGCAGTCCTTTCTCTGTCTCTGAATCAGACTTTTTCCAAAGCTCCTCAATTTTAGCCAGAATTTATCTGAAATCATCATAAAACACAAAAAATCAAAGTAGAATCCAAAAATATGAATTTTTTACTAAAACCTATGAAAACATAATAAAAGTTAAACAAAACATAACAAAAACTATATGAAAATGATCCCAAAAAACATATAGAATATCCGTTCATCAAGTGTCCTAGAAAATATTGCTTCTGCTATGCAGGCAATGGCTGAGGTCCTTGGTCAGCAAGTTAATAACGGAAATGGGGATAACGGCGAAAATGGGCCGATGACATTAGCGACTTTTCTGAAGATAAACCCACTAATCTTTAGAGGAACCAGTGATCCGATGGAAGATGATAATTGGTTTCAGGCAATGGAACGAGTCTTGCAAGCACAACAAGTGCCTGAAGACCAATGTGTTGATTTTGCCACTTACCAGCTGAGGGGTAAAGCTCAGTATTGGTGGCAGAAAACTCGATATCTTCTATAGTGAGACAATGCTGCAATGCCCTGAAATGCTTTTCAATCTGAGTTTTTTAAGAAGTATTTCCTCAATTTAGTTAGAACGGTGAAGGAGCTTGAGTTGCTACAGCCTATAGGTAAAGTAGGGTTCAATGATTGTGGCAGAGTACACCAGTAAATTTGAGGAGCTTTGTTGGTTTTCTAAAGTTTGCCACGGTGCTCTAGAGAATTTTGAAGAATGAAAATGCATAAAGTATGAGAGTGTGTTACGGAGTGATATCTTGAGTGTTGTGGGCCCTATGGAGGTCTGAGTTTTCTCTGAGCTGGTCAATATGAGTAGGGTGATGGGGGAATGTTCAAGGAATGCTGCGGTGGCAGAGAATGATTACCGTGCGTTCTATCGAGAGGAGTACGACCAGACTTTTGCACCAAGGGGCCAAGAGTTCAAGAGGAGTGGCTACAGATTTGAATACTCCCAAGGTTAGGATGGTCAACAAGGAAGTGGTAGCCGTCAAGGGAAAGGTAAAAGGAAGCAGGTGACGATATACTCGGAGGATTTAAGGCACCAAAGGTGTGGAGGTTTCCATCAACATAGGCCGTGCTGAGAGGGCTTAGGCTTGTGTTATAATTGCGGGGCACCAGGTCATATCTTTAGAGATTGTTCCCACAGAAAGAACTAGGACGCTAATCGATTGTAAGCACAGAGTGGAGGTAATATTTTAAAATTATTAATCGAATTCTAATTGCATTATATGATATTATAAAGCTGCATTTAGTCATAACCTAGGACAGAGATGAGGATTTAGAACTCAACGTGTCAGAACTTAATGGTGACCTGAATGCGTATATACCAAACTCTCAATTTATAGTAATTAGATTTAAGGTTTCTTTTGCTTGCTACTGATTGGACTAGATCTGGTTTTGGGTTTGGATTGGTTATCAATGCACCACATGTTGCTGGACTATTTTGAATGCACAATTCAATTTATGACAAAGATTTGAAAGAGCTGATGGCCGTAATGGGTAATGTTTAAATTTTGTGACGGTGAACTGTAATGTAGAGAGGTTGAATTTGTGATAGGCTTAGTGTCAATGAATCTTCATGACTCAATCCATATTTTCATATAGAATTTTTATCTCCGATGCCCTCTTGTAAAATGATTTGATCACTTTCCCAATTTTATCCTTTACTCGCATGTATCCATGCATGAATCCTGTCCCTGTCAACATGAGCCTGAGCTTGTTTTTGGATAACCAAGCGATCCTTGAATCTTTGAAAACCTGCATTCGAAATGCCTTCCTTCGTGAACTTGTGTTTCTTTCTAAATTGACTGAGACTTAATTTATTTGATATGCCTTGTTCTTTCTATTAGAGATTCCCCACTTAGATTCTTTTCTTGAGACGCACTTTAATTCTCTTTCTGGTAAATTTCATTGTTTTTATACAACTTCGCTTGATCATAATGTAAGATATCCTTTCCAATTCTTGCAACTGTCTTGCGTGTTGTTCTTTTTCCTTTGAGCTTTGTGCCCTCTTAAATTATCTCGAGCTTATTTTGGTGTCGCGTATGATGAGCGGATAATTTGTACGCTTTTTGGCATTGTTTTTAGTATGTTTTTAGTATGATCTAGTTAGTTTTTAGTATATTTTTATTAGTTTTTAGTTAAAATTCACTTTTCTGGACTTTACTATGAGTTTGTGTGTTTTTCTGTGATTTCAGGTATTTTCTGGCTGAAATTGAGGGACCTGAGCAAAAATCTGATTCAGAGACTGAAAAGGACTGCAGATGCTGTTGGATTCTGACCTCCCTGCACTCGAAGCGGATTTTCTGGAGCTACAGAAGCCCAATTGGCGCGCTCTCAATGGCGTTGGAAAGTAGACATCCTGGGCTTTCCAGAAATATATGATAGTCCATACTTTGCCCAAGATTTGATGGCCCAAACCGGCGTTCAAAGTCACCCTCAGAAATCCCAGCGTTAAACGCTGGAACTGGCACCAAAATGGGAGTTAAACGCCCAAACTGGCATAAAAGCTGGCGTTTAACTCCAAGAGAGGTCTCTGCACGAAAATTCTTCATTGCTCAGCCCAAGCACACACCAAGTGGGCCCGGAAGTGGATTTTTATGTCATTTACTCATTTCTGTAAACCTTAGGCTACTAGTTTTCTATAAGTAGGACCTTTTACTATTGTATTGAGACATCGAGGGGTAGCTATCTTCATTGTTAAGCTATCTTAGATCATTGGGAGGCTGGCCTCATGGCCATGCCTAGACCTTGTTCTTATGTATTTTCAACGGTGGAGTTTCTACACACCATAGATTAAGGTGTGGAGCTCTGCTGTACCTCGAGTATTAATGCAATTACTATTGTTCTTCCATTCAATTCCGCTTGTTCTTGTTCTAAGATATCACTTGTTCTTCAACTTGATGAATGTGATGATCCGTGACACTCATCATCATTCTCACCTATGAACGTGTGACTGACAACCACCTCCGTTCTACCTTCGATTGGGTGAATATCTCTTAGATTCCTGATTGCACGATGCATGGTTGATCGCCTGACAACCGAGTGCTCGCCTGACAACCGAGCCAACCATTCCGTGAGATCAGAGTCTTCATGGTATAGGCTAGAACTGATGGCGGCATTCAAGAGAATCCGGAAGGTCTAACCTTGTCTGTGGTATTCTGAGTAGGATTCAATGATTGAATGACTGTGACGTGCTTCAAACTCCTAGCAGGCGGGGCGTTAGTGACAGACGCAAAAGAATCGCTGGATTCTATTCCGGTCTGACCGAGAACCGACAGATGATTAGCCATGCTGTGACAGAGCATAGGAACATTTTCATTGAGAGGATGGGAGGTAGCCACTGACAACGGTGAAACCCTTGCATAAGCTTGCCATGGAAAGGAGTAAGAAGGATTGGATGAAGACAGTAGGAAAGCAGAGAGACGGAAGGGAAGGCATCTTCATGCGCTTATCTGAAGTTCCTACCAATGAATTACATAAGTACCTCTATCTTTATCTTTATGTTTTTATGCGTTCATCACCATATCCATTTGAGTTTGCCTGACTAAGATTTACAAGATGACCATAGCTTGCTTCATACCAACAATCTCTGTGGGATCGACCCTTACTCGCGTAAGGTTTATTACTTGGACGACCCAGTACACTTGCTGGTTAGTTGTGCGAAGTTGTGTTTATGCCGTGGTATTGAACACCAAGTTTTTGGATTCATTACCGGGGATTATTTGAGTTGTGAAAAGTACTGATCACAATTTCGTGCACCAAGTCTTTGGCGCCGTTGCCGGGGATTGTTGAGTTTGGACAACTGACGGTTCATCTTGTTGCTTAGATTAGGTATTTTTTTTTCTTCAGAGTTCTTAGGAATGAATTCTAGTGTTTCAAGGTGATGTTCTTATCATCACCAAAGCTGTTTGATCTTCATCAATTTAGCTCTTGAATGCAATGTTCTGCTGAAGCTTGGCTGACCATGTCTAATTCCTTTAGACTGAAGCTTTAGACTAACATTGCATGATTCCTGGGATTCTCATTAAGAATTTTGATATCTTTTTCCACTTAATTTTCGAAAAACACAAAAAAATAAAAAAAATCATAAAATCCAAAAATTTCTTGTTTGAGTCTAGTGTCTCATCTTAAGTTTGGTGTCAATTGCATGCATCCATTCATGTGTTCTTAAGGATCTTCAAATAATTCTTGATGATTTCTTACTCTGATCTTTGAATTCTCTTGACTTGAGTGTTTTATGTGTCTCATATGCATTCTCATTAGTGTCAGTAGTATACAAACTGGTAAGTTTGGTGTCTTGCATGCATAGTTATTTGATTCTTGTTGCATTTTGATTTTTCCTTATTATTAAAAATCCAAAAATATTTTTTATTTGTGTCCTCTCAAGTCAATACTACAGAGAAATTAAAGATTCAGAACATACAGCAGAGGAATTACACAGAAAAGCTGGGCGTTCAAAACGCCTAGTGAAGAAGGACAGACTGGCGTTTAAACGCCAGCCAGGGTACCTGGTTGGGCGTTTAACGCCCAAAAGGGTATAGTTTTGGGCGTTAAACGCCAGAATGTGCACCATTCTGGGCGTTTAACGCCAGGATGGCACAAGAGGGAAGATTCTGTTTTTCAATGCAATTTTTTTTCAGGTTTTCAAAGTTTTTCAAAATCAAATCTTTTTCAAATCATATCTTTTCAATCATGTGTTTTCAAAATCAATTTCTTTCCATTTTCAAAGATACTTACTATCAATTAATGATTTGATTCAACACTTCAAGCATGTTGCCTTTTCTGTTGAGGAAGGTTTAATGTTTGAATCATATCTTTTCTTGTTAGTCAAGTTTTTAATTTTCAAAATCAAATCTTTTTTTTTAATGCTTTTCAAATCATATCTTCTCAATCACATCTTTTTAAAACTAATCATATTTTCTTAACCACATCTTTTTCAAAATAGTTTTCAATCAAATCTTTTTGATTTCTAATTTTAAAATCTTTTTCAAAAATCACTTGATTTCTTTTCCACTTTCATTTTCGAAAATCAAGTAGTGTTTTCAAAAATGTTTTCAAAATCTTTTACTTAATTTTCGAAAATTACTTCCCTCCTTCTCACATCCTTCTATTTATGGACTAACACTATCCCTTAATGCAAAATTCGAACTCCATCTTCTTTGATAAGTTCGAATTTTCTACTTCTGTCTTCTACTCTTCTTTTCCTCTGACACTTTAAGGAATCTCTATACTGTGACATAGAAGATTCCACATTTTCTTGTTCTCTTCTCTTTCATATGAGCAGGAGCAAAGACAAAGGCATTCTTGTTGAGGCTGATCCTGAACCTGAAAGGACCTTAAAGAGAAAGCTAAGAGAAGCCAAAGCACAACTCTATTTAGAGGACCTGACCGAATTCTTCAAAGAAGAAGAACACATGGCAGCCGAAAACAACAATGCCAACAATGCAAGGAAGGTGCTGGGTGACTTTACTGCACCTACTCCCGATTTCTATGGGAGAAGCATCTCTATCCCTGCCATTGGAGCAAACAACTTTGAGCTTAAGCCTCAATTAGTTTCTCTAATGCAACAGAATTGCAAGTTCCATGGACTTCCATTGGAAGATCCTCATCAGTTCTTAGCTGAGTTCTTGCAAATCTGTGACACTGTCAAGACTAATGGGGTTGACCCTGAGGTCTATAGACTTATGCTATTCCCTTTTGCTGTAAGAGACAGAGCTAGAACATGGTTGGACTCTCAACCTAAAGAAAGCCTGGACTCTTGGGAAAAGCTAGTCAATGCCTTCTTGGCAAAGTTCTTTCCACCTCAAAAATTGAGTAAGCTTAGAGTGGAAGTCCAAACCTTCAGACAGAAGGAAGGAGAATCCCTCTATGAAGCTTGGGAAAGATACAAACAATTAATCAGAAAGTGTCCTTCTGATATGCTTTCTGAATGGAGCATCATAGGTATTTTCTATGATGGTCTCTCTGAACTATCCAAGATGTCTTTGGATAGCTCTGCAGGAGGATCTCTTCATCTGAAGAAGACGCCTACTGAAGCTCAAGAACTGATTGAAATGGTTGCAAATAACCAATTCATGTACACTTCTGAAAGAAATCCTGTGAACAATGGGACTAGTCAGAAGAAAGGAATCCTTGAGATTGACACTCTGAATGCCATATTGGCTCAGAATAAAATATTGACTCAACAAGTCAACATGATTTCTCAAAGTCTGTCTGGAATACAAAATGCACCAAGCAGTACTAAGGAGGCTTCATCTGAGGAAGAAGCTTATGATCCTGAGAACCCTTCAATGGAAGAGGTGAATTACATGGGAGAACCCTATGGAAACACCTATAATCCTTCATGGAGAAATCATCCAAATTTTTCATGGAAGGATCAACAGAGACCCCAACAAGGTTTCAACAACAATAATGGTGGAAGAAACAGGTTTAGCAATAGCAAGCCTTTTCCATCATCTTCTCAGCAACAGACAGAGAGTTCTAAGCAGAATAACTCTGACTTAGCAACCATGGTCTCTGATCTGATCAAAACCACTCAAAGTTCCATGACTGAAACAAGATCCTCCATTAGAAATTTGGAGGCACAAGTGGGTCAGCTGAGCAAGAAAATTACTGAACTCCCTCCTAGTACTCTCCCAAGCAATACAGAAGAAAATCCAAAAGGAGAGTGCAAGGCCATCAACATGGCCGAATTTTGGGAGGAAGGAGAGGCAGTGAACGCCACTGAGGAAGGCCTCACTGGGCGTCCACTGGCCTCCAATGAGTTCCCTAATGAGGAACCATGGGAATCTGAGGCTCAAACTGAGACCATAGAGATTCCATTGGACTTACTTCTGCCGTTCATGAGCTCTGATGAGTATTCTTCCTGTGAAGAGGATGAGTATGTCACTGAAGAGCAAGTTGCTAAATACCTTGGAGCAATTATGAAGCTAAATGACAAGTTATTTGGAAATGAGACTTGGGAGGACGAATCCCCTTTGCTCACCAAAGAGCTGGATGACTTGTCTAGGCAGAAACTGCCTCAAAAAAAGACAGGATCTTGGGAAGTTTTCAATACCTTGTACCATAGGCACCATGACCTTCAAGAAGGCCTTGTGTGACTTAGGGTCAAGTGTAAACCTCATGCCTCTCTCTGTAATGGAGAAGTTAGGGATCTCTGAGGTACAAGCTGTAAAAATCTCACTAGAGATGGCAGAAAACTCAAGAAAACAAGCCCATGGACTTGTAGAGGATGTTCTGGTTAAAGTTGAAGACCATTGCATCCCTACTGATTTCATAGTCCTAGAGACTGGGAAGTGCATGGATGAATCCATCATCCTTGGAAGACCCTTCCTAGCCACAGCAAGGGCTGTGATTGATGTTGATAGAGGAGAGTTGATCATTCAAGTGAATGAAGAATCCTTGGTGTTTAAGGCCCAAGGATATCCCTCTGTCATCATGGAGAGGAAGCATGAAGAGCTTCTCTCAAAACAGAGCCAAACAGAGCCCCCACAGTCAAACTCTAAGTTTGGTGTTGGGAGGCCACAACCAAACTCTAAGTTTGGTGTTGAACCCCCACATTCAAACTCTAAGTTTGGTGTTGGGAGGTTCCAACATAGCTCTAAGCATTTCTGAGGCTCCATGAGAGTCCTCTGTCAAGCTAATGACATTAAAGAAGCGCTTGTTGGGAGGCAACCCAATGTTTTATAATTAACTATTTTCTTTTGTTATTTTATATTTTTTGTAGGTTGATGATCATAAGAAGTCACAAAATCAATGAAAAAAGCAAAAACAGAATGAAAAACAGGAAGAAAAATAGCACACCCTAGAGGACGCACCTACTGGCGTTTAAACGCCAGTGAGGCTAGCTGTTGGGCGTTTAACGCCCAGTCTGGCACCATTTTGGGCGTTTAACACCAGAAAGGGGCACCAGACTGGCGTTAAACGCCAGAAAAGGGCAAGAAGCTGGCGTTTAAACGCCAGAAATGGGCACCAGCCCGGCGTTTAACGCCAGAATTGGCACAAATCGAGATTTTGCTTGCCATTTGGTGCAGGGATGACTTTTCCTTGACACCTCAGGATCTGTGGACCCCACAGGACCCCCACCTACCCCACCACTCTCTCTCTTCTTCACCCATTCACCAATCACCTCAACACCTCTTCCCCAAAAACCCTTCACCTATCAAATCCCATCTTTCTCTTCACCACTCACATCCATCCTTCATAAAACCCCACCTACCTCACCATTCAAATTCAAACCACTTTCCCACCCAAACCCACCCTCAAATGACCGAACCCTACCCTTCCCCCTCTCCTATATAAACCCTCCTTCACTCCTTCCTTTCCACACAACCTAAACACCATTTCTCCCCCTTTTGGCCAAACACAAAGCCATTCCCTTTCTCCTCATTTCTTCTTCTTCTCCTCTCTTTTTTCTTCTTTTGCTCGAGGACGAGCAAACATTTTAAGTTTGGTGTGGTAAAAGCATTGCTTTTTGTTTTTCCATAACCATTTATGGCATCCAAGGCCGGAGAAACCTCTAGAAAGAGGAAAGGGAAGGCAAAAGCTTCCACCTCTGAGTCATGGGAGATGGAGAGATTCATCTCAAGGGTGCATCAAGACCACTTCTATGAAGTTGTGGCCTTGAAGAAGGTGATCCCCGAGGTCCCTTTTTCACTCAAAAAGGGTGAACATCCGGAGATCCAACATGAGATCCGAAGAAGAGGTTGGGAAGTTCTTACCAACCCCATTCAACAAGTCGGAATCTTGATGGTTCAAGAGTTCTATGCCAATGCATGGATCACCAAGAACCATGATCAAAGTGTGAACCCGGATCCAAAGAATTATCTTACTATGGTTCGGGGGAAATACTTGGATTTTAGTCCGGAAAGTGTAAGGTTGGCATTCAATTTGCCCATGATGCAAGGAGATGAACACCCTTACACTAGAAGGGTCAACTTTGATCAAAGGTTGGACCAAGTCCTCACAATCATATGTGAAGAGGGCGCCCAATGGAAGAGAGATTCAAGAGGGAAGCCGGTTCAATTGAGAAGGCATGACCTCAAACCCGTGGCTAGAGGATGGTTGGAGTTTATCCAACGCTCAATCATTCCCACTAGCAACCAGTCCGAAGTTACCATAGACCGGGCTATCATGATTCATAGCATCATGATTGGAGAAGGAATAGAAGTTCATGAGGTTATAGCTCAAGAGCTCTATAAGGTGGCGGACAAGTCCTCTACCTTGGCAAGGTTAGCCTTCCCTCATCTCATTTGTCACCTCTGTTATTCAGTTGGAGTTGACATAGAGGGAGACATCCCTATTGATGAGGACAAGCCCATCACTAAGAAGAGGATGGAGCACACAAGAGACCCCACTCATCATGAGATCCCTGAGATACCTCAAGGGATGCACTTTCCTCCACAAAACTATTGGGAGCAACTAAACACCTCCATAGGAGAATTGAGTTCCAACATGGGACAACTGAGGGTGGAGCACCAAGAACACTCCATCATCCTCCATGAAATTAGAGAAGATCAAAGAATCATGAGAGAGGAGCAACAAAGACAAGGAAGAGACATTGAGGAGCTCAAGCACTCCATAGGGTCTTCAAGAGGAAGAAAGAGCCGCCATCACTAAGGTGGACCCGTTCCTTGATTTCCTTGTTCTTTATTCTTCTGTTTTTCGAATTTCATGCTTATGTTTGTCCATGTTTGTGTCTTGTGATCATTAGTGTCTTAGTGTCTATGCCTTAAAGTTATGAATGTCCTATGAATCCATCACCTCTCTTAAATGAAAAATGTTCTTAATTGAAAAGAAAAAGAAGAATTGCATGAATTTTGAATTTTATAACAGTTTAATTATTTTGATGTGGTGGCAATATTTTTGTCTTCTGAATGTATGCTTAAACAGTGCATATGTCTTTTGAATTTGTGGTTCATGAATGTTGGCTCTTGAAAGAATGATGAAAAAGGAGACATGTTACTGAGGATCTGAAAAATCATAAAAATGATTCTTGAAGCAAGAAAAAGCAATGAAAAAAAAATCCGAAAAAAAAGAAGAAAAGAAAACGAAAAAAAGAGAAAAATAAAGAAATAAAGTTGTGATCCAAGGCAAAAAGAGTGTGCTTAAGAACCCTGGACACCTCTAATTGGGGACTCTAGCAAAGCTGAGTCACAATCTAAAAAGGTTCACCCAATTATGTGTCTGTGGCATGTATGTATCCGGTGGTAATACTGGAAGACAGAGTGCTTTGGGCCACAGCCAAGACTCAATAAGTAGCTTTGTTCAAGAATCATCATACTCTACTAGGAAAATCAATAACACTATCTGGATTCTAAGTTCCTAAAGAAGCCAATCATTCTGAATTTCAAAGGATAGAGTGAGATGCCAAAACTATTCAGAGGCAAAAAGCTAAAAGCCCCGCTCATCTAATTAATACTGATCTTCATAGATGTTTTTGGAATTCATTGCATATTCTCTTTATCTTAGTTGATTTTCAGTTGCTTGAGGACAAGCAACAATTTAAGTTTGGTGTTGTGATGAGCGGATAATTTGTACGCTTTTTGGCATTGTTTTTAGTATGTTTTTAGTATGATCTAGTTAGTTTTTAGTATATTTTTATTAGTTTTTAGTTAAAATTCAATTTTCTGGACTTTACTATGAGTTTGTGTGTTTTTCTGTGATTTCAGGTATTTTCTGGCTGAAATTGAGGGACCTGAGCAAAAATCTGATTCAGAGACTGAAAAGGACTGCAGATGCTGTTGGATTCTGACCTCCCTGCACTCAAAGCGGATTTTCTGGAGCTACAGAAGCCCAATTGGCGCGCTTTCAACGGCGTTGGAAAGTAGACATCCTGGGCTTTCCAGCAATATATGATAGTCCATACTTTGCCCAAGATTTGATGGCCCAAACCGGCGTTCAAAGTCACCCTCAGAAATCCCAGCGTTAAACGCTGGAACTGGCACCAAAATGGGAGTTAAACGCCCAAACTGGCATAAAAGCTGGCGTTTAACTCCAAGAGAGGTCTCTGCACGAAAATTCTTCATTGCTCAGCCCAAGCACACACCAAGTGGGCCCGGAAGTGGATTTTTATGTCATTTACTCATTTCTGTAAACCTTAGGCTACTAGTTTTCTATAAGTAGGACCTTTTACTATTGTATTGAGACATCGAGGGGTAGCTATCTTCATTGTTAAGCTATCTTAGATCATTGGGAGGCTGGCCTCATGGCCATGCCTAGACCTTGTTCTTATGTATTTTCAACGGTGGAGTTTCTACACACCATAGATTAAGGTGTGGAGCTCTGCTGTACCTCGAGTATTAATGCAATTACTATTGTTCTTCCATTCAATTCTGCTTGTTCTTGTTCTAAGATATCACTTGTTCTTCAACTTGATGAATGTGATGTGATACGTAAAAATTAGATTTCACGTACAACCGGCAAGTGTACCGGGTCGCATCAAGTAATAAAACTCACTTAGAGTGAGGTCGATCCCACGAGGATTAATGGATTAAGCAAGCAATAGTTAATTAATTGTTCTAGTTAGACGATTCATGTTTGAGTGATAAGCAACAAGAAATGTAAATGACTTGAAATTAAATAAAAGCAATAAAGTGCAAGGAAAGTAAATGACAAGAAATTAAAGTGCTAAAAATTAAAGTGCAAGAATGTAAATTGCAAGGAATAGAAAGTACAAGAAAGTAAAGTTCAAGAAAGTAAATGACTAGAAAGTAAAACCAAGTGAAGTATTTCTACAAACACTTGGAAGGCATAAATGTGCCAAAGTAAAGAAAGCCATAAATGTGCATAAGTAAATGACAAGAATTTAAAGAGAACAATTAAATGACAAGAATTAAAGACAAGAAGTAAATAACAAGAATTAAGAATGAAATTAACATTGGGATCAAGAGATATTGCATTCTCAAGATCAACAATTCTCATCTCCACTTCAATCATTCAATCATTGATCTCTTGGCAAATCATAAGTAATCAAACCCCAATCTCTTGGTGATTTGATTTCTCTTAACTTGATCAATTGCCAATCTCTTGATCTAATTGCTCATGAGAAGAGATGAAGAATGGTCTCTAATTGCCACACAACCCTCAAGATTTCAATTCAAAGTGATTACATCTCACATATCAAGCTAAGAATTATCAATCAAGAGAGTTGTGAGAGAAGAGCCTCAAACTAAATTCTATGACTCCTTTCTCAAGATCATCATAGAATTTAAATAGATCTAATCCCTCTCTCGATAGTAATTAGATCTTTGAAGCACAAAGACTCTCTCTAAAGAAACAATGAAAGAAGAATTGAAGATGAAGAATGAAAATAAATCAACCCATTAAATTGCAATAGAGCTCTCTTTCCCAAATGTTGGAAATTAGAAACTCATCATAACAAAAATATTTACTAAAGTGTGAATGAAAGAAAATGGAAGAAAAGAAGAGAATGAGAGTGAAAGGGGAGTGGAGTCACCTCCACCCCTCCATGGTGTCTCCCAAATGATGAATCTAAGGCCCTATTTATAAGCTACCTAAATTACAAATTCAAATGAAATTACAATCAAATGCAAATTTCCTAATTACTTCTAGATGATTCTTGTGGCCTTGATTGATTGTTACTTGTGGCTTGACTTGGGCTTGTGAACTTTTAACTCCCTTCATAGAAGCTTGAAACATTGAAGAATAAATGAAGGGATTGGAGTATTTGGAAGTGGCCCAATGTGGAGTGTCATTGAAGTGGCATTTTGGGCTTTTGAAGGTTTGGAAAAACCTTACACGCTGAAGTATTGGTCTGTTTGGGTCTCCAAATTGAATGTCCACTATAGACTATTATATATCTTTGGAAAGCCCTAGATCTCAGCTTTCCAACGCCGCTGGAAGCATGTCAATTGGACTTCTCTAGCCCAAGTTATGATCTTTTGAAGGTGAAGAGGTCAGTCTGGCGAACTGCAGGGACTTGTTTTACGCTGAAATTGTGAAGCTAAACGAATAGCAATTTGTCCCCTCAAATCAGTGTCAACTATAAAGTGTTATATATGGTTGGAAAGCTCTAGAAGTCTACTTTCTAATGACACTGAGATCACTTCATTTGGAGCTTTGTAGCTCGAGTTATTCTTGTTGGAGTGTGAAGAGGTCAGGGTTGCAAATCCTCTTTGCTTCTCTTTGAGTTTGTTTCCAACTTTTTGCCACCTTAGGAGTGTGCTTCCTCTATTAGTGCTTTTATTGCTTCATTTTCCATAATTTCCTACAAAATTTATTAACTCAAGCAATCAAAGCAATATTCAATTTAATCACCAAAACACTCCCATAATTAAGCATTATGAATTGATTTTTTATATGAAAAAGCATAGAAAAACATAACATGATGCGTAGTCATCACAACACCAAACTTAAACTTTGCTTGTCCTCAAGCAAACAAAGAATCATTCAATAAAGATTGACAATCCAAGGTGAGAAGAATAGCAATTAAATGTTCATGGTTGGCTAGTTTATTATGCATGCTACAATCTCAAAAGAAATTCAAATGATTGATGCTTCTATCTAGCTCATTTTATGAAATATTTTTCTTTATGTTCCTTACTTGAAACAAGCTTTTCATCTTTTTCTTAGCTTAGCTTCTTGGGTGCTTTGCACCATTAGTTAAAAGCTTTGACTCTAAATGCTTTGTTTTCAAGTATTACCACTTGATACATAAGCACCACAAGCATTTAATTAGAGGACTTTTTAAGCTCATTTATTCCTTTTCTTTACTTTCCTTCTAATCATTGGTGCTTAGAGCCTTGAGCTTTGAGGGAGTGCTTTGCACTTGAGCCTAGTCTTGACTCTAAGTGTTTTGTTTTCAAGCTTTTTGCTTGATACATAAACACCACAAGTACTTGACTAATGAAATGTCATTGGTACTCAGAGTCTTCAACTTTCTCATTTTTCCCTTTTTCTTTCTTAATCTTTTAATTGATTTGCTTGTTCAAGGTTTTCAATATTTCAAACATTTCATAAAATGTCCTAGATGAAAACTTCAATTAAACAAATTTAAATGTAATTGAGCAACAATAGTCATGCTAGCCTTCCAATACTTATATGCTCATGCTAGATTCTTCTATAATTACCTTGTTTGTTTATGATCATGATACTTAATTACTTTGACTCACAAAATTCAAAATGGTAGTTATGATGTAAAAGCAACATGTTGCAATTCAAATATCAAGCTATGCTTTTCCAACAAGAAGAACACGCATGCATATAAAAGAAATGGAAGACAATCATGCAATTGAAAGTATAGAAGATAAATAAGAGGAAAAAGAACTTAACCACCTTGTAGATCTTCATCTTTGTTATTGTCATTTTCCTCCTACTCCTTCCTTCCCCAACACCAAACTTAGAATGATTGCTTGTCCTCAAGCAACAAATAAAATAATGGTGGTGGAATTTATGATTAATCATGAATGTCTTCAAGAAAGAGATGTAAGTAATGCATGTGTTCAAGCAAGCAAAAATTAAAGATGACAATCAAGGCACAAAGAAAAGAGACAATATGATTACATCAATAAGTGAGTTGTGCATGGTACTATGCATGAAAGGTAAGTGGCAACACCAAACTTAGTGTGACACTTTCATTTAAGAATGATGCAAGTACCCACTAAAGATTGAAGATCAAATTGTTGCATGCAACACCAAACTTAGAATGCAATCATATGCCAAATTATTGAAAGTAAACTAAGCAAGGAAAGAAAATGTTACCAACAGTTGGGTTGCCTCCCAACAAGCGCTCTTTTAATGTCATTAGCTTGACATGTGGTTCTTAATTTTCTTCCTCTTCTTCCAATTGGTTAAAAGAAATGACTTCAAGGGAGAAGGAGAGAAAATTGATGCCCCTTGATTTGATTGTCTCCTAACAAGCCTTCTTTTGTTGTTATTAGCTTGATTCCTCTTGCTTGTTGGGGTGGGGGTTGAATTGCTTTTTGTTGACCTTCTCTTTTTCATGGATGTTGTCTTTTGTTTCTTGGTCACAATCCTTCTTTGAATGTTTTTATTGATTGCCTTCACTTCCTTGATTTCAAGACTTAGGTGTTGTGTGATGGTTGGAGTGTCCTCTTCATCAAGAACCTCTTGGATTGATGGTTCAATTAAATCATCTTCCATACAACTTTCTACTTCATTGGAGTGTGGACTCCCTTGGTTGTTTTCCTCCCTTACAACCTCATTCTTCATTGGGATTTTACTTGGTATAGGGGCCTCTTTTTCTTGCTCTTCCAATTCCTCTTTTACACTAAACATTTGCTTTAATAGCTCTTCTATGGAGGAGGTTTGTTGATCTTCCCAAGATTTCTTCATCTCCTCTTCATATTTTTCGATCACAAATTCAAGGGAAGTTTGTGAGGGTTGTGAATGTTCATGTTCCTTTATCACCTCAAGTTCAATTTCATTCTCAATCACCTCATTCTTCATTGAAATTTCACTTGACACATGGACCTTTTGTTCTTCTTTTTCCACTTCCTCACCCACAAATTGGTCTTCATCCTCACTGCTTGGCAACCCGAAGTGTTTCCTTATTTGCTCTAAGTGCCCATCTATTTTCTTGCAGAGGATTTCTTGTTCTTTCCAAGATTCTAATATTTCTTTAGACCATTGAAGGTGATCCTCAACTATTAGCTCCAAAGATGAAGGTTGGGAGTAATTTTGTGGATATGGATGTGTTGTGGTGAAGTCATTTTGGGGAGTATGAAAGGAGTTTTGTGAGTTGTGAAATGAATTTTGTGAATTTTGAAATGAGTTTTCTGTATAGTGAAATGAATTTTGTGGTTGATGAATTGAATTGTATGGATTTTGGAAAGAATTTTGTGTTGAGGCAAACTCAAGTGGTGAAGAATTTTGATATGAAAAATTTGGAGATGAGGTTGGATAATTAAGAGGTGAGGGCTCTTGATGGATGGGATAGGAAATATTGAATTCTCTTTGGTTTTGTCCTTTCCAATCACAATTTGGATAGTTGTCCCATTCATAGGAGTATGAATCATTTTGTGTTCTTGGAAAGTATCCCATTTGGTTTGATTGCTCAAACCCCATCATTCCTTGATCTTGATTTTCCCAACCACAATTAGTATAGTAACTTGAATCATTTTGTGGTGGTGAAAAATACCCCATGTAACTTGCTTGATCATTGTGTGACCTAGGGGCATGTCCCATTTGGGTTGATTGCTCATGATCCATCATTTCTTGTTGATATTCCCATCCACCATGAGGATAATGACATGAATCATTTTGTGGTGGTGGGCAATATCCCATGTAATATGATTGATCAACATGTGAGGTAAACTCCATTTTAATTAAAAAATGTTGTATCAAACACAACCACCAAGAAAAATTGAAATTCCTTGTGTCACAACTAAAGAATTCTTAGTGAGGCAATAACACAAACACTTAACTTGCAATAAGAAAAGAGAAATAAAAATAAAAAAATAAAGTAAAAACGAAAAAAAAATGTCTAATCTAGAAAATTAATCAACCGGTAGTTTGTTAATCACAATCAATCCCCGACAACGGCGCCAAAAACTTGATACGTAAAAATTAGATTTCACGTACAACCGGCAAGTGTACCGGGTCGCATCAAGTAATAAAACTCACTTAGAGTGAGGTCGATCCCACGAGGATTAATGGATTAAGCAAGCAATAGTTAATTAATTGTTCTAGTTAGACGATTCATGTTTGAGTGATAAGCAACAAGAAATGTAAATGACTTGAAATTAAATAAAAGCAATAAAGTGCAAGGAAAGTAAATGACAAGAAATTAAAGTGCTAAAAATTAAAGTGCAAGAATGTAAATTGCAAGGAATAGAAAGTACAAGAAAGTAAAGTTCAAGAAAGTAAATGACTAGAAAGTAAAACCAAGTGAAGTATTTCTACAAACACTTGGAAGGCATAAATGTGCCAAAGTAAAGAAAGCCATAAATGTGCATAAGTAAATGACAAGAATTTAAAGAGAACAATTAAATGACAAGAATTAAAGACAAGAAGTAAATAACAAGAATTAAGAATGAAATTAACATTGGGATCAAGAGATATTGCATTCTCAAGATCAACAATTCTCATCTCCACTTCAATCATTCAATCATTGATCTCTTGGCAAATCATAAGTAATCAAACCCCAATCTCTTGGTGATTTGATTTCTCTTAACTTGATCAATTGCCAATCTCTTGATCTAATTGCTCATGAGAAGAGATGAAGAATGGTCTCTAATTGCCACACAACCCTCAAGATTTCAATTCAAAGTGATTACATCTCACATATCAAGCTAAGAATTATCAATCAAGAGAGTTGTGAGAGAAGAGCCTCAAACTAAATTCTATGACTCCTTTCTCAAGATCATCATAGAATTTAAATAGATCTAATCCCTCTCTCGATAGTAATTAGATCTTTGAAGCACAAAGACTCTCTCTAAAGAAACAATGAAAGAAGAATTGAAGATGAAGAATGAAAATAAATCAACCCATTAAATTGCAATAGAGCTCTCTTTCCCAAATGTTGGAAATTAGAAACTCATCATAACAAAAATATTTACTAAAGTGTGAATGAAAGAAAATGGAAGAAGAGAAGAGAATGAGAGTGAAAGGGGAGTGGAGTCACCTCCACCCCTCCATGGTGTCTCCCAAATGATGAATCTAAGGCCCTATTTATAAGCTACCTAAATTACAAATTCAAATGAAATTACAATCAAATGCAAATTTCCTAATTACTTCTAGATGATTCTTGTGGCCTTGATTGATTGTTACTTGTGGCTTGACTTGGGCTTGTGAACTTTTAACTCCCTTCATAGAAGCTTGAAACATTGAAGAATAAATGAAGGGATTGGAGTATTTGGAAGTGGCCCAATGTGGAGTGTCATTGAAGTGGCATTTTGGGCTTTTGAAGGTTTGGAAAAACCTTACACGCTGAAGTATTGGTCTGTTTGGGTCTCCAAATTGAATGTCCACTATAGACTATTATATATCTTTGGAAAGCCCTAGATCTCAGCTTTCCAACGCCGCTGGAAGCATGTCAATTGGACTTCTCTAGCCCAAGTTATGATCTTTTGAAGGTGAAGAGGTCAGTCTGGCGAACTGCAGGGACTTGTTTTACGCTGAAATTGTGAAGCTAAACGAATAGCAATTTGTACCCTCAAATCAGTGTCAACTATAAAGTGTTATATATGGTTGGAAAGCTCTAGAAGTCTACTTTCTAATGACACTGAGATCACTTCATTTGGAGCTTTGTAGCTCGAGTTATTCTTGTTGGAGTGTGAAGAGGTCAGGGTTGCAAATCCTCTTTGCTTCTCTTTGAGTTTGTTTCCAACTTTTTGCCACCTTGGGAGTGTGCTTCCTCTATTAGTGCTTTTATTGCTTCATTTTCCATAATTTCCTACAAAATTTATTAACTCAAGCAATCAAAGCAATATTCAATTTAATCACCAAAACACTCCCATAATTAAGCATTATGAATTGATTTTTTATATGAAAAAGCATAGAAAAACATAACATGATGCGTAGTCATCATGATGATCCGTGACACTCATCATCATTCTCACCTATGAACGTGTGACTGACAACCACCTCCGTTCTACCTTCGATTGGGTGAATATCTCTTGGATTCCTGATTGCACGATGCATGGTTGATCGCCTGACAACCGAGTGCTCGCCTGACAACCGAGCCAACCATTCCGTGAGATCAGAGTCTTCATGGTATAGGCTAGAACTGATGGCGGCATTCAAGAGAATCTGGAAGGTCTAACCTTGTCTGTGGTATTCTGAGTAGGATTCAATGATTGAATGACTGTGACGTGCTTCAAACTCCTAGCAGGCGGGGCGTTAGTGACAGACGCAAAAGAATCGCTGGATTCTATTCCGGTCTGACCGAGAACCGACAGATGATTAGCCATGCTGTGACAGAGCATAGGAACATTTTCATTGAGAGGATGGGAGGTAGCCACTGACAACGGTGAAACCCTTGCATAAGCTTGCCATGGAAAGGAGTAAGAAGGATTGGATGAAGACAGTAGGAAAGCAGAGAGACGGAAGGGAAGGCATCTTCATGCGCTTATCTGAAGTTCCTACCAATGAATTACATAAGTACCTCTATCTTTATCTTTATGTTTTTATGCGTTCATCACCATATCCATTTGAGTTTGCCTGACTAAGATTTACAAGATGACCATAGCTTGCTTCATACCAACAATCTCTGTGGGATCGACCCTTACTCGCGTAAGGTTTATTACTTGGACGACCCAGTACACTTGCTGGTTAGTTGTGCGAAGTTGTGTTTATGCCGTGGTATTGAACACCAAGTTTTTGGATTCATTACCGGGGATTATTTGAGTTGTGAAAAGTACTGATCACAATTTCGTGCACCAGCATACAACTCTTAGATGTAACCATCAAGACCTTAGTTCTTTAAAGCAAGACTTCTGAATGCGAGAGATGAGCGTGTGAGTATGCAACATCAAGGGGAGTTTTGGAGCCTTAATTCTTGCCAACCGTATTGCCTGTGATTAAGTTTACGCGCTAGGATGCACCATTTGTATGGATGCAGAATATGAAAAAAGCTTTCGAACCTTGATAGAAAGATTAACCTCAGTGCCAGTATTCGTGATACCCGAACCTAATGAACTCTTTGGAATTACTACGATGCATTATTAAAGGGCTTTGTGTGCACGCAGATGCAACATCATAATGTCGTGGCGGACGGCCTAAGCAGGAAATTTTTGTATATTGGTTGGATGATGAGGAGGAGGAAGAACTGTTAAGCAAGTTGAAAAGTGTTTGCATAAACGACCATTTGTGTAAAAATGAGTGTTTGCGTAATTAGGTAAAAACAAAATTTTAACCAACTTCGATGAGCTGTAACTTGGCTCTCGGACCCTTAAATTTTATGAAGCTTGTATTAAATGAAACTTGGGTCTGATTAGTTTATGAAGTTCAAAGAACGGACGGAAAATGATTTTTAACAAAAAAATTATGTTCGTTTGAAGTTTAGGGTTAAAAATTGAATTCTGCAGAAGTTGTAGAAAATTGAGGTCATGCGTATGCATAATGGGTGTTACAAGAGTGAAAGAGCCTTGTGCGAGCTTTGTGCACATACCATGCGTATGCATAAAATCAAGGTCATGCGTACGCACAACTTGCATTTCAGAAATGTATCTTTTTTGTGCGCGTTTCATGCGTACGCATAAAAAGGGGTTCATGCGTATGCACGAGGGCACATACGCACAATTACCCTGTTTTTCAAGAAATGCTGTTTTTAACTCTTTTGGCCTATCCAGCCTGCTTTTTCACCTCTATAACCCTTTATTTAAGGTCTGATAGCTAGTTTTTAGGTTTCAAATTAAGAGCGAACATATAGAGTGAGTTAGACTGATATTGAGGGTAATTTGCAAATTGAATAATTGATTTAATGAGGCGTTAATCATGCTGAATGAGACATGATTGATGGCAATGATGATATTGATGAATTATGATCTAAAGATATAAATGGTATGTGCATTTAAATATCTGAAATACGAGTTTTTCTGGGTGGATGCACTGGCTCGCCCTCACTTGCTCTAGGTCGAGGCTCAATACTCTCTTGACTCTCTGTCACAAGATGTAACCGGACACTTTAACTTTTTGGATAATTCCTCCAATGAGATGATAAATGAATGAATACGTATGTAAATAACTCTTGGGGATGTGCGCACGCAAGGATTGTATAGGGTTCGCTATTGATGCGTGAGCATCTTGTACCTTTTTCTAGTTGTTTTTATAATTTTTTTAGTTAGATTTTGTTAGGTTTTATTATGTTTTAGTGCAAAATTCACCTTTGGATTCTACTTTGAGTTTTTCTTGTGTTTTTATGATTTTAGGTGGAATGCGGAGCAGTTTAGAGAAGCCTAGGGCAAGAAAAGAAAATTTTGTCAGCTCCCCCCTGGGCACTGAATCCCAACCTGGCATTCAACGCCAGTAAGGGGTATGAATTCAGAGATGCGCTTCCCTTCTGGGCGTTCAACGCCCAATCCTGACATTGAACGCCAGCTTGCAGTCCGAGTCACTCACTAATTGGGCCTCTAAGTGAATTTTAGCACTTCTTACATGAGATGTTAGAAACTTTGATTAGACGTAATTGTAAAATTAAAAACAAACTCTTAACTACCTTGTTTGATACTGGGGTGTTACATTCATTTATATCATTTGAGAAAGCTGATGAATTAGGACTAAAAATATCTGTACTAGCATATGACTTACAAGTACATACGTCTGCCTCTAAGGTTGTGGTACCTACGCTAGCTTGTCAACAAGTGTAATTACGAATTGGAAACAAAACCTTTGTCCATGACTTGATATGTTTGCCGTTGACTGGACTTGAGCTAATTTTTGGTTTGGATTTACTGTCAAAGCATCATGTACTGTTAGATTGTTTTGAGCATTCGGTGGAGTTTATGTCCAAGGGATTAGGAGGACTGGTGGTAGCAATGGATTACTATTTGAATTCTGTTGTGGGAATGAGTATCAGGGATTTATGCTGTTAGCTACGACTTTGTCAGGAGATGAACAGAATCTGGGTCAGATTTTAGTGAGTGAATTTCCTGAGGTATTCCTTGAAGACATACCGAAATTTCTCCCTTCTTGAGAAATCAAGTTTGCGATAGAGTTGATGCCTGGAGCAGGACCAATCTCGATTACATTTTATAGGATATCACTGTTGGAGCTGGAAGAACTTAAAGTTCAGTTAGAGGAGTTAATGGATAAAAGTTTCATTTGGCCAAGTGTTTCTCCGTGGGGAGCACCGGTCCTATTAGTAAAGAAGAAGGATGGTAGCATGCGACTGTATGTGGATTATCGGTAGTTGAATAAAGTGATAGTAAGGAACAAGGATCCTTTGCCGAGAATTGATGACCTGATGGATCAATTGCAAGGGGTTGGAGTTTTTTCAAAAAATGACTTGAGGTCCAATTATCACCAGATAAGGGTAAGAGAGGAAGATAACCCTGAGACTGCTTTCAGAACTCGTTATGATCATTACGGGTATACCGTAATGTCTTTTGGGTTAACAAATGCTCCTGCTGTATTCATGGATTACATGAATAGAGTATTCTGCTCTTTCTTAGATAAGTTCGTCATGGTGTTCATTGAGGATATTCTAATTTATTCTAAGACTAATGAGGAGCACGCAGAGCACTTGAGAACATTGTTACAGATTCTGAAGGAGAGAAAGCTCTATGCGAAACTTTCCAAATGTGAATTTTGGAAGGAGGAGGTGAAGTTTTTGGGTCACGTAGTAAGTAAGAAAGGTATTCGGTGGATCCTTCGAAAATTGAGGCTGTGATTGAATGGGTGAGACCAACATCCGTGATGGAGATTAGGAGCATTTTGGATTTAACTGGATATTATCATTGGTTTATCAAAGGTTTCTCATAGATTCCGTTACCTATAACGAAGTCAACTCGGAAGGATGCACCGTTTGTGCGGATAACAGAGTGTGAGGAGAACTTCTAGACTTTGAAGAGGAAATTGACTACAGTGCCTGTGCTTGTATTGCCTGAACCTAATGAGCCATTTGAGATCTATTGTGATGCTTCGTTAAAAGGTCCAAGGTGTGTATTGATGCAACACCGAAATGTTGTAGCTTACGCTTCTCGTCAGTTAAGATTGCACGAGGTGAATTACCCAACTCACGACCTAGAACTTGCTGCGATTGTGTTTTCGTTGAAAGTGTGGAGGCACTCTCTTTAAAAGGTTAAGTTTTGAGTCTTCTCTGATCATAAGAGCTTGAAATACCTCTTTGATCAGAAGGAGCTTAATATGCCTCAAAAGAGGTGGATGGAGCTGTTGAAAGACTATGATTTTGAGTCGAGTTATCATCTGGGAAAAGCTAATGTGGTGGCAGATGTGTTGAGCAGAAAATCTCTAAGCATCACTTGGATGATGATTAAGGAAGATTAGTGGTGCACAAAAAGAGATTTCACACAGCTTAACCAGCAAGTGCATCGGGTCATCCAAGTAACACCTCAGGTGAATGAGGGTCGATCTCACGAGAATTATCGGACTGAGCAAGCAATGGTCGTCAAGTTGAACTTAGTCAAGCAAATCAAAAAAGGGTTTGATGAGTTGCAATTCTCATAAAAACAATAAATAAACAAGTAAATAAAGCAATAAGAGATTGGTGTGAAAATAGGATGAGAAAACAGTTAAGGTTTCGAAGATGTTTATCTTTTCGGATTAAAGTTTCTTAGCAACTACTCTAACAATGAATGATTCATTCTATGGCAAACCATAAATGTCTAAACCATAATTTCTTAGTGATTTAGCCTCCTCTAACCTTCATTAACCACCACTCTCGTGGTCACTTAATTCCGATTAGAAGGTAAAGCTTAGAAAACTAGTTTAGCGCCACAAAAACCCTAATTACAGAAAACTAACAAGATTATATGTAACATATCCAAATTAGTTCATGCAATTAGTGATTTAAGAGGAATTTGATTTCAAGCTATAGTTCAAGCAAAATAACTCTCCCGAGAATCACTAGAACTCATGTAGAAAAGGGTCATACTCTCGTTCCACACAGTTCATAAAATTAAGAGTGAAAACAATCCTTAGATTTGAATCAAACATAAATTAAAATAGAAAAATAATAGTTCTAATCCATAGAAATAAACAGAGCTTCTAACCTTAACCAGGAGATTTAGTTGCTCATGAATTACAAAGAAACTAGGGTTCTGAAAACGTGCGGAAGGAAGAAGATCCTAGACCTGAGTGATTTTTTCCTTTAAATACAAGAGTGGATTCTCGATACATCCTAGAGCTACTAAGATGTACCATGATTTAAAGGTGAGTTTGGTGGCCCGGAATGAAGAATGACATAGCGACACATGTGTCTAAGTGTTTGACTTGTCAGAAGGTGAAAATTGAACATCAGAAGCCATTCGGCATGTTGCAACCATTGAAGATTCCACAATAGAAATGGAAAGGTATCGCGATGGATTTCGTGTCTGGTTTACCAAGGACTAGAGCCGGTTTTTGATACGGTGTGGGTCATTGTGGATCGATTGACAAAGTCTGCTCACTTTCTGCCTATACGAGTAAAATATTCATTGGATGAATTGGCAAGGCTATACATCAAGGGAGTTGTAAGGTTGCATGGTGTGCCCACAACTATTGTGTTGAACCGAGATCTCTGATTCACTCCGAGTTTATAGGGAGCCTTTCAGATGGTGTTCGGAACGTAACTGTATTTAAGTACGACTTATCACCCACAAATAGATGGATAATCAAAAAGAATAATTAAAACTTTAGAAGATATGTTGAGAGCATATGTGTTGGATCAACCAAGAAGCTAGGATTGGTATGTGCCGTTGGTGGAGTTTGCATACAACAACAGTTATCATACAAGCATTGGAATGGCTCCATATGAAGCACTGTATGGAAGAAAATGCCAATCTCTACTTTGTTGGTATGAAGCGGGTGAATAAAGTATTCTAGGTCCTAACTTAGTAGCCGAGACAACTGAACAGATTAAGCAAATCTGAACTAGAATTCTCATTGCACAAAGTCGTCAGAAGAGTTGCGCGAATCAGCGACAGAAGCCATTGGAATTTAATGAAGGCGATTTTGTATTTCTGAGCGTTACTCCAACTACGGGCATCAGATGGGCAATAAAGACCAAGAAGTTAAACCCTAGGTACATTGGACTCCTTGAGGTATTGAGACGGATTGGACCAGTGACCTATCAGGTGGCTTTACCGCCACACCTTTCAAACCTACATGACATCTTTCATGTAGCACAACTTCGCAACACCAGATGCAACTCATATCTTAGAACTCGAATCGATTCAGTTAAAGGAGAATTTGATGTTTCAAGTGGTTCCGGTCAAGATTGGTGATGTCAGCATCAAGAAACTCTGAGTAAAAGAAGTTTAGTTAGTAAAGGTTGCTTGGAGTCGAGTTGGAGTTGAGGAACATACATGGAAACTCAAATCAGAGATAAGGAAAGACTACATGCATTTATTCTCAGGTAATTGAATTTTGGGGACAAATTCCTAATAAGACGGGTAGGATGTAAACCTCGGTTTATTAATAAATAATTAACTGATAAATTAATTATGAGCCAATAAAATTAGAAAAATTAAATTTTTTAATTTAAAGAATCAAAAATATTTAGAATACGAATTAAAACATTAATTTAAAATATTTTGTCCTAAAATTAGGCTAACGAGCTAAACCAGTTGAATCGGGCCCATATTGGGCCCAAGGCCCAACCCATATAAGCCTCCATCAGCCACTCTTTCCTTCATTCATAGTGAAACACGCTGAAAAGAAGAAGAAGAGAACCAAAACCTAAACCACATTTTCGCTCCAAATTTCAATCCCTCATATCTTTCAATCCATAGCTCTAATTGATGAACAGTCTATGGACATGCGTTTGCCTCGGAATTTTCTTCAATTCTATCTGAACAAAGTGGTAAGTATCTCTGAATTTCTTATCCAGTTCTCCCTTTCATTCAGATTCACATTTTTGGTTGTAGGTATTGAGGAATTTTATGCCTTTGGTTGTTTAGGAATTATCTAGCTTGGGTGATTGTTGAGTTTTAGCCCAAGCATCAATGGAAAAGGTAAGAAACCACTAAACCCTTGTAAATTATTGAATTAGTGAATTCTAGAGTTGATTTGTGGTAAATTTTATGAACTAGATTGAATTTTTTGTTGATTGGAGTTAAATTGATGAATTGGAGTACTTGGAATAAAGCTTCGGTGGCTGGAACTTATTAGATTTGATTAAAAATATTAGAGGCTTGTGAAGAAAAGGTTTTAGTGGTGTTTTGAGCTTGGGAAAAATCGACCAAGGTATAGTTTCGATTTCTTGTAGATAATATGTAATGTTGTATGAATGTCCTTAAAATAGGTTTGAATGGTAAGAATTGGTTGATTGACGTGGCTAGTGAATGAATATATGTATATGTATGTATGATCAAGTTGGTGGTAAAATTGTGGAATTGAGTTAATGGGGACTGTTGATATTGAATGTTGATGGGAATTGAATTGGAGTATGAAGTTATGGTTTGCTAGATCATGAATCAATGTGATAAATGAATTTGGAATTGGTTTGAATAGGTTTGTAATAGTTAGGAATCGATGATTAAATGTTTGGAAGGCTTAAAAATGGTAAGGAGGTAGTTTGGATTGATTTGAATTGTTGAATTGGTTAAAAATGAGTGTTTGCGTAATTAGGTAAAAGTAGAATTTTAACCAACTTCAACGCACTATAATTTGGCTCTCGAATTCTCAATTTTTTTGGAACTTATCTTAAATGAAACTTGGGTTCAGTAGTTTATAACGTTCGAAAAACGGACGAAAAATGATTTTTAATGAAAAAATTATGCGTGCTTGAAATTTAAGGTTAAAAACTGAAATCTGCAAAAATTGTAGAAAACTGAGATCTTGTGTATGCATGATGGGTGTTATATCATCCAGAATTTTTTAAAAAATTAAATAATAAAATATTTAAAAAAAGATAAAAATATATTATTATTATTATTATTATTATTATTATTATTATTATTATTATTATTATTATTATTATTTATATTTAGTTTCCTTCTACTATTATCATTACTATATTATATTATATTACTATATTTTATTATCATTCACGGAACCATTTGGAAACAAAGGAAGAAAGAACGAAGCCATAAGAAAAGAAATAAGAAGCATGACTTATATCCATATGTATACATATATAAAACATAACACATGTCTCTTTCCCTTATTAACCAAAGGCACTTAATTATGAGTTATCATTCAATGCCTTTATCTTTTAATTAATGCCATTTATTATGACCAAATGGATTAAGAAAGAGAAAACGGGAAGGAAAGAAAACATGACACCTAAATCCCTCCTTTGATACATATCCTTGTTTAATGTTTCTATCAACCTCTGAGCTTCTTTCTTCACCTCATAACCGAGTTGGACTTACAAAAGAGAGAGAGAGCCGAGAATAACCTTGAGAGAAACCGTGACCCTCCATCATTTTCTTTTCTCAATTTTTTTCTAATCCATAACTCCAATAAAAAATCTAATCCAAAAAAAGTGTTCGTATTCTCCTCTTTTACATGTTAATATTATTTTTATTTGGTAAAAACTAATGGTGATGTAACTCTCCTTTTTCTTGAGTTCGGCCAACTGGAGTTCTAGGAGGCACAGACGATTTCGGACGTTTTTTTCTTCGACAGCTCGGTCAGAAAGTTTCTCCGGAGCTTCGAGTATTTTGATTTCGTACGGAGATAATGGATAAAGCTGTAGTTGCGGCTGCCGCTGAGTGCGAGCCGAGAGAAAAAGATTTCTTTGAGGCATTTAGTTTATGGGTTCGAAAATCGAGGTAGGAGATTTTATTTTAAAATAATTAATAGTTTTTAAGTTAAAAATACCAAAAGGTTTATTAAGAAATTGCAAATAAATTGTGTTTTTCTGAACTGATTGAATTTGATGAATAAGTGTTGACTGTGAGAATGATTGAATTTGATGAACGTATCTGAATTCTTGATTGTTTGAATTGTGGCTAAAGATACGTTACATTTATGCTTTGACTAAATGACATATGAATTAAGGGATTATAAAAGTGAGGGAGGTTATGTCCGGGTTCTTGTAACCATAAATGAAAAGGTGATTTTTGTTAATGTTAAATGTAAAAATATGATCGGGAGGTTTTTGTTAAGTTTGAATGAACGTATGACTTGTTCATTTGGTTTTAATAGTAAAATGTTTGAAAGAGAGCTGAATTTTATTGAAACAAAAAGAGGCTTAGCTTTGAAGAAAACGATTTGATTATTGAAAATTATTCGATATTTGAAAATGGTATGATTATTGAAAAGGATTTGATATTCGGAATGATTGAGAGATTGTTTGGTTGGGACTCTGGAAGGGTGGCATAGTCTGAATTTTAGAGGAAATGCTGCCGAAATTTTATAATCTTTGAGACTTGGTTTGAAATGCTATTTTAAAATATTTGGTTTTAAAAAATTAGATTATTTGAGATTTATTTAGTTAAGAAAAGATTTATTCTATTTGAATTCAATTTATCAAGAAAAGAATAATGGTTTAAATCCAATCTTTTTGAGAAGAGATTTCATTTAAATTATTATGAGTTTGGTTTGATAAGAAAGAAAAGAAGGAGAACGAAAAGTAAAGGAAAGAGGGATAATTAAAGAAATCTCTGCCACAGGAGAGTAAAGAACAAAGATAAAGAAAAACTTTAAGGAACTGTCTGCCACAGGAGAGCAGACGTGACATTGTTTGGGCTTTAGTGCCAAATGTATAGTGGGGACGCCCACATACTGAGAACTGTTTTCCAGATGTAAGCACATTGGAACACATTGGAAGTCACACTGTATGCGGCCTAATCGTAAGACTTACGAGCACACTGTATGCATCTGGAAAGCCATATATGAGACTCATGCCCGGGTAATGTTGAGAGTGGGTAGGCAACCAACACATGAGCTCATGGCCTGCGTTAGGAATAGACATGCATCATGTTGTTTGCACATATGCATTTGATTGCGCTTGCTTGTCTTATTAATTTGTGATTGTGCTGTTTGTTTTGTTATGACTTGCTTGTACATTGAATTGAATCTCTTGCTTGTACATTTTGTTTGTGAATGTATTAAAGTGATTACGAATTGACATTTGACTGAGGATTAACTATGTAGCTTAGAGATGGTGATGTGATTAATTTTATATTTAAAATTTGTTTTGAGTTTAGAGATTTTTAAAAAGAGGTAATTGGTTAGCTAAAGTAGAACCAATAATATTTTTAAAGGGTTTGATAAAAATATAGTTTTATTGAGTAAAGTTAATTATTTGCACTTTATTTCTTACTTTTATGGCATTCCCATTCTCTACTGAGAACGCGTGGTTTGTTCTCACCCCAAAATCTTCTACCCTTTCAGTGACACAGGTTCGAAGACTCAGTTTGAAGCTGCGGGCAATTATTAGTCTTATTTGAGATAAGTTCATGTATTGAGTTGCTTTCCTAGAATTCTCTCGCCTTTGTTAGTTAAGATTTTATTTTATACAGAGGGAGAGGAGTTGTACTCTGAGTTTTATTTGAATTATTTTGTATGATATTTATTATTTTTACTAACTATGTGACTAGTATTGCTTAGAGATCTTTGATATATGATTTTAATTAATAGAAACAAAACTTTTCGGATTTTTCTTAAAAATTGAAACGCGAAATCGAGCTAAAGGCTCAATATTAAATAGTAAATATGGAAAACAGGTCAGTAACGTCTCACTTTTGGTACAATCATGACGTGCTGAAAGTTAGGGTGTTACAGGTGTTATAGGAGTGAAAGAGCCTTGTGCAAGTTTTGTGTGCATACCATGCGTATGCACAGAAGCAAGGTCATGCGTAAGCACAACTTGCATTTCAGAAATGTATCTTTTTCATGCGCATTTTGGGCGTTGATGAGCGAATATTTTATACGCTTTTTGGCATCCTCTTCATATAGTTTTTAGCATATTTTGTTTAGTTTTTATTAAGTTTTTATAGGTTTTAGTATTAAATTCACATTTTTCGATTCTACTATGAGTTTTTGTGTTTTTGTACAATTTCAGGTAATTTCTGGCTGAAATTGAGGAGCTAGAGCAAAAGTCTGATTTAGAGACAGAGAAAGCACTGCAGATGTTGTCCGGATCTGACCTACCTGCACTCGAAAGAGATTTTCTGGAGCTATAGAAGACTTAATGGAGCGTTATTAACAGCTATGGAAAGCTGACTTCCTGAGCTTTCCAGCAATGTATAATAGTTCATACTTTGCTTCGGATTAGAAGGCCCAAAATTGGCGTCCAACGCCAGCTTCCTGCCCCCTTCCTGGCGTCCTGCACCCAAAAGCAGAGACCGGCATCCAAATGCCCAAAGAAGACCCCCTAGCCAACGTTTAACGCCCAAGGAGTCCCGTAGCACGTGGATCTCATCAAAGCACAGCCCAAACACTCACCAAGTGGGCCCCAGAAATGGATTTTAGCACTAAATAGACTATTTTACCCTTACTAGTCATCTGTTTAGTATTTAAAGTGTATTTTCATGTTGACACGGACAATCATGCACACTTTACAGCCCTATTTTCGTTTTACATTGTATTTTCTTTCAGTATGAGTTTCTAAACCTCCTAGTTTGAGGGGAGGAGCCCTACTGAGTTCTATGAATTAATAAAAGTATTATTATTTCTTCTTCAATCTGTGTTTGATTAATTCTAAGATGTATATTTGTACTTCAACGTGGTGGATAGGATGATCAGTGACAATCAGCTCTATTCATCACATTAAGACGAACGTGCTTGAGAAACACTTGCATCTACTTGGGTGTGTGTGAATACTTCAGTGGAAAGCACACACCACTAGCTTGAATCATACATCTCTTAGACAGCTAATCCACGACTTTGTTGGGAACTTCTTAGGACACCAGCTCAGCCGATTTCGAGGAGATTAGGCTCTCTGTGGTGGAGGCTAGAACCTAAAAATACAACATTCTCTGATCTGGAAGAACCAACCTTATCTGTGACATTTTGAGAAGGATCATTAAGGAGAATGGACTGTACACGCTTCACCCTCAAGTAGAGATGGATCCACACTAACCCTGGGATTCAGATCCGGAGGAGCATTGACGACCTCTCAATAAAGGCGCCAATCACTTCCAGCCTACCATTGAAAAGATCACTCACAGGCAAAGAAGACAGTAATACAAGAGTTAATTTAGAAAGGCTAAGCAACTCCAATCCTTAACTACTCTATTCCTATTATAGTTTCCAATTTAGTATTCTTAACATACATTACTCTTACAACTTCAAACCAATGACCTGCTGATCTGCCTAACTAAGACCTGCAAGAAAACCATTACTTGCTTCAAACCACAATCCTCATGGGATCGACCCTGGCTCGCTCAGGTATTACTTGGATGACCCAGTGCACTTGCTGGTACAATAGTATGAAGGTGTGGGGATTCCTGCTACCACGCGAACACACAAAAAGGGGTTCATGCGTATGCATGAGGCATACGTACGCACGATTACCCTATTTTTCAAGGAATGCTACTTTTAACTCTTTTTTGATAATGCTAAATGAGATATGATTGATGGCGATGATGATATTGATTAATTATGATCTAAAGATCTAAATGGCATGTGCATTTAAATATCTGAGATACGAGTCTTCCTGGGTAGATGCAGTGGCTCGCCCCTACTGGCTCCAAGTCGAGACTCAATACTCTGTTGACCCTCTGTTGTATGATGTGACCAGACGTTTTAACTTTCTGGATAATTATGCCAATGATATGATAAATGAATGAATATGTATGTGAATAACTCTTGGAGATGCGTGCACGCAGGGACTGTTCAGGGTTCGCTACCGGACATGTCGGGTTTGGCTATATGACCGATAGATGAGCTCATTGGCCATAGGGTAGACATACATCATGTGTATTTGTATGATTTGTTTGAGTATGCACTTTGTGTTTTAGCTTGCCTAATTGAATTATCTGTACCTATATGCTACGTGACTTAAATGCTTTACCTATTTCCTTAATTGCGTATTTCTTGTATGCCTTGTATGTATTTGCTTTTGAGAGATCCCTCATGTTGGTGGAGATGGCGCTGAAGGTTGTTCCATATTGGTGATTAGGAGGTTTGCAGAAAACTGAAAATGAAGAAATAGATTAGAATCCCAAGATAGAATCACCCTATTTCTGGTTTAGTGAGAACTTTAGGCTTTGATCTGGGACTATGGAGTTTAGGATTGCCTTTGGCTTTCTGGAGCCTTATATCTTAGTTATTTGGGCACTGTTACCATATTGAGAACCCACAGTTCTCATTTCATACATATTTGATATTGTTTTTCAAATGCAGGATGTGAGGCACCTTGCTGAGCGTACTGGATGATTCTTAGAAGCGAAGATCTACCTTTGGAGATTTTTTGCTATGTATTTTATAAAACTTGTATTGTCCCTCCTAGAGGTTGACTTCGAAGAATCAGGATTTGTATTTATCTCTTGGTATGTTTTGGGTTGTGTATATATATATATATTCTAGCCGACCTTTGCTTCGCAGGTTGAGGCTGGAGCTTGATATGTATTTCCTTTGGAACTCTTCATCTATATATATTATGTCTCTTCTGTTTCACTGTTATCTACACGTTTTATTTTGAATCGTACGAGTATGATGCGATTTTCTGTTTTAGTTTTGTCTAACCCTTCCTTCAAGGCTCCTAGTTAAACTATCTTTCATATATATGTATTTCTTATTTTAGAGGTCGTAGCGCCTCACCACCTTTGATTTACAACATAGGCGTAAAGCTCTATGTATTAGGGTATTGTAGATAGGACCCAAATGGTGACTCATGAACGAGGTTGGTCATGTACTCGAAGGGAGTATGAGGATAATCCAATAGTTGACAACTATGCCGAGTTCATGGCGGTAATGACCAACTTGGCTAACACAATGCAAGCGAGTGCTGCTGCAATGACTCAGGCTATGAAAAGGATGGGTCAACCATCAGAAAATGGAAATAGTGTAGGGACTGGGAATAACTCAGGTGGAGGAATCTCGATGACTTTAGCTGCTTTCCTGAAAGTGAACCCGTCAGTTTTAAAGGGATTAACAAACCCTACTGAAGCAGACAACTGGTCCCAAGTTATAAAGCATGCCTTGCAAACTAAACATGTCCCGAACAATCAGTTGTGGAGTTTGTAGTATATCAACTAGTGGAAAAAGTTCAGCACTAGTGGGAAGGAGAATGTCGACTGCTGCAGCAACAGAATGTAGATATTTTGTGGCATTATTCCAAACTGGTTTCTACCGGAAGTACTTTCTTGAGTTAGAGTGGGAGGCCAGAGAATTAGAGCTCTTGTAGCTAAAGCAAGGGTTCCTGACTGTGGCTGAATACACCAAAAATTTTGGCGAGCTCTGTAGGCTCTCGAGGGTATGTTAGGGTATCCATGAGTCCTACGAGGGCTAGAAATGTATCAAAAATCAAGGAAGACTTAAGAAGAGCATCATGAGTGTTGTGGCTCCATTGGAGATTAGGAGGTTCTCCGAATCGGTGAATAAGGCAAGAGTTGTGAATGACTGTACCAAGAAGACGGCTTTGGCAAGAGATACTCGTCATGGTACTAGTAATAGAGGTCGTGGGAAGTATTTTCCACCAAGAGGCCAGAACTTCAAAATGGGTGGATATAACCCTCAGCATCCTCAGGGTCAAGGAAACATCAAAAGGACTAACTATGACCGATTTCACCAAGCAAGGGAAGAGGTTTATACTTTATTTGTAGACTGCCTGGACACATTGCAAGGGATTTCCCTCGTGGAAAAAACTAAAATGTGGGTCGAAACTAGCAACAAGGTTGTGTGTCCACTGTGAATGCAAATGATACGACTAGGTCGGAGCCTCTGATGAGAGGTAAGTGTATAATTGGTGAAAAAACATTAATTGCGTTGTATAACACGGGTGCTTAACATTCATTTATTGTATTTGATAAAGCTGCTGAACTGGGATTGAAAATTTCAAACTTAACCTTCGATTTGCATGCGCATACCCCGTCTCAAACAGTTGTAACTATGTTAGGTTGTAAGCAAATACCCTTCTAGATAGAGGATAGACTCTTCGTTCAAGATTTATTTTGTTTTCTGCTAGTTGGATTGGAGATGATTTTGGGATTTGATTGGTTCTCAAAAAATCTCATGTTGTTGGATTGCTTCGAGCGGTCGATTCGGTTTATGTCGGAAGGAGAAGGAGGAGCAGTTGTAGCTAAGGGATACTATTTGAACACTGTAATGGTAAATTGTAGTGGGGAAGAATGTCAAGGTTATATTCTTTTAGCTGGGAATGCGTCAGGTGATGAGCAGAAGTTAGACCAAATTCCCATGGTTAAGGAGTTTTTCGAAGTGTTTTCTAAAGATATTCCTTAATTTCCACCTCAGTTGGAAATTGAATTTGCGATAGACTTGGTGCCGGGAGCAGGTCCAGTCTCAATTCCGCCGTATCGGATGGTTCCAATAAAGTTGGCTGAACTTAAGACTCAGTTGGAAGAGCATCTGAATAAGAGGTTCATTCGATCGAGTGTGTCTCCGTGGGGAGTGCCAGTTTTATTGATGAAAGAGAAAGATGGAGGAATGTGACTTTTTATGGACTACCGACAGTTGAAAAAAGTGATAGTGAAGAACAAATACCCATTGCCAAGAATCGATGAATTAATGGATTAGTTGCAAGGAGCTGGAGTGCTCTTTAAGATCGATTTGAAGTTAGGTTATTGATGAGCGGATATTTTATACACTTTTTGGGGATAATTTCATGTAGTTTTTAGTATGTTTTAGTTAGTTTTTAGTATATTTTTATTAGTTTTTAGGCAAAATTCATATTTCTGGACTTTACTATGAGTTTGTGTGCTTTTCTGTGATTTCAGGTATTTTCTGGCTGAAATTGAGGGAGCTGAGCAAAAATCTGATTCAGGCTAAAAAAGAACTGCTGATGTTGTTGGATTCCGACCTCCCTGCACTCGAAATAGATTTTTTGGAGCTACAGAAGTCCAATTGGCGAGCTCTCAATTGCATTAGAAAGTAGACATCCAGGTCTTTCCAGCAATATATAATAGTCCATACTTTGCTTGAAGATAAATGACGTAAATTGGCGTTTAACTCCAGTTTCATGTTCTATTCTGGCGTTAAACGCCAGAAATAGGTTACCAGTTAGAGTTAAACGCCCAAAACAGGTTACAACCTGTTGTTTAACTCCAGAAACAGCCCAGACACGTGAAAATCTCAAGTCTCAGCCCCAACATACACCAAGTAGGTCCCAGAAGTGGATTTCTGCACTATCTATCTTAGTTTACTCATTTTTTGTAAACCTAGGTTACTAGTTTAGTATTTAAACAACTTTTAGAGATTTATTTTGTATCTCATGACATTTTAGATCTGAACTTTGTACTTTTTGACGGCATGAGTCTTTAAACTCCATTGTTGGGGATGAGGAGCTCTGCAGCGTCTCGATGAATTAATGCAATTATTTCTGTTTTCTATTCAAACACGCTTGTTTCTATCTAAGATGTTTATTCGCACTTCAATATGATGAATGTGATGATTTGTGACACTCATCACTATTCTCAATCTATGAATGCGTGCCTGACAACCACCTCTGTTCTACCTTCGATTGAATGAGTATCTCTTGGATTCCTTAATCAGAGTCTTTGTGGTATAAGCTAGAATCCATTGGCAGCATTCGTGAGAATCCGAAAAGTCTAAACCTTGTTTGTGGTATTCAGAGTAGGATTCAGGGATTGAATGACTATGACAAGCTTCAAACTCACAAAGGTTGGGCGTAGTGACAGACGCAAAAGGATTAATGGATCCTATTCCAGCATGAGTGAGAACCGACAGATGATTAGCCGTGTGGTGACAGCGCACCTGGACCATTTTCACTGAGAAGACGGATGGTAGCTATTGACAACGGTGATCCACCAACACAGCTTGCCATAGGAGGAACCTTGCGTGCGTGAAGAAGAAGACAGGGGGAAAGCAGAGATTCAGAAGACAAAGCATCTCCAAAACTCCAACATATTCTCCATTACTGCATAACAAGTATTATTTAATCCATGATTTTATTTACTACCAATCAAAACTGAGATTTATTATTATCCTGACTAAGAGTTACAAGATAACCATAGCTTGCTTCAAGCCAACAATCTCTGTGGGATTCGACCCTTACTCACGTAAGGTATTACTTGGACGACCTAGTGCACTTGCTGGTTAGTGGTACGAGTTGTGAAAAGTGTGGTTTACAATTTCATGCACCAAGTTTTTGGCACCGTTGCCGGGGATTGTTTGAGTTTGAACAACTGACGGCGAATCTTGTTGATTAGATTAGGAAAATTTTGTCTTTCTGGTCAGAGTCTTTTATTTTCTTTTCAAAAAAGTTTTAAAAAATATTATTTTTCTTTATTAATTTTTAGTTTTTATGTGAGTTTAGTGTCATGTTTTAAGTTTGGTGTCAATTGCATGTTCTTTGTTCATCTTTGACCTTCAAGTTGTTCTTGTCTATTTTCCTTGTTTGATCTTTAGTTTGTCTTGTTTTACGTCTCTTCTTGTTTTTCTTGTACTTTTTCAAAATATCAATTTTCAAAAAATTTTATTTATTAAAAATACCTCTTTAAAATGCGTTACATTTATAGCTCAATTGGCTAGAGCATTGTTCTTGGTAATTGGGCATCTTCCTTTTAAAACTTTTTCAAAAATAATTTTTCTTTGATTAAATCTTGTGCCAAACTTTATTTTTGGTGTTCTCTTATTAATTTTTCTATAATTTTCGAAAATTTTATTGTGCTTTTCTAAAAATTTTAAGTTTGGTGTTCTATCTTTTGTTCTTGTTGTTTGTGTGAGTCTTCAAGGTGTTCTTCAGTCTTCTTTGTACTTTGATCTTAACAATTTAAGTTTGGTGTGCCTTGGTGTTTTCCCTCCAAAATTTTCGAAAACAAGGAGCATTGGATTTAAAAATTTTAAGTCTTGTGTCTTTTGTGTGTTTTTCTCTTTCATAATAAAATTCAAAAATAAAAAAAAAATTATCTTTTCTAACTATTTTTAAGCAATTATTTCGAATTTTTTTTATAAAAATTCAGATTTCAATTTCAAAATTTTTCAAATCTTATCCTTTTAAGATTTTTTTTTTAAAAATCATATCTTTTTCAAAAATATCCTAACCACTTTCTCTCTCCTCACTTTTTCGAAAATACTCATAAAATATTTTCAATTCTTTTTTTATTTTTTATTTTTATTGTAATTTTTATTTTATTTTATTTTATTATTTCAGAAATTTTTTTTATATAATAAAATAAATAAAATAAATCCACATCATCTCCCTTTCTCCATCATGGACCTAAGTGGAAATGAGCAGTCCAGAAGGACTCTAGGGTCATATGCTAACCCCACTACTGCTTCATATGGGAGTGGTATCTGTATACCCCCTATCAGAATTAGTAGTTTTGAGTTGAATCCTCAGCTCATTATCATGGTGCAGCAAAGTTGCCAGTATTCCGGTCTTCCACAGGAAGAACCTACAGAGTTTCTGGCACAGTTTTTACAAATTGCTGACACAGTACATGATAAGGAAGTAGATCAGGATGTCTACAGATTATTACTGTTTCCATTTGCTGTAAAAGACCAAGCTAAGAGGTGGTTAAATAACCACCCTAAGGCTAGCATAAGGACATGGAAACAGCTGTCAGAAAAATTCCTGAATCAATATTTCCCTCCAAAACGGATGACACAACTAAGGCTGAACATCCAAGACTTTAAACAAGGAGATAATGAATCTCTTTATGATGCCTGGGAGAGATACAGAGAGATGCTAAGAAAATGCCCCTCTGAAATATTTTCAGAGTGGGTGCAGTTAGTCATCTTCTATTCTGGGCTTACAGAGAAAGCTCAGATGTCTTTGGACCACTCAGCTGGTGGATCTATATACATGAGAAAGACAATTGAAGAAGCTCAAGAGCTCATTGATACAGTTGCCATAAATCAGCATATGTACCTAAGTAGTGAGTCTTCCATGAAAGAAGAGGTTAAAATAGTAACTGCTGAACTCAGTCCTGCAGAACAAGTTACTGAATTCAATCAACAATTAGATTTTCTAACAAAACAGCTAGCCGAATTCAAGGAGATACTACAAGTCACAAGAATGGCTAATATGAATATGGAAGTATAGTTGAAGCAAACAGAACAGCAGTTATCAAAACAAATAACAGAAGGGTGCCAAGCAGTTCAATTAAGAAGTGGGAAAACATTAAATACCTCACTTCAAGGCAGCAGGAAGCCAAGAAATGAACAAACTGCTACCCAAAATCTCTCTGAGGACAATAAGAGCCCAGAGAGGAATAATTCTGGCGATCAAACGCTAGAAAAGGGTGGAGAGCTGGCGTTAAACGCCCAACCCATGCTCAGTTCTGGCATTCAAACGCCAGAAACAAGTAATGAGTTGGCATTGAACGCCAAAAGGAAGCTCAGTTCTGGCGTTCAGACGTCAGAAATAAGTAAAGAGTTGGCGTCTAACGCCACTCCAGCTTCCAACCCTGGCATTCAAACGCCAGTAAGGGATCAGACACATACAAGTGCTGATAGCAACCCCTCTAAAAAGGCTTCTCCAACCACATCTGTAGGAAATAAACCTGCAGCAACTAAGGTTGAAGAATACAAAGCCAAAATGACTTATCCTCAGAAACTCCGCCAAGCAGAACAGGATAAGCAATTTGCCCGCTTTGCAAACTATCTCAGGACTCTTGAAATAAAGATTTCATTTGCAGAGGCACTTGAGCAAATACCCTCTTATGCTAAGTTCATAAAAGAGATCTTAAGTTATAAGAAGGATTAGAGAGAAACTGAAAAAGTTTACCTCACTGAAAAATGCAGTGCAGTCATTCTGAAAAGCTTACCAGAGAAGCTTAAAGATCCCGGAAGCTTCATGATGCCATGCACATTAGAGGGTACTTGTACCAAGAAAGCTCTATGTGATATTGGAGCAAGTATCAACCTAATACCTGCATCTACTATCAAAAAGCTTGGTTTGACTGAAGAAGTCAAACATACCCGGATATGTCTCCAACTTGCTGATGGCTCCATTAAATACCCATCAGGCGTGATTGAAGACATGATTGTCAAGGTTGGGCCATTTGCCTTTCCCACTGACTTTGTGGTGCTGGAAATGGAGGAGCACAAAAGTGCAACTCTCATTCTAGGAAGACCTTTCCTAGCAACCGGACGAACCCTCATTGATGTTCAAAAAGGGGAATTAACCCTGAGAGTCAATGAGGACGAGTTTAAGTTGAATGTTGTCAAAGCTATGCAGCATCCAGACACCCCAAACGACTGCATGAGCATTTATATTATTGACTCTCTAGTGGAAGAGGTCAATATGACTGAGAGTCTCGAATCAGAGCTATAGGATATCTTTAAAGATGTTCAGCATGATCTGGAGGAACCAGAGAGAATAATAGAACCTCTGATAATTCCTCAGGAAGAGGAGAAACCTCCTAAATCGGAGCTCAAACCATTACCACCATCCCTGAAATATGTATTTCTGGGAGAAGGTGACACTTTTCCTGTAATCATAAGCTCTACCTTAGAGCCACAGGAAGAGGAAGAACTAATTCAAGTGCTGAGGACACATAAGATAGCTCTTGGGTGGTCCATTAGTGATCTCAAGGGCATTAGCCCAGCTAGATGCATGCACAAGATCCTATTGGAGGATGACACTAAGCCAGTAGTTCAACCACAGAGGCGCCTGAATCTAGCCATGAAGGAGGTGGTGCAGAAAGAGGTCACTAAATTACTAGAGGCTGAGGTTATTTATCCTATTTCTGATAGCCCCTGGGTGAGCCCTGTCCAAGTCGTCCCTAAGAAGGATGGCATGACAGTGGTTCATAATGAAAAAATGAACTGGTTCCTACAAGAACAGTTACAGGGTGGCGTATGTGTATTGATTACAGAAGGCTCAATACAGCTACCAGAAAGGATCATTTTCCTTTACCATTCATAGACCAGATGCTAGAAAGACTAGTAGGTCATGATTACTACTGCTTTCTGGATGGATATTCAGGTTATAATCAAATTGCAGTAGATCCCCAAGATCAAGAGAAAATAGCATTCACATGTCCATATGGAGTATTTATATACAGAAGGATGCCATTTGGTCTGTGTAATGCACTTGTAACCTTTCAAAGGTGCATGCTCTCTATTTTCTCTGATATAGTGGAAAAATTTCTGGAAGTCTTCATGGATGACTTTTCAGTATTTGGAGACTCATTCAGCTCCTGTCTTGACCATCTAGCACATGTTCTAAAGAGGTGCCAAGAGACTAACCTAGTTTTAAACTGGGAGAAATGTCACTTTATGGTGACTGAAGGAATTGTCCTTGGGCACAAAATTTCGAACAAGGGAATAGAGGTGGATCAAGCTAAGGTAGAGGTAATTGAAAATTACCACCACCTGCCAATGTTAAGAAATCAGAAGCTTTCTGGGCCATGCAGGATTCGATAGGAGGTTTATAAAAGATTTTTCGAAAATTGCAAAACCTCTGAGTAATCTGCTAGCTGCTGACATGCCATTTATCTTTGATAAGGAGTGTCTGCAGGCGTTTGAGACTCTAAAAGCTAAGCTGGTTATAGCACCAGTCATCTCTGCACCAGACTGGACATTACCATTTGAACTAATGTGTGATGCTAGTGACCATGCCATTGGTGCAGTGTTGGGACAAAGGCATAACAAGCTTCTGCACATCATTTATTATGCCAGTCGTGTTTTAAATGACGCACAGAAGAACTACACAACCACAGAAAAAGAGTTACTTGCAGTGGTTTATGCCATTGACAAGTTCAGATCTTATTTAGTAGGATCAAAAGTGATTGTGTACACTGACCATACTGCTCTTAAATATCTACTCACAAAGCAGGATTCAAAACCCAGACTCATAACATGGGTGTTGCTTCTGCAAGAGTTTGATATAGAAATAAGAGACAGAAAAGGGACAGAGAACCAAGAAGCAGATCAATTGTCCCGAATAGAACCAGTAAAAGGGGCATCCTTCCCTCTTACTGAGATCTTTGAAAACTTTTCGGATGAGAAACTCTTTGCCATCCAAGAAGAACCATGGTTTGCAGACATTGCAAACTACAAGGCTGTGAGATTCATACCCAAAGAGTATAGTAGGCAGCAATCCAAGAAATTGATCTCGGATGCAAAGTACTATCTGTGGGATGAACCATATCTCTTCAAGAGATGTGCAGACGGAGTAATCCGTAGATGTGTGCCTAAAGAAGAAGCACAAAAGATCCTCTAGCATTGCCATGGATCACAGTATAGATGACATTTTGGAAGTGAGCGAACAGCCATAAGAGTCCTCCAATGTGGCTTCTACTGGCCTACTCTCTATAAAAACTCCTGAGAATTTGTACTTAATTGTGACAGTTGCCAAAGATCTGGAAATCTGCCTCACAGTTATGCCATGCCTCAACAAGGGATCTTGGAGATTGAGTTGTTTGATGTATGGGGTATTGACTTCATGGGGCCTTTCCCACCATCATACTCAAACACTTATATTCCGGTGGCAGTGGATTATGTATCCAAATGGGTGGAAGCTATTGCAACACCCACTAATGATACTAAGACAGTGCTGAAATTCCTCCAGAAACATATCTTCAGCAAATTTGGCATCCCTATAGTACTAATCATTGATGGAGGCACTCATTTCTGCAATAAACAGCTTTACTCTACTATGGTTCGATATGGAGTTAGCCACAGGGTGGCAACTCCATATCATCCACAGACAAATGGGCAAGCTGAAGTCTCTAATAGAGAACTTAAAAGAATCCTGGAACGGACTGTGATTAACCGTAGAAGGGATTGGGCAAGAAGCTTGGATGATGCTCTGTGGGCATACAGAACAGCATTCAAGACTCCTATAGGAACTTCTCCATACCAGCTTGTGTGTGGAAAAGCCTGTCACTTGCCAGTGGAACTGGAACACAAGGCCTATTAGGCAACCAGATTCCTAAACCTTGATGCCAAGTTAGCTGGAGAAAAACGATTGCTCTAGTTAAATGAACTAGAGGAATTCAGACTCAATGCTTTCGAAAATGCAAAAATTTACAAAGACAAAAGCAAAAAGATGGCATGATAAGAAGCTATCATCCAGAGTCTTTGAGCCAGGGCAGAAAGTTCTGCTGTTTAACTCTAGGCTTAGATTATTCCCCAGAAAGTTGAAATCCCAGTGGAGAGGACCATATGTGATTACAGGTGTGTCACCATATGGATATGTAGAGCTTCAGGATAATGACTCTAACAAAAAATTTATTGTTAATGGACAGAGAGTCAAATATTATCTTGAAAGCAATTTTGAGCAAGAATGCTCAAAATTGAGACTTGATTAAAGCTTAGTAATAGTCCAGCTAAAGACAATAAAGAAGCGCTTGTTGGGAGGCAACCCAGCCATTAACAAAGCTTATTTGTTAATTAAATGATAATTTTACAGGTTCATATTAATTATCTTCAAGGTAAAATAGCAATTGCATGAGTTCACAGAGTTACAGAAGGATTCAGAGGATAAAACAGCAAAAAGAAGCTCACTTATGCGAAAAAGCCAGTAATAGCTGTTTTGGGCGTTAAACACCCAAAAGAGGCATCCACTGGGCGTCTAACGCCAGTAGAGATAGCCATCTGGGTGTTAAACGCCAGAAAGAAGCAGCTTCTGGGTGTTTAACGCCAGATTTATAGCGTCCTAGGCGTTCAGAAAAACGCCCAGTGATAAAGGAGTTTCTGGCGTTTAATGCCAGCTAGAAGCAACAGCTTGGCGTTAAACGCCAAGACCAAGCACCAACTGGGCGTTAAACGCCCAAAACATGCAGCAGTTGGGCGTTTAACGCCAAGATTGTGGAGGGGAGGAAGTTTTTGTTCCCAACTTGATTTTTTTTTCAAATTTTCATGTTTTCATCCATAATTTCTTGCATAAACATATTACAAATCCTAATTTTTCAAATCCTTTTTCAAAGATATCAAATGCATCTTAATTCTAAACATAAATCTTTTTCAAATCCTCTTCTAAACAAATCTATCTCTTTTCGCTCTCAAATCTTTTCAACTCATCAATATCTTTTTCAAATCTTCACAATATCTTTTTCAAAACAAATCTATCTTTTTCAAATATCTTTCATATTATTCATATCTTTTAAAATTTTAAAGTGCATCTTTTTCCTATCATACTTATCTTTTACAAATCATATATTCTATCATATCTTTTTCAAAATTTTCAAAAACCCACCCCCTTCCCTTTAAATCCATGTTCGGCTCCCTCCTCTCCTCCACAATTCTAACTTGGCTCTCCCTCTATCCCTCTCCTTTCCTTTCTTTTGCTTGAGGACAAACAAACTTCTAAGTTTGGTGTGTTTATCCATGATCACTAAACCAATACCCACTAAGATCATGGCTCCTAAGGGAAAACAAACTACTCCAAGAGGCAAGAAAGAGAATATTTCAAAACCACTTTGGAATCAAGGGAAGTTCTTAACCAAAGAACATTCAGACCATTACTACGAAATAATGGGTCTAAGATCAGTGATCCCGGAAGTTAAATTCGATCTGAAAGAAGACGAATATCCGGAGATCCAAGAGCAAATTCGAAACAAGAGCTGGGAAATCCTAGCTAATCCTAAAACAAAGGTGGGAAGAAACATGGTTCAGGAATTCTACTCTAATCTGTGGCAAACAGACAGGCAGAGAATAGCTGGAACCGCCTTCTATGACTATCAAACTCTGGTCAGAGGGAAGATTGTTCACCTCCACCCTGACAAAATAGGAGAGATCTTCAAGCTGCCTCAACTAAAAGATAACCCAGACTCCTTTAATAGAAGAATGATGAGAACAAATAAGGGCTTGGACGAAATTTTGGAGGACATATGCCTCCCTAGAACCAAGTGGACAACCAACACAAAGGGTGTCCCAAACCAACTCAAGAGAGAAGATCTCAAACCAGTTGTCAGAGGCTGGCTGGACTTCATTGGGCGTTCTATATTGCCCACTAGCAACCGCTCTGAAGTCACCATCAAAAGAGCAGTAATGATCCATTGCATTATGTTGGGAAAAGAAGTGAAAGTTCATCAGCTGATCTCGTGTGAACTTTACACAATTGTAAACAAGAACTCCAAAGATGCCAAATTGACTTATCCAAGCTTAATCTCTATGCTATGTAAAGATGCTGGGATAAAGATGGGAGTAAATGAGTACATCTCAGTTGAGCAACCAATCACCAAAAAGTCAATGGAAGGACAACAAGTGCAGGACGACCCCGTCAAGAGGAAAGCACAGGAGTTCCTCAAATTGAATATTGGGAGCATCTTGAAGCATCTGTTACCAAGTTGCAAGAAGCTATGGACCAACTAAAGGAAGAACAAAAAAATCAAATAGCATACTTTGCAAACTGCTTAGGGAACAAGAAGAGCAAGGGCGTGAACTGAAGCAACTGAAGCGTCAGAAGCTATCTCTTGAAGGGCCAAGCACCCCACAGACTAAAGGAGCATCCACCTCCCAAAATAAAGGTTGTTGAGTCCTAATCTTTGCCTTAACTCTGTGATAATTGTTCTTATTAGGAATTTACCTTAGAAGTTATATATGAGTAGTAGTAATTAGTATCTTTATATTGATTTTATCTCCAATTAAGATATAATTTATTTTTCTCATCATCATCAAACATAAATAAAATAGCAGATTTTTAGAATAAGGAGGCAATATTTTTTTCGAGTTTTTAATAAGGAAAATTCTAATTATTATGTGGTGGTAATACTTTTTTTCTTCTGAATGAATGCCTAAACAGTGCATATTTTTTATATTGAAGCAAGAAAAAGTAGTGAAAAAAAAAGAAGGAGCAGCAGAAAAAGCCAATAGCCCTTTAAACCAAAAGGCAAGAGTAAAAAGGATCCAAGGCTTTGAGCATCAATGGAAAGGAGGGCCTAAAGGAATAAAATCCTGGCCTAAGCGGCTAAATCAAGCTGTCCCTAACCATGTGCTTATGTCATGAAGGTCCAAGTAAAAGGCTTGAGACTGAGTGGTTAAAGTCGTGATCCAACGCAAAAGAGTGTGCTTAAGAACTCTGGACACCTCTAATTGGAGACTTTAGCAAAGCTAAGTCACAATCTGAAAAGGTTCACCCAGTTATGTGTCTGTGGCATTTATGTATCTGGAGGAAATACTGGAAAATAAAGTACTTAGGGCCACGGCCAAGACTCATAAAGTAGCTGTGTTCAAGAATCAACATACTAAACTAGGAGAATCAATAATACTATCTGAATTCTGAGTTCTTATGGATGCCAATCATTCTGAAATTCAAAGGATAAAGCGAGATGCCAAAACTGTTCGGAAGCAAAAAGCTACTAGTTCCGCTCATCTAATTAGAATATGAGCTTTACTTAAAACTCTAAGATATTATTGCTTCTTGATTTCTTTTTATCCAATTTTATTTATCTAGTTGCTTGGGGACAAGCAACAGTTTAAGTTTGGTGTTGTGATGAGCGGATATTTTATACGCTTTTTGGGGATAATTTCATGTAGTTTTTAGTATGTTTTAGTTAGTTTTTAGTATATTTTTATTAGTTTTTAGGAAAAATTCATATTTCTGGACTTTACTATGAGTTTGTATATTTTTCTGTGATTTCAGGTATTTTCTGGCTGAAATTGAGGGAGCTGAGCAAAAATCTTATTCAGGCTGAAAAAGGACTGCTGATGTTGTTGGATTCTGACCTCCCTGCACTCGAAAAGGATTTTTTGGAGCTATAGGAGTTCAATTGGCGCGCTCTCAATTGCGTTAGAAAGTAGACATCCAGGGCTTTCCAGCAATATATAATAGTCTATACTTTACTAGAATATAAACGATGTAAATTGGCGTTTAACGCCAGTTCCATGTTCCATTCTGGCGTTAAACGCCAGAAATAAGTTACCAGTTGGAGTTAAATGCCCAAAATAGGTTACAACCTGTTTAACTCCAGAAACAGTCCAGGCACGTGAAAATCTCAAGTCTCAGTACCAACACACACCAAGTGGGCCCTAGAAGTGGATTTCTGCACTATCTATCTTAGTTTACTCATTTTCTGTAAACCTAGGTTACTAGTTTAGTATTTAAACAACTTTTAGAGATTTATTTTGTATCTCGTGACATTTTAGATCTGAACTTTGTACTTTTTGACGGCATGAGTCTCTAAACTCCATTGTTGGGGGTGAGGAGCTCTGCAGCGTCTCGATGAATTAATGCAATTATTTCTGTTTTCTATTCAAACACGCTTGTTTCTATCTAAGATGTTCATTCGCACTTCAATATGATGAATATGATGATCCATGACACTCATCACTATTCTCAATCTATGAACGTGTGATTGACAATCACCTCCGTTCTACCTTCGATTGAATGAGTATCTCTTGGATTCCTTAATCAGAGTCTTCGTGGTATAAGCTAGAATCCTTTGGCAGCATTTGTGAGAATCCGAAAAGTCTAAACCTTGTCTGTGATATTCCGAGTAGGATTTAAAGATTGAATGACTGTGACGAGCTTCAAACTCACAAAGGTTGGGCGTAGTGACAGACACAAAAGGATCAATGGATCCTATTCCAACATGAGTGAGAACCGACAGATGATTAGCCGTGCGGTGACAGCGCACCTGGACCATTTTCACTGAGAGGACGGATGGTAGCCATTGACAACGGTGATCTACCAACACACAGCTTGCCATAGGAGGAACCTTGCGTGCGTGAAGAAGAAGACAAGGGGAAAGTAGAGATTCAGAAGACAAAGCATCTCCAAAACTCCAACATATTCTCCATTACTGCATAATAAGTATTATTTAATCCCTGCTTTTTATTTACTACCAATCAAAACTGAGATTTATTATTATCCTGACTAAGAGTTACAAGATAACCATAGCTTGCTTCAAGCCAACAATCTCTGTGGGATTCGACCCTTACTCACGTAAGGTATTACTTGGACGACCCAGTGCACTTGCTGGTTAGTGGTACGAGTTGTGAAAAGTGTGATTTACAATTTCGTGCACCAGTTATCACCAGATAAGAGTGAAGGAGGAGGATATTCCAAAAATTACGGATATTGATTCGATGTGCACACTAATAGGATCGGATTGCGAATTTCATGTAAGTATCTACAGAAAAATAAATAAATAAATATTCTTTTTATGTTTTATTTCAACTAATAATGATCATATATGTTGTATTATTTTATTTTTATTATTTAAAAAGTATGTTTAATAATATTTTAATAGTAAACAAGTTACAAAAAAGTAGAAAAAAGGAATTTTATTGATTTTTTAATCAAAATAAATTTTTAAAATATTTTTTATGTTTTGCAAATATTTTCAAGATCTAATTTGATTTGATGCGATCTAATCCGCAAATATACAATTAAATTAATTATAAAGATAAAAAATATAAGTTTAAAAATTATGTTTTATATTTGTATTTATGGTGCCAAAATAAACACAGTATAGCCACGCTTTTAAAGCGTGCCGATTTCCTTCTATGGGCACGCTTTTTAAGTGTAACAAAAAAAGTGTGGCCAAATTTCAAATCAGTGGCCACTCTCGTAAAAGCGTGCCAATGGATGCTGGACTACAAAAGTGCACTAGGAAGAAGAGTTGTGTTAGACAACAGACACCTAAAAAGAAGAAGAATGTGCCACCTGGTAGTTTTGGTGATAAAGACATGTCTCCTAGGACTAAGAAGAAGAAGGCAAAGAGGTATGTTAGAAAAAAAAGAAAACATGTTCTATCCCAACAAGATTCAGACAATGAGCCAAACAGTGGGTCTAGTGGAGATCAAGATAATGGCCAGGTGATGTTGACCCAAATGATGAGGCAAGGGATAAGCCCAATTCAGATCCAGTGGCTGAGGAATTGGACTCAGACCTGGAAAAGCCATATGAATATGAGTCTAAGGCATTTAACTCCCCAATTTCTGACTCAGATGAGGAGCATAAGGCAAGATATCCTGATTTCAATGAGGATGCAGAGTATGGTGAAGTTCAGTTTCAGGTTGGACAACACTTTGAGACCATGACAATGTTCAAGCAAGCACTTAAGGATTACTTTGTATATGAGAAAAAAGAGCTTATGTATTTGAAGAATGAGACAAAGAGAATTAGAGCAAGGTGTGCTGAGGAGGGTTGTCCATGGCTGGTGTTTTGCTCTCATAATAGTCAAAGTCTAAGTTTCCAAATCAAGACATTCATTGGAGAGCATAACTGTGGAAGGAATTTGAGCAGCAACATGGCTGATAGAGCCTGGGTGACAAGTAAGTTGGTAAAAAGATTGGTAACTCAACCTCTAATGACTCCGAAAGAGGCACTAGAGCACATGAAGCAGGACTATAATGTCCATATAAACTATAGGATGATATACAGAGCCTTGAAATCTGCTAGAGAGCAAGCAGTTGGAAAGGAGCAAGAACAATATGGAAAGCTACATGACTACTTAAATGAAATTCACAGAAGCAATCTTGGATCCACTTGTATGGTTGATGTAATTCCTCAACCGGAGGGTCGTCCACTCTTCAATAGGTTGTACATTTCACTGGATGCTTGCAAAAAAGGCTTCAAGGCGGGCTGTCGTCCTCTGATCGGATTGGATGGATGCTTCTTAAAAGGGTACTTTGGTGGTCATCTGTTGTCAGCTGTGGGGCAGGATGCCAATAATAGTTTCTTTGTTATAGCATTTGCTGTAGTTGAAGCTGAGAACACTGATTCCTGGAAATGGTTTCTTTCAATCCTGCATGATGATCTTGGTTCTGTGGCTGCCAACGGGTGGAACTTCATGTCTGACCAGCAGAAGGTTACATTACTTCTTTCTTTGTGTTTTCTTTTTGTTATATGGTTTGTGTTATGTGCATACTTGTTAATTCAACTATTCTTATGAATTGTTATTGCAGGGGTTGGCTAAGGCATTGCATGAGGTAATGCCACAAGCCCATCATAGGAATTGTGTCTTACATGTATGGAAAAATTTCATCAAGTACTTTAAGGACAAGCACACAAAAGGGCTAGTTTGGAAGGCTGCTAAGAGCACAACAATGAGAGAATTCAAAGACTCAATGGAACTTGTGAAGAAGGTGAACAAGAATGCTTGGGAGTATCTACGGAAGTTTGATCCTGGTGCATGGATGAAGGCTTACTTTAGCCATGGCCCGAAGTGTGACAATATCACCAATAACATGTGCGAAGTTTGGAATGCCAAGATCGTGGAGTATAGAGAGAAACCGATTTTAACTATGTGCGAGGAGCTTCGAAGTTACATTATGCGAAAGATGGCAGGGCACAAGCACAGAATAAGCAAGTGCAAGGGTAAATTGGCTCCGATTCAACAACTAAGGCTGGATGAGTATATCATTCCTGAGAGCAATAAGTGGACAACAGAGTGGGCTGGGGATGAGGCAAGGGTATTGTTTGAAGTACAGAGGTACCAGACCAGAGTGGCTGTTAATTTGCAAAGACAAACATCAACTCAGCAACAACTTCCACCTGAAGGAGCAACTGACTCAGGGACTGCCACAACTCCCTTCATGTTTATCCCCACACCAGGCCTAAATGCACCCAACAAATTCAAGCCAACATATGGGTTTAGGCCACCAAGACTTCAGAAATGACATAATCCTAGTTATAGTTATGAATATTTTGGTGTAAATTTTTTTGGTTGTCAAGTTATTGGAAGTAATACACTAAACAATATGGAACATGTTTTTTGTTTTGTGAATTCAGACATGTGCTGATGATTTTGGCTTACTATGTAAATGCCTTTGTGCTTAGCAGTATGAATATAAACATTATGCTTTTACCTTATACAGCATTGTGCAGAGTTATCTTGGGTTCAGCCTTTAAATTATTACAAAGAAAAATTCACATTCAATTCATTTAGAATCTATAATTATAGAGCAAATTAACCCAAATCTTAACAGATATCCATGCATCACTTAAAGCAACATAATATACCCTAAAATACTACAAACACAACTGCTGTTAACACAATTAACATTGCCAGCATAACAAACACACTATGGCTATTACTACATTTTTTTTATTTTGCTTCATATTCATCTTCAATCTTGAATTCCAGTTGCTCCAACCTTTTTTCCATCATCATCATTCTTTCTTGAACATCATTGTCATCTTCATTGCCAAAACGTTTAGCAATCAGTTCGTCCAGCCAAACAAAAAAGTTGCAGTGACGTTGCTCCATCTGCAATTGCCATTATAGTGAATACAACTTCTTAAACAACGTAGGAACTTCATTACATAACTTGAAGATGGGTGCAGACTTACGCCATAGTAGGAACAACCCAGGAAGATTCTGTCTGGGTTCTTGGCTGTCCCAGACTGTTGCATGACTGCATAGGTGGCACACTTGCATTTAGGGTGCTGGAACTTGGCCTTCTTGCTCTCACTTGCATTGCTACTCGAACCCACCAAATTCTTCCTCCAGACACGGTGTGTGTTAGAGGTTGAAGATTGCTCTGGATCGCTCATGCTTCAGGCACTAGTGCTAGGGTTCAGAAGTGGGGAGACTGAGATTTCGCCCTAAATCAGTTTGTCCATATGCCTACAGAACAATCCACGTTTCATGATCCAACGCCACGTCACGGGCTCCACGTTACACCTCAGCGTTTTCCGTCGACTATGACCAGAGAAACCAACTCAAGGGCTAATTGGTATAACGGAGTAAATGGATAAGGGCCGATTTGATCATTTATAAAGGTTAGAGGGCGTGTAGTCATTTTTCAAAATGGACAGAGCCGAAAAGGGTATTCACTCTTAAGTTATATATATTCCTCTAAACGAAGTTTATACACGTGCTTCCTTCTTATCAATTACCAACTTCAATTAACTTCGGCTGTCATAAAAAATTACAATGAGATCACATCATTCCATGCAAATTGCAAAACAAAGAACTAGAAATAAGAGAGATTACCTTATGCTTTTTCATGGAAACTGAATCATAGATTCTAAAGCTAAAACAAAGGGAACATAAATCACATCCAGAATATGAAAAACTTGAATTAATCATTAATGCATTAGTTTCCTAATCGAAACAGTGCCAGTTGGATAGCGTCACACCATTACTAGTAAAAAGCTAAAAATTCATGAATGCAAGAGACAGAAGCATATTCGAATAATGAATAGGGTGAGAATTAGTATAACAACTCAAATTAGTATACCCTTTGGAAATAAAAGTCAAGATCCTACAACCTATTATTTGCAAAGCAAGTATTCCTTATCGATGAGCAACAAAAAGCAAATGCATATAACTTAGAGAAATCATACCTGAGCCTCACATTGACTCCATTGTATGTTTCATATGGCATTTCAACAGTAGAAAAAAAGAACGAAAAAAACCCTACTCACACAACTTCCTCATAGGGCACAGCACAACAGTACGCAGTTGCCTGGGCTTTAACTGTATTCCATTCAACTGTTCATCCCGCCTTAGCAACTACAGCAACAAATTGGCATTGTCTTGACAGCTTCAAATATAAGATTAAGGCATGTTTTGCAAAATGTTATGTTTGAATATATAATTCATTTCTTTTTCCTTAGGAAGCTTCTAATTAGAAGTTACTTTAAATCCAATAAATAAGCTCATTCAAACACACACTAGTGCTTGAAGTAATAAAGCTCAATAACATGAGAAATGAATGTAATGCAGTAGACAAATATTTCAATAACAAGTTAGACCGATATATAAAAAGATATCTCACACATAAAGCAACTAAATTTAACTATTTACACGCAATGGAAGTATCATGAAGGCAAATATTCAAAAAATGCAAATTTCTGAGCTGAAATTAACACAAGTGAATCATGAACCATAGAGAATGAAGAAGAGTGTACCTGAACAAGGGGAAGTAAGTAAACAAGGGTTTTTCCATTTTTTCATGTTGCAGGTTTGAACCATTTGTAGATCCAACTGGTTTGAACCTCTATGGCTGAAAGATGAAATCAACAAATTCTTGAATCAATGCAGGGCCATTTCCTCTTCTTTTTATTATATTTTATTTTTTATTTTTTAAATAGAGACAAAGATAACTGCATATATAGCCTATACCATATGCATTGAGAGAATAAGATCTCAATCAGTAAAAATTGGATATTAGTAAAAATACCTCGATACATTAGGATCTCGATTATTCATTAAGATTTAAGGTCCAATGTGAAAGAAGATGCAGCTGCAAAATCAAACAAAACTGAAGATTGCGCATGGTAAAAGCTTTACCATGGTAGCAGGTTGGTCAGGTTTCTTTTAGAAACTTATTGAACTTGTATAAGATGAAGAATGAGTTTTAATAATACCCATGTACCCCTTCAACAAACTAAAGCATGCATAACAAGAATTTTGTATAGAAACATTTTGAGAAGTATAGTAACCATCAATTAAGACATTTGTTTACACAACAAAACTTATTAAAATAAAATATTCTAAAAAAAAGAAGAGAAAATGTCTACATGAGTTCTTTTGGCAAAGTTCCTATAAAACTCTGCTTCCTATAAATAAGGTCCTGGTTTTGAGTATTATAAATAATTGATTAAAGAGAAAACATAAAAAAATAAATTAACGTACAAAGAGAATTGACATAAAACTCGGTTGCCAAAAAGCTAGGCATAGAATGAGTAATTCAATCATTAAGGAAATCAACAACACATATCCATTTCCATCAAGCATGACCATAAAAGCATAAACAATTAATAACACACCTCTTGTTGAATATATCCACCAATGTCTCTCAATACAAGCATCCATAGCATTAGTCTTTTGAAGTAAACCTTGCATCAAGAAAGATAATACACTATATCAGTTAGCAACTTTGAGTTTGAATAAATGCTAGCTTCGTCGATTTTATTTGCGGAAATAATTATGTAATCTAAATCACCTTTCCAGCTCCCTCTGCAACACAAATTACACCTGATCCCTTTTTAAAAGGAGTCAGATATGCCACCAGCAGCAAAGCAGCACTACTGCAGCAGCATAATGAGAACTACTATGCAGAGTAAGAGCAGATCAATACGACAGCAATAGCAGAGTAACACCACAACAGAAGCAAAATACAACAGGTGGCAACGGTAGCAACAACAGATAAAGAACTATCAGAAGCCTGAAATAAACTCAGTCTTAGGCAATAATAGGCTGAAATAAAATTAACTCTAAAAAAACTGATCATAAAAATAATTATTTTTATTATTAACCACTAATATGATAGTCACATAAAATTAACTCGAAAATTGATATAAAATGGAAGAAATTTAAACTGACGTTACTTTTGAACAGAACTGATATGATTTGAATATAAGAGAAAAGTGTGATGTGAACTATGAAATTAAAACTACAAGATGATTTGAGGATCGTTTTGTTGTGCTGGAATAAAGTCAAGATCATATCAAAGAGTTATAAACAACAATAAAGAGGGATAGTCCAGGAGATTCAAAGAAACATTTACAACAAACAGGATCAAACAAGGATACATTCAAACAAAGGAATAGGATTGAAAAGACTAAGCAAATCACTTTCTATGAAAGAAATCCGAACAAAGGATTTCAATGCAATTATAAAAGAATGGACGGTGTACTAAGTCATAGGATTCAAAAAGGAATTGCGATACAAGACCGAGTTAATCGTGAAAATAACATCTAACGTTCCCAAAACCCGTGATTCGCATCACCTATTAATTCTATTTTGTCTATGACAATACGTTAGTGTTTCTGTACACACAAATCATCAGTATCAAGTTGGTCAGACCTAATACCATGAGAGATGCAACAATTGACTAACAACATTAATCAATAGACAGTCATACATCTGAAACTCAAATTCTTGTCATTAGGACAAGTCTTATTGTATGACAAACACTCAGAATATGCAGTGAAGCATAGTTAGTCCATTCCCAAAGCCCTAATAGGAATGGACTACTCTGATATCATAATGTAACAACTTAACTTTTAGCACCTTATGATCGTACTAAGGATTAGGTGTTACTTACCTCTAACCCTTTTTCTTTTATACTATATTTGCTTAATATTAAGCATTCGCGAATACGAATCGGAATTTTAATCAAAAAAATGAAAAGTCTTTAATTTAAAACTCTTAATCACAAAATTATATATACTCACTTAGCAATATATACATAGTCTTATCCCAAGATTCTCAAATATAGTCATACCCCTCTAAAATCAAAGACAACAAATGGTGAGGAGAAATTCTAAGGCTAAACTAACTACAGAAAATACAGACGCATATCTACATATAGCTCCGATGTTCAGTCGCGGCTCCGCGTCAAGGATTCCTAAACCTGTTGCTGAAAGAAAAATCTATAGGGGGTGAGAACGTCGTCCTTGCATGTTTCCAGTAAGAAAAGTGAATACCATAAAAGTAATGAACGAAATGCGAATAATTGACTTTACTTAGTAAAACTATTCTTTTATCAAACCTTTGAAAAAATACTTTTAAATTTTACTTTAGACAATTAATTGCTTTCTTTAAAATTTCTAAACTTAAAATAAAACTCATTTACAACATTAATTCTTAATCACTTCAATACATAAATTAATAGTACCAGAGATCCAATTGAATACACAAGCAAGCACAATAAGACAACTAGAATAATCACAGAGAAAATACAACAAGAGAAATACAACCAAATGCAAATACGCAAACAATATGATGCATGTCTGTCCTAAGCAGGTCATGAGCTCACGCGTCGGTTGTCTACTCGCAACTCGACGTTACTCAGGGCGAACCCCGAATATGGTTTTTTTACCGTGTTAGTTAGGCACAATTATTATCATGGGCGAACCCATGTCATTTAGGATATCTTGGCATCACGATAGAAACAGGATATCAGTTAGGGGAATATTCTCGCATTAGTAACCTCAGCCTATCAATTAGGCGAGCACTTTTGCATTAGAAATTTGGCACAAAAGCCCATTCAACATACAATATGCTATCAGTTAGGCAGATATTCTCGCATTAGCAATCTTAGGCTATCAGTTAGGTGGGCACTTCCGCAATAGCACTTTTCATAATTCATTATCCATTTCAGTTATCTCTTTCATACATGGCTTCTCATTTTCTTCTTCTTTATTATGCTTCCACATCACCAATCACATACACACACCTCCGCATCACCTATATTATTAAACGTACCTTCACATCACCGCTTAATTACACATACCTCTGCATTACCAAATAATCAATCACTCTTACCTCCACATCACCTCATAAATATACTTTCAGTCTTAGCATCAAAACCTTTAATTTCCAAATATCCAAATTTTTTTAACTTTCAATCAAAATAAAAGTCACTTTCTTAATAAACCGAACTCAATCCCTAATTTAAAACAAAATCTTTTCTTAGTAGATCGAACTGAAAATAAGAATCTTTTCTTAATAAATCGAAATCAATTAATGCGATTCTTAAATCAAATTTTCTTTCCAATAATGCTTTAAACAAGCCTCGAAGTTTTATAAAAATTTCTACAGCATTTTCTCTAAAATCTGGGCTTTGTCACCCTTCAAAGGTCCCTACCAAACCATTTTCAATTTTCAAAAATCCTTCTTGATAATTCAAACAAATCAAATTCAATACTATAAATCTATTTTCAATTATCAAAGATTACTTCTAATAAATCGAATTCTTAATACAAAAATCTTTTTTTCAATATGAGTAAATATGTAAACCAAATCTTTTTCGAACATAGAGTCTTTTCTTAAAATAAGTTTGTAGATCAGGTTTCCAAAATAAAATCACTTTTCGTATATTTTACAAGAACTTGACAGAACCTCTCCTTAAAATAGACTTCACCACTATTACGGCTCCCTCACTTTTATCCTTCCTTAACTTGTCACAATCCATACATTATTCTCAATTTTTACATCATTTTACCGAAACATTCACATAGTTTATTCACAGTCACAGTTTCGACAATTCTCAAACATTAAAAAAATCAAACATATATTTATCAAATTCAATTATTTTCACTATCACTAATTCAACACAAATTCATCATTCAACCAGTACAAATAGTCATAAATTTTTATTGGGTTTGCTTTAGTGACAAACAAGTTTTTGTACGAAAGGATTCTTGTTGGTTTAGAAGCTATACTAGCAACGTGATTATTTTTGTGAATTCTTTACCAGCAGAAATCCGTTCATCAAAATAGCGCCGTTGCTGGGGAATTACAAACGTGTGCCTTATTATTGGTTATTGTAAATATTTGCTTTTGCTTGTTTATTTGTTTTTGTTTTTGTTTTTAATTTTTATTAGCTACTATGAATTCTCACCGCTCTGGTTTCAAGTTTGGTTCCAATGTTGTTGTAAGAAATGGAAGCTATAATGAGAACAGGCATCAAGGTTGGAAGAATCAAAGATGGGAGGAGCCACAAGGATTTGATCAACCCTCCTGGCAACAACCCCCTCCAATGCGCTATAGCCAACAACCACTCTATGATGCATATTAAGACAATAGTTATGGTGGACCTCCTCGTGACAACCAACCTCCACCAAATTACTATAGTCAAGAGCCATTCCGAGGTGCGTACCAAGATGATAGATATGATGGACCCCCGTGTAGTTACCAACAAGCCCCACCCTATGCTTATGAAGCACCTCCACAATATACCTTTGAACCACCAAACTCACAAGCCCCTTACCACCAAACACCCCCATATGACCCTAATCCTTATCCACCACACCAACCACCATATGAATCATATATAGAACCACCCCAATTCCAACCCAATTACTCCCAAGAACCACCACCTCCATATGCACCATATCCATATCCATCAATCCAAGAGCCTTATGGTCCTACTTATGATACCCAAGCAAAATAATAATCAAAGGATCGTCTCAAGGAAACAACGGATCAATTTCATGCAACTCTTCATCAACTGGAGAAAGCAATAAATTGGTTAGCTTCCCAACGTTTGGACACTCAAGAAACCCCCATGGCTTCATGTGGAGAATCTACTGAAGAATGTAGCATGAAGGAGAAGCTAGAAACTCCGGTGGACAGTGAGCAGCATGACCTTGTATTGGAACAATTGGAGGAAGCCATAATCATTGAAGAGGAAGAAGTGGTCAAAGACTTGGGATATGCGGAACATCCATGGGAACCTCAAATCACAGAGCCCCCTCCTAAGGAGTTTGAATTTGGTATTGAGGAGGGTGTACAACCTCCAAAGCATATCATGGTTGAAGACTATGAAGGGGATGATCAAGAGATAGATTCAATCATTGATGAATTCTTATCTACATTTGAATCCTCTCCTATTGGACTTGACATGGAGATTAAAGAAGAAGAAGCACAACCTCCCATGCCCGTGGTAAGTAATAAAGAAGAGATTGAATTGGAAGAAAGCTACCAAGAGGAAGCGGTTGAAATTGAAGTAGCTTGCAAAGTGGTGGAAGTTGTCAAGGAAGAGCTCAAGGGACTGGAGCTGGAAATCACCTTGCCAAAGTTATCGGAGATCTCTCCTCCAAAGCCATCACCATCCATTCCTTCATTCAGGTGGATAAATCTTTTATCTCTAAGCTTAATTAGCCCACTTGAATATGCTTTACTTGAGACGGATGGTCAACTTAGAATTCTTTGTGGCTTTAAGAGTAAAAGAGAGATGATTGGTCGTAGACGTTGTCAGGCAAGGTTCATTATGGTTGAAAGCTCAAATTTTAATTGCAAAGGTTGGTGTAGAGCCCGATTAAATGGGTCTAGGAAGGCGTTTGAACGCTTCAGTGAGAATTCAAATCGCTTGTCACCCGGTTGGAACAGTGAAGATCAACAAGAAGACGGGTGCAAAAGCAAAGTTTGGGACCCCGGAATTCATCCCAATAATCAACGCTCTTGGGGCCTTGTCACTTGCTTTAACTTGCGTGAAGGCTTTACGCGCCTAGTTTGGGATCCCGAAGACTATTGGAATTGCAAACATTGGTGGAGATTCCTAGAAGAGTTTAAGCATAAGCCGCACTGACAAGGAGCTCACCAAATGTCGAACTTAAGGACTTTAACTAAAAGTGTTAGGTGGGAGACAACCCACCATGGTATGATCATTTCTTTCTCTTTTCTTAGCTTTATTTAGTGACTCTTCTCAATATTACTGCATATAGTCTACATTTGCATCAGCATACTAAAAAAAAGTGGCAGAAAGTTGCGTGGGAGCAGTGTAGAAAGCGTGCCCAATCACGCGTACGCGTCAATGACGCGCACGCGTGACCCAAAAAAATCGACGTAAAAAGGTATTTTCCCGAAAGTTGTGTGGGCTTGGTGCTGATACTGTCCTGGAGGCACAAAATCGGTCATGCGTACGCGTCCCTGACACGTGCACGTCATTTTCAATTTCTGGGTACTCACATGTGCGCGTGCCTGACGCGCACGCGTCAAATGCAATTTTGGCCACATCGTGAAGCAAACAGAAAGTTGTGCATGCGCAGAGCTGGCCTCGCGCGTCTAGCACGACGAGTTGTCACGCGTACGCGTGACCGACGCTTACGCGTCATTTGTGATTCTGCTCACCCACGCGTACGCATCGCATCCCGTTTTCCATCTTACTCCTTTCTTCTCTCCTTTATTATTCTTTCCTCCTTCCTTTCTTCTTCCTTTTCTTCTCCCTTTCTTTTCTTATTCTTTGTCCTTTTCTTTGGTGTTGACTTTTCTTGCTCAACTGTTGCATATTTCTTGCATTATTTTGGGTGCTCCTTGACTTGTTTGCTATTTAGTTGACATGCCCTGTGCTTTTATTATTTTCTCACTTGCATGTTGTAGCTACCATGTAATTGAGACCCCCATTATTTGGCATTAACCCACCCACACTTTATTTATTTTCTTCTCTTTATTCCTGGGTTACTTTTCTTCTTTTTCCTCTTCTTTCAGGATGGCCACCGAGGAAGGGAAACGGAAAACCTTTACATGGACAACAAACAAGTTCCATCTGCACAATCTTTGGAGAAAAGCATCAGTAGAGCAACCCGTCCACTTGCACATCTTAGCATGCACCGAGGACGGTGCAATCTTTAAGTGTGGGGAGGTCGATACGGATCTCTGTGGGTTAGTTATTTTCTTCCCAACACCAATGTATCATTTTCTTTATTAGTTCATTGTTGCATTTACATGTTTGATTGCTGATGAGCGGATAATTTATATGCTTTTTGGCATTGTTTTTAAGTAGTTTCTAGTATGTTTTAGTTACTTTTTAGTATATTTTTATTATTTTTTATGCAAAAATAACATTTCTGGACTTTACTATGAGTTTGTGTATTTTTCTGTGATTTCAGTTATTTTCTGGTTGAAATTGAGGGACCCAAGCAAAAATCTGATTCAGAGGCTGAGAAAGGACTGCAGATGTTGTGGATTCTGACCTCCCTGCACTCGAAGTGAATTTTCTGGAGTTACAGAAACCCAATTGGAGCGCTCTCAATTGAGTTAGAAACTAGACATCTTGGGCTTTCCAGCAATATATAATAGTCTATACTTTGCCCAAGATTTGATGGTCTAAACTGGCATCCAAACGCCCACCAGAGACCCTTTTCTGGCGTAAAACGCCAGAACTGGCACCAAAACTGGCATTTGAACTCCAAGAAGAGCCTATGCACGTGAAATCTTCAAGGCTCAGCCTAAACACACACCAAGTGGGCCACGGAAGTGGATTTCTGCACTATCTACTCATTTTCTGTAAACCTAGTTTACTTAGTATAAATAGCACTTTTTACTATTGTATTCACATCTTTGGACCACTTTTTAATCCTTTGATCAGGTTTTTGAACCCTATTTCGATTGTATTATGCTATTTGGGGAGGCTGGCCATTCGGCCATGCCTAGACCTTGTTCTTATGTATTTTCCGACGGTGGAGTTTTTACACCTCATAGATTAAGGTGAGGAGCTCTGCTGTTCCTCGAGTATTAATGCAAGTATTATTGTTTTTCTATTCAATTCACGCCTACTTCTTCTCCAAGATATACTCTTGTGCTTAATTCAGTTATGTCAGAATGAAGGGGTGACCCGTGACAATCACCCAATCTTCGTTACTCGCTTAGCCAAGATCCGCATGCCTGACAACCACAAAGCGGTCTACATGATGTTCAACGTAGTCATTGGACGACAGTTGGAGTATATTCTCTTTGGTCTCTAACCCATGGATTTGAATCACCTCTCCTGACAACAGAGCATTCGAATTCGTGACGTTAGAACCTTCCTGGTATAAGCTAGAATCAATTGGCAGCATTCTTGAGATCCGGAAAGTCTAAACCTTATCTGTGGTATTCTGAGTAGGATCTGGGATGGGATGACTATGACGAGCTTCAAACTCATGACTATTGGGCGCAGTGACAGTGTGCAAAAGAATAAATGTATTCTATTCCGACATGATCAAGAACCGACAGCTGATTAGCCATGCGGGAAATCGTAGAGGACATGTTTTCACTGAGAGGACGGATGGTAGCCATTGACAATGGTGATCCACCAACATACAGCTTGCCATGGAAGGGAGTACGCATGATTGGATAAGGACAGTAGGAAAGCAGAGGTTCAGAGGCAACAAAGCATCTCTAAAATGCTTATCTGAAATTCCCACCAAGGAACTACATAAGTAACTTTATTTTATTTTATGCTTTATTTATCTTTTAATTATCAAAATCTCATAACTATTTGAATCTGCCTGACTGAGATTTACAAGATGACCATAGCTTGCTTCAAGCCGTCAATCTCTGTGGGATCGACCCTTACTCACGTAAGGTATTACTTGGACGACCCAGTGCACTTACTGGTCAGCTATGTGGAATTGTGAAAAGTGTGAATCACAATTTGGCATACCAAGTTTTTGGCGCCGTTGCTGGGGATTGTTCGAGTTTGGACAACTGACGGTTCATCTTGTTGCTTAGATTAGGTAATTTTCTTCTTGTTTCAACCTTTATTGTATTTTCAAAAAAAGTTTTCAAAAATCTTTCAAAAATTTTTTTTCTTCTTTTTCGTTTTTCTGAAAAAAATTTCGAAAAAAAATTATAAAATCATAAAATCAAAAAATTTTATGTTTCTTGTTTGAGTCTAGTGTCAATTGCATGTTTCTATTTTTCTAGCATTTTTCGAAAATTCATGCATTATGTTCTTCATGATCTTCAAGTTGTTCTTGGTGATTTTCTTGTTTTATGTCTTTTCTTGTTTTTCATATGCATTTTCGAATTTTTAGAGTCAAAAGTTTAAAAATTTTTAAGTTTGGTGTCTTGCATGTGTTTCTTTTCTTAAAAATTTTTCAAAAAATATGTTCTTGATGTTTGTCATGATCTTCAAAGTGTTCTTAGTATTCATCTTGACATTCAAAGTGTTCTTGCATACATCATTGGTTTTGATCTTAAATTTTCATGTCTTGAGTCATTTTGTTGTTTTTCTCTTTCTTCTTTAAAATTAAAAAATATATATATATATATATATATATATATATCTTTTCCTTATTTCACTCATAAATTTCGAAATTTTGGGTTGATTTAGTCAAAAATTTTTAAAAATTTAGTTGTTTCTTATTAGTCAAGTCAAAATTTCAATTTAAAAATTCTATCTTTTCAAATCTTTTTCAAAAAAATCAAATCTTTTTTATTTTTCTTCTTAATATTTTCAAAAATTTTAAAAATTGATTTTCAAAATCTTTTTCTTATTTTAATTTTATATTTTCGAAAACCTTGCTAACAATTAAGGATTTGATTCAAAAAATTTCATGTTTGTTACTTTCTTGTTAAGAAATGTTCAATCTTTAAATTCTAGAATCATATCTTTTAGTTTCTTGTTAGTCAAGTCATCAATTTTAATTTAAAAAAATAAAATCTTTTTCAAATCATATCTTTTTCAAATTTTAATTTCAAAATCATTTTCTAACTTCTTATCTTCTCAAAACTTACTATTTCTTATCTTTTTAAAAACCACCTAACTACTTTTTCACTTCTCATTTTCGAAAATCACCTTCCTCTTTTCAAATATCTTTTTAATTAACTAATTGTTTTAAACTCTAATTTTATTTTATTCCTTTTCTTAATTTTCAAATACTAAGCAATAATTAAAATAAAAACAAAAATATTTTTCTTTTCTTTTATTTTATTCCTTTTTAATTTTCTTCTCTCTCATCTCTTTCTATTTATTTATTTAATTACTAACACCTCTCTTCTTCTTAAAATTCAAACCCTCTCTCCCTCTCTGTGTTTGAATTCTCTTTATTTTCTCTCTACCTCATTCTTCTATTCTTCTCTTCTTCTACTCACATAAAGGAATCTCTATACTGTGTCATAGAGGATTCCTCTTCTTTTCTGTTATCTTCTTTTTCACATGAGCAAAAATAGGGATAAAAACATTCTTGTTGAAGCTGATCCTGAACCTGAAAGAACTCTGCAGAGGAAGCTAAGAGAAGCTAAAGCACAACACTCCAGAGAGGACCTTACAGAAGAATTCGAAAAAGAAGCAGACATGGCCAAACCCAACAACAATGCAAGGAAGATGCTTGGTGACTATGCTGCACCAACTTCCAACTTCTATGGAAGAAGCATCTCAATTCCTGCCATTGGAGCAAACAACTTTGAGCTTAAGCCTTAATTAGTTTCTCTAATGCAGCAGAACTGCAAGTTTTATGGACTTCCATCAGAAGATCCTCATCAGTTCTTATATGAAATCTTGCAGATATGTGATACTGTTAAGACCAATGGGGTTGATCCCGAGGTCTACAGACTTATGCTTTTCCCTTTTGCTGTAAGAGACAGAGCTAGAACATGGTTGGACTCACAACCTAGAGAAAGCTTGAACTCTTGGGACAAGCTGGTCAATGCTTTCTTGACCAAATTCTTTCCACCTCAAAAGATGAGTAAGCTCAGAGTGGACGTCCAAACCTTCAGACAGAAGGAAGGTGAATCCCTCTATGAAGCTTGGGAAAGATACAAGCAATTAACCAAAAGGTGTCCTTCTGACATGTTTCCAGAATGGAGCATCATATGTATATTCTTTGATGGTCTGTCTGAAATGTCAAAGATGTCACTAGATCATTCTGCTGGTGGATCCCTTCATCTGAAAATGCCTGCAGAAGCCCAAGAACTTATTGAGATGGTTGCAAATAACCAATTCATGTACACCTCTGAAAGAAATCCTGTGAATAATGAGATGACTCAGAAGAAAGGAGTTCTTGAGATTGATACTCTGAATGCCATATTGGCTCAGAATAAAATATTGACTCAGCAAGTCAATATAATTTCTCAGAATCTGACTGGATTTCAAGCTACATCCGGTAGTGCTAAAGAAGCCTCCTCTAAAGAAGAAGCTTATGACCCTGAGAATCCTACAATGGAAGAAGTGAATTACATGGGAGAATCCTGTGGAAACACCTATAATCCTTCAGGGAGAAATCATCCAAATTTCTCTTGGAAAGATCAACAAAAGCCTCAACAAGGCTTCAATAACAATAATGGTGGGAGAAATAGGTTTGGCAATAGCAAACCTTTTCCATCATCTTCTCAGTAGCAGACAGAGAATTCTGAGTAGAGCCTCTCTGGATTAGCAAACATAGTCTCTGATCTATCTAAGGCCACTCTCAGTTTCATGACTAAGGCATGGTCCTCCATCAGAAATTTGGAGGCACAAGTGGGTCAGTTGAGTAAAAAAGTTACTAAAACTCCTCCTAGTACTCTCCCAAGCAATACAGAAGAGAATCCAAAAAGAGAGTGCAAGGCCATCTACACGTCCAACATGGCCGAACCTTTAGAGGAGGGAAAGGCAGTGATTCCCAGTGAGGAAGACCTCATGGGACATCCACTGACCACTAGAGAGTTCCCTCATGGGGAACCAAGGGAATCTGAGGCTCATCTAGAGGCCATAGAGATTCCACTGAATGTCCTATTACCATTCATGAGCTCTGATGAGTATTCTTCCTCTGAAGAAGATGAAGTTATTACTGAAGAGCAAGTTGCTCAGTATTTAGGAGAAATCATGAAGCTAAATGCCAAATTATTTGGTAATGAGACTTGGGAGGATGAACCTTCATTGCTCATTAATGAACTAAACGTCTTGGTTCAACTGAAGATACCTCAAAAGAAACCGAATTCCGGAAGGTTCTTAATACCTTGCACCATTGGCACCATGACCCTTGAGAAGGCTCTGTGTGACCTAGGATCAAGTGTAAACCTCTTGCCACTCTCTATAATGGAGAAAATAGGGATCTTTGAGGTATAAGCTGCAAGAATCTCACTAGAGATGGCAGACAAATCAAAGAAACAGGCTTATGGACTTGTAGAGGATGTCTTAGTGAAGGTTGAAGGCCTTTACATCCCTGCTGACTTTATAATCCTAGACACTGGGAAGGATGAGGATGAATCCATCATCCTTGGAAGACCCTTCCTAGCCACATCAAAGGCTGTAATTGATGTGGACAGAGGAGAGTTAGTCCTTCAGTTGAATGAGGACTAACTTTTGTTTAAAGCTCAAGGATCTTGCTCTGTAAACATGGAGAAGAAGCATGAACAGCTTCATCCAACTCTCTCCATGCAGAGTCAAGCAAAGCCCCCACATCCAACTTCTAAGTTTGGTGTTGAGAGGCCACAATCATGCCTGAGCATCTGTAAAACTCTGTAAGAGCAACCTGTCAAGCTATTGACATTAAAGAAGCACTTATTGGGAGGCAACTCAATTTTATTTATCTATATTAATTACTCTTTCATTTTGTTTTCTATTGTTATTTTATGTTTTCTTAGGATGATGATCATGTAGAGTCACAAAAATAACTACAAAAATTAAAGTAAAATAAAAAACAGCATAAAAAATAGCACACCTTGGAGGACGAACCGTAAGGATACCAAAATGGGCGTTTAACGCCCAGTCTGGCACCATTCTGGGCATTAAATGCCAGAACTGGCAGGCAAACTGGCGTTTAAACGCCAGTAAAGAAAGAAAAATGGGCGTTTAAATGCCCAGTCTGGCACCATTCTGGGCGTTAAACGCCAGAACTGGCATGCAGACTGGCGTTTAAATGCCAGAAAGGGCAGCAGACTGGCATTTAAACGCCAGAAATGCCACACAGAGGGTGTTTTAACGCCAAGGAAGTTTAGGGATGAAAAATCCTTGACACTTCAGGATCTGTGGACCCCATAGGATCCCCACCTATCCCACCTCACTCTCTCTCCTCTTCACACCTCTCTATAACACTCTACCCAAAACACCACTCACCTATCAAATCTTACCCTCTTCCCCATATTTTCTTCACCACTCACATCTATCCCCTAATTTCCAAAAACCCATCATACAACCCACCTACCCCCACCCACTCAAATTCAAACCATTTCCCTCCCGAACCCACCCCTTCTCACACGAACTAACTCCCTCTCTTACCCTATAAATACCCCTCCTTACTCCTTCATTTTCACACCTCACATACACTCAAAACCCCCCTTGGCCGAACCCTCTCAAGCTTCCATCTCCCACTTCTCTTCTTCTTCTACTCTCTTCTTTCTTCTTTTGCTCGAGGACGAGCAAACCTTTTAAGTTTGGTGTGAAAAAAGCGTTGCTTTTTATTTTTCCATAACCATTAAGGGCACCTACGACCGGAGAAACCTCTAGAAAGAGGAAAGGGAAGACAATTGCTTCCATCTCCGAGTAATGAGAGATGGAGAGATTCATCTCAAAGGTCCATCAAGACCACTTCTATGAAGTTGTGGCCAAGAAAAAGATGATCCCCGAGGTCCCCTTTAAGCTCAAAAGGAGCGAATATCCGGAGATCCGATATGAGATTAGGAGAAGAGGATGGGAAGCTCTCACCAATCCCATTCAACAAGTCAGAATCTTAATGGTTCAAGAATTTTATGCTAATGCATGGATCACTAAGAACTATGATCAAAGTATGAACTCAGACCCAAAGAATTGGCTCACAATGGTCCGGAGGAAATACTTAGATTTCAGTTCGGATAATGTGAGATTGGCGTTCAACTTTCCAATCATGAGAGGAGATTCTCACCCTTTCACTAGAAGAGTCAACTTTGATCAAAGGTTGGACCAAGTCCTCAAGGACATCTGTGTGGAAAGAGCTCAATGGAAGAGAGATTCTAAAGGCAAGCCGGTTCAACTAAGAAGGCCAGACCTTAAGCCTGTGGCTAGAGGATGGTTGGAGTTCATCCAACACTCTATCATTCCTACTAGCAACCGATCCGAAGTAACCGTGGATCGGGCTATCATGATTCATAGTATCATGATTGGAGAGGAAGTGAAAGTTCATGAGATCATACCTCTATAACTATACAAGGTGGCTGACAAGCCCTCCACTTTGGCAAAGTTAGCCTTTCCTCATCTCATCTGTCACCTATGCAATTTAGCTAGAATTGTCATAGAGGAAGACATCTTCATTGAAGAGGACAAGTCCATCACTAGAAAGAGGGTGGAGTAAACAAGAGAGCCTACTCATGGACCTCAACAAGAGCATGAGGAAGTCCCTCATCAAGAAATCCCTGAGATGCCTCAAGGGATGCATTTTCCTCCACAGAACTATTGGGAGCAACTAAACACCTCTTTAGGGGATTTGAGTTCCAATATGGAGCAACTAAGGGTGGAGCACCAAGAGCACTCCATTATCCTCCATGAAATAAGAGAGGACCAAAGAGCCATGAGGGAAGAGCAACAAAGGGAAGGAAGAGACGTTGAGGAGCTCAAGCACTCCATAGGATCTTCAAAAGGAAGAACTAGACGCCATCACTAAGGTGGACCTATTCTTTAATTTCCTTGTTATTTGTTTTTCTATTTTTTCGTTCCTTATGCTTTATGTTTTGTCTATGTTTGTGTCTTTATTATATGATCAATAGTGTCTAGTGTCTATGTCTTAAAGCTATGAATGTCCTATGAATCCTTCACCTTTCTTAAATGAAAAATGTTCCTAATTACAAAAGAACAAGAAGTACATGAATTTCGAATTTTATCTTAAAATTAGTTTAATTATTTTGATGTGGTGGCAATATTTTTTGTTTTCTGAATGAATGCTTGAATAGTGCATATTTTTTATAGTGAAGTTTATGAATGTTAAAATTGTTGGCTCTTGAAAGAATAATGAAAAAAGAGAAATGTTATTGATAATCTGAAAAATCATAAAATTGATTCTAGAAGCAAGAAAAAGCAGTGAAAAAGAAAAAGCTTGCGAAAAAAATGGCGAAAAAAATAAAGAAAAAGAAAAAAAAAGAAAGAAGAAAAAGCAAGCAGAAAAAGCCAATAGCCCTTTAAACCAAAAGGCAAGGGTAAAGAGGATCCAAGGCTTTGAGCATCAGTGGATAGGAGGGCCCAAAGGAATAAAATCCTGGCCTAAGCGGCTAAATCAAGCTGTCCCTAACCATGTGCTTATGTCATGAAGGTCCAAGTGAAAATCTTGAGACTGAGTGGTTAAAGTTGTGATCCAAAGCAAAGAGAGTGTGCTTAAGAACTCTAGATACCTCTAACTAGGGACTCTAGCAAAGCTGAGTCACAATCTGAAAAGGTTCACCCAGTTATGTGTCTGTGGCATTTATGTATCCAGTGGTAATACTGGAAAACAAGATGCTTAGGGTCACGGCCAAGACTCATAAGTAGCTGTGTTCAAGAATCAACATACTGAACTAGGAGAATCAATAACACTATCTTAATTCTGAGTTCCTATAGATGCCAATCATTCTGAATTTCAAAGGATAAAGTGAGATGCCAAATTAACACTTTAGCAAGACATACATGAATTCCTAAATTAAAATATTTCACAACAACAAGGATTAAGTATAAATACAACCTTTTGAGTTGCAGCTTTTCATTCTTCCCCATGTTGCCTCCCTTTTGAGTCATAATGCAAATTGTCTTCAAATGTTGGCTAGTTTCCTGCATAATTCTCAAAAGTTGCTTGCTTCTCAAGCCCTTAAATGAATGGTTAGTATGCATAAATTGAGTGTGTCTCTTGGATTTATTTTGGTGTGGGAACACCAAACTTAATTCCTTGCCATTACCTCTGATGCAACAAGTTAACCAATTATAGATTCTCTTAGCCTTGCCAAAGGTTATGTAACTATGAACTAGAAAACAGCTAAATGGTTAAATGATTTGTCTGATTGCTTGGAGCTAGCATTAGGCAGAAAGTGAGAACGTGTTTTTAGATAAATTTTTGGTGGAACACCAAACTTAGAGTCCTTCATTCTCTCTTAAATTGTTTTGTTGTGAAACACCAAACTTAGCTCCTTGCAATACATACCAATCATACAACCTTTTTATTGAAAAGCTTATGAAAAGAAAACTACCTCAGGTTGGTTTGCCTCCCAACAAGCGCTTCTTTATTGTCACTAGCTTGACATCCTTCATTCTGTTGATGATGGAAATTGAAGATCACAGTGCCCTAGCTTGTCTTTCTTTACCGTGAACTTTCTTCTGGTTTTCTCTTTGATGACCTCTATGAGTTCCCGTGGAAGGATTTTAGTCACAATATAGTGATCAGACAACTGTGGGACACCTTCATAGTTTGAATGTTTAGCAGTACTTTATCCCCTAGTGAAAATCTCTCAGTAGGGATTTTCTGATCTTCTTTAATTCTATCTTCTATTTCTCCTTGTAAGACTTCCTTGTTGTATTTTTCTTGGCTGGTACTTTCTTTGTCCAAGGTTTTCTTACTTTCCTCTATGATCTTTTTCCATTCTTCCCTTTTTGCAGCATTTTCGTTGTTATTTGGTTTGTCTTCAGTGATGTTGAGAGGGATTTCCTCCTTCTTGGTTGTTTTTGAAAAATGCTGAGCCAATAGCAGTATGTGTTCTTCAAGCTTCTTATGTGCATTCATATGGTTTTTGGTCTCATGGACTTGAACTTCCACGAGTTTCTCTATCATCATTTCCAAGTCCGAGATTCTCTGAAAAAGTTGTAAATGTATGAGATGAACTGGTTGATGTGGGAAACCTTGTGAAGGAATTGCATAGGTATTGCGCGGATAAGATGTGGGTGTTGCAGAGGTGTTCTGGTGATTTTGTGAGTTATTATGAGGCTGGGAGTGCATGTTTTGTGAGTATTGGTTTTGATTGGCATTATTGGATGAGTGACGTTGGTTGTTTGTGGTCATGGATTTGCCCTGGTTGAAACCTCTTTGTTCTTGATGTTGATACTCCCCCATTCTCAGATAAGAATGGGGCCTTCATGGTGGAAATTGTGTATTCACTGCAGCAGAACACAGGCAATCAACTTTTCTAGCTCTCAGCTCCATGTGTTGCTGGGTTTGATGGTGCACTTGTTTGTTCAGGTTCATGACTGCATTCACTCCTTCAAGATTCGTCACTTCTTTTTCTAAAACTGCATTCTTTGGTTTCTCAAATGAGTGTTGGTTGTTGACTCCTTTGTCATTGAAATTTGCAGTTCCTTGGGCAATTGTTGTCGCTTTGAGTAGGCCATCTAAGAAGTAGTCCACCACTTTTCTTGTTTCTAGGGTTAATCCTTCATAGAAAGCTTGGAAACCCACTTTGTCATTTGCTTTCTTGTATCTTTTCCATGCCTTGAAGAGTGATTCTTCTTCTTCTTGTGTGAATGGATGTACCCCCTCTTTCAGCTTGATGATCTGTTGGGATGAGGAGAATTTAACTAGAAACTTGGTAACTAAATCATCCCAACTAGTGATACTTCCTTGGGGAAAGGTTTCAAGCCATTGTGCAGCTTCATCCCTTAGTGAGAAGGGGAATAACAAGAGCTTATAGGTGTCATGATCTATACCATCGGGTCTGACAGCACCACAAGTCTTCAGAAAAGTGGATATGTGCTGTTTAGGATCCTCCAATGGATTTCCGCCATAGGAACAATCGTTCTTGATTAGTGTAATGAGTTGTGGCTTCATGTCATGATATTCTTCTTCCACAGAGACTTCTTCTCCAATAATAGCCTTCCCTCTGACTTCTCTTCTCAACCTTCTGATAGTCTGTTTGTCTTGACCTTCAGAATTTGGAACCTCTCTTCTTTCCTGTGACATGCAAACCAATACAAGGAACACATAGTGGTACTTTTTGAAAATTGAATGCAGTTAGTTGAGACAAAATTTCAAACAGTTAGTGTGTTAATAGAGGCAAATCTTCAAACAGTTAGTATGTTAGTAAAGAAAAACAAGAAAGAAAATGCTTGATCTAGATCACCACCTTACTTATTCATTGTCAATCTATTTCAATCCCTGGCAATGGCGCCAAAAACTTGATGTGTGGAAAATGATCCAACACAAAACTCACCAGCAAGTGTACCGGGTCGCATCAAGTAATAATAACTCACATGAGTGAGGTCGATCCCACAGGGATTGAAGGATTGAGCAATTTTAGTTTAGTGGTTGATTTAATCAAGCAAACATGGATTGATTTGAGTGATTTGTAGCAGACAGAAGGTAAATTGCATGAATTATAAAGGGGAAAGGGATGAATTGCAGAAATTAAAGAGAACTGGAAGTAAAGGTGCTGAATCTTAAAGAACAAGAAATTAAATGACTAAAACTTAAATTGCAAGAAATGTAAATTGAGGTAACTTAGAGTGCAAGAAATATAGATTGCTTGAATGAAAAAGGGATTGAGGGACTGGGAATTCAGAATTTAAGCAAGAGAAAGTAAATTGCAACAATTAACAAAGGAAAAGGTGAATTGAAATTAACTAGATCTCAAATAGGAAATAAAATTTGATTGCAGTAGTGGTTCAGCAGAAGAACCAAAAAGAAAATCAGATCTCAGGACTCCAAAGACTAGATAGCAAAGTCTAGATCTCAATTGCTTTCCTAGATCCAATTTCACAAAGCAATTAAAGAGAAATTGAAGATTGAAGCAGTAAAGAAAATTGAATTCAACTTAATTATGCAGTAGGAAAATCAAAGAGATCTTAAATGGAGATTGAGACAGAAGTTCCTCAATTCTTCACACTTAAGACTCAATCAAAACCTAGTAAAGGAAACAAAAAGATCAGAGGAAGAAGAAATGAATTCTCTCTTCCAATTCTCAAGCCAATGGCAGAAAACAGAAAGAAAATTGAAAACCAAAAGTTCCAAAAGCAGAAAATGAAAAGTGAGCTCTCAAGTTGACAAAAGATGAAAATTCAAAATCAAGTCCCCCTTTCTTCTAATCCTAACTAACACCTATTTATACACTTTCTCTTTTAGATCTAAAAATTTTGAGTGGGCTTGAAAGATGGGTGAAGAGTTGAATTAAATTTGATTTTTAAATGAATTTAGCCCAAGTGTTGCTCCTAGGAGGATGCCCTGCTCTTGTGGAGAGCGGAGCATTGAAGCTTTGTGTGGGATCCTTGTTGCGTGCCAAGGTTTGTGAGGCAACATGAGATTGCTCTGCTCTTGTGGAGAGTGGAGCAGTGGTGCCTTGTATGTTGATCCTGCCCGTGTCAATGTTGTGCGCGCCAAGCTTCCTGGACCGTGTCATGATGCGCGCACCAAGCTCCCTGGCCGTGTCAAGCATGCCCGTGTCATGCACCAAGGGGAATGCTCTGCTCTCTTTGTGAGCAGCGCATTGGAGCTTCCAAGAGGAGTGCCAAGTTCGAATCCCATGGAGTGCATTGCTTGGCTTTTTCTTCTTGGAACCTAATTCACACATAAGGCTTGGCTTCCTAGAGACCCTTGGTTCGAAACTTGGTGGAGGAAGTTGCTGCATTTTTTCCTTGGGTTCCTTGGCACCAAAGTAGCGCCTAGGCCTTTACTTCCTTGGAGGTCTTGTGTTCGAACCTTGGAGGTTGAAAACAAGCCAATTTTGGCTTGTTTTCCTTGCATTTGAGTGCTGCCCCCCTTCCCTCTTGTGATTGGGTTCGAAACCCATGGGTGGCACTTGGAGATATTTTCTTTCAATTTTCTTCAAAGAGGAGCCCGAATATGCTCTCAAGGAGAGCAGAGCAATGTTTTTGCTCTTCCTTGTTTCTTGGCTTAAATTTGTGCTCCGCTCTCAAGGGGGCAGAGCAGTGAAGCTTTGCATGCTTGGTTCATTGTTGTGCTCCCTTGGAGAGCATTGTGCTCTTGGGGAGAGCAGCATGGCTTTCCTTCATTGTTGCGCCACACTCTCTTCTTCTTTTGCCACACTATTTTCTTCCTTGGGCCACACTTCTTAAGCCACGCTTTCTTCTCTTCTTCTTCACCTACAATTAATCAAAACAACCAATCAAAGTATCACCAAATTCACAAGGTTCATAAATCATTCAAATATCAATTAAATTTAGCTTGAACCTCATGATTTAGCATCAATTAAAGGGTGGTTGATTGATTCAAAAAAACCATGCAATTCTACTCTAAATTACTTACTTATAATGCAAGAAAGTGCATAAAAACTAGTGAAACAAGTGAAATTAGCTTGAAAAATAGGCATATGATGATTTGTCATCACAACACCAAACTTAAATCTTGCTCGTCCCCAAACAAGCATAAAAATAAGAGGGAATGAAATGAAAAAGATAAGCATGCATATCCTTATTAAGCATATAATTGAACTTGGTTCATGGAGTTTTTATGCAGACAATGATAACTCAGTTATTGTTTGCTGTTACATAAGAGGTGTTTCCCTTAAAAGCTTACTCTACTTGCTACTACAAGGCTTCATTTATGCTTGTTCCCTTGCTAACTTTTCTTTCTTCGTTTTGCTTAAAGAGCTTATTATTCATTGAAGGCTTGGTGGCAAATGTTGCAGCAGCCTTTGGCTTTATTTTTGCCCAACATTTCTTCACCACAGACACATGGCTCACCTTTTTCCTCCTAGGATCATTGATGTCCAGCATCTCTTTGGATAACTAAATGCTTTGTAATTAAGTTGCTCTTTATTGTGGGCTTTCAGTTGGCAATCCCAAATCAGTTGATCTAAGTGGCCAAGTCTTGAAATACTCCTCAGAACCTACTTGCCCAAGCATATCCTAGCACAAAAGCACCACAGGAATGTGTCCTAGGGTCCAAGCTATTGGTGCCTAGCCTTATTCTTTGTTTTTTTTCTTTGCCACTTTTGGCTTTTTCTTCTTCCTTTTCTTTCTGTTTTATTTTGTTCTCAAGGGATCATGACTTATACAAGCCTTTATGATAGCAAGCTAGTTCACACTTTAATGAAAATGACATTATGCAGCATTTATTTCATGAGTTATGCATTTAATCAAACACATACCACCACTAACTTCCATTCTAACTTATGCAACATTGGATATTTACTTTCTGATTCAAACATTTCTCTTTTATTCATTCATATGGGAAACAAAACAAAATTTAAAGCTAAGTGATGAATGACAAACATTATGCAGATCAACATACTTAATCAAACAACTTCACTTGTAATTAGATCAGCAGAATGTGGAAAACGATCTGTCACTTGTCTGTAATTCTACATTCTGCTGCCACAATTATCACTCATCAATGTTAGCTTGACTAAACTAATCACACACTAAAGTTGCTTGATCCATCAATCCCTGTGGGATCGACCTCACTCTTGTGAGTTATTACTACTTGATGCGACCCGGTATACTTGCCGGTGAGTTTGTGTGATTGGAAATTTGTTTTTCCACAAAAACACCATCAAGTTTTTAGCCTTGTGTGGTGTGACTAAGCATAGCTTGAATTTTATTCGCAACATGTTGTTGTGACATTATGACTACCAACTTGAGTTTTGTGAATTCAAAAGCAGTAGCATCATGATCATAAACAAACAAGGAATTAAAGAAAAATTTAGCATGTGCATACAAGTATTGGAAAGCTAGTATGATTGATTGTTGCTAAATTTCATTAGATTTTATTTAATTGAAGTTTTCATCTAGGACATTTTGTGAAATCTTTTGAAATCATGAAAACCTTGAAAAAAAAAAGTAAATGCAAAAAAAGGGCAAGAAAAGAAAAAGGGAAAGAATGGGAAAGCTGAAGGCTCTGAGTACCAATGGCAATTTATTTGTTAAGTGCTTGTGGTGTTTATGTATCAAGCCAAATGCTTGAAAACAAAACACTTAGAAGTCAAGGCTAGGCTCAAGTGCAAAAGCACTCCCTCAAAGCTCAAGGCTCTGAGCATCAATGATTAGAGAGTCAAGAAAAGAAACAAATGAGCTTAATGAAGTCCTTTAATTAAATGCTTGTGGTGCTTATGTATCAAGTGGTAATACTTGAAAACAAAGCATTTAGAAGTCGTAGCTTTGTTATTAACTCATGGGGCAAAGCACCCAAAAGGAGAAGCTAAAAATAAAATCAAAAGCTTGTTTCAAGGAAGAATTATAAGAAAAAGATTTCATAAATTGAGCTAGATAGAAGCATCAATCATTTACATTTCTTTTGTGATTGAAGCATGCATAGAAAACTAGCTTACCATGAACATTGAGTTGCTATTCTTCTTACCTTGGATTGTCAATCTTTATTGCATGATTCTTTTCTTGCTTGGGGACAAGCAAGGTTTAAGTTTGGTGTTGTGATGACATGTCACCATGTCGTGTTTTTCTAGGCTTTTTCATACAAGAAATTGATGATTAGTGCTTAAATATTGAATTCTTTTGTGCTTAATTGGAATATTTCCTTGATCTTTTAATTTTATAAATCTTGTAGAAAATAAGAAGAAAAAGAAGCAAAGAAGTAGAAAATAAGCTAAGAAAGAGAAAAAAAGAGCTTTGGGACACACTTTGAAGTTGGAGCACACTTTGGAGGCTTAGGCCACGCTTTTAAAATCGTGGCCCATGACCAAATCAAAGAAGGAAGCAACCAGCACACACAATGCTCCGCTCTTGCCAAGAGCAGAGCATTATCGTGATGCAAACAAAGTGAGGTTGGAAGCAAATTTTCGCTAAGTTAAAACTTGGGCGCTCTCAGCATGACCATGCCTCATTCAAAGGGCTATAACTTGAGCTACAGATGTCCGATTGATGTGCTTTCAGTTGCGTTGGAAAGCTGACATTCAGAGCTTTCCAACGATATATAGCAATTCATATTTGGCATGAAATTGAGGCACAAGTGAAATGCATCTTTAAGGGCCAAAAACAAGCAAAAAAATCAGCCAATGCTTCCACCAAGGTTCAAAGCTGGAGCCTCACTCCAAAGCAAAGTAGCGCTCTCAAGGAGAGCAGAGTGCTCTCTTGGAAAGCAATGTCGTGCTCTCTCCCAAAGAAAATGCAAGGAAATTGGGCAAGAATGCAACCCCCAAGGCTTGAACACGGGTACCTCCCCTTGGAAGCTCCAATGCTCCGCTCACAAGGAGAGCAGAGCACTCTCCTGATGCCTCACAAGCCTTGGCACGTAACAAGGATCCCCACACAAAGCTTCAATACTCCGCTCTCCACAAGAGTAGAGCATCCCCGTGGGAGTGTCATCCATGGGCCAAAATTCAACCAAAAATCCATTTAAATTCAATTCCTCACCAATTGAACCAAGGCCATCTAGATCTTCAAATCCAAAGCAAGCTAAGCCCACATCATCACTCAAAGGCACAAGAACAAGCTAGAATTAGGATTTTTACTTAATTTTTTTCATTTCACTTTCATTTTATTTTGTAAAAAGCCTATATAAAGGCATCATTCTCATTTTCAGAGGAAGGCTAGCTCCACTAGGGAGCATTAGGAGTAGTAGTAGAGAGCTCTCTCTTTTAATTTTCCTTTCTGTTTGAATTTTGGATCAAGAATTAAAGGAATTCTGTTTCACTTGATCTGAAATCTATTTGTTCTTTTTCTGTATTGAATCTGAGTTTCCTTACTGATTTCATCTTTCCTTCTTCTGCAAATTTCCTCTTCTGCAAATTACACACTTCAGTTTACATTAATCCAGAATTTAATCGTCTGTTCCATTGGCTTTCAATTTACTTTCAAGCAATTTAATTCTTCTGCACTTGTTCTTCATTTTACATTTCTGTTCATGATCTGATTTACTTTTTCTGCAAGTTTAATTCCCTGCAAGTGTTCTAAGCTTTGATCTACTTCTTTTATTTAAATTTCCTTGCTCCCATTCCCTTTTATATTTACTGCAATTTACATTTCTTGTCATTTAAGTTTCTGCAATTTACATTGCTTGCTCTTTAAGCTTCCTACCTATTTACATTCTGCGACTTAAGTTCATTACTATTTACATTCTGCTGCAACAATTCTCACTCACCAATGTTAGTTTGACTAAACTAATCACCCACTAAAGTTACTTGATCCATCAATCCCTGTGGGATCGACCTCATTCTTGTGAGTTATTACTACTTAATGCGACCCGGTACACTTGCCGGTGAGTTTTGTGTTGGATCGTTTTCCACACATCAATGCCAAAACTCTTTAGAAGCAAAAAGCTACAAGTCTCGCTCATCTAATTAGATCTAAGCTTCATTGATATTTTGGGATTTATTGTATATTCTCTTCTTTTTATCTTATATTGTTTTTAGTTGCTTGGAGACAAGCAACAATTTAAGTTTGGTGTTGTGATGAGCGAATAATTTATACGCTTTTGGCATTATTTTTAAGTAGTTCTAGTATGTTTTAGTTACTTTTTAGTATATTTTTATTAGTTTTTATGCAAAAATCACATTTTTGGACTTTACTATGAGTTTGTGTGTTTTTTTGTGATTTAGGTATTTTTTGGCTAAAATTGAGGGACCTGAGCAAAAATCTGATTCAGAGGCTGAGAAAGGACTGCAGATGCTGTTGGATTCTGACCTCCCTACACTCGAAGTGGATTTTTTGGAGCTACAGAAACCCAATTGGCAGGCTCCCAATTGCGATGAAAAGTAGACATCTTGTGCTTTCCAAAAATATATAATAGTCTATATTTTGCCTGAGATTTGATGGCCCAAACTTGCGTCCAAACACCTACCAGAGACCCTTTTCTGGCGTAAAATGCCAGAACTGGCACCAAAGCTGGAGTTAAACGCCCAAACTGGCACCAAAACTGGCGTTTGAACTCCAAGAAGAGCCTACGCACATGAAAGTTTCAAGGCTCAGCCCAAACACACACTAAGTGGGCCACGGAAGTGGATTTCTGCACTATCTACTCATTTTCTGTAAACCTTGTTTACTAGTTTAGTATAAATAGCACTTTTTACTATTGTATTCACATCTTTGGACCACTTTTAGATCCTTTGATCAGGTCTTTGAACCCTATTTCGATTGTATTATGATATTTGGGGAGGCTGGCCATTCGGCCATGCCTAGACCTTGTTTTTATGTATTTTTCGACGGTGGAGTTTCTACACCTCATAGATTAAGGTGAGGAGCTCTGCTATTCCTCGAGTATTAATGTAAGTATTATTGTTTTTCTATTCAATTCATGCCTACTTCTCCTCCAAGATATACTCTTGTGCTTAATTCAGTTAAGTCAGAATGAAGGGGTGACCCGTGATAATCACCTAATCTTCGTTTCTCGCTTAGCCAAGATCCGCGTGCCTAACAACCACAAAGTGGTCTACATGATGTTCAATGTAGTCATTGGATGACAGCTGGAGTATATTCTCTTTGGTCTCTGACCCACGGATCTGAATCACCTCTCCTGACAATAAAGCATTCGAATCTGTGACGTTAGAACCTTCGTGGTATAAGCTAGAATCAATTGGCAGCATTCTTGAGATCCGAAAAGTCTAAACCTTGTCTGTGGTATTCCGAGTAGGATCTGGGATGGGATGACTATGACGAGCTTCAAACTCGTGACTGTTGGGTGCAGTGACAGTGTGCAAAAGAATAAATATATTCTATTCCGACATGATCGAGAACCGACTACTAATTAGCCATGCGGAAAACTGTAGATGACATGTTTTCACTGAGAGGACAGATGGTTGCCATTGACAACAGTGATCCACCAACATTCAGCTTGCCATGGAAGGGAGTACGCATGATTGGATGAGGACGGTAGGAAAGCAGAGGTTCAGAGGCAACAAAGCATCTCTAAAACGCTTATCTGAAATTTCCACCAAGGAACTACATAAGTAACTTTATTTTATTTTATGCTTTATTTATCTTTTAATTATCAAAATCTCATAACCATTTGAATCCGCCTGATTGAGATTTACAGGATGACTATAGCTTGCTTCAAGCCATCAATCTCCGTGGGATCGACCCTTACTCACGTAAGGTATTACTTGGACGACCCAGTGCACTTGCTGGTCAGCTATATGGAGTTGTGAAAAGTGTGAACTCGCATACCAATTGCATATTTTCTTAATTTTGTGCATATTTTACCATTGCTTGGTTAAAGTAATGAGTTTCTTTTCAAGACCCTTTTTATAATATTTTACTAATTTAAATTGAAAAATTTGTGTTAAAGAATTACATGTTTACGTTATTTAACCATAATATTTTATTCTTGTGTGTTTCCTTCTCTATGATTGCAATCTTTGCTTTGTTACTTTCTATATGTCCATTGTTTAGTGTATTTACATGCTTGCATATGATTGAGGTCATCATTTGTTATTAGCTCACTTATCCCAAATAGCCTACCATTCCACTTACCTTTGTTAGCCACTTTGAGCCTTTTAATCCCTGTTTGTTCTGTATTTTACCACATCACTAGCCTTAAGCAGAAAAATAATTAATTATCCCATTGAATCTTTGGTTAGCTTAAGATAGAGATTGTGTGTCAACTAAGTGTGGGGAAACTGTGGAAAACCTGGATTAATAGGGAATGTGTTATGTTTTTACTTTATTTAAATATTGGAAATTTGGGTGCCTACTCATGTGAGACAAGAAAAATACAAAAAAATCCATATGCATTGATATGTTATGTTTACTTTTATATTTTAAAAAAAAAAAGAAAAAAAGAAAAAGAAATATATATATATAATAAATAAAATAAATAGGGGACAAAATTACCTCAATGTTAAGTTTAATGAAAGGTCAATGCATATGTGATAAAATCAAAAGAAATATTTGGTACATGAGTATGTGATACAAAAGTGTGAATTATGGGTAGCTAGGCATGATTTTAGAGTTACATAGAATATGTGTGTGTGTTAGGTGAAAGCTTAGGTTAGTCAAATATTCATATTTTGGCTCACTTAGCCATACATATATCCTAACCCTCACCTTAGCCCCATTACAACCCTGAAAAGACCTTATGATGTTTGCATTGGTATACTAAATATTTGTTGATTGGTTAGATGAAGAACAAAGTTTTAGAAAGCATGACTAGAGAAGAGTAGAGTGATCAACCCTAGACACTTGAGAGATTAGAGTGTATATACACTACCAGTGATGGTTCAATGCTTAATTCTATGTTCCCTGCTTTCATGAGCTATCTTCTTACAAGTTTACTTGTCTTTTATTGTATGATTTGAATTAGTGGAATCTGATCTATTTTTGTCTTGAAAAACTTATTTACTTTTGATCAAGTAGATAGAACCATCTTAGCATATAGTTGCATTCATATACAGGTTACATTTTATGAGTCTTACTTCCCCCCATTCATTCCTTTTGTCTCCTTGAGCTTAGCATGCATGAGGACATGCTAATGTTTAAGTGTGGGGAGATTGATAAATCACTATTTTATTGTTTATCTTGTGCTAATTTGAGTTGTTTTTATCAAGCCTTTGCACACTTATTCATACTATTTGCATGGTTTTACATTTTTCCTTCCTAACTTTGTGCTATGGTTGAGAACATGCTTCTTTGGCCTTAAATTTGCTATGTGTAAATCCCCTCTTATTACCATTCGATGTATTGATATGTGTGTTAAGTGTTTTCAAAGATTACAGGGCAGGAATGGCTTAGAAGATGGAAAGAAAGCATGCAAAAGTGGAAGGAATACAAGAAACTGAAGGAACTGCTAAAGTTGTCCAGCCTGACCTCTTGGTACTAAATCGACCATAACTTGAGCTATAAAAATCCAAATGACGTGGTTTTAGCTGCGTTGGAAAGCTAACATCTGGGGCTTCGCAACAATATATAATTTGTCATGGCTGCCTTGAAGATAGGCGACATGCACGCGTGACCTGGAGAAAACTCAATCCACGCGTACGCGTGGACGACGCGTATGCGTGACTTTGCCGCGTGTTGGACGTATCAAAAATCGCTGGGAGTAATTTCTGGGCTGTTTTCTGACCCAGTTTTTGGCCCAAAAAACATAGATTAGAGGCTATAAAGTGGGGGAATCAATTCATTCATGGATACAACTTTCATTCACACAATTTTTAGGTTTTAGATGTAGTTCTCTAGAGAGAGAGAGGCTCTCTCCTCTTTCTTAGGTTTTAGGATTAGGATTTCTTCTTCTTCTCAATTCCAGGTACAATGTTCTTTTAATTTATTTCTCTTTTATTTGTTTATGAACTCCATGTTAGATTTGATTTCTTTATTTAATGCAATTTGAGGTATTTCATATTTATGATTTTAATTTAGCTTTTTACATTCTTAGCTTGTTTTGAGTAATTGGAGACACTTGAGTTATTAAACTCCTTGTTGATTGAAAATTGGAATTCTTTGCTGTTGATTTGAATTCCCCTAACTCTAGTCTTTTCTTAGGAATTGACTAGGACCTGAGGAATCAAATTAATTTATCTACTTAACATACCTTCATAGTTAGAGGTTGACCAAGTGGGAGCAAAAGCCAATTCTAATCACAATTGATAAGGATAACTAGGATAGGACGTCCAGTTCTTATACCTTGCAAGGGTTTTTGTGATAATTAGTTTACTTCCTTGTCATTTACATTCCTTTTTCAAACCTTTCAAAAACCCAAAAAGATACTTTTCTCACAACCAATAATAACACACCTCCCTGCAGTTCCTTTGAGAGATGACTCGATGTTTAAGCACTTCGGTTATTAATTTTTATTAGGTTTGCTTTAGTGACAAACAAGTTTTTGTACGAAAGGATTCTTGTTGGTTTAGAAGCTATACTAGTAACATGATTATTTTTGTGAATTCTTTACCAACAAAAATCCGTTCGTCATTGGGCTTCTACAATCTTCGCTTTTAGGCTTATATCACTAAATAAAACAATCAAAACTAATTGGATGTTTAATCCAATAAATTAATGTTTGTTATTATCAATAAATTAATTTAATTCTCAACACAACAGCATATAAGAATTATTTTATAATTTTTTAAAAATACAATGCCACGAGTCAAAGACTTTATATATAATCAATGAGATTATCCTAACTTCAAAAATAGTATGAATTCTTTTTATTAATGCATGTATGATACTAAAACTTTAAATATATTAGATTAATATAAATATCATAATATTATTTTTAGAAGTAATTTTCATTTTAAAAATTTTAATTTCAAATTGCTTATCTGGTGATTATATAATGTATATTTTACTAGGGACAATTATTTATAAAATTAACAAGAGGTTATTATTAGCAATTAAACCTCTAATTTTATAGCTATGTGCAACTTTTTGATGTTATATATGTATGTATGTATGAATGTCTATTTCTTTGTTGTATGAAAATGCTATTCTGAAGGTTGTGGTAGGTTTAGAGAAGGGAGGTTGAATCTATGCCTTCCTTTTCAGTTGCTGTTATGACCCTTTTTAAACAAACTTTTAATTCTACTTCTGTTTGTACTCAGTAGAGGAAATTCATGAGACAATTTATTTTTGTCTCATGAATATCAGAAAACAGAACACAGTAGAGAAGAAAAAAGCTAACACCAGCATGTATCCTGGTTCGGTTGCCGTGTGCTATGCAACCTACGTCCAGTCTCCTCCACAACAATGGAGGAATTTTCACTATAGTTAAAAGTATTACATACACCAATTCCACATGATTGACCCAATCCTTTCACACTCAAATTCTAACCTAACTTGACATGCTAATACCTAACTCTTTACTCTTAGTGCTAACCCAACTAAGAAAGGGATACCTTATAGGTACAAGATACAAGACATAGACATACCTAAAGAAATCAGAAAATAACTCTAGGCATTTTACTCAAGTGTATCACTCAGCCTTTCTCCACTCATGGCTTTTACTTGAGTTCTCTCACTATGCCTTTTCTCACAAGAAATTACAGAAAGATAAACATAGAAAAGTACATTACAATCTGTAAAACATGAACGAGATTGACTTCATCAACAGCCTCTTTGCTATGTGATAAACCAGATTTACAAACCTCAGATTAAGTTCTTCAGTATTGGCCGAATGCTTCTTTGAAAGAAAGAATTATCCAAGTAGAGGAACTTCTTCACAGAACACAACTCACTAAATTCAGGTTTTCTCTCCTTGGTTTCTGAATGAACAACAAACCTCTTTTATCTCCTTGCATGTTGCTTGGTTGCTCTCCCTAGATCAACTTCTTGAGTCTTGAGCTTCACCAACCCAGCCGTTCATTTTTTCCCAGTAATCCTCAAAATGGGACTTTGCTTCTGACTTCTCCATCTTGATCGAAAGCCACATTATCAGCAGAAAATGATTTCTTCAATGGTAAACCCAGATCTTGACCATTGAAATATAACTTGGTCCCCAAGATATATTCTCAACCATTGATGCACAGTAGTGAGGAACAGAAATCCTCTTTTCCATATAGCTCAAAACGGAATGGCAGAGAGTTGAAGATGAAGAGAAGAAAGTATGATGTATGTAAAAGGAAATGGGTTACTCTAAGCTTGATTTGGTTTGAACTTGCTGATTTGACCTCAGCCTTTCTTGCCTAACCTTCTCTTTCTTTCTTCTTTCATGACTAGCTTAGGAACTAAGCTCTCTTTCTTACTTTTTCTGAGTTCTGTTATTTGACCGAGACAAAGAAGAGAGGAACGTTGCTTTGGAAGAAAGATGGAGAGATTTGAAATCAACTTGGGCTTGGATCGGTTTCTTCTTATGTTCAGCCTATTGGTTTCTTTGGCTTTGTTTCTTTTGGGCTCCACTTGACTAACTAACCCATTAACCTTCATGTTTTATTTTTATTCCATTTTGGGCTGCTAGAGAAAGTTTTGGCCTGCAATATTTAATAAATAATTAGCAACATATAATTATTATTACTCAGCACTAGTTATTTATTTTATCCAAAACTAATGTTTGTCATCACTAATTAATTTAGTTAATTTCTTAACTCAATAATCTCTCCCTTGATGACAAACATATTTAAAATAAAATTCAAAAAGAAATGAATTTGAGTAAGATTGAGAAACTTCCCTTTGAATGATGTTACTTCCTTTTATGTTGCTCCCCCTTTCCTTTTCAAGAGTGGCTCCCCCTAGATTTATGCTCTTCTATCTCTTCTTTCCTGTTTATATATATACTTATTTGGAACCAAATAGATACCATATACAAACCAAAGATGCAGCATACAGTTATAGTTTTTAATAGCTCATGACCGATCATTACTTGAGTCAGAACAGAGCATTAAAACTTCAGAGTCAGGGTTAAAGCAGCAACATAACATAAAACAAGTTTTCAAACTCATGCTAGAATGATCATAACAGTAGAAAACATTTGCAAATTCATGCCAAAATTATTATAGCAGCAGCAATTAACTAAAATAATTGATCAAGTATATACACAATTCTGCTGCTTCATCATGCGCTATTACTCCCCCCTTTTGTCATCAAGGGTGGATAATAAGCAAGATAAACAAAAACATCACCATAAATCCTGCAAGAAAAAGTTAGAGCACAGTTCAAAGTTTAACCTAAATTATCAACAGTGCAACATAAGTCAGAGTTTTTACAGTCATCCAAGATAAAAAAATAGTCCAACAGTAGCAAAAAAACAGAATTCATGAGACAAAAAGAGAGCAGCAGCAGCAGTTTTTATGAGACAAATCTAGGCATCAGAGCCATTCCCCTCCGAACCAGCTTCCTCTTCATCATTAGTGGCATGGTCTTTATCCTTTTGAAGGTTATTAATGAAAGTCATGAAACAGCCACTTGATCCCTTGATTTCCGGAGGAAGTTCTCATGTTTGCTGGCTAGCTTTCTGTGCTCCTTGCTCATTGCAATCATGTGATTAGACTGTGAGACAAACTCCTGAACAACATCCTTGACAACATTCAGCAAAGCATATTTTTGGCTTGTAGAGATGGAGGTACCCTCGGTGGAAAAAGGAGGAGATTCCTCAGGACAAAGTCATCATCTTCATTGTCTAAGACCACCCTCTCAGATCTAGTAGGTCCTTTTTGCTGTTTCACTGCACTACCTCCCTTTAGATATGAATGTCTATTTTGATAATCCTCACTGGTCAAGTCAACACCAAAATACTCAAATATACAAGTTAGAAATATGCCATAAGGAAGTGCTTTATCTTTTTCACTCCTAACAGAGTCAAACATGTATCTAACCATCAAATATGCAAATGAAATTTCAGTTTTGGTGAGAAGGGCATATAAAACAAGAGTATTAGTGTAGGAAACTCTTTGACATGAACCACTTTGAGGAAGTATGATGTGGTTGACCATTCGGTGCAACTGAGCACGTTCATATCCAAGGGCTTTGTGAGTGGGTGTAATGCCATCAATCAAGGAAACATGTTCATAAATATTAGTCAAAACATCATGGTAGGAAATACCAACTCCTTCATCCCACTTAACAGACGCATAAGCACAAGGCCCAACATCAGTGTACTTCAATGAATCACTGATTATTTCATTATTTAGAACTATGTCTCGGCCATTTACATATGAGTGAACAATGCCTTCATGATATATCATGTTAGCATAAAATTCTTTGACCAAAAGAGGATAAATAGGCTTTTTGATGTCAAAAAGATGATTCCAGTCCAGAAATTCCAAGTTCTCAACAAAGGGAAAATCTTTTCTTTTCAAAGTTGGCAAATCGGCTAGAAAAGAAGGACACAGGGTACGATATTTAATCACTCCATCATAAAAGTCATTATTCATGGTAGATTTGAATCTATAAGGGTTATAGTTCGAATGAGAGGTCAAAAAATGATATTTGTGATCAAAAGGACCAATGTCTGGTTCTCTAACTGATTTAAGAGGAACTCGAGTTTTACCTCGCTAAGAACGTAATGGAACAGACCTAGACTTTGGTTGTATGGGCTCAGATGGAGGTTCAGGCGTGGCTGGTCGCTTCCCCTTGGATGAACTCGGCTTCGACGACCCTGGTTTGGATGTTGGCTCCTTCGAAGGTGGAGGGTTTGGCGTTGACTTGGCTGAAGAAGGGAACCTTGAAGGGTTCTTAGTGCGAGCCATGGGATCGGTTCTTGGAGGAGAGGTAGGAGGAGAAAGTGAGGGTGTGAAGATTTGGTCTTGGGAGCGAGTTAAAGGATTTGTGGGAAGCTTGTAAACTTTTTCACGAGGAGGCCTTTTAGCAATGGTTTTCTTTCTCATTTGGTTAGTTTCAGGCTTTTGAGGGAAGAGAAGTAGTAAAGATAGTGGAGGAAACCGAGGAGTTGAGGAGAAGTTAATGAAGGGAAGAGGGAGAGTGTTGGTAACCGTACCCAAAAGAAGTTTTTCACAAACCATGCAACTGCATCACCTTTTGAAATGACTTGAAAAGACATGACCTCATAAAAGAAAGATTTTATTTGATTTTAAAATAAAATAGGAAATAAATTTTAAGTTTTGAAAACCCTTTTTGAAAAAAAATTAAATCAACCTGAAAATCTTTTTGGACTAGAAAACATTAAATGAAACCATATCAAAAAAATTTAAACACTCGAGCCAAAAAATATCAACCAAACAAAAATTGTAACATTCATATTTGGGCCCAGAGGTGGTTTGAATTAAGGAAACACATAGGACCACCCATGATCTGAATATTTTGAGGTTGGCCTAGATCAACCTTCACTTGCAACAAGCCCAGAACATGCTGATTGAAGGGAACTAATCTTCACTTGCCCAGAATTGTCTCACACCTTTTTATGAGACAAAAAAATTCTAACAAACACATCAGCAACTTGTAAACAAGGAATCATAGCTTAAAATCCCTAGACTAGTCCTAAGAGTACAGAATCTATCCTCAGCAAGTGATTTTGTGAAAATATTTGCTAATTGCACCTCCGATTTAACAAATTGAATGCTAATATCCCCCTTTTGAACATATTCTCTTATTGAGTGAAATCTCACTTCAATATGTTTAGTCCTAGAGTACAAGACTGGATTTTTAGAAATATTAATGGCACTCATATTATCACACAATAGGGGTATATTTTCAGCATTTAACTTATAATCAGCAAGTTGTGTTTTTAACCACATAAGCTGAGAACAACATGAAGAAGCAGCTATATACTCAGCCTCAACAGTGGATAAAGCCACTGTTGGCTGCTTTTTACTTGACCAAACATTTAAGGACTTTCCAAGGAAGCAACAAAAGCCTGAAGTGCTCTTTCTATCAACTCTATCACTAGTAAAATCTGCATTACAATAACCAACTGCAGAAAAATCATCAATCTTAAGATACCATAGACCAAAATTGGATGTGCCATGAACATATCTAATGATCCTCTTAATTGCAGAAAGATGAGACTCTTTAGGTTTAGATTTGAATCTTGAACACATTCCAACACTTTGCACAATATCGGGTCTAGAGGAAGTTAAGTACATAAGAGAGCCAATCATTCCTCTATACCTAGTCTCATATACATTTTTCTCAGTTTCTCCCTTATCTAATTTTGAACTAGGGTGCATGGGAGTTTCCATGGGTTTGGCATTTTCCATACCAAATTTCTTAACTAGTTCCTTGGCATACTTCTCTTGATGAGTGAAAATACTATTTTCAGTTTGTTTAATTTGCAGCCCAAGGAAAAAATTAGGTTCACCCATCATACTCATGTCAAATTCACTTGTCATGAGTTTTCCAAATTCAAAATAAAGGGATTCATTGGCTGATCAAAGATAATGTCATCAACATATATTTGGACTAGAATGAAAGAATCATTAGAATTCTTGATAAATATAGTTGTGTCTGTGGTGCCTTTTTGAAAACCATTTTTCAAAAGAAAAGAGCTAAGCCTCTCATACCAAGCTCTAGGAGCTTGTCTTAAACCATAGAGAGCTTTTGATAATTTGAAAACATAGTTGGAATGCTCTTTATTTTCAAAACCAGGTGGCTACTCCACATACACTTCTCTATCTATCATACTATTCAAAAATGCACATTTCACATCCATTTGATATAATTTAAAACCACAAAATACAGCATAAGCTAAGAGAAGTCTTATGGCTTCCATTCGGGCAACAAGGGCAAAGGATTCATCAAAGTCTATCCCTTCTTCTTGGTCATATCCTTGTGCCACTAGCCTTGCTTTGTTTCTTGCAATGCTACCATCCTCTCCTAGCTTGTTCCGAAATATCCACTTGGTGTCGGTCACTTTCTTTCCATTCGGCCTTGGAACCAAAGTCCACACTTCGTTCTTCTCAAACTCAAGAAGCTCATCCTCCATTGCTTTTACCCAAGAGGGGTCACTAAGGGATTCTTTGACATTCTGAAGCTCCATTTGAGAGAGAAAGATAATGTTTGTCTCTTGACGATCGGATTCTTGCTAGTAAAGAATTTCACAAAAATATAATCACGTTGTAGGTATAGTTTCTAAACCAACAGAGAATCCTTTCATGCAAAAGTTTTGGTTGTCACAAGTAATAAACCCCTAATAAAATTGATAACCGAAGTATTCAAACCTTGGGTCGTCTTCTCAAGGAATTGCAGGGAGGTGTTCTTATTATTGGTTATGGAAAAAGTATCTTTTTGGGGTTTTTAAATAGGTTGAACAAGAAAAGTAAATTGCAAGAAATTAAATTAATAACTAATAAAGCTCTTGGCAAGGTATGAGAACTGGAACTCCTATCCTAGTTATCCTTATCAATTGTGATGAGAATTGGCTTTTGCTCCCACTTGGTCAACCTCTAACTATGAATGTATATTAAGTGGATAAATCAATTTGATTCCTCAAGTCCTAGTCAATTCCTAAGAAAAGACTAGAGTTAGGGGAATTCAAATCAATCAGCAAAGAATTCTAATTTTCAATCATCAGCTGAGTTTGATAACTCAAGTGTCACCAATTACTCAACCAAAGCTAAGAGTCTAAAAAGTGAAATTAAAATCATAAATATGAAATACCTCAAATTGCAATAAATAGAAAATCGAATTAAACATGAGAATTCATAAACCAAATAGCAACATAAAGTAGTCAACAAGGGAAAGTAAATAAACTAAAGTACTAGAAGAAAATGTAGAAGAGAAAACTAAATAAAAAAAGCTAATCCTAAAACCCTAAAACCTAAGAGAGAGGAGAGAGCCTCTCTCTCTCTCTAGAAACTACATCTAATCCTAAAATTGTGAATAATGAATGTTGTGTATGAATTGTTGAATGAATGGATGGATTCTCCCACTTTATAGCCTCTAATCTGTGTTTTCTAGGCCGAAAATTGGGTTAAAAACAGCCCAAAAATTGCCCCAGCGGTTTCTATAAATTCTGCTGATCGCACATGTCACGTGTACACATCGTCCACATGATCGCGTCATCCAGGGTTTTTCTTGCCACGCGTACGCGTCATCCACGCGTTCGCGTTATCCGTGCAGATTTCAATCCACGCGTTCACCTCAGGCACACGAACGTGTCACTGCGATTTTCTCCATTTTGCGCGGTCGCATGAGCCATGCGTCCGCATCGGTGTTCGCTGGTCATCTCCTTGACTTCTTGTGTTCCTTCCATTTTTGCAAGCTTCCTCTCCATTCTCTAGGTCATTCCTGCCCTATGAAACCTGAAACACTTAACACACGGATCACGGCATCGAATGGTAATAAGAGAGGATTAAACATAGCAATTTTAAAGTCCAAAGAAGCATGTTTTCAATCATAGCACAAAATCAAGAAAGAAAACGTAAACTCGTGCAATTAGTATGAATAAATGTGCAAAGACTTGATAAAAACCACTCAATTAAGCACAAGATAAACCATAAAATAGTGGTTTATCAACCTCCCCACACTTAAACATTAGCATATCCTCATGCTAAGCTCAAGAAAAGCTATATGAGTGAAGAGGAATGGTAGAGAGTATGAAATGCAACCTATCTATATGAATGCAACTACATGCAAAAATGATTCTACCTACTTGGTAAAAAGTAAACAAATCTTTCAAGAATAGATATGAACGGGATTTCACTAATTCAAATCACAAAATAAAGTACAAGTAAACTTGCAAAAGAAAATAGCTCATGAAAGCCGGGAATAAAGAATCGGGCATCAAACCCTCACTGGAAGTGTATGCACTCTGATCACTCAGGTGTTTAAGGTTCGATCTCTCAATTCTCTACTAACCTTGCTTTCTAAGGCTTGCTCTTCATCTAACAATCAACAAAAATTTAATGCACAAAATACACATATCAAGAGGTCTTTTAAGGGTTGTAATGGGGTTAGGGTCAAAGTAGGATTGTATTTGGTTAAGTGGACTAAAATCTGAATCCTTAATTAACTTAAACTTTTCCCACCTAACTTAAGACAATCTATGTAATCACAATACAAGATCTAACTGCCTATTAACTATGTTTACCACATATTCATGCATCCCAAATTTAAGTACAACTCATATGCATTAATATTATTACTTAACCTGGGGCATTTTGTCCCCTTTTTTATTATTATTTTTTTCTTTTCTTTTACTCTCTTTTCTTTTATTTCTCTTTTTTCTTTTCTTAATCTATTTTTTTCTTTCCTTTTTCAATGCATATGATTAAGGTATTGAATGCATGAACATATTCTTGACATTTTTCACATTTTCACATAAAGTTTAACATACTCAATTCCCAAACCAAACGTTTTCAAACCCACTTTTCCCACACTTAAATCATAAGCACTCTCACTAGTCTAAGCTAACCAAGGATTCAAATTAAGGACATTATTATTTTCTGCTTAGAGTTAATGATGTGGTAAAATAAAGAATAAAAGGGGTAAAATAGGCTCAAAATTAGTTTGCAAAGGATAATGAAAGGTTAAGGCCATATGGGTATGTAAGCTGAGTAAAACACGACCTCAATCATATAAGTATATGCATACATTAAACCATGGAAATATAGAATTAAGCAAGATATGGATCACAATTTTAGAGAGAACAACACACACCAAAAAAATAAAATATTGGTTGATAAAATGCAACCAATCAAATAAGCTCAAAATCTTACGGGTTTTGTGTGTTAGAGCTCTAAACCATGTTCCAAAATAATATTTCTTCAAACAAGTTTTTCAAAAAAAAATTCAATTTAAATTAGTAAAATATTATAAAATGGAGTCTTGAAAAGAAATTTGTTACTTTAACCAAGTAGTGATAAAATATGCACAAAATCAAGCAACATGCAATCAAATTAATGCAAATGCAACAACTAACAAGGAAAATAAAACATTAGTGTTGAGAAGAAAATAACTAACCCATGGAAGTCGGTATCGACCTCCCCACACTTAAAGATTGCACCGTCCTTGGTGCATGCAGAGATGTACAAGTGGATGGGTGGCTCCAACTGATGCTTTTCTCCAATGATTGTGCAGATGGACTTGTTTGTCGCCCATGTAGACTCTTCCTGTACCCCTCTTTGGTGGCCAGCCTAAAAGAAGATGAAATGGAAGAAAAGTAACCCAGAAATAAAGATAAGAAAACAAATAAAGTATGGTTAGGTTAATGCCAAATAATGAGGGTCTCAATTACATGGTAGCTACAACATGCAAGTGAGAGAACAATAGAAGCACATGGCATATCAATAGTGCAAGAATTGCAACAAAGGGGCAAAGAGTGTGGGTAATGCAAGATAGTATAAGCTCATGTCAATGCAAAAGTAATACAAGTATCATAACAGATGAACATTGACTTAAATAATATTACCCAACAATGGAAAACAAGTCACTAAGCACCAAAATAATACTAGAAAAGATATAACAGCTGAATATGAACAAGTAACACCAATGTAAAAAGAATAACTTTAGAAAAGAAAATAAAAATATGCACAAAATTAAAATATAATGAATGAAAGTATGTAAATAAATTAAATAAAATAGAATAGAAGTGAAGAAGGATGAGAAGTTAAAGAGATAAAGAAGAAGTAAGTAAGAACAGAGGAAGGAAAAATTAGGATTGGGGAAGAAAAGATAAGATTTTTGGCGCTGATCTGGATAGGATGTGCGGCGCAGGCGACGCAGACGCGTGGAGCACACGATCACGTGGTGGGTGATAAGTTCAGGTGACGCGAACGCCTGGGTCACGCGCACGCGTGGGTCACGCGCACGCGTGACCTGATTTGTGCTATTGGCGCGAGTGTAGCCTTGCGTACGCACAACTCTCTGTTCTAAATGCACATTGCCAAAAATTTGGGTGACGCGTGCGCGTGGGTGACGTGCACGTGTGCATGGCCTTTCTTTTAAAATGACACGGACATGTGGGACACGCGTTCGGGTGGTAGGGCTTGTGCTTCTAGCATGGTTCCAGCCCCACTCCAGCACAACTTGTTGCCATACACCCATTTACATCGATTTCGCGGGGTCAAGCGTGCACGTGGGTGACGTGCACGCGTGGATGGCTGGATTCGCAAAGGACACGGACGCGTCAGGGACACGTTCGTGTGAGCGAGTTTGTGCCTGAGGTACGCCTCCAGCCATGCTCCCGTGTGACTTTTTGTTTAATCTCCTTTATTGCTAATTCTCCTTTGATGCGGACGCGTCAGCGACGCTGTCGCGTCGCGTGCGATTTTTTTTAATATGCAGAATGCAGAATGCAATACTGATATGGATGTTATAAATAATTCCAGGTTCAATAAAATAGAATAAAATAAAATAAAACTTAAAAAAAAACAAAATAAAAATTGAAATTGAAAAAGGAATGATCATACCATGGTGGGTTGTCTCCCACCTAGCACTTTTAGTTAAAGTCCTTAAGTTGGACATTGAGCTGTCTGTTATGGTGGCTTGTGCTTGAATTCATCCAAAAATCTCCACCAATATTTGGAATTCTAGTAGCCTCCGAGATCCCAAACTAGGCGCAGAAAGCCTTCAAGCAAGTTAAAGCAAGTGACAAGGCCCCAAGAGTATTGATTGCTAGACTGAATTCCGGGGTCCCAAATCTTGCTTTTGCACCGGTCTTCTTGTTGAGCAATATTGTTCCATCTGGGTGGCAAGCAATCTAAATTCTCACTGAAGCAGTCAAACAACATCCTAGACCCATTCAATTGAGCTCTACACCATCCTTTGCGTTTAAACTTTGAGCACACGACCATGTTGAACCTTGCTTGAAAACTCCAACCACTAACCATCTTCCTTTTACTCTCAATGCCACAAAGAGCTCTAAGTTGACCATCCATCTCTAGTAGCCCATATTCAAGTGGGAAAGTAAAGATTAAAGATAAGAATTTTACCCACTTGAATGCTGTATTGGACGGTAATGGCTTTGGGAGAGGTACTTCCAATGGTCTTGTAAGCTCCCCTCCCTTGTGCTCCTCCTTGAATTCTTCCATCTCTTTGCAAGCTTCTACAATATCAACCTCTTCCTCTTGGTAGCTTTCTTCCAATTCAATCTCTTCTTTATTGCTTACCATGGGCATAGGAGGTTGTGCTTATTCTTCTTGAATCTCCATCTCTTGATCAACCTCTTCCAAGTGTTTAACCAGGATATGCCTTGGAGGTTGTACACCCTCCTCAGCATCAATTTCAATCGCCTTGGAAGGAGGCTCTATGACCTGACTTTCCCATGGAGGTTCTGCATCTCCTAAGTCTTCAACCACTTCTTCCTCTTTAACTATTATGGCTTCCTCCACTTGTTCCAATACAAAGCGATGTTCCTCATTGTCCACCGGAGTTTCTAGTGTCTCCTTCATGCTACGCTCTTCTATTGATTCTCCAGATGTAGCCATGGGAGTATTTTGAGTGCTCAGATGTTGGGAAGCTAATTGATTTACTACCTTGGTTAAGGCAGTCGCGAATTCTAGTACATCCCTTTTTATCTTCGCTTGCCCTTGAAGAAGACCACGAAGGATGTCATCTATTAGAGATTGGGGTGGATATGAGGGTTCATTACTTGGGAGGAAGGATTCATGATAAGAGGGTGGTTCCTCATGATAAGGATATGGTGGTTTATCACTCTCCATCTTTTCCACTTGTTACACCACACACTTCAGTTCCTTGTTCTCAAATTGAGATTCTTTAGCCATGAGAGGTTCGGGTGTCATTTGGCTTACCGCTTGGTCCAATTGACGAAGGGTTGCTTGAAATTGATCCACTATTTCCTTGAGACGATCCTTTGACTCTTGTTCTGCTTGGATATCATAAGTAGGACTATAGTGCTCTTGGATTGATGGATACGGACATGGTGCATATTGAGGTGGTGGTTCTTGGGAGTAATTGGGTTGGAATTGGGGTGGCTCTATATATGGTTCATATGGTTCATAGGGTGGTTGGTATGGTGGGTATGGGTTAGGGTCATACTGAAGTGTTTGGTTGTAGGGGGCTTGTGAGTATGGTGGTTCAAAGGTGTGTTGGGGAGGCGGCTCATAAGCATATGGTGGTGGTTGTTGATAATCAAAAGAGTGCTCACCATAGCCGTCATCTTGGTATGCCTCTTGGAAGGGCTCTTGGTTATATTATATTGGTGGAGGTTGTTGCCAAGAGGGTTGATCAAATCCTTATGGCTCCTCCCATCTTTGGTTGTCCCATCCTTGATGCATGTTCTCATTGTAATCTCCTCTCCCTCAAACCTAATTGTAACCAGACTCATAGTCAAAGTTGTGAGAGTTCATGGTAGCTAAAGGAAATAAAAACTAAAAAAAATTAATGAAAATAAACTCCTAAAACTAGAAATACTAACAACAATATAAGATAAAAATTTGAAAAAGGTTTAAATTGAAAAGGTTTGATTTTTAAAATTTTAAATTTAAATTTTGAAATTTGAATTTTGAATTTTGAAATTTAAATATTTGAAATTTGAAATTTGATTTTGAAATAAAATAAGATAAGATTTTAAAAAAGATATGATTTTTGAAAAATATTTGAATTTTGAAATTTGAAACTAAGATAAGATAAGATAAAAAATTTTAAAATAAAAATCTGAATTTTTTTTATAATTTTTGAAAAAATAAATTAAAATAAAGAGAAAAGATATTTTTGAAATTAATGAGGAAAGAGAAAAACAATAAAATGACACCAAACTTAGAATTTTTAGATCAAAGCAAAGAAAACAAACAAGAAAAATATTTATAATACCAATAATAAGGCACACGTTTGCAATTCCCCGGCAATGACACCATTTTTGACGATCGGATTCTTGCTGGTAAAGAATTTCACAAAAATATAATCGCGTTGTAGGTATAGTTTCTAAAGCAACAGAGAATTCTTTCGTGCAAAATTTTTGGGGTTTTTAAATAGGTTGAACAAGAAAAGTAAATTGCAAGAAATTAAATTAATAACTAATAAAGCTCTTGGCAAGGTATGAGAACAGGAAGTCCTATCCTAGTTATCCTTATCAATTGTGATGAGAATTGGCTTTTGCTCCCACTTAGTCAACCTCTAACTATGAAGGTATGTTAAGTGGATAAATCAATTTGAGTCCTCAAGTCCTAGTCAATTCCTAAGAAAAGACTAGAGTTAGGGGAATTCAAATCAATCAGCAAAGAATTCGAATTTTTAATCATCAGCTGAGTTTGATAACTCAAGTGTCACCAGTTACTCAACTAAAGCGAAGAGTGTAAAAAGCTAAATTAAAATCATAAATATGAAATACCTCAAATTGCAATAAATAAAAAATAGAATTAAACATGAGAATTCATAAACCAAATAGCAACATAAAGTAACCAAATAGGGAAAGTAAATAAACTAAAGTACTAGAAGAAAAAGTAGAAGAGAAAACTAAATAAGAAAAGCTAATCCTAAAACCTAAGAGAGAGGAGAGAGCCTCTCTCTATCTAGAAACTACATCTAATACTAAAATTGTGAATAATGAATGTTGTGTATGAATTTTTGAATAAATGGATGGATTCTCCCACTTTATAGCCTCTAATCTGTGTTTTTTGGGCCGAAAACTGGGTCAAAAACAGCCCAGAAACTGCCCCCAGCGGTTTCTGTAAATTCTGCAGATTGCGCATGTCACGTGTACGCGTCGTCCACGCGATCGCGTCATCCAGGGTTTTTCCTCGCCACGCGTACGCGTCGTCCATGCGTTCGCGCCATCCATGTAGATTTCAATCCACGCGTTCGCGTCAGGCACGCGAACGCGTCACTGCGAATTTCTCCATTTCGTGCGGTCGCGTGAGCCATGCGTCCACGTTGGTGTTCGCTAGTCATCTCCTTGACTTCTTGTGTTCCTTCTATTTTTGAAAGCTTCCTCTCCATTTTCTAAGCCATTCCTGCCCTATGAAACCTGAAACACTTAACTCACGGATCACGGCATCGAATGGTAATAAGAGATGATTAAACATAGCAATTTTAAAGTCCAAAGAAGCATGTTTTCAATCAAAGCACAAAATCAAGAAGGAAATCGTAAACTCATGCAATTAGTATGAATAAGTGTGCAAAGACTTGATAAAAATCACTCAATTGAGCACAAGATAAACCATAAAATAGTGGTTTATCATCTCTTCATTGGCCTTTCTAGTTGAGGACCGAGTTCTAACCCCATGAGAGACGTCCCCAGTAACAAATTCATCAGGATAATTCTTCAAGAATCTCCATTCACGAGGTCTAGTTGACCGGAGGCAGAATCAGTCACCAAGGGATTTTGGGTACTACTGGTTTCAAGATCTCCTTCAGATTCATGAGACAAAATGGAATTGTCTCTCGAATTTTCAGCAGCTGTAGTTTCTGGTTCAGCTTGTCCAGAATTTTCATTTTCATGATTTTGAGCAGTTTCATTGTCCTTTTGAACATGATTCCCTGCATCACAATCTTCTAAAATACTTTGAACCAAGTTAGTATCACATAATGTAATATGTACGGACTCCTCAATAATCCTAGCATCTTGATGGTAAACTCTATATGCTTTACTAGTTGTGGAATATCCAATTTATCCTTGTTATTTAAAACAAAATATTTGCATCTAAAGATGTGCAAGTAATCTAAGTTTGGTGGGTAACCTTTCCAAAGTTCAAAGGGGTTTTCTTCAAAAATTTCCTTATGATTGCTCTATTCAAAATGTGGCAAGCCGTGTTGACTGCTTCAGCCCAAAGGAATTTCGGAACATTACTCTCACAAAGCATAGCTCTTGTCATCTCTTTGTATGCTTTTATTTCTTCTTTCCACAACACCATTTTGTTGTGGTGTCCTTGAACAAGAGAAGTTGTGAGATATTCCAAATTCCTCACAAAAGGATTCAAATAAATTATTTTCAAATTCAGTTCCATGATCACTTCTTGTTCATACCCTGGGTCGAGCTGTCCAACCCGAAATGTTCTACAGACAAAGCGACCGACCTCTTCAGGTCAGGACAAACCGACCTCCTCTCAAAGAGCTCAGCCAAATCACAGGAAAGCCCAATAAAGGGCCCAAATAGAGGAACACGACCCCAATCCAAAGGCAGCCCAAGCCTATAGAGATAAAGGCGGTTCCCATGAAAGATAAAGATAAAGATAAAAGACAAGGAGCGAGATCCATTCACCAAGGAGATCATGAAGACAAAAATCCCAAAGGACTTTAAACTCCCAGACATGACCTTATACAATGGCACTACAGATCCCAGCCATCATCTCAGCAACTTCAGAAGCAAAATGTATCTCACCGACGCCTCAGTTGCAGTTCGTTGCAAAGCCTTTCCAACTACTTTAACAAAAATAACAATTAGATGGTTCGACAACCTCCCTCCTAGGTCCATCTCAAGTTTCGACGACATGACTAAGAAATTCCTGGCCAGATTCTCCATCCAAAAGGACAAAGCTAAACATGCTCCGTGCTTACTGGGAATCAGACAAGGAGAACGGGAAACCCTGCATAACTACATGGAGAGATTCAACAAGACATGCATGGATATACAGAACCTTCCAACAGAAGCCGCTATTATGGGCCTTATTAATGGCTTGCGAGAAGGGCCCTTTAGTCAATCTATATCAAGGAAGTACCCCACATCTCTGAACGAGGTGCAGGAACGAGCGGAAAAGTACATCAACATGGAGGAAAACTCCCGATTAGGAGAGATCTCGAAGGCCGGGTTCACCCCTCGGGATAAAGACAAAGATTCTAGAAAGAAGGAAGATCGACATGGAGAGAAAATCAAAAAATACCACAATTACACCCCTCTTTGGGTGTCTCTTGTGGATGTATATAGAGAGGTTTGCAACACGAAAAAAATACCACCAACTCAACCTCTCAAAGGCAAAAAATGAGGAGGAAACCAGGCTGAATATTGTGAATACCATCGGATCCACGGGCACTCCACCAATGACTGTTTCGACTTAAAAAATGTCATAGAAAAGCTTGTACGAGAAGGAAAGCTAGATCGATATCTGGCCACCCATGATGATAAACAAAGAAAAAGAAGAAGAGCGGAAGATATCATACCAACCGCACGATCATCTCGAATGCCAGAAAAACATGTCCACATAATACACGGCGGATTTGCCGGGGGAGGAATATCCAAATCATCTCGCAAAAGACATCTCAAAGACGTATATCACGTCGCAGAAAAGGAGGAAGCACCCGACATCCCAGCGATCACTTTTACCAAGGAAGACGCATCCGGCGTCGCATCAGGGCATGATGATCCCATGGTCATCACTATTATGCTGGCAAACACAAATCTTCACCGCACGTTGATAGACCAGGGGAGCTCCATCGATATCTTATTCAATACTGCTTTCGACAAACTCAGCTTGGAAGAAAAAGAACTCAGAGCATATCCGAACAACCTGTTCGGGCTAGGAGATACCCTAGTTCAACCGATGGGATACATCTCGCTCCACACAACTTTTGGAAAAGGAAGTCAGTCAAGAACACTCAAAATAGATTACATCGTAGTCAACGTAAGTTTAGCTTACAATGCCCTAATAGGTCGGACAACGTTAAATCAGCTCGGCGCAATAGTCTCGACTCTACATCTGTGCATGAAGTTCCCAACTGCAGGAGGAATAGCCACGATAAAGGCAGATCAGAAGATGGCGCGCCGCTGTTACAACGAAAGTCTAAACCTCATAGGCAGAGGAGAAGAATTCCACACAATTAAGCTCGGTGGAGTTCAGAGGCGGGAGGAGCTCTGCCCATAACCTGAAGGAGAAATAGAGAAAATCCAGATCGGGGACACCCCGGACCAAACAACCAACATCGGCACACTTCTAAAAGGAGACATAAAAGAATCACTCATATAGTTTCTACGAGACAACGCCGACCTCTTTGCGTGGAAGGCTGCAGACATGCCAGGCATTGATCCCAAACTAATGTGCCACAAGCTAGCAGTCTACCCAGGATCTTGGCCGGTACAACAAAGGCGCAGAAAGCTATGACCGGAACGCTCTCAAGCCGTGGAAGAACAGGTACGAGCTCTACTGGAGGCAGGTTTCATAAGAGAAGTCAAATACTCGCTATGGCTTGCTAATGTCGTATTAGTAAAAAAGTCAAACGGGAAGTGGAGAATGTGCACTGACTATACCGATCTCAACAAAGCCTGCCCGAAAGATCCTTATCCGCTCCCAAACATCGACGCTCTGGTAGATGCCTCCTCCGGATATAAATACCTCTCCTTCATGGATGCATACTCAGGATATAACCAAATCCCAATGTACCCACCCGACCAAGAGAAAACCTCATTCTTAACCCCAAAGGCAAATTACTGCTACATTATTATGCCCTTCGGTCTTAAAAACGCAGGAGCCACTTACCAAAGATTAATGAACAAAGTTTTTTTGGATCACATTGGAAAGATCATGGAGGTCTACGTAGATGACATGCTAGTGAAGACGCAAAATGAAGAGATGTTATTATCCGACCTGACACAAGTATTCAACACTATAAGACGACACGGCATGTGACTCAATCCCGCAAAATGTACCTTCGCAGTAGAAGCTGGTAAATTCTTGGGTTTTATGATCACACAGAGAGGAATCGAGGCAAACCCGGACAAGTGCAGGGCCGTACTCGACATGAAAAGTTCGACTTGTATCAAAGAGGTACAACAACTCAATGGGAGGTTGGCAGCCTTATCCAGATTCCTGACTGGATCAGCAATAAGATCTCTCCCCTTCTACGCCACTCTAAGGAAGGGAAAGGAGTTTGAATGGACAGCAGAATACAAGCAAGCCTTCCAAGACTTCAAAAAATTCCTGGGACGGCCACCTATATTAAGTCGGCCACGGGAAGGAGAACCACTCATATTGTACCTCGCAGTGGAAAATCGGACAATAGCCTCATCACTGGTCCGAGAAAACAACAGTGGCCAACAATCCATATACTTTATCAGCAAAGCATTACAAGGATCCGAGCTGAACTACCAGAAAATAGAAAAGTTCGCTTACGCTCTCATAATAACATCTCGATGACTTCGCCCATATTTCCAGTCTCACAACATTAAAGTTCAGACCAACCAGCCCATAAAAGGGATCTTACAGAAAACAGACTTGGCAGGAAGAATCTTGCAATGGGCAGTCAAGTTGTCCGAATTCGACCTTCAATACGAAGCTCGGACGGCCATCAAATCTCAATATCTGGCCGACTTCATTGCGGAATTTACAGACACACCGGAAATCCCCACAGAATGGAATCTATATGTGGATGGCTCCTCAAATAAAACAGGAAATAGCGCAGGCATAATAATTGAAAGCGATCAGGGAACTCAAATCGAACTCTCCCTCAAATTCGGGTTCCCTGCCTCAAACAATCAAGCGGAATATGAGGCACTACTAGCTGGTTTGAAGCTGGCTAGGGAGGTTGGAGCTCAAAAACTTATCATCTTCAGCGATTCACAGGTAGTTACTTCACAAATAGCAGGAAGCTACCAAGCCAAAGATCCCACTATGAAAAAGTACTTGGACAAAACCAGGGAACAGCTTGGACAACTCAGAGAGTATGAGACTCATCACATACTCCGAGAATAAAACGCCCGAGCCGATGCACTCTCAAAACTAGCCAGCACCAAACCAGGAGGCAACAATAGAAGCCTCATACAAGAAATTCTACAGAATCCATCAATCTCAGAAGAAAAAAAGATCCTAGCCATAACAGGTCATGATCAGGGATGGATGATTCCCATAATTAACTACCTCAGAACAAAAGCTCTCCCCACATATGAGAAAGAGGCAAATAGGTTAAAATGAGAAGCACAATACTGCACCATCACAAATAATACTCTATACAAAAGAGCGATTTCAATACCACTGCTAAAATGCGTGCCGACTTCCAACACAAAAGATGTCCTAGAAGAAGTACACAGTGGCATTTGTGGCAATCACCTCGGAGCGCAGGCACTCACCAAAAAAGTACTTCGGGCATGATTTTATTGGCCAACTCTACGAAAAGAAGCCACAGAATTTGTAAGGACATGTTCACCATGTCAGAAGCATGCCAACTTTCACACCGCTCCGCCAGAGGAACTCATCAGCATAACCTCACCTTGGCCATTCGCAAAATGGGGACTCGATCTCCTCGGACCCTTTCCTCAAGGATCAGGACAAGTCAAATTCCTCATAGTAGGAATAGACTACTTCACAAAATGGATCAAGGCAGAACCCCTAGCCAATGCCACAGCTCAAAGAAGTCGGAAATTCCTATATAGAAACATCGTCACAAGGTTCAGAGTTCCATACCCCATCACTACAGACAATGGTACCCAGTTCACAGACGCAGGCTTCAGAAAACTAGCGGCCGACCTGAATATAAAACAACAATTCACATCTGTTGACCACCCCCAAGCCAATGGGCAAGCTAAAGCTGCTAACAAAGTTATATTAGCATGGTTAAAACGAAGATTATAGAATGCAAAGGGAGCCTGGGCTGAGAAGCATCCGCAAGTCCTATGGGCATATCAAACGACTCCACATTCCACGACAAATGAATCACCCTTCCGATTAGCTTACAGAATGGAGGCAATGATCCCATTGGAGGTTGAAGAAGGATCACCCAGAGTAATCCATTTTAGCAAAAAAGCCAATTCCCAACTTCAAAGGGAAGAGCTCGACTTACTTCCGGAAATCCGAGAAAGAGCTCCTATAAGGGAAGAGGCGTTGAAACGACGAATGACCTCCAGATACAACCGAAAAGTAATACAGCGGGCCTTTGCTGAAGACGACCTCATCCTAATCCGAAATGACATAGGAACAACTCGACCTGGAGAAGGAAAACTGGCAGCAAACTGAAAAGGACCCTTCCAAGTCATAGAAGTACTGGGAAAGGGCTACTACAAGCTTTCCGAACTCAACGGGCGAGAGCTTCCTGGGACATGGCACGCATGCAACCTAAGAAGGTACTATAGCTAGGGATGATAAAAGATCTTGGACAAGGCACACTTTTTTTCCTGAAAAAGTTTTTTTAACGAGGCGCCCTGCCAAGACTTACAAATCACCCGACTTAGGAAATTAATTCCTCATGTATATTTGCATTCTCTTTTAATAAAATTGGTTCAGATTCTCTACAAACGCTCAAGTCGTATTATTCTGAAAACATTCATCGCCCGATTATAAAGCTACAAATCGACAAAAAGTGAAAACCAAATTCACTGAGCGATCACGGTAAAAACGAGGGTTAAAACCCAAAATCTACAAAATCGGCAAAGATGAAAACAGAATAATACAAGAAGTTATAGAAAGTGATCCATAGAAAGGACTTGACGAGGTCCTAATAAAATGGATTGCTATAAAATAACTTAAAGACTGGCCGGCACAAAAAGTCGGACCAGCCACAACAACTCAAGTTAAAAGTAAAGCCCTGGAAAGAGGTCTGGCCAACCCTATAAAAGAGGATTACTATAACTTCGAAGAGCCCGACATGAGGAAGTCGGACTCCTATAGATATGTTACAAAAGATAATCCCTGAAAGAGACCTAAACAAGGTCCAAGAAAGAGGATTATCAAGTAGCTCGACAGGGCCCGACGTGACAAAGTCAGCCCAGAAAGATAAGTTACAAAAGATAATCCCTGAAAGAGACCTAAATAAGGTCCAAGAAAGAGGATTATCAAGTAACTCGACAGGGCCCGACATGACAAAGCCGGCCCAGAAAGATGTAAAGCTACAAAAGGTAAATCCCCAAAAGAAATCTGAACAAGATCCAAGAAAAAGGATTACCTAGTAACGGAACAGGGACCAACATGAAGAAGTCGGACTAAAGCTACAAAAAGTTATAAAAAGTAATCTGTAAAAAAAGAGACCTGACAAGGTCCAAATAAAACGGATTACTAGAAATAACTTCCAAAAGGACCGACTTGACGAAGTCATCCCAGAAAGCTACAAAAGTTATACAAAGTAATCCATATAAAAGAGACCAGACAAGGTCCAAACAAAATGGATTACTCAAAATAACTTGGGGCAGACCAACCGACATGAAGAAGCCAACCCATGGCGACCAAAAGCGACAGAGTTATAAAAAGTAAACCCAAGGGGTTACTAGAAATAACTCAAGAAACGATCAACTAAGAGAATCAACCAACAGAAGGCGCGTGTCAAAAGGGAGATAACTCGACCCGAAAGACCACGACCTCGCCAAAATCAATCTACAAAGTATTCTATTAAAGAATACTCAAACAAACAACTAGCCTTAAAAGGGACACTTCAACTAAGGCAAGAAATAAACAAAGCACAAAGGCAATCAAAAGAGGTCGGACAATAAACACTCTAAAGATTCCCGGTAAGTGCTAAAGAAAGCTGCAGGCAAGCGTATCACAAAGAAACAATGCAGTTACCATAAAACAAGACTCAAGAGGCCGCTTGAAGTCGACCCCAAGAGCAAGAGAAACTATTTTGTTTTTCAAAACAAAGTTGCTAAAGTAGCAACTGGAGTATCCAAAGTCAGAGATCACAAACTTACAAAAATAAAGAGTTCAAAAGCCCGCAAAAACTGGGCTATACACAAACATATCAGAAAAATTATAGAGGATCCAAAGGCTTCCCAGTAGCAGCATCTTGGGGAGAAGGAGGGCGAGTCTGAAGGGGAACTGCATCCACTGTCCCGTCATCCCGGTTCAAAATCTGGACGTCTGGATCAAATTCTGGCTGAGTTGCTTCAACTGCCGAGGTTGAGGAAGGCGGGACAACAGAGGCTTTGGTAGAAGTAACTGGAGGAGGGACGACATCATCATCATCATCAGGATCGTTAGGGACAATCTTACCATCCCTAACAATATTGTCCAGAATAATAAGGGAAATGTCGAGATCTGGCACAAAAACTCGGAATTGCTCTTTTAGACTCTCATAAGCCGCAGTAACACTACCTACGAGATGACTTTGAAGTTCAGAGTAATCGGCCTGAACAGATTCCAACCTACTCCTGAGCTCCATCACCTCTCTATAAGTAGTAACATAGCTGTCCTTGTGTTTTTGAGTCGTATCCTCGGCCAGTTACGCAGCAGCCACCAGACCAACAGCCCGGGCCTTCTCCCCCTTCAGCTCTTTTTTAGCTCGGCCACTTCCACCTCGAGCTCCTCCTTCAAACCCTTAATTCTATCAAATTCTGATTTTTCCTCCTCCATAAAAGCCTTGGTAGCATGAATAGGAAGATCTTGAGCAGTTCGGGTATAAAGCCGCTCCCATGTGTGCCAGAGTAATACCACTCCGAGTAATAAATTCTAAATGACGAAGAATGGATACATCGTCGGTAGGCATGACACTATAGGAAGCATTTTGTTGGTCTACAAACCCAACGGCATCAAAATCGGGAGCACCAAGATTAAACGGCTCGACAATCCGAGGTCTTTTTGGAGGAGGAGCAACTGGAGGAGCAGAGGTACCCACTGAAGTCTGAGGCGGGTCGACCAAACCAACCCGGGGAGTCGGGATCATCCTCCTCGGCCCAGGAGATCTCAGAACAGACGGTCTCGACAAAACTTAGGAGGACCCTTCCCCGACCACCTTGGCCGGGACATTCTGAGCCGCGGTAGCCTTCCTCGCCTTCTTAAAAGCCTTCAGTGAATCATTATTCTTCGTCATCTCTGAAAAACAAGAAAAATACAACAACTTATGAATACCCAGAAAAGAAAGCAGAGAACAAAAGACATGGGAACATAGTTTATGAATACCCAGCACAGCACGAATCAAGGACAGATCTCCCAGAAATTTCTTGGTCTCAAGATGAGGAGGATCCCCCCAAATATCCTCTAAAGCAGCAATGAAGGCCTGCTCGACCTCGTCTAACATCTCCCAGGTATACTTAGACACAACTACATTCCTCTGCCACTATAAAGGAAAACGAGGCTCGCTATTCTCATCCAGGAAGAAAGGATGAGCTCCTTCAACATACATGGAGAAGACTTTATGTCCCTAGGCTGACCTAAAAGAAATCCAAGAAGCTTTCTTTTTGGTAGTCCCAGGCTTGGTCAACACAAAAAGATACAGAAAAAGGGTTAAAGAGGGTTTAACACCAAACTCATGACAAACCATCTAAAAAATCTTAATAAAACCTCAAGAATTCGGATGAAGCTTAGATGGGGCCACGTTGCAAGACCACAATAGGTCGGTCTCAAAGGAAGTAAAAGGAAGGGTAATATCCATCTGGCTAAAGAAGAAATCGTATGCATAAAAGAAAGGACGCTCTCCCTAGGTTGAAGTAGGAAAATAGACCCTGTCATCAGAATCGGGAGCCACCAACTCATAGTTGCGTTCTTGATTCTCACTACTACATATCCGATGGTGTTTCCTAAGCTCTGTGCAGAATTCCGCATTAGCTAGGGATACACACAGCAACACCAGGGAGTCCAACCAGTCGGACATCCCCTCAGGAACCTTAGACGACGCCTCGACAATATTTTTGCGAGACGACATGGCCAACTAATCCTACAAAGAAAAGGAAACGGGTTACTAACCCCAAAAAATCAAGTTCAGACAAAATGGAAGCAACTCGGACAAATGAGACCTTAAGCACACAAAACAGTAAAAGGAAAACCCCAAGACGCACACCAAGGTCCAGGGACATCCTTTGGAGGCAATGACAGAGTGAAGTCCCAGAAAAAGCTACAAAGATAAAACCCTCTTTCAAACAAAACAGCGTCCCGCAAGGCGAAAGTCAAAAGAAAGTCATCAAAAACCATCATCTCTATCGAAGAAAAGTCATCAACAAAAACAAAATCATCAATGGAGCAAGCAAGTTATCAAAGGAGCAACCTTTTTCGAAAACGGCAGTACGAAAATCAACGACAACACACGAAGCCCTAAAAAGAAGCCAGAACCAGGAAAATCACCCAAAGCATACATAAGGACGAAAAAAAGACCAAGAAATAGGCATCACAGCAATAAACCAAGTACAAAAACTAAGGAAAAGGTTCAAACTTTCCGACGTACAAAAATCAGAGCGTCATCAAAGAATCAAAAACAAAGTAGCAGAAATAAACGGTGAAGAGAAAGCAAAACCAACCTGGAAGAAGGAGGAAAGCTTTGAAGGAAAAAGCTGAAAAGCATAGTAGAGCAGCAAGGATCGACCGCAAAGCAGAAGCACCAGCGAATGCCAAAATGTCACAAGAGAGAGAATGAGAAATGCAGGACAGGAAACGGCGAAAAAGAAGGGAAGTTACGGGAAAAAAGAAAACCGTCTCTTGGATATAAAATTTGAAAAAAGGAAACCAAGAGAAAATAGGGGCATTAAAAACCAATTAATGAGGGCATTAAAACCCTCGCACATTCCCAAGGCTAGGACGCTAATACAAAAGCGCACGCTCTTAGAGGAAGCAAAATGTTCCGCATTCAAAAAGGAACTCTACAAAAATGAAGTCGACAAAATGCTCGAGTTAGGCTCCACCCGAGAAGGTTCAAAAAACTAAAGACTCTACCTCCAAAAGAGGACCGAGCTCGAGCAGGGGCACTGTTCATACCCTGGGTCGAGCTGTCTGACCCGGAATGTTCTACAGACAAAGCGACCAACCTTTTCAGGTCAGGACAAACCGACCTCCTCTCAAAGAGCTCGGCCAAATCACAAGAAAGCCAAATAAAGGGCCCAAATAGAGGAACACGACCCCAATCCAAAGGCAGCCCAAGCCTATAGAGATAAGGGCGGTTCCCGTGAAAGATAAAGATAAAGATAAAAGATAAGATAACTAACTTATCTTATCTGCAAAGGTCACTCTACACCATTATAAATACACTGGAGCACCCAGGTATAACTCATACTCTGATTCTACTCAATACCTGCTTAATACACTTGCTAACTTAAGCATTGGAGTCCCTTGCAAGTACCCCCCACCCTCCGGGGACGAAGGATCAACACCACCACCAAGTCCATCAGATCGGACTCCACAGCTCCGACCAGCATAGAAGATCTCGTCCGAGATCGACCTACAATTTCAGGTAACCCTTGGAACACTTCTTATAGAAGAGATCTTTAAATCCTTTTCATTTTGAATTTTCTTGCAAAAAGGTTCAAAAGCCGAAAAGGCTTCATTTTTATGTGCAAGAAATAAAACCCAACCAAACCTAGTATAGTCATCCACAATCACTAAACCATAATGTTTACCAGCTAGGCTTTGAGTTCTTGTTAGACCAAATAAATCAATGTGTAGCAACTCAAGTGGCCTTTTAGTAGAGATGTCTTCCTTTGGTTTAAAAGAATTTTTTGTTTGTTTTCCCATTTGGCAAGCATCACAAGTGATGTCTTTGTCAAACCTTATCAAAGGAAGACCTCTTACTAACCCTTTTCTTTACAAGTTTGTTTATTTGAAACATACTTACATGGCCCAATCTCTTGTGCCATAGCCACTTTTCAGAATCTTTAGAATGAAAACAAGCTACATTTTGATCGTTTAGTTCATCAAGGGTAAGTCCATACACATTATTAAAATGCTTGGCAACAAAAAGCACTTCATTGATCTTTTTATTTACAACACAGTATTCAAGTCTTTTAAAAGTCACTAAATATCCTAAATCACACAGCTGACTTATACTCAAAAGATTGTGCTTCAAACCATTTAATAATGTCCAAAGCACATTCAGTTTCCTTCACTTTTTCTTTTAAAAAATCATTTTTAGCTCTTAACACATCTCTTTCAGATCTGCATTCATTGTACTTGTCAAGCAGTTTTGAGATGTTTAAAGTGAGATCATCAATAATAGCATGTAAATCATCAATGGTTAAATCATAATAATTTACCTCATCAATATTGTTGTTTCCAGCCATGAAGCAGTCTTTATCTTCACCTTCAGATTCTTCTTTTTCATTTGAGTCATTCTCAAGATCCTCCCAAGCTTCCATGAGCACTCTTTTCCTTTCTTTCTTGCTTTTGTCCTCCTTTTTGAGCTTGGGACAGTTTAACTTGAAGTGTCCAGCCTCCTTGCAATGATGACACGTCACTTTGCTCAAGTCCATCTTGTGTTCCTTTGAGCTTGAACCCTTGTGCTTGCCCTTGTTCTTCATCATTCTTCTAAATCTCCTAACAAAAAAACATGAGTTCATCATCTGAAATACCATCACTAGACTCACTTTCTTTGGTCTCTATTTTTGACTTGAGGGCTATTCCCTTTTTCTTTGAGTTTGGGTTTGTGTGTGTGGTTTCATAGGCAAGAAATTTTTCTCTCAGCTCATCATAGGTTATTGGGCTTAGGTTGTTACTCTCGGTTAGAACAGTGGCAGTAGTTTCCCATTCTTTTGTGAGGCTTCTGAGAAGTTTTCTCACCAAGTTTTGTTCTGTATAGTTTGTACCCATAGCATCAAGGTTGTTGATTATGATTGAGAATCTCTCAAAAATTTCATCAATGCTTTCTCCATCCTTCATATTAAACATCTCGTACTCTTTTTGTAGCATATCAATCCTCGTTTCTTTGACTTGTTTAGTGCCTTTGTGTGTAACTTGGAGTTTTTCCCAGATTTCTTTAGTTGTCTTGCATCTAGACACCTTTCGGTACTCTTCAAAGCTAATAGCACAGTGAAGAAGGTTGATGGCTTTAGCATTCAGCTCCATCTTCTTCTTATCGTCTTTATTCCATTCAGCTTCTTCTTTTAGAGTCACCACTCCATCAGCACTTGTTTTTGTTGGGATCTTGGAACTGCTCACAATAATCTTCCATATGTTGTAGTCAATGGACTGGATGAAGATCTTTATCCTCTCTTTCCAGTAGGCATAGTTCTTTCCGTTGAAGAAAGGTAGCCGGTTGTTTGACTGGCCTTTAGTGAGGGTGTTGGCAACTGTGGTTGTGCCCAAGTTGCTCGCCATTGTATCTTTGCTCCAAGAATTTAAGTTTGATTCTTGAGACCTTAGCTCTGATACCAATTGAAGGCTGTGGTAGGCCTAAAGAAGGGGGGTTGAATCTACGCCTTCCTTTTCAGTTGCTGTTATGACTCTTTTTAGACAAACTTTTAATTCTGCTTCTGTTTGTACTCAGCAATAGAAATTTATGAGACAATTTATTTTTGTCTCATGAATATCAAAAAATAAAACACAGCAGAGAAAAGAAAAGCTAACACTAGCATGTATCCTGGTTCGGTTGTCGTGTGCTATGCAACCTACGTCCAGTCTCCTCCATAATAATGGAGGAATTTTCACTATAGTTAAAAGTATTACATACACCAATTCCACAGGATTGACCCAATCCTTTTACACTCAAGTTCTAACCTAACTTGACATTGGCTATGCTAATACCTTAGTGCTAACCCAACTAAGAAAGGGATACCTTACAGGTACAAAATACAAGACATAGACATACCTAAAGAAATCAGAAAATAACTCTAGACTTTTCTCTCAAGTGTATCATTTAGCCTTTTTTCACTCATGGATTTTACTTGAGCTCTCTCACTATGCCTTTTCTCACAAGAAATTACAGAAAGATAAACATAGAAAATTACATTACAATTTGTAAAACATGAAGGAGATTGACTTCATCAATAGCCTCCTTGCTATGTGATAAACCAGATTTGCAAACCTCAGATTAAGTTCTTCAGTATTGGCTGAATGCTTCTTTGAAAGAAAGCATTATCCAAGTAGAGGAACTTCTTCACAGAACACAACTCACCAAGCTCTGGTTTTCTCTCCTTGGTTACTGAATGAACAGCAAACCTCTTTTATCTCCTTGCATGTTGCTTGATTGCTCTCCCTAGGTCAACTTCTTGAGCCTTGAGCTCACCAACCCAGCCGTTCATTTTTTCCCAGTAATCTTCAAAATGGGACTTTGCTTCTGACTTCTCTATCTTGATCAAAAGCCACATTATCAGCAGAAAATAATTTTTTCAATGGTAAATCCAGATCTTGACTATTGAAACACAACTTGGTCCCCATGACATATTCTCAACCGTTGATGCACAGCAGTGAGGAACAGAAATCTTCGTTTCCATATAGCTCAAAACGGAGTGGCAGAGAGTTGAAGATGAAGAGAAGAAAGTGTGATGCATGTAAAAGAAAATGGGTTACCTTTACTCTAAGCTTGATTTGGTTTGAACTTGCTGATTTGACCTTAGCCTTTCTTGCCTAACCTTCTCTTTCTTTCTTCTTTCATGACTAGCTTAGGAACTAAGCTCTCTTTCTTACTTTTTCTGAGTTCTGTGATTTGACTGAGATAGAGAAGAGAGGAACATTGCTTTGGAAGCAAGATGGAGAGATTTGAAATCAACTTGGGCTTGGATCAATGATAAATCACTATTTTATGGTTTACAATGTGTTTAATTGTGTAGTTTTATCATGGTCTTTACCCACTTATTCATATAATTAGCATGCATTTATATTTCCTTCCTAAAATTATTACATGATTGAAAACTTACTTCCTGGAGACCTTTAAGTAGGTATTTTAATCCCCCTTTATTCCATTCGATGCCGTGATCTGTGTGTTAAGTGTTTCAGGCTTTACAGGACATGAATGAGTGGGAGATTGGGAAGGAAACTTGCAAAAATGGAAGGAATACAAGAAATGGAGGAGATGACCAGCGAGAAGTGACGCGTACGCGTCAGCGACGTGACCGCGTGGAAAAGAGAAAATCGCAGTGACGCGGCCGCATGAGTGACGCGGACGCACAGATTGGAAAAACAGAAGCGACGCGGAGGCATGGACGACGCGCCCGCATGGAAAAGCAAAACGCCGAATGACGCGTCCGCGTGAATGACGCGGCCGCGTGACGTGCGCGATCTGCAGAATTTCAGAAGTCACTGGCAGAGTTTCTGGGCCGGATTTCAACCCAGTTTTCGGCCCGGAATTACAGATTAAAGAGAGGGAACATGCAGAAACGAGGGATAACAATTCATTCTGCATAATTTTTAGTTTTAGATCTGAATTTACTCCTCCCCTAGGTTTTTTTCACCCACTTGAGCATTCATAATTAGCATTGGAAGATTTTGGCTTTAACTTTTGAGAAGAGTCTACCTCCGGTACTAGTCATCTTATTTTGTTATTTATTTTTTATATTTATTCTTCCATATTTTTAATCCCTCTATAGTTGACTTTGGCTTATCTTTACAAGTTATTAATATAGACTATTTTTATTTTCAATTAATCCTTTCATTATTGTTTATCATGTCTTCTTTTATTTTTACCATTAATTCTGTGAATTTTATAATTATGATGAGTGAGTAGTTCCATGACTTGATTGGGAATGATTGAAAGGAATCCTTGAGTTGAACTACTCAAGAGAGAAATTATAATTGGGTTTATTGTTGAATCACCCTCTAATCATTAACTCTATTCCTTCCCAAGGGAGAGGATTAGGACTTATGACTAGAAATCGATTTCCAACTTGCTTGACTTTCATTTACCTAGTAAGGGTTAACTAAGCAGAGTAACTTCCAATTATTAATTAATCTTGAGAGTATTTCAACAAGAATAGGGCTTCCAACTAATCTACCCCCAGTCAAGGCTTTTATTTAAAATTAATTAAATTCTCTAATTTAAATTTCTGTTTATCAACTCAACCATTTTTGAAAACACCCGATTGATGAAATAGCACATCTCCTTGCAACTCATTGGGAGACGACCTGGGATTCATACTCCCAGTATTTTAATTTTCACTATTGTGACAACCCTTTTTTAAATTGATAAGCGGATTTTCGGCTGGTTAAGGACTGTACTTGCAACGTGTCCCTATTAATGAATTCTTAACTCGCCAATTTCCGCCACGTCAATCAGTTTCTTCTTAAGTTCAGCCCGTTGTTTTCTTTGGCTTTGTTTCTTTTGGGCTCCACTTGACTAACCAGCCCATTAGCCTTGATGTTTTATTTTTATTCCATTTTGGGCTGCTAGAAAAAGTTTTAGCCTATAATGTTTAATAAATAATTAGCAACATATAATTATTATTACTCAACACTAATTATTTATTTTACCCAAAAATAATGTTTGTCATCAATAATTAATTTAATTAATTTCTTAACTCAACATATTCATTTATTATGTACATGTTTGGGGTTTATTAATATTTAAATATAATAAGAAAAAAACTGAATTTAAATACAAATATAAAACACAATTTTTTGAACTTATATTTTTATCTTTAAAATTAATTTAACTGTACATTTGTATATCGGATTGGATGGGATCGGATCGAATCAGATTAGATCTAAAAAATATTCGCAAAACATAAAAAATATTTTAAAAACTTATTTTGATTAAAAATATCAATAATTTTTTTTATTTTTTAACTTGTTTACTCTTAAAATATTATTAAACATATATTTTTAAATAATAAAAATAAAATAATACAACATATATGATAATTATTAGTTGAAATAAAACACAAAAAGAATATTTATTTATTTATTTATTTTTACGGATCTACAGATATGCAGATTTTTACATAAAATTTGCAATCCGATCCTAAAATTTTTAAATTTATGGTGATCTAAGTCGAGCTTTGCATGAAAAAACTTGAGGCTATAATATTTAATATTTCTTTGATCAGTTGTAAACTTGTAATATAATTCATCTTAGTCAGAGAAATCTTGAGAGAAGAATATATATCTTGTAAATACCTATTGAAAAGTAAAATTCACAACTTTGTTGTGCATTGAATGTAGACATTGTTAATCGAGCCATTATACATCTTGTTTTCATCTCCTCAACCTTGCCCCCTTCTTTGAATTATTTTATTTGCGTAGTTTATAAACCTCAAAAGTTGTTTTTACGTTTGCCAAATCATATTTTGATGTAATTGATAAGCTATTTTTATTTCTCAAATTTTTAAAAAAGTATACAAATACAATTCACTCCTTCTTGTGCACAACTATAGCCATTTCAATAAGTAGGTGTGCGTCGATCTAAATGAACTCAAACTCAAGGATAATTTTTGGAGGCTAATGATTCCACCTGCTTGAGTGTTAAAGTTATTGAGTTCCTATTGTCAGTTGGCCATTTTCATTGGCTATCGGTGGTTATTCAATTTGGGGATCAAACCTTGGTAATAATGCCGAATTATGTAGGTAGAATCTCGCTTAGGGTGCAAGATTCCTCCATCGAGGGTGATAATGACTTATTCACAAATTGGATTGGTCTCGAATATATTGTACTTGACCTTGTCTGTTTTTTTTTTTAGTACACTAGAGGCCCTAAGGTCAGAAACAAAACGAAAAATAAAACAAATTAACAGAAAAAGAAACTCCACTTCTATCAGCAAATAAAATTAGAGTGGTCTTCTTGGGAGGATGATCCCAAGTAGCATGCTCCTTGTTCTGATTTAGCAGCAAATTTTTGCAATACCATAAGCTAATTGATTAGCCTATATATATATATGTGTGCACTTAGCAAATTTTTGCAATACCATAAGCTAATTGATTAGCCTATATATATATATGTGTGTGCACTTGTCATTTCCTGTTGAGAAGCTCTCTAATTCTTCTGATTGGGAAAATTAGAGTTGGGTGGCATTTTGGAGGGTTCTCCATCAAATTCACAGCTGCTTGAGAGTCTGTTTCTAGCTCAATCCTTCCAAATCCTTTCTCCCATGCTATCTCCAATCTCTCCCGCATATTGCTGTAAGCTTCACTTCTATTGCCTTTGCATAAGTCAGACGTCTAGCATACTCATAAATCCAGTCATTGCCCGCATTTCTGAAAGAGCAATGTTAGGGGGCCAGCAATTTTTGTGATTGTTAGCCATTAACTAGCCATCAATAATGATTTGATGGTGTGAGATTGGTATGAGATTTTATCCAATGACTCACCTTTCTCTGCTGGTTACATGCTGGCCAAAATTCAATAAAACTGCTGGCCCCTAGACTTTTCCTTTCTAAAAATTCCAACACATATAACTTGCCCACCCCGTCTGTCTTTACCGACTACTTGAGCGTTGCACATAAATTATTGGGCCAAGGCTAAATTCTTTAAACTTGCTTTTATTAGGCCAATCATGCCTTGGACCTAAAGTTTTAGGTCTACAACATTACACATCTATTTTTTTAAGCCAGAATTTGATTAATTTTAAATATGTACAAATATTATTGAAAATTAGATAAAATTATTATTATAATAATTTATAAATCAAATAAACCTAAAAATATATATTGTGAACTAAAAGACTAATAAAATTGGATAGATTTTTTTTGTTAAATGTAAAAAATCAGAATTTTGTTTATCTAAAATAGAATCTTTTGTTTTAAAATGAAAAAAGATGATATCCAAGCGAGTTAAACACTTTTAAATTTAAAGATAAAAAAGCAAATAATGATACGTACAAATAATTTAATATGTGATATTGATTAGAATTGGTTTAACTTTCAAATAACATTAAGGTTTAATTACTCTGTTGGTCTTATAGTTTCGCGAAATTTTTAATTAGGTCCCTATACTTTTTTTCCTTTCAATTGAGTCCTTGTACGTTAATTGTTTTTTCAATTTAGTCCCTACCGTCATAAAACCATTTGAAATAACAGAATATTCCATCAAAAAATCGAATATCTCATAATTTAGTTAAAAAACCTAATTAAAAACATCTCTATGTTTTTGAAATACCAAAAATACCCTTTATATTTTGTCCCCTAAAATCAGAGAACTCTAACTGCCCCTAAGTTATTCTCCTAAGTTTTCAATTGGATTTCTCCTCCGTCGCACTCTGCTGCCGTCTTCCATGGCATCGTCATCGTCCGTCGCTGGAAGGTCGTCGTCCCTCTGCGTCGCCCACGGGTGCTGTGTTCTGCTCCGCTCGTCCGCCTTGCCTATTGCATCCCCTCGTTCCGTGTCTCACCGCGCCTCGGGTGCCTTGTCTCGAGTTGCCACTCCTCGACTCCATTTTGCTGTCTGGACTGGTTCTGCAACAACAGGTGATGATTGAATTTTATTTTAGTTTTTCAACTGTTGGATCGGAGGAGATGAAGGGACCAGGTGGCATGTGGGAAGGAAACTAGTCAGATGTAGTGTGTTACACTATTATCCCCTGCATTATGGTTGTGGATACATTGGTTGGGTAGTATTTTTGTGAAAGCATTTGCTATATGTGAACGGTAAATAATGTCATTGGTGGATCCGGACAGAAATAGATTGCATTATTGAATTCTGCATGTGTTGCTAGAACATGGTTATGATTTATAAATTTAAAAATGTTCTTTTAATTTAAGAATATTTCTGACCCAAAGTGTACCGGGCCATTGCATAAGTCTTATTTTACAATTTTTGTGTGCTGTAAGAATTTATAGAAAATTTTGTGTTTAAATAATTTGGAATTGCAGCCATTATCCCTGCTTGTGTCAGTTCTTCAAACTTCAGTAATTTATGATGATGCAAAGGATGAGGGATAATATAGATCTAGGCTAATTATGTATATTTCTGAGTTGTTTATGTGCAGCATGCCGGGTATGTTACCTTCTTGTGGAAGAAACTATTGAGCTGATGCGAAAGTCACCCACACCTTCACCAGTTCTTAAGAATTTAACTTATATCTATGAGAAAAATATAAGTAGATTTGAAGAATTCGATGGCTCAGACTTTGGTGAATATCCTACTTTGAAGCAAAGGAACGAGTCTTTTAATATATAAGAATCAATGAGTGTGCACTGCAGATATGTTTTTACCCTTTGTTTAATATCCCTGACTTATATCTATAGCACTAAGGAATGTTCTTTTTGGTTATAATAATTAAACTTCTATTTACTACAACTATGTTTAAATGAAACTAATATAATCCAGGCAATTTTGTTTTCTGAACATCTGTTTACTGCAACTCTATTTTTTACAATTCTATTTTGCACAATTAATTTTTACAATTCTATTTTTAGCTAATTTGTTTGCTGTAATTTTTTATTTGCTGCACTTGGTATAATTCAATCCAATAGAAGATTAGGATAATTATTCTTTTTCTTGTTGCACTTTGTTCAAATCATAATTATTTTTTTATATAATTATGCAGAATAATTTTAGAGGTGTAAATGAAGATTGAGATGTTTATCATGATGGTTTATTGATAAAGATGGAGTTTTGGAAATTGAAGACATACGGTTGATTAATAATGTCTTTTACTAAAAGATACTAGGATATAATATTTTGGTTTTTGTAGTTTATTAATAGTAAACTCTAAGTGGTCTCATGCGTATTTTAATGAGTAGGTTTACTTTAATGTGAGATCAAGATGTATGAATACTCAAAATTATGATCATTCTAATACTTAAGGTTCATTATATAAATATATTTTGTTTAAGAATAATTTTTATTATTTAAAGATTATTGTATGGTATTATAATGTTGTAGAATCATTAAATAGGGATTATAGGAATATCTTTAATTGAATATTTATAGTTTTATCGAATTTTCAATTAGGTCCCTATATTTTTTTTTTCTTTACAATTGGGTGCCTAAGAGTATACAAGTAATTTCACGATTCACTAACATTTTTTTGACGTTTAACGTTAATAAGGACTAAATTTAAAAAAAATAACATATAAAAACTCAATTGAAAGGAAAAAAAGTATATAGATCTAATTGAAAATTTCATAAAATTATAGAGACCAACAAAATAATTAATCCTAACATTAACACAACAAATAAAACTGAACAACATAACACAACATTAGCTAGGATATGGTGTGTGCTGTATTTTTAGGGCCGTCTTGCAAAGCACTCCTTGCTAGAAATATAGTGTGTGCTGTATTGAGAGTGTTACTCAAGTTTTAAATTCTTTTTTGTTTTTGTTTTTTTATGCTAAACAATTTATCCTTGCTTCGTTGTCTAGCGTTTGTTATAATTAGTATAATTTGATGCAAGTATATATTTCAGCTTCAATTGTATTTTAGTTATTAGTAGTTATCACTTATCAGAATTAAATTGATAATTGATCTGACTAAATTATAAGATTATTCAATTGATAGTTCAATTAATATCTCATTCGGCAAACTTTTTGACTCAATAATAATTAAATAAATATATACAATTATGATAAAATTAAAATTTGAATAATAAAAATATGAATTTAACTTTCATATATTATATTTAATTATATAATATTATATTAATAAAAATAATTATTTTTTATATTAATTATCTAAATAATTATTCAAAAGAACAAATATAATTGAATAATTTTATAAAATATTTTATATTAACATATCAAACTTAAATTATAAAAATAAATAAATACAATATTATTATCGAAGAATAAAAATAATATTTTGTATTATTTAAATTTCATTGCTTTAATTTATATATATATTCTTTAGTAATTATTATGATGGATGCATTGGTAACAAAAACTAATGTGAATGTTTTCTGAAGGTCCCAGATTCGAGCATTCTTTGGGTCAATTTTTTGGATTAATTCAAAAAGTTGGCTCCTGTAGTGATCCAGTGCACATGCACCATGGAAGCGCGCTGAAGTCGTCGATCCGTCGGGTCAATATATAGATCCGGTTCAATTCAGTTTGACCGCTTAACCTGGACCAATTCAGAATTTGATTCACCGGATTTTTGGTCGAACTTCTCGGGTCGTTCCAGTCCGGGTTTGATAGTTCTCTTTTCTTTGCCTTCTCTTGTCAGTGTCCTTTGTTTATCTGTAACTTGTCAGACAATGACCGAATGAGACAACATTACTGGAAGATAAAAGAACAGTAGAATACTTTTAAGGGAAAGGGTAAATTGGATATTTCACACGAGGCATGTGTCATCTGTCATGTTAAAAATAGTCATATTATGTTAAAGTATCTTAGAGGAGGAAGATGTAATTTCCTCTTACATTTATGAAAGATGGATTCCTGTTCCTATTTTCGAAAAATCTATATGAATGATTTAACACGAACTCACCCTTATTCATTGAATTTTGAACTGTAACAAGTGCTTAGGACTGTTAATGGCTATCTGCATTCGTGAGAGACATGTAAGCGCATGCGTCATGTTTAGTTGTGAAGTCGTAAAGTAGATTTAGAATTTGTATCTGTATAAAGAACCCAAGTGAATGCAACTCATAAAGAGCAAGCAACAAAGTAGCGAAGAGAATATTGAAGAATGAGCAGCAGTGTCGGCAAGGTGGTGTGTGTCACCGGAGCTTCAGGTTACATTGCTTCATGGATCGTCAAGTTTCTTCTTAATCGCGGTTACACTGTCAGGGCCACCGTTCGTGACACAAGTCTGTTACTCTTACTCTACCATCAATTCTTTTTATTTATTTATATATTTATCTCTTTAAATGTGTTTCTCTTAAAAACATGCAGATGATCCGAGAAAGGTAGAGCACTTAACTAAGCTTGAGGGCGCCAAAGAGAGACTACAGCTGTTCAAGGCAAATCTTCTAGAAGAAGGTTCGTTCGATTCTGCAGTTCAAGGTTGTGATGGTGTCTTTCATACTGCATCTCCCTTTTATCATGATGTCAATGATCCACAGGTTCGGTTCGATTCGTTCTGTTATACATTTCATCTATGTCTTTTATTCTTATCTCCTCTTCATGACGTTGCATTTCTTTTTGTTTCTTCAGGCTGAGTTTTTGGATCCAGCAGTTAACGGAACCCTCAATGTTCTTCAAGCATGTGTGAAATCGCAGTCGGTGAAGCGCGTCGTTTTGACCTCTTCAATGGCTGCAGTTACATTTAATGGAAGGCCTCTAACTCCTGAGGTAGTAGTTGATGAGACTTGGTTTTCCGATCTAGAACTCTGTAAGGAGTCGAAGGTATGTGCCATGTCCCCAAAATTGTTATCATATTAATTAGGCCAAATTAGTAGAAGTAGTGGAATTAGTTTCATGTGTTGTTAACTTGATTTTGTTTCATATGAATAAGCTCAATTCCTTGTAAATTTGAGACTCTGCAGCGCAATTTGCTTTCCCATTTTCCCTTTCTTTTTCTGGCTTACACATACCATTTTCTATTTGTGTTTTCAGTCATGGTACTGGTATGTGCTTTCAAAGACATTGGCTGAAGATGCTGCCTGGAAATTTGCAAAAGAAAACAACATCCCCTTGGTTACTATTAACCCAGCAATGGTGATTGGACCTCTTTTGCAACCAGTTCTTAACACAAGTGCTGCTGGAGTTTTGAATGTGGTTAATGGTAATTTTTAAAATTCTGTTTTCTGCATATGGAAATGAAAATTGAAATACTAAAGGAGGGAAATAAAAGTACAATATATAATGTGTGAATTTAATCGAAATATTTGTTGACTTTGTTGACAATATGTTCTGTCTATGATTATCTAATTGATTGAATTAGATGCATAGCAACTAAAAGTTGCAGAGTAAGACAACAAAGATTGAGAAAATAAGAATATCCTCGTATTTGAGATGTTTATTTATTTCGTTACTTTATGGTTGAGTTGTCTTTGTGTGACCTCAAATTAGGCCGGGTGCATTATACCGTTGGGTGTGGCCCTTTCCCGAACCCTCCACTAAAGTGAGATTGTACATCGGGTTGCCTTTTATGAATATTAGTTGTTCGTGTGATTCAGTTATTTTTGGTTTTCCAATTGATAAGACCTTTCCATGTGCTGAATAGAAGAAAATCATTAACATCCTTGATGCAGGTGCACAGACATTTCCAAATGCTACTTTTGGATGGGTCAGTGTGAAAGATGTTGCAAATGCTCATATCCAGGCTTATGAAATTCCTTCAGCTAGTGGGAGATATTGCATGGTAGAGAGAGTAGAACATTTCTCAGGGATTGTGAAACTTTTACGTGATTTATACCCAACGTTATCCCTTCCAGAGGAGTAAGTTTAATTATTTGATTACCTTCAAGAATGCATATAATCCCTGTTTCCTGAATTAATTGCTTTTGATACTTTCATTGTTCGTTTGAAAACTCAAATCTACTTAAAGGATTCATCATTGATTTCAATATAGTGTTTATTTACTGTCATTCAAAATGCAATTGAAAAAGTCTAGGAAATCTGGTGTAGAAGTTTCAGAAGTAGAAAAACTAGTACAACTCGTAATTCTTGTGGTGATAATTTAACGACTGAATATCTCAGTCCAAATGAAGAGCTGTGTTCTAAAGGGCCTTTGTATTTCCGAATAAAGGATTAATTTGGAAATTAAAATGTTGCTGGATTTAGGTTTTATGAACTTTGTATGTGAGAATAATGAAGTTAGTTGTCAAGCATGGGCATAAGGATACCTCGTATAAATTTCATTCTTATCAGATCTATTCTATCTGTAAGTTCTGATATGGTAATGAACATGTACTTTTCAGTTGTTTACTTATAGCTGTTTTCTTTTTCTTGTCTGGGGTGTAGCACTCTCTTGCTTTAATTCAACATTGCTTCAAATTTAAATTTAAAATTTGTAGGTGATGTGATTTGTGGTATTACTGTTAGTCATTCAGCGTGCAGAATCTCAACTCTCAATGGTGGTGTTATAACTCTAATCTCTAAGCATTCATTTATTTTCTTTTCTTAGCATGTTCTTTATTATGCAAGCTGAAGAATCTGTATCTCACTTCTCTTTTTTCTTGAAAAACACACCTTAGTAACTAATTTATATTTAAAAGAATTTTCTAATTTGCATACTATTCATACAAAACTCCTTAATTGATTACATATATGTTTTATATGATATTTTTTTCCACTTCCATTGTTGTACATTCACAAAATTTAAATCCTAATTTTTCTTGTGTTGATTTTTCATATACCATTTTCACATTATCATCATTGTCATCAGGCCCGCCGATGATAAGCCGTATGTGCCAACATATCAAGTTTCAAAAGAAAAGGCAAAAAGCTTGGGACTTCAATTTATTCCTTTGGAAGTGAGCCTCAAGGAGACTGTGGAAAGTTTGAAAGAAAAGAAATTCACCAACTTTTAATTCATAGTATTAGTAGAGGAGAAAATATTTAGTTGTTTACTTGAATGTTCTTACTCATGACACAGAATGAATGTACTGCCGAGTAAGATTGGAGGAAACAGTAGTCGTACTGCAAGTTGCAGATAATGGAATAAAAGTTTGGAAGGGATGCTGATGTGTCTGACAAGTTGATGCTTACATTAACTCCCTTTGGATATAATAGAACTGTATCTTTATATATATATAAAATTCAGTATTTCTTTTAAAAAGTTTTATAATTGTTCCATTAGAAAGAGATTCTTTAATCGGATAACATGACAGTAATAGAATGTCAATCTTCAAATTTCGAAAACATAGCACAAAAATTTATTTATTTACAATAGACTTTTGAGAGACTCATTCAAGAATCCATTTAGAATTTTAGATACGCTCAAATGACCTATTTTTAAAATTAAAAAAATATATTCTCAGTATGAAAACTGTCGCTGAAATTAAAATCTCATTCAAAAAAATATTAAATATCTGGTGAAAATTTTTTTAAAAAGTTATGCAAGTATATATATATATATATATATATATATATATATATATATATATATATATATATATATATATATATATATACGTGGTTGGTTAAAAAACAGATTAAATTCTCTTAGAGCATGTTCTATAATCATCGAGAGAAGTTTTTTTTTCAAAAAAAATATATTTTTTAAAAAAATAATGGGTAATTGTTAAAAATATATTATTTTTAAAATTGATAATTTTAATTTAAAAAATAAATTACGCGGAAAGAAATATTTTAAAACTTACCATTTGTAAATATATTTTTTTTTCTGGGTTAAAAATGATTAAACTCTCTTAAAGTATATGTTCTGAGAGTTACCTAAAACTGGATTGCTTTTGGGTCTGAACGTGAAGCCCAAATTCCTTTTGGGCAGCATTCGACTTCTGATTGGTACTGAGATGTCTCAGTCTGAGTTCCTCGTGAGGAGGTGGGGGTGGTACCTACAAGGAACTCTGATACTTAAGTTAGCAAGGATTTTAAGCAAATTTTTAATAGATTGAGTCTTGAATATACTTGAAGATATTAGTGTATTTACAATAGAATTAATAATCACTTTTTAGAGTAGTTTTATCTTTGATGGTGGATGACGTTAAGATTTTTGCTAGTAAAGAATTTTATAAAATTGCGTTGTAAGTATAGATTCTAAACCAACAAGAATCCCTTCGTACAAATGTTTTGGTTGTCACAAGTAACAAACCCCTAAATAAATTGATAACCAAAGTATTTAAACCTCGGGTCGTCTTCTCAAGGAATTGCAGGGAGGTATGTTCTTATTATTGACTATGAAAAAGGTAAAATTGGGGGTTTTGGAAATAAGGAAGAAGTATGACAAGTAATTCAAATGACAATTAAAATAAATAAACAACTATAAAATAAACTCTTTGCAAGATATGAGAACTGGAAGTCCTATCCTAGTTATCCTTATCAATTGTGATGAGAATTGAATTTTTCTCCCACTTTGTTAACCTCTAACTATGAAGGTAAGTTAAGTGAATTAATTAATTTGAATCCTTAAGTCCCAGTCTTTCCTTGGGAAAAGTTAGAGTTATTGGATCTCGAATTAATTCTTGAAGAATTCCAATTTTCAGTCAACAATGAGTTTGATAACTCAAGAGTTACCAATTAATCAACCAAAGCCAAAAAGGAATAAAATATACTTGAATGAAAATAATTTGGATAGAGCCCAAGCATCAGTGACATATAAGTCTGAAATATCTCAATTGTATTAATAAAATAAAATCAATCCAAATATGAAGAGTCATAAGTCAAATAAGCAACATCAATGATCAACAATTAAGAGAAGTCGAAATAAAAAGATATTGAACCTTATAAAAAGATGAGATAAAAATATTCCTAAGTTCTAAAAATCCTAATCCTAATCCTAAGAGAGAGGAGATAACCTCTCTCTTTAAAAACTACATCTAAAAACTAAAATTGTGAATTATCAGAGCATCATCATGAATGGATGCATTCCCCCACTTTATAGCCTCTAATCTGTGTTCTCTGGGTCAAAAACTGGTCAGAAACAGCCCAGAAGTCACTTCCAGCACTTTTTGGTCCGTACAGGTCGCGGCCAAGTGACGCGGAGGCGTCATCCACGCGTCCGCACGGATTGCAGTTCGCAGATGCGACAAGGGCGCGTCATTCACGCGTTCGCGTCGCCTAAATTCGGGGCAGCTATGGCAAATTATATATCAAATCGAAGCCCCGAATGTTAGCTTTCCAACGCAACTGGAACCGCGTCGTTTGGACTTCTGTAGCTAAAGTTATAGCCGTTTGAGTGCAAAGAGGTCAGGCTGGACAGCTTAACAACTTCTTCAACTTCTTGTATTCCTTCCACTTTTGCATGCTTCCTTTCCATCCTCCAAGCCATTCCTGCCCTATAATATCTGAAAACACTTAACACACATATCAATGCATCTAATAGTAATAAGAGAGGATTAATAATAAGCAAATATAAGATCAAAGAAGCATGTTTTCAATCATAGCAAAAAATCAGGAAGGAAAATGTAAAACATGCGAATTGTATGAATAAGTGAGTAAAGAGTTGATAAAAATCACTCAATTAAGCATAAGATAAAGCATAAAATAGTGGTTTATCAGTGAATAACCATTCTCTTTTGTTAGAAAAGTTATTAAAATATTTCTTTTAGATTATTTAGAGATATCTTATGAGTCAGATATTTATTTAGACAAGTATGATTCGATTGGATTTTATTCGTTTTAGACCTCACTGAATTGTAGACAATGCATGAATAACATGTTTTATAATTATTAGAAAAATTTTTTTTATCAAAGAATAAGGGGTAAAAGTTGAAACTTGAAAATAAATTATTACTGACATTGATAATTTTATTTTAAAAAATAAATTATAAATGAAAGTAATATTTTAAAACTTATCACTCAAAATACTGAACGAACAAATAATTTTTATAACTAAATTCAGCTAAATATCTCAAAACAAATATATTTTTATTTATCTTACTCATATAAATAACTTGTAACGTTGTCTACTCATTTTTTTTTCTTCTTAATTTTTCTTCCTTTCTTTCTCCTACATCTTCAATTTTCTCTATTCTTCTTTTATATTTTCTCTTTTTTTCTTGTTTATTTCATTGTAAATTGTAAAAAATTTTATGAAAAAAAAGAGCAGGATACATAAAAAAATATAAAAGTTATTTATACAATATACTGAAATTTTTTTATAATAAATATAGAACCTTTTTAAAAATAAATATAACTTTTTGAAAAAAAATTAAAATAATTTTTATCACAAAAACACAAAATTTTTTTAAGATAATACAACTTTTTAAAAAAGTTTTAAGTAAAAAAAATAAAAATTTATTGACTATAAATATATAAATTTTATGACAATAAACACAGAAATTTTTTTTAAAGGTAAACATAAATTTTTGAAGAAAAACAAAGAAAAGACACAAAAATATATTGACAAAAATATACAAAATTAAAGATGATAACCACAGAAATTTTTTTAAGGTAAATACAACTTTTTAAATAGAAACATAAAAAAAAAACCAAAAAGTTTGCAAAGGAAAAAAATAAAAAATTTACAATAAACACATAAATTTTTTAAGAATAAAACACAAATTGTTAAAAGAGAAACAAAGAAAGAAAACATGGTTTTTATGTTATGCAACTAAAATTTATGTATTTTTTATTATTCAATTAAAAATTTACACAATTTAAAATAATTATTGTGTCATACAACTAAAATTTTTATATTATATGATTAAAATTTTTATATATATTTTTTTTTGTTATTCACTTAAAAGTTCTATTGCTTTTATCAAGTAAGTTATAAATAAAAATTGAGAGAACTTTTGAAGAACAAATAGTCAAGATTAAAATTAACCGATGCTTATTTCATTTTAAGTTTGTGTTTTTTTTTTTATTTTGTTTATTATACACCCTTTATATCCTAAAAGAGATAATTTACGTAGTTTGTAATCTATATCTTATTTATTTTATCACATACCAGATTCAAATACAATTTAAGTTAGTTTTTACACTTTATATAATTTGTAACATGGATTTCAAAAGTTATAAAGTGTATTTAATACACATTTTTTTATTATTTGTAGTCTGGTTTATCGTTGATCAAGCTTACCCATTAAGACAAGAATATTTAAGGTTTTTAGATCATTTTGTTGATCTAAGTTACTGTGATACCTGAGAAGATTTAATTTTAAGAATATGAGTATCTAAAGTTTTTAGATTTGTCATAATATATTAGGATCAATTAGATTAATTAGTATTATTTAACATATTTGAATATACATAATTTTTTTTCTACTATTCTTTCTTATCTTTCTAACATGAAATAGAGGAAAAATGTGAAAAATACGGTGATTTCATCAAAAAAAAAAAAACATATCTTCTTCAAGAAGAATAACCATGGCTCTGATACCATATTAGAAAGGAGTAAGAGAGAGCAGTATAGAAAAAGTTTATGTATATTCAAATATGTTAAATAATGCTAATTGATCTAATTGATTCTAATATATTCTGAAAAGATTCATGATGATTTAAGTCAAGCTTTTCATCAAAAGACTTGAGGCTATAATTGGCTATAGGTGGTTATCCAATTTGGGGATTAAACCATGGTGACAATGCCAAATTGCGTAGGTGGAATCTCATTTAAAGCGCAAGATTCCTCCATCGAGGGTGATAATGACTTACTCACAGGTTGAATCAGTTTCGAGTATATTACACTTGACTCTGTCTATTTTTATCGATTATTCGAGCGTTGCACATAAGTTATTAGACCAAGGCTAGATTCTTTAAACTTGTTCGTATTAAGCCAATCATACCTTGGGTCTAAAGTTTTACGTCTATAATGTTACACATCTATTTTTTTTTCTAACTAGAATTTGATTAATTTTAAATATGTATCAATATTGTTGAAAATTAGGTAAAATTATTATTGTAATAATTTATAAATCAAATAAACTTAAAAATTATAAAGACAGGTTTGTCAAATTTAAAAAATTAAAAATGGACTAGTTTGTTTAAATTGTTTTTGGCTCAGCATAAAATAAAATTAAAATTGATTTCTTTAAAAATAAATACTTTTAGTTTTTTTTTAAATTGTTTCTATATATTTTTGTAAAAAAATAGGAAAACAATAAGTGTCTTTTGCAATTATTTTAAAAAGTAGTTGAGAAAAGAGGAAAATTGTCATTAGTTTTGAGAAAATTAATTTTATAAATTTATCCCACATTTATTTTGGAACACCATGTATCCCTAAAAGAAGAAAGAAAAAAAAATGACTCTTGTGCTAAAAGAATTCAAATGTCTTTTGTTTTCATGCATTTTTTTAGATTACATTACAAATTATTATTAACAGAAAATATTCAAATATTTAAATGTCTTTTTTTTCATTATTTTTTTGATTATATTACAAACTATGAATAAATGACCATTTATACCCATGAGAGATGAAAATGCTGACATTTGCACCCATGATAGCTTGAAACTAAACTTATACTCATGATAGATGGCCTCCGTATGACAAAAGTGCCCTGCCTTGGATATGAGCTTGATTCGTGGGAATCCGATTCTAGGTGGCACTCCCACCCCTCAAAGCCATATCTTACATGGATTTGAACATTGGTATCACTAAGAGTGTGGAAAAAGGAACGACACTTCCCGCGAGAATCCGACGTGCCTTAGCAGAGGTTCGTCGTCGCTGTTGGTCCATTCCAAGTCGGAGAAGACGATCGGATTACTCCAAATCGAGTAGCGAGCAGAGCCTTATACCAGTCCTTTCGTCTTCGACATCGAGGAGATCACTCCCTTTGAGGAACAGAGGTACGTCGTTTGCCACTAGTGATTAATTTCATATGTCGTTGCCACTAGTTAGACAGATGTTGTTACCTAATGAAACCCTATGAGTAACTTTATTTCCTTCAGAATTGATAGAGAGTAGTTGGTTGAGGGTTTGTGTTAGCATCAGTTACATAGAATGTTTGTTTATTGTTTTGATTAATTTTACTTTCAGGGATGGCCACCATCCACATAACTCTGTCCATTCATCATAGAGGAAGGTTTGAGCGAGGGCCATGTGGGAAGGTTAGCTACATTAGTGGAGAAGTGACAGAGATAGAGAGGATAAACGTTGATACCCTCAATGGTTTTTTCATATCTGACTTGCTGAAGGACATTGAATATACGTCGATTGCTGAGTTTCACTGGCTAGAACCTGGGAAAGAGCTTGATGATGGATTGAGGTTACTAAGGGTTGATATGGATGTAGTTAGAATGTATGAGGCAGCCATGAAGAACGGTAACAAAATTAATGTGTATACAGAGCATCTGGTGGATCATCCTGTGGTAGTTGAGGAGAAAGAATTGACACCATCAAAGATGAGAAGAAAGGTCTGTGCTAAAAGGGTACCAACTCCAAAGAAGACTCCAAGAAGAAGATCGGCAGTAGTGGAAGATGATGACGATGCTGAGATAGCTGGTAATGTCCAAGTTGTGAAGTAGGCCCAAATAAGTGCTGAGGCCCAACCCATGGATGAGGCCCATCAAGAGAATAACCCAGCTAATGTTGTTGCCCAAAATGAGGTCAGTTTGATAGTGCCTAAACAGATACCAAATCTAGCACCTTCAGCAACACATGAAGCAATTAATGTTTCCCAACCTCCTCTAACACCTGTCCAACCAGATGAACCACCATTAACTCAGTCCCAACCTTCCCAGCCACCTCTTAAGGTAGATTAGCAAGGCCACTACAACACAGGACTTCAATCCTATAATGGATAGGCTAAAAAAGATAGATGTTGGGGCTTGGGAATACTTGGACAAGATTAGTCCAAAACAGTGGAGCAGAGAACATTTTAGTGAATACCCTAAGATGGACAACTACACCAATAATAACTGTGAGGTGTTTAATGCCAAGGTGAAGAAGATGAGGGGGAAACCGATTATAACCATGCTGGAAGAAATGAGGTGCTACGTAATCCGGATCATGGCAAGGAATAAAAAGGCTTTGGTTGGATACAGTGGAAGGTTAACCCCTACTCAACAGAGCATATTAGAAAGGGAGAAGAGAGAGAGAGCAACAAATGGAGACCACTTCCTACCGGAGATGACGCGGGAAATGTATATGAAGTTCAATGTCTTCCCATGAAGGTCAGTGTGGACTTGGGCAAAGGTACATGCAGTTGTAGACTCTAACAATTGACTGGGCTACCTTGTAGACATGCATGCGCTGCTTTAGCTTACCAAAACAGAAGACCCAAAGAGTAAGCATATAACTGGCTCACGATGGGTGCTTATAATGTTGCATATTAAACTTCAATGCGCCCAGTTCTAAGCCAAGAGTTCTGGGAGCACATTGACACCCTACCTATTCTGCCACCCCGGTAAAAAAACCAATCGGAAGACCTTCAACCAAAAGTGACAAAAGAAACGATGTCCCTAAGGAGAAGAGTGACCCTCAGAGAACAAAGAGGAGGATTGGCACCATTGTATGCAAATACTGTTTCCAGGTGTGTTCAGTATATTATCACATCTGTTTAACTTCATGTGTGCCACATTTTAATTATTACCTATTTTACGTAGGCTGGTCACAACAAGAGAAGCTGTAAGAAGAGAAAGGAAGTAATGGGTGAAGGGAGTGCTGCACCCCAAGTCCCTGCAAGTGATGAGGATGAGGATATACTGGCTGAAATGTACTATGAGAAGACATTAGAAGTTGTAAAGGCTGAAGCAGCAACAACTGAAGTAGGAAATGATTCCACAGCACCCCAACCTGCACAGGTTAGTTCATAGCATTATTCATTTCCTTAATTACACTTGTTTAATCACTAATACATTTGCTTTGGTTCTTCTTTGGAATCCAGCAACCTCCCTCGATGCCACCACCAGCAAGCACACAACCGCAGACTCCAACAACCAGTGGAGCAGCCAAGAAATAACCTAAACAGAGAAGTGTCAAGCGACCTCCCCCGACTGCACATACACCACAAGCATTTGCACCTTCTCCCAAGAATCCATCCACAACCCCTTCCACACACAACTCTCAAACAACCCCTCATCTACTGCAAGGTGCTAGTGCAAGTACAACCACACGGTTCATGCAGTTCATGCCGACACCTGGTATGGCTGCAAGTTCTAGAGGCCGAGACACAGCTGTTAGAGGCAGAGGTGAAGGAAGAGGTCGAGGCAGGAGAGGTGCATCAAGCGGAGCCAAATAAGGTGTCTCGAGCGGGAGCAGTAACTTAACACCAATGTCATAAACTGTGTTTTGACTATATTTTGCTATTTTGATGTAATCAACTTTGCTGATAGACTACTTACGGTTGGGTACTGGTTGGTTTAGTTTATTATTTTGGTGTAATCAACAGTGCTATTTTGGTTGTTCTGACTGTGTTCTGCTATTCTTGCTGTAATCAACTATATTTTTTTGTTATGCATTTTCATGGTCAGTCCACTTGTTGAGTTAGTTATGCTGGCTTTCAGGTTATGCTTTAAGTTGCAGCATCTATGTATAACTATTCCCAACTCTTTTATGGTTAACATTATCATTATTCGAACAACACCTACTTCTGATTTTATAATTCACAACCACAACCATCATATTTCTAAATCACAGATTCAACTTAATTATGATTCTTTAAGTAGAAAACATAAATTCATATGCATATCCATGTGTCTAGCAATAAACTTTATCAAAAGGAACTTACATGGCAGCAACAGATTTAAAGTGTCTATGTCAAAATCAGGAAATACATTCACTCTCTCATGCTTTACAAAGACCCCAACTCCATACAAATTTTACATTTTCATTATGAAATACATCTCCCTATCAAACAAAATGCAACCCCCAACGCAATGCATAAAAGCAACACTCTAATTCCCCTAATTTCACCCCTAAATTTGTCTATCTTTCTCGCCAAGATTGACAGTGCTTGCTGATTTTTCTCATGTTCAGTGACAGTGAACCCATCATCATGCCTTGCATAAGAAGTCTCCGAATGTCTTTTGGCCAAACATCTTGCTATGCCCTCCCATCCTTCTTCTATTTCATCAACCCATATAAAATATTTGCAGTCTCTTGTCTAACAAAACAAAACAAACACACCCATGGGTCAACTTAAATTCAAAGAAAACTTTCTCACCTGAACTCCAACAGCGTCTGGCCATTACAGCCCATAGAGGATATATGATGAACCATCTATTAGGGTTTGTAATCGTGCCAGACTCTATCAATGCAACCTCTCTGCCACAGAAGCATCTGCCGTCCAGCTTCTTCGCCTTTATCTTCTTCGAACTTGAAGAACTACTGTGGCTGCCATCATTTGCAACAGAGTTAAATCTGTGAAAAGACATTGGAGGGTACAAGCTAATTCTTTATCACCGTGGGTGCACTTCACACTTAATGAGATTCAACAAGCATCGATTTTCTAGAGTATGGTTTGTATTGGAGGAGGAAGCTACCTAGGATTTCGATTTTATGCATTCAACCTTCCCCCTCTCATATACCAACGTTCAAATCCACGTAAGATATGGCTTTGGGGGGGATGGGAGTGCCACCTAGTATTGGATTCCCACGAACCAAGCTCAGATCCAAGCCAGGACACTTTTGTCACACGGAGGCCATCTATCATGGGTATAAGTTTAGTTTCAAGCTATCATGGGTACAAATGTCAGCGTTTTCATCTCTCATGGGTACAAATGGTCATTTATTCTACAAACTATTATTAACATAAAATATTCAAATATATTTTCTACTAATAATTTATGTAACCATTTTATTTTATATTAACTGTTTTATATAATTAAAGCCTTTTTAAAAAATACCATGTAATACAAAATAAGTTTTTATACAATACGATCACATTTGTAATTCTATTTAACAGAAAAAATACTTACATATTTTTGTCTTGAGTTTTGAAAATGTTAAACATGGATTTAATATCAACTAATTAGTTCAAGTGACTTGTTGCATACTTCTCTTTAATATAATTTTGGATGTTATATATTGTGAACTAAAAAGCTAAAAATAAAATCGGATAGATTTTCTTGTTAAATGTAGAAAATCAGATAGATTCAGTTGCGTTAGAAATAAGAAAGTAATATAAAAAGTGTATTATTAAGTGTGTGTTCAAAAATATAATGTATAAGAATATATATAAGTGCTAGAAGAATCAAAGCAATAAAAGCATAAAATTCTATAATAAATATACAGATATGTTATATAAATATAAATGATACTAACTGATCTTAATTGATCCTAATTATACTCTAACATCCCCCTCTTAAACTCAAGTGAAAGCTAAAGATACCATCTTGAGTTTGGATACTAGAGTTCGAAAATGAGTAGGATGATGAGCCTTCGTGAAGATATCAATAGTCTGATTCAGCGTTCTAACAGTTATGAGATGAACATCATCAATAAGGAGATGTTGTTGAACAAAGTGACAATCAATCTTAATGTGTTTGATGCATTCATGAAAAACATCATTATGAGCAATCAAAATAGCATTGTGGTTGTCACAAAAAAATCAGTCGAGGACGACTGAGGAGCACCTAAGTCTTTGAGAAGCCAACAAATTGAGACAACCTTAGTAGTGGTATCAGCGAGAGCATGATATTCAGCTTCTGTGCTTGATCGAGTAGTGAACGTTTGCTTCTTGGCTCGCTAGGAAATTAAAGAGTCACCAAGAAACAAATAATAACCAGTAGTAGAACGACGATCAGTGGGATCACCAGCCCAATCAGCATTTGAGCATGCCTGAAGGGATAAAGAGGAATGGGCAGAAAAATGAAGACCATGAAATAGATTGCCTTTGATGTAGCGAAGAATGTGAAGAACTACCAGATAGTGAGTAGTACGAGGAGCTGACAAGAACTGGCTAAGAACATGAACTGGATAGACGATGTCTAGTCGGTGTGATAGTCAAGTAGACGAGACCTCCAACCAACTGTTGATAAATAGTAGGATTATCCAAAACAGCGCCATCCATAGGGGTAAATCGAACATTAGGCTCAAGGAGAGTAGACTGAGTGTGACTATCTGTAATTCTGGCCCGAGCAAGAAGATCTGAAGCATACTTAGCTTGAGAGATATAGATACCGTCATCTGTGGATATAACTTCTAGACAAGGAAAATAACTGAGAGAACCAAGATCTTTCATTTTAAAAGTATGGTGAAGGGAGGCTTTGAGATCAGAGATACCATCAGCATCATCTCCAGTAATGATCATGTCATCAACATACAAAATTAGAAGAACAACTCCACGTTCACTTTTATGAAAAAAGAGAGCATTCTCATGGGGGCTGCAAGTGAAATCGAAATTGCATATAGTGGTGCTAAACTTATCAAACCATTCACGAGGAGCTTGTTTAAGACCATAAAGTGCCTTGCGAAGGAGACAGACTTTGCCAGAAGGACAAGGATATCTTGGAGGTGGTTTCATATAGACCATTTTTTTCAAACTCCTATTAAGAATTGCATTCTTCACATCCATCTGATTGAGAGGCTATTTCTTAACCTCAACAATGGCAAGAAGAACTCGAACAGATGCGATGTAAGACCCATAATTTTCAAAAAAATATTATTTTGAGTTAATTTTAATTTATTTATTCATTAAAGACTTTATTTTTAGAAATTATTTTATTAAAAGTAATTAAATCAAGTTTTGATAATTAAATTAAAAATTTTACTTAATCTTATAATTATTGAATAATTTTATATATTTAAATTATACAACTTAACAGTTGTAAAAGAATAAGAATTTCATACGATTTAGTTAAATAATTTAGATTTTAGAATTTAATACTTTAATTCTTATAAACAAAGAAAATTAATTATATTATTTTATATTTTAAATTAAAATATTTAATTAAAAGTCAATTAACAAATTGATAATTAAATAATATTTTCAAAAATAATTTTAAAGGATTAATGTAGAATTTAATTTAATATAATATCTCTTAATTTTATTAAAATTAAACAAAATCCCAATTTGTCCCAAATCAAATCCTAAATTCGCAATCAGAAACCCTAATTTTCTACCCTAACCTTAACCTAACCTAACCTCACCTCACCGCCACTCACCACTCAACTTCCCCCTCAGCCCAAATACAACACAGCACTGACTGTGAATAAACAAAAAGAGAAAGAGATAGGGATCTGATAAGAGAAGAGAGAGGGAGATTGGAGGGAGCAGAGAAGAGTGAGGGAGCCGCTACCAGCTGGTCGCCGCCGCACTCGCCACCTATGCCGTCTGTCCTCAACGCTGTTAGCTGCGCCGTCGTGGAAGAAAGATGGGACAGAGAGAGAGGGTCCACGGAGGGTTGCCGCCGTTTGCACTGTCAGCTTCGCGCAGGGGAAACCATGGCCGTTGAGGGTCCATCCACGTCGTCGCTGAAGCTTGAAAGCCGCTATAACCACCACATGTTATCATCTTCAGATCCGTCGCCGTTGGAGTCACGAATAGGGAACGCGCGCGAAGGAAACCGTCGCGAAGCTGTCGTTGCCGCCGCGTTGATGGGCTCGCCGTCGTTCTGCCGGATGGCTGCTGCATTGCCAAAGTTCCTCGGCGCCGCTACTGGTGCTGGAAACCACCTTTCAAGCCTGTATCTGTTGGTAAGCCCTAACCCTGCTTTAGCTTCTTTATCCGTTAAGTTTACCTTTACCGTGAGAGTTGTCGCTGAGATTGCCTGTGCCAGGTTGTACGGTCACCACGAGTTTCTCTGCCGCCGTTCTACTTGTTGCCGTAGAAGGTTCATCGTCGTCCTTGCTGTTGCTGCCACGGTCGCCGGTGAGTCATGCACCGCCATCAGAGTCGAAGGTAGCACCAACCTTCTTCTTCTGGTTTTGATTCTCCTATTTTTGAACCTGTAAGTTTTAATCCTTACTCTGATTCCATTTTGTTTCTTAGTCTTTTTCTATTCTGAGTAAAGAAAACCTATGTTTCTGTTTTACACCGCTGCTCTACCTTCCCTGTTTTCTGATGGAATTATCATAGGTGATAGTATTAATGGTACTAATGAGCTATTAGAGTTGCTGCCACTGCTGAAATTAACAAAAATGGGATCATCGCATTTAAATTCGATAGGTTCAACTAACTGAGGTAGAGGCATTTCTCTTAAACTTGTTTTACTTTTCAGAGTTGTTATAAATCAATATTAATGCGTAAAATACATGTTTGTGATTTCGTGAGTCTTATGAATTGAATTGAGTTGTTTTGGATGAATGAGATTGTTAGTTTGATTGATTGATCAAATGAGAAAGTTGAATATTCTAACTGGTTGACTGATGTTGTTAAAGTGTTTTTCCTTGAATTATTGGAAGAGATTTAATATTGGCATTTAGTTTCATTTTGGAAATGATTTGGTTCTATAAAAGATTTAATATTGAAATTTGATTTGATATTGAACCCGATTTAATATCGGAATTTGATTTTAAAACAAATTTAGAAAATACCTAATATTTGAAAACAGTTTGTCTATTGAGAATGATTTGCTATTTTGGAAATGAATCAAAAAGTGTTTGAGGAACGGTTTGGTTTGAAACTGTTTAGAGAAGATCAAGAATTCTTAATTATTCATTGATGCTGTTGGTTGAAGTTGGTTAAAATTGCGATTGATAGGATTGGTTGATTGAATTCTGGATTTTGTAATTTCCTTGGGTTAAGTGTTGTTATTGTGATAATGGTTATTAGAAGTTATTTGACTGATTAACAGGTGTTTGGTTTGGTTTGGTTGGGACCCAAAAAGGGTGGCAGAATCCAAGTTTTAGAAGAGATGCTGCTGAAATTTTATAAAATTGGAAGTTTCATTTGAAGTAATTATTTAAAAAGATTTAGTTTTTAAATGTTATATTTTTAAGATTGATTTATTTAGAAAAGAAAGAACTATATTTTAGATTGAGATTGTTGAATAATGGAAAGAAGGATGATGAGGATTGATTTGAAATATGACTTTTGAATGAATTTAGAAATGAGATATGGATTGACGAATGGTGATGATTTTGAGAATGGCTTAGATATCGATGAATGATGAATGGATTATTCATATAATTTGAATTATCTGAGACACGGGTTTCCTGGGTAGACGCAGTGGCTTGCCACCACTTGCTCCAGGTTGAGACTCGATACTCTGTTGACCCTACGACATAAGAGTGACTGGGCACTATAAATTCCTGGAAATGGTAACCCCCTTTAAGCGATTTGATATATATATATATATATGAGAAAAAGCTATGTATAGACTCATGGGATGCACGTTGGGGGACAGTCTAAGGTTTTTGGACTTGTCGGGTTGGCTGGATAATCGATCAGATGAGCTCATTAGCCATAGGACGGGCATGCATCATATGCATTTGTATGCTTTGCCTAGTTGTTAAACTGTCATTAACTGCTACCTGAACTATTTGCTGTAACTGCTACCTAAACTTGTGTTTTCCTTGTCTGTTTTACCTATGTTTGTCCTGATGTGCTACATTTGAGAATGGACTTTGGTGCTGAATTAATGATTGTGTTGATTGATTGTGTGGTTGGTTTCTGATTAAGATTTTCTTATAAGAAAAGAGAGGTTTTGGATTTCTGAAAGGTTAAACATTGTTTCTTTGAAAAGGTTTTGAATGATTAGCTATTGGTTTTTAAAAGATTCATAAGGCAATGATAATCACTGAGATTGAAAACAGTTTTCTTATTAAATATCTTCTTATGAAAATTCTAAAACTCCGTGGTAAGACCGTGTGGTTGGGTTCTCACCCCCTATAGCTTTACCTTTTCAGGAATCGGAGGAAGGAGCATTATGGAGAGTTATATCGCGTATTGGTTTATATGATGTTGTGTTAATTAGATAATTGTTCTTTCCTCGTCTATCTTATTACAATTTTGTAAGAGGGGTAGGAGTTGTATGTTTTATATGTATATTATGTTATCAGCTATTATGTAAGAAGTCTTGTATATAAACCTATGCTTGTTTGTTTTTTTTTCTATTTAGAATTTATTTTCGGTTTTCAATTAAGTCAGCGATACATCGTCAAGTCACTGGCCCCTATTTTAATATTAAGTATATAAAGTAGTCGTAATACTTCTTGCTATCAGAGTGGCGTAGCCGGAAGCGTGACATTCTGGGAGTGAGGGTGTTACATGCGAGATGAGAAACATGAGCAAAAGTTTCTTCATAATTAATAGCATACTCCTGGGTACAATCTTGAGCAACCAATCGTGCCTTATAACGGTCAATAGAACATTAAAGTGAGTCTTGATCTTGTATACCCATTTACTATCTACAACTTCCTGATAAAAAAGAGGAGTCCCAAGTGTGTGCTTTTTCAAGTGCTTAGATCTCTTCTTGCATTGCTTGCTGCCAACTTAGATTTGTAGAGGCTTCTCGGAATGACTTAGGTTCATAGTTGTAACACCCTTACTACCAGAATCTCATACTTCTGGCTGTGCCACTCTAATAGCGAGGAGTATTACGATGACGTTCATATACTTAATAATAAAATAGGAGCCTTTGTAAAACTCGAAACCGTATAAACTATTCTTTTATAAACCGGAAATACTTTTTATTTGAAAACGAGATAGAATAGCAAATAGCTCAGATAGTAGTTAATAACAGTTAAGTAATTAGGCAAACCAAAGTAAATTCAAAACCAAACAAAGTATACAAATGCATATGATGCATGTCTGCCCTATGGTTGATGAGTCTCATCTGTCGGTTATATAGCCAAATCCGACATGTCCGGTAGCGAACACTGGATAGGAACACCAAACACGGAGCAAGTAGGACCAAACCACAATTCTTGCATCTGACATGAATACCTAGAGTAAGGGGACCACCTCACCACTTGCCTCTTACCCAGGTGTGTTAGAATTCTCAACCTGTAGCAAGTGGTGACAGAACTCATCCTTTGCCTCTTACCCGGTGTCTTGAACTTTTATCCGGAGTAAGTGGACAACGCCATTTCCTCTTACCCGGTCACATATATCTCAATCAAATTCAAATTTCATTTTCAAATCCATTATCAATATCATTCCATTCATTTAAAAATCATACTTTAAAATCAATACTATCATCCTTCATTCAAATTCCATCATCATCATTCCTTATTGTCACACTCATCCTCATCACACCTCCCATTCCGTTCATCAATAATCCAAACTCAAAACATAATTCATTCTTTTCTAAATAAATCAAACTCAAAACGTAATCACTTTCTTAATAGCTCAAAATCAAATCGTATCACCCTTAAATTCAAATCTTTTTAAATAACCATTTCAAATGAAGCCTCCATTTTTTATAAAAATTTCGGTAGCATCCCCTCTAAAATTTGAACTTTGCCACCCTTACGGGTTCCATCAAAACCAAAAACCAAACCATTCTCAACTATTTTCAATATCAAACAATTTTCAAATATCAAATCCTTTCCAATTTTTAAACCAATTCTGACATCAAATCAGGTTCAATATCAAACCACTTTCAATTTCAACCATTTTTAGTATTAATTCATTCTTCAATATAAATTCAACTCTAAAACCAAGAAAACTACTTTTCATAATACTCAATCAAATCAACTTTCCAAATTTATTTTCATCAGCAACCACATACCACTCAAGCAAATGATTCCATCAAGCAATCAATCACATCCATAAGACTCACATAATCACAGAAATATATTTTTCACATCAAATTTAATTTATTTATAACAATTCCGTAAAAGAAAATAAGTTTTAAGCAAAATCTCTATCTCGAATAGTCAAAATTCGAAAGCTATACAGCCTATAAAAAACCCTTTTTCTCAGCCTGCAACAGTGGTAGCCACAACCATAGCTTCATTCCACTTTCGCAACAACCACAGCAACTCTAATCGCTACATGCAACCACGAAAACTCAACCTTATCCGAATAATGCCACAAATTTCTCAGCAACATATAACAAAAATAGTGACTAGGAACAAGGAACAACTTACCGGACTTATGAATAACCGAGAAAATGGAGCAGCAGCAGCTCTGGTGACGACGTAGCAGCTTGATGTCGCAAGCAACAACCATAAATCTCAGCATGCAAGAATCGGAACTCGACCCTAGTAGACAGGGGTTCCAGCGGCAGTTTCTGATGGTCAGATAGGCGACGCGAAGCTTCGGTAACGACTGAGCAGCGACAAACGGTGGCGTAACAACAACATAGATGCGACGACGGTGAGCCCAGCAATGTGATGGTGACGAAACTCCACGACGGCGCCCTCTCACACTTCCTCCGTTCGCGTTTCCATTGCAGCAGCGATGACGAGTTCGACGCCAGAGATCTGACAAAATTAGTACGACACCTTCCTCTCTCACCCGTGAACTCTCTTTCTCTCTCACCTGCGAGCTCGACAGTAGCAGCCATGGAAGCTCCTCAGATAGTGACACTGGAACAACGACAACAGTGACTAGACGACTGCTGTGTGGCGACGATGGCTATGGCGTCTCGCCCCTCTCCTTCTCTCTTTCCCATCGCGACCCTCCCTCTCTTCCCGTCTCCTTTTCCCTCTCGGGTCTCTCTCTCATTTTTCCCTTTCTTTCTTTCTTTTCTGTTCCCATTTTCCGCCTTTTCTTTTTCTTTGGTTCCTAGCCATGTGTATGTGTTAGAAAGGGATAGGGTGGCGGCGGTAGTGTGTGGATGTTAGGGTTTAGGTAAGTGAGTATAAAATTAGGGTTTGTTTTAGGGAAAATTAATGATATAATTATGGTATAAAGTAGTAATTGAAAATCAATTTATAATCCAACAACAATTATAAATAAAAATACTATTATTTTCAAATAAATACTCTAATTCCAGAATTAAAGATAATTAAATTAATTTCCTTTAAAATCATAAATAAAGTTCAAAATCAAAATATTAAAATTAAAGCATATAAAACTCTCATTATTTGTTTTTTAATTTTATAAAGTTGTAAATCATAAAAAAGAAAATGCCCAGTTTAATATAAAAATCACCGAAAATATAATTTCGCATAAATATAATAAATAATTTATTATTTAATTTTCGGAAAATTTGGTATCTTACAATGGTGATGAAGAATAGTAAAAAAATAATGATAATCAAGAAGATGAGGAGGTGGGTTTCTTACCCAAAAAGAACGAGTGGAGGGAGGAGGCATGACAGCAAGAGTAGGAGCATCGTCCAGTCTTGAATCATTAGGAGATGGAGAAGACGGAAGAGGAGGGGACTCGAGGGATAGACTTGAGATAGAACCTATAGTATTATCACTAGGAAAAAGATTAACATTGGGGTTAGTGAAAAACGGTGACTGAGTAGAAGGAATGGACTCAAAAGAGGAAAAACTAGAGAACATGTGATGCTCCTAGAATACAACATGATGAGATATACAAATATGTCGAGAGATAGGATCCTAACAACGATAACCCTTGTGTTCAGTGCCATAACCAAGAAAGCAACACATACAAGCGCGAGGTTCAAGTTTATATAAATATGAGGCAAAGTTAATATAAATATGAGGCAACTCATGATGATTAGTCATCAAATAAAATCAAGTAAAACATGAATAATCATCAATAAAGACTACAAAGTATTGAATCACTCCTATAGAAGTAGTGGGAGTGGAGCCCTAAACCTCAGAATGAATAAGATCAAAAAGAGAGAAAGCAAGAGAGGAATTATTATAAAAAGATAAAACATGTTGTTTTGCAGTTTAACAAGAAATGCAATCAAAAGACTCATTATTAACTTGACCTAAAACATTCGTAGACATAAGAGTTCGCAATTTTTCTAAGGCGCTATAGGCAAGATGGTAGTGCTACAAGCAAAGAGTAGAGAGAGAGGAAACAGAACAGAGATTTAACAGAGAAGGAACATGAAGGTGCTTAAGCTCAAACGATGTTTTGATCTTATATCCAGTCCCGATGATCTTTTTCGTCCGACGATCCTACCATGACAACCAGAAATAGAGAAATTGACATTAAAACCGATAAAATTTACCCTTTCTGTCTGTGGCAGTAAAGAAAGTTTCACTCTTTGGGTGAGTCAATCCCAAGTGCGTTTCTTCAGACTTAAGACGAGGAAGAGCATATTCAAGACTGGGCAAAGGATTCTGATAAGGAAGAGAAGTTCTAACCAGCTCATAGTCATCAGTAAGTGCCATAAGAAACTGTATGAGACATGTTCAGTTCCGATAATTCTCATATGCCTTAGCATTAGTGAAATCTTTAAGAACAGGCTCACAGGAGGTCAATTGATCCCAAATAATTTCCATCTGAGCAAGAAAATCAAAAACCACTAGTCCACGTTCTTGCTTAAGGCTGTGAAGCTCTTTTAGCAGTTGATACTAATGTGAGAGATCAGAAATAGTGTAATGTTTTGCCAAATGATCCCAAACCTCTTTAGCAATTTTAAAATGCTCAAACTATAAATGAATGCCTCGAGTAGAAGTGTTGCAAAATTAAATGAAAATCTGATGATTTTTACTATCCCAATCTTCTACTTACTCCGCAAAGTCTTTCTCAACATCTTTCTTACATAACGCCATAATTTTCGTCCTTTAAAAAATTCTTGCATAGCTTTAACCCAATGGGCATAGTTGGATCCATTAAGGATAACATGAATAGGCTAAAAAACATTCAGATTTTCCATAACAACAGAAATAAAGATGAAAAAGAGAAGAAACTGCAAATTCGGGACAGAAAATGAGAAAATGGAGGGTAGAATCGAAAAGATCTCACAAAAAAATCTTAAGAAAGATCCCACTGTCTGCCATGTCAGCCGCCACGTTAGCAGGGGAAGGACACGTGGCAATGCGTGAGAAGAAGAGCAAAACACGTCAGCACTGACACGGCGAGGGGGTGGCACGCGGATTGGGAGGCGGCTCGGGTCGAGCGTGACACAGGGGAAAGCGGGTCCATGGGTTTGCTGGCGGGACACGTGGTGCACTGCGGTGCGGTTGACCCTGGGAGTGGATCCAATGGTACTGGAGGCATCTGCAGGGGAGGGAGAACTTGAAGCAGACAGTGAGCTTCAGGTAGTGTGTCCGGTGGTTTCTAGCGATGATGTTAGACTCGTTTATCTCGCAATGACGAGATGAAGACGGCGGTAAGGGCTATGAGGAAACAAAGCGTCGGGAAATGATCGAAAAATAAGGGCAAAGAACACTACCAGAAGAAGAAAAACCAGGGGTTATGATTGAATTTCTATGGAAAAAAAAACCTATGCTCTTAATATATACCATGTTAGAAAGAAGAGAGTAATCTGAAGAGTGTATTATTAAGTGTATGTTCAAAGGTACAATGTACCATAGTATATATAGATGCTAGAATAATCAAAGTAATAAAAACATAAAATCTTATAATAAATATACAGATATGTTATATAAATATGAATGATACTAATTGATCTTAATTGATCCTAATTATATTCTAACAAGTTGTATCTAAGATTCTAAGTGATTAAGTAACACATACTATTTGTTTTAAAATCTTTTCAAAACAATTAGATATTTATATAAAATCTTTTGTTTCTCATTTTACTTTCACACAAAACCAACTATTATTTATCTACAATAGAATCTGTTGTTTTAAAATGAAAAAAAAAGATATCCTAGCGAGTTAAACACTTTTAAATTTAAAGATAAAAAAGCAAATAATGATACGTACAAGTAATTTAATATATGATATTGGTTAGAATTAGTTTGGTTTTCAAATAACATTAACACAACAAATAAAACTGAACAACACAACACAACATTAGCTAGGATATGGGGTATTTTTAGGGCTGTCTTACAAAGCACTCCTTGCTAGAAATATAGTGTGTGCTATATTGAGAGTGTTAGTACTACAACAAATTCAGACTGAGGCAACCCTTTAAAAACATTGCCTATAATAAGAAAAAGTGTTTCTTTTAATGAAAGGCAACACTTTTTGACAAAACGCAACGTTTTTTGGGGGGTTGGCTATACGGCTGTTACCTTTGGTCTAAGGCAACGCTTTTGTGTATCAAAGAGAACCTTTTTTATGGAAATCTTCAAAAAATGTTGCATTTTCTACAAAAAAGCAACTCTACAAAAGGGTCACCTTAGAGCACCAAAAGACAACACTTTAGATAAGACTTTAAGGCAACACGTTTTACGAGTTGTATTTTCTAATATATAAAGCAACACTTGTCCAGATTTTTTTAAGTTGCCTTTTCATATACCTAAAGCAACACTTGTATAAGTTTTTGCTGGTTGTTTTTTCAATACCTAAAACAACACTTGGTCAGATTTTTTTAAGTTGCCTTCTTCATATATCTAAAGCAACACTTGTCCAGTTTATTTAAGTTGCCTTTTTCATAGACCTAAAGCAACACTTATCTAAGATTATTTGCAGTTGTCTTTTTCTAATACCTAAAGTATATTGAGTTTTTCTTAAATTCTCTCTTTTTTTATATATAAAGCAATATATTTTTTATCTTTATTATATTTATATGACATTTAAAGGATATATAGCACACACTAATAATATTTAAATATTTAAATTCAGTTTAATCAATATAAGGAGAATAAGCTAATAATATATATTGCATATATATAGAAAGGTCTTCCAAGTACCAATTAACATACTTGCTAGTTACCAAATCAAATAAATAATAAACATAAGTAAACAAAATACATGTTTTTCTCATGATGAAATTGAACAAAAAAGAAACTAGTTTTTTTTTATTTGAAACCAAAAAGACTTTGTGCTTCACCATTGTGTCAAGAGTCACCCTTATCTCTTCAGAAAACTTCATTCAACCATAAGAAAGTTGTAGTGAAATCTAAATGGAAAAAAATATAGTCAAAACATCAGCTTAACAATAACATGTATATTTAAGTGCTACAACAATTTAGCACACATATACCTAATCATGATTTGGTATATGAGTCGCTCGAAGAGAATGTCGAGGAATCAAATTTGGATCTTGGGCACTATTTGCAGACGATTGCTTAGATCGCAAGAGAGAAAGCGCTTCATCAACATTCATACCAGGAGAAGTTTGTTGCAATATAAGTTTCACCATATCTTCCAATCCTTGCAGCCGTTGCTTATTATGGTCGTCTAATTCAGTTTTTAAAGTTGTTACCTTGTCTTCACTTTGTTTTTTGATTTCATCTATTTCTTTATTTTTTTAAGAGAAGTTTTGTAACAGTTCTTCCAAAATATCGAACCCTTCCTAAATTCTCTTTACCAAACAGTTTTTGAAATGCATTAGTAGGAGTTTTTTCAACTTTTTGGAGATCATCAAGTTTATCCTATACATATAAATAATGATATGCCTATTTTTAGTGATAAAATTGCAATCAAAGAATGATTAATTTAATCATAAAAAGATTAGAGCCTCAAATTAGTTCTCCTAAAAAATAAAATCATAATTATATTAGTCATTCTATCATCTAGATAATCACATGTCATAGATAATTATGAGCCTTATAATCTAATTCACACTAGCAATTTTATTTATTGTTATATCTTTTTAAAATTAATTTGAAACATCTAATATGTAGAAGGCCAAACCAATACACAGTAACCTTTTAGAAATTATTTTAAACATGCACTACAAGAAAATAAGCTTTCTGCCATGCTTTAAAAGCGTGCCGAAAATGCAAAAAAAACGTGCCGATAGCTTTTCGCCACACTTTTTGAGCTATTGGCACGCTTTTGAAAGGGTCACATCCGCCAGCGTGCCGGTTGCTCTATCGCCACACTTTTGCAGATCTATCGACACGCTTTCTTTTTGGCCACTCTTTCAACTCTTGCCACGCTTAAAAGCGTGGCCATAGGTGTTAATCTATCGGTACGCTTTAAAAGCGTACCGAAAAGTTCACATATCACCACGCTTTTGAAGCGTGCCAAGAAAGTTGGTTTTTGCTACGCTTTGAAAGCATGCCGATAGAGCACATACAGCCACGCTTTCAAAGCGTGGCCTATTCCTTTGTCAATTTAAAAAAAAAAGGAGAAAATTAGAATGCATAATAATAACTAAAAAATTACAATTCTATAATAATAATTTAAAAGAGAAAAATTCATATTCACAGCATCGAGATTCAAATCAAAATAATCATATAATTATATTAATAAAAAAAGGTACCTTACTTTAAAAACTAAACCAAAATGTAATTACAAACTCATCTAACCTTGAGGATATGAGAATTCAACAAAAGCAAAACTAAAAGGTTTCTTGAAAGAGAATAGCTTCTCTTTAAATTCTTCAATGGCATTAAAATTGCCTAACCAGGAAGGAACAGAGAAACTCATCCTCTTCAGGACCAAACCATTTTCCATCACAAATTTAGCTGACCACAACTCATGCTCAAGTCCATGTACTTCTCCAAATTTCACAACCTCTAAGGTATTTTGTAAACACTTAAAGCACATCAGTAGAGCTAAAAAGCTCTTTGTCAAATTTAGATTTTAGTCCCTGATGATGATCAATCATTAAACAAAGTCCAGATGAGAATCAAAGTAAAATTGATAAACCAAACATTTTCTCAAATTAATAAAATCTATTATTTAGGAGATACATAATCATTGTGATACTTATATGAGTGTAGAATAGTGTCTCTAATTTTAATTAAAATAATTATCAACCTTTAAAATTAAAGTCTTGAAAATTGGTGACTTCAGAAGTATGACTAACAAAATTTCACCAACAACTAAGTCAAGCTCCAGATGCTTCAACGTTCCAAATGAAGGAAATTTTGGCCCTGTTGATGGTGGCAAAACCTGCATGACAAATAAAGAATTTCAATTTGTATGAAACTTATGATATAAAAATAAGATGGAATAATAAATCTCTGTCTAGAACAAACAAATGTATAAAAGCATATATTTCTCCTAATGCTAGCAAGCTGAATTAATACTCATGCATGTTACTATTTTATAAATAATAACATAATTGATTTCTATTTAATCAGTAAAGTGTTACTGATGAGCGGGTAATTTATACGCTTTTTGGCAATGTTTTTAGATAGTTTTAGTAGGATCTAGCTAAATTTTAATATATTTTTATTAGTTTTTAAGCAAAATTCACATTTCTGGACTTTACTATGAGTTTGTGTATTTTTCTGTAATTTTAGGTATTTTCTGGCTGAAATTGAGGGACTTGAGTAAAAATCTGATTCAGAGGCTGACAAAGGACTACAAATGCTGTTGGATTCTGACCTCCCTGCACTCAAAATAGAATTTTTGGAGCTACAAGAGTCCAAATGGTGCGCTCTCAATTGCGTTGGAAAGTAGACATCCAGGGCTTTCCAGAAATATATAATAGTCCATACTTTGCCCGATTTTAGATGACACAAACTGGCGTTCAACTCCAACTTTCTGCACTATTCTGGTGTTAAACGCCAGAAACAAGTTGCAAGCAAGAGTCAAATGCCAGAAACAAGTTACAAACTGGCGTTTAACTTCAAGAAAAATCTCTACACCTGAAAGCTTCAGTGCTCAGCCCAAGCACACACCAAGTGGGCCCAGAAGTGGATTTCTTCATCATTTACTTATTTCTGTAAACCCTAGTAACTAGTCTAGTATAAATAGGACCTTTTACTATTGTATTAGACATATTTTGATCATCTTTTGATCTCTTGATCACGTTCTGGGGGCTGGCCATTCGGCCATGCTTGGACCTTGTTCTTATGTATTTTCAACGGTGGAGTTTCTACACACCATAGATTAAGGTGTGGAGCTCTGCTGTTCCTCGAGTATTAATGCAAAGTACTATTGTTCTTCTATTCAATTCATGCTTATTCTTATTCTAAGATATTCATTCGCACACAAGAACATGATGAATGTGATGATTGTGTGACACTCATCACCATTCTCACTCATGAACGCGTGATTGACAACCACTTCCGTTCTACATGAAAACAAGCTTGAATGTATATCTCTTGTGTTTCTAATCAACGATTCACATCGACTCCCCTCTGATAATGGGGCATCTGAATCTGAGATTAGAATCTTTGTGGTATAGGCTAGAATCCATTGGCAGCATTCTTGAGATCCGGAAAGTCTAAACCTTGTCTGTGGTATTCCGAGTAGGATCTGGGATGGGATGACTGTGACGAGCTTCAAACTCACGACTGTAGGGCATAGTGACAGACACAAAAGGATAGTAAATCCTATTCCTACATATTTGAGAACCAACAACTGATTAGCCATACGATATCTGTGCATGGTATTTTTCATCCGAGACAAGAAATCCGACAGTTGATTAGCCATACAGAAACTGTAGAGGACCATTTTTACTGAGAGAACAGGAAGTAGCCATTGACAATGGTGACACCCAACATACAGCTTGCCATAAAAAGGAGTATGAAGGATTGGATGAAGGCAATAGGAAAGAAGAGATTCAGAAGGAACAATGCATCTCCATTTGCTTATCTGAAATTCCCACCAATGAATTACATAAGTATCTCTATCTTTATTCTATGCTTATTTATCTTTTAATTATCAAACCTCTATAACCATTTGAATCCGTCTGACTAAGATCTACAAGATGACCATAGCTTGCCTCAAGCCGACAATCTCCGTAGGATCGACCCTTACTCACGTAAGGTTTATTAATTGGACGACCCAGTGCACGTGCTGGTTAGTTGTGCGAAGTTGTGAAAAAGAGTTGAGATTACAATTGTGCGTACCAAGTTGTTGGCGCCATTGAGATCACAATTTCATACACCAAGTTTTTGGCGCTGTTGCCGAGGATTGTTCGAGTTTGGACAACTGACGGTTCATCTTGTTGCTCAGATTAGGTAATTTTCTTCTTGTTTTAACCTTTATTTTATTCTCAAAAAGTTTTCAAAAATCTTTCAAAAATTTTTTTTCTTTTTTTCGTTTTTCCAAAAAGATAATTTTCGAAAAATCCAAAAAATTTAATAAAATCATAAAAACCAAAAATTTTGTGTTTCTTGTTTGAGTCTAGTGTCAAATTTTAAGTTTGGTGTCAATTGCATGTTTTTTAAAATTTGTGCATTTTTTGAAAAAATTCATGCATTACATTCTTCATGATCTTCAAGTTGTTCTTGGTAAGTCTTCTTATTTAATCCTTACATTTTATTGTTTTGTGTCTTTTCTTGTTTTTCATATGCATTCTTGAATCCTTAGTGTCTAAACATGAAAAATTTCTAAGTTTGGTGTCTTGCATGTTTTTCTTTTCTTAAAAATTTTTCAAAAATAAGTTCTTGGTATTCATCATGATCTTCAAAGTGTTCTTGGTGTTCATTTTGACATTCAAAGTGTTCTTGCATGCATTATGTGTTTTGATCTTAATTTTTCATGTCTTGTGTCAATCTTGTTGTTTACTGAAAAAAAAAGAGAAAAACACAAAAATGATATCTTTTTTTTCTCTTTCCTCATTAAAAATTCAAAAATAAAAAAATATATTTTCCTTGTTTCTCTCATAAATTTCGAAATCTTTAGGTTGACTTAGTAAAAAATTTTTAAAAATAAGTTGCTTCTTGTTAGTCAAGTCAAGATTTTAATTTTAAAAATTTTATCTTTTCAAAACTTTTTTAAAAATCAAATCTTTTTCATTTTTCTTTTATATACTTTCGAAAATTTTTTAAAATTGATTTTCAAAATCTTTTTCTTATCTTTATTTCATAATTTTCAAAATTATTACTAACAATTAATGTTTTGATTCAAAAATTTCAAGTTTGTTACTTTCTTGTTAAGAAAGGTTCAATCTTTAAATTCTAGAATCATATCTTTTAGTTTCTTGTTAGTCAAGTCATCAACTTCAATTTTCGAAATCAAATCTTTTTAAAATTTCTTTTTCAAATCTTTTTCAAAATAAATTTCAATCATATCTTTTTAATAATATCTTTTCCAAATCATATCTTTTTCAAACTTTGATTTCAAAAATCTTTTCTAACTTCCTATATTTTCAAAATTGATTTTCAAATCTTTTTCAACTAACTAATTGACTTTTTTGTTTGTTTTACTATTTCTTATCTTTTTCAAAACCACCTAACTACTTTTCTCTCTCTCTAATTTTTGAAAATTCCTCACCCTTTTTCAAAATTCTTTTTAATTAACTAATTGTTTTGAATTTTAATTTTATTTCTTCTCATAATTTTTGAATTCTAACTAATAATTAAAATAAAAGAAATATTTTTCTTTTCTTTTATTCTAATTTTCAAATTTCCCTCTCTCTCTTTCTATTTATTTTATTTATTTACTAACACTTCTCTTCATCTTAAAATTTGAACCCTCTCTTCACCTATGTGTTCAAATTTTTCTCTTTTCCTCATTCGTACTCTTCTTCTCTTCTACTTACATAAAGGAATCTCTATACTGTGACATAGAGGATTCCATACTTTCTTTGTTTTCTTCTCTCTCATATGAGTAGGAATAAGGAAAAAGGCATTCTTGTTGAAGCTGATCCTGAACATGAAAGGACCTTGAAGAGGAAGCTAAGAGCAGCTAAAGCACAGTACTATAAAGAAGACCTAACTGAAATTTTTGAACAGGAAAAGGATATGGCAGCCGAACCAAACAACAACAATGCAAGGAAGGTGCTTGGTGACTTTACTGCACCAAATTCCAACTTTCATGGAAGAAGAATCTCAATCCCTTCCATTGGAGTAAACAACTTTGAGCTAAAACCTCAATTAGTTTCTCTGATGCAACAGAATTGCAAGTTTCATGGACTTCCATCAAAAGATCCTTTTTAGTTCTTAACTGAATTCTTGCATATCTGTGATACTATTAAGACCAATGGAATTGATCCCGAGGTCTATAAGCTTATGCTTTTCCCTTTTGCTGTAAGAGACAGAGCTAGAACATGGTTGGACTCTCAACCTAAAGATTGCCTGAACTCTTGGGATAAGCTGGTCACGGCTTTTTTAGCCAAATTCTTTTCTCCTCAAAAGCTGAGCAAGCTTAGAGTGGATGTTCAAACCTTCAGGCAGAAAGAAGGTGAATCCTTCTATGAAGCTTGGGAAAGATACAAGCAACTGACCAAAAAGTGTCCTTCTGACATGCTCTCAGAATGGACCATCTTGGATATATTCTATGATGGTCTGTCTGAATTATCTAAGATGTCATTGGACCATTCTGCAAGTGGATCTATTCACCTGAAGAAAATGCCTGCAGAAGCTCAGGAACTCATTAAAATGGTTGCAAATAACCAGTTCATGTACACCTCTAAAAGGAATTCTGTGAGTAATAGGATGCCTCAAAGGAAGGGAGTTCTTGAAATTGATGCTCTGAATGCCATATTGGCTCAGAACAAAATATTGACTCAGAAAGTCAATATGATTTCTCAGAGTCTAAATGGATTGTAAAATGCATCCAACAGTACTAAAGAAGCATCTTCTAAAGAAGAAGCTTATGATCCTGAGAACCCTGCAATGGAGAAATCATCCAAATTTCTCATGGAAGGATCAACAAAAGCCTCAACAAGGCTTTAATAATGGTGCAATAAATAGGTTTAGCAATAGCAAGCCTTTTCCATCATTCTCTCAGCAACAGACATAGAATTCTGAGCAGAGCCCCTCTAACTTAGCAAACATAGTCTCTGATCTATCTAAGGCCACTCTAAGTTTCATGAATGAAACAAGGTCCTCTATTAGAAATTTGGAGGAACAAGTGGGCCAGCTGAGTAAAAGGGTCACTGAAACTCCTCCTAGTACTCTCCCAAGCAATATAGAAGAGAATCCAAAAAGAGAGTGCAAGGCCATAACCTTACATGGTGTGGCCGAACCTAGAGAGGAGGAGGTGGATGTGAATCCCAGTGAGGAAGACCTCATGGGACGTCCTCTGGACAAAAAGGAGTTCCTAATTGAGGAACCTAAGGTATTTGAGGCTTATCTAGAGACCATAGAGATTCCATTGAACCTACTTCTACCATTCATGAGCTCTGATGAATATTCTTCTTCTGAGGAGGATGAAGATATTACTGAAGAGCAAGTTACTAAGTACCTTGGAGCAATCATGAAGCTGAATGCCATGTTATTTGGTAATAAGACTTGGGTGTATAAACCCCCTTGCTCACCAATGAACTGAATGACTTGGTTAGGCAGACATTACCTCAAAAGAAACAGGATCTTGGTAAATTAATAATTCCCTATACCATAGGCACCAAGACCTTTGAGAAGGCTCTGTGTGACCTGGGGTCAGGCATAAACTTAATGCCACTCTCTGTAATGGAGAAACTGGGAATCTTTGAGGTACAGGCTGCCAAATTCTCATTAGAGATGGTAGACAAATCCATAAAAAAGGCTTATGGACAGGTAGAGGACGTGCTAGTAAAAGTTAAAGGCCTTTACATCCCTGCTGATTTTATAATCCTAGACACTGTGAAGGATGAGGATGAATCCATCATCCTTGGAAGACCCTTCCTAGCCACAGCAAAAGCTGTGATTGATGTGGACAGAGGAGAGTTGATCCTTCAATTGAATGACGACTACCTTGTGTTTAAAACTCAAGGATCTCCCTCTGTAACCATGGAGAGGAAGCAAGAAAAGCTTCTCTCAATATAGAGTCAAACAAAGCCCCCACATTCAAACTCTAAGTTTGGTGTTGGGAGGCCACAGCCAAACTTTAAGTTCGGTGTTGAGAGGCCACAACCAAACTCTAAGTTTGGTGTTGGGAGGCCCCAACAATGCTCTGAACATCTGTGAAGCTCCATGAGAGCTCACTGTCAAGTTATTGACATTAAAGAAGTGCTTATTGGGAGGCAACCCAATTTTATTTATCTAAGTTATTTTCTTTTTTAGGTTGATGATCATGTGGAGTCACAAAAACAAACTGCAAAAATTAAAGAAAAATAAAAAACATCATTAAAAATAGCACACCCTGAAGGAGAAACTTACTGGTATTTAAACGCCAGTAAGGATAGCAGAATGGGCGTTTAACGCCCAGTCTGGCACTATTCTGGGTGTTAAACGCTAGAAAGAAGCACCAGACTGGCGTTAAACGCCAGAAAGAAGCAACAAACTGGCGTTAAACGCCAGAAACAGGTTGCAGCTTGGCGTTTAATGCCAGGAAAGGAATAAAAGCTGGCGTTTAATGCCAGAAACAAGCAGCAGTTTGGCGTTAAACGCCAGAATTGCACATTAGGGGAGTTTTGCATGCCTAAAAGGAGCAGGGATGAGAAATACTTGACCTCTCAGGATCTGTAGACCCCACAGGATCCCCACCTCCCCCACCTCTCTCTCTATATCCCTCCATCTCCATTTTCTTCTTCTTCCCCTTCTTTCTTTCTTCTTTTGCTCGAGGACGAGCAAACCTTTTAAGTTTGGTGTGGTAAAAGCATTGCTTTTTATTTTTCCATAACCATTTATGGCACCTAAGGCCAAAGAAACCTCTAGAAAGAGAAAAGGGAAGGCAAAAGCTTCCACCTCCGAGTCATGGGAGATGGAAAGATTCATCTCAAAGGTCCATCAAGACCACTTCTATGAAGTTGTGGCCAAGAAAAAGGTGATCCCTATGCAATTCAGCTCGAATTGTCATAGAGGAAGACATCCTCATTAAAGAGGACAAGCCCATCATTAAGAAAAGGATGGAGCAAACAAGAGAGCCCACTCATGGACCTCAACAAGAGCATGAGGAATTCCCTCATCAAGAAATCCCTGAGATGCCTCAAGGGATACATTTTCCTCCACACAACTATTGGGAGCAACTAAGGATAGGAGCACCAAAAGCACAAGGGATGGAGAAACAAAGGCAAGAAAGAGACATTGAGGAGCTCAAGCACTCCATAGGATCTTCAAGAAGGAGAACTAGCCGTCATCACTAAGGTGGACCCGTTCTTTGATTTCCTTGTTCTTATTTTTCTGTTTTTTGAATTTGATGCTTTATGTTTGTCTATGTTTGTGTCTTCATTACATGATCATTAGTGTCTAGTGTCTATGCCTTAAAACTATGAATAACTCCATGAATCCTTCACCTCTCTTAAATGAAAAATGTTTTAATTACAAAAGAACAAGAAGTACTTGGATTTTAAAGTTTATCTTGAAATTTGTTTAATTATTTTGATGTGGTGGAAATACTTTTTGTTTTCTGAATGAATGCTTGAACAGTGCATATTTTTGATAGTGAAGTTTATAAATGTTAAAATTGTTGGCTCTTGAAAGAATGATGAACAAAGAGAAATGTTATTGATGATCTGAAAAATCATGAAATTGATTCTTGAAGCAAGAAAAAGCAGTGAAAAAAAAGTGGCGAAAAAAAGAGAGAAAAAGAAAAAGCAAGCAGAAAAAGCCAATAGCCCTTTAAACCAAAAGGCAAGGGTAAAAAGGGATCCAAGGCTTTGAGCATTAATGGATAGGAGGGCCCAAGGAAATAAAATCGAGGCCTAAGCGGCTAAATCAAGTTGTCCCTAACCATGTGCTTGTGTCATGAAGGTCCAAGTGAAAAGCTTGAGACTGAGTGGTTAAAGTCGTGATCCAAAGCAAAAAGAGTGTGCTTAAGAACTCTGGAAACCTCTAACTGGGGACTTTAGCAAGGCTGAGTCACATTCTGAAAAGGTTCACCCAGTTATGTGTCTGTGGCATTTATGTATCCGGTGGTAATGCTGGAAAACAAAGTGCTTAGGGCCACGGTCAAGACTCATAAAGTAGGAAAATCAATAACACTATCTGAAACTCTGAGTTCCTATAGATGCCAATCATTCTGAATTTCAAAGAATAAAGTGAGATGCCAAAACTGTTCAGAAGCAAAAAGCTACTAGCCCCGCTCATCTAATTGGGACTAAGTTTCATTGATATTGTGAGATTCATTGTATATTCTCTTCTTTTTATCCTATTTTGTTTTCAGTTGCTTGGGGACAAGCAACAATTAAGTTTGGTATTGTGATGAGCGGATAATTTATACGCTTTTTGGCATTGTTTTTAGATAGTTTTTAGTAGGATCTCGCTACTTTTTAGTATATTTTTATTAGTTTTTAAGCAAAATTCACATTTCTAGACTTTACTATGATTTTGTGTGTTTTTCTATGATTTCAGGTATTTTCTGGCTGAAATTGAGGGACTTGAGCAAAAATCTAATTCAGAGGCTGACAAAGGACTGCAGATGTTGTTGGATTCTGACCTCCCTGCACTCGAAATAAAATTTTTGGAGCTACAGGAGTCCAAATGGCACGCTCTCAGTTGCGTTAGAAAGTAGACATCCAAGACTTTCCAGAAATATATAATAGTCCATACTTTGTTTGAGTTTAGATGATGCAAACTGACGTTCAACGCCAGCTTTCTACCCTATTCTGGCGTTAAACGCCAGAAACAAGTTGCAAGCTAGAGTCAAACACCAGAAACAAGTTATAAACTGGCGTTTAACTCCAAGAAAAGTCTCTACATGTGAAAGCTTCAGTGCTCAGCCCAAGCACACACCAAGTGGGCCCAAAAGTGGATTTCTGCATCATTTACTTATTTCTGTAAACCCTAGTAACTAGTCTAGTATAAATAGGACCTTTTACTATTGTATTAGACATCTTTTGATTATCTTTTGATATCTTGATCATGTTTTGGGAGCTGGCCATTCGGCCATGCCTGGACCTTGTTCTTATGTATTTTCAATGGTGGAGTTTCTACACACCATAGATTAAGGTGTGGAGCTCTGCTGTTCCTCGAGTATTAATGCAAAGTACTATTGTTCTTCTATTCAATTCATGCTTATTATTATTCTAAGATATTCATTCACACATAAGAACATGATGAATGTGATGATTATGTGACACTCATCACCATTCTCACTCATGAACGCGTGATTGACAACCACTTCCGTTCTACATGAAAACAAGCTTGAATGTATATCTCTTGGGTTTCTAATCAACGATTCACATCGACTCCCCTCTGACAATAGGACATCTAAATCTGAGATTAGAATCTTTGTGGTATAGGCTAGAATCCATTGGCAGCATTCTTGAGATCCGGAAAGTCTAAACCTTGTTTGTGGTATTCCGAGTAGGATCTGAGAGGGGATGACTGTGACGAGCTTCAAACTCGCGACTGTAGGACGTAGTGACAGATGCAAAAGGATAGTAAATCCTATTCCTACATGATCGAGAACCAACAGCTGATTAGCCATACAATATCTGTGCATGGTATTTTTCATCCGAGACGAGAAATCTGACAGTTGATTAGCCGTACAGAAATCGTAGAGGACCATTTTCATTGAGAGGATGGGAAGTAGCCATTGACAATGGTGATACCCAACATATAGCTTGCCATACAAAGGAGTATGAAGGATTGGATGAAGGCAATAGGAAGGCAGAGATTCAGAAGGAACAACGCATCTCCATACGCTTATCTGAAATTCCCACCAATGAATTACATAAGTATCTCTATCTTTATTTTATGCTTATTTATCTTTTAATTATCAAACCTCTATAACCATTTGAATCTGCCTGACTGAGATTTACAAGATGACCATAGCTTGCTTCAAGCCGACAATCTCCGTGGGATCGACCCTTACTCACGTAAGGTTTATTACTTGGACGACCCAGTGCACTTCTGGTTAGTTGTGCGAAGTTGTGAAAAAGAGTTGAGATTACAATTGTGTGTACCAAGTTGTTGGCGCCATTGAGATCACAATTTCGTGCACCAGTTACTATCTAGTATCTAATACAATTGGTATAGGAAACTACAATTTGATATCTATTATTAGCTTAATAGAATCAAAAAAATAAAATTATGTTATAACTGCCAGAACAGGATCATCCAAATTTGGTTTACTCAATCCACAAGCTACTGCCATTAGCTAATATCTGAACTATCAAATTGTACAACTAACAATTTAGAACAATAATACAAAATATCATATTCAATTTCTCTTCTTGATCTCTCTCTGCATCATAGTTTCATAGAAAGGAGTAGGCCTTTGAGTTGTTTAAGAGGAAAAAGTCTCTGCAGGATCTTTTTCAGAACTAAAGAGATATCTATTTACAAATGAGACAATACAAAATTTATAAAACTTAAAGTTTCAATGTATTTATTACTTTAAAGAAGTTTAAAAATTTATGTTAATAGTAGCTTGAGTGTGCCTTATATTAGATCATGTTGAGTATATTTTGGTTTTTCTTTTCTCCTACCAATGTTATTTTGGTTTTTCTTTTCCCTAGCCAATGCTAATTAATAAAGTAACTAGTTCACTTCATCAGTAATTCAACATAAGGCTGTTTATAATTCTATCAAGCATGATCAGAGTTTAGAGGGATAGATACAGCAAGATGCAAATTTCCAAGACAACCCTCGTAAACTTCTACAGGAATATATTTCAAAAAGCATGTAATAAATGTTTCATAAACTTAATAATCACACAAACTTTTCAATTGTAAGAAATGCCTGGCCTCAATCCATGACCTACAACTAAAATTATGAAAGGAACAACTCAGCTATCTCAACTTTAGTATTTTGCAGTTAAAGTTTTCCAATGTTGCTGTAAGACTGAACACTCAATCTAGACTCGAATTTAAAAATAACCACTGAAAATCTAGACTCCTATTTAAAAATGACCACTCAAACCCCATCATGCTAAGGTTGAAAACTCTGTTTCCTGCACAAATTCTCAAGTCCTATTCTTTCTCTGTTTTGTACTTTCAATGATCATCCAAATTACTTGGTTAGAAACTTCCAATTATAGTTTAGAAAACTTTGGTTTAATTTGTCTAATTTGTATATGCATAGAAATGAAAGGTTCATAGTAACCAATATATTAAATAAACTTTAGTGTGTTTACTTAATACATTTTTATAATATTAAGTCATAAACACGGTAACTCCGGAACTTTAACAATATGGACAAAATGGATTTTTCTAAAAAAAATAAAGGGAAAAACCTTGAAAACAGGTGTTTCGTATTAGCATATAGCAAGAATGCATATTAAAAGAATAGTGCATTTTAATTCATTTTTTTATGTCAGCAATTTGATTTTGGAGGACGCATAAAATTCGAAAAACGCATTGTTATCTAAAGTAGAGATAGAGTAAAGTAATACTCACCTCTTTATTTTTTAAGTCTATCGGTAAATGTTAGGCACTATAGAAGAGACCTTAATTTTAGTAGACTGATAGCATCATAGTTGCATAGAACTTCCAATACACCTTTATCACGGATACACTGCTGCACCAAGACCGTTCTAGGTGGCGGTGCACCAAACACACTCACACCCACAAGAAACCCCCATTTAGAATTTCTTTACCAAAAAAATTAAAGACAAAAATCAAAAACCATTCCAATAAGCAATTTACATCATAACCAAACAAAATAACTGGTGCACGAAATTGCAATCATACTTTTGCAATCCGCACAACTAACCAGCAAGTGCACTGAGTCGTCCAAGTAATACCTTACGTGAGTAAGGGTCGAATCCCACGGAGATTGTTGGCTTGAAGCAAGCTATGGTTATCTTGTTGATCTTAGTCAGGATGCCAATAGGGTTCTTTCGTTTTATTTGTAAAAAGTCAAAGGGCATAAAATAAATACTTATTGTGTAATAATGAAGAATATGTTGGAGTTTTGGAGATGCTTTGTCTCTTTATTTCAGCTTTTCTCTTGTACTCCTCTTCACACACGCAAGGTTCCTTCCATGGCAAGCTGTATGTAGGGTGTCACCGTTGTCAATGGCTACTTCCCATCCTCTCAGTGAAAATGGTCCAAATGCTCTGTCACAACACAGCTAATCATCTGTTGGTTCTCGATCATGTAGGAATAGAATCCATTGATTCTTTTGCGTCTGTCACTACGCCCAACAATCACGAGTTTGAAGCTCGTCACAGCCATTCAATCCTTAAATCCTACTCGGAATACCACATACAAGGTTTAGACTTTCCGGATTCTCATGAATGCCGCCATCAATTCTAGCTTATACCACGAAGATTCTGATTAAGGAATCTAAGAGATACTCATTCAATCTAATATAGAATGGAGGTGGTTGTCAGGCACACGTTCATAGATTGAGGAAGGTGATGAGTGTCACGGATCATCACCTTCTTCATGGTGAAGCGCGAATGAACATCTTAGATAAGAACAAGCCTGTTTGAATGGAAAACAGAGATAATTGCATTAATTCATCGAGACGCTGCAGAGCTCCTCACCCCCAACAATGGAGTTCAGAGACTCATGCCGTCAAAGAGTATAAAATTCAGATCTAAAAAATATCATGAGATACAAAATAAGTCTCTAAAAGTTGTTCAAATACTAAACTAGTAACCTAGGTTTACAGAAAATGAGTAAACTAAGATGGATAGTGCAGAAATCCACTTCTGGGGCCCACTTGGTGTGTGCTGGGGCTGAGACTTAAGCTTCTCATGTGCTTGGGCTGTTTCTGGAGTTGAACGCTAAGTTGTAACGTGTTTTTGGCGTTCAACTCTGGTTCGTGACGTGTTTCTGGCGCTGAATGCCAGATTGCAACATGGAACTGGCGTTGAACGCCAGTTTACGTCATCTATCTTCGCATAAAGTATGGACTATTATATATTGCTGGAAAGCCCTAGATGTCTAATTTCCAACCCAATTGAGAACGCGCCAATTGAACTCCTGTAGCTTCAAAAAAATCCATTCCGAGTGCAGGGAGGTCAAAATCCAACAGCATCAGCAGTCCTTTTTCAGCATAAATCAGATTTTTGCTCAGCTCCCTCAATTTCAGCCAGAAAATACCTGAAATCACAGAAAAACACACAAACTCATAGTAAAGTCTAGAAATTTGATTTTTGCTTGAAAACTAATAAAATTCTATAAAAAATTAAAACATGCTAAAATCTACATGAAATTATCCCAAAAAAGCGTATAAAATATCCGCTCATCACAACATCGAACTCAAACTGTTGCTTGTCCTCAAGCAACTAGATAAATAAAATAGGATGAAAAGAAATTAATAAGCAATAATATTTCAGAGTTTTTAGTGAAGCTCAGATTCTTATTAGATGAGCGGGGCTGGTAGCTTTTTGGCTTCCGAACAGTTTTGGCATCTCACTTTATCCTTTGAAATTCAGAATGATTGGCATCCATAGGAACTCAGAATTCAGATAGTATTATTGATTCTCCTAGTGTAGTATGTTGATTCTTGAACACAATTACTTTATGAGTCTTGGCCGTGGCCCTAAGCACTTTGTTTTCCAGTATTACCACTGGATACATAAATGCCACAGACACATAATTGGGTGAACCTTTTCAGATTGTGACTTAGCTTTGCTAAAGTCCCCAATTAGAGGTGTCCAGAGTTCTTAAGCACACTCTTTTGCCTTGGATCACGACTTTAACCACTCAGTCTCAAGCTTTTCACTTGGACCTGCATGCCACAAGCACATGGTTAGGGACAGCTTGATTTAGCCGCTTAAGCTAGGATTTACTTCCTTGGGCCCTCCTATCCACTGATGCTCAAAGCCTTGGATCCTTTTCACCCTTGCCTTTTGGTTTTAAGGGCTATTGGCTTTTTTTCTTTTTCTTGATCCAATGATTCCTTGTAAAAAAAAATTTTTTCACTGCTTTTTCTTGCTTCAAGAATCAAATTCATGATTTTTCAGATCAGTAATAATATTTTTCGTGTTCCTCATTCTTTCAAGAGCCAATAATTTTAACATTCATAAAGTTCAAGATAAAAAATATGCACTGTTCAAGCATTCATTCAGAAGACAAAAAGTATTGCCACCACATATAATTAATTATAATTTTTCTTATTAAGAACTCGAAAAATATAAATTACCTCTTTATTCTAAAAATCTACTATTTTATTCATGTTTGATGATGATGAAAAAAATAAATTATAACTTAATTGAAAATAAAATCAAAATAGATATACTAATTACCACTACTCCTATATAACTTCTAAGGTAAATTCCTATAATAACAACTATCACAGAGTTAAAGCTAAAATTAGAACTCAACAACCTGTATTTTGGGAAGTGGATGTTCCTCTAGTCTGTGGGGTGCTTGGTCCTTCAAGAATTAATTTCTGACGCTTCAGTTCCCTCAAGTCACGCCCTTGCTCCTCTTGTTCCCTAAGCAATTTGCAAAGCATGCTATTCTAATTATTCTGTTCTTCCTTTATTTGGTCCATAGCTTCTTGCAACTTGAAAACAGATGCCTCAAGATGCTCCCAGTATTCAAATTGAGGGATTTCTGGGAGGAATTCCTGTGTTCTCCTCTTGATGGGGTCATCCTGCAACTGTTATTTTTCCATTGATATTTTAGTGATTGGCCGCTCAACTGAGATATACTCAGTTATTCCCATCCTCACTCCAGCATCTTTGCAGAGCATAGAAATTAAGCTTGGATAAGCCAATTTGGCATCTTTGGAGTTCTTGTTTGCTATTTTGTAAAGTTCACACGAGATTAGTTGATGAACTTCTACTTCTCTTCCCAATATGATGTAGTGAATCATCACTGCTCTTTTAACAGTGACTTCAGAACGGTTGCTAGTGGGCAATATAGAACGCCCAATGAAGTCCAGCCAGCCTCTGGCGATTGGTTTGAGATCTTCTATCTTGAGTTGAATTGGGATGCCAATGGTGCTGGTGGTCCACCTGGCTCCAGGGATGCATATATCCTCTAGAATCTTGTCCAGGCCCTTGTTTGTTCTCATCATTCTCCTATTAAAGGAGTTTGGGTCATCTTTCAGCTGAGGCAGCTTAAAGATCTCCCTGATTTTTTCAGGGTAGATGTGAACAATCTTTCCTCTGACCAAGGTCCGATAGTCATAAAGGGCAGTTCCAGATATTCTCTGCCTGTCTGTTTGCCATAGATTAGCATAGAACTCCTGAACCATATTCCTTCTCACTTTTGTTTCAGGATTAGCTAGGATTTCCCAGTTCCTGTTTCGAATTTGCTCTTGGATCTCCGGATATTCATCTTCTTTCAGATCGAACTTGACTTCCGGGATCACTGACCTTAGACCCATTATTTTGTGGTAGTGGTCTGAATGTTCTTTGGTTAAGAACTTCCCTTGATTCCAAAGTGGTTTTGGAATATTCTCTTTCTTGCCTCTTGGAGTGGATTGTTTTCCTTTAGGAGCCATGATCTTAGTGAGTATGTTTTTGTGATCACGGATAAACACACCAAACTTAGAGGTTTGCTTGTCCTCAAGCAAAAGAAAAGAAAGGAGAGGGATAGAAGGAGAGCTAATGTCGAATGGTGGATGAGAGGAGGGAGGCCGAATGTGGATTTAAAAGGGAGGGGTGTGGGTTTCGAAAAAAAAATTAAAAAGATAAGATAGAAGATATGATTTATGAAAGATAAATATGATAAGAAAAAGATATAATTTAAAAATAAAAAGTTGTGAATGATATTTGAAAAAGATAAATCTGAATTTTTATTTTGAAAATGATTTTAAAAGATAATTGAGGTTTGAATAATTTTGAGAAAAGAGTTGGATTGGATTGGAAAAAATTTGTGTTTATGAACTAAGATACATTTGATATTTTTGAAAAAGGAATTTTAGAAATTAGGGTTTTTAGAATTTGGGATTAAACTTTTTGGAATTGAAGGATGAGAATTTGGAACGTGTTTATGCAAGAAATCATGAATTGAAACACAAAAAAAATTAAAAATTTGTGAAGAAAAAACGAATTTACCTCCTCCCCACTATCCTGGCGTTAAACGCCCAAACGCTGCATGTTTTGGGCGTTTAATGCCCAAACGCTGCTTCTCCTGGGCGTTCAACGCCCAGCTGTTGCTTCTTCCTGGCGTTGAACGCCAGGAACTCCTTCGTCACTGGGCGTTTTTCTGAACGCCCAGGACGCTGTAAATCTGGCGTTGAACGCCCAGAAGGTGCTTCTTTCTGGCGTTCAACGCCCAGAAGGTGCTTCTTTTGGGCGTTTGACGCCCCAAAACAGCTTTTACTGGCATTTTCGCACCAGTGAGCTTCCATTTGCTATTTTTATCCTTTGAATCCTTCTATAACTCTATGAACTCAAGCAATTGCTATTTTACCTTAAAGATACTTGACATATACCTATAAAAATCAATTAATTAACAAATAAACTTTGTAAATGGCTGGGTTGCCTCCCAGCAAGCGCTTCTTTATTGTCTTTAGCTGGACAATTACTGAGCTTTAATCAAGTCTCAGTTTTGAGCATTCTTGCTCAAAATTGCTTTCGAGATAATGTTTAACTCTCTGTCCATTAATAATGAACTTTTTGTTAAACTCGTTATCCTGAAGCTCTACGTATCCATATGGTGACACACTTGTAATCACATATGGTCCTCTCCACCGGGATTTCAATTTCCCGGGGAATAATCTGAGTCTAGAATTAAATAGCAGAACTTTCTGCCCTGGCTCAAAGACTCTAGATGACAGTTTCTTATCATGCCATCTTTTTGCTTTCTCTTTGTAAAATTTTTGCATTCTTGAAAGCATTGAGTCTAAATTCCTCTAGCTCATTTAACGGAAGCAATCGTTTTTCTCCAGCTAACTTGGCATCAAGGTTTAGGAATCTGGTAGCTCAGTAAGCCTTATGTTCCAGTTCCACTGGCAAGTGACACACTTTTCCATACACAAGCTGGTATGGAGAGGTCCCTATAGGGGTCTTGAATGCTGTTCTGTATGCCCACAGAGCATCATCCAAGCTTCTTGCCCAATCCCTTCTACGGTTAATCACAGTCCGTTCTAGGATTCTTTTGAGTTCTCTGTTAGAAGCTTCAGCTTGCCCATTTGTCTGTGTATGATATGGAGTGGCTACCCTGTGGCTAACTCCATAATGAACCAAAGCAGAGTAAAGATGTTTATTGTAGAAATGAGTGCCCCCATCACTGATTAATACTCTAGGGATACAAGATCTACTGAAGATGTGTTTTTGGAGGAATTTTAGCACTGTCTTAGTGTCATTAGTGGGTGTTGCAATAGCTTCCACCCATTTGAATACATAATCTATTGCCACCAGAATGTAAGTGTTTGAGTATGATGGTGGGAAAGGCCCCATGAAGTCAATACCCTATACATCAAACAACTCAATCTCCAAGATCTCTTGTTGAGGCATGGCATAACTGTGAGGTAGATTGCCAGATCTTTGGCAACTGTCACAGTTAAGTACAAACACTCGGGAGTCTTTATAGATAGTAGGCCAGTAGAAGCCACATTGGAGGACTCTTGTGGCTGTTCGCTCACTTCCAAAATGTCCTCCATACTGTGATCCATGGCAATGCCAGAGGACCTTCTGTGCTTCTTCTTTAGGCACACATCTACGGATTACTCCGTCTGCACATCTCTTGAAGAGATATGGTTCATCCCAAAGATAGTACTTTGCATCCATGATCAACTTTTTTGATTGCTGCCTACTGTACTCTTTGGGTATGAATCTCACTGCCTTGTAGTTTGCAATGTCTGCAAACCATGACACTTCCTGGATGGCAAAGAGTTGCTCATCCGAAAAGTTTTCAGAGATCTCAGTAAGAGGGAGGGATGCCCCTTCTACTGGTTCTATTCGGGACAGGTGATCTGCTACTTGATTCTCTGTCCCTTTTCTGTCTCTTATTTCTATATCAAACTCTTGCATAAGCAACACCCATCTTATGAGTCTGGGTTTTGAATCCTGCTTTGTGAGTAGATATTTAAGAGCAGCATGATCAGTGTACACAATCACTTTTGATCCCACTAAATAGGATCTGAACTTGTCAATGGCGTAAACCACTGCAAGTAGCTCTTTTTCTGAGGTTGTGTAGTTCTTCTGTGCGTCATTTAAAACACGACTGGCATAGTAAATGACTTGCAGAAGCTTGTCATGCCTCTGTCCCAACACTGCACCAATGGCATGGTCACTGGCATCACACATCAGTTTAAATGGTAATGTCCAGTTTGGTGCAGAGATGATTGGTACAGAAATGAGTAAATGACATAAAAATCCACTTCCGGGGTCCACTTGGTGTGTGCTTGGGCTGAGCATTAAAGCTTTCATGTGTAGAGACTTTTCCTGGAGTTAAACGCCAGCTTTTGTGCCAGTTTGGGCGTTTAACTCCAATTTTTGTGCCAGTTCCGGCGTTAAACGCCGGGAATTCTGAAGCTGATTTAGAACGCCGGTTTGGGCCATCAAATCTCGGGAAAAGTATAGACTATTATACATTGATGGAAAGCCCAATATGTCTACTTTCCAACGCAATTAAGAGCGTGCGAATTGGGCTTCTGTAGCTCCAGAAAATCCACTTCGAGTGAAGGGAGGTCAGAATCTAACAGCATCTGCAGTCCTTTTTCAGCCTCTGAATCAGATTTTTGCTCAGGTCCCTCAATTTCATCCAGAAATTACCTGAAATCACAAAAAAACACACAAACTCATAGTAAAGCCCAGAAAAGTGAATTTTAAATAAAAACTAATAAAAACATACTAAAAACTAACCAAAACATACTAAAAACATACTAAAAACAGTGCCAAAAAGCGTATAAATTATCCGCTCATCACAACACCAAACTTAAATTGTTGCTTGCCCCCAAGCAACTGAAAATCAATTAGGATAAAAAGAAGAGAACATACTATAGACTCCAAAATGTCAATGAAACTTAGCTCCAATTAGATGAGCGGGACTAGTAGCTTTTTGCTTCTGAACAGTTTTGGCATCTCACTTTATCCTTTGAAGATTAGAATGATTGGCATCTATAGGAACTCAGAATTTAGATAGTGTTATTGATTCTCCTAGTTAAGTGTGATGATTCTTGAACATAGTTATTCTATGAGTCTTGGCTGTGGCCCAAAGCACTCTGTCTTCCAGTATTACCACCGGATACATACATGCCACAGACACATAACTGGGTGAACCTTTGTAGATTGTGACTCAGCTTTGCTAGAGTCCCCAATTAGAGGTGTCCAGGGTTCTTAAGCACACTCTTTTTGCCTTGGATCATTTTTTTCTCTTTTTTTTTGAATACACTGCTTTTTCTTGCTTCAAGAATCAATTTGATGATTTTTCAGATCCTCAATAACATTTCTCCTTTTCCATCATTCTTTCAAGAGCCAACTAGTTTAACATTCTTTAATCAACAAATTCAAAAGACATATGCACTGTTCAAGCATTCATTCAGAAAACAAAAAGTATTGTCACCACATCAAACTAATTCAACTAGTTTCAGAGATGAATTCGAAATCCTGCACTTCTTGTTCTTTTGTGATTAAAGCATTTTTCATTTAAGAGAGGTGATGGATTCATAAGACATTCATAGCTTTAAGACATGAACCTTGAATTTCATTAATCATGAATTAAGAACAAGACTCAAAAAGAAATATAAGATAAGACTAATAGTAATAGAAAACAAAAATTTAAATGACTCTAAAATAGACTCCTAATGATAGAAGTTATCATAGAGTTAGGACTCAACAACCTTGATTTTGAGAAGTGGATGCTCCCTCAACTTGTGGGGTATTTGACCCTTCAAGGGAGAGCTTCTGGCGCTTTAGCTCCTATAGCTCACGCCCCTGCTTCTCTTGTTATTTCAGCAATTTGCAGAGTATGCAGTTTTGATTCTGCTGTTCTTCCTTAATTTGTTCCATAGCTTCTTGCAGCTTGGCAACAGATGCTTCTAGGCGGGTCCAGTAGTCAATTTCAGGAAGTTCAGGGAGGAACTCCTGCGCCCTCCTTTTGATAGAGTTGTCTTGCATTTGTCCTTCCATTGACTTCTTGGTGATTGGATGTTCAATTGGGATGAATTCATCTACTCCCATCCTCACCCCAGCATCTTTACATAGCAAAGAGATTAAGCTTGGGTAAGCCAGTTTGGCTTCAGTGGAGTTCTTGTTTGCAATTGTGTAGATCTCACAAGCAATCAGATGATGAACCTCCACTTCTTTTTCCAGCATAATGCAATGAATCATCACTGCTCTCTTGATAGTGACCTCAGAATGGTTGCTAGTGGGCAATATGGAACACCCAATGAAGTCTAGCCAACCTCTTGTCATTGGTTTGAGATCTCCCCTCTTGAGTTGGTTTGGGACACCTTTTGAATTGGTTGTCCACTTAGTTCCAGGGAGGCATATGTCCTATAGAACTTGATCCAACCCCTTATCTGCTCTCACCATTCTCCTATTAAAGGATTCAGGATCATCTTGCAGTTGAGGCAATTTGAAGATCTCTCTTATTTTGTCCAGATGGAAGTAAATAATTCTCCCTCTGACCATGGTTCTGTAGGTATGAAAAGCAGTTCCAGTCATTCTCTGCTTATCTGTCAGCCACAGATTTGAGTAGAATTCCTGAACCATGTTTCTTCCAACCTTTGTCTCAGGGTTGGTTAGAACTTCCCATCCTCTGTTTCGAATCTGCTCTTGGATCTCCGGATATTCATCTTCTTTCAGATCGAATCTTACTTCCAGGATCACTGACCTTAGACCCATTATTTTGTGGTAATGGTCTGCATGTTCTTTGGTTAAGAACTTCTCTTGACTCCAAAGATTATTTGGAGTATTTTCTTTCTTGCCTCTTGAATTGGTTTGTTTTCCCTTAGGAGCCATGATCTTGATAAATCTTGGCTTAGTGATCACGGAAAAGCACACCAAACTTAGAGGTTTTCTTGTCCTCAAGCAAAAGAAAGGAAAGAGGAGAGAGAGAAGGAGAGCAAATTTAAATGGTGGGGAGAGGGGGATGGCCGAGCTTTATTTATAAAGGGAGGGGAGAGATTTCGAAAATTTTGGAGGAGATTTGAGAAGATATGGAAAGAATTTGAGAAGATAATTAAGTTTTTGGAGAAGATTTGGAAAGGATTTGAAAGAGATTTGAAGAATGATATAGAAAATTGTTTAATTTTCAAATTTTGAGGATGAATGATGAAAGTTTGTAATGTGTATATTCAGAAAATTATGGATCAAAACAAGAAAGTTTGAAAAAATTTGAAGTGGAAAACAAAATCTCCTCCCCCTGCCTTTCTGGCGTTTAACGCCCAACCAGGTGCCCTGGCTGGCGTTAAACGCCAGAAACCCCTTTATCACTGGGCGTTTTGCTAAACGCCAGGATGCTGCACACCTGGCATTAAACGCCCAGAATGGTGCCCATTCTGGCGTTTAACGCCTAAAATGGTACCTTTACTGGCGTTAAACGCCCATAATGGTATCCATTCTGGCGTTTAACGCCCAGAGTACCCCTTACTGGCGTTTTTTCGCCAGCAAGCTCCTTTTCTCTGCTTTTTGCACTGAATCCTTCTGTAACTCTGTGAATTCCTTCAATTTTGATGATCTCCCTTTGAGAATATGTATATCAAACTTTTAAAGAACAATTAACCTGCTAATGACTGGGTTGCCTCCCAGCAAGTGCTTCTTTATTGTCTTTAGCTGGACCTTTACTGAGACTCATTCAAGCCTCAGTTTTGAGCATTCCTGCTCAAAATTACTTTCAAGATAATGTTTGATTCTCTGTCCATTAACAATGAACTTTTTGTCAGAATCAATATCCTGAAGCTCAACATATCCATATGGTGAGACCCCTGTAATCACATACGGACCCCTCCACCGGGATTTAAGTTTTCCTGGAATAGTCTGAACCTAGAGTTGAAGAGTAGAACTTTTTGTCCTGGCTCAAAGACTCTGGATGACAACTTCTTGTCATGCCACTTCTTTGCCTTTTCCTTATAAATTTTTGCATTTTCAAAGGCACTGAGTCTGAACTCCTCTAGCTCATTTAGCTGGAGCAATCCTTTTTCACCAGCTAACTTAGCATCCATATTTTGGAATCTAGTTGCCCAGTAGGCTTTATGTTCTAGTTCCACGGGCAGATGACAAGCCTTCCCATACACTAGTTGGTATGGAGAGGTTCCTATAGGAGTCTTGAAGGCTGTTCTGTATGCCCACAGAACATCATCCAAGCTCTTTGCCCAATCCTTTCTACGGGCAATAACAGTCCATTCTAGAATTCTTTTTAGCTCTCTATTAGAGACTTCAGCTTGCCCATTTGTCTGTGGGTGATACGGAGTTGCTACTTTATGGCTAATTCCATATCGGACCATAGCAGAGTATTAGGTTTGACCTCATCAGTCAACCCAAGTTTTTTGATAGTAGATGCAGGTATTAGGTTGATACTTGCCCCAAGATCACATAGAGCTTGCTTGGTACAAGTACCTTCTAATGTGCATGGTATCATAAAGCTTCCCGGATCTTTAAGCTTCTCAGATAAGCTTTTCAGAATGACTGCACTGCATTCTTCAATGAGGTAAACTTTCTCAGTTTCCCTCCAATCCTTCTTATGACTTAAGATCTCTTTCATGAACTTAGCATAAGAGGGTATTTGCTCAAGTGCCTCTGCAAACGGAATCTTTATTTTAAGAGTCTTGAAATAGTCTGCAAAGCAGGAAATTGCTTATCCTGTTCCGCTTGGCAGAGTTTCTGAGGATAAGGCATTTTGGCTTTGTATTCCTCAACCTTAGTTGCTGTAGGTTTATTGCCTACAGATGTGGGTTGAGAAGCCTTTTTAGAAGGGTTGCTATCAGCACTTGTATGTGTCTGATCTCCCACTGGCATTTGAATGCCAGGAGTGGAAGCTGGAGTAGCGTTAGACGCCAACTCCTTATCTGTTTCTGGCGTCTGAACGCCAAAAATGTGCTTCCTTTGGGCGTTCAACGCCAATTCCTTGCTTGTTTCTGGCGTTGAACGCCAAGACTGAGCATGGTTTGGGCGTTCAACACCAGCTTTCCACCCATTCTTTGGCATTTGAGCGCCAGAATTATTCCTCTCTGGACTCTTACTATCCTCAGAGAGATTTTGGTTAGTTTGCTCATTTCTTGGCTTCCTGCTACCTTGAAGTGTGGTATTTAATGTTTTTCCACTTCTTAATTGAACTGCTTAGCACTCTTCTGTTATTTGTTTTGATAATTGCTGTTCTGTTTGCTTCAACTGTACTTCCATATTCATATTAGCCATTCTTGTTTCTTGTAATATCTCCTTGAATTCGGCTAGCTGTTTTGTTAGAAAATCCAGCTGCTGATTGAATTCAGTAACTTGTTCTGTAGGACTGAGTTCAGCAGTTACTGTTTTAGCCTCTTCATTAATGGAAGGTTCACTGCTTAGGTACAGATGCTGATTTCTGGCAACTGTATCAATAAGCTCTTGAGCTTCTTCAATTGTCTCTCGTGTGTATAGATCCACCAGCTGAGTGGTCTAGAGAAATTTGAGCTTTCTCTGTAAGCCCATAATAAAAGATGTCTAACTGCACCACTCTGAGAACATTTCAGAGAGGCATTTTCTTAGCATCTCTCTGTATCTCTCCCAGGCATCATAAAGGGATTCATTATCTCCTTGTTGGAAGCCTTGGATGCTCAGCCTTAGCTGTGTCATCCGTTTTAGAGGAAAATAGTGATTCATGAATTTTTCTGACAGCTGTTTCCATGTCTTTATGCTGTCCTTAGGTTGGTTATTTAACCACCTCTTAGCTTGGTCTTTTACAGCAAATGAAAACAGTAACAATCTGTAGACATCATGATCTACCTCCTTATCATGTACTGTGTCAGCAATTTGTAAAAACTGTGCCAGAAACTCTGTAGGTTCTTCCTGTGCAAGACCAAAATACTGGCAACTTCGCTGCACCATGATAATGAGCTGAGGGTTCAACTCAAAACTACTAACTCCAATGGAGGGTATACAGATACTACTCCCACATGATGCAGTACTGGGGTTAGCATATGACCCCAGAGTCCTTCTGGACTGTTCATTTCCACTTAAGTCCATAATGGAGAAAGGGAGATGATGTGAATTTATTTTATTTATTTTATTATATATAAAAGAAATTTCGAAATAATAAAATAAAATAAAATAAAATAAAGATGACAATAAAATTAAAAATAAAAATAAAAATAAAAATAAAATAAAAAAGAATTTAAAAATATTTTATGAAAATTTTCGAAAAAGTGAGGAGAGAGAAAGTGGTTAGGATATTTTTGAAAAATATATAATTATTTTTTTTTTTAAATCTTAAAAGGATAAAATTTTGAAAATTTTTGAAATTGAAATATGAATTTTTATAGAAAAATTCGAAAATATGGCTTAAAATAGTTAGAAAAGATATTTTTTTGAATTTTGAATTTTTATGATGAAAGAGAAAAACACACAAAAGACACAAGACTTAAAATTTTTAGATCTAATGCTCCTTGTTTTCGAAAATTTTGGAGGGAAAACACCAAAGAACACCAAACTTAAAGATTTTAAGATCAAAACACAAGGAAGACTCAAGAACACTTTGAAGATTCACAAGAACAATAAGAACAAAAGAAAGAACACCAAACTTAAAATTTTTAGAAAACTTCAATAAAATTTTCGAAAATTATAAAAAGGTTAACAAATAAAACACCAAACTTAAAGTTTGGCACAAGATTCAATCAAAGAAAAATTATTTTTGAAAAAGATTTTAAAAAGAAGATACCCAATTACTAAGAACATAGACCAACGCTCTAGCCAATTGGGCAGTAAAGGTAACACTTGTTTTGAAGAGGTATATATATATATATATATATATATATATATATATATTTTGGAAGACTACTACTTTGGAAAAGAACAAGAAAAACAAGAAAAGACACAGAACAAGAAAAACTAAAAATCAAACAAGAAAAATAAACAACAACAACTTGAAGATCAAAGATCACAAATTCGAAAATTTAAAAGGAAAATATAAAATATGCAATTGACACCAAACTTAGAATAAGACACTAACTCACGAAAAATTAGAAATTAACAAGGAAAAGTAATATTTTTGAAAAAAAAAATTTTTGAAGAGAAATTAAAGGACTCAAATTTAATGACTCTATAGCATCAATACTCTATTCCTAATCTAAGCAACAAAATAAAACTTTAGTTGTTCAAACTCAAACAATCCCCGGCAACGGCGCCAAAAACTTGGTTCACGAAATTGCAATCACACTTTTGCAATCCGCACAACTAACCAGCAAGTGCACTCGGTCGTCCAAGTAATACCTTATGTGAGTAAGGGTCGAATCCCACGAAGATTGTTGGCTTTGAAGCAAGCTATAGTTATCTTGTTGATCTTAGTCAGGATGCCAATAGGGTTCTTTCGTTTTAATTGTAAAAAGTCAAAAGGCATAAAATAAATACTTATTGTGCAATAAAGGAGAATATGTTGGAGTTTTGGAGATGCTTTGTCTTCTTTATTTCAGCTTTTCTCTTGTACTCCTCTTCACACACGCAAGGCTCCTTCAATGGCAAGTTGTATGTAGGGTGTCACCGTTGTCAATGGCTACTTCCCATTCTCTCAGTGAAAATGGTCCAAATGCTCTGTCACAGCACGGCTAATCATCTGTTGGTTCTCGATCATGTCGGAATAGAATCCATTGATTCTTTTGCGTCTGTCACTACGCCCAACAATCGCGAGTTTGAAGCTCGTCATAGCCATTCAATCCTTGAATCCTACTTGGAATACCACAGACAAGGTTTAGACTTTCCGGACTCTCATGAATACCGCCATCAATTCTAGCTTATACCACGAAGATTCTGATTACGAAATCTAAGAGATACTCATTCAATCTAATATAGAACGGAGGTGGTTGTCAGGCACACGTTCATGGATTGAGGAAGGTGATGAGTGTCACGGATCATCACCTTCTTCATAGTGAAGCACGAATGAACATCTTAGATGGGAACAAGCGTGTTTGAATGGAAAACAGAGATAATTGCATTAATTCATCGAGACGCTACAGAGCTCCTCACCCCCAACAATGGAGTTTAGAGACTCATGCCGTCAAAGAGTATAAAATTCAGATCTAAAAATGTCATGAGATACAAAATAAGTCTCTTAAAGTTGTTTAAATACTAAACTAGTAACCTAGGTTTACAGAAAATGAGTAAACTAAGATGGATAGTGCAGAAATCCACTTCTGGGGCCCACTTGGTGTGTGTTGGGGCTAAGACTTAAGCTTCTCACGTGCCTGGGCTGTTTCTGGAGTTGAACGCCAGGTTGTAACCTTTTTCTGGCGTTGAACTCCAACTTGCAACCTGTTTCTGGCGCTGAACGCCAGACTGCAACATGGAACTGGCGTTGAACGCCAGTTTACGTCATCTATCTTCATGCAAAGTATGAACTATTATATATTGCTGGAAAGCCCTGGATGTCTACTTTCCAACTTAATTGAGAGTGCGCCAATTGGACTCCTGTAGCTCCAAAAAATCCATTCCGAGTGCAGGGAGGTCAGAATCCAACAGCATCAGCAGTCCTTTTTTTCAGCCTAAATCAGATTTTTGCTCAGCTCCCTTAATTTTAGCCAGAAAATACCTGAAATTACAGAAAAACACACAAACTCATAGTAAAGTCTAGAAATATGATTTTTGCCTAAAAACTAATAAAAAATCTATTAAAAAATAACTAAAACATACTAAAATCTACATGAAATTACCCCCAAAAAGCGTATAAAATATCCGCTCATCAGGTATTTAATGGAGCCATCAGCAAGTTTGAGACATATCCGGGTTGGTTTGACTTCTTCAGTCTACCCAAGCTTTTTGATAGTAGATGCATGTATTAGGTTGATACTTGCCCCAAGATCACATAGAGCTTGCTTGGTACAAGTACCCTCTAATGTGCATGGTATCATAAAGCTTCCAGGATTTTTAAGCTTCTCAGGTAAGCTTTTCAGAATGACTGCACTACATTCTTCAGTGAGGTAAACTTTTTCAGTTTCCTTCCAATCCTTCTTATGACTTAAGATCTCTTTCATGAACTTAGCATAAGAGGGTATTTGCTCAAGTGCCTCTGCAAATGGAATCTTTATTTCAAGAGTCCTGAGATAGTCTGCAAAGCGGGCAAATTGCTTATCCTGTTCTGCTTGGCGGAGTTTCTGAGGATAAGGCATTTTGGCTTTGTATTCCTCAACCTTAGTTGCTGCAGGTTTATTGCCTACAGATGTGGGTTGGGACGCCTTTTTAGAAGGGTTATTATCAGCACTTGTATGTGTTTAATCCCCCACTGGCATTTGAATGCCAGGGGTGGAAGCTAGAGTGGTGTTAGACGCCAACTCCTTACCTGTTTCTGGCATTTGAACGCCAGAACTGTGCTTCCTTTGGGCGTTCAACGCCAACTCCTTGCTTGTTTCTGGCGTTGAACGCTAGGACTGTGCATGGGTTGGGCGTTCAACGCCAGCTTTCCACCCATTTTCTGGTGTTTGAGCGCCAGAATTATTCCTTTCTGGGCTCTTACTATCCTCAGATGGATTTTGGGTGGTTTGCCTATTTCTTGGCTTCCTGCTATCTTGAAGTGAGGTATTTAATGTTTTCCCACTTCTTAATTTAACTGCTTGGCACTCTTCTATTATTTGTTTTGATAGTTGTTGTTCTGTTTGCTTCAATTGTACTTCCATATTCATATTAGCCATTCTTGTTTCTTGTAATATCTATTTGAATTCGGCTAACTGTTTTGTTAGAAAGTCTAATTGATGACTGAATTCAGTAGCTTGATCTGCAGGACTAACTTCAGCAATTACTGTTTTAGCCTCTTCTTTCATGGAAGATTCACTGCTTAGGTACAGATGCTGATTTCTGGCAAATGTATCAATGAGCTCTTGAGCTTCTTCTATTGTCTTTCTCATGTGTATAGATCCACCAGCTGAGTGGTCTAGAGAAATCTGAGATCTTTCTGTAAGCCCATAGTAGAAGATGTCTAACTGCACCCACTCTGAAAATATTTCAGAGGGGCATTTTCTTAGCATCTCTCTGTATCTCTCCCAAGCATCATAAAGAGATTCATTATCTCCTTGTTTGAAGCCTTGGATGCTCAGCCTTAGCTGTGTCATCCGTTTTGGAGGAAAATAGTGATTCAGGAATTTTTCTGACAACTGTTTCCAAGTCTTTATGCTGTCCTTAGGTTGGTTATTTAACCACCTCTTAGCTTGGTCTTTTACAGCAAATGGAAACAGTAACAATCTGTAGACATCCTGATCTACTTCCTTATCATGTACTGTGTCAGCGATTTGTAAAAACTGTGCCAGAAACTCTGTAGATTCTTCCTGTGGAAGACCGAAATACTGACAACTTTGCTGCACCATGATAATGAGCTGAGGATTCAACTCAAAATTACTAACTCCAATGGAGGGTATACATATACTACTCCCATATGAAGCAGTAGTGGGGTTAGCATATGACCCCAGAGTCCTTCTGGACTGTTCATTTCCACTTAGGTCCATGATGGAGAAAGGGAAATGACTTGGATTTATTTTATTTAATTTATTATATAAAAAAATTGATTTTCGAAAGAATAAAATAAAAACCGAAAAAAATAAAATAAAATTAAATTAAAAATTAAAAATAATAAAAATTAGAAAATATTTTATGAAGATTTTCAAAAAAGTGAGGAGAGAGAAAGTGGTTAGGATATTTTCGAAAAAGATAAAATATATATATATATATATTTTAATCTTAAAAGGATAAGATTTGAAAATTTTTGAAATTGAAATCTAAATTTTTATAAAAAAAAATTTCGAAAAAGTAGCTTAAAAATAGTTAGAAAAGATAAATTTTTTTTGAATTTTAAATTTTATGACGAAAGAGAAAAACACACAAAAAGGCACAAGACTTAAAATTTTTAGATCTAATGCTCCTTGTTTTCGAAAAGTTTGGAGGGAAAACACCAAGGAACACCAAACTTAAAATTTTAAGATCAAAACACAAAGAAGACTCAATAACACTTTGAAGATTCACAAGAACAACAAGAACAAAAGAAAGAACACCAAACTTAAAATTTTTAGAAAACTTCAATAAAGTTTTCGAAAATTATAAAAAGATTAACAATAAACACACCAAACTTAAAGTTTGGCACAAGATTCAATCAAAGAAAAATTATTTTTGAAAAAGATTTTAAAAAGAAGATACCTAATTACCAAGAACATAAACCAATGCTCTAGCCAATTGAGCTGTAAATGTAACACTTGTTTTGAAGAGGTATATTTTTTTTGGAAGACTAATGCTTTGGAAAAGCACAAGAAAAACAAGAAAAGACACAGAACAAGAAAAACTAAAGATCAAACAAGAAAAATAAACAAGAACAACTTGAATATCAAGGAAGAATGAAGAACACAAATTCAAAAAATTAAAAGGAAAATATAAAATATGCAATTGACACCAAACTTAGAACAAAACACTAAACTCACAAAAAAAAATTGAAAATTGATAAAGAAAAATAATAATTTTGAAAATTTTTGAAAAGAAAATAAAGGACTCAGATTTAATGACTCTATAGCAACAATACTCTATTCCTAATCTAAGCAACAAAATAAACCTTTAGTTGTTCAAACTCAAACAATTCCCGGCAACGGCGCCAAAAACTTGGTGCACGAAATTGCAATCACACTTTTGCAATCCGCACAACTAACCAGCAAGTGCACTGGGTCGTCCAAGTAATACCTTACGTGAGTAAGGGACGAATCCCACGGAGATTGTTGGCTTGAAGCAAGCTATGGTTATCTTGTTGATCTTAGTCAGGATGCCAATAGGGTTCTTTCGTTTTAATTATAAAAAGTCAAAGGGCATAAAATAAATACTTATTGTGCAATAATGGAGAATATGTTGGAGTTTTGGAGATGCTTTGTCTCTTTATTTCAGCTTTTCTCTTGTACTCCTTTTCACACACGCAAGGTTCCTTCCATGGCAAGCTGTATGTAGGGTGTCACTGTTGTCAATGGCTACTTCCCATCCTCTCAGTGAAAATGGTCCAAATGCTCTGTCACAGCACGGCTAATCATCTGTTGGTTCTCGATCATGTAGGAATAGAATCCATTGATTCTTTTGCGTCTGTCACTACGCCCAACAATCGCGAGTTTGAAGCTCGTCACAGCCATTCAATCCTTGAATCCTACTCGGAATACCACAGACAAGGTTTAGACTTTCTGGATTCTCATGAATGCCGCCATCAATTCTAGCTTATACCACAAAGATTCTGATTAAGGAATCTAAGAGATACTCATTCAATCTAATGTAGAACGGAGGTGGTTGTCAGGCACACGTTCATGGATTGAGGAAGGAGATGAGTGTCACGGATCATCACCTTCTTCATGGTGAAGCGCGAATGAACATCTTAGATAAGAACAAGCGTGTTTGAATGGAAAACGGAGATAATTGCATTAATTCATCGAGACGCTACAGAGCTCCTCACCCCAACAATGGAGTTTAGAGACTCATGCCATCAAAGAGTATAAAATTCAGATCTAAAAAATGTCATGAGATACAAAATAAGTCTCTAAAAGTTATTTAAATACTAAACTAGTAACCTAGGTTTATAGAAAATGAGTAAACTAAGATGGATAGTGCAGAAATCCACTTCTGGGGCCCACTTGGTGTGTGCTGGGGCTGAGACTTAAGCTTCTCACGTGCTTGGACTATTTCTGGAGTTGAACGCCAAGTTGTAACGTGTTTTTGGCGTTCAACTCTGATTCGTGACGTGTTTCTGGCGCTGAACGCCAGATTGCAACATGGAATTGGCGTTGAACGCCAGTTTACATCGTCTATCTTCGCACAAAGTATGGACTATTATATATTGCTGGAAAGCCCTGGATGTCTACTTTCCAACCCAATTGAGAGCGCGCCAATTGGACTCCTGTAGCCCCAAAAAATTTATTCCGAGTGCAGGAAGGTCAGAATCCAACAACACCAGCAGTCCTTTTTCAGCCTAAATCAGATTTTTGCTCAGCTCCCTCAATTTCAGCCAGAAAATACCTGAAATCATAGAAAAACACACAAACTCATAGTAAAGTCAAGAAATATGATTTTTGCTTGAAAACTAATAAAATTCTATAAAAAAATAATTAAAACATGCTAAAATGTACATGAAATTACCCCCAAAAAGCGTATAAAATATCCGCTTATCAATAACAAACGATCATATCACTCAAACCTTGTATCAAGTATCCGTACTATTCGAACAAATGAATACCAGTGAATGAATCTCGTTATCCAAGTTAAAATAAATTTCATATACTCCAATATAAGAAATCAGTACAATTCATATACTAGTAGTGACTTGATAGTTTTCCATGCAGATCCCACTGAAGACAGGGCTTTTTTCTTGTAGTGTAATTTGTCACAAACTATGAATTTATCTATAAATTTTATTCATTCAGACTTCAAATATGAATATGATAAATTAAAACCCTAAAAAATAGTAGGATTTGTACCTCTTGGATAATTTGAAGAGCAACCACTCCTCTGCTTTTCTTCATAATCGGTTTCTTCTTCGTCCAATGGCAGTCGGAGATGAAGTAGGCCAAAGCTAAGCACAGCAAAATGGCGCCACTGAAGCCAACGGTGGAGGGATGAGCGACTAGTTGGGGAACAAATAGAAGATTAATAGCAAATTAAACATAGTAAAACTAATTTAATAACAGAACCAGAACAAATAGAAGATTAATAGAGATAAGAGAGGTCTAGAAGATTTAAAAAACAGAGTAGTTAAAAGGAGAATTTCACAAACCCATGAATCAGGAAGAACGACAGCGGCGTTCACGAGACGGGGAGGATAGAAACGTTCACGGGACGGGGAGGACAGCGACATTCACAGGACGGGAGAGTAGGATGCAGACGTTCACAGGACAGAGACGACATGACGAGGAGAACACGCCTTGTACCAAGACCGCAAGACGTGCGAGTCTGCGATGGCATGTGCGAAGGGTATTCTGCGCGACGGCAGTTCTGGCGTGTGCGAGGGAGAGAAGAGAGTGACGGAAGAGAAAACTAAAAGGCTGATAAGAGAGCGAGAGAAGAGACTTAGGGAGTTAGGGTTCCAATGAGGGGAGGGTGATTTTAGATTTAGGGTTCGACAGATGAATGAGGGTTCGATAGATGAGGATGAAAGCGATGAAGGCGATGAACGGTCTCGGACGATGAAGGCATGAGGGCGAAGGTCATTGGGTTAAAGGAAAGGCATGGGTAATGAACGATGGACGATGAAGATGGAGATGTTGTTTGAGGATGATCACGGCGCGGGTAACTTTTAGGGTTTTTTTTTATGACTGTGTCACTTTTAGGGTTAAAACTAGTGTGTAATGTTGTTTGGGTTAAAATTGAAAATTAAGGAAAAAATTTTAAGTGTGGAAAAAAATTGGGTGGGAAACTAAATTTTGGGGGAGAAAATTCTATCGGTACGTTTTATTGTGGGGTGCCAAAATATATAGAATATGGGCACGCTTTAAAAAGGTGACCATAAACACAAACTAGCCACGCTTTACAAAGCGTGCTAGTTTTTCTCTATGGCCACGCTTTTTAAGCGTGACAAAAAAAGGGTGGCCAAATTTTTAATCGGTGGACACCCTCGTAAAGCGTGTCCATTTCCCTCTACTGTCACGCTTGAAAAGCGTGGCAGTAAAAAAGCGTGGCCAAATTTCAAGTAAGTGGACACCCTCGTAAAAGCGTGCCGATTTCTCTCTATGGCCACGCTTTTCAAGCGTGACGAAAAAAGCGTGGCCAAATCACAAATCAGTGGCCATCCTCGCAAAAGCGTGGTCATAGACCACTTTTGGACATGCTTTAAAAGCGTGGCAAAAAAAGTATACCGATAGACCTTTTTTCTTGTAGTGATGTATCCTATACATTTCTAATTGTAGGTGACATAAATATGAATATCTTATAATTATCCAACAACCTATTGATAACTAATAGGAGCAGCAATCCAAAATAGCCATAAAACAGCCATAAAATAGCAACTGAAACAGCAACCATGACACACAAAAAACAACAATAAAACAGCAACTCAAACAGCAACCATAACAACCATGATAAGATGTGTCCTTCTCATGCTCTTTCCAATATAGCATGCAATCGTTCGGACATGCGTCAATCTTCTTATAATCAAGACCTAAGTCTCTCACTATAGTCTTGGCTTTATTGAAAGAAGTAGGAATATTTAAGTTAGGAACAACCTCTTTTAGCAACTCCATGAGAGAAGTAAAAGAGGCATTACTCCACCCATGTTGACACTTTAACAAATATAGTCGGATGGTAAAAGACAACGTAGAAAATCCCCTTGCAACTGGAATATAATTCTTTGCTAGCCTCTTCGACCAAGTTATAGAATTTCTTTGCATCTTCATTCATACCTTCTTTTATCCCTTCTGGTTGTTCCACATCCCTAAATCTTTCGTTCAACAAGGCGTCCATGTCGTCATACGAGTTAGTCTCACTCTCATTATCAATATCACTATCGCTATCGCGATCAACATCCATGCCGACTACGCTTTCCCCATGAGGCATCCATCTCATATAACCATTAACAAATCCAAAGGCAATCAAATGGATATAAATTGTTTGTCTTTTGTGCCATAAAAAATTATAACCATTATCCTTGCTTCATTCTCGAGTAAACACCCAACCCATTCCTTGTCCATTTTCACGAAGGACAAAGCGATCCCTATTAAAAAAAGGAACACTTCGACCCTCGACCTTTTTATTTTAGGACAATACGATCCCTCTATTAAAAAATCCGTTAAATAATAACAAAAATTAGTTTTGTGGGGGGTTTTGTTTGTATTTTGTGGGGGTTTTAAACTTTTACAAAATTCTTTTCAACAATATAACCAATTACTACCACTACTATCACTACCTTCTTCATCCTCGTTATCATCACTCCTACCTCTATTATTTTTTTTTTGTTTTATCATCATCATTATCTCCTCTATCGTCATCATCACCAATACCAATATTATCAGCATTAAAGTTCTCTTCTTTCATTTCTTATTCGATGTTATTTTTTTCTTTAAAAGATATTTGTACTACAATTACTATTGTTTTTCGGCATCATTTTCATCAATAGTTTTTTTCACTTAACTACCATTGTTGAAAGAATTTTTCAAAAACAAACTTATTAATAGTTTATGGAGGTTGAAAACTCCCACAAAATACAAATAAAACTCCCACAAAACTTTTTTATTATTATTTATTAAATTTTTTAACAGAGAGATCATATTGTCCTAAAATAAAAAAGTTGAAGATCGAAGTATCCTTTTTTTGAACAAGGATCATTTTGTCCTTCGTAAAAATGGATAAAGTCTGAATTGGGTGTTTACTCCTTCATTCTCTAGCGTTTGTTATAAACTTATAATTAATATAATTTGATGCAAGTATATTTTTCAACTTCAGTTGTATTTTTAGTTAATAGTAATTATCACTTATGAGAACTAAATTGATAATGGATTTGAGTAAGTTACCGGATTACTAAATTTATAGAATCAGTAGATTACTTGACGAACTGTTGACTCGATAATAATTAATTAAATAAATATATACAATTATGATAAAATTAAAATTTAAATAATAATAGTATGAATTTAATTTTACTACATTATATTTAATTATATAATACTATGTTAACAAAAATAATTATTTTAAAAATTATGTTACGTGTCAGTCACCAGTATAAAATATATATTAGAATATAAATATACATTAAAAATAAATTAAACTATATATATATTTATACATAAATATATTAGTAGCTGATTTTAGTGACTAATTTTAATAATTCTCTTTTCTTTGCCTTCTCTTGTCAGTGTCCTTTTTCTTTGTTTGCCTGTAACTTGGCTAGACAATGACTGAATGAGACAACACCACTGGAAGATAAAAGAACAGTAGAAGACCTATTTGTTGGCCTATTTTAGCCACATCCTAGGTTCGATTTGAGCTGTAGCTGGTTGTGATAGAACCTGACTTGTGTGTATGAGTGTGACGTGCCTGAGTGGGTAATGGCTAGGATTGGGGTTGTCCAATCCATCGGGAAAAACAAAAAAACAGTAGAATACTTTTAAAGGGAAAGGGTAAATGGATATTTCACACGAGGCATGTGTCATCTGTCATGTTAAAAAGAGTCATATGTTAAAGTATCCTAGAGGAGGTAGATGTAATTTCCTTACATTTATGAAAGATGGATTCCTATTCCTATTTTCGAAAAGTCTATATGAAATGAATGATTTTACATGAACTCACCCTTATTCATTGAATGTAGAACTGTAACAAGTGCTTAGGACTGATAATCATAATTTTGTCTGGCTATCTGCATTCGTGAGAGACATGTAAGCGCGTGCGTCATGTTTAATTGTGAAGTCATAAAGTAGATTTAGAACTCGTATCTATATAAAGAACCCAAGTGAATGCAGTATGCAACTCATAAAGAGCAAACAACAAAGTAGCGAAGAGAATATTGAAGAATGAGCAGCAGCGTCGGCAAGGTGGTGTGTGTCACCGGAGCTTCAGGTTACATTGCTTCATGGATCGTCAAGTTTCTTCTTAATCGCGGTTACACTGTCAGGGCCACCGTTCGTGACACAAGTCTGTTACTCTTACTCTACCATCAATTCTTTTTATTTATTTATATATTTATCTCTTTAAATGTGTTTCTCTTAAAAACATGCAGATGATCCGAGAAAGGTAGAGCACTTAACTAAGCTTGAGGGCGCCAAAGAGAGACTACAGCTGTTCAAGGCGAATCTTCTAGAAGAAGGTTCATTCGACTCTGCAGTTCAAGGCTGTGATGGTGTCTTTCATACTGCATCTCCTTTTTATCATGATGTCAACGATCCACAGGTTCGGTTCGATTCGTTCGGTTATAATTTCATTTGTATCTTTTATTCTTATCTCCTCTTCATGACGTTACGTTTCTTTTTGTTTCTTCAGGCTGAGTTTTTGGATCCAGCAGTTAAAGGAACCCTCAGTGTTCTTCAAGCATGTGTAAAATCGCAGTCGGTGAAGCGCGTCGTTTTAACCTCTTCAATGGCTGCTGTTACATTTAGTGGAAGGCCTCTGACTCCTGAGACAGTAATTGATGAGACCTGGTTTTCCGATCCAGAACACTGTAAGGAGTTGAAGGTATGTGCCCTGTCCCTAAAATTGTTATCATATTCGCCTAATTAGGTCAAATTAGTAGAAGTGTTATCAGTTTTATGTGTTTCCTTTCTTCATTTCATGTGTTGACTTGATTTTGATTCATATGAATAATAAACTCAATTCCTTGTAAATTTGAGACTCTGGCACCAGCAATTTTATATCCCATTCTCCCTTTCTTTTTCAGTCATGGTACTGGTATGTGCTTTCAAAGACATTGGCTGAAGATGCTGCCTGGAAATTCGCAAAAGCAAACAACATGGACTTGGTTACTATTAACCCAGGACTGGTGATTGGACCTCTTTTGCAACCAGTACTTAACACAAGCGCTGCTAGGATTTTGAATGTAGTTAATGGTACTTTTTAAAATTCTGTTTTCTGCATGTGGAAATGAAAATTGAAAGAGTAAATGAGGGTTATAAAAGTACAATACATAATGTGTGAATATAATCGAAATATTTGTTGACTTTGTTGACAACATATTCTCTCTATGATTATCTAATTGATCGAATTAGATGCATAGCAACCAGAAGATTCAGAATAAGACAACAAAAATAATGAAAAAAAATCAGAGTATCCATATATTTGAGTTGTATGTTTATTTAGTTATTTTATGAATATTAGTTGCTTTTGTGTGATCCAAATATTTTTGGTTTACCAATTGATAAGACCTCTCCATGTACTCAGTAGAAGAAAATCATTGACATCCTTGATGCAGGTGCGCAAACATTTCCAAATGCTACTTTGGAATGGGTCGGTGTGAAAGATGTTGCAAATGCTCATATCCTGGCTTATGAAATTCCTTCAGCTAGTGGGAGATATTGCTTGGTAGAGAGAGTGGAACATTTCTCAGGGATTATAAAACTTTTACGTGATTTATATCCAACATTACCCCTTCCGGAGAAGTAAGTTTAATTATTTGATTACCTGCAAGAATTCATACAAATCCCTATTTGCTGAATCAATTTCTTTTGATACTTTAATTGTCTGATTAAAAGCTCAATCTACTTAAAAGATTCATCATTGATTTGAATATAGTGTTTATTTATTGTCTATATAAAATGCAATTGGAAATGTCTAGAAAATTTGATGTGGAAGTTTTACAACTAGTCAACTAGTACAACTCTCAGTTCTTATAGTGATAATTTAATTGAATTTCACAGTCCAAATGAAGAGCTGTGTTTCTGAAGGGCCTTTGTATTTCCAAATAAAGAATTAATCTTTGAAATTAAAATATTTCTAGATTTAGGTTTTGTGAACTTTGGATGCGAGAAGGATGAAGGTAGTGTCAAGCATGGACATAAGAATAGCTGTAATATTAGTAACATACCTCATAAATTTCATTCTATCTGTAAATTCTTCTGATATGGTAATGCACATGTACTTTTTAGTTGTTTAGTTATAGCTGTTTTTTTTTCACTTGGTCTGGGATGTAGCACTCTTGTTTTACTATAATATTGCTTCAAAATTAAATTTAAAATTTGTAGGTCATGTGATTTATTATATTACTATTAGTTATTCAGCATGCAGAGTCTCAACTCTCAATAGTGGTGTTATAACTCTAGTCATTAAGCAAGTTTTATTTCCTTTTCTTAGCGTGTTTTTTATTATGTAGACTAAAGGCTCCGAATCTCACTTCTCTTTTTCCTTAAAAAACAGACCTTAGTAACTAGTTTATATTTAAAAGAATTTCCTAATTTGTAGACTATTCATGCAAAATTCCATAATTCATTACATATGTTTTATAAATTTAGTTTTAAGGCACTTACAATGTAAAATAGGTATAATTACATCTGTCTTTTTGGATGATTATTTATGCGATCAATGAAAGATCAATAAAAGAGGTAGTTATTTTTTATGATGTGACGTTTACATCATTAAATGCATATATAAATCTGCTTTACGTGCATCAAAATTAATTTCATGCTTTATATGATATTTTTGTCCACTTTTATTGTTTCACATTTAGAAAATTTAAACAATTCTAATTTTTCTTGTGTTGATTTTTCTTATACCATTTTCACATTTTGTCATTGTTACCAGGCCCGCCGATGATAAGCCGTATGTGCCAACATATCAAGTTTCGAAGGAAAAGGTAAAGAGCTTGGGACTTGAATTCATTCCTTTGGAAGTGAGCCTCAAGGAAACTGTGGAAAGCTTGAAAGAAAAGAAATTCACCAACTTTTAATTCATCGTACTCGTGTACTGTTAAATAAAAGTTGAAAGAAAAATCGATTATTGCGTGAGTAGTACTTGTAGTGCGAGTTGCAGTTGAAAATAAATATAAATTGGAATGAAGGTTTGTATGACTTTTGACCCGTTGATGCTCACAATAACTCTCATTTTATAGCACGTTATGCTATCGTATTTGACACTGATCGAGTGATCGAGCCTTGAGCAAAAAATGAACATATTTATATAAATCAATAAATATGAATTAAAAAAAATTCTTTTCGTGTTTTAAGACAAAAACAAAAATATGATATTCAATTATGCATGGTTATAGAGTTTGAAGAAGATTTTCGGGAATTTATTTACAAATCTTAATTTATAAAATTGATAATTGTTCAGAGGGTTGGCAGAATTACCGCTCTCACGAACTTCAGGAAACCTTCCTTGTCTAGTAACAAATCTGTCCGGGAGAACAACCTACAAAATTCCTCCAATATTTAAGTATAGTATGTGCTTAATTTTTTTCTTTATTTATTTATGGATAATTGCGTACCTTTTCCTTAGCTTCTCATCCTCCCTTTATACCAATCACCATTCTTTGGTAATAACGGTTTTAGATTAGATTAATGTTAACCGTTTCTTTCTTACTTTATTTGGAGTGGAGAAAGGATATAGGGATGAACACCAACTGCTTTCATGTTTTCAAACTGATAAGGAGATGATTTTCAATGCAGAAAATAAAATATGATTTTGCTTTACAAAAGTGCAAGCACATTATGCTCTCTTATTGTATGACTCTATTGTTATTTCACAATAAAATGAGTAAAACTTTAATTTAATCAGCTCTTTTATTGTTTTAGATAACTGTGTTTAGCTGCACTTATACAAATGTTTTCATCTAATTGTGTGTGTATGTATGTGTGCATTTGTAACTTTGGCATTTGGTCAGTGTTTGTCATAAATCATTGTCAATTCATTCTCGGATTTAGTTGCCAAACCTTATTGAATCATGACAATAGCTTATAAGTTTTCCAATGTGAACATGATGATAAACTTATTTAATCATGGATTCATGGCTGGCATTTTGTTCTTGCTACAATTACTATGTAGGGAACTTGGTACTTAGTGTCAATGAGCTACTTGATCTCCTTTTATATTGGTTTTTGGGAGAGTGTAGAATACCAATATCTTTCTTTTTTTCCCCTAAAAGAATACCCGAGCCATGTAAATATGGTAAGGTTCAATCCTGACAATCTTGCATACCAATATTATTCAGCTACAAAATTTAAAACAATACTACAGTTTTACTTAGAGAGCAATAACAAAATCCATCCTAGTTCATTCCTGATTTCTCAGCTAAGCCACATTATGAACCCCTTGAATTGTAGATAAGCAATAATTTACACAACAGATCCAGATGAACATACAGGATAGTAAAATACAATTAAGGCAACAAGGAAAAATATGCCAACTGCTCTACAAATCCTTGACTTTCCTTTCTTCAATTAAATGCATAATCACAACAGTTTTCCATCATCTGTGCAACAAAATGTTTGTACCTCCCAAAAAATACATTAATCATTACATGAATTCATTGTCATTTATAGTGTATAAGTGCAAAAGAGAAATCGAAGCTGTTGGCTTCTCAGCCCGTGGATTGTTATTAGAACTTAGAAGGATGCACTATTTACCATTTATGATAGACCATCACACATACTCGCATTTTAAAAAAGGCACATTAAAATCCACCTAAGTTTGATGGGATAAACTATTCATCTCAAGAAGTATAAATGTGATAAAATTATGAACTGAGATAAAGAGCATGGAGTTGGGCAGTATCTTGTGTAAACGGAAAATTTGTGAACCCGAGACATTCCGATTTACAGGTTATTGATTGGACAACTAAAAACTCCCTAATATCAACTAAATCTATTGCCATGAAATAAAGGCACCACACAGGATGCTATGCCTATAATTTTTGTCAGATCAAAGAGAAATTACAGCTACATGTACCAAGCCTTGTGCTTGTGCTGACTTTCTATCAAACTGAAGTAAAAGAAATACACAAAAATAAGGTACAGAAAAAAAATATTAAAAAAAAAAAGAAAAATTATCTCCCCACCTTTACCAATCATTCTCAAGAATTAAATTACATCCATCGACCTTCAGCTTTTATTGAGTTCTGGTTCATCTCTTACTAAAGAAGGATTCCAATAGAGTGGCCTACTCTTCAGGATCATCTTGTGTAGCAATTAACATAAAGCACTAAATGGTAGGTTGTATCTATGAACAGATAAGAAGTAAAATCATAAATTAGAGCTACTTCCATGGAGGTTGAGGACCTCTGTAGCTAAATGGATAAGGATCCCAGCCACTGTCTGGTTCCTTTCTTTTTCCATCACCCCCAGAACTTGAGGATTGCGGAATGGTCCTAGCATGCTCCTCCAAAGCTCTTCCAGAAGAGGGAAAGAAAAACTGCCTTGCAGCCAATGTATCTCTAGGTCCACCATCAGTCATGAAGTTGGAATTTAAATCAAAGTTTGGAGGCGAAGACCCGACCCCATTTAAACTGAGTTGTGTACCGGCCATGTTCACGACAACTGGAGGCTGAGAGTAAGATGGCAGAATGGTTGATGAAGACCCCCCAACTTGAGGAACCACAGGAGCACCTCTTGAGTCCACCATGTATGGAATTGTGCCACCAGATGCATACATGGCTGACGAAAATGATAGATGGGGGCCTGATGTCAGGCCATTATACCCGAAAACAGCTGACTTACTGTAAGATACTGAAGGGCACATCCCCAACATGGCACCTGCTCCTGACATTGTAAGATCGATGACAGGCTCAATACCTTTGCCATTTGGAATAGATATCGTTTGAGGAACATGTTCTCTCCTATCAACTTCCACCTTGGCACCCAAAATAGAGATCACAGGAGCATCTGACTTTGAACGCCCATATGAATCCATAAACAAAGACTTACTAGGCCCTTGTTCCACCAAAGCAGTTTGAAAATATGGTCTGTCATTCAGATCAATGTTGCGAACTGAAGGCTGCATTGATGACGACGATGCTCCATGTAACGGACTCCAAAAGTCATTTCTTTGGGAAAACAGTTGCGCTTCTGTTCTGCGATTTGAAGGTTGGATGTCACCATCGTCACCAACACTGTTTAAATCCAAGTCAAGCCTGCTGGACTGTTTAGGATTAAGTTCCGCTAATGACTGCTCAAAAGGAAGGCCTGAGGATTTTTGTTTTACCAGTTCTTCATCCCCATCAGCCACATTCAAATCAATATCGAGGAAATCATGCCTTCGCTTGGAACTATGTGAGTTCCCACCAACAGAAACATTCCTCTCACTATCAGAACTTCTACGAGGTGATGCAGGACGAAAGGCACTAGTGACAGCTGATCCTTTCCATCCAAGTGTCCCTTCAAACTGCAAAGGAGCAGTTGGCGGCCCAGAACTCTGTGCAGGCTTTGAAACAGAGACAACTGGTATTGGTGCGGCAGGCATAGTATTTACTGACACGTCCATACCATTTGAACCAATTTCTTCATTCAGATCGAAGGTACACAGGCTTTTCTCTGAATTACCTCCTGGATCTTGAGCTGCTTCAGTCACCTGTGAGGACTCCAAGTCAGGTAAGCATTCTGGCTGTGCCTGGGCCTCAATATTGTCTGAGTAACTCATATGTCCATCCTGTTCAGAACATGCATCAGCAGAGTTGCTTTGCCTGGACGATACCTCCTCAGGCAGGACATGGGTTAGTTCATATTTATTATCTGAAGAAACTGGACTGCCTGAACTCCCTGGTCGCCTTATTCTGCCTTCTGAAATTTCCTCTGAAGATGAGCTGCGGACTTCTCTCTCAACTTCCTGAGCAACTTGTCGAGCAACTTCTAAAGCATCAACAATCCCATACTCGAGTTCAATATCGGAAGTTTTCTTGATAAGGTTTGGGATTCTGGGCCGCTTCCTCCTTCTAGAAGAATCAGAACCATTCGAGGCATCAATGACTTTGTTAGAAACTTGGCCCTTTTCCAAAGAAACTTGTCGAGCACCTTTTAAGGCATTGTTATCAACATTATCATACTCACGTTCACTGCCATAACTTGAGGCCCCATTTCCTTGATTGGATACTTGGCCCTTGCCCTCTGTTACTCCTTTAACATATTCTGTTGAAAGAAAAGGCATCTCTAGCTGCTCTGACTTTCCCAGGTTTCTGTCCCTGACTGATGAGTCCTGCAACATATTAGAAACGCATTCATTATCATTTTCTGAAGCTTTTGGGGGCTGGGGATTGCTAGAATTTATAGCTTCTACGTCATCCACCGCACTCTTTGCATCAGATGCAGGTGTTCTCATGTCGCAAGGAACAGCCATTATATGACAAACACCATTCTCATTGTTCTCATCATTATGTTCTAAAGTAGGTTCTTTCACAGATTCGGGTGCATTTGTTTCAGTCGCACCCAAAGAAACAGGTCCATGCCCTAGCTTTGAGGATGAAAAAGAGCTATCTGCTATTCCTGAATTTTCGGGAGGGACACTATTATTTTGCTCTAGCTTCTCCGCTTTGGATAAGTCATTCAACTGTACATCATCTGGCTCTCCTTTAAAATTTCCTGGTTTTGGAATATGAGAGTTACAGATCTCAGTTACTGTGGCCACACCTTCACTTATGGGAGCAACTTCTTGGACGGGAGTCAAAACACTAGAAAAATGGTTTGCTTTTTCTTTGAGATGTTCAGAATCCAAACTTACAGAAGACTCAGGTGCATTGTCAGAACTTGGTATCTGTTCGGTAGCAACTTTTTCTGGTAGCATGCTATCTGACCTTCTCAATTGAGACTTCTCACCTACTACAGTTTCTGATGCATGACCATCATCATTGCCACCTTCTGTCACAGCAGATGGCTGGCATTCCTCCTTGGCAATTTTATCACTCGATCTGTCAACTTGAGGTTCAACCTCACCATTTTCACCTCCTTCCCAGCTGTCAAATAATTGTCTTGCCCGATCTCGAACTCTAGAGCTATGGTGGCCAAGAAGCTTATGTACAGTTCCCCAAATTCCTGATGAGATTGACTTCTTGCTGTCAAGTTGCAGCTTTTCAATTGCCCGTAATAATGCTGAAATTGACTCTTCAATGAAGCCATCATTTGCATCAGCGCCAAAATTGTGTGACTCATTTAACCATCTATTGATGAACAAAAGACCATCTAATTGAATAAATAGATCAAGACAATCTTTATTTTCAGTAGCAGCAATGGTGCTTGCAACAGCAGCCCACTGCCTCGTTGCATCACAAGCATTCTTAACAACACTATCTTGCTCCTTTTGCATTTCAGAGACCAACTCCTGGACTCGAGAAGGGGCAGTGAGCCCATCTCTCATCTCAGTCAAAGTAAAGAAGTCTTCGAGAGTCATAATGCTTCACATAACCTTGCTCAAGGCACCAAGGCTGACCTTTTTGTAAACTAGAAGGTATTCTTTCATTAACTAAATTATAGGACTCCAGGGAAAGAATAATTCACAATCAAACCTGCAAAAGATAATAAAAAAAGTTTAGATAAATTTAAGAAGACAATCTTTTTCAAAGCTCAACAGGTCAGAGTCATTCAAGGAGCTTCACACAGATATCTGGAAAACAATTGGAGCACATGAAAATCAAATTCCATGTAATAGCATCAATAGAATAAAACTGCCACCGAGGCATGGACAAACAAATGCACCTAAATCTGTTCTATGCTCCTCTGCCCAGAATTTCCCACAGTTTAAGGTATATCTTCTCTCCACTCAGTTCTGGTCTGCTTTTGTTATCTGAATCTTTGTTCCTCTGTTCTCAGCCTATATTCTTATTTTCCCTCTATTTGAGTCCTCGCTTTTGGGTTCGCTTTTCTGTTTCTCATTCCAACACCCCCCTTTTCCCGGCCATTCGCTCCATTTTTTATTCTACACTATGACCTAAGTTCATTAGAACCTCAAATAATAACACTCATTTTCCCATCTATAAAATCATTTCATTTTTTAGAAAAAATATGTTAGAAACATTCTCCAATAATGACTAACCTCAAAAGACACCAAATCAAGCAACTCGAACTTGTTTTACATATCTTTTAAATCTTTATAGACAGAAAAAAGATGAGTAATGCCTTCTCAAATTTATCTTTCTGAATTCATCTCTATTTAAAAGTTGAATCATAATAAAAAGGGTAAAATATACTTTTTTTTCCATAACGCTTGCGATTTTTTTCAAAAATACTCCAACGTTTAATTTCATTCAATTTTCTCCCTAATGTTTCCGATTTATTCAATTTTATCTCTAATGTTTTCGATTTATGTTAAACCTATCCCTGAAAATTTTCAATTTTGTCCCTAAAATTTTACATGGAGTTGACATCTGAGAGTAATTTTGACACAAATTGAAAATGTTAGAGACAAAATTGAATTCAACTAAACATTAGGGATATTTTAAAAAAAAAAATCACAAACGTTAGAAACAAAAACTATGCTTTACCTAAGTAGAAAATAAAAATTTATACTTTTAAGTAAAGCATATCTTATACATGTTAGGAAAGGTTTTACCAAAATGAAATCAACTGGAATAGTGAACATATAATTCAGCTCCCATCCTGAGTATATCCATGCCTTACTTCTTATTTCCAGCTTATTTAATTTTTTAGCCAGGTTGACCAAAAAAGATAAAAGGAATATAACCAAATTTTACTATTATTCTGAAGAAGCAAAAACAATTCAGATATAAAATATTTTTGACAGATTGAGCAGACCTATGAGTTATTACTTACAAGCCAGCCTTATTAAGCCACAATGCACAAATCAAGTCCTATCTTGGTGAGTGATAAAATAACTAGAGCAAAATCTATCAACAAATAAGATTATCCATCAATTCAAGTGCTGGTACAAAGTCATATTTCAAATTTCAAATAATAATAATAGTAACAGTAGTATATTATAAACAAATAAATCATACTATAATCTACAATCACAAACACTGAAAAAAAAATTCCTATTTTCCGACAATAACGGCCAATTCACAGCGAAGATCATAACGCACATAGAAAATGCAACTAAATTATATTTTAAGAAAATACTTGACATGAATTTATTACCAACTTCAAATCTAATCTGAAACATTGAAATGGAAGAAAATCAAAGACGAATAAAGAATTATCAAATAACATTACACTAAGCTGAAATTGCAAAACCCTAAAAGCCGACGTTAGGTAGCTGATACGCAATAATTGACCCTAAAAATTCAAATTTTCGTGAGCGTATCAAAATGCAATGCTGAAGAGAACAACACTCAACTTATCACAATAGAAACTCCGAAATATGCTAAATAACACGCAAATCCCCAAAATAGGAATTACGAGTAAGAGCGACGAATACAGAGATAGTGAAATTAATAGAGAAGTAGAAATAGAGTTGCAAGAGAGAGAGAGAGAGGGAGAGGGAGAGAGAGGGAGGGTTCACCTCGTTCAATCAAATCGAAACCCTAGCTGAGGTTTCAGCTCCAAAAAGGCAAGAAGGAGGAGAAGCTCCTTCAAATTCAAAAGGCTCCGGAGAATTCCAGAAGGTTCGGAGGGCAAAGCTTCGAAATTGAAGGCTTGCTGTGTTGCTTGGCGTTGGAATGAATCTCTGTTCGTGTGTTTCTGTGTATCGCATGGGAATGGAATGAATTAATGGGTTCGTTGAGAACTGAGAAAAGAGAAGAGGAAGCAAGCAACGTTTTACTTCTTCTTCCGTTCGAATATTGTGCTTTGATTTTTCTTTTCTTTTAATTAATTAATAAATTAATTTCGTAGGTTAGTGTTTGGGGGCATTAACACGTGCGACGCCGGACATTGTTAGGAACTTTAGTAGCGGGATCACGACAAGAACTGTGCACTTGTGCTTACCATACCAACATTGTACTAATCTTCTCTTTTCTTCGTCGAAATTCTTTATGGTATGTTTGGTAAGGATATTTTTCTTAAACTATTAGTAGCTATTACTAGCTAAGCAAGCATTACAATATAGATTAAGTCACCAAAAAAAGCATTACAATATAGATAAAATTAATTCGTACTTCTAATAAAGTTTAATAATAATATGATTTTTTCTTGAAAATGCTATTAGGTTTCTACACAAGAAGATGATCTAGTGCAATGTAGTAATAAAAAAGTAAAATACGCAATGTTAATCTTAATAAATCAGATGAAGACATAGATATTATGACGGGATCAGATATTTGATGAGAATATTCGTTCTAATAAAGAAAAGTCTTTTATCCTTATCCAGGAATTAATGTATCTAAAGAAGCGTTCAATGAGTGGTGCGCAACCTTGATCAACAAAGTTCATGAAGAGAGAATTCATTTAAACTTCATAGAACAACGACTGAATAGAAATTAGATAAAAAAAAGGTATTATCAATGTTTTCTTTTCTTCTCCAAATTCTTTATGGTATGTTTGGCAAGTATATTTTTCTTAAAATACTAGTAGCTAAACAAGCACTACAATACATATAAATTAGTTGGTGCTTTCAATAAAGTTTAATAATAATATGACTTTTCACGAGAGTGCTATTAGGGTTTTTACGCAAGAAGATGATCTGATACAATGTAGCATTAAAAAAGTCAAAATACGTGATGTTAATCTTAACAAATTGGATGAAGACATAGAGATCATGACGAAAAACAGCAACATTCCGATCACAAAGCCTCAAATTTTGTATAAAAATTCTCTACTAAAGTTGACTGGGCTAATAATGGGTGAAGATTCATCATTTCTGGACAACATTCAAAAAGAGAATTGTAATCCTAATGATCGTTGGTAAAAGGATGAGGATACTCGTTCTGATAAAGAAAAATCTTTTATACTTGTCCAGATATCAAAGTATCAAGAGAAGCGTTTGATGAATGGTGCGAGCCTTGATGCGCAGCTTTGATAATTAAAGTCCAAGGAAAAAGAATCTATTTAGGCTTCATGGAACAACGACTGAATAGAGATTAGGTCAAAAAAGGTAACATCAATGTTCTTAACATGGATTGTAACTTTTTTTTTTCATTTTTCAGATGAGGAGGACTACTCTTATGCTTTATACTTTGTTTGGAGGACCTTGGATGATAGTTGGGCATTAGTTAATTATTTAGAGGTGGAGACCTTTCTTTCTTACATTAGAGAAAGAAGTAAAAAAATAACAGCTTGGATTCGTATACTAATTTCTCTATTAAGCTGTATGTATGATCACCATTTTCTTTGAAAGATAAAATCTATTATTGATACCATGCTCAAAATTGATAAAGCTACTTTACTACACTTATGAAAAAATTTTGCTATAATTTGTGTTGAATTAAATTTATGTAAGAAACTCATCTCGAAAATCTCAGTGTTTGGAACTACCTTAAACATCGAATATGAGAGTTTGTACCTCATTTGTTTTAACCATGGGGTGTATGGACATCATTTTGGTCTATGTAGAGAAGCGTCTTTCGATAACGAGGACCATTGTTGGAAAGTGGCCACCGACAAGAATGTGGTGGCAGAGGAAAATCAAATAATGGTCATTAATGACAAGGAAGAGGTGAATCCCAAATGATCTTCTAATGAACTTAAATCTGGCAAAAATCAAAATTCTCCAAGCTTCAACCCTTAAATGATGGTTAAGAGATACCAAAGAAGGAAGCAAGAGAAGATTTCTATGGAAAAATAATATGGCCATTATGATAATAATTCTCCACCAAATAGGGAATATTCCTTTAGTACGAAGGATCTTTTCAATGAAGGTGGATCAAGGTACAACATGTTATATGAAGATGCTGTGGAAGAGAATGAGGACATTACTCATGCCAACACTACTCAAATAGAGGCCATGCAAGTTGCACCAAGCGAGGCTCGTGTTCTAAAAGTTAATGAGTCTATTGTCTTAGTCCAAAAAAAAGTAATAAAGCTAAGTGCTGGAAAAAACCTATAAAGTTATTAACATGGATCGTAACTTTTTTTATTTTTCAGATGAGGAAGACTATTCTTATGATTTATGCTTTGTTTGTAGGACATTGGATGATAGTTGGAGATTAGTTAATTGTTCAGAGGTGGAGACCTTCCTTTCTTACATCAGAGAAAAAAGTAAAAAAGATTGCAGCTCTGATTCGTATATTAATTTATCTATTAAGTTTATAATCACCATTTTCTTTGGAAGATTGGATCTATTATTGATATCATGCTCAAAATTGATAAAGCTATTTTAGTACACTTAAGAAACTCATCCGGAAAATCTTAGTGCCCGAAACACCCTTAAACATCGAATATGAGGGTTTGCACCTCATTTGTTTTAACCGTGGGCTGTATGGACATCTTTTTTATCTATGTGGTGAAGCGTCTTTCAATTACGAGGACTATTGTGGAAAAGTAGCCGCCGAAAAGAATGTGGTGGTAGAGGAAAATCAAATAATGATCATTAATGATAAGAAAGAGGTGAATCCCAAATGATCTTCTAAAGAACCTAAATTTGGCAACAATAAAAATTCTCCAAGCTTCAACTTTTAAATGATGGCTAAGAGATACCAAATAAGGAAGCAAGAGAATATTATTGTGGAAAAATAATCTGGCCATTATGATAATAATTCTCCATTAAATAGGGAATATTCCTTTAATACGAAGGATCTTTTCATTAAAAGTGGATCAAGGTACAACCTGTTATATGAAAATGTTGTGGAAGAGAATGAGGACATTACTCATGTCAACACTACTCAAATAGAGGCCATTCAATTTGCACCAAGCGAGGCTCCAGTTCCAAAAGTTATTGAGCCTATTGTCTTAGCCTAAAAGAAAGTACTAAAGCTAAGTGTTGGGAAGAACCTATAAAGTTATTAACATGGATCGTAACCTTTTTTTTCATTTTTCAAATGAGGAAGACTACTCTTATGCTTGATGCTTTGTTTAGAGGACCTTGGATGATAGTTGGGCATTAGTTAATTGTTCAAAGTTGGAGACCTTTCTTTTCTACATCAGAGAAAGAAGTAAAAAAGATTGGAGATTAGATTCATATACTAATTTCTCTATTAAGCTGTATAATCACCGTTTTCATTGGAAGATAGGATATATTATTAATACCATGCTCAAAATTTAAAAAGCTACTTTAGAAATTTATGGAAAAATTTTGCTAGAATTTGTGTTGAATTGAATTTATGTAAGAAACGCATCTCAAAATTTTCAATGCCCGGAACTCCCTTAAACATTGAATATGAGGGTTTGCACCTTATTTGCTTGTATCGTGGGCTGTATGGACATCGTTTTGATCTATGTGGAGAAGCATCTTTTGATGACGAGGACCATTATAGGAAAGTGGCCGCCGACAAGAATGTGGGGGCAGAGGAAAATAAAATAATGGTCATTAATGACAAGGAAGAGGTGAATCCTGAATGATCTGCTAAGGAACCTAAATGGTTGAATCTGTCAACAATAAAATTTCTCCAAGCTTCGGCCCTTAAATGATGTTTAAAAGATACCAATGAAGGAAGCAAGAGAAGATTTCTATGGAAAACTAATTGACAAACCACTATTTTATGGTTTATCTTGTGCTAAATTAAGTGGTTTTTATCAGATTTTCACCCACTTATTCATATGAATTGCATGATTTTACAATTCCTTCCTAGTTTAGTTCTATGGTTGAAAACTTGCTTCCTAGAGATATTTTAATTATGTATTTTAATTCTCCTTTATACCATTTGATGCCGTGATCTATGTGTTAAGTGTTTCAGGCTTCATAGGGCAGGAATAGCTTAGAGAATAGAGAGGAAGCTTGCAAAAAGGGAATGAGCACAAGAAATAAAGGAGACAACCAGCAAACAGCGACGCGCACGCATGACTGATGCGTGCGCGCGATTTGGACAAAATCACAGTGATGCGTACGCGTGCTTGACGCGTACGCGTGGATTAGAGTTCGCGCAAACGACGCGAGCGTGTGCCTGACGCGCACGCGTGGAAAGGAAAATCGTCAAACAACGCGTTCGCGTGACTGACGCGTACGCATGACCTGCACGATCTGCAGAAATTACAGAATACGCTGGAGACAGTTTCGGGCCGCGTTTTGACCCGAATTTTGACCCAAAAACACATATTAAAGTCGGGGAACATGCAGAGACTCAACACATCAGATCATACAACATACATTCATACATAGTTTTAGGATTTAGATGTAGTTTTTAGAGAGAGAGAGGCTCTCTCCTCTCTCTTAGGATTAGGATTAGGATTTTTATTAGAATTAGGATTTCATCTTCTCCAATCATAGGTTCAATGTTCCTTTTATTTATTTTCTCAATTTGGTTTATGATCTCTTTATGTTTAGATTAATTTTCTATTTTAATACAATTTGAGGTATTTTAGTTATATGATTTTTATTTAGCTTTCTATATTCTTGGTTCTGGTTAATTAATTGGTGACTCTTGAGTTGTCAAACTCATCGTGATTGATAATTGTTATCTTTGCTGATTGATTTAGATTCCTATAACTCTAGTCTTTCCTTAGGAGTTGACTAGGACTTTAGGTGTTAAATTGATTTGTCCACTTGACTTACCTTCATAGTTAGAGGTTGACTGAGTGGGAGCAAAAATATAATTCTCATCACCATTGATAAGGGTAACTAGGATAGGACTTCCAGTTTTCATACCTTGCCAAGGATTTTATTATTTATTAATTTATTAATTCCTGCAATTTATTTCTCTTGTTCAAACCTTTTTAAAACCCAAAAATACTATTTTTCATAACCAATAATAAATCATACTTCCCTGCAATTCCTTGAGAAGACGACCCGAGGTTTGAATACTTTGTTTTATAAATTTTATTGGGTTTGTTACTTGTGACAACTAAACGTTTGTATGAAAGGATTTTCTGTTGGTTTAGAAGCTATACTCACAACGCGATTATATTTTTGTATTTCTTTACTGACAGGAAATCCGATCGTCAAAATGGCGCCGTTGCCGGGGAGTTGCAATAGAGTACTAATTTATTGATTGGAATTTATTTATTTGCATTTTTCTTTTTATTTTGCTACTATGAGCTGCATGTTTCTTTCATTGAATGACGCGTTCACTTCCTGATCCAAGCTTGCCAGTATTTGATCCTGAGATTGAAAGAACTATTTCACGTATAAGGCAAGCTCGGCATCGGTTAGTCCTCTCCGAGGATGAATCTGAAACGTTACTTAAGGAAGAAACAAGCTCCCTTTCTACTGATTCAGTTGATTTACGTGCAGGTGACATGGCAGCACCTAGGAGAGTCACTATCCAGGAGGCTGGAGCCCCTAAGTTTACACTGCAACCGTATCAAGCGCATCACCCAGTAGTGGCTGTAGATTTTGAACTAAAGACTGCACTACTCAACTTAATGCCTAAGTTTCATGGCTTACCTGCTCAAGAGCCTATCAAGCACCTTAGAGATTTCTAGGCGGCCTGTTCTATTGTCAGGCGTGATGGTACAGATGAAACTTCTATTCTGTTAAAAGCCTTCCTGTTCTCTCTTGAGGGAAAGGCGAGAGAGTGGTACTACGCCCAGCCCAGAGCGACTGTTTCTAACTGGGATATGCTTAGAAGGAAATTTTTGGAAAAATTCTTTCCAGCTGAAGTTACTAATAGATTGAGGAAGGAAATTTCCATGATTGTTCAAGGCGAATCCGAGACCCTCCACGAATATTGGGAGCGCTTCAACAATCTTCTGGAAGCATGTACCCACCACATGATTGAGAAGTTAGTGTTGCTTGGCTACTTCACATAGGGCATGAAGCCTCAAAATAAGACCACATTGGCAAGTGCTAGCAATGGGTCTATAAAAAAGTACAAGACCACTGATGAAGTATGGCAATTGATCAGCGACTTAGCTGAATCCACTAGGAATCACAGGCAGAGACAAGGCCACTCAAAAACTATTGCAGAGGTGTCCTCTAGCAAAGAGACTACTGCTCTAACTCAGAGTTTATGTGAAATGACCTACTTACTGAAGCAGATGCAGTTGAGTCAACAACAAGCTCAGCCTTATCCACCACAGCAAAGCCAACAGTTGGTTCTACAAAGAGTATACAGGATCTGTGCTAATTATAATCATTATACTGATGAATGTCCGCAGTTCCAACAGGAAGACAACACTGTGGCAGCCACTCATAACTTCTATGACCGTTGCAATCAAGGATACAATCAAGGTGGCAGCTACAACCATGGATGGCAGGACAATTCCAACCAAGGTTGGAGAGATAATTCTAACCAAGGTTGGAGGGACAATCATAACAGAGGAAGTAGAGATAACAATGGAAACCAGACGTGGAATAACAATAACAACATCAGGTAGCAGAATCAGAATCAGGCCTACAGAGCACCTCATCTAAGGCAGCCTCAAGGATCTCAGCAGACCCTTCAGATCACTTATCCCTCTTCATCTTCTAATGATGAGTTATTACAATCTATTGATCGGAGACAGTAGGCCATGGAAAACAACCTTACTTCTACTCTAAATGGTTTGAACTCTACCTTGCAAGCTCTTGTCTCACAGATTAGATCACCAAATAACTCCAACAACCAGCCTTCGAGCTCCAGTGGAATCCTCTCTCAACCATTACCCAACCCCAAGGGTGGCATCAACGCCATTACCTTGAGGTCTGGAACCACACTACAAGGGAGAAATTCTGAGGAGCCAAGCCCGCTAGAGCACGCCCCAGCTGAGGACACGGCTGAGGTAGAGGATGTTGAAGAAGAAGATGAAGCACAAGGCATGGCTGAAGCTGAAGCAGCCCAACCAAGGAATGCAGAACCCCAGCAAGCTGAAGCTGTAAGAGACACTGCTCCTATCCTATTTCCACACCTTGCTAAGAAAGCCAGAAAGCAAATGGAACTTGATCCCAAAATGGTAGAAATCTTCAAAAAGGTTGAGGTAACTGTTCCCCTTTTTGATGTTATTCAACAAGTACCTAAATACGCAAAGTTTCTAAAAGAATTGTGCATACATAAAGATAAAATTAATGAATTAGAAACTATTCCTTTAGGTAGTTGTATATCTACTTTAATGGGAAATATACCTGAAAAATGTAGTGATCCAGGCCCATGTATGGTTAACTGTACCATTGGAGGTGTGATATTTTCTGATTGTATGTGTGATTTAGGAGCGTGCGTGAGCCGCATTCTGGAGTTGTAAAGGAGGACTAAGTCCCCAGGTTGGAACTCTCTTCTCTTGATGTTTTTATCATGCACAGCTTTCACCTTCTCTTTGTACAGCCTGGAGTTTTCATAAGCTTCTAGGCGAAGGTTCTCTAATTCTTGCAGTTGCAACTTTCGTTCAACTCTGGCTTTCTCATAGTCCATGTTGTATTTCTTTACCGCCCAGAAGGCTTTGTGTTCTAACTCAACTGGGAGATGGCAGGCCTTTCCATAAACTAAGCAGAAAGGACTCATCCTGATTGGTGTCTTGTATGCTGTCCGATATGCCCAAAGCGCATCTTGGAGCCTGGTGCTCCAGTCCTTTCTATGAGGCTTGACTATCTTTTGTAGTATGCGCTTTATCTCTCTGTTAGACACCTCTGCTTGCCCATTAGTCTGGGGGTGATAGGCTATCGATACTTTATGAATTATCCTATGCCTCTTCAGTAATCCTGTTAGTCTCCTGTTACAAAAGTGAGTGCCTTGATCGCTCACGATTGCTCGTGGTGATCTAAAGCAACAGATAATATGGTTTCTAACAAAGAAAACAACAGTGTTAGCATCATCAGTACGGGTTGGAATTGCTTCCACCAATTTAGAAACATAATCTACAGCTAACAGTATATAAAGGTGACCATTAGAATTTGGAAATGGACCCATGAAGTTAATGCCCCATATATTAAAAATTTCACAAAAAAGCATAATTTATTGAGGCATTTCATCCCTCTTGGATATATTACCAAATCTTTGGCAAGGAGAACAAGATTTACAAAGGTCAGCAACATCTTTAAAAAGAGTAGGCCACCAGAATCCATTGTCTAAAACTTTTCTAACTGTTCATTGAGGGCCAAAATGTCCTCCAATCTCAGATGAGTGGCAAGCCTCTAAAATGGACTGGAATTCTGATTGAGGTACACACCGTCTAATTACCTGGTCAGCACCACAAGCAGCTTCAACAAGTCAGCTGCTCCATCAAATACTGGAGAGGTTGAACTGGCAAGAACAGAAGGCGAAGCTATGAGAGCGCCACAACCAGCACCGATTCAAATACCTCAAGGAGCTACTCACAGGCAACCACAGACCTGACAAGGACCCAGACACTCCGGACTCCACTTCCTTTACCAGCACAGGGAGCCATGACGGTCTCGACTGTGGAGATATTGCTACCAGCCCACCTTTGTTCCTGACAGATGGCACCGAGGATGGTGCAAAGCCTTAAGTGTGAGGAGGTTGGTCAGTACCTGACTTTTGGAGGTAATTTCTCTTCCCTAACACCAATTTCTTTTTTGTAGAATAGGATAGATTGCATAGTAATAGGTTAATTGCATGCATGTTCTACTTGATTAAAAAGATAATAAGTTTCTTTTAAGACCCTATTTTTGAAAAACTTCACTAATTTAAATCAAAATCTTTATGTTAAATTTGTTTGAAGTTGTAATTGGAACATGATTTTTGAGCTAAAGAACACACAACCTGTGAGACTTTGAGCCTAAATACATGGTTACATTATTAACCATAAATATTTTATTCTTGTGTGTTTACTTCTCTATGATTGTAATTTGAATTTTGTTTTATCCTATATGTCCAATGTTAATATGTTATATGCATGCATATGATTGAGGCCATTGTTTGTTTAGCTCACTTATCCCAAATAAGCCTACCCTTTAAATTACCTTTGTCAGCCACTTTGAGCCATTTTAATCCCATTTGTTCTACATTTTACCACATTACTAGCCTTAAGCAGAAAAACAATTAAATATCCCAATTGAATCTTTGGTTAGCTTAAGGTAGAAATTGTGTGTTAATTGAGTATGGGAAGATTGTGGGAACAAAGGTTACTAAAGGAATGTGTCATGATGAAATAATGGGAATTTGGATACCTACTCATGTGAAACTATAAAAGAAAATTAAAAATCTATGTGCATTGATAAGCTATGTTTATTTAAAAAAAATAAAAAATAAAATAATATTTTAGTAAATAAGGGGACAAAATCACCCCAATGATAAGTTAAAGTTTAACAATCAATGCACATGTGATAAAATTAAAATAAAGGTTGATGCATGAGTATGGAATGTGAAAAGGAAATTCTAGGTAGCTAGGTATGAATTTTGAAGTTATATAGAATATACATATATGATTAGGTGAAAGCTTGGGTTAATTAAAGATTCAATTCATAAGCTCACTTAGCCATATATACCCTTACCCTTATCTTAGCCCCATTACAACCTTGAAAAGACCTCATGATATTTGTATTGGTACATTAAATATTGTTGATTGGTTAGGTGAGGAAAAAAATTAGAAAGCATGATTAGAGAAGGATAGAGTGATTACCCTATACACTAGAGAGATTAGAGTGCACACACACCATCAGTGAGAGTTCAATGCTTGATTCCATGTCCCCTGATTTCACGAGCTGTCTTCTTACAAATTTACATGCTTTTACTGTATGATTTGAACTAGTGGAATCTGCTCCATGTTTTGTCTTAGAGAACTTATTTATTTTTAATAAGATAGACAAGATCATATAGTTGCGTTCATATATATAGGTTGTATTGCATTGCATGAGTCTTACATGTGCCTATTCATTCATATTTATCTCCTTCAACTAAGCATGAGGACATGCTAATGTTTAAGTGTGGGAGGTTGATAAACCCTTATTTTATGATTTATATTGTGTTTAATTGAGTGGTTTTATCAAGTCTTCACCCACTTATTCATATGATTTGCATGTATTTACAATTCCTTCCCAAAATTGTTCTATAATTGAAAACTTGCTTCCCAAAGATCTTTTAATTGTATATTATTATTCTCCTTTATACCATTCGATGCCGTGATTTATGTGTTAAGTGTTTCAAGCTTCATAGGGCAGAATGGAGAGGAAGCTTGAAAAAATGGAAGGAACACAAGAAATTGAAGAGATGACCAGCGAGAAGTGACGCTGGCGCATGACTCACGTGACCGCGCGAAATGGAAAAAATCACAGCGACGCAAACGCGTGCTTAACGCGAACGCGTGGATTGGAAGCTGCACGAGTGACGCGAATGCGTGGACGACGCTCACGCGTGGCACGAAAAATGCTGAGTGACGTGAACGCGTGGACGACGCAGTCTCGTGACGTGCGCGATCTGCAGAATTACAGAAGTCGCTGGCGTAGATTCTGGGCCGCGGTTTAACCCAGTTTTCGGCCCAAAAACGCAGATTAGAGTCAGGGAACATGCAGAGACAAAAGAGAACATTCATTCCGCATAATTTTTAGTTTTAGATATGATTTTACTCTTCTCCTAGGTTTTTCTTTACATTCATAATTTGGGATTTGAAGATTTTGGCTTTGGTTATTGAGAAGAGTCTACCTCCGGAACTGGTCATTCTAGTTTGTTTACCTACTTTTTCTTTACTCTTCCATATTCTTAATTTGTTCAGAGTTGACATTGGATTATTTTTAGAGTTCATTAATACAAGACTATTTTTATTTTTAATTGATCTCTTTGATTATTGTTTATCATGTCTCTTTTTATTTCCCCTTTTAATTTTGTGAAGTCTACTTTTATGATAATGGAGTAGTTTCCCAACTTGATTGGGAGTTGATTAAAAGGAGAACCTTGAGTTGGAATTGGTGGACGAAATTGTGATTTGCCCTATTTGTATTTGCATGAGATTTATTTAATGGCTCTTTGGCATATGTGATCACAACTCCGTTCAACTTAACCAGCAAGTGTACTGGGTCATCCAAGTAATACCTTACGTGAGTAAGGGTCGATCCCACAGAGATTGTTGGTATGAAGCAAGCTATGGTCATCTTGTAAATCTCAGTCAGGCGAATTTAAATGGTTTATGATGAGTTCGAAAATTAATAATAAACAGAAAATAAAATAGGATAGAAATACTTATGTAAATCAATAGTGGGAATCTCTTGAATCTCTACTTTCCTACTTCTTCCTTCAATCCTTCTTACCCCTTTCCATGGCAAGCTGTATGTAGGGCATCACTGTTGTCAATGGCTACATCCCATCCTCTCAGTGAAAATGGTCCTATGCTCTGTCACAGCACGGCTAATCATCTATCGGTTCTCAATCAGGTTGGAATAGAATCCCTTGATTCTTTTGCGTCTGTCACTAACACCCAGCCTTCAGGAGTTTGAAGCTCGTCACATTCATTCAATACCGGAATCCTACTCGGAATACCATAGACAAGGTTAAACTTTCTAGTTTCCCGAAATCCTACTCGGAATACCACAGACAAGGTTAGACTTTCCGGATTCCCATGAATGCCACCATCTATCTAGCTTATACCACGAAGATTCTGTCGGGGAATCTAAGAGATATGCGCCCGGCCTAAAGTAGAACGGAAGTGGTTGTCAGTCACGCGCGTTCATAGGTGAGAATGATGATGACCCGGAAGTGGATTTATGCATCAATTACTTACTCTTGTAAACCCTAGTAGCTAGTCTAGTATAAATAGGATAAGTTACTATTGTATTAGACATCTTTTGACAGTTTAATCTTTTGACTATTCGGTCTCTTGATCACTCAGGGGGCTGGCCATTCGGCCATGCCTGAACCTTTTACTTATGTATTTTCAACAGTGGAGTTTCTACACACCATAGATTAAGGGTGTGGAGCTCTGCTGTACCTCAAGTTTCAATACAATTATTATTACTTTCTATTCAATTCTCTTCTATCCTTATTCCAAGATATACGTTATACTTAACTTTGATGAATGTGATGATCCGTGACACTCATCATTATTCTCACCTATGAACGCGCGTGATTGACAACCACTTCCGTTCTACTTTAGGCAGGGCGCATATCTCTTAGATTCCCCAACAAAATCTTCGTGGTATAAGCTAGATAGATGGCGGCATTCATGAGGATTCGGAAGGTCTAAACCTTGTCTGTGGTATTCCGAGTAGGATTCTGGGATTGAATGACTGTGACGAGCTTCAAACTCCTGAAGGCTGGGCGTGATGACAAGCGCAAAAGAATCAAGGGATTCTATTCCAACCTGATTGAGAACCGACAGATGATTAGCCGTGCTGTGACAGAGCATAGGAACGTTTTCACTGAGAGGATGGGATGTAGCCATTGACAACGGTGATGCCCTACATACAGCTTGCCATGGAAATGAGTAGGAAGGATTGGATGAATGTAGTAAGAAAGTAGAGATACGAGAGGAGCACAGCATCTTCACACACTTATCTGAAATTCCCACTATTGATTTACATAAGTATTTCTATCCCTTTTATTTTCTATTTATTTACTAATTTTCAAACTCACTATAAACCAATTTAATCTGCCTAACTGAGATTTACAAGGTGACCATAGCTTACTTCATACCAACAATCTCTGTGGGATCGACCCTTACTCACGTAAGGTACTACTTGGATGACCCAGTACACTTGCTGGTTAAGTTGAACGTAGTTGTGATCACATATGCCAAAGAGCCATTAAATAAATCTCATGCAAATACAAAGAGGGCAATTACAATTCCGTCCACCACAAATAAGGTGAGGAAAAGCTAGCCTTGCCATGGTGGAGGGCTTTTCGGCTATTTTGTAGATTTCATTGGAGATGACTTCATGAACTTCTACTTCGTCTCCAATCATGATGCTATGAATCATGATGGCCCGATCCACAGTAACTTCAGATCGGTTGCTAGTGGGAATAATGGAGCGTTGAATGAACTCCAACCATCCTCTAGCCACAGGCTTGAGGTCCAGTTCTTAGTTGAACTGGCTTGCCTTTGGAGTCTCTTTTCCATTGAGCTCCTTCCACACATATGTCCATAAGGACTTGGTCCAACCTTTGATTAAAGTTGACCCTTCTAGTGTAGGGGCGTACATCTCCTTGCATCATGGGCAAGTGGAACGCCAACCCCACATTCTCCGGACTAAAATCTAAGTATTTCCCCCGAACCATTGTGAGATAATTCTTTGGACTCGGGTTCATACTTTGATCATGGTTCTTAGTGATCCATGCATTGGCATAGAACTCTTGAACCATTAAGATTCCGACTTGTTGCATGGGGTTGGTTATGACTTCCCAACCTGTTCTTCGGATCTCATGTCGGATCTCCAGATACTCATTTTTCTTGAGCTTGAAAGGGACCTCAGGGATCACCTTCTTTGCCACAACGTCATAGAAGTGGTCTTGATGGCTTTTAGAGATGAATCTTTCCATCTCCCATGACTCAGAGGTGGAAGCTTTTGTCTTCCCTTTTCCTTTTCTAGAGGATTCTCCGGCCTTAGGTGCCATTGATGGTAATGGAAAAACAAAAGGATTATGCTTTGACCACACCAAACTTAAAATATTGCTCGCCCTCGAGCAAGAGAAGAAAGAAGAGAAGAAGAAGAAGAAGAAAATATGGAGGAGAAGGGGGAGTGTAGGTTTCGGCCAAGGTATAGAAGAGGGGGTTGTGTTGTGTGAAAATGAAGTGGAATGGAGGGGTTTATATAGGAAAATCTGAGAGGGTAGGTTCGGCCATTTTAGGGTGGGTTTGGGTGGGAAAGTGTTTTTGAATTTTAAAGGTAGGTGGGGTTTATGGGGAAGAGTGGATGGATGTGAGTGGTGAAGGGGATAATTGGGAAGAGAGATTGAAGTTGTTGGGAAGTGTGACATGGGGAAGAGTGTTATAGGATTAGGAGGTAAGGTGGGAATATGTTAGGTGGGAATCCTGTGGGGTCCACAGATCCTGAGATGATCTTGTGGGGTCCACAGATCCTGAGGTGTCAAGGAATTACATCCCTGCACCAAATAGGCATGAAGAATGCCTTTGCACACCATTCTGGCATTTAAACGCCGAGATGATGCACACTCTGGGCGTTCAACGCCCATGTGTAGCATGTTTCTGGCATTGAACGCCAGTTCCATGTTTGTTACTGGCGTTCAGCGCCAGTTTTTCTCAAGGCACATTCCTGGCATTCAAACGCCAAAATGTTGCTTGTTTCTGGCGTTCAGCGCCAGATTCATGCTCTGTTCTGGCGTTGAACGCCAGCCAGATGCTTCTTACTGGCGTTGAACGCCAGTCTGTCCTCCCTCTAGGGTGTGATTTTTCTTCTGCTGTTTTTGATTCTGTTTTTAATTTTTATATTTTTTTTTTCGTGACTCCATATGATCATGTACCTAATAAAACAGAAAATAACAATAAAATAAAATAAATAAAAATTAGATAAATAAAATTGGGTTGCCTCCCAACAAGCGTTCTTTTAATGTCATTAGTTTGACAGTGGGCTCTCATGGAGCCACAAGGTGATCAGGTCAATGTTGTATAGTCCCAACACCAAACTTAGAGTTTGGATATGGGGTCTTAACACCAAACTTAGTGTTTGGTTGTGGCCACCCAACACCAAACTTAGAGTTTGACTGTGGGGGCTCTTCTTGACTCTGAACTGAGAGAAGCTCTTTGTGCTCACTCTCTTTTGTCATAGAGGGATGGCCATGTGCCTTAAACACAAGGTAGTCCCCATTTACTTGAAGGACTAATTCACCTCTGTTGGCATCTATCACAGCTCCTGCTGTGGCTAGGAAAGGTCTTCCAAGGATGATACACTCATCCTCTTCCTTCCCAGTGTCTAATATTATGAAATCAGCAGGGATGTAAAGGCCTTCAACCTTTACTAACACGTCCTCTACTACTCCGTAAGCTTATCTTAATGACTTGTCTGCCAATTGTAATGAGAACAAGGCAGGTTGTACCTTAATGATCCCCAGCTTCTCCATTATAGAGAGTGCATAAGATTTATCCCTGACCCCAGATCACATAGAGCTTTTTCAAAGGTCAATGTGCCTATGGTACAAGGTATTAAGAACTTGCCAGGATCTTGTTTCTTTTGAGGTAAAATTTGCTAAATCCAGGTATCTAGTTCACTAATGAGCAAGGGAGGTTCACTTTCCTAAGTCTCATTACCAAACAACTTGGCATTCAGCTTCATGATAGCTCCTAAATATTGAGCAACTTGCTCTCCAGTCACATCTTCATCCTCCTCAGAGGAAGAATAGTCTTCAGAGCTCATGAATGGCAAAAGGAGATTTAATGGAATCTCTATGGTCTCTATATGAGCCTCAGATTCCTTTGGATCCTTAATAGGAAACTCCTTCTTGCTTGAGAGACGTCCTAGGAGGTCTTCCTCACTAGGATTTTCGTCCTCCTCCTCCCTTGTGCATTCGGCCATATTGATTACATCAATGGCCTTGCACTCTCCTTTTGGATTCTCTTCTGTATTGCTTGGGAGAATACTGGGAGGAGTTTCAATGACTTTCTTACTCAGCTGGCCCACTTGTGCCTCCAGATTTCTGATGGAGGATCTTGTTTCACTCATGAAACTGAAAGTGGCCTTTGACAGATCAGAGACTAGATTGGCTAAATTAGAAGTATTTTGTTCAGAATTCTCTGTCTGTTGCTGAGAAGATAATGGAAAAGGCTTGCTATTGCTCAGCCTATTGCGTCCACCATTGTTAAAGCCTTGTTGAGGCTTCTGTTGATCCTTCCATGAGAAATTTGGATGATTTTTCCATGATGAATTATAGGTGTTTCCGTAAGGTTCACCCATGTAATTAACCTCTGCTATTGCAGGGTTCTCAGGATCATAAGCTTCTTCAGAAGCTGCCTCTTTAGCACTGTTGGATGCATTTTGCCATCCATTCAGACTTTGAGAAATCATGTTAACTTGCTGAGTCAACACTTTGTTCTGAGCCAAAATGGCATTCAGAGCATCAATTTCAAGAACTCCCTTCCTCTGAGGTGTCCCATTATTCATGGAATTCCTCTCAGAAGTGTACATGAGTTGGTTATTTGCAACCATGTCAATGAGTTCTTGAGCTTCTGCAGGTGTTTTCTTTAGGTGGATGGATCCACCTGCAGAATGGTCCAATGACATTTTCGAAAATTCAGATAGACCATAATAGAATATATCTAATATGGTCCATTCTGAAAACATGTCAGATGGACATCTTTTGGTCAACTGCTTGTATCTTTCCCAAGCTTCATAGAGGGATTCACCATCTTTTTGTTTGAAGGTTTGAACATCCACTCTAAGCTTGCTCAGCTTTTGAGGAGGAAAGAATTTATCCAAGAAGGCCGTGACCAGCTTATCCCAGGAGTCCAGGCTATCCTTAGGTTGTGAATCCAACCATATTCTAGCTCTGTCTCTTACAGCAAAAGGGAAACGCATAAGCCTGTAGACTTCAGGATCTACTCCATTCGTCTTTACAGTCTCACAAATCTGCAAGAACTCAGTTAAAAACTGGTAAGGATCTTCAGATGGAAGTCCATAAAACTTGCAGTTCTGTTGTATTAAGGCAACTAGCTGAGGTTTCAGCTCAAAATTGTTTGCTCCAATGGCAAGAATGGAGATGCTTCTTCCATCAAATTTGGACGTTGGTTTTGTGAAGTCACCAAGCATTCTCCTTGCATTATCATTATTGGGTTCAGCTGCCATCTCCTTCTCTTGTTCAAAAATTTCTGAAAGGTTACCTTTAGATTGTTGTAATTTATCTTCTCTTAGTTTCCTCTTCAAAGTCCTTTCAGGTTCAGGATCAGCTTCAACAAGAGTGTTTTTGTCCTTGTTCCTGCTCATATGAAAGAGAAGAAAACAAGAAAAGAAAGAGGAATCCTATATGTCACAGTATAGAGATTCCTTTATGTTAGTAGAAGAAGAAAGGGGAGAAGAGTGAAGAAGAGTGGGTTCGGATTTTTAGATGAAGAGAGGTGAAGAGAAGTGTTAGTAAATGAATAATTAAATAGAATAAGAAAGAAAAGAGGGAGAATTTCGAAAATAATTTTGAAAAAAGGGTTAGTAATTTCGAAAATTAAAGATAAGATAAGATTAAAATTAAAATTTAAAACAATTGAAAAGAATTTTTGAAAAAGAGAGAGGTATTTTCGAAAATTGAAGAGGGAAAAGTAGTTAGTTGAAAAAGATATTAAAATCAAATTTGAAAAGATAAGAAGATAAGTTAGATAAGATATTTTGAAATCAAATTTTGAAAAAGATAAAATTTTGAAAAAGATAATATTTTTAAGAAAAAGATTTTTTGAAAAAGATTTAATTTTTAAAATTAAAATTAATTACTTAACTAACAAGAAACTAAAAGATAAGATTCTAGAATTTAAAGATTGAACCTTTCTTAACAAGAAAGTAACAAACTTCAAATTTTTGAATCAATCACATTAATTGTTAGCTAATTTTCGAAAATTTGATATAAAGATAAGAAAAAGATTTTGAAAAAGATTTTTGAGATTTTCGAAAAAGAGGAAAAAAGTGAAAAGATATCATTTTTGAAAAAGATTTTGAAAAGATAAGATTTTTAAAAATTGAAAATTTGACTTGACTTGTAAGAAACAACTAATTTTTAAAAATTTTTGACCAAGTCAACCCAAAATTTCGAAAATTTGGAAGGAAATAAAGAAAAGATTTTTTTGATTTTTTTGAATTTTTAATGATGAGAGAGAAAAACAACAAAAATGACTCACAACATGAAAATTATGAATCAAAACTCATGATGCATGCAAGAACACTATGAATGTCAAGATGAACACCAAGAACACTTTGAAGATCATGATGAATGTCAAGAACATAATTTTGAAAAATTTTTGATGCAAAGAAAACATGCAAGACACCAAACTTAGAAATCTTTAATGCATGGACTCTAACAAACGAAAAATGCATATGAAAAACAACAAACAACACAAAACAAGAAATCATCAAGATCAAACAAGAGGATTTACCAAGAATATCTTGAAGATCATGAAGAACACTATGAATGCATGAATTTTCGAAAAATGCAAGAAAAAATTTTTTTTAAAGCATGCAATTGACACCAAACTTAAAAATTGACTCAAGACTCAAACAAGAAACACAAAATATTTTTGGTTTTTTTATGATTTTATGATTTTTTTGTATTTTTATTATTTTTTCGAAAATATACTTTAGAAAAACGAAAATAATAATAAAAAATATTTTTGAAAGATTTTTGAAAACTTTTTGAAAAGAAAATTACCTAATCTGAGCAACAAGATGAACCGTCAGTTGTCCATACTCGAACAATCCCCGGCAACGGCGCCAAAAACTTGGTGGACGAAATTGTGATTTGCCCTCTTTGTATTTGCATGAGATTTATTTACTGGCTCTTTGGCATATGTGATCACAACTCCGTTCAACTTAACCAGCAAGTGTACTGGGTCATCCAAGTAATACCTTACGTGAGTAAGGGTCGATCCCACAGAGATTGTTGGTATGAAGCAAGCTATGGTCATCTTGTAAATCTCAGTCAGGCGGATTTAAATGGTTTATGATGAGTTCGAAAATTAATAATAAACAGAAAATAAAATAGGATAGAAATACTTATGTAAATCAATAGTGGGAATTTCAGATAGGCGTATGGAGGTGCTATGCTCCTCTTGAATCTCTACTTTCCTACTTCTTCCTTCAATCCTTCTTACCCCTTTCCATGGCAAGCTGTATGTAGGGCATCACCGTTGTCAATGGCTACATCCCATCCTCTCAGTGAAAATGGTCCTATGCTCTGTCACAGCACGGCTAATCATCTGTCGGTTCTCAATCAGGTTGGAATAGAATCTCTTGATTCTTTTGCGTTTGTCACTAACGCCCAGCCTTCAGGAGTTTGAAGCTCGTCACAGTCATTCAATACCGGAATCCTACTCGGAATACCACAGACAAGGTTAAACTTTCCAGATTCCCGGAATCCTACTCAGAATACCACAGACAAGGTTAGACTTTCCGGATTCCCATGAATGCCGCCATCTATCTAGCTTATACCACGAAGATTCTGTTGGGGAATCTAAGAGATATGCGCCCGGCCTAAAGTAGAACGGAAGTGGTTGTCAGTCACGCGCGTTCATAGGTGAGAATGATGATGAGTGTCATGGATCATCACATTCATCAAGTTAAAGTGCAACGTATATCTTGGAATAAGAATAAAAGAGAGTTGAATAGAAAATAATAGTAATTGTATTGAAACTTGAGGTACAGCAGAGCTTCACACCCTTAATCTCTGGTGTTTAGAAACTCCACCGTTGAAAATACATAAGTGAAAGGTTCAGGCATGGCCGAATGGCCAGCCCCCTAAAACGTGATCAATGGCCTCCTAGGATGAAGAATAATACAAAACTGAGACCAAAGATGTAACGTGGTCAAAAAAAGACTCTTAATACAACAGTAATTTATCCTATTTATACTAGACTAGCTACTAGGGTTTACAGAAGTAAGTAATTGATGCATAAATCCACTTCCGGGGCCCACTTGGTGTATGTTTGGGCTGAGCTTGGTCTATCCACGAGCTAAGGCTTCTCTTGGAGTTGAACGCCAAGTTATAACGTGTTTTGGGCGTTCAACTTCGGGTCGTGACGTGTTTCTGTCGTTTAACTCCAGACAGCAGCATGTACTTGGCGTTGAGCGCCACTTTACGTCATCAATTCCTGAATAAAGTATGGACTATTATATATTGTTGGAAAGCTCTGGATGTCTACCTTTCAACTCCATTGAGAGCGCGCTATTTGGAGTTCTGTAACTCCAGAAAATTTATTTTGAGTGCAGGGAGGTCAGATTCCAACAGCATCAGCAGTCCTTTTGTTAGCCTCCTATCAGAGTTTTGCTCAAGTCCCTCAATTTCAGCCAGAAATTACCTGAAATCACAGAGAAACACACAAACTCATAGTAAAGTCCAGAAATGTGAATTTAACATAAAAACTAATGAAAACATCCCTAAAAGTAGCTTGAACTTACTAAAAACTACCTAAAAATAATGCCAAAAAGCGTATAAATTATCCGCTCATCAGGAATACTCAAGAGTTCAATTGCAATTGGTTCGTTGTTGGTTGGCTTGTTAGTCACTAACTCTAATCCTTCCCAAGGGAGAGGATTAGGACTTGTAAATAGAAGTTGACTTTTAACTTGACTTTCCTTCATTCGTTGAGGGTTAATTAAGTAGAAACAACTACTAATTATTAATTGATTTTGAGAAAATTCCAACAAGGATAGAACTTCCGATTAATCTTCTCCCGATCAAAATTTTTATTTAAATTACATAAATTCTCTGATTTAATTTCCTATTTATCAAACTCAAAAACCTTTTGAAAAACCTCTGATTAATAAAATAGCACATCTCTCTGCAACTTGTTGGGAGATGACCTGGGACTCATACTCCCAGTATTTTAATTCTAATTTTGTGACAACTCTTTTCTAAATTGACAAGTGGATTTGCTGGTTAAGAACTGTACTTGCAACGCCATTTTCTTAATAATTCTTAATCTGTTAATTTTCGCCATGTCACTAACTTGGCCATTACGATAATTATTCTCCACTAAATGGGGAACATTCCTTTAATACAGAGGATATTTTCATTGAAAGTGGATCAAGGTACAACGTGTTATATGAAAATGCTGTGAAAGAGAATGAGGACATTACTCATGCCAACACTACTCAAATAAAGGCCATGCAAGTTGTGCCAAGCGAGGCTCCTGTTCCAAAAGTTAATAAGCCTATTGTCTTAGCCCAAAAGAAAGTACTAAAGCTAAGTACTGGAAATAACCTATAAAGTTATTAACATGGATTGTAACTTTTTTTATTTTTCAAATGAGGAGGACTACTCTTATGCTTTATGCTTTGTTTGGAGGACCTTGGATGATAGTTGGGCATTAGTTAATTGTTCAGAGGTAGAGACATTTCTTTCTTACATCAGAGAAAGAAGTAAAAAATATTGCAGCTTGGATTCGTATACTAAGTTATCTATTAAGCTGTATAATCACCATTTTCTCTAGAAGATAGGATCTATTATTGATACCATGCTCAAAATTAAAGATATTTTAGTACACTTATGAAAAATTTTTGCTAGAATTTGTGTTGAATTGAATTTAGGTAAGAAACTTATCTCAAATCTTAGTGCCCGGATCTACCTTAAACATCGAATATGAGGGTTTACACCTCATTTATTTTAACCGTGGGATGTATGAACATCGTTTTAATATATGTGAAGTGTCTTTCGATGATGTGGACCATTGTGGGAAAGCGGCCTCCGGCAAGAATGTGGTGGCAGAGGAAAATCAAATAATGGTCATTAAAGATAAGGAATAGGTGAATCCCAAATGATCTACTAATGAACATAAATCTGGCAACAATCAAAATTCTCCAAGCTTTAGCCCTTAAATGATGGTTAAGAGATACCAAATAAAGAAGCAAGAGAATATTTTTATTGAAAAATAATCTGGCCATTATGATAATAATTCTCCACCAAATAGGAAATATTCCTTTAATAAGGATAATGTTTTCATTGAAGGCGGATCAAGGTACAATGTGTTATATGAAGATGCTGTGGAAGAGAATGAGGATGTTACTCATGCCAATACTACTTAAATAGAGGCCTTGCAAGTTACACCAAGCGAAGCTCTTGTTCCAAAAGTTAATGAGCCTATTGTCTTAGCCCAAAAGATAATACTAAAGCTAAGTGCTGGGAAGAGCCTATAAAGTTATTAACATGGATCGTAACCTTTTTTTTTATTTTTCAGATGAGGAGGACTACTCTGGACATTAGTTAATTATTCACAGGTAGAGACCTTTCTTTCTTACATCAGAAAAAGAAGTAAAAAAGATTGCAGCTTATATTTGTATACTAGTTTCTCTATTAAACTGTCTAATTAGCATTTTCTTTGAAAGATAGGATCTATTATTGATACCATGCTCAAAATTGATAAAGTTACTTTAGTACACTTATGAAAAAATTTTGCTAGAATTTGTGTTGAATTGAATTTATGTAAGAAACTCATCTTGAAAATCTCAATGACTAGAACTACTATAAACATCGAATATGAGGCTTTGCACCTCATTTGTTTTAATCGTGGGATGTATGGACATCATTTTGATCTATGTGGAGAAGTGTCTTTAGATGACGAGGACCATTGTGGGAAAGTGGCCGCCGACAAGAATGTGGTGACTGAAAAAAATTGAATAATGGTCGTTAATGACAAGGAAGAGGTGAATCCCAAATGATCTGCTAATGAACCTAAATCTGGCAACAATCAAAATTCTCCAAGCTTCAGCCCTTAAATGATGGTTAAGAGATACCAAATAAGGAAGTAAGAGAAGATTTCTACAGAAAAATAACCTAGCCATTATGATAATAATTCTCCACTAAATAGGGAATATTCCTTTAATACAGAGGATTTTTTCATTGAAAGTGGATTAAAGTACAACGTGTTATATGAAGATATTGTGGAAGAGAATGAGGATGTTACTCATGCTAATACTACTCAAATTGAGGCCTGATGTGTGGAAAACGATCCAACACAAAACTCACCGGCAAGTGTACCGGGTCGCATCAAGTAATAATAATTCACATGAGTGAGGTCGATCCCACAGGGATTGAAGGATTGAGCAATTTTAGTTTAGGGGTTGATTTAGTCAAGCGAATCAAGTTTTGGTTGAGTGGGTTGTATTTAACAGAAGATAAATTGCTTGAAATGTAAAGGGAGAGGGGGAATTTGCAGTAAATTAAAGAACATGAAAGTAAAATAGACTGAATCTTAAAGAACAAGAAATTAAATAACTGAAACTTAAAGTGCAAGAAATGTAAATTGCAGTAACTTAAATGGCAAGGAATGTAAATTGCTTGAATGTAAAAGGGATTTGAGGACTGGGATTGCAGAATCTAAACGTAGAGAAAGTAAATTGCAACAATTAATAAAGTAGAAATTGAATTGGAAGCAATGAAGACTCAAGCAGAAATTGAAATTAAAGTGCAGCAAGGTTCACAGAAGAACCAAAGGTAAATTGGGATCTCAGGGTTCAAGAGACTAGGTAGCAGAGCCTAGATCTCAATTACCTTCCTAGATCCAAAGTCTCAAAGCAATTGACAAGAAATTGAAGAAGAAACAGTAAAGAGAATGTAAATGGATTCAATTATGCAGAAAAGAGATTAAAGAGTTCTTGAGTGGAGATTGAGACAGAATTTCCTCAATTCTTAACACCCAAGAATCAAAACAAGAAAATTAAAAAGACCCAAGCAAGAACGAGGAAGAAGAGAGATCAATTCTCCTCCCCAATTCTCTGAAATCTCGGTGAAGACACCAAGAGAAGTTCCCAAGTGCAAAAGTAAAATTCAAAGCTCAAAAGAACGTGAAAAATTCAAAAGCTAAGCCAAAGGTTCAGAAAAAAGGTCCTAATTACATCAAACTAGCTCCTATTTATACACTTTCTATTCTTGGATTTTGGGATTTGGATGGGCTTTTGATTTTGTGAAGAAATGAATTAAATTGGCATTTTAATTGAATTTTTCGGCCCAAAATAAAAGCTTCCAGGAGGCTGCCCTGCCCTTGTGGAGGGCAGGGCAGGATTTGGTGCGTGTTGGTGCTTGCTTGGTGCGTGCTGGTGCGGTCTTGGTGCACAGAACGCTGCCCTGCCCTCGCGGAGGGCAGGGCAGGAAAAATTGGTGCGCCAGATGGGTGCTTGGTGCGCTGCTTGGTGCTGCCAGATTCAAGCTGTGGTGCGCGCTGGTGCTGCCAAGAACGTGCCTTGGTGCGCAGAACGCTGCCCTGCCCTCGCGGAGGGCAGGGCAGAAAAAATTGGTGCTGCCAGGATCGTGATGGTGCGCGCTGGTGCTGCCAGAATCATGCCGTGGTGCGCCAGAATTGAACCTTGGTGCGCCAGATTCATGCACCAACAAAATGCTGCCCTGCCCTCGCGGAGGGCAGGACAGTGTTTTCACTTTGATGTCCCAGGTTCGAATCATGGCCGAAACACACGCTCAATCATTTTCCTTGGTTTCTTGGCACGGTAATGGACCTTAGTTCTTTGCTTCCTCATGGTTCCGTGTTCAACTCTTGTGGCAAGCATTTGGAGACATTTTCCTTTGATTTTTTCCCTTTGTGAGCCCGATACTGCCCTTGTGGAGGGCAGGGCAACATTTTATTCCTCTTGATTCCAAGGCACAAATTTGTGCTCTGCCCTTGTAGTGGGCAGGGCAGAGTTGCCTTCTTTGCTTAGTTCCCTTATGTTGCCCTCCTAGAGGGCAGTGTGCCCTTGTGGAGGGCAATGCTTGCCTCCCCCATTGTATGTGGCACACTTTTCCTTCCTTTGACCACGCTTCCTTCTCCTTGGGTCACGCTTTCTTTAGGCCACGCTTTTCTCTTTTATTCTTTTCTTCACCTAAAATAAACCAAAACAACCACTCCAAGTATCACTAAATTCATAAGGCTTATAAATCAATTAAAATTAGCTTAAACCTCATGGATTAACATTAATTTCATGGTGGTTGCTTGATTTAAAGAAGTTGTGCATTTTCACTCCAAATCACTTACTTAAGAAGCAAGAAAGTGCATAAAGACTAACAAAACAAATGAAATTAGCTTGAAAAATGGGTATATGATGACTTGTCATCAAGGCCATGCAAGTTGCACCAAGCAAGGCTCCTGTTCCAAAAGTTAATGAGCCTATTGTCTTAGCCCAAAAGAAAGTACTAAAGCTAAGTGCTAGGAAGAACCTATAAACTTATTAACATGGATCGTAACTTTTTTATTATTTTTCAGATGAGGAGGACTACTCTTATGCTTTATGCTTTGTTTGGAGGACCTTGAATGATAGTTGGGTATTAGTTAATTGTTCAGAGGTCGAGACCTTTCTTTCTTACATCAGAGAAAGAAATAAAAAAGATTGCAGCTTGGATTCGTATACTAATTTCTCATTAAGATGTATGATCACCATTTTCTTTGGAAGATATGATCTATTATTCATACAATGCTCAAAATTGGTAAACCCACTTTAGACATTTATGGAAAAAATTTTCTATAATTTGTGTTGAATTGAATTTATGGAAGAAACTCGTCTTGAAAATCTCAGTGCGCGGAATTACCTTAAACATCGAATATGAGGATTCACACCTCATTTTTTTAACTGTGGGCTATATGGACATCGTTTTGATCTTTATGAAGAAGAATCTTTTGATGATGAGGATCGTTGTGCGGAAAGTGGCCGCCAGTAAGAATGTGGTGGCAGAGACAAATCAAATAATGGTCATTAATGACAAGGAAGAGGTGAATCCCGAATGATCTGCTAATGAACCTAAATCTGGAAACAATGAAAATTCTCCAAGCTTCAGCTCTTAAATGTTGGTTAAGAGATACCAAAGAAGGAAGAAAGAAAAGATTTATATGGAAAAATAATTTGACCAGTATGATAATAATTCTCCACCAAATACGGAATATTCCTTTAACAAGGAGAATCTTTTCATTGAATGTGGATCAAGGTATAACATGTTATAAGAAGATATTATGGAAGAGAATGAGGTTGTTACTCATGCCAACACTACTCAAATAGAGGCCATGAAAGTTGCACCAAGTTAGGCTCCTGTTCCAAAAGTTAATGAGCCTATTGTCTTAGCCCCAAAAAAAAGTACTAAAGCTATGTGTTGGGAAGAACCTATAAAGTTATTAACATGGATTATAACTTTTTTTTTTCGGTTTTCAGATTAGGAGGACTACTCTTATGCTTTATGCTTTGTTTAGAGGACCTTGGATGATAGTTGCGCATAAGTTAATTGTTTAGAGGTGGACACCTTCCTTTCTTACATCAAAGAAAGAAATAAAAATGATTGTAGCTTGGATTTTGATGAGCGGGATTTTCCACAGCACAAATTCCCTTCGACAAGTGTACCGAATCGTCAAGTAATAACTCACAAGAGTGAGATCGATCCCACAAAGATTGATGGATTGAGCAAATTTAGTGAGGTGATTTGTCTAGTCAAGCGAATATTGAAAGGTTTTTATGAAATTTTATGAACAGAATATAAATCCACAAGGAATGTAGAACAACAAAATGTGGAGTACTAGAAATTAAAATACTGAAAGGTAAAGGACAGAAACTTAAATGGCATGAAATGTAAATAACTAAAACTTAGAGAGCAAGAAACTTAAATGAACTGAGGCTTAAATGACAAGAAGGTAAAGGCAAGAATGTAAATAGCAATGGAAAGTAAATTGCATGAAATATAAATGGCTTTGAGTGCTGGGAATTAAAGGAAGAAATAAATTCAAGGCAATTAAAGGAAACTCAAGCAAATCAAAGTGAAGAATAAAAAAGAGAAAGATTCATTAGGGATTGGAGATATCATAATCCATCATGAATCAATGGGTCTCAACTTCATTCTCAATCATATGAAGTAGATCTATGGCGGATTATAATTAATTGAGTCCCAGTTCCTTGGCAACCCAATTTCTCTAAACACAATCAATTTGCCAATTCTTTGTTCTAATTGTCATGAGAAGATGTTAAGTGCATTTTCTTATCCATAAGCCACACAAGCTCTCAAGATCTCAATTCCTCCCGAATGGTGTTGATCAAGAGAGTTGTGAGAGATAGAGCTTTAATCTAATTTCCATGATTCCCCTTCCGAGGCTCACATAGAAATTCAATGGATCTAAACCCCCTTCCAGAGTGAATAGATCAAAATAAACATAGAAGTTATCTCTTAGCTACAACAAGCGGATTGAGAAGAAGAAGAATTTTATTCAATCATGTGAATTATAATAGAGCTCCTCCCCCTAATGATGTGGGTTTAGTTCATCATTGCTCAGCAAAATCAAAAAGAAAAGAAAAGTACATGAAATAAAGTACAAAGAAAATGATTCAAGGTTTCCCAATTAGGGTCCCTACTTCCCAGCCTTCTTCTAACTTCAAAAACTATCCTATTTATACACTTTCCAGATCAATATTCAAGTCTTTGAATGTGGGCTTTGGCCTTAGTTGAAGCAAGTTAAGAGTGACTATTTCTGACGTTGACATAGGCGTTAGCTCACTAACGTTCAAAAGCTTGCATGGGTGCCATTGAAATGAGAGTTAGCACTAGCGTTAGTCACCAATGTTAGTGCACTAACGGTGGCTGACGTTGCCTTTAAAATCCTTTAGGAATGTTGCCACTGGTGTTAGTTCACTAACGTTGCCACCAACGTTTTTTCAGTCACGTGTATGCATCGCCCATGCGTACGCGTTGCTGACCAATTTTCCATGCATTCCTCATGAAATTATCGAAGACGTTAGTGTGCTAACTTTAGGTAACGTTAGCACACTAACGTTGGCACCTCCCCTTTGCTAGTAACGTTGGTGAGCCAACTTTAGGCTACCAACGTTACTTGTCATCTTTGAAACGTTAGTGGGCAACGTTAGTGAGCGAACTTAGGCCACTAACGTTGCTCCCCTCTTCCTTGGCAACGTTGATGGGCAACGTTGGTGAGCCAACTTGGGTCACCAACATTGCTTCCTCCTTCCTTGCAATGTTAGTGATGACCAGAATTCACTACCCACATATAATGAATCCGTTCTTTGGCAAGCGCACCAAAATTATTGCCAAGTAATAACCCACAGTGAAGTGGGATCGTATCCACAGAGATTGGCAAATTCAAGCAGTTTTAATTGATTGATGAATTAGTTAAGCGGATCAATAAGATTGTGAAGTGCAGAATTGTAAATGACATAAATGTAAATGACTAGAATATAAAGAAAGGCTATAAAGTTCAGAAACGGAAATTGCAAAATATAAAGTGCTGAATCATAAATGACTTGAATGTAAATGGGAATGGGGATTTGCTGAATGTAAAATTAAGCAGTAAAGAAATAGATAGATAAGAATGGGGAAGTTCATTGAGATTGGGAGATGTTGTCTCTTTGGATTAAATCTAGCTTATATCCTCTTCAATCATGCAACTCATTGACCTCTTGGCAATCATGATTGATTGACCCCCAATCCCTTGGTGACTCAATCTCTCAGATCTTGATCAATAGCTAATTCCTTGGTCTAATTGCTCATGAAGAGAGATATGCTTGGTCCCTGATTATACCACACACCCTTATAGGTCCAGGTAGAAGAAGGATTATATGTCACGTATCCAAACACCAAAACCCAGATTCTATCAAGTGTGAGAAAGGATTTCAAGCATGGTTTCATGTTTCCTTTCCCAAGGTTCCCATGATACCCAATTGCATTCAAACTCTTTCCCAAGATAATTGAACACTAAGCATTAAGAACGAAATTCCTTCTAGCAAATCAAAGAGAAGATGAAGAGAAGAAGAATTTTACTATTATCAATCCATCAAGTACAATAGAGCTCCCTCTCTCAATGAGAGGGAAGTTAGCTACTCATAGCTCAAAAAGTACTCAAAAGTGAAGTGTAAAAGTGTATCTAAAACTGACTGCTCCCAAGTGGCACGCCAGTTTCACACGCACAGCTTCTTGTTTGTCTTCTTCCCATTTTTGATGCCCTTTTCACCTGAAATTCAGCACAACTCATCTCAAAGTAGTGTACCATAATATTCATCAAATAATGCATGAATTGTACTGATCAAATGAGATTTATGCTCTTTTATGGTCTTCTTTATGCAATAAAGAAGGGTAGATGATGCAAGTCATCACAACACCAAACTTAAGCTTTGCTTGTCCCAAGCAAATCAATGTGAGTAAACCTTTATATCTTGAGGCTTTGGCTTCGAATGATTGCAATACAACTAAGAGTAAAACTAAGTTTCCAACACATGTATGAATGTTTTAATTGTCATGCAAAGCTCTTGGATCCTTGAGGGTTTCTTCAGGTATAGGCTTCATGGGTCCTTTCTATTGATTGTCACCTTGAAGTAGTAAGGATTGTTTTGCTTTCTTAACCACGACTCTAAGTGTTTGTCTCAAGACAACCCTTTAATTAGGCTTTCAATTAGCACTCCCAAACCAGTTGGTTTTAGGGTACTGGGTGTTGAGACACCCCTAAAAATTTACTTGCCCAGGTCTCTTCTTGACACATCTTCACCACAAGCATCTACTAGGATCATTAATTCCCTTTTTTGAGATTTTTAATGTTTCTTTTTCTATCCCAGTAGTTGATGCTCAGAGCCTTGGGCCTTTATTGCTTACTATCTCTTGGTTCTATGGATATTCAAGGAACACCCCTTAGTCTTCCTTTGTTATACCTTCTAGGATTAGTTGCTCCCCATGACTCATTTTCTTTTTAGTTCATACAAGGTTCTACAATCAGTTTCTTGTTTCTTAGTTTATTTGATGATTCCTCTTGGCCTTGGTCTCTCTTATTGTTTTTGCACAACTCACAGTAACTCTTATTGTGACAAGCTCTACTTTTATTTAAGTTGATGACGACTTGAAATACATGACGTTTTCTTTCTTGTAAAAAAAAACTCATAAAGACCTCATACAAGAATTAAAAACTAAGCATAAAACATAAACTATCCTAGCATGATTATTTAAGAAGTAAATAAAGCAAAGGCTTAAACAAAAATCAGAAATTGGAAAGTGTCAACCATGGGACTCAACAACCTTGAGCAGCTTCATCTTTAGTTCATTGGCCCCTTCCCTTTGTCCTTCTTCTTGGGAGGGGATGAGCCACCTTCATCCAGCTTGGAGGAACCTTCTTGAGCCTTGGTATCCTTGGGCTTCTAAAATCCTAACCTCCTAATGTAATTTCTTTCATCTTCCTTATGTTTGACTAGGATTTCTTCTTGTCTTGCACTTAGCTCTTCCATCCCTTACATGAAAGTTGGGTATCCTGGGTTTAGAGCAGCTACAGCGTTACACAAGTGATTTAACTTGGCTTGTGTGTTAATGTCATACTGCCTCCTGGATATGGTCCTGGCATCATAGAGATTTTTGAATTCAGCCAAGTTCCTCTGTTGCCACTTGCCTTGCTCTGTTATGTTGTCTAGTGCACTTCGCACCTCTCCCCAGTCAAATTGTTCTTGCTGCTCCTTCTTCATATGCTCCCAACTCCCTTGGAGTTGCAGAATGTTTTGGTTGACTTGGCTCCATTGTTGTTGCTGAGTCTCCTTGAATTGATTAACATCTTCCCTCAAGTGGTGTAGGTCTCCCTTCATTTGGTGTACATCTCCTTGTAATTGCTCCCAGTTGAATCCCTCTAGAAATTGTTGATATTGGTAGTGTGGTGGTGGTTGAAGAGCCAGGAAGTGAGGTTGCTCTTCTGCCTCTTCCTCTGCTTGTTGTTGTTGTGGTTCATGAGTATGAGCTCTTTGTTCTCTAGCCCAGTTGAGTGGGTGGACAACCACTACTTTGGCCATCTTTTTGGCAGTTATGAACTTATCTTGCTTCACAAGCACTTCATCAATGATCTTTTCAACTCCAGCCTCATCACATAGCCTCTGTATAATGCTGAGGAATGCCAACCTTGTGTTGTCATTGGTGCTTTTCAGCACTTTGTTGATGTTGTTGGCGATCATCTCCCCTACGTTGATGTTTTCTCCTTTCATAATGCTGTAGATGAGCACAGCTCTCTCCTTGGTCACCTCTGAAGTATTGGATGTGGGGATTAGGGACCTCCTTACAAACTCTAGCCACCCTCTAGCTTGAGGGCTCAAATCTCTTATCCTCAATTGGTTGGGTATCCCATCCTTGTCATTTATCCAATGCACATTCATCACGCAAATTTCACTTAGCATCTCCTCAAACCCAAGGTCTTGCTATTTCATTCTCTCTTCATAGCTCCGAGTGGAGTTTGTCCTCTTCACCATTAGCATTCTCTCTATGCTAGAGGGGCTATAGTCAATGGACTTCCCCCTTACATAGCTAATGTAGCCATATTGTTGCCCTGGTTGAGGCACTGCGTTGGCATAGAATTCCCTCACCAAGCTTTCTACCACTTTCCTTTGTGGGTTGCATAGGAGTGACCAACCCCTATTGTCGATCTCCACTTTGATTTTAATATGCTCATTCCTCCCTAGTTGAAACCCAACTTGTGGAATGATTTCCCTCTCACTCACCCATCCATAGAATTGTTTTGGTTGAATGCGGAGAAGAACTTGTAGTAATTAAAAGAGCTTGAGGATCCAGAGGTTGGTTCCTTGGTTTTTCTTTTTTTTGAGGCTGAGCTTTTTGGTGGTTCCATTAGGTTAGGAGAGTGTGCTTGAGGTTGTAAAAAAAATAGGGGTTGAAAGAAAGAGAAGGCAAAACAAAGTTTTGCTCCAACACCAAACTTAGGACTTGATTGTCCCAATCAAGAAAAAAAAAAGAGAAAGTAAGGGATAAGAGATAGTAGAAGATGAGAAGAGAAGTGATAGTGAGGGGTGTGGGAATTGTTGAAGTGGGAGAGGAGATGGGGGTGGAGCTTTTATAATGGGTGGATGGTGTGGTTCGAAGGGTGAAAAATAAAAAGGGTTAAATGTTTTCCCACTTTGGGAAGTGGCGCCTAGCGTGGGAAGAGGCACCAACTCTTTTCTCACAGTGTCTTCTGCGTGTGTCAAGTTCCAAAGTGCAAGTACACTTTGACTTCCTTGTTTTGTGAGTTGTTTACCATGTGGGCCCTATCTTCTCTCCTGAAATTGAAACTGAACCCATTAGTAATGACAAAAGAACCCTTTCACGTTCCTTCTCATCAAGAATGAATTGGATTGCAACTGATGGGTGTCTCTTAGGACACCAAACTTAATTCTTTGGCATATTAATAAATTGGTTTCATCATTGTGTATTTAATGTGTTCATAAGAGTGGAATAACATCAATCTTTTCATTTTCTTTTGATTCCAATTCCTCTGAACTCATTAAACCATGTTCATGTCTTTGCCCAAAGCATTAAGTGCTTTCAAATTGGGTGACTTGGGCTGCTATGTGATCCTTGGTGGTGGCCACACCAAACTTAATCTCTGGGCTTACTCTTCAAAATCAAACTATTAATTGTTTGTAAGCCTAGATTAAATGGTGAGAGGCCACACTAAACTTAGTACTTTAGCTAGTTCTCAACCCATTCACTCATCATTAGTTATGTATTCATCAAGTTACAATTACCAAATAGAAAGAAATAAGAAAGTGTAAAGAAAATCTAGCTATCAAAGCTAATATCAAACTTTCTAATCTACAATTGTAAACTAATCCTAATTACTGAAAATTAAACTATCTAAAGCAACAGAATTTAAGCTACTTCTAAGAAAAGCAATTAAATAAAAAAGGATAAAGTGTTGGGGTGCCTCCCAACTAGCGCTTCTTTATTGTCATTAGCTTGACATTCCTTCATCTTTAGCTTAGCTTGTAGCTCACTCTCTGCTCCTCCAAGGAGCCTCCCAAGTGGTGTTTGAGTCTATGGCCATTAATAGAAAAAGTTCTCTGAGTCTTGTCCTCCATGAGCTCCACATGACCATAGGGAAACACTTTGAGTATGGTGAAAGGTCCTGACCATCGAGACTTGAGTTTTCCAGGGAAGAACTTGAGTCTTGAGTTGTAGAGTAACACCTTCTGTCCTTCAGTGAACTCCCTTCTTGCTATCTTTTGGTCATGCCACCTTTTTGTGTTCTCTTTGTAGATTTTTGCATTCTTATATATTTCTAAACTCTTCCAGCTCATTGAGTTGCATTAATCTCTTTTCTCCAGCAGCTTGCTCATCAAAATTCAGTAGTTTTAGAGCCCAGAAGGCTCTGTACTCCAGTTCAACTGGCAAGTGGCAAGCCTTGCCAAATACCAGTTGGTATGGTGACATGGGGATCTTGAAGGCTATCCTGTAAGCCTATAGAGCATCGTCTAGCTTCTTAGACCAGTCCTTTACTGAGCTTCCAACAGTTTTTTCGAGGATTCGTTTTAGCTCTCTGTTGGAGATCTCGGCTTGCCCGTTGGTCTATGGTGGTATGGAGTTGTCACTTTGTGCTTTACTCCATATCTGAGAAGCAGTGTCTCGAGTTATTTATTGCAAAAATGTGTCCCTCCATCACTAATGAGAGCTCTGGGAACTCCAAATCTGCTGAAGATGTTCCTTCTCAAGAAGCTTATCACAACCTTATTGTCATTTGTTGTAGTGGCTATGGCTTCTACCCACCTTGAAACATAATCAACAGCCACTAATATATAGCTATTTGAGTAGGAGGTTGGGAGGGGTCCCATGAAATCAATTCCCCATACATCAAATAGCTCCAGCTCTAGTATGTATTGATGTGGCATCTCATTCTTCTTGGTTAGATTACCAGCTCTTTGACATTCATCACACCTTGACAGCATTTCCTTGGCATCCTTAAACATTGTTGGCCAGTAAAATCCGGATTGGAGCACTTTTGCTGCTGTCCATTCTCCACTGAAGTGACCTCCATATGCTGACCCATGGCACTGCCATAACACTTTCTATCCTTCTTCATGGGATATACACCTTCTTAGGACTCCATCAGTACACTTTTTGAATAAATAGGGGTAATCCCAGATGTAGTATTTGGCATCCTTGATTAGCTTCCTCCTCATGTGCTTATTGATGTTAGTTGGTAGCTCCCCAATAGCCTTGAAGTTAGCTATGTCTGCAAACCAAGGGGCTACTCGAATCATCATCAATTGTTCATTAGGAAAGCTTTCATTTACTGCTATTTGCTGCATTTCTTCTTCTTGTGGGATCCTTGAGAGGTGGTCAGCTACCTTGTTCTCTGCTCCACTCATATCTTTAATCTCAATATCAAATTCTTGGAGCAGCAGGATCCACCTTATTAGTCTGGACTTAGATTCTTACTTGGTAAGCAAGTATTTGAGTGCTGCATGATCAGTGAACACAATTAATTTTCAGCCAATGAGATATGATGTAAACTTATCAAAAGCAAAAACTATGGCTAAAAGTTCTTTCTCTGTGGTAGTATAGTTCCTTTGATTCTCATTAAGGATCTTGCTAGCATAGTAAATGACATGTAATAGCTTCTCTTTCCTCTGTCCTAGAACAACACCAACAGCAAAATCAAATGCATTACACATTAGTTCAAAGGGAAGATCCTAGCTTGATGGTGCTATAATAGGTGCAGAGGAGAGTTTCTTTTTGAGTTCATCAAAGGCTACCATGCACTCTCTATCAAAAACAAAAGGAGTATTTGAGACAAGTAGGTTGCTAAGGGGTTTTGCAATCTTTGAAAAATCTTTAATAAATCTCCTATAGAACCCAATGTGTCCCAAGAAGCTTCTGATTGCTTTGACATTGCAAGGTGGAGGTAATTTTTCAATTACTTCCACTTTTGCCTTGTCTACTGCTATACCATCTTTTGAAATCTTGTGACCAAGAACCACCCCTTCAGTCACCATAAAATGGCACTTTTCCCAGTTTAAAATCAGGTTGGTCTCTTGACACCTTTTAAGCACAAGAGCAAGATGGTACAAACAATCAGAATATGAGTTCCCAAACACAGAGAAGTTGTCCATAAATACTTCTATGAACTTCTCAATCATATCTGAAAAAATGGAGAGAATGCACCTTTGGAATGTTGTAGGTGCATTGCACAATCCAAAGGGCATTCTCCTATAAGCAAAAACACCATATGGACAAGTAAATGAAGTTTTTTCCTGATCCTTGGGGTCTACAACAATTTGGTTGTAGCCCAAATATCCATCCAAGAAACAATAATACTCATGTCCTGCCAATCTCTCAAGCATCTGGTCCATGAAGGGTAGGGGAAAGTGATCCTTCCGGGTGGCTTCATTAAGTTTCCGGTAGTCAATGCACATACGCCATCCGGTCACTGTCCTTGTGGGTATCAATTCATTCTTCTCATTTGCCACAACAGTGATCCCTCCCTTCTTAGGGACTACTTGCACTGGGCTTACCCAAGGGCTGTCTGAGATGGGGTAGATCACCCCTGCTTGCCATAATTTCAGCACTTCTTTCTGAACCACTTCAGTCATAGTTGGGTTCAGCCTCCTTTGTTGTTGTCTTGAGGGTTTGGCATCCTCTTCAAATAAGATCTTATGCATACACATTGAAGGACTGATCCCCTTTAAATTTGCAAGTGTCCAGCCTATGGCATCCTTGTGTTGTCTCAGCACTTGGATAAGTTCCTCTTCTTGTTCCTTACTCAGACTTGAATTTATGATTACTGGGTAAGTGTTCTTAGCACCCAGATATGCATATTTCAAGCTGGGTGGTAAGGCTTTCAGCTCTAGTTTTGGTGACTCTGCATCTTTGTTATCTGTGGTAGTTGGCATGATTGAGTTTCTCATGGTTGCTTGTGGTAGTTCTCCATCTGGTGCTTGTTCCAGCTCAATGCTTCCTCCACATTGTTCTTCTTCCATGACTTCTTGAACTATCTATTCCGTGGTGTCTACCAGCATGCATTCTCCTATGGATTCTTTGGCGTAACTCATTGCTTTAAAGACGTTGAAGACCATTTTCTCTTCATGCAATCTCAAGACTAGTTTCCCTTTTTGCACATCAATGATGGCTCCAGCAGTAGCTAGAAATGGTCTTCCTAGGATGATTGACGTGTTGGCCTCTTCTTCCATGTCCAGCACAACGAAATCAGCAGGGAAGATGAATTCTCCTACTTTTACTAGCAAGTTGATGAGCGGATAATTTGTACGCTTTTTGGCATTGTTTTTAGTATGTTTTTAGTATGATCTAGTTAGTTTTTAGTATATTTTTATTAGTTTTTAGTTAAAATTCACTTTTCTGGACTTTACTATGAGTTTGTGTGCTTTTCTATGATTTCAGGTATTTTCTGGCTGAAATTGAGGGACCTGAGCAAAAATCTGATTCAGAGACTAAAAAGGACTGCAGATGCTGTTGGATTCTGACCTCCCTGCACTCGAAGTGGATTTTCTGGAGCTACAGAAGCCCAATTGGCGCGCTCTCAACGGCGTTGGAAAGTAGACATCCTGGGCTTTCCAGCAATATATGATAGTTCATACGTTGCCAAAGATTTGATGGCCCAAATCGGCGTTCAAAGTCACCTTCAGAATTCCCAGCGTTAAACGCCGGAACTGGCACAAGGATGGGAGTTAAACGCCCAAACTGGCACCAAAGCTGGCGTTTAACTCCAAGAAGAGTCTCTACACGAAAATGCTTCAATGCTCAGCCCAAGCACACACCAAGTGGGCCCGGAAGTGGATTTTTATGACATTTACTCATCTCTGTAAACCCTATGCTACTAGTTCTAGATATATAGGACCTTTTACTATTGTATTTTAATCTTCGAATCTTCTGATCTTTGGAGTCTTTTGATCTTTAGATCTTTTGATCACTTTGGGAGGCTGGCCATTCGGCCATGCCTAGACCTTGTTCTTATGTATTTTCAACGGTGGAGTTTCTACACACCATAGATTAAGGTGTGGAGCTCTGCTGTACCTCGAGTATTAATGCAATTACTATTGTTCTTCTATTCAATTCCGCTTGTTCTTGTTCTAAGATATCACTTGTTCTTCAACTTGATGAATGTGATGATCCGTGACACTCATCATCATTCTTACCTATGAACGTGTGCCTGACAACCACCTCCGTTCTACCTTAGATTGGGTGGATATCTCTTGGATTCTTTAACCGGAATCTTCGTGGTATAAGCTAGAACTGATGGCGGCATTCAAGAGAATACGGAAGGTCTAAACCTTGTCTGTGGTATTCTGAGTAGGATTCGATGATTGAATGACTGTGACGAGCTTCAAACTCCTGAGGGCGGGGCGTTAGTGACAGACGCAAAAGAATCACTGGATTCTATTCCGGCCTGATTGAGAACTGACAGATGGATAGCCGTGCCGTGACAGGGTGCGTTGAACATTTCCACTGAGAGGATGGGAGGTAGCCACTGACAACGGTGAAACCCTTGCATACAGCTTGCCATGGAAAGGAGTAAGAAGGATTGGATGAAGACAGTAGGAAAGCAGAGAGACGGAAGGGACAAGCATCTTCATACGCTTATCTGAAATTCCCACCAATGAATTACATAAGTATCTTTATCTTTAACTTTATGTTTTATTCATCATTCATAACCATTTGAGTTTGCCTGACTAAGATTTACAAGGTGACCATAGCTTGCTTCATACCAACAATCTCTGTGGGATCGACCCTTACTCGCGTAAGGTTTATTACTTGGACGACCCAGTACACTTGCTGGTTAGTTGTGCGAAGTTGTAGTGATCACAATTTCGTCCACCAAGTTTTTGGCGCCGTTGCCGGGGATTGTTCGAGTATGGACAACTGACGGTTCATCTTGTTGCTTAGATTAGGTATTTTTTTTCCTTCAGAGTTCTTAAGAATGAATTATAGTATTTCAAGGTGATGTTCTTATCATCACCAAAGCTGATTGATTTTCATCAATTTAGCTCTTGAATGCAATGTCCTGCTGAAGCTTGTTCAGCCATGTCTAATTTCTTTAGACAAAAGCTTTAGGCTAACATTGCATGATTCCTGGAATTCTCATTAAGAATTTTGATACCTTTATTTTCTTTTTCCACTTAATTTTCGAAAAAATCCAAAAATATTTCTTGTTTGAGTCTAGAGTCTCATTTTAAGTTTGGTGTCAATTACATGTTTCTGATCCTTTTGCATTCATGCATGTGTCTTCATTAATCTTCAAGTTGTTCTTGATGGTTTCATTGCTCTGATTTTTAAATTCTCTTAACTTGAGTGTTTTGTGTGTCTCATATGCATTCTCATTTTGTTAGTGTCAGTAGTATACAAACTGCTAAGTTTGGTGTCTTGCATGCATTGTTATTTGATTTTAGTTGCATTTTGATTATTCCTCTTTATTAAAAATCCAAAAATATTTTTAATTTGTGTCTTTTCAAGTCAATAATACAGAGAATTTGAAGATTCAGAACATACTACAGAGGAATTACACAGAAAAAGCTGGGCGTTCAAAACGTCCAGTGAAGAAGGACAGACTGGCGTTTAAACGCCAGCCAGGGTGCCTGGCTGGGCATTTAACGCCCAAAAGGGTAGTAGTTTGGGCGTTAAACGCCAGAATGTGCACCATTCTGGGCGTTTAACGCCAGGATGGCACAAGAGGGAAGATTTTGTTTTTAAATCAAATTTTTTTTTAGTTTTCAAAATCTTTTCAAAATCAAATCTTTTTCAAAATCAATTTCTTTCTATTTTCAAAAATACTTGCTATCAATTAATGATTTAATTCAACATTTCAAGTATGTTGCCTTTTCTGTTGAGAAAGGTTTAATGTTTGAATCATATCTTTTCTTGATAGCCAAGTCATTAATTTTTAAAATCAAATCTTTTTTAAAATGTTTTTCAAATCATATCTTCTCAATCACATCTTTTTAAAATCAATCATATCTTCTTAACCACATCTTTTTCAAAATAGTTTTCAATCAAATCTTTTTGATTTCTAATTTCAAAATCTTTTTCAAAAAATCACTTTACTTCTTTCTCAATCATGGTTTTCGAAAATCAATTAGTGTTTTTCAAAATGTTTTTAAAATATTTTACTTAATTTTCGAAAATTTCTTCCCCTCTTCTCACATCCTTCTATTTATGGACTAACACTATTCCTTAATGAACAATTCGAACTCCATCTTTCTTGATAAGTTCGAATTTTCTACTTCTGCCTTCTATTTTTCTTTTCCTCTGACACCTCATGGAATCTCTATACTGTGACATAGAGGATTCCATATTTTCTTGTTCTCTTCTCTTTCATATGAGCAGAAGCAAAGACAAAAGCATTCTTGTTGAGGCTGACCCTGAACCTGAAAGGACCTTGAAGCGAAAGCTAAGAGAAGCTAAGGCACAATTCTCTGTAGAGGACCTAACAGAAATCTTCAAAGAAGAAGAACCCATGGCAGCCGAAAACAACAACAATGCCAACAATGCAAGGAAGGTGTTGGGTGACTTTACTGCGCCTACTCCCGACTTCTATGGGAGAAGCATCTCTATCCCTGCCATTGGAGCAAACAACTTTGAGCTTAAGCCTCAATTAGTTTCTCTAATGCAACAGAATTGCAAGTTCCATGGACTTCCATTGGAAGATCCTCATCAGTTTTTAGCTGAATTCTTGCAAATCTGTGACACTGTCAAGACTAATGGGGTTGACCCTGAGGTCTACAGACTTATGCTATTCCCTTTTGCTGTAAGAGACAGAGCTAGAATATGGTTGGACTCACAACCTAAAGAAAGCCTGAACTCTTGGGAAAAGCTAGTCAATGCCTTCTTGGCAAAGTTCTTTCCACCTCAAAAATTGAGTAAGCTTAGAGTGGAAGTCCAAACCTTCAGACAGAAGGAAGGAGAATCCCTCTATGAAGCTTGGGAAAGATACAAACAATTAATCAGAAAGTGTCCCTCTGATATGCTTTCTGAATGGAGCATCATAGGTATTTTCTATGATGGTCTCTCTGAACTATCCAAGATGTCTTTGGATAGCTCTGCTGGAGGATCTCTTCATCTGAAGAAGACACCTACAGAAGCTCAAGAATTAATTGACATGGTTGCAAATAACCAATTCATGTACACTTCTGAAAGAAATCCTGTGAACAATGGGACAAATAAAAAAAAAGGAATTCTTGAGATTGACACTCTGAATGCCATATTGGCTCAAAACAAAATATTGACTCAGCAAGTCAATATGATTTCTCAAAGTCTGTCTGGAATGCAAAATGCACCAGGTAGTACTAAGGAGGCTTCATCTGAAGAAGAAGCTTATGATCATGAGAACCCTTCAATAGAAGAGGTGAATTACATGGGAGAACCCTATGGAAACACCTATAATCCTTCATGGAGGAATCATCCAAATCTTTCATGGAAGGATCAACAGAGACCTCAACAAGGTTTCAACAATAATAATGGTGGAAGAAACAGGTTTAGCAATAGCAAGCCTTTTCCATCATCTTCTCAGCAACAGACAGAGAGTTCTAAGCAGAACCACTCTGACTTAGCAACCATGGTCTCTGATCTAATCAAAACCACTCAAAGTTTCATGACTGAAACAAGGTCCTCCATTAGAAACTTGGAGGGACAAGTGGGTCAGCTGAGCAAGAAAATTACTGAACTCCCTCCTAGTACTCTTCCAAGCAATACAGAAGAAAATCCAAAAGGAGAGTGCAAAGCCATCAATATGGCCGAATTTGGAGAGGAGGAAGAGGCAGTGAACACCACTGAGGAAGACCTCAATGGACATCCACTGGCCTCCAATGAGTTCCCCAATGAGGAACCATGGGAATCTGAGGCTCAAAATGAGACCATAGAGATTCCATTGGACTTACTTCTGCCATTCATGAGCTCTGATGAGTATTCTTCCTCTGAAGAGGATGAGTATGTCACTGAAGAGCAAGTTGCTAAATACCTTGGAGCAATCATGAAGCTAAATGACAAGTTATTTGGAAATGAGACTTGGGAGGATGAACCCCCTTTGCTCACCAAAGAACTGGATGACTTGTCTAGGCAGAAACTACCTCAAAAGAGACAGGATCCTGGGAAGTTTTCAATACCTTGTACCATAGGCACCATGACCTTTAAGAAGGCCTTGTGTGACCTAGGGTCAAGTGTAAACCTCATGCCTCTCTCTGTAATGGAGAAGCTAGGGATCTTTGAGGTGCAAGCTACAAAAATCTCACTAGAGATGGCAGACAATTCAAGAAAACAAGCTCATGGACTTGTAGAGGATGTTCTAGTAAAGGTTGAAGACCATTACATCCCTGCTGATTTCATAGTCCTAGAGACTGGGAAGTGCATGGATGAATCCATCATCCTTGGCAGACCCTTCCTAGCCACAGCAAAGGCTGTGATTGATGTTGATAGAGGAGAATTGATCATTCAAGTGAATGAAGAATCCTTTGTGTTTGAGGCTCAAGGATACCCCTCTGTCACCACGGAGAGGAAGCATGAAGAGCTTCTCTCAAAACAGAGCCAAACAGAGCCCCCACATTCAAACTCTAAGTTTGGTGTTGGGAGGCCACAACCAACTTCTAAGTTTGGTGTTGAACCCCCACATTCAAACTTTAAGTTTGGTGTTGGGAGGTTCCAACATTGCTCTGAGCATCTGTGAGGCTCCATGAGAGCCCTCTGTCAAGCTACTGACATTAAAGAAGCGCTTGTTGGGAGGTAACCCAATGTTATATTTTATCTATTTTTCCTTTGTTATTTTATGTTTTCTGTAGGTTGATGATCATGAGAAGTCACAAAATCAATTGAAAAAGCAAAAACAGAATGAAAAACAGAAAGAAAAACAGCACACCCTGGAGGAAGAACCTGCTGGCGTTTAAACGCCAGTAAGGCTAGCAGATGGGCGTTTAACGCCCAGTCTGGCACCATTCTGGGCGTTTAACGCCAGAAAGGGGCACCAGACTGGTGTTAAACGCCAGCAAAGGGCAAGAACTTGGCGTTAAACACCAGAAAGGGGCACCAGCCCGGCGTTTAACGCCAGAATTGGCACAAAGAGCAATTTTGCTCGCCACTTGGTGCAGGGATGACTTTTCCTTGACACCTCAGGATCTGTGGACCCCACAGGATCCCCACCTACCCCACCACTCTCTCTCTTCTTCACCCATTCACCAATCACCTCCACACCTCTTCCCCAAAAACCCTTCACCTATCAAATCCCATCTTTCTCTTCACCACTCACATCGATCCTTCATAAAACCCCACCTACCTCACCATTCAAATTCAAACCACTTTCCCACCCAAACCCACCCTCCCATAGCCGAACATCACCCTCCCCCACTCCTATATAAACCCATCTTCCCTCCTTCATTTTTACACAACCTAAAAACTACTTCTCCCCCCTTTGGCCGAACCACAGGGCCATCTCCATCTCCTCTATTTTTTCTTCTTCTACTCTCTTCTTTCTTCTTTTGCTCGAGGATGAGCAAATCTTTTAAGTTTGGTGTGGTAAAAGCATTGCTTTTTGTTTTTCCATAACCATTTATGGCATCCAAGGCCGGAGAAACCTCTAGAAAGAGGAAAGGGAAGGCAAAAGCTTCCACCTCCGAGTCATGGGAGATGGAGAGATTCATCTCAAGGGTGCATCAAGACCACTTCTATGAAGTTGTGGCCTTGAAGAAGGTGATCCCCGAGGTCCCTTTCAAACTCAAAAAGAGTGAATATCCGGAGATCCGACATGAGATCCGAAGAAGAGGTTGGGAAGTTCTCACCAACCCCATTCAACAATTCGGAATCTTAATGGTTCAAGAGTTCTATGCCAATGCATAGATCACCAAGAACCATGATCAAAGTGTGAACCCAGATCCAAAGAATTGGCTTACTATGGTTCGGGGGAAATACTTGGATTTTAGTCCGGAAAATGTAAGGTTGGCATTCAACTTGCCCATGATGCAAGGAGATGAACACCCTTACACTAGAAGGGTCAACTTTGATCAAAGGTTAGACCAAGTCCTCACAGTCATTTGTGAAGAGGGCACCCAATGGAAGAGAGATTCAAGAGGAAAGCCGGTTCAATTGAGAAGGCATGACCTCAAACCCGTGGCTAGGGGATGGTTGGAGTTTATCCAACGCTCAATCATTCCCACTAGCAACCGGTCCGAAGTTACTATAGACCGGGCTATCATGATTCATAGCATCATGATTGGAGAAGAAATAGAAGTTCATGAGGTTATATCCCAAGAACTTTACAAGGTGGCGGACAAGTCCTCTACCTTGGCAAGGTTGGCCTTTCCTCATCTCATTTGTCACCTCTGTTATTCAGTTGGAGTTGACATAGAGGGAGACATCCCCATTGATGAGGACAAGCCCATCACTAAGAAGAGGATTGAGCAAACAAGAGACCCCTCTCATCATCAAATCCCTGAGATGCCTCAAGGGATGCACTTTCCTCCACAAAACTATTGGGAGCAACTAAACACCTCCCTAGGAGAATTGAGTTCCAACATAGGACAACTAAGGGTGGAACACCAAGAACATTCCATTCTCCTCCATGAAATTAGAGAAGATCAAAGAATCATGAGAGAGGAGCAACAAAGACAAGGAAGAGACATTGAGGAGCTCAAGCACTCCATAGGATCTTCAAGAGGAAGAACAAGCCGCCATCACTAAGGTGGACCCGTTCTTTAATTTCCTTGTTCTTTATTTTTCTGTTTTTCGAAAATTATGCTTATGTTTAGCTATGTTTGTGTCTTGTGATCATTAGTGTCTTAGTGTCTATGCCTTAAAGTTATGAATGTCCTATGAATCCATCACCTCTCTTGAATGAAAAATGTTCTTAATTGAAAAAGAGAAGAATTGCATGAATTTTGAATTTTATAACAGTTTAATTATTTTGATGTGGTGCCAATATTTTTGTTTTCTGAATGTATGCTTAAACAGTGCATATGTCTTTTGAATTTGTGGTTCATGAATGTTGGCTCTTGAAAGAATGATGAAAAAGGAGACATGTTACTGAGGATCTGAAAAATCATAAAAATGATTCTTGAAGCAAGAAAAAGCAGTGAATACAAAAAAAAAAATATTCGAAAAAAGAGAGAAAGAAAAAGAAAGAAAAAGAAAGAAATAAAGTTGTGATCCAAGGCAAAAAGAGTGTTCTTAAGAACCCTGGACATCTCTAATTGGGGACTCTAGCAAAGCTGAGTCACAATCTGAAAAGGTTCACCCAATCATGTGTCTGTGGCATGTATGTATCCGGTGGTAATACTGGAAGACAGAGTGCTTTGGGCCACGGCCAAGACTCAATAAGTAGCTGTGTTCAAGAATCATCATACTTAACTAGGAGAATCAATGACACTATCTGGATTCTGAGTTCCTAAAGAAGCCAATCATTTTGAATTTCAAAGGATAGAGTGAGATGCCAAAACTGTTCAGAGGCAAAAAGCTAAAAGCCCCGCTCATCTAATTAATACTGATCTTCATAGATGTTTTTGGAATTCATTGTATATTCTCTTCTTTTCATCTTATTTGATTTTCAGTTGCTTGAGGACAAGCAACAATTTAAGTTTGGTGTTGTGATGAGCGGATAATTTGTACGCTTTTTGGCATTGTTTTTAGTATGTTTTTAGTATGATCTAGTTAGTTTTTAGTATATTTTTATTAGTTTTTAGTTAAAATTTACTTTTCTGGACTTTACTATGAGTTTGTGTGTTTTTCTGTGATTTCAAGTATTTTCTGGCTGAAATTGAGGGACCTGAGCAAAAATCTGATTTAGAGACTAAAAAGGACTGCAGATGCTGTTGGATTCTGACCTCCCTGCACTCGAAGTGGATTTTCTGGAGCTACAGAAGCCCAATTGGCGCGCTCTCAATGGCGTTGGAAAGTAGACATCCTGGGCTTTCCAGCAATATATGATAGTTCATACGTTGCCCATGATTTGATGGCCCAAACCGGCGTTCAAAGTCACCTTCAGAATTCCCAGCGTTAAACGCCGGAACTGGCACAAGGATGGGAGTTAAACGCCCAAACTGGCACCAAAGCTGGCGTTTAACTCCAAGAAGAGTATCTACACGAAAATGCTTCAATGCTCAGCCCAAGCACACACCAAGTGGGCCCGGAAGTGGATTTTTATGACATTTACTCATCTCTGTAAACCCTATGCTACTAGTTCTAGATATATAGGACCTTTTACTATTGTATTTTAATCTTCGAATCTTCTGATCTTTGGAGTCTTTTGATCTTTAGATCTTTTGATCACTTTGGGAGGCTGGCCATTCGGCCATGCCTAGACCTTGTTCTTATGTATTTTCAACGGTGGAGTTTCTACACACCATAGATTAAGGTGTGGAGCTCTGCTGTACCTCGAGTATTAATGCAATTACTATTGTTCTTCTATTCAATTCCGCTTGTTCTTGTTCTAAGATATCACTTGTTCTTCAACTTGATGAATGTGATGATCCGTGACACTCATCATCATTCTTACCTATGAACGTGTGCCTGACAACCACCTCCGTTCTACCTTAGATTGGGTGGATATCTCTTGGATTCTTTAACCGGAATCTTCGTGGTATAAGCTAGAACTGATGGCGGCATTCAAGAGAATCCGGAAGGTCTAAACCTTGTCTGTGGTATTCTGAGTAGGATTCGATGATTGAATGACTGTGACGAGCTTCAAACTCCTGAGGGCGGGGCGTTAGTGACAGACGCAAAAGAATCACTGGATTCTATTCCGGCCTGATTGAGAACCGACAGATGGATAGCCGTGCCGTGACAGGGTGCGTTGAACATTTCCACTGAGAGGATGGGAGGTAGCCACTGACAACGGTGAAACCCTTGCATACAGCTTGCCATGGAAAGGAGTAAGAAGGATTGGATGAAGACAGTAGGAAAACAGAGAGACGGAAGGGACAAGCATCTTCATACGCTTATCTGAAATTCCCACCAATGAATTACATAAGTATCTTTATCTTTATCTTTATGTTTTATTCATCATTCATAACCATTTGAGTTTGCCTGACTAAGATTTACAAGGTGACCATAGCTTGCTTCATACCAACAATCTCTGTGGGATCGACCCTTACTCGCGTAAGGTTTATTACTTGGACGACCCAGTACACTTGCTGGTTAGTTGTGCGAAGTTGTAGTGATCACAATTTCGTCCACCACAAGTCTTCCACCACCCCATGTGGAAACTTAAATGTTCTGTCAGCCAATTGGAGTGCCATTCTTGTTGGCTTGGCTTCCTCAATCTTCATCCTTCTCATCATGGTTAGGGGCATAAGATTTATGCTAGCTCCCAAATCACACAAAGCTTTCTCAATAGTGATGTCCCCTATGATGCAGGGAATTTGAAAACTCCCTGGGTCTTTTAGCTTTTGAGGTAGCTTCTTCTGTATGATGACGTTGTATTCCTCAGTCAATACTATGGTTTTCTTTGCCTCCCAGTTCCTCTTTTTGGTTATCCTTTAAGAACTTGGCATAGAATGGCATTTGTTCTAATGCCTCAGCAAACGGTATGTTGATTTGGAGCCTCTTGATGATCTCTAGGAACTTAGAGAACTTGCCATTCTTCCCATTTTTTTCTCAGTCTTTGTAGGTATGGTGCCTTTGACACATAGGGCTTCAAGATTGGTTTTGGTTGGGGTGAAGTTGGGATCTTCCCTTCATCCTCATTCCCATGCTTTGATGCAACATCTTCATGATTATCTTTGCTTGGGGTTCCTTCCTCTACAAACTTCCCACTTCTTAAAGTTATGGCTTTACATTCCCCTCTTGGGTTAGCCATGGTATCGCTGGGAAATGTGTGTGTGGGAAGTGGGATTTGCTTGGACAAAATTCCATGTGCCTCCAACTTTGAGATTACTGTGCCTTGATTTTTTAGATTTGCCCTGTATTCCTCTTGATTAGCATCTATCCTTTTGTCAGTTTGTGCTTGTCTGTCCATGAGGGTGGAGACTGCTCCTGAAATCTGGGATGACAGTTGTGCCATTGCAGCCTCCATCCTCTCAAGTTTCTCTTGATTTCGCATGGTTGCATAATTAAGGATGGTTCATCTTGATTGAGGTTGTTGTGTATGGGTTGGTTGTTATGGTATGATGTGTTTTGTGAGTTATGGTAGGGTCTATGGTTCCCTGTTTGATGGTTGGGGTTGTGGTTGGGATGCTGATTTGATGTATAAGGCTTGTTGTGGTCCTGGTTGTAGTTTTGTTGATTTTCCCACCCAAAGTTTGGGTGGTTCTTCCAACCTTGGTTGTATGTCTTAGAGTGTGGGTCATATGGTGTTTTGGATGAATTGTGCACATAATTAGCTTGTTCCCAGTCACCTTCAGATTCTGATGCATTCCCTTCTTGTTGAGGAGTTTGGTCTTGAATGACTGAGGCTTGGTTGGCCTCCATCCTCTTGGTTAAGGCTGCTATTTGGCTGCAATTGCCTTGTTCTGAGCTAACAAAGCATCTACAGAATTGAGTTCTAGCATTCCTTTCTTCTGAGTCCTTTCTGAAGCATAGAAATACTCATTTTCTGCTAAAGTCTCAATGACATCTATGGCCTCTTCAATGGTTTTCTTTTTGTTGTGTGAGCCTCCTGAAGAATGATCTACTGCCTTCTTTGCTTCATAGGATAGTCCCTCATAAAAGATATGTAGTTGTACTCATTCATTGAACATTTCTGGTGGGCATCTTCTTGTCAGATCTTTAAATCTCTCCCAGGCCTCATAGAGTGTTTCTCTATCTTGTTGTCTGATAGTTTACACCTCAGCTCTCAGCCTATTGATTCTTTATGGAGGGTAAAATCTTGCAAGGAATCTGTTCATGATCTCCTCCCATGTAGTTAGGCTGTCCTTGGGGAATGATTCCAACCACTTTGCTGCCTTATCTTTGAGTAAGAAAGGGAACAAGAGTAGTTTGTAGATGTCAGGGTGTACCCCATTGGACTTTACAGTATCACATATCCTCAAGAATGTGTTGAGATGTTGATTAGGGTCTTCTTGGGCACTTCCTTCATATGAGCAATTATTCTGAACAAGTGTGATGAGCTGAGGCTTTAGCTCAAAATTATTGGCATGAATTGTCGGCTTTAGGATGCTGCTGCCACAATTTCCTGGATTTGGGTTGATGTAGGAGCATAAGACTCTCCTCTCTTGCCCATCATGATTGACTGGGCCTTCTCTGGCATGATTATGAACTTATTACTCATGGTGATTCTCCATATTCTCCTCCATGTTTGTTTTAAAATACTATTCCTCTTCCTCAGCACCAACGACTCTCTTCCTTCTTGCTTCCCTCCTTAATCTAAGGAAGGTCTTCTCAGGTTCAGAATCAAAGGAAGTTGAAGCCCCGCTTCTCCTACCTGTTATACAACCAATCAAGGCAAAAAAAAGTAAGAAAGAAAATGGATGAAGAAATTACTTTTGTTAGAGTAGTTGTTAGTGTGAGTGGTGCAATTGATCGAACAGTTAGAAGAATGAAAATATGGGTACTGAATAAAATAATAGAGCTTAAAATAAAATAAAATAAAATAAAATAAATGCTAAATAAGAGAAATTAAAATAACAAGGAATTTAAGTTGCTTAATCTAGCTCTCCAATCAATTTAATCACTGTCAAATTTAAGCCAATCCCCGACAACGGCGCTATAAAACTTGATGACCAGAATTCACTACCCACATATAATGAATCTGTTCTTTGGAAAGCGCACCAAAATTATCACCAAGTAATAACCCACAGTGGAGTGGGATCGTATCCACAGAGATTGGCAAACTCAAGCAGTTTTAATTGATTGATGAATTAGTCAAGCGGATCAATAAGATTGTGAAGTGCAGAATTGTAAATGACATAAATTTAAATGACTAGAATATAAAGAAAGGCTATAAAGTGCAGAAACAGAAATTGCAAAATGTAAAGTGCTGAATCATAAATGAATTGAATGTAAATGGGAATGGAGATTTTCTGAATGTAAAATTAAGCAGTAAAGAAATGGATAGATAAGAATGGGGAAGTTCATTGAGATTGGGAGATGTTGTCTCTTTGGATTAAATCTAGCTTATATCCTCTTCAATCATGCAACTCATTGACCTCTTGGCAATCATGATTGATTGAGCCTCAATCCCTTGGTGACCCAATCTCTCAGATCTTGATCAATAGCCAATTCCTTGGTCTAATTGCTCATGAAGAGAGATATGCTTGGTCCTTGATTATACCACACACCCTTATAGGTCCAGGTAGAGGGAGGATTACATGTCATGTATCCAAACACCAAAACCCAGATTCTACTCAAGTGTGAGAAGAGATTTCAAGCATGGTTTCATGTTTCCTTTCCCAAGGTTCCCATGAAACCCAATTGCATTTAATCTCTTTCCAAAGATAATTGAACACTAAGCATTCAGAATGAAATTCCTTCTAGCAAATCAAAGAGAAGATGAAGAGAAGAAGAATTTCACTATTATCAATCCATCAAGTACAATAGAGCTCCCTCTCTCAATGAGAGGGAAGTTAGCTACTCATAGCTCAAAAAGTACTCAAAAGTGAAGTGTAAAAGTAGATCTAAAACTGACTGCTCCCAAGTGGCACGCCAGTTTCACACGCCCAGGTTCTTGTTTGTCTTCTTCCCATTTTTGATGCCCTTTTCACCTGAAATTCAGCACAACTCATCTCAAAGTAGTGTACCATAATATTCATCAAATAATGCATGAATTGTACTGATCAAATGAGATTTATGCTCTTTTATGGTCTTCTTTATGCAAGAAATAAGGGTAGATGATACAAGTCATCAATTAGCCATAGTGTTAGTGGACTAACTTTGGCCACTAACGCTATGGCCTCTACTTTTTCTCTGCCCTTGATTTGTTTCTCCTCACCTATCATCAACCAAACAAATGCATCAAATCGTTGCCATAATCACAAGATAATGCACCATTTATAGCATCAAGTAATTCTTGTATTAATCTCATGAAAATGCTCATAAATAACAATGTTTGATTGAATCAAGACATGCATACATTTCTCATCAAAATGCTTGCTTATTGCCTAAGAAAGTGCATGAAACCAAGTAAAAACTAATAAAAAAGGCTTGTGAAACTAGCCTAAGATGCTTTGGCATCACAACACCAAACTTAAATCTTGCTTGTCCCCAAGCAAGTAGTAAAGCATAAGATAAATGAATGAAAACAAAGATAGATGTAAGCCTTTATTGAGAGATAATCAATCTTGGTTCATAGGGTTTCATGCATGATATCTTTGAAGCTCATGAACTTATTTGTTTCTAGGTTACAACATCCCCTTAAATACTAACTCAGGTGCTTCTATGAAACCTTTTTATTCTCTGATCCTTGGTGTTAACTTATTGTTTTTCTTTTTCTTAGATATTTATTCTTTATTGAAACTTAATGTTCTGTGTTGAGGCAGCTCGTTATGGTGAGCTTTCAGTCAACACTCTCGACCCAGTTGGTTCAAGGTGTTGGGTGATGAAGCACCCCTCAGACTTACTAACTCAAGCATCTCTTCATCACATACACACCATAGGCACTTGGCTTGCAATCTAATCCTTGAGAAATTGATGCCCAACACCTCTTTGGGTTACTAAATGCTTTGTAGTTAGGCTGCTCTTGATAATAGACTTTTGGTTTATAATCCTGGGTTAGTTAACCCAAGTTATCAAGAGATAAAGCACTCCTCAAAACCTAATCATCCATGCATGTCCTAATACAAAAGCACCACAGGCATATATCTTAAGGTTCAAGCTATTGGTGCCTAGCTTATTCCTTGTTTCTTTCTTTCTATTGCCAACGTTAGTGCTGTCCGTTAGTGGCCTAACTTGGCTACTAACGTTGGCTTCTCTTGGTTCTTCTCTTCTCTTTTTGCAAGGATCTTTTGTTTACCAAGATTTTATATAATTCAAACTAGGCTTATACTTAAGGGAACATTATACCTTTCAACTTTATTAGTGAACTCACTAAGTTTTCAAGCATGCACCACCACATAACCTTATTCTATCTTCTACCAAAATGGACCTTTTACTCTTTCTCTATTTCACAACATTTTCTTTTATTAAAGCATGGGGAACAAAACATACAAGTTAAGCAAAATGACATGATATAAGCACTTAGGCTAGCAAGCAAAAATGACAATAAAAGGAAACACACATAATGCAAATGACTTCTACCAAAAGAAATAAACTCATGAAGTAAATATGGAAGCATGTTCTTCCTTATTTAATTTGATGAACAGGGAGATGCACCACCTTTTTACTCTTTTGCTTGCTTTCCCTTCTTCTTCTTCTCTCCTTCTTGGCCTCCCTCCTGCTGGCTGCTTGCTTCTCCTTTCTCCTTCAGCTTCTTCCAAAATCCAGCTTCCTTGACAATGACCAAATGCATAGGTTTGGATTTTCGCACTAAAAATAGGATTGACGTTGCAAGTTGGTGGACGAAATTGTGATTCGTACTCTTTGTACTTGTATGAAATTTAATTCGAGATAATAGCTCTTTACTATGTGTGGTCACAACTCCGTTCAACTAACCAGCAAGTGTACTAGGTCGTCCAAGTAATAAACCTTACGTGAGTAAGGGTCGATCCCACAGAGATTGTTGGTATGAAGCAAGCTATGGTCATCTTGTAAATCTCAGTCAGGTAGATTTAAATAAATTATGGAATTTGGAAAATCAAATAATAGTAAATAAACATAAAATAAGGATAAAATTACTCATGTATTTCCATGATGGGAATTTCAGATAGGTGTATGGAGATGCTGTGCTCCTCCTGAATCTCTGCTTTCCTACTGCTTCATCCAATCCTTCTTACTCCTTTCCATGGCAAGCTGTATGTAGGGCATCACCGTTGTCAATGGCTACATCCCATCCTCTCAGTGAAAAAGGTCCAAATGCTCTGTCACAGCACGGCTAATCATCTGTCGGTTCTCAATCAGGTTGGAATAGAATCCCTTGATTCTTTTGCGTCTGTCACTAACGCCCAGCCTTCAGGAGTTTGAAGCTCGTCACAGTCATTCAATTCCGAAATCCTACTCGGAATACCACAGAAAAGGTTAGACCTTCCGAATTCCCATGAATGCCGCCATCAATTCTAGCTTATACCACGAAGATTCTGTTTAAGGAATCTAAGAGATACGCGCCCGGCCTAAGGTAGAACGGAAGTGGTTGTCAATCACGCGCGTTCATAGGTGAGAATGATGATGAGTGTCACGGATCATCACATTCATCAAGTTAAAGTGCAACGAATATCTTAGAATAGGAATAATTCGAATTGGATAGAAAATAATAGTAATTGCCTTGAAACTTGAGGTACAGCAGAGCTCCACACCCTTAATCTATGGTGTGTAGAAACTCCACCGTTGAAAATACATAAGTGAAAGGTTCAGGCATGGCCGAATGGCCAGCCCCCAAAACGTGATCAATAGTCTCCTCAGATGAAGAATAAAATAAATCTGAGACCAAAGATGTCTAATACAATAGTAAATTATCCTATTTATACTAGACTAGCTACTAGGGTTTACATGAGTAAGTAATTGATGTATAAATCCACTTCCGGGGCCCACTTGGTGTGTGTTTGGGCTGATCTTGATCTATCCACGAGCTGAGGCTTCTTTTGGAGTTGAACGCCAAGTTGTAACGTGTTTTGGGCGTTCAACTCCGGGTCGTGACGTGTTTCTGGCGTTTTACTCCAAACAGCAACATGGAACTGGCATTGAGCGACAGTTTACGTCATCAATTCCCAAATAAAGTATGAACTATTATATATTTCTGGAAAGCTATGGATGTCTACTTTCCAACGCCGTTGAGAGCGCGCCTTTTGGAGTTCTGTAGCTCCAGAAAATCCATTTTGAGTGCAGGGAGGTCAGATTCCAACAGCATCAGCGGTCCTTTGTCAGCCTCCTATAAGAGTTTTGCTCAAGTCCCTCAATTTCAGCCAGAAATTACCTGAAATCACTGAAAAATACACAAACTCATAGTAAAGTCCAGAAATGTGAATTTAACATAAAAACTAATGAAAACATCCCTAAAAGTAGCTTGAACTTACTAAAAACTACCTAAAAACAATGCCAAAAAGCGTATGAATTATCCGCTCATTACAACACCAAACGTAAATTGTTGCTTGTCCCCAAGCAACTGAAAATCAAATAGGATAAAAAGAAGAGAATATACTATAAATTCCAAAATATCAATGAATATTAATTCTAATTAGATGAGCGGGACTTATAGCTTTTTGCTTCTAAACAGTTTTGGCATCTCACTTTTTCCTTTGAAGTTCAGAATGATTGGCTTCTCTAGGAACTTAGAATTTCGGATGGTGTTATTGATTCTCCTAGTTAAGTATGTTGATTCTTGAACACAGCTACTTATGAGTCTTGGCCGTGGCCCTAAGCACTTTGTTTTCCAGTATTACCACCGGATACATAAATGCCACAGACACATGACTGGGTGAACCTTTTCAGATTGTGACGCAGCTTTGCTAGAGTCCCCAGTTAGAGGTGTCCAGGGCTCTTAAGCACACTCTTTTGCTTTGGATCACGACTTTAACCACTCGGTCCCAAGCTTTTCACTTGGGCCTTCATGACACAAGCACATGGTTAGGGACAGCTTGGTTTAGCCGCTTAGGCCTGGATTTTATTTCCTTGGGCCCTTCTATCCATTGATGCTCAAAGCCTTGGATCCTTTTTACCCTTGCCTTTTGGTTTTAAGGGCTACTGGCTTTTTCTGCTTGCTTTTTCTTTTTCTTTCTTTTTTTTCGCAAGCTTTTGTTTTTCACTGCTTTTTCTTGCTTAAAGAATCAATTTCATGATTTTTCAGATTATCAATAAAATTTCTCTTTGTTCATCATTCTTTCAAGAGCCAACAGTTTTAACATTCATAAACAACAAGATCAAAAATATGCACTGTTTAAGCATTCATTCAGAAAACAAAAAGTATTGTCACCACATCAATATAATTAAACTAAATTCAAGGATAAATTTGGAATTCATGTACTTCTTTGTTCTTTTGAATTAAAAACATTTTTCATTTAAGAGAGGTGAAGGATTAATGGAATTATTCATAACTTTAAGACATAGTTACTAAACACTAATGATCATGAAGTAGAGACACAAGACATAGATAAACATATAATATAAAAATCGAACAGCAGAAAAGTAAGAACAAGGAATGAATCCACCTTAGTGGCGTCTTCTTCTTGAAGGACCAACAATGTCCTTAAGCTCTTCTATGTCCCTTCCTTGCCTTTGTTGCTCCTCCCTCATTGCTCTTTGATCTTCTCTTATTTAATGGAGAATGATGGAGTGCTCATGATGTTCCACCTTTAATTGTTCCACATTGTAGCTCAAATCTTCTAGGGAAGTGTTGAGTTGTTCCCAATAGTTGTTGGGAGGAAAGTGCATCCCTTGAGGCATCTCAAGGATTTCTTGATGATGATCTTCCTCATGCATCTCTTGAGATCCGTGGAGGGTCTCTCTTGCTTGCTCCATCCTCTTCTTGGTGATGGGCTTATCCTCTTCAATGAGGATGTCTCCTTCTATGATAACTCCAGCTGAGTAACATAGATGGCAAATAAGATGAGGAAAAGCTAGCCTTGCCATGGTGGAGGACATTTCGGCTATTTTGCAGAATTTATAGGAGATGACTTCATGAACTTCTACTTCCTCTCCAATCATGATGCTATGAATCATGATGGCCCGATCCACAGTAACTTCAGATCGGTTGCTAGTGAAAATGATGGAGCGTTGAATGAACTCTAACCACCCTCTAGCCACAGGCTTGAGGTCTAGTCTTCTTACTTGAACCCGCTTGCCTTTGGAGTCTCTTTTCCATTGAGCTCCTTCCACACATATGTCCATAAGGACTTGGTCCAACCTTTGATTAAAGTTGACCCTTCTAGTGTGGGGGCGTTCATCTCCTTGCATCATGGGCAAGTGGAATGCCAACCTCACATTTTTCGGACTAAAATCTAAGTATTTCCCCCGAACCATTGTAAGATAATTCTTTGGACTCGAATTCACACTTTGACCATGGTTCCTAGTGATCCATGCATTGGCATAGAACTCTTGAACCATTAAGATTCCGACTTGTTGCATGGGGTTCGTTAGGACTTCCCAACCTCTTCTTCGGATTTCATTTCGGATCTCCGAATACTCATTTTTCTTGAGTTTGAAAGGGACCTCAGGGATCACCTTCTTCTTTGCCACAACATCATAGAAGTGGTCTTGATGGCTTTTGGAGATGAATCTTTCCATCTCCCATGACTCGGAGGTGGAAGCTTTTGTCTTCCCTTTTCCTTTTCTAGAGGATTCTCTGGCCTTAGGTGCCATTGATGGTAATGGAAAAACAAAAGGATTATGCTTTGACCACACCAAACTTAAAATATTGCTCGCCCTCGAGCAAGAGAAGAAAGAAGAGGAGAAGAAGAAGAAGAAAATATGGAGGAGAGTGAGGGAAGGTGTTTCGGTCAAGGTGTAGAAGAGGGGGTTGGTGTTGTGTGAAAATGATGTAGACTGGAAGGGTATATATAGGGAGGGGACTGGGTGTAGTTTCGGTCATTTAGGGTGGGTTTGGGTGGGAAAGATTTTTGAATTTTGAAGGTGGGTGGGGTTTATGGGGAAGAGTTGATGTATGTGAGTGGTGAAGGGGGTAATTGGAAAGAGAGGTTGAGGTGATTGGTGAAGGGTTTTTGGGGAAGTATTTTTATTAGAAAGAGAGAATGAATGTTGAGAAGAGGGGAGAATATGTTAGGTGGGGATCCTGTGGGGTCCACAGATCCTGAGATGATCCTGTGGGGTCCACAGATCCTAAGGTGTCAAGAATTTACATCCCTGCACCAATTAGGCATGTAAAATGCCTTTGCACACCATTCTAGCGTTTAAACGCCGAAGTGATGCACACTCTAGGCGTTCAACGCCCATGTGTAGCACGTTTCTGGCGTTGAACGCCAGTTCCATGCTTGTTACTGGCGTTCAGCGCCAGCTTTCCTTAAGGCATATTCCTGGCGTTCAAACGCCAGGATGTTGCTTGTTTCTGGCGTTCAGCGCCAGAAACATGCTTTGTTCTGGCATTGAACGCCAGTCAGATGCACCTTACTGGCGTTTAAACGCCAGTAAGTCCTTCCTCTAGGGTGTGATTTTTCTTTTGCTATTTTTGATTCTGTTTTTAATTTTAGTATTTTTTTCGTGACTCCACATGATCATGAACCTAATAAAAACACAAAATAACAATAAAAGAAAATTAAAATTAGATATATAAAAATTGGGTTGCCTCCCAACAAGCGCTTCTTTAGTGTCATTAGCTTGACAGTGGGTTCTCATGGAGCCTCACAGATATTCAGAGCATGATGAGGGCCTCCCAACACCAAACTTAGAGTTTGAATAAGGGGGCTTCTCAACACCAAACTTAGAGTTTGGTTGTGGCCTCCCAACACCAAACTTAGAGTTTGACTGTGGGGGCTCTTTTTGACTCTGTACTGAGAGAAGCTTCTCATGCTTCCTCTCCATGGTTGCAGAGGAAGGTCCTTGAGCTTTAAACACAAGGTAGTCCCTATTCAATTGAAGGACTAATTCTCCTCTGCTAACATCAATCACAGCTTCTGCTGTGGCTAGGAAGGGTCTTCCAAGGATGATGCATTCATCTTCTTCCTTCCTAGTGTCTAAGATTATGAAATCAGCAGGGATGTAAAGGCCTTCAACCTTTACTAACACGTCCTCTACTAATCCATAAGCTTGTCTTACTGACTTGTCTGCCAATTGAAGTGAGAATAAGGTAGGCTGTACCTCAATGATCCCCAGTTTTTCCATTATAGAGAGTGGCATAAGATTTATGCCTGACCCCAGGTCAGACAGAGCCTTGTTAAAGGTCATGGTGCCTATGGTACAGGGTATTGAGAATTTACCAGGATCTTGTCTCTTTTGAGGTAAAGTTTTCTGAATCCATGTATCTAGTTCACTAATGAGCAGAGGAGATTCACCTTCCCAAGTCTCATTACCAAACAACTTGGCATTCAGCTTCATGATAGCTCCTAGATATTGAGCAACTTACTCTTCAGTTACATCTTCATCCTCTTCTGAGGAGGAATAGTTTTCAGAGCTCAGGAATGGCAGAAGGAGATTTAGTGGAATTTCTATGGTCTCTATATGAGCCTCAGATTCCTTTAGGTCCTCAATGGGGAACTCCTTCTTATTTGAGAGACGTCCCAGGAGGTCTTTCTCACTATTATTTTCGTCCTTCTCCTCCCTTGTGCATTCGGCCATATTGATTACTTCAATGGCCTTGCAATCTCCTTTTGGATTCTCTTCTGTATTGCTTGGGAGAATATTGGGAGGAGTTTCAATGACTTTCTTACTTAGCTGGCTCACTTGTGCCTCCAGATTTCTAATGGAGGACCTTGTTTCACTCATGAAACTTAAAGTGGCTTTTGACAGATCAGAGACTAAGTTTGCTAAATTAGAGGGGCTCTGTTCAGAATTTTCTGTCTGTTGCTGAGAAGATGATGGAAAAGGCTTGTTATTACTGAGCCTATTTCTTCCACCATTGTTAAAGCCTTGTTGAGGCTTTTGTTGATCCTTCCATGAGAAATTTGGATGATTTCTCCATGATGAGTTATAGATATTTCCATAAGGTTCACCCATGTAATTAACCTCTGCCATTGCAGGGTTCTCAGGATCATAAGCTTCTTCAGAAGCTGCCTCTTTAGTACTATTGGATGCATTTTGCCATCCATTCAGACTTTGAGAGATCATGTTGACTTGCTGAGTCAACACTTTGTTCTGAGCCAATATGGCATTCAGAGTATCAATTTCAAGAACTCCCTTCCTCTGAGGTGTCCCACTATTCACGGAATTCCTCTCAGAAATGTACATGAATTGGTTATTTGCAACCATGTCAATAAGTTCTTGAGCCTCTTCAGGCGTTTTCTTTAGGTGAATAGATCCACCTGCAGAATGGTCCAATGACATCTTGGAAAATTCAGATAGACCATAATAGAATATATCTAATATGGTCTATTCTGAAAACATGTCAGAAGGACAGTTTTTGGTCATCTGCTTGTATCTTTCCCAAGCTTCATAGAGGGATTCACCATCTGTTTGCTTGAAGGTCTGAACATCCACTCTAAGCTTGCTCAGCTTTTGAGGAGGAAATAATTTATCCAAGAAGGCCGTGACCAGCTTATTCCAGGAGTCCAGGCTATCTTTAGGTTGTGAGTCCAACCATGTTCTAGCTCTGTCTCTTACAGCAAAAGGGAAAAGCATGAGCCTGTAGACTTCAGGATCTATTCCATTTGTCTTAACAGTCTCACAAATCTACAAGAACTCAGTTAAAAACTGGTAAGGATCTTCAGATGGAAGTCCATAAAACTTGCAGTTCTGTTGCATTAAAGTAACTAGTTGAGGCTTAAGCTCAAAATTGTTGGCTCCAATGGCAGGAATGGAGATGCTTCTTCCATCAAATTTGGACGTTGGTTTTGTGAAGTCACCAAGCATTCTCCTTGCATTATTGTTGTTGGGTTCGGCTGCCATCTCCTTCTCTTGTTCAAAAAATTCAGAAAGACTGCCTCTGGATTGTTGTAGTTTAGCTTCTCTTAGTTTCCTCTTCAGAGTCCTTTCAGGTTCTGGATCAGCTTCAACAAGAGTGTCTTTTTCCTTGTTCCTGCTCATATAGGGAAGAAGAGAACAAGAAATGAAAGAGGAATCCTCTATGTCACAGTAAAGAGGATCCTTTGTTGTTAGTAGAAGAGGGAAGGGAAGAAGAGTGAAGAAGAATGGTTAAGGGTAGAGGTAGTGATTTGAGATGAAGAGAGGTGAAGAGAAGTGTTAGTAAATAAATAAATAAATAAAAGAAGGAGAGATAGAGAATTTCGAAAATAATTTTGAAAGAGTGGTTAGTGATTTTCGAAAATTAAAGATAAGATATGATTAAAATTAAAATTTAAACAATTAAAAAGAATTTTTTTTGAAAAAGAGGGAGGTATTTTCGAAAATTAGAGGGGGAAAAGTAGTTAGGTGGTTTTGAAAAAGATAAGAAACAAATAAAAAGTCAAATAGTTAGTTGAAAAAGATATTAAAATCAAATTTGAAAAGATAAGAAGATAAGAAGTTAGATAAGATATTTTGAAATCAAATTTTTGAAAAAGATAAAATTTTGAAAAAGATATGATAAAAAGATAGGATTGAAAAAGATTTATTTTTTTTAAATTAAAATTAATTACTTAACTAACAAGAAACTAAAAGATATGATTCTAGAATTTAAAGATTGAACCTTTCTTAACAAGAAAGTAACAAACTTCAAATTTTTGAATCAATCATATTACTTGTTAGTGTAATTTCGAAAATTTGACATAAAGATAAGAAAAAGATTTTGAAAACATTTTGAAAAAGATTTTTGGAATTTTTCGAAAATAAAAAAAATGGAAAAGATATGATTTTTGAAAAAGATTTTAGAAAGATAAGATTTTTAAAATTGAAAAATTGACTTGACTTGTTAGAAACAACTAATTTTAAAAATTTTTGACCAAGTTGGTGCACGAAATTGTGATCAATACTTTTCACACACAAATAATCCCCGGTGATGAATCCAAAAGCTTGGTGTTCAAAACCATGGCATAAACACAACTTCGCACAACTAACCAGCAAATGTACTGGGTCGTCCAAGTAATAAACCTTACACGAGTAAGGGTCGATCCCACAGAGATTGTTGGTATGAAGCAAGCTATGGTCACCTTGTAAATCTTAGTCAGGCAGACTCAAATGGATATGAATGATGATATACGAATAAAACATAAAGATAAAGATAAAGATAAAGATGCTTGTCCCTTCCGTCTCTCTGCTTTCCTACTGTCTTCATCCAATCCTTCTTACTCCTTTCCATGGCAAGCTTATGCAAGGGTTTCACCGTTGTCAGTGGCTACCTCCCATCCTCTCAGTGGAAATGTTCAACGCACCCTGTCACGGCACGGCTATCCATCTGTCGGTTCTTAATCAGGCCGGAATAGAATCCAGTGATTCTTTTGCGTCTGTCACTAACGCCCCACCCTCAGGAGTTTGAAGCTCGTCACAGTCATTCAATCATTGAATCCTACTCAGAATACCACAGACAAGGTTTAGACCTTCCGGATTCTCTTGAATGCCGCCATCAGTTCTAGCTTATACCACGAAGATTCCGGTTAAAGAATCCAAGAGATATCCACCCAATCTAAGGTAGAACGGAGATGGTTGTCAGGCACACGTTCATAGGTGAGAATGATGATGTGTGTCACGGATCATCACATTCATCAAGTTGAAGAACAAGTGATATCTTAGAACAAGAACAAGCGGAATTGAATAGAAGAACAATAGTAATTGCATTAATACTCGAGGTACAGCAGAGCTCCACACCTTAATCTATAGTGTGTAGAAACTCCACCGTTGAAAATACATAAGTGATAGTGTGATCATTGGCTTCGGCCCCAGAGAGGGAACCAGAAGAACCAAGATGAAAATACAATAGTAAATGGTCCTACTTATAGAGAACTAGTAGCCTAGGGTTTACATAGATGAGTAAATGACATAAAAATCCACTTCCGGGCCCACTTGGTGTGTGCTTGGGCTGAGCATTGAAGCATTTTCGTGTAGAGACTCTTCTTGGAGTTAAACGCCAGCTTTTATGCCAGTTTGGGCGTTTAACTCCCATTCTTGTGCCAGTTCCGGCGTTTAACGCTGGGAATTCTGAGGGTGACTTTGAACGCCGGTTTGGGCCATCAAATGTTGGGAAAAGTATGGACTATTATATATTGCTGGAAAGCCCAGGATGTCTACTTTCCAACGCCGTTGAGAGCGCGCCAATTGGGCTTCTGTAGCTCCAGAAAATCCACTTCGAGTGCAGGGAGGTCAGAATCCAACGGCATCTGCAGTCCTTTTTAGTCTCTGAATCAGATTTTTGCTCAGGTCCCTCAATTTCAGCCAGAAAATACCTGAAATCATAGAAAAACACACAAACTCATAGTAAAGTCCAGAAAAGTGAATTTTAACTAAAAACTAATAAAAATATACTAAAAACTAACTAGATCATACTAAAAACATACTAAAAACAATGCCAAAAGCGTACAAATTATCCGCTCATCACAACACCAAACTTAAATTGTTGCTTGTCCTCAAGCAACTGAAAATCAAATAAGATAAAAAGAAGAGAATATGCAATGAATTCCAAAAACATCTATGAAGATCAGTATTAATTAGATGAGCGGGGCTTTTAGCTTTTTGCCTCTGAATAGTTTTGGCATCTCACTCTATCCTTTGAAATTCAGAATGATTGGCTTCTTTAGGAACTCAGAATCCAGATAGTGTCATTGATTCTCCTAGTTAAGTATGATGATTCTTGAACACAGCTACTTATTGAGTCTTGGCCGTGGCCCAAAGCACTCTGTCTTCCAGTATTACCACCGGATATATACATGCCACAGACACATAATTGGGTGAACCTTTTCAGATTGTGACTCAGCTTTGTTAGAGTCCCCAATTAGAGGTGTCCAGGGTTCTTAGGCACACTCTTTTTGCCTTGGATCACAACTTTATTTCTTTCTTTTTCTTTCTTTTTCTTTTTTTCTTTTTCTTTCTCTCTTTTTTTTCGATTTTTTTTTGTATTCACTGCTTTTTCTTGCTTCAAGAATCATTTTTATGATTTTTCAGATCCTCAGTAACATGTCTCCTTTTTCATCATTCTTTCAAGAGCCAACATTCATGAACCACAAATTCAAAAGACATATGCACTGTTTAAGCATACATTTAGAGAACAAAAGTATTGCCACCACATCAAAATAATTAAACTGTTATAAAATTCAAAATTCATGCAATTCTTTTCTTTTTCAATTAAGAACATTTTTCATTTAAGAAAGGTGATGGATTCATAGGACACTCATAACTTTAAGGCATAGACACTAAGACACTAATGATCACAAGACACAAATATAGATAAACATAAGCATAATTTTTGAAAAACAGCAAAATAAAGAACAAGGAAATTAAAGAACGGGTCCACCTTAGTGACGGCGGCTTGTTCTTCCTCTTGAAGATCCTATGGAGTGCTTGAGCTCCTCAATGTCTCTTCCTTGTCTTTGTTGCTCCTTTCTTATGATGGGCTTGTCCTCATCAATGGGGATGTCTCCCTCTATGTCAACTCCAACTGAATAACAGAGGTGACAAATGAGATGAGGAAAGGCTAACCTTGCCAAGGTAGAGGACTTGTCTGCCACCTTATAAAGTTCTTGGGATATCACCTCATGAACTTCTATTTCTTCTCCAATCATGATGCTATGAATCATGATAGCCCGGTCTATAGTAACTTTGGACCGGTTGCTAGTGGGAATGATTGAGCGTTGGATAAACTCCAACCATCCTCTAGCCACGGGTTTGAGGTCATGCCTTCTCAATTGAACCGGCTTTCCTCTTGAATCTCTCTTCCATTGGGCGCCCTCTTCACAAATGACTGTGAGGACTTGGTCCAACCTTTGATCAAAGTTGACCCTTCTAGTGTAAGGGTGTTCATCTCCTTGCATCATGGGCAAGTTGAATGCCAACCTTACATTTTCCGGACTAAAATCTAAGTATTTCCCCCGAACCATAGTAAGCCAATTCTTTGGATCCGGGTTCACACTTTGATCATGGTTCTTGGTGATCCATGCATTGGCATAGAACTCTTGAACCATTAAGATTTCGACTTGTTGAATGGGGTTGGTAAGAACTTCCCAACCTCTTCTTCGGATCTCATGTCGGATCTCCGGATATTCACTCTTTTTGAGTGAAAAAGGGACCTCAGGGATCACCTTCTTCAAGGCCACAACTTCATAGAAGTGGTCTTGATGCACCCTTGAGATGAATATCTCCGTCTCCCATGACTCGGAGGTGAAAGCTTTTGCCTTCCCTTTCCTTTTTCTAGAGGTTTCTCCGGCCTTGGATGCCATAAATGGTTATGGAAAAACAAAAAGCAATGCTTTTACCACACCAAACTTAAAAGGTTTGCTCGTCCTCGAGCAAAAGAAGAAAGAAGAGAGTAGAAGAAGAAGAAATGAAGGAGATGGAGATGGCCTTGTGGTTCGGCCAAAGGGGGAGAAAGAGTGTTTATGTTGTGTGAAAATGATGGAGTGAAGATGGGTTTATATAGGAATGGGGGGAGGGTGATGGTTCGGTCATCTATGGGAGGGTTTGGGTGGGAAAGTGGTTTGAAGTTGAATGGTGAGGTAGGTGGGGTTTTATGAAGGATGGATGTGAGTGGTGAAGAGAAAGATGGGATTTGATAGGTGAAGGGTTTTTTTGGGGAAGAGGAGTTGAGGTGATTGGTGAATGGGTGAAGAAGAGAGAGAGTGGTGGGGTAGGTAGGGATCCTGTGGGGTCCACAGATCCTGAGGTGTCAAGGAAAAGTCATCCCTGCACCAAGTGGCGAGCAAAATTGCTCTTTGTGCTAATTCTGGCGTTAAACGCCGGGCTGGTGCCCCTTTCTGGCGTTTAACGCCAACTTCTTGCCCTTTTCTGGCGTTTAACGCCAGTCTGGTGCCCCTTTCTGGCGTTAAACGCCCAGAATGGTGCCAGACTGGGCGTTAAACGCCCATCTGCTAACCTTACTGGCGTTTAAACGCCAGCAGGATCTTCCTCCAGGGTGTGCTGTTTTTCTTTCTGTTTTTGCTTTTTCAATTGATTTTGTGACTTCTCATGATCATCAACCTACAGAAAACATAAAATAACAAAAGAAAATAAATAAAATATAACATTGGGTTGCCTCCCAAAAAGCGCTTCTTTAATGTCAGTAGCTTGACAGAGGGCTCTCATGGAGCCTCACAGATGCTCAGAGCAATGTTGGAACCTCCCAACACCAAACTTAGAGTTTGAATGTGGGGGTTCAACACCAAACTTAGGAGTTGGATGTGGCCTTCCAACACCAAACTTAGAGTTTGACTGTGGGGGCTCTGTTTGGCTCTGTTTTGAGAGAAGCTCTTCATGCTTCCTCTCCATGGTGACAGAGGGATATCCTTGAGCCTTAAACACAAAGGATTCTTCATTCACTTGAATGATCAATTCTCCTCTATCAACATCAATCACAGCCTTTGCTGTGGCTAGGAAGGGTCTGCCAAGGATGATGGATTCATCCATGCACTTCCCAGTCTCTAGGACTATGAAATCAGCAGGGATGTAATGGTCTTCAACCTTTACCAGAACATCCTCTACAAGTCCATAAGCTTGTTTTCTTGAGTTATCTGCCATCTCTAGTGAGATTTTTGCAGCTTGCACCTCAAAGATCCCTAGCTTCTCCAGTACAGAGAGAGGCATGAGGTTTACACTTGACCCTAAGTCACACAAGGCCCTTTTAAAGGTCATGGTGCCTATGGTACAAGGTATTGAAAACTTCCCAGGATCCTATCTCTTTTGAGTCAGTTTCTGCCTAGACAAGTCATCCAGTTCTTTGGTGAGCAAAGGGGGTTCATCCTCCCAAGTCTCATTTCAAAATAACTTGTCATTTAGCTTCATGATTGCTCCAAGGTATTTAGCAACTTGCTCTTCAGTGACATACTCATCCTCTTCAGAGGAAGAATACTCATCAGGGCTCATGAATGGCAGAAGTAAATTCAATGGAATCTCTATGGTCTCATTTTGAGCCTCAGATTCCCATGGTTCCTCATTGGGGAACTCATTGGAGGCCAGTGGACGTCCATTGAGGTCTTCCTCAGTGGCGTTCACTGCCTCTCCCTCCTCTCCAAATTCGGCCATGTAGATGGCCTTGCACTCTCCTTTTGGATTTTCTTCTGTATTGCTTGGATGAGTACTAGGAGGGAGTTCAGTAATTTTCTTGCTCAGCTGACCCACTTGTCCCTCCAAATTTCTAATGGAGGACCTTGTTTCAATCATGAAACTTTGAGTGGTTTTGATTAGATCAGAGATCATGGTTGCTAAGTCAGAGTTGTTCTACTTAGAACTCTCTATCTGTTGCTGAGAAGAGGATGGAAAAGGCTTGCTATTGCTAAACCTGTTTCTTCCACCATTATTGTTGTTGAAACCTTGTTGAGGTCTCTGTTGATCCTTCCATGAGAGATTTGGATGATTTCTCCATGAAGGGTTATAGGTGTTTCCATAGTGGTCTCCCATGTAATTCACCTCTTCCATTGAAGGGTTCTCAGGATCATAAGCTTCTTCTTCAGATGAAGCTTCCTTAGTACTGCTTGGTGCACTTTGCATTCCAGACAAACTTTGAGAAATCATATTGACTTGTTGAGTCAATATTTTGTTCTGAGCCAATATGGCATTCAGAGTATCAATCTCCAGAACTCCTTTCTTCTGATTAGTCCCATTGTTCACAGGATTCCTTTCAGAAGTGTACATGAATTGGTTATTTGCAACCATTTCAATCAGCTCTTGAGCTTCTATAGGCGTCTTCTTCAGATGAAGAGATCCTCCAGCAGAGCTATCCAAAGACATCTTGGACAGTTCAGACAGACCATCATAGAAAATACCTATGATGCTCCATTCAGAAAGCATGTCAGAGGGACACTTTCTGATTGATTGTTTGCATCTTTCCCAAGCTTCGTAGAGGGATTCTCCTTCCTTCTGTCTGAAGGTTTGGACTTCCACTCTAAGCTTACTCAATTTTTGAGGTGGAAAGAACTTTGCCAAGAAGGCATTGACTAGCTTTTCCCAAGAGTTCAGGCTTTCTTTAGGTTGTGAGTCCAACCATGTCCTAGCTCTGTCTCTTACAGCAAAAGGGAATAGCATAAGTCTGTAGACCTCAGGGTCAACCCCATTAGTCTTGACAGTGTCACAGATTTGCAAGAATTCAGCTAAGAACTGATGAGGATCTTCCAATGGAAGTCCATGGAACTTGCAATTCTGTTGCATTAGAGAAACTAATTGAGGCTTAAGCTCAAAGTTGTTTGCTCCAATGGCAGGGATAGAGATGCTTCTCCCATAGAAGTCGGGAGTAGGTGCAGTAAAGTCACCCAGCACCTTCCTTGCATTGTTGGCATTGTTGTTGTTTTCGGCTGCCATGTGTTCTTGTTCTTTGAAGAATTCGGTTAGGTCCTCTACAGAGAATTGTGCTTTAGCTTCTCTTAGCTTTCGCTTCAAGGTCCTTTCAGGTTCAGGGTCAGCCTCAACAAGAATGTTTTTGTCTTTGCTTCTGCTCATAAGAAAGAGAAGAAAACAAGAAAATGTGGAATCCTCTATGTCACAGTATAGAGATTCCTTGAGGTGTCAGAGGAAAAGAAAAATAGAAGGCAGAGGTAGAAAATTCGAACTTATCAAAGAAGATGGAGTTCGAATTGTGCATTAAGGAATAGTGTTAGTCCATAAATAGAAAGATGTGAGAAGAAGGGAAGTAGTATTCGAAAATTAAGTAAAGAATTTTGAAAACATTTTGAAAAACACTAATTGACTTTCAAAAATAAAAGTGGGAAAGAAATCAAGTAATTTTTGAAAAAGAATTTGAAATTAGAAATCAAAAAGATTTGATTGAAAACTATTTTGAAAAAGATGTGGTTAAGAAGATATGATTGATTTTAAAAAGATGTGATTGAGAAGATATGATTTGAAAAACATTTTTTTAAAAAAAGATTTGATTTTAAAAATTAATGACTTGGCTATCAAGAAAAGATATGATTCAAACATTAAACCTTTCTCAACAGAAAAGGCAACATACTTGAAATGTTGAATCAAATCATTAATTGATAGCAAGTATTTTTGAAAATAGAAAGAAATTGATTTTGAAAAAGATTTGATTGAAAAGATATGATTTGAAAAAGATTTGATTTTGAAAAGATTTTGAAAACTAAAAAAAAATTGATTTGAAAACAAAATCTTCCCTCTTGTGCCATCCTGGCGTTAAACGCCCAGAATGGTGCACATTCTGGTGTTTAACGCCCAAACTACTACCCTTTTGGGCGTTAAACGCCCAGCCAGGCACCCTGGCTGGCGTTTAAACGCCAGTCTGTCCTTCTTCACTGGGCGTTTTGAACGCCCAGCTTTTTCTGTGTAATTCCTCTGCAGTATGTTCTGAATCTTCAATTTCCTGTATTATTGACTTGAAAAGACACAAATTAAAAATATTTTTGGATTTTTAAAAATGAGGAATAATCAAAATGCAACTAAAATCAAATAACAATGCATGCAAGACACCAAACTTAGCAGTTTGTATACTACTGACAATAACAAAATGAGAATGCATATGAGACACATAAACACTCAAGTCAAGAGAATTTAAAAATTAGAGCAATGAAATCATCAAGAACAACTTGAAGATTAATGGAGACACATGAATGCAAAAGGAGCAGAAACATGCAATTGACACCAAACTTAAAATGAGACTCTAGACTCAAACAAGAAATATTTTTGGATTTTTTCGAAAATTAAGTGGAAAAAGAAAATAAAGGTATCAAAATTCTTAATGAGAATTCCAGGAATCATGCAATGTTAGTCTAAAGCTTTAGTCTAAAGAAATTAGACATGGCTGAACAAGCTTCAGCAGGACATTGCATTCAAGAGCTAAATTGATGAAAATCAATCAGCTTTGGTGATGATAAGAACATCACCTTGAAACACTAGAATTCATTCTTAAGAACTCTAAAGAAAAAAAAATATTTAATCTAAGCAACAAGATGAACCGTCAGTTGTCCATACTCGAACAATCCCCGGCAACGGCGCCAAAAACTTGGTGCACGAAATTGTAATCAATACTTTTCACACACAAATAATCCCCGGTGATGAATCCAAAAGCTTGGTGTTCAAAACCATGGCATAAACACAACTTCGCACAACTAACCAGCAAATGTACTGGGTCGTCCAAGTAATAAACCTTACACGAATAAGGGTCGATCCCATAGAGATTGTTGGTATGAAGCAAGCTATGGTCACCTTGTAAATCTTAGTCAGGCAGACTCAAATGGATATGAATGATGATATACGAATAAAACATAAAGATAAAAATAGAGATACTTATGTAATTCATTGGTAGGAATTTCAGATAAGCGTCTGAAGATGCTTGTCCCTTCCGTCTCTCTGCTTTCCTACTGTCTTCATCCAATCCTTCTTACTCCTTTCCATGACAAGCTTATGCAAGGGTTTCACTGTTGTCAGTGGCTACCTCCCATCCTCTCAGTGGAAATGTTCAACGCACCCTGTCACGGCACGGCTATCCATCTGTCGGTTCTCAATCAGGCCGGAATAGAATCCAGTGATTCTTTTGCGTCTGTCACTAACGCCCCGCCCTCAGGAGTTTGAAGCTTGTCACAGTCATTCAATCATTGAATCCTACTCAGAATACCACAGACAAGGTTTAGACCTTCCGGATTCTCTTGAATGCCGCCATCAGTTCTAGCTTATACCACGAAGATTCCGGTTAAAGAATCCAAGAGATATCCACCCAATCTAAGGTAGAACGGAGGTGGTTGTCAGGCACACGTTCATAGGTGAGAATGATGATGAGTGTCACGGATCATCACATTCATCAAGTTGAAGAACAAGTGATATCTTAGAACAAGAACAAGCGGAATTGAATAGAAGAACAATAGTAATTGCATTAATACTCGAGGTACAGCAGAGCTCCACACCTTAATCTATGGTGTGTAGAAACTCCACCGTTGAAAATACATAAGTGATAGTGTGATCATTGGCTTCAGCCCCAGAGAGGGAACCAGAAGAACCAAGATGAAAATACAATAGTAAATGGTCCTACTTATAGAGAACTAGTAGCCTAGGGTTTACAGAGATGAGTAAATGACATAAAAATCCACTTCCGGGCCCACTTGGTGTGTGCTTGGGCTGAGCATTGAAGCATTTTCGTGTAGAGACTCTTCTTGGAGTTAAACGCCAGCTTTTATGCCAGTTTGGGCGTTTAACTCCCATTCTTGTGCCAGTTCCGGCGTTTAACGCTGGGAATTCTGAGGGTGACTTTGAACGCCGGTTTGGGCCATCAAATCTTGGGCAAAGTATGGACTATCATATATTGCTGGAAAGCCCAAGATGTCTACTTTCCAACGCCATTGAGAGCGCGCCAATTAGGCTTCTGTAGCTCCAGAAAATCCGCTTCGAGTGCAGGGAGGTCAGAATCCAACAGCATCTGCAGTCCTTTTTAGTCTCTGAATCAGATTTTTGCTCAGGTCCCTCAATTTCAGCCAGAAAATACCTGAAATCACAAAAAAACACACAAACTCATAGTAAAGTCCAGAAAAGTGAATTTTAACTAAAAACGAATAAAAATATACTAAAAACTAACTAGATCATACTAAAAACATACTAAAAACAATGCCAAAAAGCGTACAAATTATCCGCTCATCACAAGTCAACCCAAAATTTCGAAAATTAGGAGAGAAAAAAAAGGAAAAGATATTTTTTTTATTTTTGAATTTTTGATGATGAGAGAGAAAAACATAAAAATGACCCAAAACATGAAAATTCTGGATCAAAACACATGATACATGCAAGAACACTATGAATGTCAAGATGAACACCAAGAACACTTTGAAGATCATGATGAACATCAAGAACATAATTTTGAAAAATTTTTGATGCAAAGAAAACATGCAAGACACCAAACTTAGAAATCTTTAATGCATGGACTTTAACAAACAAAAAATGCATATGAAAAACAACAAAAGATACAACACAAGAAAACATCAAGATCAAACAAGAAGACTTACCAAGAACAACTTGAAGATCATGAAGAACACTATGAATTCATGAATTTTCGAAAAATGCAAGAAAAATTTTTTTTAAAGCATGCAATTGACACCAAACTTAAAAATTGACTTAAGACTCAAACAAGAAACACAAAATATTTTTGGTTTTTATGATTTTATGATTTTTTTGTATTTTTATTATTTTTTTCGAAAATTATATTAAAAAAAATGAAAATAATAGAAAAATATTTTTGAAAGATTTTTGAAAACTTTTTGAAAAGAAAATTACCTAATCTGAGCAACAAGATGAACCGTCAATTGTCCATACTCGAACAATCCCCGGCAACGGCGCCAAAAACTTGGTGGACGAAATTGTGATTCGTACTCTTTGTACTTGTATGAAATTTAATTCGAGATAATAGCTCTTTACTATGTGTGGTCACAACTCCGTTCAACTAACCAGCAAGTGTACTGGGTCGTCCAAGTAATAAACCATACGTGAGTAAGGGTCGATCCCACAGAGATTGTTGGTATGAAGCAAGCTATGGTCATCTTGTAAATCTCAGTCAGGCGGATTTAAATAAATTATGGAATTTGGAAAATCAAATAATAGTAAATAAACATAAAATAAGGATAAAATTACTCATGTATTTCCATGATGGGAATTTCAGATAGGTGTATGGAGATGCTGTGCTCCTCCTGAATCTCTGCTTTCCTACTGCTTCATCCAATCCTTCTTACTCCTTTCCATGGCAAGCTGTATGTAGGGCATCATCATTGTCAATGGCTACATCCCATCCTCTCAGTGAAAAAGGTCCAAATGCTCTGTCACAGCACGGCTAATCATCTGTCGGTTCTCAATCAGGTTGGAATATAATCCCTTGATTCTTTGGCGTCTGTCACTAACGCCCAGCCTTCAGGAGTTTGAAGCTCGTCACAGTCATTCAATTCCGGAATCCTACTCGGAATACCACAGACAAGGTTAGACCTTCCGGATTCCCATGAATGCCGCCATCAATTCTAGCTTATACCACGAAGATTCTGTTTAAGGAATCTAAGAGATATGGCCCGGCCTAAGGTAGAACGGAAGTGATTGTCAATCATGCGCGTTCATAGGTAAGAATGATGATGAGTGTCATGGATCATCACATTCATCAAGTTGAAGTGCAACGAATACCTTAGAAAAGGAATAATTCGAATTGGATAGAAAATAATAGTAATTGCCTTGAAACTTGAGGTACAGTAGAGCTCCACACCCTTAATCTATGGTGTGTAGAAACTCCACCGTTGAAAATACATAAGTGAAAGGTTCAGGTATGGCCGAATGGCCAGCCCCCGAAACGTGATCAATAGTCTCCTCAGATGAAGAATAAAATAAAACTGAGACCAAAGATGTCTAATACAATAGTAAATTATCCTATTTATACTAGACTAGCTACTAAGGTTTACATGAGTAAGTAATTGATGCATAAATCCACTTCCGGGGCTCACCTGGTGTGTGTTTGGGCTGATCTTGATCTATCCATGAGCTGAGGCTTCTTTTTGAGTTGAACACCAAGTTGTAACGTGTTTTGGGCGTTCAACTCCGGGTTGTGACGTGTTTCTGGCGTTTTACTCCAGACAGCAACATGGAACTGGCGTTGAGCGCCAGTTTACGTCGTCAATTCCCGAATAAAGTATGAACTATTATATATTGCTAGAAAGCTCTGGATGTCTACTTTCCAACGCCGTTGAGAGCACGCCATTTGAATTCTGTAGCTCCCGAAAATCCATTTTGAGTGCAGGGAGGTCATATTCCAATAGCATCAGCAGTGCTTTGTCAGCCTCCTATCAGAGTTTTGCTCAAGTCCCTCAATTTTAGCCAGAAATTACCTGAAATCACAGAAAAACACACAAACTCATAGTAAAGTCCAGAAATGTGAATTTAACATAAAAACTAATGAAAACATCCCTAAAAGTAGCTTGAACTTACTAAAAACTACCTAAAAACAATGCCAAAAAGCGTATGAATTATCCGCTCATCACAACACCAAACTTAAATTGTTGCTTGTCCCCAAGCAACTGAAAATCAAATAGGATAAAAAGAAGAGAATATACTATAAATTCCAAAATATCAATGAATATTATTTCTAATTAGATGAGCGGGACTTATACCTTTTTGCTTCTAAACAGTTTTGGCATCTCACTTTTTCCTTTGAAGTTCAGAATGATTGGCTTCTCTAGGAACTTAGAATTTCGGATGGTGTTATTGATTCTCCTAGTTAAGTATGTTGATTCTTGAACACAGCTACTTATGAGTCTTGGCCGTGGCCCTAAGCACTTTGTTTTCCAGTATTACCACCGGATACATAAATGCCACAGACACATGACTGGGTGAACCTTTTCAGATTGTGACTCAGCTTTGCTAGAGTCCCCAGTTAGAGGTGTCCAGGGCTCTTAAGCACACTCTTTTGCTTTGGATCACGGCTTTAACCACTCGGTCTCAAGCTTTTCACTTGGGCCTTCATGACACAAGCACATGGTTAGGGATAGCTTGGTTTAGCCGCTTAGGCCTGGATTTTATTTCCTTGGGCCCTTCTATCCATTGATGCTCAAAGCCTTGGATCCTTTTTACCCCTGCCTTTTGGTTTTAAGGGCTATTGGCTTTTTCTGCTTGCTTTTTCTTTTTCTTTCTTTTTTTTCGCAAGCTTTTGTTTTTCACTGCTTTTTCTTGCTTCAAGAATACATTTCATGATTTTTCAGATTATCAATAAAATTTCTCTTTGTTCATCATTCTTTCAAGAGCCAACAGTTTTAACATTCATAAACAACAAGATCAAAAATATGCACTGTTTAAGCATTCATTCAGAAAACAAAAAGTATTGTCACCACATCAATATAATTAAACTAAAAACATTTTTCATTTAAGAGAGGTGAAGGATTAATGGAATTATTCATAACTTTAAGACATAGTTGCTAAACACTAAAGATCATGAAGTAGAGACACAAGACATAGATAAACATATAATATAAAAACCGAACAGCAGAAAAGTAAGAACAAGGAATGAATCCACCTTAGTGGCGTCTTCTTCTTGAAGGACCAACAATGTCCTTAAGCTCTTCTATGTCCCTTCCTTGCCTTTGTTGCTCCTCCCTCATTGCTCTTTGATCTTCTCTTATTTCATGGAGAATGATAGAGTGCTCATGATGTTCCACCCTTAATTGTTCCACATTGTAGATCAAATCTTCTAGGGAAGTGTTGAGTTGTTCCCAATAGTTGTTGGAAGGAAAGTGCATCCCTTGAGGCATCTCAGGGATTTCTTGATGATGAGCTTCCTCATGCATCTCTTGAGATCCGTGGAGGGTCTCTCTTGCTTGCTCCATCCTCTTCTTGGTGATGGGCTTATCCTCTTCAATAAGGATGTCTCCTTCTATGATAACTCCAGCTGAGTAACATAGATGGCAAATAAGATGAGAAAAAGCTAGCCTTGCCATGGTGGAGGACTTTTCGGCTATTTTGTAGAATTCATGGGAGATGACTTCATGAACTTCTACTTCCTCTCCAATCATGATGCTATGAATTATGATGGCCCAATCCACAGTAACTTCAGATCGGTTGCTAGTGGAAATGATGGAGTGTTGAATGAACTCTAACCACCCTCTAGCCACAGGCTTGAGGTCCAGTCTTCTTAGTTGAACCGGCTTGCCTTTGGAGTCTCTTTTCCATTGAGCTCCTTCCACATATATGTCCATAAGGACTTGATCCAACCTTTGATTAAAGTTAACCCTTCTAGTGTAGAGGCGTTCATCTCCTTGCATCATGGGCAAGTGGAATGCCAACCTCACATTTTTCGGACTAAAATCTAAGTATTTCCCCCGAACCATTGTGAGATAATTCTTTGGACTCGGATTCACACTTTGATCATGGTTCCTAGTGATCCATGTTGGCATAGAACTCTTGAACCATTAAGATTCCGACTTGTTGCATGGGGTTGGTTAGGACTTCGCAACCTCTTCTTCGGATTTCATGCCGGATCTCCGGATACTCATTTTTCTTGAGCTTGAAATGGACCTCAAGGATCACCTTCTTCTTTGCCACAACATCATAGAAGTGGTCTTGATGGCTTTTAGAGATGAATCTTTCCATCTCCCATGACTCAGAGATGGAAGCTTTTGTCTTCCCTTTTCCTTTTCTAGAGGATTCTCTGGCCTTAGGTGCCATTGATGGTAATGGAAAAACAAAAAGATTATGCTTTGACCACACCAAACTTAAAATATTGCTCGCCCTCGAGCAAGAGAAGAAAGAAGAGGAGAAGAAGAAGAAGAAAATATGGAGGAGAGTGAGGGAATGTGTTTCGGTCAAGGTATAGAAGAGGGGGTTGGTGTTGTGTGAAAATGAAGTAGAATGGAAGGGTATATATAGGGAGGGGAGTGGGTGTAGTTTCGGTCATTTAGGGTGGGTTTGGGTGGGAAAGATTTTTGAATTTTGAAGGTGGGTGGGGTTTATGGGGAAGAGTGGATGGATGTGAGTGGTAAAGGGGGTAATTGGAAAGAGAGGTTAAGGTGATTGGTGAAGGGTTTTTGGGGAAGTGTGTTTATTGGAAAGAGAGAATGAATGTTGAGAAGAGGGGAGAATATGTTAGGTGGGGATCCTGTGGGGTCCACAGATCCTGAGGTGTCAAGGATTTACATCCCTGCACCAATTAGATATGTAAAATGCCTTTGCACACCATTCTAGCATTTAAACGCCGAAGTGATGCACACTCTGGGCGTTCAACGCCCATGTGTAGCATGTTTCTGGCGTTGAACGCCAGTTCCATGCTTGTTACTGGCGTTCAGTGCCAGCTTTCCTCAAGGCATATTCCTGGCGTTCAAATGCCAGGATGTTGCTTGTTTCTGGCGTTCAGCGCCAGAAACATGCTCTGTTCTGGCGTTGAACGCCAGCCAGATGCACCTTACTAGCGTTTAAACGCCAGTAAGTCCTTCCTCCAGGGTGTGATTTTTCTTCTGCTATTTTTGATTCTATTTTTAATTTTAGTATTTTTTTGTGACTCCACATGATCATGAACCTAATAAAAACACAAAATAACAATAAAATAAAATTAAAATTAGATATATAAAAATTGGGTTGCCTCCCAACAAGCGCTTTTTTAGTGTCATTAGCTTGACAGTGGGTTCTCATGGAGCCTCACAGATATTCAGAGCATGATGAGGGCCTCCCAACACCAAACTTAGAGTTTGAATGAGGGGGCTTCTCAACACCAAACTTAGATTTTGGTTGTGGCCTCCCAACACCAAACTTAGAGTTTGACTGTGGGGCTCTTTTTGACTCTGTACTGAGAGAAGCTTTTCATGCTTCCTCTCCATGGTTACAGAGGAAGGTCCTTGAGCTTTAAACACAAGGTAGTCCCTATTCAATTGAAGGACTAATTCTCCTCTGCTAACATCAATCACAGCTTCTGTTGTGGCTAAGAAAGGTCTTCCAAGGATGATGCATTCATCTTCTTCCTTCCTAGTGTCTAAGATTATGAAATCAGCAGGGATGTAAAGGCCTTCAACCTTTACTAACACGTCCTCTACTAATCCATAAGCTTGTCTTACTGACTTGTCTGCCAATTGAAGTTAGAATAAGGCAGGCTGTACCTCAATGATCCCCAGTTTCTCCATTACAGAGAGTGGCATAAGATTTATGCCTGACCCTAGGTCACACAGAGCCTTGTTAAAGGTCATGGTGCCTATGGTACAGGGTATTGAGAATTTACCAGGATCTTGTCTCTTTTGAGGTAAAATTTTCTGAATCCATGTATCTAGTTCACTAATGAGTAGAGGAGATTCACCTTCCCAAGTCTCATTACCAAACAACTTGGCATTCAGCTTCATGATAGCTCCTAGATATTGAGCAACTTACTCTCCAATTACATCTTCATCCTCTTCTGAGGAGGAATAGTTTTCAGAGCTCATGAATGGCAGAAGGAGATTTAGTGGAATCTCTATGGTCTCTATATGAGCCTCAGATTCCTTTAGGTCCTCAATGGGGAACTCCTTCTTGTTTGAAAGACGTCTGGTGCACGAAATTGTGATCATCAATGGTGCCATCAACATGGTACGCTCAATTGCAATCTCAACTATTTATCACAACTTCGCACAACTAACCAGCAAGTGTACTGGGTCGTCCAAGTAATAAACCTTACGCGAGTAAGGGTCGATCCCACGGAGATTGTTGGTATGAAGCAAGCTATGGTCACCTTGTAAATCTTAGTCAAGCAAACTCAAATGGTTATGGACGATGTATGAATAAAACATAAAGATAAAGAGAGAGATACTTATGTAATTCATTGGTGAGAATTTCAGATAAGCGTATGGAGATGCTTTGTCCCTTCCGTCTCTCTGTTTTCCTACTGTCTTCATCCAATTCTTCTTACTCCTTTCCATGGCAAGCTGTATGTAGGGTTTCACCGTTGTCAGTGGCAACCTCCCATCCTCTCAGTGAAAATGTTCAACGCACCCTGTCACGGCACGGCAAATCATCTGTCGGTTCTCAATCAGGTTGGAATAGAATCCATTGATTCTTTTGCGTCTGTCACTAACGCCCAGCCTTCAAGAGTTTGAAGCTCGTCACAGTCATTCAATCATTGAATCCTACTCAGAATACCACAGACAAGGTTTAGACCTTCCGGATTCTCTTGAATGCCTCCATCAATTCTAGCTTATACCACGAAGATTCCGATTAAGGTATCCAAGAGATAAACATTCAAACCTTGTTTGCTTGTAGAACAGAAGTGGTTGTCAGGCACTCGTTCATAAGTGAGAATGATGATGAGTGTCACATAATCATCACATTCATCATGTTCTTGGGTGCAAATGAATATCTTAGAACAAGAATAAGCTGAATTGAATAGAAGAACAATAGTAATTGCATTAATACTCGAGGTACAGCAGAGCTCCACACCTTAATCTATGGTGTGTAGAAACTCCACCATTGAAAATACATAAGTGATAGTAGTGATCATTGGCTTCGGCCCCAGAGAGGGAACCAGAAGAACCAAGATGAAAATACAATAGCAAAAGGTCCTATTTGTAGAGAACTAGTAGCCTAGGGTTTACAAAGATGAGTAAATTACATAAAAATCCACTTCCGGGCCCACTTGGTGTGTGCTTGGGCTGAGCATTGAAGCATTTTCATATAGAGACTTCTCTTGGAGTTAAACGCCAGCTTTTGTGCCAGTTTGGGCGTTTAACTCCCATTCTTGTGCCAGTTCCGGCGTTTAACGCCGGGCAATTTTGAGCTGATTTGGAATGCCAGTTTGGGCCATCAAATCGCGGGCAAAGTATAGACTATTATATATTGCTGGAAAGCCCAGGATGTCTACTTTCCAACGCCGTTGAGAGCGCGCCAATTGGGTTTCTGTAGCTCCAGAAAATCCACTTCGAGTGCAGGGAGGTCAGAATCCAACAGCATCTGCAGTCCTTTTCAGCCTCTGAATCAGATTTTTGCTCAGGTCCCTCAATTTCAGCTAGAAAATACCTGAAATCACAGAAAAACACACAAACTCATAGTAAAGTCTAGAAAAGTGAATTTTAACTAAAAATATACTAAAAACTAACTAAAACATACTAAAAACATACTAAAAACAATGCCAAAAAGCGTATAAATTATCCGCTCATCACAACACCAAACTTAAATTGTTGCTTGTCCCCAAGCAACTGAAATCAAATAAGATAAAAAGAAGAGAATATGCAATGAACTCCAAAAACATCTTTGAAGATCAGTATTAATTAGATGAGCGGGGCTTTATCTTTTTGCCTCTGAACAGTTTTGGTATCTCACTCTATCCTTTGAAATTCAGAATGATTGGCTTCTATAGGAACTCAGAATCCAGATAGTGTTATTGACTCTCCTAGTTAAGTATGATGATTCTTGAACACAGCTACTTTATGAGTCTTGGCCGTGGCCCAAAGTACTCTGTCTTCCAGTATTACCACCGGATACATACATGCCACAGACACATAATTGGGTGAACCTTTTCAGATTGTGACTCAGCTTTGCTAGAGTCCCCAATTAGAGGTTTCCAGGGTTCTTAAGCACACTCTTTTTGCCTTGGATCACAACTTTATTCTTTTTCTTTTTCTTTCTTCTCTTTTTTTTTGCTTCTTTTTTTTCTTGTATTCACTGCTTTTTCTTGCTTCAAGAATTATTTTTATGATTTTTCAGATCCTCAGTAACATGTCTCCTTTTTCATCATTCTTTCAAGAGCCAACCATTCATGAACAACAAATTCAAAAGACATATGCACTGTTTAAGCATACATTCAGAAAACAAAAGTATTGCCACCACATCAAAATAATTAATCTGTTATAAAATTTAAAATTTATGCAATTCTTCTCTTTTTCAATTAAGAACATTTTTCATTCAAGAAAGGTGATGGATTCATAGGACATTCATAACTTTAAGGCATAGACACTAAGACACTAATGATCAAAAGACACAAACATAGATAAACATAAGCATGATTTTTCGAAAAACAGGAAAATAGAGAACAAGGAAATTAAAGAACGGGTCCACCTTAGTGATGGCGGCTTGTTCTTCCTCTTGAAGATCTTATGTAGTGCTTGAGCTCCTCAATGTCTCTTCCTTGTCTTTGTTGCTCCTCTCTCATGATTCTTTGATCTTCTCTAATTTTATGGAGGAGAATGGAATGTTCTTGGTGCTCCACCCTTAGTTGTCCCATGTTGGAACTCAATTCTCCTAGGGAGGTGTTGATTTGCTCCCAATAGTTTTGTGGAGGAAAGTGCATCCCTTGAGGCATCTCAGGGATTTCATGATGAGTGAGATCTCTTGTTTGCTCCATCCTTTTCTTAGTGATGGGCTTGTCCTCATCAATGGGGATGTCTCCCTCTATGTCAATTCCAACTGAATAACAGAGGTGACAAATGAGATGAGGAAAGGCTAACCTTGCCAAGGTAGAGGACTTGTCTGCCACCTTATAAAGTTCTTGGGATATAATCTCATGAACTTCTACTTCCTCTCCAATAATGATGCTATGAATCATGATAGCCCAGTCTATAGTAACTTCGGACCGGTTGCTAGTCGGAATGATTGAGCGTTGGATAAACTCTAACCATCCCCTAGCTACGGGCTTGAGGTCATGCCTTCTCAATTGAACCAGCTTTCCTCTTGAATCTCTCTTCCATTGGGCGCCCTCTTCACAAATGACTGTGAGGACTTGGTCTAACCTTTGATCAAAGTTGACCCTTCTAGTGTATGGGTGTTCATCTCCTTGCATCATGGGCAAGTTGAATGCCAACCTTATATTTTCCGGACTAAAATCCAAGTATTTCCCCCGAACCATTGTAAGCCAATTCTTTGGGTCCGGGTTCACACTTTGATAATGGTTCTTGGTGATCCATGCATTGGCATAGAACTCTTGAACCATTAAGATTCTGACTTGTTGAATGGGGTTGGTAAGAACTTCCCAACCTCTTCTTCGAATCTCATGTTAGATCTCCGGATATTCACTCTTTTTGAGTTTAAAAGGGACCTCGGGGATCACCTTCTTCAAGGCCACAACTTCATAGAAGTGGTCTTGATGCACCCTTGAGATGAATCTCTCCATCTCCCATGACTCGGAGGTGGAAGCTTTTGCCTTCCCTTTCCTCTTTCTAGAGGTTTCTCCGGCCTTGGATGCCATAAATGGTTATGGAAAAACAAAAAGCAATGCTTTTACCACACCAAACTTGAAAGATTTGCTCATCCTCGAGCAAAAGAAGAGAGAAGAGAGTAGAAGAAGAAGAAATGAAGGAGATGGAGATGGCTTTGTGGTTCGGCCAAAGAGGGAGGGTTTGGGAGGGAAAGTGGTTTGAATTTGAATGGTGAGGTAGGTGGGGTTTTATGAAGGATGGATGTGAGTGGTGATGAGAAAGATGGGATTTGATAGGTGAGGGGATTTTGGGGAAGAGGTTTTGAGGTGATTGGTGAATGGGTGAAGAAGAGAGAGAGTGGTGGGGTAGGTGGGGATCCTGTGGGGTCCATAGATCCTGAGGTGTCAAGGAAAATTCATCCCTGCACCAAGTGGCAAGCAAAAATGCTCGCTGTGCCAATTCTGGCGTTAAACGCCGGGCTGGTGCCCATTTCTGGCGTTTAACGCCAACTTCTTGCCCTTTCCTGGCGTTTAACGCCAGTTTGGTGCCCCTTTCTGGTGTTAAACGCCCATTTGCTAGCTTCACTGGCGTTTAAACGCCAGCAAGTTTTCCTCCAGGGTGTGCTATTTTTCTTTCTGTTTTTCATTCTGTTTTTGCTTTTTCAATTGATTTTGTGACTTCCCATGATCATCAACCTACAGAAAACATAAAATAACAAAGGAAAATAGATAAAATATAACATTGGGTTGCCTCCCAACAAGCGCTTCTTTAATGTCAGTAGCTTGACAGTGGGCTCTCATAGAGCCTCACAGATGCTCAGAGCAATGTTGGAACCTCCCAACACCAAACTTAGAGTTTGAATGTGGGGGTTCAACACCAAACTTAGAATTTAGTTGTGGCCTCCCAACACCAAACTTAGAGTTTGACTGTGGGGGCTCTGTTTGACTCTGTTTTGAGAGAAGCTCTTCATGCTTCCTCTCCATGGTTACAGAGGGATATCCTTGAGCCTTAAACACAAGGGATTCTTCATTCACTTGAATGATCAATTCTCCTCTGTCCACATCAATCACAGCCTTTGCTGTGGCTAGGAAGGGTCTGCCAAGGATGATGGATTCATCCATGCACTTCCCAGTTTCTAGGACTATGAAATTAGCAGGGATGTAATGGTCTTCAATCTTTACCAGAACATCCTCTACAAGCCCATAAGCTTGTTTTCTTGAATTGTCTGCCATCTCTAGTTAGATTCTTGCAGCTTATACCTCAAAGATCCCTAGCTTCTCCATTACAGAGAGAGGCATGAGGTTTACACTTGATCCTAGGTCACACAAGGCCTTCTTGAAGGTCATGGTGCCTATGGCAAAAGGTATTGAGAACTTCCCAGGATCTTGTCTATTTTGAGGTAGTTTCTGCCTAGACAAGTCATCCAATTCTTTGGTGAGCAAAAGGGGTTCATCCTCCCAAGTCTCATTACCAAATAACTTGTCATTTAGCTTCATGATTGCTCCAAGATATTTAGCAACTTGATCTTCAATGACATACTCATCCTCCTCAGAGGAAGAATACTCATCAGAGCTCATGAATGGCAGAAGTAAATCCAATGGAATCTCTATGGTCTCAGTGTGAGCCTCAGATTCCCATGGTTCCTCATTAGGGAACTCATTGGAGGCCAGTGGACGTCCATTGAGGTCTTTCTCAGTGGCGCACACTGCCTCTTCCTCCTCTCCATGTTCGGTCATGTTAATGGCCTTGCATTCTCCTTTGGATTCTCTTCTGTATTGCTTGGAAGAGTACTAGGAGGGAGTTCAATAATTTTCTTGCTCAGCTGTCCCACTTGTGCCTCCAAGTTTCTAATGGAGTACCTTGTTTCAGTCATGAAACTTTGAGTGGTTTTGATTAGATCAGAGACCATGGTTGCTAAGTCAGAATGGCTCTGCTTAGAATTCTCTGTCTGTTGCTGAGAAGATGATGGAAAAGGCTTGCCATTGCTAAACCTGTTTCTTCCACCATTATTGTTGTCGAAACCTTATTGAGGTCTCTGTTGATCCTTCCATGAGAGATTTGGATGATTTCTCCATGAAGAATTATAGGTGTTTCCATAGGGTTCTCCCATGTAATTAACCTCTTCTATTGAAGAATTCTCAGGATCATAAGCTTCTTCTTCAGATGAAGCATCCTTAGTACTGCCTGGTGCAGCTTGCATTCCAGACAGACTTTGAGAGATCATATTGACTTGCTGAGTCAATATTTTGTTTTGAGCTAATATGGCATTCAGAGTATCAATCTCAAGAACTCCTTTCTTCTGATTTGTCCCATTGTTCACAGGATTCCTTTCAGAAGTGTACATGAATTGGTTATTTGCAACCATTTCAATTAGTTCTTGAGCTTCTGCAGGCGTCTTCTTCAGATGAAGAGATCCTCCAGCAGAGCTATCCAATGACATCTTGGACAGTTCAGACAGACCATCATAGAAAATACCTATGATGCTCCATTCAGAAAGCATGTCAGAAGGACACTTTCTGATCAATTGTTTGTATCTTTCCCAAGCTTCATAGAGGGATTCTCCTTCCTTCTGTCTGAAGGTTTGGACTTCCACTCTAAGCTTACTCAATTTTTGAGGTGGAAAGAACTTTGCCAAGAAGGCATTGACTAGCTTTTCCCAAGAGTTCAGGCTTTCTTTAGGTTGTGAGTCCAACCATGTCCTAGCTCTGTCTCTTACAGTAAAAGGGAATAGCATAAGTCTGTAGACCTCAGGGTCAACCCCATTAGTCTTGACAGTGTCACAGATTTGCAAGAATTCAGCTAAAAACTGATGAGGATCTTCCAATGGAAGTCCATGGAACTTGCAATTCTGTTGCATTAGAGAAACCAATTGAGGCTTAAGCTCAAAGTTGTTTGCTCCAATGGCAGGGATAGAGATTCTTCTCCCATAGAAGTCGGGAGTAGATGCAGTAAAGTCACCCAGCACCTTCCTTGCATTGTTGGCATTGTTGTTATTTTCGGCTGCCATGTCTTCTTCTTTGAAGATATCTGTTAGGTCCTCTACAGAGAGTTGTGCCTTAGCTTCTCTTAGCTTTCGCTTCAAGGTCCTTTCAGGTTCAGGATCAGCCTTAACAAGAATGTTTTTGTCTTTGCTCCTGCTCATATGAAAAAGAAGAAAACAAGAAAATATGGAATCCTCTATGTCACAGTACAGAGATTCCTTGAGGTGTCATAGGAAAAGAACAATAGAAGGAAGAGGTAGAAAAATTCGAACTTATCAAGAAAGATGGAGTTCGAATTGTGCATTTAGGATGAGTGTTAGTCCATAAATAGAAGGATGTGAAAAGAGGGGAAGAAATTTTTGAAAATAAATTAAAAGGATTTTAAAAACATTTAAAAAAAATACTAATTGATTTTCGAAAACTAAGAGTGGAAAAGAAATCAAGTGACTTTTGAAAAAGATTTTGAATTTAGAAATTAAAAAGATATGATTGAAAACTATTTTGAAAAAGATGTGATTTAAGAAGATATGATTGAAAAAGATATAATTTTTAAAAAGACATGATTGAGAAGATATGATTTGAAAAACAATTTAAAAAGATTTGATTTTGAAAATTAATGACTTGGCTAACAAGAAAAGATATGATTCAAACATTAAACCTTTCTCAACAGAAAAGGCAACATACTTGAAATGTTGAATCAAATCATTAATTGATAGCAAGTATTTTTGAAAATGGGAAGAAATTGATTTTGAAAAAGATTTGATTGAAAAGATTTGATTTGAAAAAGATTTGATTTTGAAAAATTTTGAAAACTTGAAAAAAATTTGAATTGAAAACAGAATCTTCCCTCTTGTGCCATCCTGGCGTTAAACGCCCAGAATGGTGCAGATTCTGGCATTTAACGCCCAAAGCACTACCCTTTTGGGCGTTAAACGCCCAGCCAGGCACCCTGGCTGGCGTTAAACGCCAGTTTGTCTTCTTCACTGGGCGTTTTGAACGCCCAGCTTTTTCTGTGTAATTCCTCTGCTGTATGTTTTGAATCTTCAATTCTCTGTATTATTGACTTGAAAAGACACAAATTAAAATTTTTTTTGGATTTTTAATAATGAGGAATAATCAAAATGCAACTGAAATCAAATAAACAATGCATGCTAGACACCAAACTTAAAAGTTTGTATACTATTGACACTAACAAGTTGAGAATGCATATGAGAAACAACAAAACACTCAAGACAAGAGAATTTAAAGATCAGAGCAAGTAAATCATCAAGAACAACTTGAAGATCACTGAAGACACATGAAAAATGCAAGAAGAACAGAAACATGCAATTGACACCAAACTTAAAATGAGACTAGTGTCTCAATAAGAAACATAAAATATTTTTGGTTTTTTTTTTATTTTGTAATTTTTTTGCATTTTTTGAAAATTAAGTGGAAAAGAAAATGAAGATATCAAAATTCTTAATGTGAATTCCAGGAATCATGTAATGTTAGTCTAAAGCTTCAGTCTAAAGGAATTAGACATGGCTAGCCAAGCTTCAGCAGGACATTGCATTCAAGAGCTAAATTGATGAAAATCAATCAGCTTTGGTGATGATAAGAACATCACCTTGAAACACTAGAATTCATTCTTAAGAACTCTGAAGAAAAAATACCTAATCTAAGCAACAAGATGAACCGTCAGTTGTCCAAACTCGAACAATCCCCGGCAACGGCGGCAAAAACTTGGTGCACGAAATTGTCATCATCAATGGCGCCATCAACATGGTACACTCAATTTCAATCTCAACTATTTATCACAACTTCGCACAACTAACCAGCAAGTGTACTGGGTCGTCCAAGTAATAAACCTTACGCGAGTAAGGGTTGATCCCACGGAGATTGTTGGTATGAAGCAAGCTATGGTCACCTTGTAAATCTTAGTCAGGCAAACTCAAATGGTTATGGATGATGTATGAATAAAACATAAAGATAAAGATAGAGATACTTATGTAATTCATTGGTAAGAATTTCAGATAAGCGTATGGAGATGCTTTGTCCCTTCCGTCTCTCTGTTTTCTTATTGTCTTCATCCAATTCTTCTTACTCCTTTCCATGGCAAGCTGTATGTAGGGTTTCACTGTTGTCAGTGGCTACCTCCCATCCTTTCAGTGAAAATGTTCAACGCACCCTGTCACGGCATGACTAATCATCTGTCGGTTCTCAATCAGGTTGGAATAGAATCCATTGATTCTTTTGCGTCTGTCACTAACGCCCAGCCTTCAGGAGTTTGAAGCTCGTCACAGTCATTCAATCATTGAATCCTACTCAGAATACCACAGACAAGGTTTAGACCTTCCGGATTCTCTTGAATGCCGCCATCAATTCTAGCTTATACCACGAAGATTCCGATTAAGGTATCCAAGAGATAAACATTCAAACCTTGTTTGCTTGTAGAACAGAAGTGGTTGTCAGGCACTCGTTCATAAGTGAGAATGATGATGAGTGTCACATAATCATCACATTCATCATGTTCTTGGGTGCAAATGAATATCTTAGAACAAGAATAAGCTGAATTGAATAGAAGAACAATAGTAATTGCATTAATACTCGAGGTACAGCAGAGCTCCACACCTTAATCTATGGTGTGTAGAAACTCCACCATTGAAAATACATAAGTGATAGTAGTGATCATTGGCTTCGGCCCCAGAGAGGGAACCAGAAGAACCAAGATGAAAATACAATAGCAAAAGGTCCTATTTGTAGAGAACTAGTAGCTTAGGGTTTACAAAGATGAGTAAATTACATAAAAATCCACTTCCAGGCCCACTTGGTGTGTGCTTGGGCTGAGCATTGAAGCATTTTCATGTAGAGACTTCTCTTGGAGTTAAACGCCAGCTTTTGTGCCAGTTTGGGCGTTTAACTCCCATTCTTGTGCCAGTTCCGGCGTTTAACGCCGGGCAATTTTGAGCTGATTTGGAATGCCAGTTTGGGCCATCAAATCTCGGGCAAAGTATGAACTAATATATATTGCTGGAAAGCCCAGGATTTCTACTTTCCAACGCCGTTGAGAGTTTGCCAATTGGGCTTCTGTAGCTCCAGAAAATTCACTTCGAGTGCAGGGAGGTCAGAATCCAACAGCATCTGCAGTCCTTTTCAGCCTCTGAATCAGATTTTTGCTCAAGTCCCTCAATTTCAGCCAGAAAATACCTGAAATCACAGAAAAACACACAAACTCATAGTAAAGTCCAGAAAAGTGAATTTTAACTAAAAACTAATAAAAATATACTAAAAACTAACTAAAACATACTAAAAACATACTAAAAACAATGCCAAAAAGCGTATAAATTATCCGCTCATCAACGTCCCAGGAGGTCTTTCTCACTAGGATTTTCGTCCTTCTCCTCCCTTGTGCATTCGGCCATATTGATTACTTCAATGGCTTTGCAATCTCCTTTTGGATTCTCTTCTGTATTGCTTGGGAGAATACTGGGAGGAGTTTCAATGACTTTCTTACTCAGCTGGCCCACTTGTGCCTCCAGATTTCTAATGGAGGACCTTGTTTCACTCATGAAACTTAAAGTGGCTTTTGACAGATCAGAGACTAAGTTTGCTAAATTAGAGGGGCTTTGTTCAGAATTTTCTGTCTGTTGCTGAGAAGATGATGGAAAAGGCTTGTTATTACTGAGCCTATTTCTTCCACCATTGTTAAAGCCTTGTTGAGGCTTTTATTGATCCTTCCATGAGAAATTTGGATGATTTCTCCATGATGAGTTATAGGTGTTTCCATAAGGTTCACCCATGTAATTAACCTCTGCCATTGCAGGGTTCTCAGGATCATAAGCTTCTTCAAAAGCTGCCTCTTTAGTACTGTTGGATGCATTTTGCCATCCATTCAGACTTTGAGAGATCATGTTGACTTGCTGAGTCAACACTTTGTTCTGAGCCAATATGGCATTCAGAGTATCAATTTCAAGAACTCCCTTCCACTGAGGCGTCCCACTATTCACGGAATTGCTCTCAGAAATGTACATGAATTGGTTATTTGCAACCATGTCAATAAGTTCTTGAGCCTCTTCAGGTGTTTTCTTTAGGTGAATAGATCCACCTGCAGAATGGTCCAATGACATCTTGGAAAATTCAGATAGACCATAATAGAATATATCTAATATGGTCTATTCTAAAAACATGTCAGAAGGACACTTTTTGGTCATCTGCTTGTATCTTTCCCAAGCTTCATAGAGGGATTCACCATCTTTTTGCTTGAAGGTCTGAACATCCACTCTAAACTTGCTCAGCTTTTGAGGAGGAAAGAATTTATCCAAGAAGGCCGTGACCAGCTTATCCCAAGAGTCCTGGCTATCTTTAGGTTGTGAGTCCAACCATGTTCTAGCTATGTCTCTTACAGCAAAAGGGAAAAGCATGAGCCTGTAGACTTCAGGATCTACTCCATTTGTCTTAACAGTCTCACAAATCTGCAAGAACTCATCCATAAAACTTGCAATTCTGTTGTATTAAAGCAATTAGTTGAGGCTTAAGCTCAAAATTGTTGGCTCCAATGGCAGGAGTGGAGATGCTTCTTCCATCAAATTTGGGCGTTGGTTTTGTGAAGTCACCAAGCATTCTCCTTGCATTATTGTTGTTGGGTTCGGCTGCCATCTCCTTCTCTTGTCCGAAAATTTCAGAAAGACTGCCTCTGGGTTGTTGTAGTTTAGCTTCTCTTAGTTTCCTCTTCGGAGTCCTTTCAGGTTCTGGATCAGCTTCAACAAGAGTGTCTTTTTCCTTGTTCCGGCTCATATAGGGAAGAAGAGAACAAGAAAAAAAAAAGAGGAATACTCTATGTCACAGTAAAGAGGATCCTTTGTTGTTAGTAGAAGAGGGAAGGGAAGAAGAGTGAAGAAGAATGGTTAAGGGTAGAGGTAGTGATTTGAGTTGAAGAGAGGTGAAGAGAAGTGTTAGTAAATAAATAAATAAATAAAAGAAGGAGAGATAGAGAATTTCGAAAATAATTTTGAAAAAGTGGTTAGTGATTTTCGAAAATTAAAGATAAGATATGATTAAAATTAAAATTTAAACAATGAAAAAGAATTTTTTTTGAAAAAGAGGGAGGTATTTTCGAAAATTAGAGGGGGAAAAGTAGTTAGGTGGTTTTGAAAAAGATAAGAAACAAATAAAAAGTCAAATAGTTAGTTGAAAAAGATATTAAAATCAAATTTGAAAAGATAAGAAGATAAGAAGTTAGATAAGATATTTTGAAATCAAATTTTTGAAAAAGATAAAATTTTGAAAAAGATATGATAAAAAGATAGGATTGAAAAAGATTTATTTTTTTTAAATTAAAATTAATTACTTAACTAACAAGAAACTGAAAGATATGATTCTAGAATTTAAAGATTGAACCTTTCTTAACAAGAAAGTAACAAACTTCAAATTTTTGAATCAATCATATTACTTGTTAGTGTAATTTCGAAAATTTGACATAAAGATAAGAAAAAGATTTTGAAAATATTTTGAAAAAGATTTTTGGAATTTTTCGAAAATAAAAAAATGAAAAAGATATGATTTTTGAAAAATATTTTAGAAAGATAAGATTTTTAAAATTGAAATTTTGACTTGACTTGTTAGAAACAACTAATTTTTTAAAAATTTTTGACCAATTTAACCCAAAATTTCAAAAATTAGGAGAGAAAAAAAGGAAAAGATATTTTTTTGATTTTTGATTTTTTATGATGAGAGAGAAAAACATAAAAATGACCCAAAACATGAAAATTCTGCATCAAAACACATGATGCATGCAAGAACACTATGAATGTCAAGATGAACACCAAGAACACTTTGAAGATCATGATGAACATGAAGAACATAATTTTGAAAAATTTTTTATGCAAAGAAAACATGCAAGACACCAAACTTAGAAATCTTTAATGCATGCACTCTAACAAACAAAAAATACATATGAAAAACAACAAAAGATACAACACAAGAAAACATCAAGATCAAACAAGAAGACTTACCAAGAACAACTTGAAGATCATGAAGAACACTATCAATGCATGAATTTTCGAAAAATGCAAGAAAAAAATTTTTTAAAGCATGCAATTGACACCAAACTTAAAAATTGACTCAAGACTCAAACAAGAAACACAAAATATTTTTGGTTTTTATGATTTTATGATTTTTTTGTATTTTTATTATTTTTTTTCGAAAATTATATTAAAAAAACGAAAATAATAGAAAAATATTTTTGAAAGATTTTTGAAAACTTTTTGAAAAGAAAATTACCTAATCTGAGCAACAAGATGAACCGTCAGTTGTCCATACTCGAACAATCCCCGGCAATGGCGCCAAAAACTTGGTGGACGAAATTGTGATTCGTACTCTTTGTACTTGTATGAAATTTAATTCGAGATAATAGCTCTTTACTATGTGTGGTCACAACTCCGTTCAACTAACCAGCAAGTGTACTGGGTCGTCCAAGTAATAAACCTTACGTGAGTAAGGGTTGATCCCACAGAGATTGTTGGTATGAAGCAAGCTATGGTCATCTTGTAAATCTCAGTCAGGCGGATTTAAATAAATTATGGAATTTGGAAAATCAAATAATAGCAAATAAACATAAAATAAGGATAAAATTACTCATGTATTTCCATGATGGGAATTTCAGATAGGTGTATGGAGATGCTGTGCTCCTCCTGAATTTCTGCTTTCCTACTGCTTCATCCAATCCTTCTTACTCCTTTCCATGGCAAGCTGTATGTAGGGCATCACCGTTGTCAATGGCTACATCCCATCCTCTCAGTGAAAAAGGTCCAAATGCTCTGTCACAGCACGGCTAATCATCTGTCGGTTCTCAATCAGGTTGGAATAGAATCCCTTGATTCTTTTGCGTCTGTCACTAACGCCCAGCCTTCAGGAGTTTGAAGCTCGTCACAGTCATTCAATTCTGGAATCCTACTCAGAATACCACAGACAAGGTTAGACCTTCCGGATTCCCATGAATGCCGCCATCAATTCTAGCTTATACCACAAAGATTCTGTTTAAGGAATCTAAGAGATATGCGCCCGGCATAAGGTAGAACGGAAGTGGTTGTCAATCACGCGTGTTCATAGGTGAGAATGATGATGAGTGTCACGGATCATCACATTCATCAAGTTGAAGTGCAACGAATATCTTAGAATCGGAATAATTCGAATTGGATAGAAAATAATAGTAATTGCCTTGAAACTTGAGGTACAGCAGAGCTCCACACCCTTAATCTATGGTGTGTAGAAACTCCACCGTTGAAAATACATAAGTGAAAGGTTCAGGCATGGCCGAATGGACAGTCCCCAAAACGTGATCAATAGTCTCCTCAGATGAAGAATAAAATAAAACTGAGACCAAAGATGTCTAATACAATAGTAAATTATCCTATTTATACTAGACTAGCTACTAGAGTTTACAAGAGTAAGTAATTGATGCATAAATCCACTTCCGGGGCCCACTTGGTGTGTGTTTGGGCTGATCTTGATCTATCCACGATCTGAGACTTCTTTTGGAGTTGAACGCCAAGTTGTAACGTGTTTTGGGCGTTCAACTCCGGGTTATGACGTGTTTCTGGCGTTTTAATCCAGACAGCAACATGGAACTGGCATTGAGCGCCAGTTTACGTCGTCAATTCCCGAATAAAGTATGAACTTTTATATATTGCTGGAAAGCTCTAGATGTCTAATTTCCAACGCCGTTGAGAGCGCGCCATTTGAAGTTCTGTAGCTCCAGAAAATCCATTTTAAGTGCAGGGAGGTCAGATTTCAACAGCATCAGCAGTCCTTTGTCAGCCTCCTATCAGAGTTTTGCTCAAGTCCCTCAATTTCAGCCAGAAATTACCTGAAATCACAGAAAAACACACAAACTCATAGTAAAGTCCAGAAATGTGAATTTAACATAAAAACTAATGAAAACATCCCTAAAAGTAGCTTGAACTTACTAAAAACTACCTAAAAACAATGCCAAAAAGCGTATGAATTATCCGCTCATCACAAGTATAGTCAAAACCCAACAATTGATCATCAAACAAATTCAATTCAAGATAATGTCAAAATTCAAACCAAATTTAACCGAGAGTATTTAGACTCCCGGGTCGTTCTCCCTAGACACTAGTGACAATAAGTGCATACAATTTTGGTTGTGAAAGAAAAAGAGGGTTTGTGATGATTGAAGGCAAACAAAATAAAGGAATTAAAGAACAAGACAAAATTGTAATTAATAAACTAATAAAGGAATAAAAAAACTATGTATGCAATATAAACAAGTAAGACTATAAAGTGATGAAAATGTGATTTAAAACATAAATGAAACCTTGACTTGGGATGAGTTATGGAGTCCCTTCCTTGCCATAACCACAACTATGATAATTGTGATGGATTAATCTCACTAAGTCCACCCTTAACATCGAAGAGTAAGCTAAGTGAGCATAATTGTTATTAATCCACAAATCCTAGCTAACTTACTAATCACCTTAGTAAAAAGCTAGCGTTAGTGGAAATAATAACAACTAACAACCCAAGAATTATCACTAAATGTTGGACATTATGGCTCTTGTAATCCATATACTCATTTTTCCCAAGCCAAGGGGTGAAAATTACACTATAACTAAAATTGACATTTTATCAAACACATAGAGGGCACAAACATAAAACATGGCAAAATTGGAAAAATGATAAAAAACTATGAACCATAAATGATGAAAATCAATAAAGGTAACTCAAACAACCATAAAGTTAGCATCAAACATCAAATTAACCAACAAGAAATCCAAAATTGTAAAACTATATAAATTGGTAAAAGAAATGAAAAGTAGAAGAAAGTGTAGAACAAGTAATGTCATAAAAGAGGAAATTAAGGAATACTTACAATGGGAAAGCAAAATCCAAAAGAAAAACTTGAACTATAAAATTCTACATTGAAAACCTAATGAAAACGCTAATGAACTAGAGAGAAAACCTAAGCTAACTACCCTAAAACTACTCCTAAAATGTCTTGTATGAAGTATGGTAGTGTATGTTATGATATATAGTTGCTTCCCCCTTCAAATATGCTCCAAAGCCTTAAAAAATGGGCCAAAAAGCCCCCAAAATGCGAGTCCACGTGTAATTTTAATGGAGGCACGCGCTGGTACCTGTGCGTGGGCTTAGGTGCTGATTTTCATTCTGTTCTGAGCATGGGCACAGTCTGTGCATGGGCACAGGTGCTGTTTTTTATCCCTGTGCATGGGCACAGGTCCTGATTTTCCATTCTGTGCGTGGGCACAGAAGCTGTGCGTGGGCACAAGCTAAGATGCTTTTCTCCTTTGTTTTCTTCATGTTTTATCCCTTTTTGCTTGCTTTCTTCCACTTCTACCAAACCATTCTTGCCTTTAGGACCTAAAATCACTCAACAAACATATCACAGCATCGAATGGAATAAAAGTGGAATTAAATTGCCCAATTTAAGCAAAAAAATGCATGTTTTCACATTTAGGTTCAATTTAGGGATCAAACCCACAAAAGTATGCTATTTTAGTGAATAAGTGTGAGTTTATATGATGAAATCCATCCAATTCAAGCTAAAATATATCGTCAAATATGGACTCATCAATTCTCCCACACTTAAACAATAGCATGTCCTCTTGCTAAACCAAACAAGGAGAATGATCAAAAGGAAACAACTTATTGAATGCAACTATCTATCTGCATGCAAGTATGTATATATATTATATATAACTATATATACTATAGTATTCTATTGAATTGGTGAAAACAAATAATTAAATTTCCAAGCAAGTATATGGACACATAGGGTTAAGCTAGGAAATAATCCAATGCTCTCAAAATCTAAAGAATTGATTTACTCATCAAAATGAAGCAACTTGCAAGAATACATGATAAGAAGTATGGAAACATAGAGTTGAGTGATTGAACCCTCACTAGGTGTGTATACACTCTCAACACTCGGTGTTTTAGGGTTTAATCACTCAAGTCTCCTCCTAATCATGCTTTCAAGGTTTTGCTTTTCGTCTAACAAGCAACAAATATGTGATGCACGAGTGCAAGTATCATGAGGTCTTTAGAGGGTTGTAATGGGATTAGGGTTAAGGTAGGATAAATATGACTAAGTGGACTAAGGAACTGGATCTTTGATTAGCTCAAGTGTCCAACTCAACCAAATAACAAAATATGCACCCTAACTTCCCAAAATCACACTTTTTATACACATTCATGCATCTTTTTCATCCAAATCCACATATGCACTTCTTATTCATTCATTTTTTTCTTTGGGATGACTTTTGTCCCATATTATTATTATTATTATTATTATTATTATTATTATTATTATTATTATTATTATTATTATTATTATTATTATTATCATTTTATTTTTCATTTTTTTCTTTTTCTAGGACAAATGCATATGGTTAAAGCAAATTGATACATGAATGTGCACCCAATACAAACTTTTTCATTCACCACCAATGTTCCCCAAAAGTTTCCTCACACTTAAATGAAACACACTCTTCAACCTAAGCTAATCAAAGATGCAATTCAAGGTAATTCATGTTTTTTCGCTTAGGGTTGTGATGTGTTAACAATTAGAACAAAGGGATTAAAAAGTTCAAAAGGGGTTAACAAAGGTAGATGCAAGGGTAGGTCCATATGGGTGAGTGAGTTTAATACAAAAATGGCCTCAATCATGCTAAATGCAATCACAACATCAAACATTGGAAATAAAGAATCAAGCAAAACCAATATTACAATCATAGAAGGAGCATAACACACAATGAACAAAAAAAGTGGTTAAAATGTGTAACCACTCATTAAAGCTCAACAACTCACAAGGTATTTTGTTCTTTCTCTCTTCTATGTTCTATAAAAAAAATCATTCAAGCAAGTTTTAAAAACAATTTTCCAAATCAATTCAATAAAACGCCCTAAAAAAATAAAATTCTTGAAAATTTTTGTTGTTTTTCACCAAAATTATTTCCTATATGTGTGTATGTATATTGTGATGAATGCATATTTTTTCCGAAAATTTCTAGTTCTACTCCTAATTTCAACAACCAAAAATTAACATGAACAATTAGGACAAAATTGAACTAGGTGTTATACTATTTACAACATCCAATCACAACTTCTATTTATAAAATATATATCATGCAAAAGATGCAAAATGTAATATATATAAACTATGAAGAAAATGCAATGCAACAATAAAAAACACTCTAAATATCTACAAGAAACATAATAAAAAGAAGCAAAAATTAAAGTGCAAAGTGTTTGGAAAAGAAAGTTTACACCCCAAAATGACGAATCCTCCCCACACTTAAACGTTGCACGGTCCTCTGTGCACAAACACTTTCAGTTGGCGGATGTGGGGCTCGGGTTGCATGGAAATTGCCAAGTTTAAGGCATTCTCAGCATCTCCATCCTTGGTGGCCTCCTCCTTTCCTGGCTCCTTGCCGTTATGTCTCATCCTCAAAAAGAGTGAATAAGGTATAATTAGGAATCATAGAGCAAGTAGCACAAAAGGGTAAAAGGGGGGGAGCTAGTAAGCATCTAATTGAGGAGTTTGCATAGTGGTGTGGTATGATGAAAATGATTAGCCATGTGTGTATTCCAATTATGCGCGCGGTTGGAACACACACAACGGCCAGTTAAAATGGCATCCACACAATCAAAAAGTAAGCATGTGTTCCTCAATTAGATGGCCTAAGTTTCAAGCAATGAGTGAGCATCAACTAAGGACAAACAAACTTAGCCAACCACCATAAGAGTGAATTCAATGGAGAAAACATTGGATATTGAAATTGTGCATGTTAAAGCGCAAAATTAATGTAAAATAGCACAACAAATAATAACCAATTCCATGATTAAAAATAACCTACTTGTTCATCATGACACATAATGCAATAGTCACATGGTAAAGGTACTTGTTACAAAAGTGATAAGCTTGATAAGAATCAAGTTAAGTCACTCAAACAAGTGCAAAGCATTAACAAGGAACAAGTACCGGTCATGTGATATGAAAATCATGATGAACAAGTAATCTGTACTCAAATCACTTAATTCAATGCACTTATATAATTTGTCCAAGTGGTACAATCAAAACATGAGTGTTCAAACCCACTAAGTACTAGCAAATTAAGGCAAGGTATAAGTGCATTGGTGTAAACTTCAAGCAACAAGCAACCCAATCAAACAACAAGCACACACTTGCAGTTTATTTACCTAACAAACAACTTAAAGCAAAACAAATATAATAACTAAAACAAAGATGAGATACAATGAAAACTAAGTAAAACAAGTAGAAAATAGGGTAAAACAAAGAGAAAAGAGGGATGGAGTGGGTGGGAAGTGCGTTAGGGCATATTTAAAGTGCAATAAAAATTTTGACCAAAACAGCACTTGTGCGTACGCACAAGTATGTGTGTGTACGCACACTACATGAAACAGGGGAGGTGTGCGAGCGTACACCCTATGCGAGCACTCTTGGCAGAAGATGAATTAAGGTGTGTGCGTGCGCACAGGGCTGTGTGCACGCACAAAAGCAATTTTTTAGAGTATCATGTGCACGCGCACACGCGTTCGTGCGCACACACATAAGGAAAGATGGGGGTGTTCACACGCACAAGCCATTCCAACGCTCCCACCAGATGGGTTGCGAATTAGTGTGCGGACACACACGTCTGTGTGGCTGCACAAAGAGCGCAAGAAGGGGGACACGTGCGTACGCATAGAGCAGTGAGCATGCACAAAGTGCAAGAAACAGAGGAATGCACTTGTACAAGGCGTGCAAGCGCTCCCAGCAGAGGGCATAAAGGCTTGTGTGCATACGCACAGCAGGTTGCACATGCACAGGACGTGAAACAAGGAGGTTTGTGCGCACGCACAGGTGTGTGCTCACGCACAGGTGCCTTGTTTTTCAAAAATTTTTCTTCAAATTATAGGGCTCTCCCCTTTATCTCAACACATTTTTCAACCCTAAACATTCAAAATCCATCAAATGCATGATCCATATACACAATTAACCTATCTACTCAAAAATTAAACTAATCCAAAACTAACCAAGACAAGCAATCATGCAAGAAATCAAGACTATAAATAAAGAGAAAGGGTAAGAAAGATGTTACCATGGTGGGGTGTCTCCTACCTAGAACTTTGGTTTATAGTCCTTAAGTTGGACTTGTTGAGGAGACTCTTGTTAGGGTGGCTTGTGCTTCCACTCCTCTTTGAATCTCCATCCAAACTTGGTCGTTAATGCTCCTCCGGGATCCCATATCCGAGTTTCCCATTCTCCTTCTTGCGAATTTTTATTCTCCAAGACGGATGGACAAGCTCCTAATTGACCCTTGAAACAACCCAAAATTTTCTTTGGAAATTACTCAATTATGCTTCACACCATGCTTGAGCTCCAAGTCTTGAATTGATTCTCTTGAAGAGCCTTGGATTCTCTTGGCAACTGTTCCGAGGGTTTACCTGAAACTGTAGGTTGATCTCGGACGAGATCTTCTGTGTTGGTCGGAGCCGACGTGTCTGGTAGGTGTGTAGCAGCCGGAGCTGGTGTGTCCGACTTGTGGAACTGAGAATGCTGCTGATCCCTTGTCACCGAAGGGTGGGGGGACCTGCAAGGGACTCTGATGCTTAAGTTAGCAAGGGTATTAAACAGGTATTGAGTAGAATCAGAGTATGAGTTATACCTGGGTGCTCCAGTGTATTTATAATGGTGAGATGTGACCTTCTTTAGATAAGATAAGTTAGTTATCTTATCTTATCTTATCTTTTGTCGAGGTCAGCTTATCTTCCATGGAACCGCCCTTATCTCTATAGGCCTGGGCTGCCCTTGGATCGGGATTGTATTCCTTGAGTTGGGCCCTTCTTTGGGCTTTCCTGTCGATTTGGACCGAGTTCTTTGCAAAGAAGTCGGTCTGCTTGACCTAAAGAGGTCGGTCGCTTTGTCCGTAGAACATCCCGGGTCGGACAGCTCGACCCAGGGTATGAACAGTGCCCCTGCTTGAGCTCGGTCTTTTTGTTGAGGTCGAGTCCTGGACTTTGGTCCTTCTCTAGTGAAGCCAAACTCAAGCATTTTGTCGATTCCTTTGTAGAAGCTTTTGAATGTAGAACGTTTTTCCTCTAAAAGCGCGCGCTTTTGTATCGGCGCTTTGGGAACGTGTGAGGGTTTAATGCCTTCATTAATTTTAACATTAATTGCCCCGTTTCCCTTAGGCTCTTTATTTTTATTTTGAAAACCCAGAAACAGTTTCTCTCCTTCGCCCTTTTCTCAACTTCTTTTCTCCGCTCTCTTTGCTCTCTATTTTTTCGTTTGCACTTCTGCTTTCTTGTGTTGCAGCTTTTGTTTGGTGACTTTATGGGTAGCTTTCATTTCTGCGCCTCCATTTTTCTTTCTCGAAGCTCCTTTCGTCTCCAGGTTAGTCCCATTTTGTGCTTTCTCTTTGTTTTTGTTTTTGTGATGAGGTTTTGATTTTGATCCTCCTTTTAGAGAAAGTTTGGATCTTTCTGTTTCCATTGTGCTCTAGATTTGTTGAAATGTGCGTTCTGGGAGTTTTTCCATCTTCTGCATGATCCTTTTTGCTTTTGCTTGATGCTTTTAGGGCTTTGCATGTTCTTTGTTGTTTATGTTCTTATACCGCTGTCCGCATCTATTCTTCGTTTTATTTGAAGGTTGCTTTTGTCTGATTCTGAAAAAGGTTGCATCTTTAATGGTCTCTACTTGGCATGTTTGATGTTTTAGGGATGGTTTTTGCTGGTTTAGACTGTAAGGCAATGTTTTTTGATGACTTTTTGTGTTTTTCTTTGATGGAAAAATGCTTATTGTTTGAAGCCTTCTTTTCTTGTTTTGAGAGGTGCTGGGATGCGAAAAGTAGATTTTTCCTAGAAACCTTGCTTTATTATTGCCTCCAAAGGATGCCCCAGGACTTTAGTTTGAGTCTTGGGGTTTTCCTTTTCTGTCTGTTCACCTGTATCGTATTGAGTTGTTTTCTCCTTTGTCCGAGATGTTTTTAGTAACCCCATCTTCTTTTCTTACTTGTAGGATTAGTTGGCCTCATGTCTTCTCGAAATAACATTGTAGAGATGTCTTCCAGAGTTCCCGAGGGGATGTCCGATTGGCTGGACTCCCTTGTTTTGTTGTGTGTTTTTGTTGTGGATGCTGAATTTTGCACAGAGCTGAGGAAGCGCCATAGGATTTGTGGTAACAGTGCTCGTAAGGAAAATTATGAGCTTGTTGCTCCTGATTCTGATGAGAGAGTTTGTTTTCCAACTTCCATCGAGAGGGAGCGTCCCTTCTTCTATGCCTATGAATACTTCTTCAGTCAGTTGAATGTTACTTTTCCTTTTACTGCTTTCGAGACCGACCTGTTGTGGTCGTGTAATATTGCCCCATCCCGCTTCACCCAAATTCCTGGGATTTTATTAAAATTTTTCAGCTTCTCTGCCGAGAATTAGATGTAACACCCTCTCAGACTCTTTTCCTTTATTTGTTTGTTTCCGCCAAGCCTGGCGGTTCTTCAAAAAAGAAAGCTTCTTGGGTTTCTTTCAGGTCCGCCCAGGGCCATAAAGTTTTTGCTATGTATGATGAGTCCTTTAAGGACTTCAAGAATTACTTCTTTAGGGTTCGTGCTGTCGAGGGGCCCGCCCCTTTTTTCTTGATGAAAATGATGAGCCTTCTTTCCCTCTAGAGTGGCAGAGGTATGTGAGAGTGTCTCGCTATACTTGGGAGATGCTTGATGATGTTGAGCGTGCCTTTGTTGTTGTTCTTGAGGATCTATGGGGGGAACCACCCCATCTTGATACAAAAAGGTTTTTGAATGACTTGTCCTTGGTTCGGATTGTTTTGGGTACTTGTCTGACTTGTTTCTACACTTGTTTCTTAATTTTTTCTTCCTCGTATTGTGATTGTAACTCTTTGCTGTGGCTGATTCTGTATTTGCAGAGATGTCAAAGAACAACGACTCCATGAAGGCCTTTAAAAAGGCAAAGAAGGCAACTGCTGCGCTAAACATCTCGGCCAAGGTGGCCGGAGAGGGATCTTCTCAGGTCCCAGTAAAGCCTCCTGTGCCGAGTTCTCCCGGGCCGAGGAAAGCAATTCCTACTCCTCGGTTTCGTCAGGTCGATCCTCCACAGACTTCTACCGTTGCTTGGTATGCGAAATTGTGATCACTACAACTTCGCACAACTAACCAGCAAGTGTACTGGGTCGTCCAAGTAATAAACCTTACGCGAGTAAGGGTCGATCCCACAGAGATTGTTGGTATGAAGCAAGCTATGGTCACCTTGTAAATCTTAGTCAGGCAGACTCAAATGGATATGAATGATGATATACGAATGAAACATAAAGATAAAGATAGAGATACTTATGTAATTCATTGGTAGGAATTTCAGATAAGCGTATGAAGATGCTTGTCCCTTCCGTCTCTCTGCATTCCTACTGTTTTCATCCAATCCTTCTAACTCCTTTCCATGGCAAGCTTATGCAAGGGTTTCACCGTTGTCAGTGGCTACCTCCCATCCTCTCAGTGGAAATGTTCAACGCACCCTGTCACGGCACGGCTATCCATCTGTCGGTTCTCAATCAGGCCGGAATAGAATCCAGTGATTCTTTTGCGTCTGTCACTAACGCCCCGCCTTCAGGAGTTTGAAGCTCGTCACAGTCATTCAATCATTGAATCCTACTCAGAATACCACAGACAAGGTTAGACCTTCTGGATTCTCTTGAATGCCGCCATCAGTTCTAGCCTATACCACGAAGACTCTGATCTCACGGAATGGCTGGCTCGGTTGTCAGGCGATCAACCATGCATCGTGTATCAGGAATCCAAGAGATATTCACCCAATCTAAGGTAGAACGGAGGTGGTTGTCAGGCACACGTTCATAGGTGAGAATGATGATGAGTGTCACGGATCATCACATTCATCAAGTTGAAGAACAAGTGATATCTTGGAACAAGAACAAGCAGAATTGAATAGAAGAACAATAGTAATTGCATTAATACTCGAGGTATAGCAGAGCTCCACACCTTAATCTATGGTGTGTAGAAACTCCACCGTTGAAAATACATAAGAACAAGGTCTAGGCATGGCCGAATGGCCAGCCTCCCAAAGAGGGTTCAATCATAAAAACATGATCAAAAGCTCTAAATACAATAGTAAAAGGTCCTATATATAGAGAACTAGTAGCCTAGGGTGTACAGAGATGAGTAAATGACATAAAAATCCACTTCCGCGCCCACTTGGTGTGTGCTTGGGCTGAGCATTGAAGCATTTTCGTGTAGAGACTCTTCTTGGAGTTAAACGCCAGCTTTTATGCCAATTTGGGCGTTTAACTCCCATTCTTGTGCTAGTTCCGGCGTTTAACGCTGGAAATTCTGAGGGTGACTTTGAACGCCGGTTTGGGCCATCAAATCTTGGGCAAAGTATGGACTATCATATATTGCCGGAAAGCCCAGGATGTCTACTTTCCAACGCCGTTGAGAGCGCGCCAATTGGGCTTCTGTAGCTCCAGAAAATTCGCTTCGAGTGCAGGGAGGTCAGAATCCAACAGCATCTGCAGTCCTTTTCAGTCTCTGAATCAGATTTTTGCTCAGGTCCCTCAATTTCAGCTAGAAAATACCTGAAATCACAGAAAAACACACAAACTCATAGTAAAGTCCAGAAAAGTGAATTTTAACTAAAAACTAATAAAAATATACTAAAAACTAACTAGATCATACTAAAAACATACTAAAAACAATGCCAAAAAGCGTACAAATTATCCGCTCATCACAACACCAAACTTAAATTGTTGCTTGTCCTCAAGCAACTGAAAATCAAACAAGATAAAAAGAAGAGAATATGCAATGAATTCCAAAAACATCTATGAAGATCAGTATTAATTAGATGAGCGGGGCTTTTAGCTTTTTGCCTCTGAATAGTTTTGGCATCTCACTCTATCCTTTGAAATTCAGAATGATTGGCTTCTTTAGGAACTCAGAATCCAGATAATGTCATTGATTCTCCTAGTTAAGTATGATGATTCTTGAACACAGCTACTTATTGAGTCTTGGCCGTGGCCCAAAGCACTCTGTCTTCCAGTATTACCACCGGATACATACATGCCACAGACACATAATTGGGTGAACTTTTTCAGATTGTGACTCAGCTTTGCTAGAGTCCCCAACTAGAGGTGTCCAGGGTTCTTAAGCACACTCTTTTTGCCTTGGATCACAACTTTCTTTCTTTCTTTCTTTCTTTTCTCTTTTTTTTTCTTTTTTTTTCGTTTTCTTTTCTCCCTCTTTTTTTCGTTTTTCTCCTTCTTTTTTTTTATATTCACTGCTTTTTCTTGCTTCAAGAATCATTTTTATGATTTTTCAGATCCTCAGTAACATGTCTCCTTTTTCATTATTCTTTCAAGAGCCAACATTCATGAACCACAAATTCAAAAGACATATGCACTGTTTAAGCATACATTCAGAAAACAAAAGTATTGCCACCACATCAAGATAATTAAACTGTTATAAAATTCAAAATTCATGCAATTCTTCTCTTTTTCAATTAAGAACATTTTTTTATTTAAGAGAGGTGATGGATTCATAGGACATTCATAACTTTAAGGCATAGACACTAAGACACTAATGATCACAAGACACAAACATAGACAAACATAAGCACTAAAATTCGAAAAACAGGAAAATAAAGAACAAGGAAATTAAAGAACGGGTCCACCTTAGTGATGGTGGCTTGTTCTTCCTCTTGAAGATCTTATGGAGTGCTTGAGCTCCTCAATGTCTCTTCCTTGTCTTTGTTGCTCCTCTCTTATGATTCTTTGATCTTCTCTAATTTCATGGAGGAGAACAGAGTGTTCTTGGTGCTCCACCCTTAGTTGTCCCATGTTGGAACTCAATTCTCCTAGGGAGGTGTTTAGTTGCTCCCAATAGTTTTGTGGAGGAAAGTGCATCCCTTGAGGCATCTCAGGGATTTGATGATGAGAGGGGTCTCTTGTTTGCTCCATCCTCTTCTTAGTGATGGGCTTGTCCTCATCAATGGGGATGTCTCCCTCTATGTCAACTCCAACTGAATAACAGAGGTGACAAATGAGATGAGGAAAGGCTAACCTTGCCAAGGTAGAGGACTTGTCCGCCACCTTATAAAGTTCTTGGGATATCACCTCATGAACTTCTATTTCTTCTCCAATCATGATGCTATGAATCATGATAGCCCGGTCTATAGTAACTTCGGACCGGTTGCTAGTGGGAATGATTGAGCGTTGGGTAAACTCCAACCATCCTCTAGCCACGGGTTTGAGGTCATGCCTTCTCAGTTGAACCGGCTTCCCTCTTGAATCTTTCTTCCATTGGGCGCCCTCTCTACATATGACTGTGAGGACTTGGTCCAACCTTTGATCAAAGTTGACCCTTCTAGTGTAAGGATGTTCATCTCCTTGCATCATGGGCAAGTTGAATGCCAACCTTACATTTTCCGGACTAATCCAAGTATTTCCCCCGAACCATAGTAAGCCAATTCTTTGGATCCGGGTTCACACTTTGGTCATGGTTCTTGGTGATCCATGCATTGGCATAGAACTCTTGAACCATTAAGATTCCGACTTGTTGAATGGGGTTGGTAAGAACTTCCCAACCTCTTCTTCGGATCTCATGTCGGATCTCCGGATATTCACTCTTTTTGAGTGAAAAAGGGACCTCGGGGATCACCTTCTTCAAGGCCACAACTTCATAGAAGTGGTCTTGATGCACCCTTGAGATGAATCTTTCCATCTCCCATGACTCGGAGGTGGAAGCTTTTGCCTTCCCTTTCCTCTTTCTAGAGGTTTCTCCAGCCTTGGATGCCATAAATGGTTATGGAAAAACAAAAAGCAATGCTTTTACCACACCAAACTTAAAAGGTTTGCTCGTCCTCGAGCAAAAGAAGAAAGAAGAGAGGAGAAGAAGAAGAAATGAAGAAGAAGGGAATGGCTTTGTGTTCGGCCAAAAAGGGAGAAGTGGTGGTTTGGTTGTGTGAAAATGAAGGATTGAAGATGGGTTTATATAGGAGTGGGGGGGCTCATGGTTCGGTCATGTATGGGTGGGTTTGGGAGGGAAAGTGGTTTGAATTTGAAGGGTGAGATAGGTGGGGTTTTATGAAGGATGGATGTGAGTGGTGAAGAGAAAGATGGGATTTGATAGGTGAAGGGTTTTTGGGGAAGAGGTGTTGAGGTGATTAGTGAATAGGTGAAGAAGAGAGAGAGTGGTGGGGTAGGTGGGGATCCTGTGGGGTCCATAGATCCTGAGGTGTCAAGGAAAAGTCATCCCTGCACCAATTGGCATGCAAAAATGCGTTTTGAGCCAATTCTGGCATTAAACGCCGGGCTGGTGCCCATTTCTGGCGTTTAACGCCAAATGCTTGCCCTTTTCTGGCGTTTAACGCCAGTCTGGTGCCCCTTTCTGGCGTTAAACGCCCAGAATGGTGCCAGACTGGGCGTTAAACGCCCAACAGCTAGCCTTACTGGCGTTTAAACGCCAGCACGCTCTCCTCCAGGGTGTGCTGTTTTTCTTTCTGTTTTTCATTCTGTTTTTGCTTTTTCAATTGATTTTGTGACTTCTCATGATCAACAACCTACAAAAGAACATAAAATAACAAAGGAAAATAGATAAAATATAACATTGGGTTGCCTCCCAACAAGCGCTTCTTTAATGTCAGTAGCTTGACAGAGGGCTCTCATGGAGCCTCAGAAATACTCAGAGCAATGTTGGAACCTCCCAACACCAAACTTAGAGTTTGAATGTGGGGGTTCAACACCAAACTTAGAAGTTGGTTGTGGCCTCCCAACACCAAACTTAGAGTTTGACTGTGGGGGCTCTGTGTGGCTCTGTTTTGAGAGAAGCTCTTCATGCTTCCTCTCCATGATGACAGAGGGATATCCTTGAGCCTTAAACACAAAGGATTCTTCATTCACTTGAATGATCAATTCTCCTCTATCAACATCAATCACAGCCTTTGCTGTGGCTAGGAAGGGTCTGCCAAGGATGATGGATTCATCCATGCACTTCCCAGTCTCTAGGACTATGAAATCAGCAGGGATGTAATGGTCTTTAACCTTTACCAGAACATCCTCCACAAGTCCATAAGCTTGTTTTCTTGAGTTGTCTGCCATCTCTAGTGAGATTTTTGCAGCTTACACCTCAAAGATCCCTAGCTTCTCCATTACAGAGAGAGGCATGAGGTTTACACTTGACCCTAAGTCACACAAGGCCTTCTTGAAGGTCATGGTGCCTATGGTACAAGGTATTGAAAACTTCCCAGGATCCTGTCTCTTTTGAGGCAGTTTCTGCCTAGACAAGTCACCCAGTTCCTTGGTGAGCAAAGGGGGTTCATCTTCCCAAGTCTCATTCCCAAATAACTTGTCATTTAGCTTCATGATTGCTCCAAGGTATTTAGCAACTTGCTCTTCAGTGACATACTCATCCTCTTCAGAGGAAGAATACTCATCAGAGCTCATGAATGGCAGAAGTAAATTCAATGGAATCTCTATGGTCTCATTTTGAGCCTCAGATTCCCATGGTTCCTCATTGGGGAACTCATTGGAGGCCAGTGGACGTCCATTGAGGTCTTCCTCAGTGGCGTTCACTGCCTCTTCCTCCTCTCCAAATTCGGCCATGTTGATGGCTTTTCACTCTCCTTTTGGATTTTCTTCTATATTGCTTGGAAGAGTACTAGGAGGGAGTTCAGTAATTTTCTTGCTCAGCTGACCCACTTGTGCCTCCAAATTTCTAATGGAGGACCTTGTTTCAGTCATGAAACTTTGAGTGGTTTTAATTAGATCAGAGACCATGGTTGCTAAGTCAGAGGTATTCTGCTTAGAACTCTCTGTCTGTTGCTGAGAAGATGATGGAAAAGGCTTGCTATTGCTAAACCTGTTTCTTCCACCATTATTGTTGTTGAAACCTTGTTGAGGTCTCTGTTGATCCTTCCATGAAAGATTTGGATGATTTCTCCATGAAGGATTATAGGTGTTTCCATAGGGTTCTCCCATGTAATTCACCTCTTCCATTGAAGGGTTCTCAGGATCATAAGCTTCTTCTTCAGATGAAGCTTCCTTAGTACTACCTGGTGCATTTTGCATTCTAGACAGACTTTGAGAAATCATATTGACTTGCTGAGTCAATATTTTGTTCTGAGCCAATATGGCATTCAGAGTGTCAATCTCAAGAACTCCTTTCTTCTGATTAGTCCCATTGTTCACAGGATTCCTTTCAGAAGTGTACATGAATTGGTTATTTGCAACCATTTCAATGAGCTCTTGAGCTTCTGTAGGCGTCTTCTTCAGATGAAGAGATCCTCCAGCAGAGCTATCCAAAGACATCTTGGACAGTTCAGAGAGACCATCATAGAAAATACCTATGTTGCTCCATTCAGAAAGCATGTCAGAGGGACACTTTCTGATTAATTGTTTATATCTTTCCCAAGCTTCATAGAGGGATTCTCCTTCCTTCTGTCTGAAGGTTTGGACTTCCACTCTAAGCTTACTCAATTTTTGAGGTGGAAAGAACCTTGCCAAGAAGGCATTGACTAGCTTTTCCCAAGAGTTCAGGCTTTCTTTAGGTTGTGAGTCCAACCATGTTCTAGCTCTGTCTCTTACAGCAAAAGGGAATAGCATAAGTTTGTAGACCTCAGGGTCAACCCCATTAGTCTTGACAGTGTCACAGATTTGCAAGAACTCAGCTAAAAACTGATGAGGATCTTCCAATGGAAGTCCATGGAACTTGCAATTCTGTTGCATTAGAGAAACTAATTGAGGCTTAAGCTCAAAGTTGTTTGCTCCAATGGCAGGGATAGAGATGCTTCTCCCATAGAAGTCGGGAGTAGGTGCAGTAAAGTCACCCAGCACCTTCCTTGCATTGTTGGCATTGTTGTTGTTTTCGGCTGCCATGGGTTCTTCTTCTTTGAAGATTTCTGTTAGGTCCTCTACAGAGAATTGTGCCTTAGCTTCTCTTAGCTTTCACTTCAAGGTCCTTTCAGGTTCAGGATCAGCCTCAACAAGAATGCTTTTGTCTTTGCTCCTGCTCATATGAAAGAGAAGAGAACAAGAAAATGTGGAATCCTCTATGTTACAGTATAGAGATTCCTTGAGGTGTCAGAGGAAAAGAAAAATAGAAGGCAGAAGTAGAAAATTCGAACTTATCAAAGAAGATGGAGTTCGAATTTTGCATTAAGGAATAGTGTTAGTCCATAAATAGAAGGATGTGAAAAGAGGAGAAGTAATTTTCGAAAATTAAGTCAAAGATTTTGAAAACATTTTGAAAAACACTAATTGATTTTCGAAAATGAAAGTGGGAAAGAAATCAAGTGATTTTTGAAAAAGAATTTGAAATTAGAAATCAAAAAGATTTGATTGAAAGTTATTTTGAAAAAGATGTGGTTAAGAAGATATGATTGGTTTTAAAAAGATGTGATTGAGAAGATATGATTTGAAAAACATTTTAAAAAAAAATTTGATTTTGAAAATTAATGACTTGGCTATCAAGAAAAGATATGATTCAAACATTAAACCTTTCTCAACAGAAAAGGCAACATACTTGAAATGTTGAATCAAATCATTAATCGATAGCAAGTATCTTTGAAAATAGAAAGAAATTGAATTTGAAAAAGATTTGATTGAAAAGATATGATTTGAAAAAGATTTGATTTTGAAAAGATTTTGAAAACTTGAAAAAAATTTGCATTGAAAACAAAATCTACCCTCTTGTGCCATCCTGGCGTTAAACGCCCAGAATGGTGCACATTCTGGCGTTTAACGCCCAAAACTCTACCCTTTTGGGCGTTAAACGCCCAACCAGGCACCCTGGCTGGCGTTTAAACGCCAGTCTGTCCTTCTTCACTGGGCGTTTTGAACGCCCAGCTTTTTCTGTATAATTCCTCTGCTGTATGTTCTGAATCTTCAATTCTCTGTATTATTGACTTGAAAAGACACAAATTAAAAATATTTTTGGATTTTTAATAGTGAGGAATAATCAAAATGCAACTAAAATCAAATAATAATGCATGCAAGACACCAAACTTAGCAATTTGTATACTACTGACACTAATGAGAATGCATATGAGACACATAAACACTCAAGTCAAGAGGAATTAAAGATCAGAGTAATGAAATCATCAAGAACATCTTGAAGATCACTAAGACACATGAATGGATGCAAGAAAAACAGAAACATGCAATTAACACCAAACTTAAAATGAGACTCTAGACTCAAACAAGAAATTTTTGGATTTTATGATTTTCTAAATTTTTTTTGTGCTTTTTCGAAAATTAAGTGGAAAAAGAAAATGAAGGTATCAAAATTCTTAATGAGAATTCCAGGAATCATGCAATGTTAGTCTAAAGCTTCAGTCTAAAGAAATTAGACATGGCTGAACAAGCTTCAGCAGGACATTGCATTCAAGAGCTAAATTGATGAAGATCAATCAGCTTTGGTGATGATAAGAACATCACCTTGAAACACTAGAATTCATTCTCAAGAACTCTGAAGAAAAATACCTAATCTAAGCAACAAGATGAACCGTCAGTTGTCCATACTCGAACAATCCCCGGCAACAGCGCCAAAAACTTGGTATGCGAAATTGTGATCACTACAACTTCGCACAACTAACCAGCAAGTGTACTGGGTCGTCCAAGTAATAAACCTTACGCGAGTAATGGTCGATCCCACAGAGATTGTTGGTATGAAGCAAGCTATGGTCACCTTGTAAATCTTAGTCAGGCAGACTCAAATGGATATGAATGATGATATACGAATGAAACATAAAGATAAAGATAGAGATACTTATGTAATTCATTGGTAGGAATTTCAGATAAGCGTATGAAGATGCTTGTCCCTTCCGTCTCTCTGCTTTCCTACTGTCTTCATCCAATCCTTCTTACTCCTTTCCATGGCAAGCTTATGCAAGGGTTTCACCGTTGTCAGTGGCTACCTCCCATCCTCTCAGTGGAAATGTTCAACGCACCCTGTCACGGCACGGCTATCCATCTGTCGGTTCTCAATCAGGCCGGAATAGAATCCAGTGATTCTTTTGCGTCTGTCACTAACGCCCCGCCTTCAGGAGTTTGAAGCTCGTCACAGTCATTCAATCATTGAATCCTACTCAGAATACCACAGACAAGGTTAGACCTTCCGGATTCTCTTGAATGCTGCCATCAGTTCTAGCCTATACCACGAAGACTCTGATCTCACGGAATGGCTGGCTCGGTTGTCAGGCGAGCACTCGGTTGTCAGGCGATCAACCATGCATCGTGTATCAGGAATCCAAGAGATATTCACCCAATCTAAGGTAGAACGGAGGTGGTTGTCAGGCACACGTTCATAGGTGAGAATGATGATGAGTGTCACGGATCATCACATTCATCAAGTTGAAGAACAAGTGATATCTTGGAACAAGAACAAGCGGAATTGAATAGAAGAACAATAGTAATTGCATTAATACTCGAGGTACAGCAGAGCTCCACACCTTAATCTATGGTGTGTAGAAACTCCACCGTTGAAAATACATAAGAACAAGGTCTAGGCATGGCCGAATGGCCAGCCTCCCAAAGAGGGTTCAATCATAAAAACATGATCAAAAGCTCTAAATACAATAGTAAAAGGTCCTATATATAGAGAACTAGTAGCCTAGGGTGTACAGAGATGAGTAAATGACATAAAAATCCACTTCCGGGCCCACTTGGTGTGTGCTTGGGCTGAGCATTGAAGCATTTTCGTGTAGAGACTCTTCTTGGAGTTAAGCGCCAGCTTTTATGCCAGTTTGGGCGTTTAACTCCCATTCTTGTGCCAGTTCCGGCGTTTAACGCTGGAAATTCTGAGGGTGACTTTGAACGCCGGTTTGGGCCATCAAAGCTTGGGCAAAGTATGGACTATCATATATTTCTGAAAAGCCCAGGATGTCTACTTTCCAACGCCGTTGAGAGCGCGCTAATTGGGCTTCTGTAGCTCCAGAAAATCTGCTTCGAGTGCAGAGAGGTCAGAATCCAACAGCATCTGCAGTCCTTTTCAGTCTCTGAATCAGATTTTTGCTCAGGTCCCTCAATTTCAGCCAGAAAATACCTGAAATCACAGAAAAACACACAAACTCATAGTAAAGTCCAGAAAAGTGAATTTTAACTAAAAACTAATAAAAATATACTAAAAACTAACTAGATCATACTAAAAACATACTAAAAACAATGCCAAAAAGCGTACAAATTAGCTGCTCATCATTGCTTCTGGTGCTCCTTCCTTAAAGAAGCAAAAAACATCCGAGCCCTTTAACTTGGATGCCCCGAATTTTGATGCTGTCGAGTTTGTTGACCAGCAAATTGCCCCCTATGGTGGGCTCTCCATGGACGATGTGTCTCTTCTTCAGCATCTGGATTTTATCACCAAAAGTAGTGTGAAAATGGCACATATGGGTGCGGCTATTTTCCGAACTTTTCAGGGGATCCCGATTCATGCCACAAAATCCTTTATGGAGGAGACCAAATCAGAATTTGATCGGATCAAGGGTCTGAAGGATGAGTTGGAGGTGAAGTTGGCGAAGGTAGAGAAGGAATTGGAGGGTGAGAAGGCCAGCTCTATTGCCTTGGCTGCTTTTTTGAAGTTGGCTGAGGACATGGCACTGAAGCACAAGGAAAGCTATGTCTCAGCTTATAGGGAGTTGATGCATCTCCGGGATGATTTGAAAATTGCTCGGGTTAATTATGCCGAGCTTCAGGGTCACATTGTGGGCAGCGTGACTGCCGCCTCTGAGAACCTGATGGAGCAATTCCGGATTGTTGCTCCTGATGCCGATTTGACTCTCGTTAGTCTTGATAACATAGTAAAGGATGGCAAGATTGTCCCAGATGATCCCGATGATGATGTTGAACCTCCCCCAGTGCCTTCTATCAAGGTGTCGACCTCCTCGGTTCCTCTAGTTATGTCTGATCCGGATTGTCAGATTCTGAATCGGGATGATGGAACTGTAGATGCTGTGCCTATTCAGACTCGCCCTCTTTCTCTCCGTACTGATGCTGCCGGGAAGGCTCCCGATCTTTACTGATCTTCTTTTTAAGTATTTGTGTAAATAGCCCGGTTTGTGGGCTTTTGAACTTTATTGTTTTGTTTAACTGCTGACGCTTTTTAGTTGCCTGCCTGGCAACTTTTACTTTGAAAAACAAAAGTAGCTTTCTGAGGTAGATTTTGGTAGGCTCTTGAAACTTTATTATACTATGCTTCCATTGCGCTTTAACATGGTATCTCTTCTGGTTTCTGAGAATGTTGGAATCTTGCTGCTTAACCTCTTTGGATTGCTTTTGCACTTATTGTTTGTAACTTGGATCCTTTGAGGCCGTGACTGTATGGGTCCAACTTGTTTCTCAGATTTCTTGCTTTTGCTTGTATTTTTAGCGTCCCATAACCGATTTCTTTATGTTGGTCCCCTTCTAAGTTATTTTTGTAATCCTCTTTCTTGGACCTTTGTCAGGTCTCTTTCAGGGATTACTTTTATAACTTATCTTGTAGGAGACCGACTTCGTTAGGTCGATCTCCTCTAAGTTATTTTTGTAATCCTCTTTCTTGGACCTTTGTCAGGTCTCCTTCAGAGATTACTTTTATAACTTGTCTTGTAGGAGACCGACTTTGTTAGGTCGATCTCTTCTAAGTTATTTTTGTAATCCTCTTTCTTGGACCTTTGTCAAGTCTCTTTCAGGGATTACTTTTATAACTTGTCTTGTAGGAGACCGACTTCGTTAGGTCGATCTCTTCTAAGTTATTTTTGTAATCCTCTTTCTTGGACCTTTGTCAGGTCTCTTTCAAGGATTACTTTTATAACTTGTCTTGTAGGAGACCGACTTCGTTAGGTCGATCTCTTTTAAGTTATTTTTGTAATCCTCTTTCTTGGACCTTTGTCAGGTCTCTTTCAAGGATTACTTTTATAACTTGTCTTGTAGGAGACCGACTTCGTTAGGTCAATCTCTTCTAAGTTATAGCGATTCCTCTTTAATAGGGTTGGCCAGACCTCTTTCCGGGGATTTGTTGATGACTTGGGTTGACTTGGTCCGACTTTTTAGTGTCTCCCAGTCTTTTTAAGTTATTATATAGCAATCCATAAGACCTCGTCAGGTTCTTTTTGGGATCACTTTCGATAACTTCTTGCATTATTCTGTGTTCATCTTTGCCAATTTGTAGATGGTGGTTTTTGTCCCGGTTTGATCGTCCTTTAGGTGAATCGCGTTTTCACCTTTGTCAGTCGATCATTCCTATCAAGATCGTACAGTGAATCTGTTCTTCACTTTCTGTCGATCCGTTGCTTTATAATCGGACGATGAATGCTTCAGATTAATGCGTCTTAGGAATTTGTAGAATATCTGAAATGTATTTTATTCAAAGAAAGTGCAAATATATACATGCGGGAGTTTTCTGTACCCTTAAGTCGGATTAAATCTCAATCTTGACGCCTCATTAAATAACCTTTTCAGGAAAAAGAGTGCATCTTGTGATGAGATCTTTTACCTGTCCTAGCTATAGTACCTTCTTAGGTTACAGGCGTGCCATGATCTGGGGAGTTCTTGCCCTCGAGTTCGGACAGTCTGTAGTAGCCCTTCCCAAGTACTTTTGTGACTCGGTAGGGTCCTTTCCAGTTGGCTGTTAGCTTTCCTTTTCCGGGTCGAGTTGTTCCAATATCATTTTGGATTAAGATGAGATCATTCTCAGCAAAACCTGTTGGCACTACCTTTTGATTATACCTGGAAGCCATTCGCCGCTTTAGTGCTTCTTCTCTGATCCGAGCTTTTTCTTGGATTTTCGGAAGTAGGTCGAGCTCTTCTCTTTGAAGCTGAGAGTTGGTTTGTTCATTGTAGTGGACTACTCGAGGAGACCCTTCCTTGACTTCTATTGGAATCATTGTCTCCACTCCATACGCTAATCGAAATGTGATTTGTTTGTAGTAGAATGGGGGGTTGTTTGATACGCCCATAGGACTTGTGGAAGTTCCTTGGCCCAAGCCCCCTTTGCTTCTTGCAGTCTCCGCTTCAGCCCGGCCAATATGACTTTGTTGGCCACTTCGGCTTGTCCATTGGCTTGGGGATGTTCGACGGAGGTGAACTGGTGTTTTATATTCAAGTCAGCCACTAGTTTTCTGAAGCCTGCATCTGTGAATTTGGTGCCATTGTCTGTGGTGATGGAGTATGGGACCCTGAACCTTGTAACGATGTTTCTATATAGGAATTTTCAGCTTCTTTGAGTAGTGGCGTTGGCTAGGGATTCTGCCTCGATCCATTTTGTGAAATAATTTACCCCTACTATGAGGAATTTAACTTGTCCCGATCCCTGTGGAAAGGGTCCGAGAAGATCGAGTCCCCACTTTGCAAATGGCCAGGGTGAGGTTACACTGATGAGTTTTTCCGGCGGGGCGATGTGAAAGTTAGCATGCTTCTGGCATGGTGGACATGTCTTTACAAATTCTGTAGCTTCTCGTAGAGTTGGCAACAGAATCCCGCTCGGAATACCTTTTTGGTGAGAGCTTGCGCTCCAAGATGATTGCTGCAAATGCCGCTGTGTACTTCCTCCAAGACTTCCTTTGTTTTGGAGGTCGGTACGCACTTTAACAATGGTGTTGAGATCCCTCTTTTGTATAGGGTGTTGTTTATGATAGTGTAGTACTGTGCCTCCCTTTTTAACCTCTTTGCCTCTTTTTCATCTGTAGGGAGAGCTTCTGTTTTGAGGTAATTAATTATGGGGGTCATCCATCCTTGATCCCGACCTATTATGGCTAGGACTTTTTCTTCTCCCGATATTGACGGGTTCTGCAGTATTTCCTGGATGAGGCTTCTATTGTTGCCCCCTAGTTTGGTGCTGGCTAGTTTTGAGAGTGCGTCAGCTCGGGCGTTTTGCTCGCGAGGTATGTGGCAGATCCTATATTCCCCGAGTTGTCCGAGCTGTTCCTTGGTTTTATCCAAATACTTTTTCATTGTAGGATCTTTGGGTTAGTAGCTCCCTGTTATTTGTGAGGTAACGACTTGTGAATCGCTGTAGATGTTGAGTTTCCGAGCTCCAACTTCTCTAGCCAGCTTCAAACCAGCTAATAACGCTTCATATTCTGCTTGGTTGTTTGAGGCCGGGAATCCGAATTTGAGGGAAAGCTCAAGTTGGGTTCCTTGGTTGCTTTCGATTATCACACCTGCACCACTTCCGGTTTTATTCGTGGAGCCGTCCACGTATATATTCCACTCTATGGGGACCTCCGGGGTGTCTGTGAATTCTACAATGAAGTCGACTAGGTATTGTGATTTGATGGCTGTTCGCGCCTCGTATTGGAGGTCGAACTTGGACAACTCGATTGCCCACTGTAGGATTCTTCCTGCTAGATCTGTTTTTTGCAATATCCCCTTTATGGGCTGGTTGGTCCGAGCCTCAATGGTATGCGCTTGGAAGTACGGGCGAAGTCGTCGGGATGTGAGTATGAGAGCGTAGGCAAACTTCTCTATTTTCTGTTAGTTCAGCTCTGACCTCTGCAGTGCTTTGCTAATGAAGTAGACGGGTTGTTGCCCACCCTCATCTTCTCTAATTAGTGCTGAGGCTATTGCCCGACTTCCTACTGCGAGGTACAATATGAGTGGTTCTCCTTCTCGTGGTTGAGATAGGATAGGTGGCCGTCCCAAGAATTCTTTGAAGTCTCGAAAGGCTTGCTCACATTCCGTTGTCCACTCGAAGTTCTTTCCCTTCCTTAAAGTAGCGTAAAAAGGGAGGGATCTTATCGCTGACCCTGCTAGGAATCTGGACAAGGCCACCAATCTCCCATTGAGTTGTTGTACCTCTTTGACGCAGGTTGGGCTCTTCATGTTGAGTATGGCCTGGCATTTATCTGGATTTGCCTCGATTCCTCTTTGTGTGAGCATAAAGCCCAATAACTTACCTGCTTCCGTATGGTGTCGAATACTTGAACCAAGTCGAACAGTAATGTTTCTTCACTTTGTGTCTTTATCAACATGTCATCCACGTAGACCTCCATGATTTTTCCGATGTGATCTGAGAAGACCTTATTCATTAGCCTCTGATAAGTAGCTCCCGCGTTCTTAAGGCTGAAAGGCATTACGATGCAACAATAGTTTGCTTTGGGTGTTAAAAACGAGGTTTTTTCTTGATCTGGTGGATACATTGGGATCTGGTTGTACCCCGAGTATGCGTCCATAAATGAGAGATACTTATATCCTAATGAGGCATCTACTAGAGCGTCGATGCTTGGGAGTGGATAAGGGTCTTTTGGGCAGGCTTTGTTGAGGTCAGTGTAGTCGGTGTTTGCTAGCCATAGTGGGTACTTAACTTCTCTTATGAACCCTGCCTCTAGTAGTGCTTGCACCTGTTCTGCTACAGCCTGAGACCATTCTGGCCCGAGTTTTTTTCGTCTTTGTTGTACCGGCCAGGATCCCGGATAGACTGCCAACTTGTGGCTTATCAGTTCGGGATCTATGCCTGGCATGTCGGGAGCTTTCCATTCAAAGAGATCAACATTATCTTGTAGGAACTGTATGAGTGATTCCTTTGCATCTTCTTTCAGGATCGTGCCAATATTAGTTGTCTTATCCGAGGTGTCTCTGATCTGAAATTTCTCTACTTCACCTTCGGGCTGTGGACGGAGTTCTTCTCGCCTCTGAACTCCACCAAGTTCGATTGTGTGGAACTCTCCTCCTTCTCCTCCTTATGATAGTGATGACCATGGGGTCGTCGTGTCCTGAGATGATTCCGGATGCGTCTTCTTTGGTAAACGTGATTGTTGGGATGTCTGACGCCTCCTTCTTTCCTTTGACATGGTATACTTCTTTGAGGTGTCGCTTGCGAGATGATTTGGTGATCGCTCAGACCGTCTGACATCTTCATCCCTTCTTCTTTTTCTTGGCTTTTCGTCCCGGTTTGCCAAAAACTGATCTAGTTTTCCTTTTCTTACTAATTTTTCTATGACACTTTTCAAGTCGAAGCATTCGTTGGTGGAATGTCCTTGGACTCGATGATACTCACAGTATTCGTTCCGATTTCCTCCTCCTCTTTTGCCTTTGAGTGGCCGAGCTGGGGGTATTTTTTTCGTATGGCAGACTTCTTTGTAAACATCTACCAAGGATACCCTAAGAGGGGGTGTAGTTATGATATTTTTTTATTTTCTCGCCGGAGTGATCTTTTTTCTTGGATTCTTTATCCTTATCTCGGTAGGCGGAACCGAACCTCGAGGCTTCCCCAAGTCGAGAATTCTCCTCCATGTTGATGTACTTCTGCGCCCATTCTTGTACTTCGTCCAAGGATGCAGGGTACTTCTTTGATATAGATTGGCTAAACGGTCTTTCTCGTAGGCCATTTATAAGGCCCATAATGGCAGCTTCTGTTGGTAGACTTTGTATGTCCATGCATGTTTTGTTGAATCTTTCCATGTAGTTATGAAGACTCTCCCGATCTCCTTGCTTGATTCCTAATAGGCTGGGTGCGTGTTTAGCCTTATCTTTTTGTATGGAAAATCTGGCCAGGAACTTTTTGGCCAGGTCGTCGAAGCTTGAGATTGACTTTGGAGGTAGGCTGTCGAACCATCTAATGGCTGTCTTGGTAAGAGTTGTTGGAAAGGCCTTGCAGTGAACTGCATCCGAGGTGTCAGTGAGGTACATTCTACTTCTGAAATTACTGAGATGATGGTTGGGGTCTGAAGTGCCGTCATACAGAGTCATATCCAGAAGTTTGAAGTCCTTTGGGATTTTGGTCTTCATAATTTTCCTGGTGAATGGATCTTGATCCTTGCGAGAGCTATCCTCTGGAGTGGATTGAGTAGCTTTAGTTTTGAGATCGGCTTCGAGTTTTAGAAGTTTATCTTCTAATTCTCGGCGTTGCCTTATCTTCCGATGCAGATCCTCTTCTTTTTTGTGTTAATGTTGGGCTTCTTTCTCGAGTTGCTTTAATCGATCTTGAAGCGCCTCTATCACTCCTGGATTTGATGAATTTTTGTCCCCGTTGGGCTCCGGAGTATCTTTGAGTGTAACATCCGCGTTCTTGTGCGGCGTTCTATCTTCTAAACCTGAATCGTGGTCGTTGTCATGGTCGTCCGCCATGGTGATGGGGTGACTTCCAGGATCCCCAGCAACGGCGCCAATGTTCCGAGGGTTTACCTGTAACTGTAGGTCGATTTCAGATGAGATCTTCTGTGCTGGTCGAAGCCGACGTGTCCGGCAGGTGTGTAGCAGCCGGAGCTGGTGTGTCCGACTTGTGGAACTTAGAATGCTGCTGATCCCTTGTCACCGAAGGGTGGGGGTACCTGCAAGGGACTCCGATGCTTAAGTTAGCAAGGGTATTAAACAGGTATTGAGTAGAATCAGAGTATGAGTTATACCTGGGTGCTCCAGTGTATTTATAATGGTAAGATGTGACCTTCTTTAGATAAGATAAGTTAGTTATCTTATCTTATCTTATCTTTTGTCGAGGTCAGCTTATCTTCCATGGAACCGCCCTTATCTCTATAGGCTTGGGCTGCCCTTGGATCGGGGACATATTCCTTGAGTTGGGCCCTTCTTTGGGCTTTTCTGTCGATTTGGACCGAGTTCTTTGCAAAGAAGTCGGTCCGCTTGACCTAAAGAGGTCGGTCGCTTTGTCCGTAGAACATCCCAAGTTGGACAGCTCGACCCAGGGTATGAACAGCAACCAATACCCATTTTTCCACCATGTACCAACCCAAGAAGGACCTTGAGTTAATAATCCGTCTCCAAGATAGCATATTGATGGAGGCCAATGAAGCTCATAGGTGAAATTTCTACCCACTCAATATGTTCTTAGACTGAAATTGCTTGCTCACAAACTTCCTCTTCCCCATCATTGAAATCATAACAAGGAGGTTGTGAGAAGTCTACCTCTATGTCTCTCTCAAACTCAATGGGAAGAGGCTCATTAGGATCATTAAGGGGATCGATCAAGGAGGACAAAAAATCATTAATGATGAAATCCTCATCTTGATCAATCTCCCTTTCTCTCCTCCAATTCCAATACTCCACTTTCTCCCTCTTGTTCTGATTCATGCTCTATCTCTTCCTCTTTTCCTTGTGGCTCCATGCTCTCCTCTTCACTACACCCTTCAATTGCTCCTTCATACTCTTCAAGAGGAGTGCCTTGACCGGATAAGCGTAGTAGAACCAAGCGGTTCACCGCTTCGGCTATGGTTGCCACAAATTACCCTTGTGTCCTTCGAAATCCTTCTTACTCTTGGAGAAAGGCTCGAAGGTCTTGATGGTCTTGGGCGAAGGGTGGGAAAGCTTCACATTGTGGTGAAAAATGAGGTTCATTGTTTGGGAGGAAGGTTGTATATGTGGGAGGTAGTTCATGTTGATGAGTATCTTGAGGTGGTATGTATGGATGTGGTTATTGGTAGTAGTGGTGTGGTGTTTGAAAATGTGGTGGTTTAGGATTATGTTGGAGGTATGGGTCATAGGTATATGGTGGTGGAGGTGTATAATCAAGATGAAATCCACCATATCCTTGGGTTGGGTTTGTGCATTGGGAAGGGTATGGCTCATTGTAGAATGTAGGAGGTTCCTCCTTCCAAAATTGTTGCTCCAATCCCATGATGCAATCCAAAATTGAAGTATCAAACCCTACAAAATAATCACAACCAAAATCCAAACCAAGAGGGTGATAACTCATAGAGAAAACATAAAATAAATAGACATCAATTAACAAAAGAAACAAAATCCCAATTACCAATAAAAGCAAACAAGCAACTAAAGAGTATCTATTCACACTATTCACATATTTACAACAACCAAAATATAGCACTCATTGCACTTAGCTCCCCGGCAACGGCGCTAAAATTTGACAATGACCAAAAGTATAGGTTTGGATTTTCGCACTAAAAATAGGATTGACGTTGTAAGTATAGTCCAAACCCAATAATTGATCATCAATCAAATTCAATTCAAGATAATGTCACAATTCAAACCAAATTTAACCGAGAGTATTTAGACTCCCGGGTCATCCTCTCTAGGAACTAGTGACAACAAGTGCATACAATTTTGGTTGTGAAAGGAAAAGGGGGTTTGCGATGATTAAAGGCAAACAAAATAAAGGAATTAAAGAACAACACAAAATTGCAATTAATAAACTAATAAAGGAATAAAAGAACTATGTATGCAATATAAACAAGTAAGACTATGAAGTGATGAAAATGTGATTTAAAACATAAATGAAACTTTGAATTGGGATGAGTTATGGAGTCCCTTCCTTGCCATAACCACAACTATGATAATTGTGATGGATTAATCTCACTAAGTCAACGGTTAACATCGAAGAGTAAGTTAAGTGAGCATAATTGTTATTAATCCACAAATCCTAGCTAACTTACTAATCACCTTAGTAAAAAGCTAGCGTTAGTGGAAACGATAACAACTAACAACCCAAGAATTATCACTTAATGTTGGACATTATGGCTCTAGTAATCCATATACTCATTTTCCCAAGCCAAGGGGTGGAAATTATCCCATAACTAAAATTGGCATTTTATCAAACACATAGAAGGCACAAACATAAAACATGGCAAAATTGGAAAAATGATAAAAACTATGAACCATAAATGATGAAAATCAATAAAGGCAACTCAAACAAACATAAAGTAAGCATCAAACATCAAATTAACCAACTAGAAATCCAAAATTGCAAAACTATATAAATTGGTAAGAGAAATGGAAAGTAGAAGAAATTGTAGAACAAGTAATGTCATAAAAGAGGAAATTAAGGAATACTTACAATGGGAAAGCAAAATCCAAAAGCAAAACTTGAACTATAAAATTCTACATTGAAAACACAATTAAAACCCTAATGAATTAGAGAGAAAACCTAAGCTAACTACCTTAAAACTACTCCTAAAATGTCTTGTATGAGGTATGGTAGTGTATGTTATGATATATAGTTGCTTTCCCCTTCAAATATGCTCCAAAGCCTTCAAAAATGGGCCAAAGCGCCCCCAAAATGCGAGTCCACGTGCAATTTTAATAGAAGCACGCGCTGGTACCTGTGCATGGGCAAATGTGCTAATTTCCATTCTGTTCTAAGCATGGGCACAACCTGTGCGTGAGCACAGGTGCTGTTTTTGATCCCTATGCGTGGGCACAGGTCCTGATTTTCCATTCTGTGCGTGGGCACAGAAGTTGTGCGTGGGCACAGGCTGAGATGCTTTTCTCCTTTGTTTTCTTCATGTTTTCTCCCTTTTTGCTTGCTTTCTTCCACTTCCACCAAACCATTCTTTCTCTAAGACCTGAAATCACTCAACAAACATATCACGGCTTCGAATGGAATAAAAGTGGAATTAAATTGCTCAATTTAAGCACAAAAAGCATGTTTTTACATTTAGGTTCAATTTAGGGATCAAACACAAAAGTATGCTATTTTAGTGAATAAGTGTGAGTTTATATGATGAAATCCATCCAATTCAAGCTAAAATATATCGTCAAATATGGACTCATCATTTCTCCATCTTTTTCCTTAGCTTGGCTTTATTGCGTCTGGTTCTTTCAACTTCTCTTGCCTCTATCTTTTCACTAATGTCCTCATACTTTGGTATTCCTGGGTTTAACTAAGGCAAAAAACCAACCAAATAATTAAGCCTAGCTTGAGTACTCCTGTCATACTCAACCTTGTCTAGATGCCTCCCTTCATTGAGAATCATATACTCATGAAAAGTCTTCATGTAGACATTTTGGTGGATTGAGCTGTTGGATGCGCCTTTCTTGATGGACTTGTTTCTCAGCCACTTGATGGATTGACTCACATAGTTGGGAGTAATGTTCTCTTTGCTGCTCCATGAGTTACATATGTAGCTTCCTTTGTTGATCCATCATTTGGGATTAAAATCCCCTTTGCTAATCCATGAATTGGAGTTGAAAATCTCTTTGTTGTTCTTGATTCTCCAAATATTGCCTAGATAGGCCATCAATGGCCTCTTGAAGTTGGCACATGTCCACAATGGCTGGTTCTGGAGCTTGTTGTTCCTCTTGCTGCTCCCTTTCTTGGTGTTCCTCTTCTTGTTGTTCCTCCCTTCTTCTCCTCCTTTGAGTCCTTCTCTGACTTTGGGCAGCCGTGACATATGACATTCTTTGACGAGTGATTGGCTTGCCCGGGTTTAACCAATCTGGGTTTGCATCCTTAAACACGACCTTAGCTTTCTTGCATAGGCACAAGCTGGTACTAGGATAATAGAGCCAAGAGTCAGGATCACTTTTTTCTGATATCTCTTGAATATTCTTTGTTATAAGCTCATGAACTCTTATTTCTCCTCCTGTCATAATGCAGTGCACCATGGTGGTTCTCTTGATATTGACCTCTAAATTGTTGGCACTAGGGAGGATGGATCTCCTCACAATCTCAAACCATCCTTTGGCTTTCGGGATGAGGTCTCCTCTTCTAATAAACCTTGGCATTCTTTTGGAATCTCTCACTCAGTCAGCCCCAATCACACAAATATCATTGACAATTTGCTCACAGTCCAAATCACCACTCACTCTTGCATGATAGCTTGTCTCTTCAAAGGGTGTTGGTCTAAGCCCAAGAACCTTCATAATAGCTTTAGGACTAAAATCGACTTCCACACCTCTTATATAGCTCTTGTAAGAGGTGTCCTTGCTCGTGTCCTCCCTCACTGTGTTGGCATAGAATTTCCTCACAAGATTTGCATTTATTCTTGTGATCGGATTGGTGAGGAGCTCCCATCTTCTTCTTTCAAAATTCTCTTTGATCTCTTGGGATTCATCATCCAGAAGTTGGAATGGTATCTTGGGTAATATTTCCTTGGGCCTCATCCACTCAAGTTGTATCTCATTAAACACGGATTTGAATCTCCAATTGTTAAAGGGAATTTTTTCCATAGGCTCTTTTCCTTTTCTCCTTTTAGAAATTGATGATGGTGCCATTGGTTTGCTTTGAATGAACAGAATAGGAGAGAAAGAAAGGACGGGGAAGAGTGGCTAGAATAGCTCGTGCAAGGTGGAATGAGACTATAGCTTGAGGATGAATGTAAGTGATTAGTTAAGTGAAAGCAAGAGTGGTTTGAACAAGTATTAGCATACAGGTGTGACTTGGAGTTGACTATGGATGCAAGCAAGTGTAGCTTTGAATGTGAAGTCTGAACCCAATGAAGGCTTATTTATAAAGAAAGGTGGTGAAGAATGAATGGTGAGGATTCAATTGGGCATGGTGGAAATGGAGGGTGTGCATGCAAGATTGAATGAAGACAAGGATTGCTTCTTTATTAGGTTGGTAGGTTCGGTTATCAAGGTGTTCTTATGACACACCTAGCTACCCAATGTATGCAAGGTTGTGCCTTCCAAGGAGCGATTTCCAAGGACATGTGACTAGAGTGGGCGAACCCTTTTTGCTTGACTTGTCCTCCCCATCAATTCCTTCCTCCATGTTCCTATCCAAATCAACAAAACAAAAATTGAATCAAATTTGGTGGCGGAAAAAAGTGAAATGTAGCAACTAATTTTCAAATTTTCATTGATTGACAAAATAAACAAGAAAACTAAGTACTCCTCATAAATTAAAAACCAACGTGACTCCTTGCAATTGTGCATGTGACATATGTGAACACCAAACTTAGTATTTGATCATGTGGTACAAAGGATTAGATTAAATTCCTAGGATGTACATATTATGAGCTTTATGCATCATCCTAGGTGCCTTGCACAACAAACTTGGTGTTCACCATATGCTTCATGCAAGAGTTCAATTAAATCCTTGTCACCTTTGATTCAATCATCATGAATACTACTTTATTATCTACTTTCAAACATAAACTCAAAACAATGCAGGGCATGGATTACTTATCATGAAATTCAAGACTTTAAGCAATTTGATTCTCATCATTCATACTTATAGCATATTTGGAACACCAAACTTAATGTTTTGGCTATATACTTCAAGAAAATGCTTGAGTAGATATCCTAAGATGTCTATATGTTCATCATGCTTAAAAATCATCTTAGGGTGCCTCTAGGCACACCAAACTTAGAAGTTGATCATATGCTTCATGAAATGCTTAATCAATTATCAAATTGTTTACGAAAGTCTAAATTCATGATAAGAAACCATTTGTTATTATCACTAAAGCAGGAAATGAAAAATGATAAACATGGGCTGCCTCCCATGAAGCACCCGTTTATTGTCACTAGCTAGACATTTGTTCTCTGTTAGGGAGGTTGATGATCATAGTGCCTCAGTTTGTCTTCTCTTACTGTGAGCTTCCTTCCAGTTTCTTGTTTGATGATCTCTATGTGCTCCAATAAGAGGATCTTGTTCACAGTATAGTATTCAGTAGAATGTGGAGGTGTTTCCAACTGTTGATAAATCAACTGCACTTTGTCTCCTAGTGAGAATCCTTCTATTGGAATCTTCTTATACATCCACCCCTTAGGAACCTTTTTCTTACTCTTCTTCCCTTTTTTCCCTGACTCTTCCTTCTTGGCAAGCTTAATGTCAGGAGCTTTCTTCTTAATTATCATCTTTGGGGCTTTTGTTTGCGATTCTTCTTTAGCTTCTTTGTCCTCTTAATCCTTTTGCTTCTCTTCAATCTTAGTCTTCTCCACCAAGGGTGAGTTGATGAGTGATTCGTTGGGCTTCTCCTTCCAGTTTAAGTCTTCATCCTTAATCTTCTTGCAGTTTTCACTTTCAGCAGGGAGTTATGTTTCTTTGAAGACATTGAGAGTTATTTGTTCATCATGTGCTCTTAGAATTATTTCACCCTTTTCTACATCAATGATGACTCTTGCTGTGGCTAAGAAAGGTCTTTCCAGGATGATTGAATCACTTCCTTCCTCATCTAAGTCCAGAATCACAAAATCAGCAGGAAAAATGAGCTAACCAACTTTGACTAGAAGGTTCTCCACCACTCCATTGGGTATTACAAGGGATCTATCAGCTAGCTGTAGAGACATTCTGGTGGGCTTCACCTTTTCTATTGACAACTTTCTCATCATCGAAAGTGGCATCAAATTGATGCTGGATCTTGAATCACACAAAGCTTTATCAATTGGTATGCAATGGTACATGGTATGAAGAAACTCCTTGGATCTTTGAGTTTTGGTGGCAATCCTTTCTGAATTACAACATTGTATTCCTGGGTGAGGATCACAGTTTCTTTCTCCTTCTAGCTCCTTTTCTTATTGATAAGTTCCTTGAGGAACTTTGCATAGAGAGGCATTTATTCTAAGGCTTCAGCAAGTGGAAGGTTGATCTCCAACTTCTTGAAAATCTCCAAGAATTTAGGAAATTGTTGGTCTTTCAGCTCCTTGTGTAATCTCTGAGAGTAAGGTAATGGAGGGACATATGGCTTCACCTCATTTTTCTGCTCTTGTGGTTGTGCCTCTGAGACTTGCTTGCTCTTCCTTGAAGTTTGTAGTTCACCCTCCTTCTTGGGATCCTCCTTATCATGCTCTTCATCCTTTGTTCATTATTTGCTGGTAACCTCCCATTTGGTGCCTTGATGTATTTGTTGAGTGATTTTAGGTTTCCAAGGCAAGTATGGGATGGAAGAAGTGAAGAGAAAACCATGCAAGAGGGAGAAATAAGAAGAAAATGAAGTTTGAAAGCTGCTGCAAAGGTACGTACACACAGTGATGCATGCGTATGCACAATGGTGACTTCGTGCAAGGATGCGTACACACCAAATGTTATGCGTATGCACGATGGGAATTTTGCGTAACTGTGCGTACACACCGTAGGTCGTGCGTACGCACGCGTGCATATGCGTGAGGTCATTAATGCAAATCACTGGGGGCAAATTCTGGGCCTCCAAAACCCAGTTCAACTCATTTTTTGAAGCTATTTAAGGCCAAAGTGAAGAGGAATGAAGGGGGGAATTAGGTTTAGTTTTTACTATGTTTTCTCTTATAATTAGTTTAATTTCTTGTAATTTCTACTTATAATTCTTATTTGAGTAAAGTATCGTTTTTGTACCCAACATTTGGGGTAAGTCCTATTTGTGTCCCTAACGTTTAAATTGTCCTATTTATATCCTTAACGTTTATAAAAGTGATTCAATGTTATCCTACTATCAAATATATTAACAAATCAGATTATATTTTTCAATTATTCTCACTTGGATGTATTCATCTTCAATTAGGTATCATTTGGATGTGTTTGATTTTAATATTATATCCACTATTTGTGTTTAGATTCAATTATGTCCCTAGAAAAGTGAATTATGTAAATGTTGTAGGAATTAGTTTCAACTTTTGATGAGCTATTTTTCGGAGTGGATCATCGATTCTATCCCAAACATTTATATTCTAACTTTAAGAAGAGATTTTTAAAACTCAAATTAAAGCATTCATGGTGTGTAATTAACGGCAGGATAAAATTGAATCACTTTTACAAACGTAGGGATACAAATAGGACGTTTTAAACGTTAGGGACACAAATAGGATTTACTCCAAACGTTGGAGACAAAAACGATACTTTACTCTTCTTATTTTTATTTACTTTCCTTGTCATTTATTGTTATTGCACCATTGTCTTCTCCATCTCTTTTGTTATTTTCTCTTTTATGTCAATTTTCATGTTTATGGATAATTTGTTAATTTTAACTTCAATTAATGCAATTTATGTTTTATGTTCATTTATGGCTTTCTTTAGTTGTTATTGTCATTTTCTTGCTTTTGGTACCTTAGAATTTATTTTATTGTAATTTAATATTATTTTATTTTTATGCACACCAAGTGTTTGATAAAATGCCTGGCTTAGTTTTTACATAGTTTTTCTACACTCTTGGCTTGAAATTGATGACTTTATCAATCCTTGAGTCATCGATGTCCATTCTTGTTTGATATATTAGAGTAGTTAGTTGATTTGGTCTCCCTTGACTCTATGTGACCCCTTAGTGTTGACATAGGACTTAGGGATTGAAATTAACTATGCCTATTTGACTTATCTTCGATGTAAGGTTGACTAAGTAGGATTAACTTTTCATAATCATCATATGTTTGTGGTCAATGGCTAGGATAGGTAACTTTAGCTCTCAATTACTTGCCAAAAGGTTTCTTACATTTCAATTTTACATGATTTGACTTTTATTGCTTGTTTGACTTTTATTTCTTGCATGTTTAATTTTCACACTCTTGGTTGAGAAATTAGGTGTTTGGGTGGAATTGAGTTGTGGATGTCCATTCTGCATTGTGTGAGAATAGTTAATTGGTTTGGTTTCCATTGACACTAGTCTTTCACTCAGTAATTAGTGAGTTGACTAGGACTTATGGATTGAGATCAATTACACCCTTTGACTAATTCTCAAGGAGGATTGACTAGTTTGGATTGATTCCACACAATTGCCATGTTTGTGGTCCACAACTAGGATAGGAAACCTAGATTACCCACTTCTTGCCAAGAGTCCTTTTTTAGCATTTAATTTCCAATTGCATTATTTTTGCTTGCTTTCCTTTTAATTCCATGCATGATCATTTACTTTCTTGCTATTTACATTACTTTGCTTCTCTTGCAATCATCCCAATTCCCCATGCTCTCTCATAGCCAATTATTGTACATTTCATTGCAACTCCTAGGGAGAACGACCCGAGGTTGAATTACTCTCAGTTATTTTGTATTGAATTTAAACATTTGATTATGAGAATTCGTTGTTGATTTAGACTATACTACTAACGATTTGATGCTTGTTTTGATTGATTCTAAATCGGCAATAATTCTCATTATCAGGGTGGTTCCTCCATGAGGAGTTATATGTGTCCCATGGAAGTCATTTTGGCCTGAACTTGGGTTGTGCATGTACTGGACTTGCTCAGGCTGCTGCTCAGTGTTGTATCTTTCATAGCTCTCTTCATATTGTCCCCAAACAGTTGGAGGTTGACTTGTTGTGCTAATTGCAGCAAATTGTAATCCGTCCATCCTCTTTGATATCATCTCCATCTGTTGTTGAAGTTGCTGGTGCATTAGCTTGTTTTGGGCCAGGATGGCATCCACACCCTCAAGCTTATAGACACCTCTCGTTGGGGCTGCTTGTCTCTCTGAAGAGTAGAAATACTAGTTGTTGGCCACCATATCTACGAGATCATGTGCCTCCTGTGAAGTCATCATTTGGAGTGACCCTCCTGAGGAGTAGTCCAATGCCTTTCTTGATTTCATAGATAGGCCCTCGTTGAAGTTTTGGAGCTTCACCCATTCACTAAACATGTCTGGAGGACATCTTCTGATTAGTGCTTTGTATCTTTCCCAAGCTTCATATAGTGACTCTCCCTCCAATTGTCTGAAAGTTTACACATCAGTCTTGAGCTTGATGATCCTTTAAGGGGGATAGAACTTGGATAAGAATTTGCTAACCAAATCATCCCAGTTTGTGATGCTTTCCTTTGGGAAGGTTTTTGTTCATACCCTGGGTCGAGCTGTCTGACCCGGGATGTTCGACAGACAAAGTGACCGACCTCTTCAGGTAAGGATAACCCGACCTCTTTCTTAAGAGCTCGGCCAAGTCACCAGGAAAGCCCAAAGAAGGGCCCAAATAGAGGAACACGCCCCAAATCCTAAGGCAGCCCAAGCCTACAAAGAGAAGGGCGATTCCCTTGAAGATAAGATGACCTCACTTGAAGATAAAGATAAGATAAGATAACTAACTTATCCAATCCACAGAAGGTCACTCCTCACCATTATAAATACACTGGAGCACCCAGGTATAACTCATACTCTGATTCTACTCAATACCTGTTTAATACCCTTGCTAACTTAAGCATCGGAGTCCCTTGCAGGTACCCCCCACCCTTCGGTGACAAGGGATCAGCATCATTCTCAATTCCATAAGTCGGACACACCAGCTCCGGCCGCTATACACCTGCCGGACGCGTCGGCTCCGACTAGCACAGAAGATCTCATCCGAGATCGACCTACAGTTTCAGGTAACCCTCGGAACACTGGCGCTGTTGCCGGGGAACCTGGAAGTCATCCCATCACCATGGCAGACGACCATGACAACGACCATGATTCAGGTTTGGAAGATAGAACGCTGCACAAGAACGTGGATGCTATACTCAAAGATACTCCGGAGCCCAACAGGGACAAAAATTCATCAAATCCAGGGGTGATAGAGGCACTTCAGGATCGATTAAAGCAACTTGAGAAAGAGGCCCAACATCAACGCGAAAAAGAAGATGATCTACATCGGGAGATAAGGCGACGCCGAGAATTAGAAGATAAGCTTCTAAAGCTCGAAGCTGATCTCAAAACTAAAGCTCCTCGATCCACTCCAGAGGATAGCCCTCGCAAGGATCAAGATCCATTCACCAGGGAAATTATGAAGACCAAAATCCCAAGGGACTTCAAACTTCTGGATATGACTCTGTATGACGGCACCTCAGATCCCAACCATCATCTCAGCAATTTGAGATGTAGAATGTACCTCACTGATGCCTCAGATGCAGTTCGTTGCAAAGCCTTTCCAACAACTCTTACCAAAACAGCCATTAGATGGTTCGACAACCTACCTCCAAAGTCCATATCGAGCTTCGACAACCTGGCTAAAAGGTTCCTGGCCAGATTTTCCATACAAAAAGACAAGGCTAAACATACACCCAGCCTACTAAGAATCAAGCAAGGAGATCGGGAGAGTCTTCGTAACTACATGGAAAGATTCAACAAAACATGCATGGACATACAAAGTCTACCAACAAAAGCTGCCATTATGGGCCTCATAAATGGCCTACGAGAAGGACCATTTAGCTAATCTATATCAAAAAAGTACCCTGCGTCCCTGGACGAAGTACAAGAACGGGCGCAGAAGTACATCAACATGGAGGAGAATTCTCAACTTGGGAAAGCCTCGATGTTCGGTTCTGCTTACCGAGATAAAGATAAAGAATCCAAGAAAAAGGAAGATCGCTCCGGGGAGAAAATAAAAAAATATCATAACTACACCCCTCTCAGGGTATCCTTGGTAGATGTGTACAAAGAAGTCTGCCATACGAAAAAAATACCCCCAGCTCGAGCACTCAAAGGCAAAAGATGAGGAGGGAATCGGAACGAATACTGTGAGTACCATCGAGTTTGAGGATATTCCACCAACGAATGCTTCGACTTGAAAAACGTCATAGAAAAATTAGTAAAAAAAGGAAAACTAGATCAGTTTTTGGCCAACCAGGACGAAGAGCCAAGAAAAAGAAGAAGGGATGAAGATGTCGGACGATCTGAATGATCACCTCGCACACCAGAGAGACACGTCCACGTGATACACGGTGGATTTACAGGAGGAGAAATCTCCAAATCATCCCGCAAGCGACACCTCAAAGAAGTATACCATGTCGAAGGAAAGAAGGAGGCACCAGACATCCCAGCAATCACGTTTACCAAAGAAGACGCATCTGGAATCATCTCGGGACACGACGACCCCATGGTCATCACTATCATACTGGAAAACGCCAACCTCCACCATACATTAATTGACCAAGGAAGCTCCGCCGACATCTTATTCAAAACTGCCTTCGACAAGCTCGGCTTAGAAGAAAAAGAGCTAAGAGCATATCCGAACAGCCTGTTCGGACTTGGGGATACCCCAGTACAACCACTGGGATACGTATCGCTACATACAACCTTTGGAAAGGGGAACCAGTCCAGAACACTTAAGATAGACTACATCATGGTCAACGTAAGCTCAGCCTACAATGCCTTAATAGGTCAGATGACGTTAAACCAACTCGGCGCAATAGTTTCAACTCCACATCTATGTATGAAATTCCCAACTACAGAAGGGATAGCTACAATAAAAGCAGATCAAAAGATGGCGCGTCGCTATTATAACGAAAGTCTAAACCTCAGAGGCGAAGGAGGAGAGTTCCACACAATCGAACTTGGCGGAGTTCAGAGACGAGAAGAACTCCATCCACAGCCCGAAGGTGAAGTAGAGAAAGTTCAGATCGGAGACACCTCGGATAAAACAACTAATATTGGCACGATCCTGAAAGGAGACGCAAAGGAATCACTCATACAGTTCCTACGAGATAATGTTGATCTCTTCGCATGGAAAGCTGCCGACATGCCAGGCATAGATCCCGAACTGATAAGCCACAAATTGGCAGTCTATTCGAGATCCCGGCCGGTACAATAAAGACGAAGAAAACTCGGGCCAAAACAGTCTCAGGCTGTAGCAGAACAGGTGCAAGCACTATTACAGGGTTCATAAGAGAAGTTAAGTACCCACTATGGCTAGCAAACGTCGTCTTGGTGAGAAAGTCAAATGGGAAGTGGCGAATGTGCACCGACTACACCGACCTCAACAAAGCCTGCCTAAAAGACCCTTATCCACTACCAAGCATCGACGCTCTAGTAGATGCCTCATCGGGATATAAGTATCTCTCGTTTATGGATGCATACTCGGGGTACAACCAGATCCCATTGTAGCCACCGGATCAAGAAAAAACCTCATTTCTAACATCCAAAGCAAACTATTGTTACATCGTAATGCCTTTCGGACTTAAGAACGCGGGAGCTACTTATCAAAGGCTAATGAATAAGGTCTTCTCAGACCACATCGGAAAAATCATGGAAGTCTACATGGATGACATGTTGATAAAGACACAAAGTGAAGAAACATTACTATCCGACTTGGTTCAAATATTCGACACCATACGAAAGCATGGCATACGACTTAACCCGGCTAAATGCACCTTCGCAGTGGAAGCCGGTAAGTTCTTGGGCTTTATGCTCACACAAAGAGGAATCGAGGCAAATTCAGATAAATGCCAGGCCATACTCAACATGAAGAGCCCAACTTGCGTCAAAGAGGTACAACAACTCAATGGGAGACTAGCAGCCTTATCCAGATTCCTAGCAGGGTCAGCGATAAGATCCCTCCCTTTCTACGCTACTTTAAGGAAGGGAAAGAACTTTGAGTGGACAACGGAATGTAAACAACCCTTCCAAGACTTCAAAGAATTCTTGGGATGGCCACCTATCCTATCTCGACCATGAGAAGGGGAACCACTCATATTGTACCTCACAGTAGGAAGTCGAGCAATAACCTCAGCACTAATTAGAGAAGACGAGGGTGGGCAACACCCCGTCTACTTCATTAGTAAAGCACTGCAGGGGTCAGAGCTGAACTACCAGAAAATAGAGAAGTTTGCCTACGCTCTCATACTCACATCCCGACGACTTCGCTCGTACTTCCAAATGCATATCATTAAGGTTCGGACCAACCAGCCCATAAAGGGTATATTGCAGAAAACAGATCTAGCAGGAAGAATCCTACAATGGGCAATCGAGTTGTCCGAGTTTGACCTCCAATACGAAGCACGGACAGCCATCAAATCACAATACCTAGCCGACTTCATTGCAGAATTCACAAACACCCCGGAGATCCCCATAGAGTGGAATATATACGTGGATGGTTCCTCGAATAAAGCCGAAAGTGGTGCAGGTGTGATAATCGAAAGCAACCAAGGAACCCAACCTGAGCTTTCCCTCAAATTTGGATTCCCGGCCACAAACAACTAGGCGGAATACGAAGCGTTATTAGCTGGCTTGAAGCTGGCTAGAGAAGTTGGAGCTCGGAAACTCAACATCTACAGTGACTCACAAGTCGTTACCTCACAAATAACAGGGAGCTACCAAGCCAATGATCCTACTATGAAAAAATATTTGGATAAAACCAAGGAACAGCTCGGACAACTCTGGGAATATAGGATCTGCCACATACCCCGCGAGTAGAACGCCCGAGCTGACGCACTCTCAAAACTAGCCAGCACCAAACCAGGGGACAACAATAGAAGCCTCATCCAGGAAGTACTACAGAACCCATCAATATTGGAAGAAGAAAAAGTCCTAGCCATAACAGGTCGGGATCAATGGTGGATGACCCCCATAATTAATTACCTCAAAACAGAAACTCTCCCTACAGATGAAAAAGAGGCAAAGTGGTTAAAAAGGGAGGCACAGTACTACACTATCATAAACAACACACTGTATAAAAGAGGGATCTCAATACCATTGTTAAAGTGCGTACTGACTTCCAACACAAAGGAAGTCTTGGAGGAAGTACACAACGGCATTTGTGGCAATCATCTTGGAATGCAAGCTCTCACCAAAAAGGTACACCGGGCGGGATTCTATTGGCCAACTCTACAAAGGGAAGCTACAGAATTTGTAAAGACATGTCCACCATGTCAGAAGCATGCCAACTTTCACATCGCCCCGCCAGAAAAACTCATCAGCGTGACCTCACCCTGGCCATTTGTAAAATGGGGACTCGATCTTCTCGGACCCTTTCCACAGGGATCGGGACAAGTAAAATTCCTCATAGTAGGGGTAGACTATTTCACGAAATGGATCGAGGCAGAACCCCTAGCCAACGCCACTGCTCAAAGAAGCCGGAAATTCCTATATAGGAACATCGTTACAAGGTTCAGGGTCCCATACTCCATCACCACAGACAATGGCACCCAATTCACAGATGTAGGCTTCAGAAAACTAGTGGCCGACTTGAATATAAAACACCAGTTTACCTCCGTCGAGCATCCCCAAGCCAATGGACAAGCCGAAGCGGCCAACAAAGTCATATTGGCCGGGCTGAAACGGAGACTGCAAGAAGCAAAGGGGGCTTGGGCCGAGGAACTTCCACAAGTCCTATGGGCATATCAAACAACCCCCCATTCTACTATGAACGAATCACCATTTCGATTAGCATAAGGAGTGGAGGCAATGATTCCAATAGAAGTCGAGGAAGGGTCTCCCCGAGTAGTCCACTACAATGAACAAACCATTCTCAACTTCAAAGAGAAGAGCTCAACCTACTTCTGGAAATCCAAGAAAAAGCTCAGATCAGAGAAGAAGCACTAAAGCGGTGAATGGCTTCCAGGTATAATCAAAAGGTAGTGCCAAGAGGTTTCACTGAGAATGATCTCATCTTAATCCGAAATGATATTGGAACAACTCAACCCAGAGAAGGAAAGCTGGCAGGCAACTGGAAAGGACCCTACCGAGTCACAGAAGTACTTGGGAAGGGCTACTACAGACTGTCCGAACTCGAGGGATGAGAACTCCCCAGATCATGGCACGCCTGTAACCTAAGAAGGTACTATAGTTAGGAAAGGTAAAAGATCTCATCACAAGATGCACTCTTTTTCCTGAAAAGGTTTTTTAATGAGGCGTCAAGATTGAGATTTAATCCGACTTAAGGGTATGAAATACTCCCGCCTGTATATATTTGCACTTTCTTTAAATAAAATACATTTCAGATATTCTACAAATTCCCAAGACGCATTAATCTGAAGCATTCATCATTCGATTATAAAGCAACGGATCGAACAGAAAGTGAAGAACAGATTCACTGTGCGATCTCGATAGGAATGATCGACCGACAAAGGTGAAAACGTGATTCACCTAAAGGTCGATTAAACCAGGACAGAAACCACCATCTACAAATCGGCAAAGATGAACAATTGATGTTGATTCAAGCAGCCCCTTGGTTTGCAGATATAGCAAACTTCAAAGCCATTGGGGAGTTACCAACAAACATCAACAAGCACATGAGGAGAAAGCTAATTAATGGTGCCAAACACTACATCTGGGATGACCCCTATTTGTTCAAAAAGTGTACTGATGGTGTCTTAAGAAGGTGTATATCCCATAAAGAAGGCCAAGAGGTGCTATGGCAATGCCATGGATCAGCATATGGAGGTCACTTTAGTGGATAATGGACAGCAGCAAAGGTGCTCCAATCCAGATTTTACTAGCCAACAGTATTTTAGGATGCCAAAGAAATGGTGTCAAGATGTGATGAATGTCAAAGGGTCGGCAATCTGACCAAGAGAAATGAGATGCCACAGCAATACATATTAGAGCTAGAACTATTTGATGTATGGGGAATAGATTTCATGGGACCCTTCCCAACCTCATACTCAAATAGCTACATATTAGTGGCCGTTGATTATGTTTCAAGATGGGTAGAGGCCATAGCTACTGCAACAAATGACAACAAGGTTGTGATAAGCTTCTTGAGAAGGAACATCTTCAGCAGATTTGGAGTTCCCAGAGCTCTTATTAGTAATGGGGGTCACACTTCTGCAACAAACAATTGGAAGCACTCCTTCTCAGATATGGAGTAAAACACAAAGTAGCAACTCCATACCACCCACAGACCAACGGGCAAGCCGAGATCTCCAACAGAGAGTTGAAACGAATGCTAGAAAAAACTGTTGGAAGTTCACAAAAAGACTGGTCTAGGAAGCTAGACGATGCTCTATGGGCCTACAGAACAACAATCAAGACCCCCATTGGGATGTTACCATACCAACTAGTATTCGGCAAGGCTTGCCACTTACCAGTTGAATTAGAGTACAGAGCTTTCTGGGCACTAAAACTACTCAATTTTGATGAAAAGGCTGCTGGAGAAAAGAGATTAATACAACTCAATGAGCTGGAAGAGTTTAGAAATCATGCATATGAGAATGCAAAAATATACAAAGAAAACACAAAAGGGTGGCATGACCAAAGGATAGCAAGAAGAGAGTTCATTGAAGGACAAAAGGTGTTACTCTACAACTCTAGACTCAAGTTCTTCCCTAGAAAACTTAAGTCTCGATGGTCAGGAACTTTCACCATACTCAAGGTGTTTCCTTATGGTCATGTGGAGCTCATGGAAGACAAGACTCAGAGAACTTTCTCTGTCAATGGCCATAGACTCAAATACTACTTTGGAGGCTCATTGGAGGAGCAGAGAGTGAGCTACAAGCTCAACTAAAGATGGAGGAATGTCAAGCTAATGACAATAAAGAAGCGCTAGTTGGGAGGCACCCCAACACTTTATCCTTTTTGATTTAATTGCTTTCCTAGAAATAGTTTAAATTCTATGATAGTTTCAAATTTTTAGGATTAGTTGTTTGATATTTGCTTTGATAGTAGATCAATATATTTTTTTACTCTCTTTTATTTAGGATTTGTAACTTGATGAATGCATGACTAATGATGGGTGAATGGGCTCAGGATTAGCTGAAACGCTAAGTTAGGTGTGGCCTCTCACCCACTTAATCTAGGCTTATAAACAACTAATAATTTGATTCTGAAAAGTAAGCCAGAGATTAAGTTTGGTGTGGCCATCACCAATGATCACATGGTACCCAATTCACCCAAGTTGAGAGCACTTAATACCTTGGACAAGAATGAATGTGAGTTAATGGATTCAGAGGAGTTGGGATCAAAAGAAAATGAAAGGTTTTATATTATTCCACTCTTATGAACACATTAAATACAAAATGATGAAAGCAATTTATTAAGATGCCGAGGAATTAAGTTTGGTGTCCCAAGGGACACCCATCAGTTGGAACCCAATTCACTCTTAATGAGAAGAAATGTTAAGGGGTATTTTGTCATTACTAATAGGGTCAGTTTCAATTTCAGGAGAGGAGATGGGACCCACATGGAAGACTACTCACAAAAACAAGGAAGTCAAAGTGTACTTGCACTTTGGAACTCAACACACACAGAGGACACAGTGAGTGAGAAGTTGGCGCCTCTCCCCACGCTAGGCGCCACTTCTCGAAGTGGGAAAACATTCAATTCCTTTTAATTCCCACCTCCGAACCACAACCATTCACCCACTATAAAAGATTCACTCCTTCACCTTCCCTCCCCACTTCAACAACCCCTACAACATTCACCTTCGCATATCCCCTCATCTTCTACTATCTTCCTCTTTCTTCCTTCTTTTCTTGATTGGGACAATCAAGTCCTAAGTTTGGTGTTGGAGCAAAACCTTGTTTTGCTTTTTCTTTCTTTTGAACCCCCTACTCCCTATTTCTTTTCACAACTCTCCCAACCCAATGGCACTGCCAAAAAGTTCAGCCTCAAAGAAAAGAAGAACCAGGGAACTAACCTCTGGATCCTCAAGCTCTTTCAACACCTACAAGTTTCTCTCCGCATTCAACCAAAATCAGTTTTATGGTTGGGTGAGTGAGAGGAAAATCATCCCAAAAGTTGGATTTCAACTAGGGAGGAATGAACACATAAGATCAACATTGAGATTGAGCAGAGGGGTTGGTCACTTCTATGCAACCCACCAAGGAAGGTAGTTGAAAGCTTGGTGAGGGAATTCTATGCTAATACGGTATCTCAACTAGGGCAACAATATGGCTACATTAGCTATGTGAGGGGGAAATCCATTGATTACAGCCCTTCTAGCAATGAAAGAATGCTAATGGTGAAGAGGACAAGCTCCACCCAGAGCTATGAAGAGAGAATGAAGCAACAAGACCCTGGTTTTGAGGAGATTTTGAGCGAAATATGTGTGATGAATGTGCAATAGATCAACGACAAGGATGGGATCCCCAACCAATTGAGGAGAAGAGATTTGAGCCCCCAAGCTAGAGGGTGGCTAGAGTTTGTAAGGAGATCCCTAATCCCTACATCCAACACTTCAGAGGTGACCAAGGAGAGAGCTGTGCTCATCTACAACATCATGAAAGGAGAAAACATCAATGTGGGGGAGATGATTGCCAACAACATCAACAAAGTGCTGAAAAGCACCAGTGACAACACAAGGTTGGCATTCCTCAGCATCATACAAAGGCTGTGTGATGAGGCTGGGGTTGAGAAGATTATTGATGAAGTGCTTGTGAAGCAAGACAAGTCCATCACTGCCAAGAAGATGGCAAAAGTGGTGGCTGTCCACCCACTTAACAGGGCTAGAAAAAGAAGAGCCCATGCTCATGAACCACAACAAAAATAACAAGGAGAGGGAGAGGCTGAAGAGCACCCTCAATTCCTAGCACTTCAACCACCACCACACTACCAATATCAACAATTCCCAGAAGGTTTCAATTGGGAGCAACTGCAAGGAGATGTACACCAAAAGAGGGGAGATATACACCACTTGAGGGAAGTTGTCAACCAATTCAAGGAGGCTCATCAACAACAATGGAGCCAAGTCAACCAAAACATTCAAAAACTCCAAGAGAGTTGGGAGCATATGAGAAAGGAGCAGCAAGAACAATTTGATTGGGGAAAAGTGCGGAGTGCACTGGATAAAATAGGAGAGCAAGGCAAGTGGCAGAGAGGAACTGGTGGACGAAATTGTGATCACATGCTCTTTGTACTTGTATAAATTTAATAATTGGCTTTATTTGAATTCACAACTCCGTTCAACTAACCAGCAAGTGTACTGGGTCGTCCAAGTAATAAACCTTACGCGAGTAAGGGTCGATCCCACAGAGATTGTTGGTATGAAGCAAGCTATGGTCACCTTGTAAATCTCAGTTAGGCAGATTAAATTGGTTTATGGATTTTCGAATAATTAATAATAGAAAATAAAAAGGGATAGAAATACTTATGTAAATCAATAGTGGGAATTTCAGATAGGTGTATGGAGATGCTGTGCTCCTCTTGAAACTCTACTTCACTATTCACTCTTTCTTCAATCCTCCTTACTCCTTTCCATGGCAAGCTGTATGTAGGGCATCACCATCATCAATGGCTACTTTTAATCCTCTTGGGAAAATGGTCCTATGCGCTGTCACTGCACGGCTAATCGTCTAGAGGCATCACCCTTGCTGATGGCTACATCCCATCCTCTCAGTGAAAATGGTCCAAATGCTCTGTCACAGCATGGCTAATCATCTGTCGGTTCTCAATCAGGTTGGAATAGAATCCATTGATTCTTTTGCGTCTGTCACTAACGCCCAGCCTTCAGGAGTTTGAAGCTCGTCACAGTCATTCAATACCGGAATCCTACTCGGAATACCACAGACAAGGTGAGACTTTCCGGATTCCCAGGATCCTACTCGGAATACCACAGACAAGGTTAGACTTTCCGGATCCCCATGAATGCCGCCATCTATCTAGCTTATACCACAAAGATTCTGTTGGGGAATCTAAGAGATATGCGCCCGGCCTAAAGTAGAACGGAAGTGGTTGTCAGTCACGCGCGTTCATAGGTGAGAATGATGATGAGTGTCATGGATCATCACATTCATCAAAGTGTTGTGCAATGTATATCTTGGAATAAGAATAAAAGGGAATTGAATAGAAAGTAATAATAATTGTATTGAAACTTGAGGTACAGCAGAGCTCCACACCCTTAATCTATGGTGTGTAGAAACTCCATCGTTGAAAATACATAAGTGAAAGGTTCAGGCATGGCCGAATGGCCAGCCCCCCAAAACGTGCTCAATGGCCTCTTAGAATGAAGAATAAAACAAAACTGAGACCAAAGATGAAACGTGGTCAAAAGACATCTAATACAATAGTTAAATGTTCTATTTATAATAAACTAGCTCCTAGGGTTTACATGAGTAAGTAATTGATGCATAAATCTACTTCCGGGGCCCACTTGGTGTATGTTTGGGCTGAGCTTGATCTATCCACGAGCTGAGGCTTTTCTTGGAGTTGAACTCCAAGTTATGACGTGTTTTGGGCGTTCAACTCCGGATCACGACGTTTTTCTGGCGTTTAACTCCAGACAGCAGCATGTACTTGGCGTTCAACGCCAAGTTACGTCGTCAATTTCTGAATAAAGTATGGACTATTATATATTTCTGGAAAGCTCTAGATGTCTACTTTCCAATGCCGTTAAGAGCGCGCCATTTGGAGTTCTGTAGCTCCAGAAAATCTATTTCGAGTGCAGGGAGGTCAGATTCCAACAGCATCAGCAGTCCTTTTGTCAGCCTTTTTCAGAGTTTTGCTCAAGTCCCTCAATTTCTGCCAGAATTTACCTGAAATCAAAGAAAAACACACAAACGCATAGTAAAGTCCAGAAATGTGAATTTAACATAAAAACTAATGAAAACATCCCTAAAAGTAGCTTGAACTTACTAAAAACTACCTAAAAACAATGCAAAAAAGCGTAAAATTATCCACTCATCAGAACACCAAACTTAAATTGTTGCTTGTCCCCAAGCAAATGAAAATCAAATAGGATAAAAGAAGAGAATATACTATAAATTCCAGAATATCAATGAATATTAATTATAATTAGATGAGCGGGACTTGTAGCTTTTTGCTTCTGAACAGTTTTGGCATCTCACTTTTTTCTTTGAAGTTCTAAATGATTGGCTTCTTTAGGAACTTAGAATTTTGGATGGTGTTATTGACTTTCCTAGTTAAGCATGTTGATTCTTGAACACAGCTACTTATGAGTCTTGGCTGTGGCCCTAAGCACTTTGTTTTCCAGTATTACCACCGGATACATAAATGCCACAGACACATAACTGGGTGAACCTTTTCAGATTGGGACTCAGCTTTGCTAGAGTCCCCAGTTAGTGGTGTCCAGAGCTCTTAAGCACACTCTTTTTGCTTAGGATCACGACTTTAACCACTCAGTCTCAAGCTTTTCACTTGGACCTTCATGACACAAGCACATGGTTAGGGACAGCTTGGTTTAGCCGCTTAGGCCTGGATTTTATTTCCTTGGGCCCTCCTATCCATTGATGCTCAAAGCCTTGGATCCTTTTTACCCTTGCCTTTTGGTTTTAAGGGCTATTGGCTTTTTCTGTTTGCTTTTTCTTTTTCTTTCTATTTTTTTTGCCATTTTTTTTTCGCAAGCTTTTTGTTTTCACTGCTTTTTCTTGCTTCAAGAATCAAATTCATGATTTTTTTCAGATCATCAATAACATTTCTCTTTGTTCATCATTCTTTCAAGAGCCAACAATTTTAACATTCATAAACAACAAGATCAAAAATATGCACTGTTCAAGCATTCATTCAGAAAACAAAAAGTATTGTCACCACATCAATATAATTAAACTAAATTCAAGGATAAATTCGAAATTCATGTACTTCTTGTTCTTTTGAATTAAAACATTTTTCATTTAAGAGAGGTGAAGGATTAATGGATTTTATTCATAGCTTTAAGACATGGTTACTACATACTAATGATCATGAAGTAAAGACACAAAACATAGATAAACACAACATTAAAAACCGAAAACAGAAAGAAATAAAGAACAAGTAATGAATCCACCTTTAGTGGCGTCTTCTTCTTGAAGGACCAACAATGTCCTTAAGCTCTTCTATGTCCCTTCCTTGCCTTTGTTGCTCCTCCCTCATTGCTCTTTGGTCTTCTCTTATTTCTTGGAGAATGATGGAGTGCTCATGATGTTCCACCCTCAATTGTTCCACATTGTGGCTCAAATCTTCTAAGGAGGTGTTGAGTTTCTTCCAATAGTTGTTGGGAGGAAAGTGCATCCCTTGAGGCATCTCAGGGATTTCTTGATGATGAGCTTCCTCATGCATCTCTTGAGAACCGTGAGGGATCTCTCTTGCTTGCTCCATCCTCTTCTTGGTGATGGGCTTATCCTCTTCAATGGAGATGTCTCCTTCTATGATAACTCCAGCTGAGTAACATAGATGGCAAATAAGGTGAGGAAAAGCTAGCCTTGCCATGGTGGAGGACTTGTCGGCTATTTTGTAGATTTCATTGGAGATGACCTCATGAACTTCTACTTCCTCTCCAATCATGATGCTATGAATCATGATGGCCCGATCTACAGTAACTTCAGATCGGTTGCTAGTAGGAATGATGGAGCGTTGAATGAACTCCAACCATCCTCTAGCCACAGGCTTGAGGTCCAGTCTTCTTAGTTGCACTGGCTTGCCTTTGGAGTCTCTTCTCCATTGAGCTCCTTCCACACATATGTCCATTAGGACTTGGTCCAACCTTTGATTAAAGTTGACCCTTCTAGTGTAAGGGCGTTCATCTCCTTGCATCATGGGCAAGTGAAACGCCAACCTCACATTTTCCGGACTAAAATCTAAGTATTTCCCCCGAAGCATTGTGAGATAATTCTTTGGATTCGGGTTCATACTTTGATCATGGTTCCTAGTGATCCATGCATTGGCATAGAACTCTTGAACCATTAAGATTCCGACTTGTTGCATGGGGTTGGTTAGGACTTCCCAACCTCTTGTTCGGATCTCATGTCGGATTTTCGGATACTCATTTCTCTTGAGCTTGAAAGGGACCTCAGGGATCACCTTCTTCTTTGCCACAACATCATAGAAGTGGTCTTGATGGCTCTTGGAGATGAATCTTTCCATCTCCCATGACTCGGAGGTGGAAGCTTTTGTCTTCCCTTTTCCTTTTCTAGAGGATACTCCGGCCTTAGGTGCCATTGATGGTAATGGAAAAACAAAAAGCTTATGCTTTTACCGTACCAAACTTAAAATATTGCCCGCCCTCGAGCAAGAAAAGAAAGAAGAGAATAGGGTAGAGAGGGGGAGATGTAGGTTCGGCTAAGTGGGAGAAGATGGGTATGTGTTGTGTGAAATGAAGTATAATGGAAGGGTATTTATAGGGAGAGGGGGGATTGTGTATTCGGCCATTTAGGGTGGGAATGGGTGGGAAAATGGTTTTGAATTTTTGAAGGTAGGTGGGGTTTATGGGGAAGAGTGGTAGGATATGAGTGGTGAGGGGGTGATTGGGAAGAGGAATTGAGGTGATTGGTGAAGGGTGTTGGGAAGTGTGACATGGGGAAGAGTAATCACAAAAACTAGGATTAGGAGGTAAGGTGGGCATATGGTAGGTGGGGATCCTGTGGGGTCCACAGATCCTGAGGTGATCCTGTGGGGTCCACAGATCCTGAGGTGTCAAGGAATTCCATCCCTGCACCAAATAGGCATGTAAATTGCCTTTGCACACTATTCTGGCGTTTAAACGCCGTGTGGTGCACATTCTAGGCGTTCAACGCCCATGTAAAGCATGTTTCTGGCGTTGAACGCCAGTTTCATGCTTGTTACTGGCGTTCAGCGCCAGCTTTTCTTCTCTGGCACATTCCTGGCGTTCAGCGCCAGAATGATGCTCTGTTCTGGTGTTGAACGCCAGCTAGATGCATCTTACTGGCGTTGAACGCCAGCCTGTGCGTCCTCTAGGGTGGAAATTTTTTCTTTTGCTGTTTTTGATTCTGTTTTTAATTTTGATGATTTTTTTGTGACTCCTCATGATCATGTACCTAATAAAACACAAAATAAAAATAGAATAAAAATTAGATAAATAAACTTGGGTTGCCTCCCAACAAGCGCTTCTTTAATGTCAATAGCTTGACAGTGGCTCTCATGGAGCCACAAGGTGATCAAGTCAATGTTGTATAGTCCCAACACCAAACTTAGAGTTTGGATATGGGATCTTAACACCAAACTTAGAGTTTGGTTGTGGCCTCACAACACCAAACTTAGAGTTTGATTGTGTGGGCTCTTCTTGACTCTGAACTGAGTGAAGCTCTTCATGCTTACTCTCTTTTGTCACAGAGGGATGGCCATGTGCCTTAAACACAAGGTAGTCCCCATTCAATTGAAGGACTAATTCACCTCTATTGACATCTATCACAGCTTCTGCTGTGGCTAGGAAAGGTCTTCCAAGGATGATGCATTCATCCTCTTCCTTCCTAGTGTCTAAGATTATGAAATCAGCAGGGATGTAAAGGCCTTCAACCTTTACCAACACGTCCTCTACTATTCCATAAGCCTATCTCAATGACTTGTCCGCCAATTGTAATGAGAACAAGGCAGGCTGTACCTCAATAATCCCTAGCTTCTCCATTACAGAGAGTGGCATAAGATTTATCCCTGATCCCAGATCACATAGAGCCTTTTCAAAGGTCATGGTGCCTATGGTACAAGGTATTAAGAACTTGCCAGGATCTTGTTTCTTTTGAGGTAGAGTTTTCTGAATCCAAGTATCTAGTTCACTAATGAGCAAGGGAGGTTCACTTTCCCAAGTCTCATTACCAAACAACTTGGCATTCAGCTTCATAATAGCTCCTAAGTATTGAGCAACTTGCTCTCCAGTCACATCTTCATCCTCTTCAGAGGAAGAATAGTCTTCAGAGCTCATGAATGGCAGAAGGAGATTTAATGGAATCTCTATGGTCTCTGTATGAGCCTTAGATTCCTTTGGATCTTTAACAGAAAACTCCTTCTTGCTTGAAGGTCGTCCCAGGAGTTCTTCCTCACTAGGATTTTCGTCCTCCTCCTCCCTTGTGCATTCGGCCACATTGATCACATCAATGGCCTTGCACTCTCCTTTTGGATTCTCTTCTGTATTGCTTGGGAGAATACTGGGAGGAGTTTCAATGATTTTCTTACTCAGCTGGCCCACTTGTGCCTCCAGATTTTTGATGGATGATCTTGTTTCATTCATGAAACTGAAAGTGGTCTTTGACAGATCAGAGAATAGATTGGCTAAATTAGAGGTGTTTTGTTCAGAATTCTCTGTCTGTTGCTGAGAAGATGATGGATATGGCTTGCTATTGTTCAGCCTATTGCGTCCACCATTGTTAAAGCCTTGTTGAGGCTTTTGTTGATCCTTCCATGAGAAATTTGGATGATTTCTCCATGATGAGTTATAGGTGTTTCCATAAGGTTCACCCATGTAATTAACCTCTGCCATGGCAGGGTTCTCAGGATCATAAGCTTCTTCAGAAGCTGCCTCTCTAGTACTGTTGGATGCATGTTGCCATCCATTCAGATTTTGAGAGATCATGTTGACCTGTTGAGTCAATACTTTGTTCTGAGCCAATATGGCATTCAGAGCATCAATTTCAAGAACTCCTTTCTTCCGAGGTATCCCATTATTCACAGAATTCCTCTCAGAAGTGTACATGAATTGGTTGTTTGCAACCATATCAATGAGTTCTTGAGCCTCTTCAGGCATTTTCTTTAGGTGAATAGATCCACCTGCAGAATGGTCCAATGACATTTTCGAAAATTCAGATAGACCATAATAGAATATATCTAATATGGTCCATTCTGAAAACATGTCAGATGGACACCTTTTGGTCAGCTGCTTGTATCTTTCCCAAGCTTCATAGAGGGATTCACCATCTTTTTGTTTGAAGGTTTGAACATCCACTCTCAGCTTGCTTAGCTTTTGAGGAGGAAAGAATTTATCCAAGAAGGCAGTGACCAGCTTATCCAGGAGTCCAGGCTATCCTTAGGTTGTGAATCCAACCATATTCTAGCTCTGTCTCTTACAGCAAAAGGGAAAAGCATGAGTCTGTAGACTTCAGGATCAACTCCATTCGTCTTTACAGTCTCACAGATCTACAAGAACTCAGTTAAAAACTGATAAGGATCTTCAGATGGAAGTCCATAAAACTTGCAGTTTTGTTGCATTAAGGCAACTAGCTGAGGTTTCAGCTCAAAGTTATTGGCTCCAATGGCAGGAATGGAGATGCTTCTTCCATCAAACTTGGACGTTGGCTTTGTGAAGTCACCAAGCATTCTCCTTGCATTATTATTATTTTCGGCTGCCATGTCCTTCTCTTGTTCGAAAATTTCTGAAAGGTTGTTCCTGGATTGTTGTAATTTAGTTTCTCTTAATTTTCTCTTCAGAGTCCTTTCAGGTTCTGGATCAATTTCAACAAGAGTGCCTTTTTCCCTGTTCCTGCTCATATGAAAGAGAAGAAAACAAGAAAAGAAAGAGGAATCCTCTATGTCACAGTATAGAGATTCCTTTATGTTAGTAGAAGAAGAAAGGGGAGAAGAATCCAAACACAAGGGATATAATGAGTTCGGATTTTTAGATGAAGAGAGGTGAAGAGAAGTGTTAGTAAATGAATAATTAAATAGAATAAGAAAAGGGAGGGAGAATTTCGAAAATAATTTTGAAAAAGGGGTTAGTATTTTTTGAAAATTAAAAGGTATTAAAATTAAAACATGAAACACTTAATCAATTAAAAAGAATTTTTGAAAAGGAGAGAGGTATTTTTGAAAATTAGAGAGGGAAAAGTAGTTAGGTGGTTTTGAAAAAGATAAGAAACAAACAAAAAGTTAGTTAGTTGATTGAAAAAGATTTGAAATCAAATTTTAAAAAGATAAGAAGAAAAGAAGTTAGATAAGATATTTTGAAATCAAATTTTGAAAAAGATAAAATTTTGAAAAAAAAGATAAGATAAAAAGATAAGATTTTTAAGAAAAAGATATTTTGAAAAAGATTTAATTTTTTAAAATTATTTAACTAACAAGAAACTACAGGATAAGATTCTAGAACTTAGAGATTGAACCTTTCTTAACAAGAAAGTAACAAACTTTAAATTTTTGAACCAATCACATTAATTGTTAGCTAATTTTCGAAAATTAGATGTAAAGATAGGAAAAAGATTTTGAAAATATTTTGAAAAAGATTTTTGGAATTTTTGAAAAATAGAAAAAAAATGAAAAAGATATAATTTTTGAAAAAGATTTTGAAAAGATAAGATTTTTAAAATTGAAAATTTGACTTGACTTGTAAGAAACAACTAATTTTTAAAATTTTTGACTAAGTCAACTCAAATTTTCGAAAATTAGGAGATAAAAAAGGAAAAGATATATTTTTTATTTTTGAATTTTTTTATGATGAGAGAGAAAAACACAAAAATGACCCAAAACATGAAAATTTTGGATCAAAACACAAGATACATGCAAGAACACTATGAATGTTAAGATGAACACCAAGAACACTTTGAAGATCATGATGAACATCAAGAACATAATTTTGAAAAAATTTGGATGCAAAGAAAACATGCAAGACACCAAACTTAGAAATTTTTAATGCTTGGAAAATATGAATGCAAAAATGCATATGAAAAACAACAAAAGACACAAAACAAGAAATCATCAAGATCAAACAAGAAGATTTACCAAGAACAACTTGAAGATCATGAAGAACACCATGAATGCATGAATTTTCGAAAAATGCAAGAAAAATTTTTAAAGCATGCAATTGACACCAAACTTAAAAATTAACACAAGACTCAAACAAGAAACACAAAATATTTTTGATTTTTATGATTTTCTAATTTTTTTGTATTTTTATTTTAATTTTTTCGAAAAACATGGTTAGAAAAACGAAAAAGAAAAGAAAAATTTTGAAAAAGATTTTTGAAAAGAAAATTACCTAATCTGAGCAACAAGATGAACCGTCAGTTGTACATACTCGAACAATCCCCGGCAACGGCGCCAAAAACTGGGTGGACGAAATTGTGATCACAAGCTCTTTGTACTTGTATGAAATTTAATAATTGGCTTTATTTGAATTCACAACTCCGTTCAACTAACCAGCAAGTGTACTGGGTCATCCAAGTAATAAACCTTACGCGAGTAAGGGTCGATCCCACAGAGATTGTTGGTATGAAGCAAGCTATGGTCACCTTGTAAATCTCAGTTAGGCAGATTAAATTGGTTTATGGATTTTCGAATAATTAATAATAGAAAATAAAAAGGGATAGAAATACTTATGTAAATCAATAGTGGGAATTTCAGATAGGTGTATGGAGATGCTGTGCTCCTCTTGAAACTCTACTTCACTATTCACTCTTTCTTCAATCCTCCTTACTCCTTTCCATGGCAAGCTGTATGTAGGGCATCACCATCATCAATGGCTACTTTTAATCCTCTCGGGAAAATGGTCCTATGCGCTGTCACTGCACGGCTAATCGTCTGGAGGCATCACCCTTGCTGATGGCTACATCCCATCCTCTTAGTGAAAATGGTCCAAATGCTTTGTCACAGTACGGCTAATCATCTGTCGGTTCTCAATCAGGTTGGAATAGAATCCATTGATTCTTTTGCGTCTGTCACTAACGCCCAGCCTTCAGGAGTTTGAAGCTCGTCACAGTCATTCAATACCGGAATCCTACTCGGAATACCACAGACAAGGTGAGACTTTCCGGATTCCCAGGATCCTACTCGGAATACCACAGACAAGGTTAGACTTTCCGGATCCCCATGAATGCCGCCATCTATCTAGCTTATACACAAAGATTCTGTTAGGGAATCTAAGAGATATGCGCCCGGCCTAAAGTAGAACGGAAGTGGTTGTCAGTCACGCGCGTTCATAGATGAGAATGATGATGAGTGTCACGGATCATCACATTCATCAAAGTGTTGTGCAACGTATATCTTGGAATAAGAATAAAAGGGAATTGAATAGAAAGAAATAATAATTGTATTGAAACTCGAGGTACAGCAGAGCTCCACACCCTTAATCTATGGTGTGTAGAAACTCCATCGTTGAAAATACATAAGTGAAAGGTTCAAGCATGGCCGAATGGCCAGCCCCCCAAAACGTGCTCAATGGCCTCTTAGAATGAAGAATAAAACAAAACTAAGACCAAAGATGAAACGTGGTCAAAAGACATCTAATACAATAGTTAAATGTTCTATTTATAATAAACTAGCTCCTAGGGTTTACATGAGTAAGTAATTGATGCATAAATCCACTTCCGGGGCCCACTTGGTGTATGTTTGGGCTGAGCTTGATCTATCCACGAGCTGAGGCTTTTCTTGGAGTTGAACTCCAAGTTATGACGTGTTTTGGGCGTTCAACTCCGGATCACGACGTTTTTCTGGCGTTTAACTCCAGACAGCAGCATGTACTTGGCGTTCAACGCCAAGTTTCGCGTCAATTTCCGAATAAAGTATGAATTGTTATATATTGCTGGAAAGCTCTGGATGTCTACTTTCCAACGCCGTTGAGAGCGCGCCATTTGAAGTTCTGTAGCTCTAGAAAATCCATTTCGAGTGCAGGGAGGTCAGATTCCAACAACATCACCAGTCCTTTTGTCAGCCTTTTTCAGAGTTTTGCTCAAGTCCCTCAATTTCAGCCAGAATTTACCTGAAATCACAGAAAAACACACAAAATTATAGTAAAGTCCAGAAATGTGAATTTAACATAAAAACAAATGAAAACATCCCTAAAAGTAGCTTGAACTTACTAAAAACTACCTAAAAACAATGCCAAAAAGCGTATAAATTATCCGCTCATCAGGAACCTGGCTGAATTTAGGCATCTCTATAATGCCAGGACATTGTCCAGGAGACAGTATGACATTAACACACAAGCGAAGCTGAATCACTTGTGTAATGTTGTTGCCGCTCTGAACCCAGGATATCCAACTTTCATGCAATGGATGGAAGAGCTAAGTGCAAGACAAGAGGAAATCTTAGACAAACATAAGGAAGATGAGAGGAATTACATAAGAAGGCTAGGATTTTGGAAGCCCAAGGATGCCAAGGCTCAAGAAGGTTCCACCAAGCCAGATGAAGGTGGCTTATCCCCTCTTAAGAAGAAGGACAAGGGAAAGGGGCCAATGAACTGAAGATGAAGCTGCCCAAGGTTGTTGAGTCCCATGGTTGACATTTTCCAAATTCTGCATTCTATTTAACTTTTGCTTTATTTACTCATTGAATGATCATGCTAGAATAGTTTATGTTTCATGCTTAGTTTTTAATTCCTGTTTGAAGTCTTTATGAGTTTTTTTTAGAAAGAAAACGCAATGTATTTCAAGTCTTCACTTCAATTAAATAAAAGTAGAATTTATCTCTATGAGAGTCACTGTGAGTTGTACAAAAACAATAAGAGAGACCAAGGCCAAGAGGGATCATCAAACAATCTAAGAAACAAAAGGCTAAGTGTAGAACCTTGGATGAACCAGAAAGAAAATGAGTCATGGAGGGAACTAATCCTAGAAGGTATAACAAAGGGAATGCTAAGGGGTGTTCCTTGAATATCCATAGAACCAAGAGGCAGTAAGCAATAAAGACCCAAGGCTCTGAGCATCAACTACTAGGATAGAAAAGAAAAAGAAAACATGAAAAGAGAGGCTCAAGAAGAAATAATAATCCTAGTAGATGCTTGTGGTGAAGATGTGTCAAGAAGAGACCTAGGCAAGTAAATTCTTAGAGGTGTCTCAACACCTAGTACCCTAAAACCAACTGGTTTGGGAGTGCTAATTGAAAGCCTAATTAAAGGGTTGTCTTGAGACAAAACACTTAGAGTCGTGGTCAAGAAAGCAAAACAACATTTACTACTTCAAGGTGACAATCAATAGAAAGGACCCCTAAGGCCTATACCTAAGTGAGCCCTCAAGGATCCAAGAGCTTTCCATGGTAATCAAAACATTTATACATGTGTTAGACACTTAGTTTCACTCTTAGTTATATTGAAATCTTTTGAAGCCAAGGCCTTAATATATAAAAGTTTACTCACATTGATTTGCTTGGGATAAGCAAAACTTAAGTTTGGTGTTGTGATGACTTACATCATCTACCTTTCTTTCTTGCATGAAAAGACCATAAAAGAGCACAAATCTCATTTGATCAGTACAATTCATGCATTATTTGATGAATATTATGGTACACTACTTTGAAGATGAGTTTTGCTGAATTGTAGGTGAAAAAAGGTATCAAAAATGGGAAGAAGACAAGCAAGAAGCTGGGCGTGTCACTTGAAGGCAAATGCCACAAAAATGTATTGGCGTGGCACGCCAGAAGCTAAGCGTGGCACGCCAGTACTAAATTCCAGAAGGGAGAACCAAGCATGCATATGGGCATGGCACGCCAAGGACTGGGCGTGGCACGCAAGTAATAAATCCCAGAGAGCAAAGAAGAGGAACATATGAAGGGCGTGGTACGCCAGGCTGGGCGTGGCACGCCAGATCCATCAACCATCATGAGCGTGCCACTTGAAGTCGAAGGCGTGGCACGCCAGTTCTGAAAGTCACTCTGGTGTGCCACTTGAGGATCCAGGCGTGGCACGCCAAGCTTGAAGAATGAACAAATATATGGGCGTGCCACTTGAAGTCGAAGGCGTGGCACCCCAACCTCTCAATCTCACTTTGGCGTGTCACTTGAGCAACCAAGCGTGGCTCGCTAGACATCACAAGCAAGATCTGGGCGTGCCACTTAGTGTTGAAGGCGTGGCACACCAGGCCCAAAAACTCACTTTGGCATGCCACTTGAAGGTCAAGGCGTGGCACGCCACTTACTGGAACAACACAAGATCATGGGCGTGGCATGCCAACCTTCAGGCGTGGCACGCTGGTACAACTTTCTAGAGAAAAGGCCAATTACATGAGGCGTGCCACTTGAGCTCGAAGGTGTGGCACGCCAATGCCATTCAGAGGCAAGAGAAGACTGGGCGTGCCACTTGAGTTCGTGGCGTGGCACGCCAAGCAGAAGGGCCATTTACATAATAAGGGTGTGGCACGCCAGACCCTGGGCGTGCCACGCTAGTGCAACTTTCCAGAGAACTCAACCAAGCACACAACAAAGGCGTGGCATGCCAGTTCAAATTTCCAGAAGCAAGGAAAGTGGAGGAATCAAAGGGCATGCCACTTGAGCTTGAAGGCGTGGCACGCCAACACAAGAACGTCACTATGGCGTGCCACTTGAGCTCGAAGGCGTGGCACGCAGAGGTTGAAAGAGGGACGAGCGTGCCACTTGAAGGATTGAGCGTGGCACGCCAAGCCATTTTGCAAGGCACGTGACATGCCTGAGAAGCGCCAACCGCACGCCAGCTAAGGGGTCACGTTTATTAAGTGCTTTCTTTCCCTCCAAAATGTAATTTTCCTTTTTCACTTTTGTAATTCTTTTATTTTCACTAGGAGTAGTATATATACCCCAAAAGAGTACTGAAGAAAGGGTTAAGCAGTTAGTCCTAGATCCACTTTTACATTCCACTTTTGAGTACTTTCTAAGCTATGAGTAGCTAATTTTCCTCTCATTGAGAGAGGGAGCTCTATTGTACTTGATGTATTGATAATAGTGAAATTCTTCTTCTCTTCATCTTCTCTTGATTTGCTAGGAGGAATTTCGTGCTTAATGTTTAGTATTCAATCATCTTGGGAAATAGATTGAATGCAATTGGGTTTCATGGGAACCTTAGGAAAGGAAACATGAAACCATGCTTGAAATCCCTTCTCACATTTGAGTAGATTATGGGTTTTAGTGATGGGATATGTGACATATAATCCCCCCTCTACCTGAATTTACAAAGGTGTGTGGTATAATTAGGGACCAAGAATATCTCTCTTCATGAGCAATTAGACCAAGGAATTGGCTATTGATCAAGATCTAAGAGATTGAGTCACCAAGGGATTGGGGCTGAATCAATCATGATTGAAGGAGATCAGTGAGTTGCATGATTGAAGGAGATCTAAGCTAGATTTGATCCAAAGAGGCAACATCTCCCAATCTCAATGAATTCCCCATTCTCATCTATCCATTTCTTTATAGCTCAATTTTACTTTCAGCAATTTCCCATTCCCATTTACATTCAAGTCATTTATGATTCAGCAATTTACATTCTGTAATTTCCATTCCTGCACTTTAATGTTTTTCTTTATATTCTAGTCATTTACATTTATGCTATTTACAATTCCGCACTTTACACTATTTTTGATCCGCTTGACTAATTCACCAATCAATTAAAATTGCTTGAGTTTGCCAATCTCTGTGGATACGATCCCACTCCTCTGTGGGTTATTACTTGGCGATATTTTGGTACGCTTGCCAAAAGAACTCGTTCACTAAATTTTGAAAGGGGGTAGTAAATCGAACTCATCAGCAAGCCATTGCTACAACGAAAGTTTAAACCTCGGAGGCAGAGGAGAAGAATTCCACACAATTGAACTCGGTGGAGCTCAGAGGCAGGAAGAACTCTGCCCACAACCCAAAGGTGAAGTAGAAAAAGTCCAGATCGGAGATATTCCGGACCAAACAACCAATATCGGTACAATCCTAAAAGTAGACATAAAAGAATCACTCGTACAATTCTTATGAGATAACATCGACCTCTTTGCATGGAAGGCTACAGACATGCCAGGCATAGACCCCAAGTTAATGTGCCACAAGCTAGCAGTAGTCTACCCAGGATCTTGGCCAGTACAACAGAAACGTAGAAAGCTCGGGCCAGAATGATCTCAAGCTGTGGAACAACAGGTACAAGCTCTACCGAAGGCAGGATTCATAAGAGAAGTCACGTACCCACTATGGCTAGCTAACGTTGTCTTGGTGAAAAAAATCAAATGGGAAGTGGCGGATGTGCACCGACTACACTGATCTCAACAAAGCCTGCCCAAAAGATCTTTATCCACTCCCAAGTATCAGCGCTCTGGTAGATGCCTCCTCTGGGTATAAATACCTCTCATTTATGGACGCATATTCAGGATATAATCAAATTCCGATGTATCCACCCGACCAAGAAAAAACCTCGTTCTTAACCCCAAAAGCAAACTACTGCTACATCATCAAGTCCTTTGGACTAAAAAACGCAGGAGCTACCTATCAGAGATTAATGAATAAGATCTTCACGTATCACATCGGAAAAATCATGGAAGTATATGTGGACGACATGTTAATAAAGACACAAAGTGAAAAGACGCTGCTGTCCGACCTCACCCAAGTATTCGACACTATAAGAAGGCATGGCATGCGACTTAATCCTACAAAATGCACCTTCGCAGTAGAAGCTGGCAAGTTTTTGGGTTTTATGCTAACACAAAGAGGAATTGAGGCAAATCCTGATAAATGCCGGGCCATACTCGACATGAAGAGCCTGACTTGTGTCAAGGAAGTACAATAACTCAATGGAAGGTTCGCAGCCTTGTCCAGATTTCTAGTTGGATCAGCTATAAGATCTCTCCCCTTCTATGCCACTCTAAAGAAGGGAAAGAGGTTTGAATGGACAACGGAGTGCGAGTAGGCCTTCCAATATTTCAAAAAATTCCTGGGACAGCCACCTATCCTAACTCGACCTCGGGAAGGAGAACCACTTATATTATATCTCGCGGTAGAAAGCCGGACAGTAGCCTCAGCATTAGTTCAAGAAGACGACAATGGGCAACAACCTGTATACTTCATCAGCAAGGCATTACAAGGATCCGAGCTGAACTACCAAAAAATAGAAAAATTCACCTATGCTCTCATACTAACCTCTTGACGACTCCGTCCATATTTCCAAGCTCACATCATTAAGGTTCGGACCAACCAACCCATAAAAGGGATTTTGCAGAAAACGGACCTAGCAGGCAGAATTTTGCAATGGGCAGTCGAGTTGTCTGAATTCGACCTTTAATATGAAGTTCGGACAGCCATCAAATCGCAATATCTAGCCGACTTCATTGCAGAATTTACAGACACCCCGGAAATTCCTACAGAATGGAATCTTTATATGGACGGTTCCTCGAACAAAACTAGAAGCGGCGCAGGCGTCATCATAGAAAGCAACCAGGGAACCCAAATCGAACTTTTCCTCAAATTCGGGTTTCCTGCCTCAAACAACCAAGCCGAGTATGAGGCACTACTGGCTGGTTTGAAGTTGGCTAAGGAGGTTAGAGCTCAAAAGCTCATCATCTTCAGCGACTCACAGGTAGTCACTTCACAAATAGCAGGGAGCTACCAAGCCAAAGATCCCACCGTGAAAAAGTACCTGGACAAAACCAGGGAATAGCTCAGACAACTCGGGAAATATGAGGTCCGCCACATACCCCGAGAATAGAATGCCCGAGCTGATGCACTCTCAAAACTAGCCAGCACCAAACCAGGGGGTAACAATAAAAGCCTCATCCAAGAAATGCTGCAGAACCCGTCAATCACAGAAGAAGAAAAAATCCTAGCCATAACAGGTCAGGATCAAGGATGGATGACTCCTATAATTAACTACCTCAAAATAGAGACGCTCCCCACAGATGAGAAAGAGGCAAAGAGGTTAAAACGGGAGGCACAACACTGCACAATCATAAATAATGCTCTATACAAGAGAGGGATTTTAACACCACTGTTAAAATGTGTGCCGACTTCTAATACAAAGTAAGTATTAGAAGAAGTACACAGTGGCATCTGTGGCAACCACCTTGGAGCACAGGCTCTTACCAAAAAGATACTCCGGGCCGGATTCTATTGGCCGACTCTACAAAAAGAAGCCACATAATTCGTAAAGACATGTCCACCATGCCAGAAGCATGCCAACTTTCACATCGCCCTGCCAGAGGAACTCATCAACGTAATTTCACCTTGGCCATTTGCAAAATGGGGACTTGACCTTATCGGACCCTTCCCTCAAGGAATGGGACATGTCAAATTCCTCATAGTAGGGATAGACTATTTCACAAAGTGGATCGAGGCAGAACCCCTAGCTCATGCCACCGCTCAAAGAAGTCAAAAATTCCTATATAGAAACATTGTCACAAGGTTTGGGGTCCCACACTCCATCACCACAGACAACGGTACTCAATTTACAAAGACGGGCTTCAGAAAATTGGTGGCTGATTTGAACATAAAACACCAATTTACGTCTGTAGAACACCCTCAGGCCAATGGACAAGCAGAAGCTGCCAACAAAGTCATATTGGCCGGGCTAAAACGAAGATTACAGGGTGCAAAGGAAGGCTGGGCCGAAGAGCTTCCACAAGTCCTATGGGCATATCGAACAACACCACATTCCACCACAAAGGAATCCCCTTTCAGATTAGCTTACGGGATAGAGGCAATGATCCCAGTAGAGGTCAAAGAAGGGTCGCCTAGAGTGATCCATTATAGTGAAGAGGCCAATTCCCAACTTCAAAGGGAAGAACTCGACCTACTTCCAGAAATTTGAGAAAGAGCTTGGATTAGGGAAGAGGCATTAAATGTCGAATGGCTTCAAGATACAATCAAAAGGTAATACCGCGAGGTTTTGCCGAGAACGACCTCATCCTAATCCGAAACGATATCGGAACAACTCGACCCGGAGAAGGAAAGCTGGCAGCAAACTAGAAAAGACCCTACCGAGTCATAGAAGTACTTGGAAAGGGCTACTACAGACTGTCCGAACTCGAAGGGCGAGAGCTTCCCAAGTCATGGCACGCCTGCAACCTAAGAAGATACTACAGTTAGAGGTAATAAAGATCTTAGGATAAGGTACACTCTTTTTCCTTAAAAGGTTTTTTAATGAGGTGCCAAGCCAAGATCTACAAAATTGCTCAACCTAGAGGGATAAAACTCCCACATGTATATATATGCATTTTCTTCTAATAAAGTTTTTTAGATTTTCTACAAATTCCCAAGACGCATTAGTCTGAAACGCTAAATAATTCATCGCCCGATTATAAAGCTACAAGATCGGCATAAAGTGAAGATCAAATTCACTGTCCGACCTCATTAAAAATAAAAAAAGATGAAAACCAAATTCATCAAAAGGTCAACCAAACAAGGATCAAACCTGACTTCGACAAAATCGGCAAAGATGAAAAAGCGACATAACAAAATAATGCAAGAAATTATCGAAAGTGATCCATAGAAAGGACCTGACGAGGTCTTAATAAATGGGTTGCTAAAAATAACTTAAAAGACAGGCCGATATAGAGAAGTTGGACCAAGTCATAACCAAAGTTATAAAAAGTCAATCCCAGGAAAGAGGCCTGGCCAGCCCTAAAAAAGAAGATTACTAAAAATAACTTCGAAGGGACCGACGTAAAGAAGTCAGCCCCCAAAATCAAAAGTTATAAAAAGTAATCCATGAAAGAGACCTGACAAAGGTCCAAGAAAGAGGATTACTAGAAATAACTTATAAGGGACCGACATGACGAAGTCGACCTCCCACAAACAGGTTATAAAAAGTAATCCCTGAAAGAGACCTGACAAAGGTCCAATAAAGAGGATTACTAGAAATAACTTATAAGGGACCGACATGACGAAGTCAGCCTCCCACAAACAGGTTATAAAAAGTAATCCCTGAAAGAGACCTGACAAAGGTCCAAGAAAAAGGATTACTAGAAATAACTTATAAAGGACCGACATGACGAAGTCGACCTCCCACAAACAGGTTATAAAAAGTAATCCATGAAAGAGACCTGACAAAGGTCCAAGAAAGAGGATTACTAGAAATAACTTATAAGGGACCGACATGACGAAGTCGGCCTTCCACAAACAAGTTATAAAAAGTAATCCCTAAAAGAGACTTGACAAAGGTCCAAAAAAGAGGATTACTAAAAATAACTTAGAAGGGACCAACATAATGAAGTTGGCCTCCCGCAAACAAGTTATAAAAAGTAATTCCCAAACAGAGACCAAACAAAGGTCCACACAAAATGGATTACTAGAAATAACTTGTGATCGAAGTGAGGAAGTCAACATACAAGTTGGACCCAAACATCCACAACCTCGAAAAGAATCAAGCCACAAGTATGAAAATATAAAGGCAATCCAAATAGGTCGGGCAATAAGGCTCCAACACTCCGAAAAACCTGAAAAGGTACCAGACAGATACAGACAAATGTGTCATAAAAAGCACAAGTTAAAACTCAAATAGGCCACCAGAATCAGCCGCAAGAGCTTGAAAACTACTTTATTTTTCAAAATAAAGTTGCTAAACAAGCAACTAAAGAAAGTAGCAGATAGTCAGAACCACCATTTACAAAATATAAAAAGTTTAAAAGCCCACAAGCCGGGCTATCTACACAAACATCCAGAATAATCATTGAGGATCCAAAGACTTCTCAGCAGCATCAACACGGGGTGAAGGAGGACGAGTATGAAGAGGCACTGCATCCACTGTCCCATCATCCTAGTTCAAAATTTGACAATCAGGTTCTGACTCAGGATGACCAACCTCAGCTGTAGGAGTTAAAGAGGTCGGTGCCACAGAGGTTTTTGTGTCAGGCAGTGAAAGAGGGTCGACATCATTATCATCAGGGTCATCAGGAACAATCTTACCATCCCTAACAATGTTGTCCAAGCTAAAAAGGGAAAGGTCAAGCTCCAGCACAAGAACTCAAACTTGCTCTTTCAGATTCTCATAAGCAGCATTAACACTGCCTACAAGGTGACCTTGGAGTTCGGTATAATCAGCCCGGACAGATTCCAAGCTATTCGTGAGATCCATCATCTATCTATAGGTGGTAACATAACTATCCTTATGTTTCAACGCTGTGTCCTTAGCTAATTTCACAGAGGCCGCCAGACCAATAGCCCGAGTCTTTTCCCCCAACAACTCCTTCTCCAGCTTGGTCACCTTCACCTCAAGCTCCTCTTTCAAACCCTTAATCCGATCAAACTCTGACTTCACTTCCTCCATAAAAGCCTTTGTAGCATGGATAGGAAGATCCTGAGCGGTCCGGTATAAAGCTGCACCCATATGTGCCAATTTAATGCCACTCCGAGTGATAAAATCCAAATGATGAAGAATGGATACATCATCAGTAGGCATGACACCATAAGGAGCAATCTGTTGATCAACAAACCCGACAACAACAAAGTCAAAAGCATCCAGATTAAAAGGTTCGATAGTCTGGGGTCTTTTTGGAGGAGGAGCGCCGGTAGAAGAAGAGGTAGCAGCAGAAGCCTGTGAAGGATCAACCAAACGAACCCAAGGAGTAGGGATTATCCTCCTCGACCCAGGAGAGCTCAGAACAGAAGGCTTCGACAAAACCTGAGAGGACCCCTCCCCAGCCACCTTGGCTGAGATGTTTTGAGCCGCCGTAGCCTTCCTCGCCTTTTTAAAGGCTTTCATGGAATCATTGGTCTTGGCCATCTCTCAAAAACAAATCAAAACAAGATACAAAACTGAAAAAAAAAAGAGAAGTCAGTCTCTACCCAGTTCAGCTCGGACAAGGGAAGGGTCCCCCAAGAATCTCTTTGTGTCAAGATGGGGAGGTTCCCCCCAAATATCCTCCAACACAGTCACAAAATCCTGCTCGACCTCGTCCAACATTTCCCAAGTATATCTAGACACCACTATGTTCTTCTGCCATTCTAAAGGAAAGCAGGGCTCGCCATTCTGATCCAAAAAGAAAGGACGAGCTCCTTCAACAGCTCGAATCTTAAAAAAGTGATTCTTAAAATCCCGGAAGGACTCATCATACATGGAAAAAATCTTATGTCCCTGGGCCGACCTAAAAGAAATCCAAGAAGCTTTCTTTTTTGTAGTCCCAGGCTTGGTCAACACAAAGAGATACAGAAAAAGAGTTTGAGAAGCCGTAACACCAAATTCTTGACAAACCAACTGAAAAATCTTAATAAAACCCCAAGAATTTGGATGAAGCTGAGATGGGGCTACATTACAAGATCATAACAGGTCGGTCTCAAAAGAAGTAAAGGGAAGGGTGATGTTTATCTGGCTAAAGAAGAAATCGTATGCATAAAAAAATGGACGCTCTTCCTGGGTCAGAACAGGGAAGCAGACCCTTTCGTTCGAATCAGGTGCTACCAATTCATAGTTGTTTTCTTGATCCCCACTACTACATATTCGATGATGTTTCCTAAGCTCCACACAGAATTTTAAATTAGCTAGGGATACACATAGCAACACAAGGGAGTCCAACCAGTCGGACATCCCCTCAGGAACCTTGGAAGACGTCTCAACAATATTTGTGCGAGAAGACATGGCCAACTAGTCCTACAAATAAGAAAGAAAATGGATTACTAAAAAACATCTCGGACAAATATGACATAGAGCAATACAAGCAACAAAAGGAAATCCCAGGACCCACACTAAAGATCCAGGGGCATCCTTTGGAGGCAAGTGAAGGAATAAGGACTCAGGAAAGCCTACAAAACTATATCTCTCACACCCTAACAGGAAGATAATCCCCTTCTCAATAAAAGCGACACTCGGAAAAGAAAGCCATGAGCAACAAATCAAAAGTCATCAAAATAACTACCTCCCCAACTCACAGTCTCAGCTTATCAACAAACGGAACTACCAAACAATGAAAGTATCAAGAAGAAAATCAAAATGAGACACCAGAGAAAATTGTTACTTTCTACAAAGGTTCATCAGTAAAATCATCAAACATATCAAAATTCATCAAAAGGAACAACCTTTTAGGTAAAGAAAACAGGTTCACAAAAATCAGAAAAACTTGCAGCACAGCAACAAGTAAGCACAACGACGCAAAAAGGTTCAAGCTTCCCAGCATGCATTCAAGCAAGACTAAAACCAAAGAACCAAAGCCTAAGTAGAAGAAGTAAAGAAGCAGAAAGAAGAACCAACCTGGAAAAAGGAAGCTTCAAAGGAAACTGAGGATGGGAAAATAGAAACCGGAATTACCTTTCAGAACAAAAGCACCAACAATCACCAAATAAACGTCGCAAGGAGAAACGCGAAAATGCAAATATTCAGGCAAAAACAGAAAGTGAGAAAGAAAAGGGGAAGTTACGAAACAGAGAAGAGAAACTGTTTTGTAAAAAGTTCAAAAGAACAAAGAAACGGAGCATTAAAAGGAATTAATGAGGTTATTAAACCTTCGCACATTCCCAAAGTAAGGGGACGCGTGTTTTCAAAAGAATAAAATTCAAACGGAAATGTTCCGCATTCAAAGGAGAACTCTACATAGAAGAAGTCGACAAAATGCTCGAGTTCGGCTTCACCAGAGAAGGATCGAAGTCCTAAAACTAAGACTCGGCCTCAAAAAAGACCGAGCTCGAGCAGGGGCACTGTTCATACACTGGGTCGAGCTGTCCGACCCGGGATGATTAGCAACAAGGCGACCGACCTCTTCAGACCAAACTACCTGACCTCTTCTCAAAGAGCTCGGCCAAGCTGCCAGGAAAGCCCAATAAAGGGCCCAAACAGAGGAACACGACCCAAATCCAAGGGCAGCCCAAAGCCTATAGAGATAAGGGCGGTTCCCTTAAAGATAAGACGACCTCGCTCGAAGATAAGATAACGATAAGATAAGATAACTAACTTATCTTATCTGAGAAGGTCGCTTTACACCATTATAAATATACTGGAGCACCTAGGTATAACTCATACTCTGATTCTACATAAAAACATGCTTAATACCCTTGCTAACTTAAGCATCGGAGTCCCTTGTAGGTACCACCACCCTCTGGTGATAAAGGATCAGCAGCATTGCCAGTCCAACAAATCGGACCTGATAGCTCCGGTCGCCACGCACAAGCCAGACCTGTCACCTCCGATCAATACAGAAGATCTCGTCCGAGATCGACCTACAGTTTCAGGTAACCCTCGGAACAAAAACTAAGGCATGAATGTGCGTGAAAAGATGTAATGGGTGGTTGGAATGCATTTTTTTTTATTTGTTTCATATAGGTTGAGTGAGATACTTGAGCTAATCAAAGATCCAAATCTTTAGTCCACTTAGCCATATCTACCCCACCTTAACCCTAACCCCATTACAACCCTAATAAGTCCTCATGATAATTGCATTCATGCATCATATGGTTGTTGATTGTTTGATGAAAAGCAAAACCTTGAAAGCATGATTAGAGGAGACTTGAGTGAATTGACCCCTAGACACCGAGTGATTAGAGTGTATACACACCTAGTGAGGGTTCAATCACTCAACTCTATGTTTCCACACTTCTTATCATGCATTCTTGCAAGTTGCTTCTTTTTGATGAGTTAAATCAATTCTTGGTATTTTGATTACATGGAGCTACTTCTTTGCTTAGCCCTATATGTCTATATACTTGCTTGGGAGTTTGATTTTTTGTTTTCACCAAATCAATAGGACATTATAGATAGACATATATAGATAGCATTTAGTATAGTTACATGCATATAGATAGTGCATTGAATAAATTGTATACCCTTTCATTCATCTCCTTTGGTTGGATTAGCATGAGGACATGCTATTGTTTAAGTGTGGGGGAATTGATGAGTCCATTTTTACAATATATTTTGATTTGATTTGAGTGGATTTCATCATATAAACCCACATTTATTCATCTAAATAGCATAGTTTTGTAATTCTCCCTAGATTTGTGCTCAATTGTGAAAACATGCTTTTTAGGCCTTAAAATAGCCAAAATTAATTCACTTTGATCCCATTTGGTGCCTTGATGTACTTGTTGAGTGATTTTAGGTTTCTAAGGCAAGTATGGGATGGAAGAAGTGAAGAGAAAAGCATGCAAAAAGGGAGAAATCATGAAGAAAATAAAGTTTGGAAGTTGCTGCAAAGGTGCGTACGCACGCCGGTGACCTCGTGCAAGGATGCGTACGCACCAAATGTCGTGCGTACGTACGATGGGAATTTTGTGCAACTATGCGTACACACGCGTGTATATGCGTGAGGTCATTAATGCAAATCGCTGGGGGCAAATTCTGGGCCTCCAAAACCCAGTCCAACTCATTTTCTGAAGCTATTTAAGGCCAAAGTGAAGAGGAATGAGGGCGTGGGGGGAGGGGCAATTGGGTTTAGCTTTTATCATGTTTTAGTGTAGTTTTCTAGAGAGAAAAGCTCCCCCCTCTCTCTAGAATTAGGGTTTTTAGCTTAGTTTCCTTTTAATTTCAGCACTTTAATTCTTGTTTTAGTGTAATTTCATTTATGTTTCTATGCTTTCTTGTCTTTATCTTCTTCATCTCTTTTGTTATTTTCTCTTTTATGTCAATTTTCATGTTATGAACACTTTTGTTATTTTAATTCCAATTAATGCAAATTTATATTTCCATGTCATTTATTGCTTTCTTTAGTTGTTATTGCTATTTTCTTGCTTTGGTAGCTTTAGAATTTATTTATTGCAATTTAATATTATTTTATTTTCATAGACACCAAGTGTTTGATAAAATGCTTAGCTTAGTTTTCACTTAGTTTTTCTTCACTCTTGGCTTGAATTGTTGGTTTTGGTGATCCTTGAGTCATTGACGTCCATTCTTGTTTGATACATTAGAGTAGTTAGTTGATTTGGTCTCCCTTGACTCTATGTGACCCATTAGTGTTGACATGGGATTTAGGGATTGAAATCAACTATGCCTATTTGACTTATCTTTGATGTAAGGTTGACTAAGTAGGATTAACTCTTCATAAGCATCATGTATTTGTGGTCAATGTCTAGGATAAGTAACCTTAGCTTTCAATTACTTGCCAAGAGATTTCTTGCACTTTAATTTTCCTTGCTTTGACTTTATTTACTTTGATGTTTAATTCCTTGCATGTTTAGCTTTCACAGTCTTGGATGAGAAATTGGTTGTTTGGGTGGAATTGAGTTGTGGATGTCCATTCCGCATAGTATGCGAATGGTTAATTGGTTTGGTTTCCATTGACGCTAGTCTTTCACTAAGTAATTAGTGAGTTGACTAGGACTTATAAATTGAGACCAATTATGCCCTTTTAATTAATTCTCAAGGAGGATTGACTAATTTGGATTAACCCCACACAATTGCCATGTTTGTGGTCCATAACTAGGATAGGAATCCTAAATTCCCCAATTATCACCAAGAGTCATTTTTAGTATTTAATTTCCAATTACATTGCTTTTACTTGCATGCTTTCTTTTAATTCCTTGCATGATCATTTACTTTCTTGCTATTTACATTTCTTGCATCTCTTGCAATCCCAATTCCCCATGTTCTCTCATAGCCAATAAATGTACATTTCATTGTAACTCCTAGAGAAGACGACCCGGGATTTAACTACTCGCGGTTATTATAATTTGGTCATTTATCAAATTTGGCACCGTTGCTGGAGAGTTGCAATGGTGTAAAGTTATTGGCTATTGTAAATATGTTAATATGTAAATAGCTTGCTTGTTGGTTGTCTTTGTTTATGGTTAGGATTGGGATTCCGGGGGACATTGGATATTCTAGCATTGGTGGGAAAGTCAAGCACAAGCCACCATAGCAAGGGCTCTCTCAATTGTCTAACTTAAAGACATTAAATAAAAGTGCTTGGTAACATTGTTCTAACTCATCTCTTTTTGTATATATTATGGGTTATTGCATGTTTGTTTGATTGGTTAATTTAAAATTATTTAATTTTGAGATTTGTAAGTTAATTTTGGTTTGGATCATGAAATTATGGGTTCATGCAAGTTTTGGTGTTGAGTTTTGATTGAACTAAGGCTTGGTACCTTAGATTTTGAAGAAAAAATTTTGGGAAAAACAGGGCATGTGCATGCGCACACACTTATGCGCACACACGCAGCAACGAAAATTCACCTCCTGTGTGTTTGCACCCTTCTGTGCATACGCACAAAAGCTTTTATGCCCTCTATTTGCAGTGCTAGCACGCCTTGTGCACATGCGTCCCCCTATTTTCTGTGACCGGTGCGTGCGCATATACTCGTGCGTACGCACACATGCCCTTTCTTGCACTTTTTGTGCGGTCGCACAGACGTGTGCGTCCGCACGACAAAGCGTAGCCCCTCTGGTGGGAGCGTTAGCATGGCTTGTGCACGTGAACCCCAGCCCTTTTTCTTCTATGCGCGCGCATAGACCTGTGTGCGCATGCACACATGATCCTTCCTCTAAAAAAACAAAAGTGTTCTGTGCGTGTGCACAGATCCGGGCGCACGCACACGTCTTGTCACCCTTTCTGCCTGCAGCGTTCGCACACCCTGTGTGTATGAATGCCCCAACATTTTGCTGGTGTGCGTACGCACACGTCTTTGTGCGTACACACGGGTCCCGTTCTGGGCAATAATTTGAAAGCTGCCCTGTTGCACCATCCCCACCCGTTTTCTTCTTTCCTTCCTTCTTCTTCTACCACCCCTCAACCCAGCCCATCCCATCTCGCCGTCCGACCACCGCCGAAACCACCACCACCACCGTCTCTTCTCTTTTCTCTCTTCTCCTTCTTTCTTCCCTTCGTATTTCTTCTTTCTTCTTTCTTTTTCTACTCCCTTTCTTCTCTTCTCCGGCGAAACTCCGTCGCCGTGAGCCTCGCAGTGGCTAAAACAACTTCCACTGTTGCCTATCCCTTTCTTTTCTATTTTTTGTTTTTCAATTTTCTTGTTTTAATCTTCTTTGTTATGCTTAGTTACTTGCTTAATTCTTGTTTTCTTTATTTAATTTTGGTAATTGATGAGCGGTTAATTTATACGCTTTTTGGCATTATTTTGAGGTCATTATTAGTAGGAGCTAGCTACTTTTTGGGATGTTTTAATTAGTTTTTATGAAAAAATCATATTTCTGGACTTTACCATGAATTTTTGTGTTTTTCTGTGATTTTAAGTATTTTCTGGCTAAAATTGAGGGACCTGAGCACAAATCTGATTCAGAGGCTGAAAAAGAACTGCATATGCTGTTGGATTCTGACCTCCCTGCACTCGAAGTGGATTTTCAGACGTTACAAAACTTCAAATGGCGCTCTCTCAATTGTGTTGGAAAGTAGACATCCAGATCTTTCCAGAAATATATAATAGTCCATACTTTGCTCGAGTTTTGATGATGCAAACTGGCGTTCAAACGCTCCTTCTCTGCCCTACTCTGAAGTTAAACGCCAGAAACACGTTACAAACCAGAGTTAAACGCCCAAACTAGCATAAAAGCTGGCGTTTAACTCCAAGAGAAGCCTCTACACATGTAAAGCTCAATGCTCAGCCCAAGTACACACCAAGTGGGCCTTGGAAGTGGATTTCTGCACCATTTATTCAATTCTGTAAACCTTAGTGGCTAGTTTCATTATAGATAGGACTTTTTACTATTGTATTAGAGGCTTTTGGAATATCTTTGGACCATTGTTCACATTTTGGGAGGCTGGCCATTTGGCCATGCTTACCCTATTTTCACTTATGTATTTTTAACGGTGGAGTTTCTACACACCATAGATTAAGGTGTGGAGCTCTACTGTTCCTCGAGTATTAATGCAAAGTACTACTGTTTTCTATTCAATTCATGCTTATTCTTATTCTAAGATATCCATTCACCCATAAGAGCATGATGAATGTGATGATTATGTGACACTCATCACCATTCTCACTTATGAACGCGTGATTGACAACCACTTCCGTTATACATGATGACAAGCTTGAATGTATATCTCTTGGGCTTCTAATCAATGATTCACATCGACTCCCCTCTGACAATGGGGCATCTGAATCCGAGATTAGAGTCTTCGTGGTATAGGCTAGAATCTATTGGCAGCATTCTTGAGTTCCGAAAAGTCTAAACCTTGTCTGTGGTATTCCGAGTAGGATCTGGGATGGGATGACTGTGACGAGCTTCAAACTCGCGACTGTAAGGCGTGGTGACAGATGCAAAAGGATAGTAAATCCTATTCCTACACGATCGAGAACCAACAGCTGATTAGCCATACGATATCTATGCATGGTATTTTTCATCCGAGACGAGCAATCCGACAGTTGATTAGCCATACAGAAACCGTAAAGGACCATTTTCACTAAGAGGGTGGGAAGTAACCATTGACAACAGTGATACCCAACATACAGCTTGCCATGGAAAGGAGTATGAAGGATTGGATGAAGGCTGTAGGAAAGCAGAGATTCAGAAGGAATAACGCATCTCCATACGCTTTTCAACCATATCTTTTTAAATCGTATCTTTTTCAAATCACATTTTTTTAAATTCTAATTTCAAAATCTTTTTATAACTTCTTATCTTTTTCAACTTTATTTCTTATCTTTTTTTTTCAAAACCACAACCAATTTTTCAAAAAATTATTTTAAATTTTATTCTCTTTATTTTCGAAAATTCTCCCCCCTCTCTTATCTTTTTCTATTCAAACACTGACATTCCTCCTCCATTGTCAATTTGAACTCCATCTCTCTTTGTGTATTCGAATTCTTCCTTACCTAACTCATCCTTCCATTCTTGTTTTCCTCTGGCACCTCAAGGAATCTCTATACTGTGACATAGAGGATTCCATATTTTCTTTGTTTTTGCTCTTTCATATGAGCAGGAACAAAGATAAAGGCATACTTGTTGAAGCTGATCTTGAACCTAAAAGGACTCTAAAGACGAAGCTAAGAGCAGCTAAAGCACAAAACTCTGAAGAGAACCTCACTGAAATTTTCAAAAAGGAAGCAGCAAAAGAAATAATTATGGCTGAACCAAACAACAATGCAAGGAAGATGCTTGGTGATTTTACTACACCAACTTCCAACTTCTATGGAAGAAGCATCTCAATCCCTGCCATAGGAGCAAACAATTTTGAGCTAATGCCTCAATTAGTTTCTCTACTGCAACAAAACTGCAAGTTTTATGGACTTCCATTAGAAGACCCTTATTAGTTTTTAACTGAGTTCTTGCATATCTCTGATACTGTTAAGACCAATGGAGTTGATCCTGAGGTCTACAAGATTATGCTTTTCCCTTTTGCTATAAGAGACAGAGCTAGAAAATGGTTGGACTCACAACCTATAGATGGCTTGGACTCTTGGGATAAACTGGTCACGGCTTTCTTAGCCAAGTTCTTTCCTCCTCAAAAGCTGAGCAAGCTTAGAGTGGGTGTTCAGACCTTCAGACAAAAAGACGGTGAGTCCCTCTATAAAGCTTGGGAAAGATACAAGCAACTGACCAAAAAGTGTCCTTCTGACATACTTTCAAAATGGACCACATTAGGTATATTCTATGATGGTCTGTCTAACTTTTCCAAGATGTCATTGGACCACTTTGCAGGTGGATCCATTCACCTAAAGAAAACGCCTCCAGAAGCTCAGGAACTTATTGAAATGGTTGCAAATAACCAGTTCATGTATACCTCTGAGAGGAATCCTGTGAGTAATGAGACGCCTCAAAAGAGAGGAGTTCTTGAAATTGATGCTCTGAATGCCATACTGGCTCAGAGTCTGAATGGATTGCAAAATGCATCCAACAGTTATAAAGAAGCATCTTCTGAAGAAGAAGCTTATGATCCTGAGAACCCTGCAATGGCAGAGGTGAATTACATGGGTGAAGCCTTTGGCAACACCTATAATCCTTCATAGAAAAATCATCCAAATTTTTCATGGGAGGATCAACAGAAGCAAGGCTTCAATAATAACAATGGTGGAAGAAACAGGTTTAGTAATAGCAAACCTTTTCCATCATCATCTCAGCAACAGACATAGCATTCTGAGCAGAATCCTTCTAGCTTAACAAACATAGTCTCTGATCTATCTAAGGCCACTCTTAGTTTCATGATTGAAACAAGATCCTCCATTAGAAATTTGGAGACACAAGTGGGCCAGCTGAGTAAAAGGGTTACTGTAACTCCTCCTAGCACTTTCCTAAGCAATACAGAAGAGAATCCCAAAGGAGAGTGCAAGGCCATTGATATAATCATGGCTGAAACCTTAGAGGAGGAGGAGGACGTGAATCCCAATAAGGAAAACCTCTGGGAACGTCCAGTGGCCAGTAAGGAATACCCTAATGAGGAACTAAAGGAATCTGAGGCTCATACAGAGACCATACAGATTCCCTTGGACCTCCTTTTACCATTCATGAGCTCTGATAACTATTCATCTTCTAAAGAGGATGAAGACATTATTAAAGGGCAAGTTGCCCAATATTTAAGAGCAATCATGAAGCTAGATGCCAAGTTATTTGGTAATGAGACTTGGGAGGAAGAGCCTCCCTTGCTCACCAATGAACTGAATACATTGGTTCAGCAAAATTTACCTCAAAAGAAAAAGGATCCTGGTAAATTCTTAATACCCTGTACCATAGGCACCATGACCTTTGAAAAAGCTCTGTGTGACCTGGGGTCAGGGATAAACATGATGCCACTCTTTGTAATGGAGAAACTGGGAATCTATGAGGTACAGGCTGCCAAATTCTCATTGGAGATGGTAGATAAATCTATGAAAAAGGCTTATGGACTAGTAGAGGACGTGCTAGTGAAGGTTGAAGGCCTTTACTTTCCTGCTGATTTCATAATCCTAGACACTAGGAGGGATGAGAATGAATCCATCATCCTTGGAAAACCCTTTCTAGCCACAGCAAGAGCTGTGATTGATGTTGACAAAGGAGAGTTGATCCTTCATGTGAATGAAGGATGCCTTGTAGTAAAGACTCAAGGTTCTCCATCTGTAACCATGGAGAGTAAGCATGAAAAGCTTCTCCCAATACAGAGTCAAACAGAGCCCCCACATTCAAACTCTAAGTTTGGTGTTGGGAGGCCACAACCAAACTCTAAGTTTGGTGTTGAGAGATCTCAACCATACTCTTATCATCTGTGAGACTCCATGAGAGCTCACTGTCAAGCTATTGACATTAAAGAAGCGCTTATTGGGAGGCAACCCAATTTTATTTTAATCTATATTATTTTGTTTTCTTTTAGGTTGATAATCATGTGAAGTCACAAATACAATTACAAAAATAAAGAAAAAAATAAAAAAACAGCATTGAAAATAGCACACCCTGGAGGAAGGACTTACTGGCGTTTAAACGCCAATAAGGGTAGCAAAATGGGTGTTTAAACGCCCAATCTGGCACCTTTCTGGGCGTTTAAACACCAGAATATAGCACCAAACCGGCATTTAAACGCCAGAACAGGGCAACAAACTGGCATTTAGACGCTAGAACAGGAAGGAAAACTAGCGTTTAAACGCCAGAACAGGACAGTAGACTGGCGTTTAAAAGCCAGAATTGCACTCAAAGGCGTTTTGAACGCCCAATTGGAGCAAGGATGAGAATTTCTTGACCCCTCAGGATCTGTGGACCCCACAGGATTCCCATCAACCTCAACTCACTCTCTCTCCTCTTCACACCTTTCTACAACACTCTTCCCCAAATACCCTTCACCAATCACTTCCTTAACTCTTCCCTAAAAACCCCCTACCCACCTTCAAAATTCAAAACCCTTCCCCTCCTAAACCCACCCAAACCTTTCGGCCACTCTCCTTCCCTTTTCCTATAAATACCCCTCTCCACTCCTTCATTTTCACACATCATACACACCTTCCCCTCCCCTTGGCCGAAAAAAATATACCATCTATCTCCTCTATTTTCTTCTTCTTCTACATCTTTATTTCATCTTTTGCTCGAGGACTAGCAAATATTTTAAGTTTGGTGTGGTAAAAGCATTGCTTTTTATTTTTCCATAACCATTTATGGCACCTAAGGCTAGAGAAACCTCTAGAAAGAGGAAAGGGAAGGCAACTGCTTCCACCTCTGAGTCATAGGAGATGGAGAGATTCATCTCAAAGGTCCATCAAGACCACTTCTATAAAGTTGTGGCCAAGAAGAAGGTGATCCCTGAGCTCCCTTTTAGGCTCAAAAAGGGCGAATATCCGGAGATCTGACAAGAGATCCGAAGAAGAGGTTGGGAAGTTCTTGCCAACCCTATTCAACAAGTCAAAATCTTAATGGTTCAAGAGTTCTATGCAAACGCATGGATCACAAGGAACCATGATCAAGGTATGAACCCAAACCCAAAGAATTGGCTTATAATGGTTCGGGGAAAATACTTAGATTTCAGTCCAGAAAATGTGAGGCTAGCGTTCAACTTGCCAATGATGGAAGAAAACGCACGCCCCTACACCAAAAGGGTCAACTTTGATCAAAGGTTGGACCAAGTCCTCATGGACATATGTGTAGAAGGAGCTCAATGGAAAAGAGACTCAAGAGGCAATCCAGTTCAATTGAGAAGACTGGATCTTAAGCCTGTGGCTAGAGGATGGTTGGAGTTCATCTAATGTTCTATCATTCCCACTAGCAACCGATCTGAGGTAACTATGGATCGGGTCATCATGATCCATAGTATCATGATTGGAGAGGAAGTAGAAGTTCATGAAATCATACCTCTAGAACTCTACAAGGTGGCTGACAAGCCCTCACCTTTGGCAAGATTAGCCTTTCCTCATCTCATATGTCACCTTTGCTATTCAACTGGGATTGTCATGGAGGGAGACATCCTCATTGAAGAGGACAAGACCATCACTAAGAAAGAGGATGGAGCAAACTAGAGATCCCATTTATGGCACTCAACAAGAGCATGAGGAATTCCCTCATCAAGAAACCCCTGAGATGCCTCAAAGGATGCAATTTCCTCCACATAATTATTGGGAGAAACTCAACACTTCTTTGGAAAGCTTGAGTTACAACATGGACTAATTAAGGGTGGAATACCAAGAGCACTCCATCATTCTCCATGAGATTAGAGAAGATCAAAGAGATATAAGGGAGGAGCAACAAAGACAAGGAAGAGACATAGAGGAGCTTAAGAGCACCATTGGTTCTTCAGGAGGAGGAAGACGCCACCCTCCTAAGGTGGACTTATTCCTTAATCTCCTTGTCTATTTATTTTTCTGTTTTTCAGCTTTATGCTGTATGTTCTATCTATGTTTGTGTCTTCACTACATGATCATTAGTGTCTAGTGTCTATGTCTTAAAGATATGAATAATTCCATGAATCCTTCACCTCTCTTGAATGAAAAATATTTTAAAAACAAAAGAACAAGAAGTACATGAGTTTCGAAATTTGTCATTGAAATTAGTTTAATTATATTGATGTGGTGACAATACTTTTTGTTTTCTGAATGAATGCTTGAACAGTACATATTTTTTATCTTGTTGTTTATGAATGTTAAAATTGTTGGCTCTTGAAAGAATAAGGAAAAAGGAGAAATGTTATTGATAATCTGAAAAAAAATCATAAAAATTGATTCTTGAAGCAAGAAAAAAGCAGTGAAAAAAGAGAGTAGCGAAAAAAATGGCGAAAAAAAGGGAGAAAAGAAAAAGAAAAAGCAAGTTGAAAAAGCCAATAGCCCTTTAAACCAAAAGGCAAGGGTAAAAAGGGTCCAAGGCTTTGAGCATTAATGGATAGGAGGGCCTAAAGGAATAAAATCCAGGCCTAAGCGGCTAAATCAAGCTGTCCCTAACCATGTGCTTGTGTCATGAAGGTCCAAGTGAAAAGCTTGAGGCTGAGTGGTTAAAGTCGTGATCCAAAGCAAAAAGAGTGTGCTTAAGAACTCTGGACACCTCTAATTGGGGACTTTAGCAAAGCTAAGTCACAATCTGAAAAGGTTCACCCAGTTATGTGTCTGTGGCATTTATGTATCCAGTGGTAATACTGGAAAACAAAGTGCTTAGGGCCACGGCCAAGACTCATAAAGTAGCTGTGTTCAAGAATCAATATACTGGAATAGGAGAATCAATATACTGGAATAGGAGAATCAATAACGCTATCTGTGATTTCAGATATTTTTTGGCTGAAATTGAGGGGCTTGAGCACAAATCTGATTCAAAGGCTGAAAAAGGACTGTAGATGCTGTTGGATTTTGACCTCCCTGCACTCGAAGTGGATTTTCAGGAGTTACAGAACTCCAAATGGCACGCTCTCAATTGCGTTGGAAAGCAGACATTCAGAACTTTCTAGCAATATATAATAGTCCATACTCTGCTCGAGTTTTGTCAATGCAATTTGGCATTCAAACGCCCCTTCTCTGCCCTATTCTAAAGTTAAACGCCAGAAACACGTTACTAACCAGAGTTAAACGCCCAAACTGGCATTAAAGCTGACGTTAAACTCCAAGAAAAGCCTTTACACGTGTAAAGCTCAATGCTCAGACCAAGCACACACCAAGTGGGCCCCAGAAGTGGATTTCTGCACTATTTATTCAATTCTGTAAACCCTAGTGGCTAGTTTCATTATAAATAGGACTTTTTACTATTGTATTAGAGGCTTTTGGAATATCTTTGGACCATTGTTCACGTTTTGGGAGGCTGGCCATTCGGCCATGCCTACCCTATTTTCACTTATGTATTTTTAACGGTGGAGTTTCTACACACCATAGATTAAGGTGTGGAGCTCTACTGTTCCTCGAGTATTAATGCAAAGTACTACTGTTTTCTATTCAATTCATGCTTATTCTTATTCTAAGATATCCATTCGCACACAAGAGCATGATGAATGTGATGATTATGTGACACTCATCACCATTCTCACTTATGAACGCGTGATTGACAACCACTTCCGTCATACATGAAGACAAGCTTGAATGTATATCTCTTGGGCTTCTAATCAACGATTCAGATCGACTCCCCTCTGACAATGGGGCATCTAAATCTGAGATTAGAGTCTTCGTGGTATAGGCTAGAATCCATTGGCAGCATTCTTGAGATCCGAAAAGTCTAAACCTTGTCTGTGGTATTCCGAGTAGGATCTTGGATGGGATGACTGTGACAAGCTTCAAACTCACGACTGTAGGGCGTGGTGACAGACGCAAAAGGATAGTAAATCCTATTCCTACATGATCGAGAACCAACAACTGATTAGCCATACGATATCTGTGCATGGTATTTTTCATCCGAGACGAGCAATCCGACAGTTGATTAGCCGTACAGAAACCATAGAGGACCATTTTCACTGAGAGGACGAGAAGTAACCATTGACAACGGTGACACCCAACATACAGCTTGCCATGGAAAGGAGTATGAAGGATTGGATGAAGGCAGTAGGAAAACAGAGATTCAGAAGGGATAACGCATCTCCACACGCTTATCTAAAATTCCCACCAATGAATTACATAAGTATCTCTATTTTTATTTTATGTTTATTTATCTTTTAAATTATTAAAACTCTATAACTATTTGAATCCTCCGGACTGAGATTTACACGATGACCATAGCTTGCTTCAAGCCGACAATCTCCGTGGGATCGACCCTTACTCACTTAAGGTTTATTACTACGACCCAGTGCACATCCTGGTTAGTTGTGTGAAGTTGTGAAAAAGAGTTGAGATTACAATTGTGCGTACCAAGTTGTTGGCGCCATTGAGATCACAGTTTCGTGCACCAGTAATCTAGCTCGATTTTTGCTTAACTGTTTGCTTGTTGAATTGTAAGTGTTCAAATTTTTGATTTATGGGTTATTGATGCTTGAACTTTTGGCTTGAATTTGTTGAATATGTGCACTGCATACTATGTGTTTGGCATAATGCCTGAATGAACTTTTTGTTTAATTCATATGTTGTCATGACCATATGTGTTAGAGTATATCCTTGTTTGGCATTCTAATCAAGAACTGTGCACTTTTGAATGATGATGATGTTATTTGGGATTGAATTTTCAATAATGTACTTGTTTAATGCTTTGAGTTGCTAGAACCAAATTAATTTAGAAATTGACTTTTTGTCTCTTATTTGGTGCAATTTTTAACAAGTACATATTGAATTTAGTGAATTAAATGGAATTGCTTGTTCATCATGGTTTTTAAGTCAATATAATCACATCAGAAGGTATTTGCTCCTTGTTAATGCTTTGCATTTGTTTGAGTTAACTTGACTTAATTCTTATCAAAACTTGTCACTTTTTGTAGCAAGCACCTTCCCATGTGATTATTTGATTGTTCTTAAGGATGAATAAGTAGTTTCTCCTCATTATTGCATTGGTTATTGTTTGTTGTGCTATTTTATATCAATTTTGCTCTTTTACTTGCACAACTTCAATATCCAATAATTCCTACATTCAATTCACTCTTGTTGGTACTTGCCTAAGTTTGCTTGTCCTTAATTGATGCTCATATGTTGCTTGCATCTTAGGCCATTTAATTGAGGAACTCATGCTTACTTTTTCATTGTGTGGATGCCACTTTAACCGGCCGTTGTGTGTATTCCACACCACTATGCAAACTTTCTCAATTAGATGCTTATTTACTCTCCCCTTTACCTTTTAGTGCTAGTTTCCCTATGATTTCTAATTATACTTTATCCATTCTTTTTGAGGATGAGACGTAAAGGCAAGGAGCTGGGAGGGGAGGAGGACACCGAGGAGGGAGATGCCGAGCATGCATTGGACTTGGCGATTTCCACACAACCCGAGCCACCGCATCTGCCAACCGAAGGTGGAGCTTTTGAGAGACATTCTCCCCAGATTTTGTTTATGCACGGAAGACCGTGCAACACTTAAAGGTGGGGGAGGATTCATCAATTTGGGGCGTAAACTTTTTTTTCCGAATACTTTGCAATTTATTTTTATTTCTTTAGGTTTCTTGTATATATTTGTAGTGTTTTTTACTGTTGCATTGCATTTTCTTTTGGTATATATAGTTTATATCTAGCGATTGCGTGTTGCATTTTTGCATCTTTTTATTAGTATATATTTGAAAGATAGAAGTTGTGATTGGACGAAGTGAATATCATAGTGGCTCGTTTAATTTTGTCCTAATTTTTCATGTTAATTTTTGGATGTTGAAAATTAGGAATAGAACTAGGGAAGTTTTTGAAGTTGCATCCATCACATCATACATACATATAGGAAATAATTTTGGTGAAAAACAAACAAGGATTTTCCAAGAATTTTGTTTTTAGGGCATTCTATTGAATTCATTTAGAAAATTGTTTTTAAACTTGCTTGAATGAATTTTTGTGGAACATAGGAGAGAGATAGAACAAATTGCCTTGTGAGTTTTTTTAAGCTTTAATGAGTGGTTCCACATTTTAACCACTAATTTTGTTCATAGTCTGATTTTTCTCCTTCTATGATTGTGATCTTGGTTTTGCTTCATTCTTTATTTCCAACGATTGATGTTTTAAATTGCATTGAGCATGATTGAGGCCATTTTTGATAAAAGCTTACTTTACCCATATAGACCTACCCTTGCATCTACCTTTGTTAACCCCTTTGAGCCTTATTTGACCCCATTGTTTGTAATATCACCACATTACAACCTTAAGTGGAAAACCATGAATTTACCTTGGATTGTATCCTTGATTGGCTTAGGTTGAGGACTGTGTGTCATTTAAGTGTGGGAGAAATTTTGGGAAGCATTGGTAGAGACCGAAGAAGTTTAAATCGGAGACACTCAAGACAAAACAACAAACATAGGGGCAAATCTAAAAGGAGACCTAAAGGAGCTGCTAACAAAGCTCCTAAAGGATAATTCTGACCTCTTTGCATGGAAGGCCACGGACATGCCTGGCATCGATCCCGGACAAATGTGCCATAAACTGGCAGTATATCCCGGATCTCGGCCAGTACAATAAAAGCGCAGGAAGCTCGGCCCAGAGAGATCACAAGCAATAGAGGAACAAGTACAGGCTTTGTTAAAGGCAGGGTTCATAAGGGAGGTAATGTACCTATTATGGCTAGCCAATGTAGTATTGGTTATGAAGTGAAATGGAAAGTGGCAGATATGCACTGATTACACCGACCTCAACAAAGCCTCCCCAAAAGATTCATACCCACTCCCGAACATAGACACAGTAGTTGACGCTTCAACGGGGTATAAGTACCTCTCTTTCATGGACGCTTACTCGGGATACAATTAAATCCCAATGTATCAACCCGACCAGGAGAAAACCTCATTCTTAACCCCAAGAGCAAACTACTGCTACATAGTCATGCCCTTCGGACTCAAGAACGCAGGCGCTACAAACCAGAGACTGATGAACAAAGTTTTCGCTAATCACATCGGGAAGTTCATGGAGGTTTATGTAGACAACATGCTAGTAAAGACATTGTTCATACCCTGTGTCGAGATAGGCGACTCGAGTTAACTTCATACAAAACAACCGACCTCTTCGGGTCAGGCTCGCCGACCTCTTCATAAAAGAGTTCGTCCAAATCGACTAAAGGGGCCAAACAGACCCAAACAAAGGGACACAGCCCAAATCTAAAGGCAGCCAGGGCCTAGAAAGATAAGGGCGGTTCCTTGGAGATAAGATAGCTTCACTCAAAAGATAAGATAAGATAACTATCTTATCTCTAGAAAGGTCACTCCACACTGTTATAAATACACTGGAGCACCCAGGTATAACTCATACTCTGATTCTACTCAAGTACCACCACTCTCCGGTGATGAAGGATTAGCAGCACCACCAAGCCCAACAAGTCAGGCACAACAGCTCCGACCATCACCGCAGATCTCGTTCGAGATCGACCTACAATTTCAGGTAACCCTCGGAACATTGGCACCATTGCCGGGGAACTTGGAAGTCATCCCATCATCATGGCAGACAACCTTGACAATGACCATGATTCCGATCTGGAGAACAGAACGCCGCACAAAAACACGGACGGCACACCAAAAGATACATCTCAACCAAACAAAGACAATAATTTGCAAAATACAGAAATCATGGAGGCTCTACAAGCTCAATAAGATCGTCTCAAACAGCTCGAAAAAGAGGCCGAGCACCAATGGGAAGCCAAGAAGGACATTCGAAGAGAATCTAGGCGATGCCGAGAGCTAGAGGACAAGCTCCTAAAGCTCGAGGCTGATCTCAAAGCTAAAACCATTTAGTTTGGCCACAATGATAGCTCCCACAAAGATCAAGATCTCTTCACCAAAGAAATCATGAAAGCTAAGGTTCCAAAAGATTTTAAAGCTCCCGACATGACCCCGTATGATGGTACCTCCGACCCAAGCCTTCATCTCAGCAACTTCAAAAGCAGAATGTATCTCACCGACGCCTCGGACGCCATTCGATGCAAAGCCTTTCTGACTACCCTACCAAAGATAGCAATTAAGTGGTTTGATAGTTTGCCTCCTAGATCCATCACAAGTTTTGATGACTTAGCCAAAAAGTTTCTTGCCAGATTCTCCATCCAGAAGGACAAAGCCAAACACGCCCCAAGACTACCAGGAATCAAGCAAGGAGATCAGGAGAGTCTTCGCAACTACATGGAAAGATTCAACAAAGCATGTCTAGATATACAGAGTTTACCAACAGAAGCGGCCATCATCGGTCTCATCAATGGCCTACGAGAAGGACCTTTTAGCCACTCCATATCAAAAAAGCATCCCACAACTTTAAACGAGGCACAGGAATGGGCAGAGAAATACATCAACATGGAAGAGAACTCTCAACTAGGGGAGATCGCAAAACCTGGGTCCTCCTACTCAGCTCAGGACAAAGATAAAGAGTCCAAGAAGAAAGAAGACCAACATGGAGAGAAGTCTAAAAAATACCACCATTACACCCCTCTTCGGGTATCTCTTGTGGACGTTTACCGAGAGATATGCCACACCGAGAAAATCCCACCACCTCGCCCAATCAAAAGTAAAAAAGGATGAGGAAATCAGACAGAATACTGTGAGTACCACCGAATCTACGGACACTCTACCAATGAATGTTTCGACCTAAAAAATGTCATAGAAAAATTGGCAAGAGAAGGACGGCTAGATCGGTACTTAGCCAACAAATCGGATGAACCTAGAAAAAGAAGAAGAGATGAAGAAAATGGACGGGCTGAACGGCCACCTCACACTCTGGAGAGACATGTCTATATGATAAATGGAGGATTCGCAGGAGGAGGGATCTCTAAGTCATCTCGCAAAAGGCACCTTAAAGAAGTATATCATGTTGGGGAAGGAGAGAAGTCATCCGACCTCCCCACCATCACCTTTACCCAAGAAGAAGCAGCAGGCATCATCCCGGGACATGATGATCCCATGGTCATTACTATCATATTGGCCAATGCTAACCTCTATCGTACGCTGGTAGACCAAGGGAGCTCTACAAATATCTTATTTAAATCCGCCCTCGACAAACTCAGCCTACAAGATAAAGAGCTAAGAGCATATCCGAACAGCTTGTTCGGACTAGGAGACAATCCAATCCAACCACTTGGATATATTTCACTACACACGACCTTTGGAAAGGGAACCTGGTCAAGGACACTCAACATAGACTACATCGTAGTCGACGTAAGCTCAGCTTACAACGCTCTAATAGGTCAGACAACACTGAACCAGCTCGCTGCAGTAGTCTCAACTCTACATCTATGCATGAAATTTCCAACTCTAGAAGGGATCGCCACCATAAAAAGGGACCAAAAAATTGCGCGCCACTGCTACCATGAAAATATGAACCTTAGAGGCAAAGGAGAAGAAATTAACACTATCAAACTTGGGGGAGTTTGAGGTCGCGAGGAACTTCGACCACAACCTGAAGGTGAGATCGAAGAAGTCCAGATCTTGGGTGACTACCTCTTCCTCACTACCCATATCTCTCTCACACTCAAAAAGGGAAGGTTCCTTGATGAAGAGAACTATTGTATAGTTTAGGATCGATCAAAAGCAAGAATCAATCCGTTGGTAGTATAGTCTAAACCAACAATGAACTCTCTTAATCAAATGTCAAAATTTAAAACAAATATAAACCGAGAGTACTTAAACATCGGGTCGTTCTTCCTATGACGCAATTGAAGTATTATTTCTTTGGTTGTTAAGGCAAAAGGGGGTTTTCAAGCAAGAAATGAAAGATTAAAAGAACTTAGAAATAAAATAACTAAGGAATGATCAAAATTGGAATTAATGCAATTAAAGAGAAGGCAAGATCAAAAAAAGCGAAAATGCAAGATATACAATAAAGAGCCTTGACTTGGGAATGAGAATCCAAGGGATCTTATCATCGCCATAACCACAACTATGATAATTATGATGAGTCAATCTCGCCTAGTCAACCCCAACCATCGAGGAGTTTGTCAAGCAAGCATAATTGACCTTATTCCATAAGTCCTAACCAACTTACGAAATTAGTTGATAAAAGGCTAGCGTCAATGGAAATAAGAGTCAACTAACTACCCAAGAATTACCACTAAATATCGGACATTATGACTCTAGTATCCTAGGAATTCAACCCACAAGCCAAGATATGAAAATCTACTCAAAATCTAAGGTTGGCATTTTCACAAACACCTTGTGTGCATAAAAGTAAAACATGGGAAATTGTAAAGGAAAATGGAAAACTATGACCAACTATCAACAAAACAAAACATAAACAAGCAATCAAACATAAAGAGAGCATAAAACAGTAAATTTATTAATCGAAACTTCAAGAACTCAAAATTGCAATTATAAACAAGTAACTTGAACTAAGGCAAATGAAAGTAAATGTGCTATAATTAAAGAGGAAATTGAGAGTACTTACAATTAAAGAGGAAAAATCAAAGATCAAAGCTTGCTATAAAATGCTACAATTGAAATGGAAACTGAAACCCTAAGAGAGCAATGCTACACTACTCCTACTCCTACTCCTAATTACTCTCTAAAACTACCTAAGTCAGCTCTCTTGAATTGTGTTGAATCCCCCTTCATATAGCACTCCAATTCAGCCTTCAAGCCTTCCAAAATGGGCCAAAAGGCCTCAGAAAATGCGCCGCATGTGTTTCATTAATGAAATCACGTGTTGGGTCCTGTGCGGACGCATAGACGTGTGTGTCCGCACACTCGGCTGAAAATCCTCCTGTGCATACGCACAGGTGCTCGTGCACACACACACATAAAAGTTCTTACTTGCGCGTATGCACACAGGGTTGTGCGCATGCACACCTCGCTGTGTGTGCTTTTCCTTGTTTTCTTCATGTTTTCTCCCTTGTACATGCTTCCTTCCACTTTTGGCCATCCATTCTTGCCTTCAAGGCCTGAAATCACTCACAAACCATATCACGGCATCGAATGACATAAAAGTGGAATTAATTTGCTCTATTAAAGCACAAAATTGCATGTTTTCATATTTAGGATCAAATTAGAGATCAAACACAAAAGTATGCTATTTTGGTGCTTAAGTGCAAGTTCATATACTAGAATCCATTCAAATCAAGCTAAAATATATTGGAAAATATGGACTCATCATTTCTCAAGATCATTGAGGGGATTGACCACAGTGAACAAAAAATCATTGATGATGGAATCCACTTCTTGATCAAACTCCCTCAATTATCCATTTACCTCTTGTGATTCAATTATTTTACCTCCCTCCTTTTGTTGCTCAATTGTTTTACCTTCCTCCTCTTGTGACTCAAGCTTCAATTCCACTCCTTCTATTTGAGACGCCATGTTCTCTTCCTCACTACACTCCTTAGTTGATCCTCCACCTTCCTCAAGGGGGTGTCTTGAGTGCTTTAGTGTAGTAAGGCCAGGTGGTTCACCACTTTGGCTATAGTAGCCATGAACTCCCCTTGCTTCTTTCGGAACCCTTCTTGATCTTGGAAGAATTCTTGAAGGTCTTGTTGTTCTTGGGGAAAGGGTTTGGGAACTTCACATTTTGGCAAAAAAGAAGGATCAATAGATGGGAGAAAGGTTGTATAGTTAGAAGGTGGGTCATATGGGTGAGGGTATTGAGGTGGTGTATAAGGAGGTGATGGTCCATATGGTTGATGGCAAGGTGTATAAGCATTTTGATTCCATGGAGGTGGATGGTGTGGTGTTTGAAGCTTTGGTGGTTGAGGGTTGTGTAGGGGGTACTGTTCATACCTTTGGATTTGGTATGCACATTGGGGAAAGTTTGGTTCATTGTAGCACGGGGAGGGTGGTTGCCATGAGTGTTGCTCATACACAATTGGTTCCGCCCTTAATTGATTCTTCCACTCCATGATGCAATCCCAATTTGAAGTCATCATACCCTACAAATGATCACAACCAAACTCCAAGCAACAAGGGTGATAGCTCATAGAGAAATTAAAAAATAAAAGCAAAAGACATCAACAAACAAGAAAAATAAACACCTAAGTATTAACAAAAATAACCAAATAACCAAAAAGCAAGCTATTTACAATATTAACATATTCACAACAATAAAAAACATAACACCAATTGCATCCCCGGCAACGGCGCCAAAAACTTGATGTGAGAATTATTGTTGATTGATGAGTGGATAATTTGTACGCTTTTTGGCATTGTTTTTAGTATGTTTTTAGTATGATCTAGTTAGTTTTTAGTATATTTTTATTAGTTTTTAGTTAAAATTCACTTTTCTGGACTTTACTATGAGTTTGTGTGTTTTCCTGTGATTTCAGGTATTTTCTGGCTGAAATTGAGGGACCTGAGCAAAAATCTGATTCAGAGACTAAAAAGGACTACAGATGCTGTTGGATTCTGACCTCCCTGCACTCGAAGTGAATTTTGTAGAGCTACAGAAGCCCAATTGGCGCGCTCTCAACGGCGTTGGAAAGTAGACATCCTGGGCTTTCCAGCAATATATGATAGTCCATACTTTGCCCAAGATTTGATGGCCCAAACCGGCGTTCAAAGTCACCCTCAGAAATCCCAGCGTTAAACGCCGGAACTGGCACCAAAATGGGAGTTAAACGCCCAAACTGGCATAAAAGCTGGCGTTTAACTCCAAGAAGAGTCTCTACACGAAAATGCTTCAATGCTCAGCCCAAGCACACACCAAGTGGGCCCGGAAGTGGATTTTTATGTCATTTACTCATCTCTGTACACCCTAGGCTACTAGTTTTCTATAAGTAGGACCTTTTTACTATTGTATTTTCATCTTGGTTCTTCTGGTTCCCTCTCTGGGACTGAAGCCAATGATCACTCTTGTTCTTATGTATTTTCAATGGTGGTGTTTCTACACACCATAGATTAAGGTGTGGAGCTCTGCTGTACCTCGAGTATTAATGCAATTACTATTGTTCTTCTATTCAATTCTGCTTGTTCTTGTTCTAAGATATCACTTGTTCTTCAACTTGATGAATGTGATGATCCGTGACACTCATCATCATTCTCACCTATGAACGTGTGACTGACAACCACCTCCGTTCTACCTTCGATTGGGTGAATATCTCTTGGATTCCTGATACACGATGCATGGTTGATCGCCTGACAACCGAGTGCTCGCCTGACAAACGAGCCAGCCATTCCGTGAGATCAAAGTCTTCGTGGTATAGGCTAGAACTGATGGCGGCATTCAAGAGAATCCGGAAGGTCTAACCTTGTCTGTGGTATTCTGAGTAGGATTCAATGATTGAATGACTGTGACGTGCTTCAAACTCCTGAGGGCGGGGCGTTAGTGACAGACGCAAAAGAATCACTGGATTCTATTCCGGCCTGATCGAGAACCGACAGATGGATAGCCGTGCCGTGACAGGGTGCGTTGAACATTTCCACTGAGAGGATGGGAGATAGCCACTGACAACGGTGAAACCCTTACATAAGCTTGCCATGGAAAGGAGGAAGAAGGATTGGATGAAGACAGTAGGAAAGCAGAGAGACGGAAGGGAAGGCATCTTCATACGCTTATCTAAAATTCCTACCAATGAATTACATAAGTATCTCTATCTTTATCTTTATGTTTTATTCGCATACCACCATACCCATTTGAGTTTGCCTGACTAAGATTTACAAGGTGACCATAGCTTGCTTCATACCAACAATCTCTGTGGGATCGACCCTTACTCGCGTAAGGTTTATTACTTGGACGACCCAGTACACTTGCTGGTTAGTTGTGCGAAGTTATGTTTATGCCATGGTATTGAACACCAAGTTTTTGGATTCATTACCGGGGATTATTTGATTTGTGAAAAGTATTGATCACAATTTTGTGCACCAAGTTTTTGGCGCCGTTGCCGGGGATTGTTGAGTTTGGACAACTGACGGTTCATCTTGTTGCTTAGATTAGGTATTTTTTTTTCGGAATTCTTGAAGATGAATTCTAGAGTTTCATGATGATTTGTTGAAGTCTGGCTGGCTGTGAAGCCATGTCTAATTTCATTGGACCGAGGTTTCAACCTATCATCACAAGAGCTTGTTGATTTCTATCAATCTTGCTTTTGGAGCAGCGATCTGCTAAGGCTTGGCTGGCCATTGGCCATGTCTAGTGTTTTGGACCGAAGCTTTCTTTGAAAGCTTGGCTGGCTGTGAAGCCATGTCTAATTCCTGGACCGGAGTCTTAGACTAAACATTGCATGATTCCTGGAATTCTCATTAAGAATTTTGATATCTTTTTCCACTTAATTTTCGAAAAAGCACAAAAAAATTTACAAAATCATAAAAACAATAAAATATTCTGTTTCTTGTTGAGACACTAGTCTCATGTTAAGTTTGGTGTCAATTGCATGCATTCATTCATGTGTCTTAAGGATCTTCAAGATGTTCTTGATGATTTCTTACTCTGATCTTTGAATTCTCTTGACTTGAGTGTTTATGAGTCTCATATGCATTCTCATTAGTGTCAGTAGTATACAAACTGCTAAGTTTGGTGTCTTGCATGCATTGATATTTGATTTTAGTTGCATTTTGATTATTCCTCACTATTAAAAATCCAAAAATATTTTTAATTTGTGTCTTTTCAAGTCAATAATACAGAGAATTGAAGATTCAGAACATACAGCAGAGGAATTATACAGAAAAAGCTGGGCGTTCAAAACGCCCAGTGAAGAAGGACAGACTGGCGTTTAAACGCCAGCCAGGGTGCCTGGTTGGGCGTTTAACGCCCAAAAGGGTAGAGTTTTGGGCGTTAAATGCCAGAATGTGCACCATTCTGGGCGTTTAACGCCAGGATGGCACAAGAGGGAAGATTTTGTTTTCAATGCAAATTTTTTTCAAGTTTTCAAAATCTTTTCAAAATCAAATCTTTTTCAAATCATATCTTTTCAATCAAATCTTTTTCAAAATCAATTTCTTTCCTTTTTCAAAGATACTTGTTATCAATTAATGATTTGATTCAACCTTTCAAGTATGTTGCCTTTTCTGTTGAGAAAGGTTTAATGTTTGAATCATATCTTTTCTTGATAGCCAAGTCATTAATTTTCAAAATCAAATCTTTTTTTAAAAAAAAATGTTTTTCAAAACTTCTCAATTACATCTTTTTAAAATCAATCATATCTTCTTAACCACATCTTTTTCAAAATAGTTTTCAATCAAATCTTTTTGATTTCTAATTTCAAAATCTTTTTCAAAAAAATAACTTGATTTCTTTTCTACTCTTGGTTTTCGAAAATCAATTAAAGTTTTTCAAAATGTTTTCAAAATCTTTCACTTAATTTTTGAAAGTTGCTTCCCTTCTTCTCACATCCTTCTATTTATGGACTAACACTATTCCTTAATACAAAATTCGAACTCCATCTCCTTTGATAAGTTCGAATTTTCTACTTCTGTCTTCTACTTTTCTTCTCCTCTGACACCTAAAGGAATCTCTATACTGTGACATAGAGGATTCCACATTTTCTTGTTCCCTTCTCCTTCTTATGAGCAGGAGCAAGGACAAAAGCATTCTTGTTGAGGCTGATCCTGAACCTGAAAGGACTTTGAAGAGAAAGCTAAGAGAAGCCAAAGCACAACTCTCTATGGAGGACCTAACAGAAATCTTCAAAGAAGAAGAACAAATGGCAGCCGAAAACAACAACAATGCCAACAATGCAAGGAATGTGCTGGGTGACTTTACTGCACCTACTCCCGACTTTTATGGGAGAAGCATCTCTATCCCTGCCATTAGAGCAAAAAAAACTTTGAGCTTAAGCCTCAATTAGTTTCTCTAATGCAACAGAATTGCAAGTTCCATGGACTTCCATTGGAAGATCCTCATCAGTTTTTAGCTGAGTTCTTGCAAATCTGTGACACTGTCAAGACTAATGGGGTTGACCCTGAGGTCTACAGACTTATGCTATTCCCTTTTGCTGTAAGAGACAGAGCTAGGACATGGTTGGACTCACAACCTAAAGAAAGCCTGGACTCTTGGGAAAAGCTAGTCAATGCCTTCTTGGCAAAGTTCTTTCCACCTCAAAAATTGAGTAAGCTTAGAGCGGAAGTCCAAACCTTCAGACAGAAGGAAGGAGAATCCCTCTATGAAGCTTGGGAAAGATACAAACAATTAATCAGAAAGTGTCCCTCTGACATGCTTTCTGAATGGAGCATCATAGGTATTTTCTATGATGGTCTCTCTGAACTATCCAAGATGTCTTTGGATAGCTCTGCTGGAGGATCTCTTCATTTGAAGAAGACGCCTACAGAAGCTCAAGAGCTAATTGAAATGGTTGCAAATAACCAATTCATGTACACTTCTGAAAGGAATCCTGTGAACAATGGGACTGGTCAGAAGAAAGGAGTTCTTGAGACTGACACTCTGAATGCCATATTGGCACAGAACAAAATATTGACCCAACAAGTCAATATGATTTCTCAAAGTCTGTCTGGAATGCAAAATGCACCAAGCAGTACTAAGGAGGCTTCATCTGAGGAAGAAGCCTATGATCCTGAGAACCCTTCAATGGAAGAGGTGAATTACATGGGGGAATCCTATGGAAACACCTATAATCCTTCATGGAGAAATCATCCAAATTTCTCATGGAAGGACCAACAGAGACCTCAACAAGGTTTCAACAATAATAATGGTGGAAGAAACAGGTTTAGCAATAGCAAGCCTTTTCCATCATCTTCTCAGCAACAGACAGAGAGTTTTAAGCAGAATACCTCTGACTTAGCAACCATGGTCTCTGATCTAATCAAAACCACTCAAAGTTTCATGACTGAAACAAGGTCCTCCATTAGAAACTTGGAGGCACAAGTGGGACAGCTGAGCAAGAAAATTACTGAACTCCCTCCTAGTAATCTTCCAATCAATACAGAAGAAAATCCAAAAGGAGAGTGCAAGGCCATCAACATGGCCGAATTTTGGGAGGAAGGAGAGGCAGTGAACGCCACTGAGGAAGACCTCAATGGACGTCCACTGGCCTCCAATGAGTTCCCCAATGAGGAACCATGGGAATCTGAGGCTCAAAATGAGACCATAGAGATTCCATTGGACTTACTTCTGCCATTCATGAGCTCTGATGAGTATTCTTCCTCTGAAGAGGATGAGTATGTCACTGAAGAGCAAGTTGCTAAATACCTTGGAGCAATCATGAAGCTAAATGACAAGTTATTTGGAAATGAGACTTGGGAGGATGAACCTCCTTTGCTCACCAAAGAACTGGATGACTTGTCTAGGCAGAAACTGCCTCAAAAGAGACAGGATCCTGGGAAGTTTTCAATACCTTGTATCATAGGCACCATGACCTTCAAGAAGGCCTTGTGTGACTTAGGGTCAAGTGTAAACCTCATGCCTCTCTCTGTAATGGAGAAATTAGGGATCTCTGAGGTGCAAGCTGCAAAAATCTCACTAGAGATGGCAGACAATTCAAGAAAACAAGCCTATGGACTTGTGGAGGATGTTCTGGTTAAAGTTGAAGACCATTACATCCCTACTGATTTCATAGTCCTAGAGACTGGGAAGTGCATGGATGAATCCATCATCCTTGGCAGACCCTTCCTAGCCACAGCAAAGGCTGTGATTGATGTTGATAGAGGAGAGTTGATCATTCAAGTGAATGAAGAATCCTTGGTGTTTAAGGCTCAAGGATATCCCTCTGTCATCATGGAGAGGAAGCATGAAGAGCTTCTCTCAAAACAGAGCCAAACAGAGCCCCCACAGTCAAACTCTAAGTTTGGTGTTGCGAGGCCACAACCAACTTCTAAGTTTGGTGTTGAACCCCCACATTCAAACTCTAAGTTTGGTGTTGGGAGGTTCCAACATAGCTCTGAGCATTTCTGAGGCTCCATGAGAGTCCTCTGTCAAGCTAATGACATTAAATAAGCGCTTGTTGGGAGGCAACCCAATGTTTTATAATTAACTATTTTCTTTTGTTATTTTATAATTTTTAGGTTGATGATCATGAGAAGTCACAAAATCAATGAAAAGAGCAAAAACAGAATGAAAAACAGGAAGAAAAATAGCACACCCTGGAGGACGCACCTACTGGCGTTTAAACGCCAGTAAGGTTAGCAGATGGGCGTTTAACGCCCAGTCTGGCACCATTCTGGGCGTTTAACGCCAGAAAGGGGCACCATACTGGCGTTAAACGCCAGAAAAGAGCAAGAAGCTGGCGTTAAACGCCAAAAATGGGCACCAGCCCGGCGTTTAACGCCAGAAATGGCTAAAAACGCAATTTTGCCTGCCATTTGGTGCAGGGATGACTTTTCCTTGACACCTCAGGATCTGTGGACCCCACAGGATCCCCACCTACCCCACCATTCTCTCTCTTCTTCACCCATTCACCAATCACCTCAACACCTCTTCCCCAAAAGCCCTTCACCTATCAAATCCCATCTTTCTCTTCCCCACTCACATCCATCCTTCATAAAACCCCACCTACCTCACCATTCAAATTCAAACCACTTTCCCACCCAAACCCACCCATACATGACCGAACCCTACCCTTGCCCCTCTCCTATATAAACCCATCTTCACTCCTTCATTTTCACACAACCTAAACACCACTTCTCCCCTTCTTGGTCGAAAATAAAAGCCATTCCCATCTCCTTCATTTCTTCTTCTTCTACTCTCTTCTTTCTTAATTTGCTCGAGGACGAGCAAACCTTTTAAGTTTGGTGTGGTAAAAGCATTGCTTTTTGTTTTTCCATAACCATTTATGGCATCCAAGGCCGGAGAAACCTCTAGAAAGAGGAAAGGGAAGGCAAAAGCTTCCACCTCCGAGTCATGGGAGATGGAGAGATTCATCTCAAGGGTGCATCAAGACCACTTCTATGAAGTTGTGGCCTTGAAGAAGGTGATCCCCGAGGTCCCTTTTTCACTCAAAAAGAGTGAATATCCGGAGATCCGACATGAGATCCGAAGAAGAGGTTGGGAAGTCCTTACCAACCCCATTCAACAAGTCGGAATCTTGATGGTTCAAGAGTTCTATGCCAATGCATGGATCACCAAGAACCATGATCAAAGTGTGAACCCGGATCCAAAGAATTATCTTACTATGGTTCGGGGGAAATACTTGGATTTTAGTCCGGAAAGTGTAAGGTTGGCATTCAATTTGTCCATGATGCAAGGAGATGAACACCCTTACACTAGAAGGGTCAACTTTGATCAAAGGTTGGACCAAGTCCTCACAGTCATATGTGAAGAGGGCGCCCAATGGAAGAGAGATTCAAGAGGGAAGCCGGTTCAAATGAGAAGGCATGACCTCAAACCCGTGGCTAGAGGATGGTTGGAGTTTATCCAACGCTCAATCATTCCCATTAGCAACCGGTCCGAAGTTACCATAGACCGGGCTATCATGATTCATAGCATCATGATTGGAGAAGGAATAGAAGTTCATGAGGTTATAGCTCAAGAGCTTTATAAGGTGGTGGACAAGTCCTCTACCTTGGCAAGGTTAGCCTTCCCTCATCTCATTTGTCACCTCTGTTATTCAGTTGGAGTTGACATAGAGGGAGACACCCCTATTGATGAGGACAAGCCCATCACTAAGAAGAGGATGGAGCACACAAGAGACCCCACTCATCATGAGATCCCTGAGATACCTCAAGGGATGCACTTTCCTCCACAAAACTATTGGGAGCAACTAAACACCTCCCTAGGAGAATTGAGTTCCAACATGGGACAACTAAGGGTGGAGCATCAAGAACACTCCATCATCCTCCATGAAATTAGAGAAGATCAAAGAATCATGAAAGAGGAGCAACAAAGACAAGGAAGAGACATTGAGGAGCTCAAGCACTCCATAGGATCTTCAAGAGGAAGAAAGAGCCGCCATCACTAAGGTGGACCCGTTCCTTAATTTCCTTGTTCTTTATTTTCCTGTTTTTCGAATTTTAATGCTTATGTTTGTCCATGTTTGTGTCTTGTGATCATTAGTGTCTTAGTGTCTATGCCTTAAAGCTATGAATGTCCTATGAATCCATCACCTCTCTTAAAAAAAATGTTCTTAATTGAAAAAGAGTAGAATTGCATGAATTTTGAATTTTATAACAGTTTAATTATTTTGATGTGGTGGCAATACTTTTGTTCTCTGAATGTATGCTTAAACAGTGCATATGTCTTTTGAATTTGTGGTTCATGAATGTTGGCTCTTGAAAGAATGATGAAAAAGGAGACATGTTACTGAGGATCTGAAAAATCATTAAAATGATTCTTGAAGCAAGAAGAAGCAGTGAATACAAAAAAAAAAGAAAAAAAAATTCGAAAAAAAGAAAAAAAAGAGAAAACGAAAAAAAAAGAAAAGAAAAAGAAATAAAGTTGTGATCCAAGGCAAAAAGAGTGTGCTTAAGAACCCTGGACACCTCTAATTGGGGACTCTAGCAAAGCTGAGTCACAATCTGAAAAAGTTCACCCAATTATGTGTCTGTGGCATGTATGTATCCGGTGGTAATACTGGAAGACAGAGTGCTTTGGGCCACAGCCAAGACTCAATAAGTAGCTATGTTCAAGAATCATCATACTTAACTAGGAGAATCAATGACACTATCTGGATTCTGAGTTCCTAAAGAAGCCAATCATTCTGAATTTCAAAGGATAGAGTGAGATGCCAAAACTGTTCAGAGGCAAAAAGCTAAAAGCCCCGCTCATCTAATTAATACTGATCTTCATGGATGTTTTTGGAATTCATTGCATATTCTCTTCTTTTTATCTTATTTGATTTTCAGTTGCTTGAGGACAAGCAACAATTTAAGTTTGGTGTTGTGATGAGCGGATAATTTGTACGCTTTTTGGCATTGTTTTTAGTATGTTTTTAGTATGATCTAGTTAGTTTTTAGTATATTTTTATTAGTTTTTAGTTAAAATTCACTTTTCTGGACTTTACTATGAGTTTGTGTGTTTTTCTGTGATTTCAGGTATTTTCTGGCTGAAATTGAGGGACCTGAGCAAAAATCTGATTCAGAGACTAAAAAGGAGCTACAGAAGCCCAATTGGCGCGCTCTCAACGGCGTTGGAAAGTAGACATCCTGGGCTTTCCAGCAATATATGATAGTCTATACTTTGCCCAAGATTTGATGGCCCAAACCCGCGTTCAAAGTCACCCTCAGAAATCCCAGCGTTAAACGCCGGAACTGGCACCAAAATGGGAGTTAAACGCCCAAACTGGCATAAAAGCTGGCGTTTAACTCCAAGAAGAGTCTCTACACGAAAATGCTTCAATGCTCAGCCCAAGCACACACCAAGTGGGCCCGGAAGTGGATTTTTATGTCATTTACTCATCTCTGTACACCCTAGGCTACTAGTTTTCTATAAGTAGGACCTTTTTACTATTGTATTTTCATCTTGGTTCTTCTGGTTCCCTCTCTGGGACCGAAGCCAATGATCACTCTTGTTCTTATGTATTTTCAACGGTGGAGTTTCTACACACCATAGATTAAGGTGTGGAGCTCTGCTGTACCTCGAGTATTAATGCAATTACTATTGTTCTTCTATTCAATTCCGCTTGTTTTTGTTCTAAGATATCACTTGTTCTTCAACTTGATGAATGTGATGATCCGTGACACTCATCATCATTCTCACCTATGAACGTGTGACTGACAACCACCTCCGTTCTACCTTCGATTGGGTGAATATCTCTTGGATTCCTGATACACGATGCATGGTTGATCGCCTGACAACCGAGTGCTCGCCTGACAAACGAGCCAGCCATTCCGTGAGATCAGAGTCTTCGTGGTATAGGCTAGAACTGATGGCGGCATTCAAGAGAATCCGGAAGGTCTAACCTTGTCTGTGGTATTCTGAGTAGGATTCAATGATTGAATGACTGTGACGTGCTTCAAACTCCTGAGGGCGGGGCGTTAGTGACAGACGCAAAAGAATCACTGGATTCTATTCCGGCCTGATCGAGAACCGACAGATGGATAGCCGTCCCGTGACAGGGTGCGTTGAACATTTCCACTGAGAGGATGGGAGGTAGCCACTGACAACGGTGAAACCCTTGCATAAGCTTGCCATGGAAAGGAGTAAGAAGGATTGGATGAAGACAGTAGGAAAGCAGAGAGACAGAAGAAACACATCATCTCCATATGCTTATCTGAAATTCCCACCAATGAATTGCATAAGTATCTCTATCTTTATCTTTATGTTTTATTCGTATATCACCCATATCCATTTGAGTTTGCCTGACTAAGATTTACAAGGTGACCATAGCTTGCTTCATACCAACAATCTCTGTGGGATCGACCCTTACTCGCGTAAGGTTTATTACTTGGACGACCCAGTACACTTGCTGGTTAGTTGTGCGAAGTTGTGTTTATGCCATGGTATTGAACACCAAGTTTTTGGATTCATTACCGGGGATTATTTGATTTGTGAAAAGTATTGATCACAATTTCGTGCACCATTGATCTAAAAGTTCACAAAATAAAATCTCTTCGTTGCAAGTATAGCCCAAATCAACAACTAACTCCCAACATTAAAGTTTGAATTTCAAATACAAATATAACCGAGAGTAATCAAACCTCGGGTCATTCTCCCTAGGAATGCAATTAAGATGTAACACTTTCGGTTGTGAGGAAAAGGGGTCTTGAAATCAAAGAACGAAAGATTAAAGGAACTAAGATATAAAAGAACTAAAAAATGATCAAAATTGAAATCAATGCAAGTCAAAAAGGAGATAAGATCAAAACTTAGTGAAAATGCTATAAATGCATAAAAGAGCCGTGACTTGGGAATGAGAATCAAGGAATCCTATCATCATCATAACCACAACTATGGCAACTATAATGAGTCAATCTTGTTTTGTCTACCCCTAACATCGAGGAGTAAGTCAAGCAAGCATAACTGACCTTAATCCATAAGTCCTAGCTAACTTACCAAATTAATTGGTAAAAAAGCTAGCGTCAATGGAAACAAGAGTCAACTAACTACCTAAGAATTACCACTAAATATTGGACATTATGACTCTAGTATCCTAGGAACTCATTTTCCAAGCCAAGGTGTGAAAAGCTACTCAAAATTACCAAGTGGCATTTTCACAAACACTTGGTGGGCATAAAACCAAAACATAGGAAATTGCAAAGGAAAATAAAAACTATAACCAAAATATTAGACAAAACCAACTATAAACAAGCAAACAAGCAAAGAGAAAGCATAAAATATTAAATTCATCAATAAAAAAACTTCAAGAAACTAAAATTGCATATATAAACAAAGTAACTTGAAACATAAAAGCAAAAGTAGTGAAATTAAAGAGGAAATTAAAGAGTAGTTACAAAAGATGAGTAAAAATCCAAGATCAAAACTTGCTATAAAATGCTACAATAAAAATTTGTAAAACCCTAAATAAAACCATAAGGGAGAATTTCTATCTACACTACTCCTACTCCTAATTATCTATCCTAAAAATGAGCTCTCCTTTGATATGTAATGTTGTCCCCTTCATATAGGCTTCAAATCAGCTTCAACACACTCAAAATTGAGCTCTCTGGACGTTGAACGCCCATTCTACTCCCTCTTGGGCATTCAGCGTGCTTGGTGGTGCTCTAGGTTGCTGCATTTTTACTCTCAGGTGTCTCATCTTCATCTGGCGCTTTATTGTCCTGAGGTTGAGTATCCAAGAACTTGCCACTCCTCAATTGAATAGCTTGGCATTCCTCTCTTATCTATTCAGATATCTACTATTTTGTTTGGCTCAATTACGTTTCCAGGTTCTTGAGAAAAACTCGGGTCTCCTGCAATAAGTGATGTTGGCCGTTTGTCACTTCTACAAGCATGGAAGCCAAGTCAGATGCATTATTAGATTGTGGGGGTTGAGAAGGAGTGATGTTGGCTAAACTCTGGAAGCATTGTACTTGTTGTGTGAGGAAGTTCAACTGTCAGACTAAGGATTCATTCTGGCCAAGAATGGCGTCTTCAGTAAAATTTTCCTTAGCTTCCTTTTTTACTGAGGTCTTCTTAGATGAGTATAAGTATTGATTGTTAGCAACCATCTCAATAAGCTCATCAGCTTCTTTAAGTGTCTACTTCATATATATGGAACCACCTGCAGAATTATCTAGGGACATCTTGGCTATGTCAGAGAGTCCGTAATAGAAGATGTCTAGCTTGACCCAATCTGTGAACATTTCAATGGGGCATCTGCTGAGCATCAGCTTGTACCTCTCCCAAGCATCATAGAGGGACTCGCTCTCTCCCTGCTTAAAGGTTTAAATATCTAACCTCAACTTGGTCAACCTCCTTGGGGGAAAATACTTATTCAAAAACTTATTTACAATTTTACTCCATATGTTTAAGCTCTCTCTATGTTGAGCATCTAACCAATCCTTTTTTTGATCCCTCACAACAAACGAAAAGAGCATCAGCCTGTAGACATCAGGATCTACTCCATTGGTCTTTACAGTCAGAGATGAATTTATTGGGGTCTTTTTAAGGGAGCCCATGAAACTGGCAATTTTGCTGCATTAAAGTGATTAATTATGGGTTGAGCTCAAAATTATCTGCTCGAATAAGAGGCACACTAATGCTCCTTTCATAAAAATGAGGGGTAGGAGCTGTATAAGATCCCAATGTTCTTCTGGGTTGTGCACTCCCATTCGGCACCATTGGGAGTCTCTAAGTCAAAGTATAGAGAACTCCTGGTCAGATATCCACAAAATTAAGAAACAAAATAAAATAAAGTAAGCAATTAACTAAAAGAGTTCGAAGACAAAGATGAACAATTAACCTAAAAAGATTTTCGAAAATAAATTAAATAAAAAATTTTTGAAAAGAAAAGACAAAACCTAAAGGGACATCAAACTTAAAATCTAAAATTAAAGGAAAATAAACAATACTAATCTCAAAAATTTAAGGGAAAAACACTAAAAGACTCTAAATTCAAAATCAGAAAATAAGGAAAAATAAATAAAATAGAAATCAAAAATAAAAAAATTAATTAAACAAAAACTAATAAAAATATCTAATCTAAGCAACAAGACAACCGGTAGTTGTCAATCACGAACAATCCTTGGCAACGGCGCCAAAAACTTGGTGCGCAAAATTAGAAATTGCACAACTTAACCGGCAAGTGCACCGGGTTATCCAAGTAATACCTCAGGTGAGTGAGAGTCGATCCCACGAGGATTGTTGGACTGAGCAAGCAATGGTTATCCTGTTGGACTTAGTCAGGCAAACAGTAAAAATGGTTGTTGTTAAAAACCCATAAAACAAATAAACAAGAGAAGCAATAAAAGGTTTGTAAAACAATTATGAGAAAACAGTTAAGGTCTCGGAGATGTTTATCTTTCTTGATTAAAACGTTTTACCAATTATTTTAACAATGAGTGATTCATTCTATGGCAAAACATAAGTGACTAAACCCTAATCTCCTAGTGATTCAATCTCCCCTAACCTTCATCAAACGCCACTCTCGTGGTCACTCAATTTCGATTAGAAGGTTAAGTTCAGAAAACTAGTTTAGTGCCACAAAAACCCTAATTACCCAAAGCTAATAGGATTATATGTCACATATCCCAATTAGTTTATGTAATTAGCAATTTAGGAGGAGTGTTTTCAAGCTGTAGCTCAAGCGAGATAGCTCTCTCGAGAATCACAAGAGCTCATGTAGAAAAGGGTCATACTTTTGTTCCACCCAGTTCATAAGATTAAGAATGAAAACAGCACCTTAGAATTGAATTAAACATTAATTAAAATAGAAGAATAATAGTTCTAACCCATAGAAACAAACAGAGCTCCTAACCTTAACCAGGAGGTTTAGTTGCTCATAACTTACAAAGAAAATAGGGTTCTGAAAAGTGCGGAAGGAAGAAGATCCTAAACCTAATTGATCTTTTCTTTTAAATACTATCCTAATAATAAATGCTAAACCTAAAAGACATTATTTGTAAATGTTATAAAGATAAAATAAAATAAAACTAATAAGTGCTAAATCCACTTATAGGCCCAATAGAGTGTAATTCAAACTACTTGCTGGCGTTTAACTCCAGGATTGGGCGTTGAATGCCCATAGGGGGAAGCGCGCTTCTGATCTCTACCCCATGCTGGCGTTGAACACCAGGTTGGCGTTCAACGCCCAGGGAGGGTGCTGCCAGCATTTTCCTTTCTTGCTCCAGGCTTCTCCAAACTGCTCTGAATTTCAACTAAAACCATAAAAACACAATAAGAACTCAAAGTAGCATCCAAAGATGATTTTTGCACTAAAATCAAGAAAATGTAAATAAAATCTAACTAAAAACAATAAAGAAATAACTAGAAAAAGCGTATAAGATGCTCATGTATCATATTAAAGGAGAGGACAGACACTTTGTTTGGGGATCTCTCTTCTTTAGCTGTTTTAATTTTCTTAAGGATTCTATGAAGAACATGAGTTTCTAATTCTCCTCGATTAAGGTTAGGAGCTTTGTTAATTCCATGGTTAAATACATTAGCTTTTCTACCTTTAATTTATGCAATTGATTACTTCTTAAGAAAAGGTTTTCGTTCTTCATCTTAAAAGGTTTGAATATGTTGGGAAACAATTTTTCTCTAACTTGAATTCTCTTAACCTCTTGAAAAAGTTGATTAATTGAATTAAGCTTGAAAACCAATTCTCATCATTCTTAAGTTTTAAAACTGGATTGATAAGTGACATAAAATCAACTAGGGAAAACTCTTATGAATTGTGTGGTTTTATAAATCAGTAGACGTTCTTCAACTCTTTTTTTAAATAATTGACTAAGGAATTAGCAATTAATTAGGTTAAAGAGAAATTAAATCACCAAGGGATTGGGGTTTGATTACTAATGATTTGCTATAAAAGTATCTTTGAAAGATTAAGGTGGAAAGTAAAAAATATTAATCCAGAAGTTTTAACATCTCCAAAATCTTAACTTTCTTAATCATATTATCTTTACGTTACTCATTGCCTTACTTTATATCATTGCTGTTAGTGTTTCAAAGTATTCAAAACCCTAATTTTCTAGTTTGACTAGATTAATCGGTTGATTTTGCTTGCTTAATCCGTTAATCCTAGTGGGATCAACACTCATCTCACCGTGAGTTATTACTTAATACGATCCGGTGCACTTGTCGGTGTTTTATGGATTGTAAAATATGCATCAATGTCCCAACAAATCAGTGCAATCACTAAACAACTAGGGCATATGCAAGTTTCAGCAATGGTACACAAGGCATCATCTATGACATGGGTGGAAGAGCTTCTCAAAGTAAAGGTTGTGAGCTACTCAATTAAGACCAATCTTTTTTTAAACAAGTGAACCATATGGGAAATTTCTCTAGGCCACTACATAATGATCCATTCTCCAAAACGTATAACCTTGGATGGAAGAACCACCACAACTTTAGATGGAGTAATTAAGGACAGAGACAAAACAACTTTCACAACTTCAACACTCCTTACCAACAATAAATACCTCCCATACAACCACCCCAAAATACTCAAAAGCCATCCCCTCTTGAAATTATCATGGAGAAACTCTCCCAACCCACTCCAACATTTATCCAATCTACCACAAATTTCATGCATGAAACTAGAGCCAATTTCAAAAATAAAAAAGCCTCCATCATAAATTTAGAAGTATAAGTGGGCCAACTTGAACTTAGTCAGGCAACAAAGAAGGCAAAAGTACAAGACTACAAGCCTAGAATTTCATTCCCTTAAAGCCTTCAAAAAGAGACTAAGGACAAGCAATTCTCTATGTTCTTGGAGGTGTTTCAGAAGTTATAAATTAATATTATTTTGGCTGAGACCTTAGAGAAAATGCCACTTTATGCCAAGTTTATGAAGAAGTTAATGTCTAAGAAGAGAAGTTGGAAGGAAGATGAGACACTGGTCCTTACTAAAGAATGTAGTGCAATAATCCAAAAAAAATTGCAACAAAAAAAGAAGGATCCTGGAAGCTTTCAAATTCCTTGCACAATTGGAAATATCACCATTGAGAAGGCCCTCTGTGACTTGGGAGTAAGCATTAACTTGATGCCTCTATCTTTGATAAAAAGATGCAAATTAAGGAGGTGACACCCACAAGGATCTCCCTATAATTGGTTTATAGATCACTCAAATTTTCATCAAGGAGTGGTGGAGAACTTGTTGGTAAATGTGAAAAAATTCATATTTCCATAGACTTTGTGATTCTTGATACGGAGGAAGATGTCAATACCTCTATAATTCTTGGAAGACCATTCCTTGCTACTGAAAGGGAACTTATTGGTATTCAAAAGGGAGAACTAACCTTCAGGGTGCATGATGAAAAAATTGTCTTTAATGTATTCAAAGTCATGCAACACCCAAGTAACACTAAAGATTGTATGAAGGTAGATGTTATTGGTCCTTTGGTGCATGAAGTAATTAAAGAAGAACCACTTTCTAGTGACTTGGAAAACTGTCAATTCCCATGAATGGAAAATTGCATACTTCATGCATGCACATTCCATCAACAGAAGAACAAACCATGCAAACTCTAACAATCCCATGCATGCAAATTACATCCCCTGGGAAAGACAAAGAAGATGAGTCACTGAAGCTAGAATTGAAGCTTCTCCCTCCAACCCTCAAGTATGCATTCCTTGGCCCTAATGACACATTTCTAGTGATCATTAGTGCTTCCTTGAGTGAGTTAAAGGAAGAGGAATTGATCAAGGTGCTCCAAGCCCACAAGATTGTCTTAGGATAGACCATCAGTGATCTTAAAGGAATAAGTCCCATTATGTGCATGCACAAGATTTTACTTGAAGAAGATGCTAAACTCGTGGTACAAGCACAAAGGAGACTTTATCCAGTGATGAAGTGGTTCAAAAGGAGGTAATGAAGCTTTGGGATGCAGGAATTATCTATCCTATTTCTAATAGCCCTTGGGTGTGTCAACTGTAAGTTGTACCCAAGAAAGGCTGGGTCAAAGTTGTTGCTAATGAGAAGAATGAGCTCATTCCAATAAGAACTGTCACTGGTTGGCGGATGTGCATTGACTAAAGAAGGCTCAACATAGCTACAAGGAAGTCACTACCACTTGCCATTTATTGATCAAATTCTTGAGAGATTAGCTGGGCATGCTTTCTACTATTTCTTGGATGACTATTCGGGGTACAACCAAATTACAGTGGACCCTCAGGATTAAGAGAAGATGCTGTTCACTTTCCCTTTTAGTGTATTTGCTCACAACTGCATGCCTTTTGGGTTATGCAATGCCCCTACCACTTTTCAAAGGTGTATACTTTCTATTTTTTCTAATATGGTTAAAAAGTTTATTGAGGTTTTATGGATGATTTCTCTATTTTTGTGGATTTATTTGATACTTGCTTACAACATATAGCCTTAGTTTTGAAAATGTACCAAGAAACAAACCTTGTTTTAAATTGAAAAAAGTGTTATTTTATGGTAACAGAGGAAATTGTTCTTGGCTACCTAATCTCCAACAAAGGCATAGAAGTTGATAAGACTAAGGTGGAGGTAATTGACAAATCGCCACCTCTAGTGAATGTGAAATCAATTAGGAGCTTCTTAAGACATGATGGCTTCTATAGAAGGTTCATAAAAGATTTTTCAAAAATTAAAAAACCACTAGGCAACCTTCTAGTCACTGATATTTCATTTGATTTCAACCAAGAAGGCTTGCATGCCTTTGAAACTCTTAAAACCAAACTTGTCACTAGACCCATTATTGCTCCATCCAATCGGTCTCTACCTTTTAAACTAATGTGTTATGCAAGTGACTTTGCCATAGATGCTGTTTTGGGGCAAAGAAAAGATAAGTTGTTGCATATTATTTACTATGCTAGTCTTGTCTTGAATGATTTCCAAGAGAAATATACACCAACTGAGAAATAGCTCCTAGCTATTATCTTTGCTTTTGATAAGTTTAAATCCTATCTCATTGGTTCAGAGGTTATTATTTACACTGATCACTCTACTCTTAAGTAATTTTTATCCAAATAGGATGCTAAGCCGAGGTTGATAAGATGGGTGCTAATCCTCCAAGAGTTTGACATTGAGATCTGAGATAGGAAGGGCACGGAGGAAATTATTCCCAAAGAGTTCTCTTAGCACCAAAGAAGGAAATTGATCCATGATGCCCGCTACTTCCTATGGGATGAACATATTTGTTCAAGAGATGCTCAGATAGAATCATTAAAAGATGCATTACCGAAGAGGAGACCTAAGAAGTCTTGTGGAATTGTGGTGCACGAAATTGTGATCATCAACAAATGCGCCAAAGACTTGGAGCTCTCAAACGTGAATCACACTTTGTCACAACTTCGCACAACTAACCAGCAAGTGCACTGGGTCGTCCAAGTAATACCTTACGTGAGTAAGGGTCGACCCCACGGAGATTGTCGGTATGAAGCAAGCTATGGTCATCTTGTAAATCTCTGTCAGGCAGATTCAAATGGTTATAATGGTTTTCGAATATAAAGATAAATAAAGCATAAAATAAAGATAGAAATACTTATGTAATTCATTGGTGGGAATTTCAGATAAGCGCATGAAGATACTGTGTCCCTTCTGAATCTCTGCTTTCCTACTGCTTTCATCCAATCATTCTTACTCCTTTCCATGGCAAGCTGTATGTTGGGTTTCAACGTTGTCAATGGCAACCACCCGTCCTCTCAGTGAAAATGATCCAAATGCTCTGTCACAGCACGGCTAATCATCTGTCGGTTCTTGATCATGTCGGAATACATTCCAGTGATTCTTTTACGTCTGTCACTATGCCCAACACTCGCGAGTTTGAAGCTCGTCGTAGTCATCCCATCTCAGATCCTTCTCAGAATACCACAGACAAGGTTTAGACTTTCCGGATCTTAAGAATGGCCGCCAATTATTCTAGCTTATACCACGAAGACTCTGATCTTTTGGAATGGAGGCTAAGAGATACACGCTCGATCTAAGGTAGAACGGAAGTGGTTGTCAGGCACACGTTCATAGGTGAGAATGATGACTAGTGTCACGGATCATCACATTCATCATGTTGAAGTACAGTGAATATCTTAGAATAAGAATAAGCGTGAATTGAATAGAAGAATAGTAGTAGTTGCATTAATACTCGAGGAATAGCAAAGCTCCACACCTTAATCTATGGTGTGTAGAAACTCCACCGTTGAAAATACATAAGTGATAAAGGTCCAGGCATGGCCGAGAGGCCAGCCCCCAAACGTGATCAAAGGATCAAAAGATAATCAAAAGATTAGACGCCTAGTACAATAGTAAAAAGTTCTATTTATACTAAACTAGCTACTAGGGTTTACAGAAATAATTCTAAGTGCAGAAATCCACTTTTGGGGCCCACTTTGGTGTGTGCTTGGGCTGAGCTTGAGCTTTACACGTGTAGAGGCTTCTCTTGGGGTTAAATGCCAAGTTGTAACGTGTTTTTGGCATTTTAACTCTGGTTTGTGACGTGTTTCTGGCGTTTTACTCTAGAATGCCGCATGGAACTGGCGTTGAACGCCATTTTGCATCCTCTAAACTCGAATAAAGTATGGACTATTATATATTGTTGGAAATTCCTGGATGTTTAATTTCCAACGCAATTGAGAGCGTGCCATTTGGAGTTCTGGTGCTCCAGAAAACTCATTTCGAGTGCAGGGAGGTCAGAATCCAACAGCATCAGCAGTCCTTTTTCAGCCTCCTATCAGATTTTTGCTCAAGTCCCTCAATTTTTGCCAGAAAATACCTAAAATCACAGAAAAACACACAAACTCATAGTAAAGTCCATAAATATAAATTTTGCATAAAAAACTAATAAAAACATCCCTAAAAGTAGCTAGATCTTACTAAAAACTACCTAAAAACAATGCCAAAAAGCGTATATATTATCCGCTCATCACAACACCAAACTTAAATTGTTGCTTGTTCCCAAGCAACTGAGAATCAAATAGAATAAAAAGAAGAGAATATACTATAAATTCCAAAATATCAATGAAGCTTAGTTCTAATTAGATGAGCGGGACTAGTAGCTTTTTGCTTCTGAACAGTTTTGGCATCTCACTTTATCCTTTGAAGTTTAGAAAGATTGGCATCCATAGGAACTCAGAGTTCAGATAGTGTTACTGATTCTCCTAGTTAAGTGTGTTAATTCTTGAACACAGCTACTTTTATGAGTCTTAGCCGTGGCCCTAAGCACTTTGTTTTCCAGTATTACCACCGGATACATAAATGCCACAGACACATGACTGGGTGAACCTTTTCAGATTGTGACTCAGCTTTGCTAAAGTTCCCAGTTAGAGGTGTCCAGAGCTCTTAGGCACACTCTTTTTGCTTTGGATCACGACTTTAACCACTCAGTCTCAAGCTTTTCACTTGGACTTGCATGCCACAAGCACATGGTTAGGGACAACTTGATTTAGCCGCTTAGGCCTAGATTTTATTTCCTTGGACCCTCCTATCCATTGATGCTCAAGGCCTTGGATCCTTTTTACCCTTGCCTTTTGGTTTTAAGGGCTATTGGCTTTTTCTTCTTGCTTTTTCTTTTTCTTTTATTTTTTTGCAAGCTTTGTTCTTCACTGTTTTTCTTGCTTCAAGAATCGATTTTTTTATTTTTCAGATCATAAAATAACATTTTTCTTTTTTATCATTCTTTTAAGAGCCAACAATTTTAACATTCATAAACAACAAAATAAAAAATATGCACTGTCAAGCATTCATTCAGAAAACAAAAAGTATTGTCACCACATCAATATAATTAAACTAATTTTAAGGATGAATTTGAAACTCATGTACTTCTTGTTCTTTTGTATTAAAGACATTTTTCATTTAAGAAAGGTGAAGGATTCATGGAATTATTTATAGCCTTAAGACATAGACTCTAGACACTAATGATCATGTAATAAAGACACAAATATAGACAAATATGAAGCTCAAAAACCGAAAAACATAGAGATAAGAACAAGGAAGTTAAGGAATGAGTCCACCTTAGTGATGGTGGCGCCTTCTTCTTGAAGGACCAATGGTGTTCTTGAGCTCCTCTATGTCTCTTCCTTGCCTTTGTTGCTCCTTCCTCAAAGCTCTTTGATCTTCTCTAATCTCATTGAGAATGATGGAGTGCTCTTGATGTTCCACCCTTAATTGGTTCATGTCATGACTCAATCCTTCTAGAGAAGTGCTGAGTTGTTTCCAATAGTTGTTTGGAGGAAAATGCATCCCTTGAGGCATCTCAGTGATTTCTTGATGATGAGCTTCCTCATGCGTCTCTTAAGATCCATGAATGGACTCTCTTGTTTGCTCCATCCTCTTCTTAGTGATGGGCTTGTCCTCTTCAATGAGGATGTCTCTTTCTATGATAACTCCAGCTAAGTAGCTTAGATGGCAAATGAGATGAGGAAAAGCTATCCTTGCCAAGGTGGAGGGCTTTTCGGCTACTTTGTAGAGTTCTAGAGGGATGACTTCATGAACTTCTACCTCCTCTCCAATCATGATGTTATGGAACATGATGGCCCAATCCACAGTTACTTTGGATCGGTTGCTAGTGGGGATGATAGAGCGTTGGATGAACTCCAACCATCCTCTAGCCACAGGCTTAAGGTCCAGTCATCTCAATTAAATTGGCTTGCCTTTTGAGTCTCTTTTCAATTGAGCTCCTTCCACACATATGTCCATGAGGACTTGATCCAACCTTTGATCAAAGTTGACCCTTCTAGTGTAGGGGCATGCGTCTACTTACATCATAGCCAAGTTGAACGCCAACCTTACGTTCTCCGGACTGAAATCTAAGCATTTTCCCTGAACCATTGTAAGCCAATTCTTTGGGTTTGGGTTCATGCTTTGATCATGGTTCCTAGTGATTCATGTGTTTGCATAGAACTCTTGAACCATTAAGATTCCGACTTGTTGAATAGGGTTGGTAAGAACTTCCCAACCTCTTCTTTGGATCTCATGTCGGATCCCCAGATACTCATTTTTCTTGAGCATGAAAGGGACCTCAGGGATCACCTTTTTCTTGGCCACAACTTGGTCTTGATGGACCTTTGAGATGAATCTCTCCATCTCCCATGACTCGGATGTGGAAGCTTTTGTCTTCCCTTTCCTCTTTCTAGAGGTTTCTCCGGCCTTAGGTGCCATAAATGGTTATGGAAAAACAAAAAAGCTATGCTTTTACCACACCAAACTTAGAATATTGCTCACCCTCGAGCAAAAGAAGAAAGAATAGATGAAGAAGAAGAAGAAATGGAGGAGAGGGAGAGAGATGTGTATTCGGCCAAGAGGGAGAAGAGAGGGTTGTGTTGTGTGAAAATGAAGAAGGATGGAGGGGTTTATATAGTGGAGGGAGAGGGGTTTAGGGTGGGTTTGGGTGGGAAAGAGATTTTGAATTTGAAATTAGGTGGGGTTTATGGGGAAGAGTGGATGGATGTGATTGGTGAAGGGCTAATGGGGAAGAGAGATTGAGGTGATTGGTGAAGGATATTTGGGGAAGAGTGTGAAGAAGAGAGAGAGTGGGTTGAGGTAGGTGAGGATCACGTGGGGTCCATAGACCTTAAGGTGTCAAGGATTTATCATCCCTACACCAATTAAGTGTGTAAACGCCTTCTTTATGCAATTTTGGCATTTAACGCCAGACTGCAACATGTTTTTGGCGTTAAACGCCACTTCCAAGCTTGATTTGGGCGTTCAACGCCAATCTGCAGCATATTTTTGGCGTTCAACGCCACTTCCATGCTTGTTTCTGGCATTTAATGCCAGTCTGATGCTTCTTTCTGGCGTTAAATGCCAGCTCTATGCTCCTTACTGGCGTTGATGAGCGGATAATTTATACGCTTTTTGGCATTGTTTTTAGGTAGTTTTTAGTAAGTTCAAGCTACTTTTAGGGATGTTTCATTAGTTTTTATGTTAAATTCACATTTTTGGACTTTACTATGAGTTTGTGTGTTTTTCTGTGATTTCAGGTAATTTCTGGCTGAAATTGAGGGACTTGAGCAAAACTCTGATAGGAGGCTGACAAAGGACTGCTGATGCTGTTGGAATCTGACCTCCCTGCACTCGAAATGGATTTTCTGGGGGCTACAAAACTCTAAATGGCGCGCTCTCAATGTTTTCGGAAAGTAGACATCCAGAGCTTTCCAGCAATATATAATAGTCCATACTTTATTCGGGAATTGATGACGTAAACTGGCGCTCAACGCCAGTTCCATGTTGCTGTCTAGAGTAAAACGCCAGAAACACGTCACGACCCGGAGTTGAACGCCCAAAACACGTTACAACTTGGCGTTCAACTCCAAAAGAAGCCTCAGCTCGTGGATAGATCAAGCTCATCCCAAACACACACCAAGTGGGCCCCGGAAGTGGATTTATGCATCAATTACTTATTCATGTAAACCCTAGTAGCTAGTCTAGTATAAATAGGATAATTTACTATTGTATTAGACATCTTTGGTCTCAGTTTTATTTTATTCTTCATCTGAGGAGACTATTGATCACGTTTTGGGGGCTGGCCATTCAGCCATGCCTGAACCTTTCACTTATGTATTTTCAACGGTGGAGTTTCTACACACCATAGATTAAGGGTGTGGAGCTCTGCTGTACCTCAAGTTTCAATGCAATTACTATTATTTTCTATCCAATTCGAATTATTCCTATTCTAAGATATTCATTGCACTTCAACTTGATGAATGTGATGATCCGTGACACTCATCATCATTCTCATCTATGAACCCGCGTGATTGACAACCACTTCCGTTCTACCTTAGGCCGGGCGCGTATCTCTTAGATTCCTTAAACAGAATCTTCGTGGTATAAGCTAGAATTGATGGCGACATTCATGGGAATCCGGAAGGTCTAACCTTGTCTGTGGTATTCCGAGTAGGATTCCAGAATTGAATGACTATGACGAGCTTCAAACTCCTGAAGGCTGGGCGTTAGTGATAGACGCAAAAGAATCAAGGGATTCTATTCCAACCTGATTGAGAACCGACAGATGATTAGCCGTGCTGTGATAGAGCATTTGGACCTTTTTCACTGAGAGGATGGGATGTAGCCATTGACAACGGTGATGCCCTACATACAGCTTGCCATGGAAAGGAGTAAGAAGGATTGGATGAAGCAGTAGGAAAGCAGAGATTCAAGAGGAGCATAGCATCTCCATACACCTATCTGAAATTCCCATCATGGAAATACATGAGTAACTTTATCCTTATTTTATGTTTATTTACTATTATTTGATTTTCCAAATTCCATAATTTATTTAAATCCGCCTGACTGAGATTTACAAGATGACCATAGCTTGCTTCATACCAACAATCTCTGTGGGATCGACCCTTACTCACGTAAGGTTTATTACTTGGACGACCCAGTACACTTGCTGGTTAGTTGAACGGAGTTGTGACCACACATAGTAAAGAGCTATTATCTCGAATTAAATTTCATACAAGTACAAAAAGTACAAATCACAATTTCGTCCACCAAGTTTTTGGCGCCGTTGCTGGGGATTGTTCGAATATGGACAACTGACGGTTCATCTTGTTGCTCAGATAAGGTAATTTTCTTTCAAAAAGTTTTCAAAAATCTTTCAAAAATATTTTTCTATTAATTTTGTTTTTTTAATATAATTTTCGAAAAAAATAATAAAAATACAAAAAATCATAAAATCATAAAAACCAAAAATATTGTGTTTCTTGTTTGAGTCTTGAGTCAATTTTTAAGTTTGGTGTTGCATGCTTTAAAAATTTTTTTCTTGCATTTTTCGAAAATTCATGCATTCATAGTGTTCTTCATGATCTTCAAGTTGTTCTTGGTAAGTCTTCTTGTTTGATCTTGATGTTTTCTTGTGTTGTATCTTTTGTTGTTTTTCATATGCATTTTTTGTTTGTTAGAGTCCATGCATTAAAGATTTCTAAGTTTGGTGTCTTGCATGTTTTTTTTGCATCAAAAATTTTTCAAAATTATGTTCTTGATGTTCATCATGATCTTCAAAGTGTTCCTGGTGTTCATCTTGACATTCATAGTGTTCTTGCATGCATCATGTGTTTTGATCTAGAATTTTCATGTTTTGGGTCATTTTTATGTTTTTCTCTCTCATCATCAAAAATTCAAAAATCAAAAAAATATCTTTTCCTTTTTCTTCTCTCCTAATTTTTGAAATTTTGGGTTGACTTGGTCAAAAATTTTTAAAATTAGTTGTTTCTAACAAGTCAAGTCAAATTTTCAATTTTAAAAATCTTATCTTTCTAAAATCTTTTTCAAAAATCATATCTTTTTCATTTTTTTTATTTTCAAAAAATTCCAAAAATCTTTTTCAAAATATTTTCAAAATCTTTTTCTTATCTTTATGTCAAATTTTCGAAATTACACTAACAAGTAATATGATTGATTAAAAAATTTGAAGTTTGTTACTTTCTTGTTAAGAAAGGTTCAATCTTTAAATTCTAGAATCATATCTTTTAGTTTCTTGTTAGTTAAGTAATTAATTTTAATTTTAAAAAAATTAAATCTTTTTCAATCCTATCTTTTTATCATATCTTTTTCAAAATTTTATCTTTTTCAAAAATTTGATTTCAAAATATCTTATCTAACTTCTTATCTTCTTATCTTTTCAAATTTGATTTTGATATCTTTTTCAACTAACTATTTGACTTTTTATTTGTTTCTTATCTTTTTCAAAACCACCTAACTACCTTTCCCCCTCTAATTTTCGAAAATAACTCCCTCTTTTTCAAAAAAAATTCTTTTTAATTGTTTAAATTTTAATTTTAATCATATCTTATCTTTAATTTTTGAAAATCACTAACCACTTTTTCAAAATTATTTTCGAAATTCTCTATCTCTCCTTCTTTTATTTATTTTTTTATTTACTAACACTTCTATTCACCTCTCTTCATCTCAAATCATTACCTCTACCCTTAACCATTCTTCTTCACTCTTCTTCCCTTCCCTCTTCTACTAACAACAAAGGATCCTCTTTACTGTGACATAGAGGATTCCTCTTTCTTTTCTTGTTCTCTTCTTCCCTATATGAGCAGGAACAAGGAAAAAGACACTCTTGTTGAAGCTGATCCAGAACCTGAAAGGACTCTGAAGAGGAAACTAAGAGAAGCTAAACTACAACAATCTAGAGGCAGTCTTTCTGAAATTTTTGAAAAAGAGAAGGAGATGGCAGCCGAACCCAACAACAATAATGCAAGGAGAATGCTTGGTGACTTCACAAAACCAACGTCCAAATTTGATGAAAGAAGCATCTCCATTCCTGCCATTGGAGCCAACAATTTTGAGCTTAAGCCTCAACTAGTTGCGTTAATGCAACAGAACTGCAAGTTTTATGGACTTTCATCTGAAGATCCTTACCAGTTTTTAACTGAGTTCTTGCAGATTTGTGAGATTGTTAAGACAAATGGAGTAGATCCTGAAGTCTACAAGCTCATGCTTTTCCCTTTTGCTGTAAGAGACAGAGCTAGAACATGGTTGGACTCACAACCTAAAGATAGCCTGGACTCCTAGGATAAGCTGGTCACGGCCTTCTTGGATAAATTCTTTCCTCCTCAAAAGCTGAGCAAGCTTAGAGTGGATGTTCAGACCTTCAAGCAAAAAGATGGTGAATCCCTCTATAAAGCTTGGGAAAGATACAAGCAGATGACCAAAAAGTGTCCTTCTGACATGTTTTCAGAATGGACCATATTAGATATATTCTATTATGGTCTATCTGAATTTTCCAAGATGTCATTTGACTATTCTGCAGGTGGATCTATTCATCTAAAGAAAACGCCTAAAGAGGCTCAAGAACTTATTGACATGGTTGCAAATAACCAATTCATGTACACTTCTAAGAGGAATTCCGTGAATAGTGGGACGCCTCAGAGGAAGGGAGTTCTTGAAATTGATACTCTGAATGCCATATTGGCTCAGAACAAAGTGTTGACTCAGCAAGTCAACATGATCTCTCAAAGTCTGAATGGATGGCAAAATGCATCCAACAGTACTAAAGAGGCAGCTTCTGAAGAAGCTTATGATCATGAGAACCCATCAATGGCAGAGGTTAATTACATGGGTGAACCTTATGGAAACACCTATAACTCATCTTGGAGAAATCATCCAAATTTCTCATGGAAGGATCAACAAAAGCCTCAACAAGGCTTTAACAATGGTGGAAGAAATAGGCTCAGTTATAACAAGCCTTTTCCATCATCTTCTCAGCAACAGACAGAAAATTCTGAACAGAGCCCCTCTAATTTAGCAAACTTAGTCTCTGATCTGTCAAAAGCCACTTTAAGTTTCATGAGTGAAACAAGGTCCTCCATTAGAAATCTGGAGGCACAAGTGGGCCAGCTGAGTAAGAAAGTCATTGAAACTCCTCCCAGTATTCTCCCAAGCAATACAGAAGAGAATCCAAAAGGAGATTGCAAGGCCATTGAAGTAATCAATATGGCCGAATGCACAAGGGAGGAGAAGGACAAAAATCCTAGTGAGAAAGACCTCCTGGGTCGTCTCTCAAATAAGAAGGAGTTCCCTATTGAGGACCTAAAGGAATCTGAGGCTCATATAGAGACCATAGAGATTCCACTAAATCTCCTTCTGCCATTCATGAGCTCTGAAAACTATTCCTCCTCAGAAGAGGATGAAGATGTAACTGGAGAGCAAGTTGCTCAATATCTAGGAGCTATCATGAAGCTGAATGCCAAGTTGTTTGGTAATGAGACTTGGGAAGGTGAATCCCCATTGCTCTCTAGTGAACTAGATACATGGATTCAGAAAACTCTACCTCAAAAGAGACAAGATCTTGGTAAATTCTTAATACCCTGTACCATAGGCACCATGACCTTTAACAAGGCTCTGTGTGACCTGGGGTCAGGCATAAATCTTATGCCACTCTCTGTAATGGAGAAACTGAGGATCATTGAGGTACAGCCTGCCTTATTCTCACTTCAATTGGCAGACAAGTCAGTAAGACAAGCTTATGGATTAGTAGAGGACGTGTTAGTAAAGGTTGAAAGCCTTTACATCCCTGCTGATTTCATAATCTTAGACACTAGGAAGGAAGAAGATGAATGCATCATCCTTGGAAGACCCTTCCTAGCCACAGCAGAAGCTGTGATTGATGTTAGCAGAGGAGAATTAGTCCTTCAATTGAATGGGGACTACCTTGTGTTTAAAGCTCAAGGACCTTCCTCTGCAACCATGGAGAGGAAGCATGAAAAGCTTCTCTCAGTACAGAGTCAAAAAGAGCCCCCACAGTCAAACTCTAAGTTTGGTGTTGGGAGGCCACAACCAAACTCTAAGTTTGGTGTTGAGAAGCCCCCTCATTCAAACTCTAAGTTTGGTGTTGGGAGGCCCTCATCATGCTCTGAATATCTGTGAGGCTCCATGAGAACCCACTGTCAAGCTAATGACACTAAAGAAGCGCTTGTTAGGAGGCAACCCAATTTTTATATATCTACTTTTAATTTTATTTTATTGTTATTTTGTGTTTTTATTAGGTTCATGATCATCTGGAGTCACGAAAAAAATACTAAAATTAAAAACAGAATCAAAAATAGCAGAAGAAAAATCACACCCTGGAGGAAGGACTTACTGGCGTTTAAACGCCAGTAAGGTGCATCTGGCTGGCGTTCAACGCCAGAACAGAGCATGTTTCTGGCGCTGAACGCCAGAAACAAGCAACATCCTGGCGTTTGAACGCCAGGAATATGCCTTGAGGAAAGCTGGCGCTGAACGCCAGTAACAAGCATAGAACTGGCGTTCAACGCCAGAAACATGCTACACATGGGCGTTGAATGCCCAGAGTGTGCATCACTTCGGCGTTTAAACGCTAGAATGGTGTGTAAAGGCATTTTACATGCCTAATTGGTGCAGGGATGTAAATCCTTGACACCTCAGGATCTGTGGACCCCACAGGATCATCTCAGGATCTGTGGACCCCACAGGATCCCCACCTAACATATTCTCCCCTCTTCTCAACATTCATTCTCTCTTTCCAATAAACACACTTCCCCAAAAACCATTCACCAATCACCTCAACCTCTCTTCCCAATTACCCCATTCACCACTCACATCCATCCACTATTCCCCATAAACCCCACCCACCTTCAAAATTCAAAAATCTTTCCCACCCAAACCCACCCTAAATGACTGAAACTACACCCACTCCCCTCCCTATATATACCCTTCCATTCTACTTCATTTTCACACAACACCAACCCCCTCTTCTACACCTTGACTGAAACACCTTCCCTCACTCTCCTCCATATTTTCTTCTTCTTCTTCTTCTTCTCTTCTTTCTTCTCTTGCTCGAGGGCGAGCAATATTTTAAGTTTGGTGTGGTCAAAGCATAATCTTTTTGTTTTTCCATTACCATCAATGGCACCTAAGGCCGGAGAATCCTCTAGAAAAGGAAAAGGGAGGACAAAAGCTTCCACCTCCGAGTCATGGGAGATGGAAAGATTCATCTCCAAAAGCCATCAAGACCACTTCTATGATGTTGTGGCAAAGAAGAAGGTAATCCCTGATGTCCCTTTCAAACTCAAGAAAAATGAGTATCCAGAAATCCGACATGAAATCCGAAGAAGAGGTTGGGAAGTCCAAACCAACCCCATGCAACAAGTCGGAATCTTAATGGTTCAAGAGTTCTATGCCAATGCATGGATCACAAGGAACCATGATCAAAGTGTGAATCCGAGTCCAAAGAATTATCTCACAATGGTTCGGGGGAAATACTTAGATTTTAGTCTGGAAAATGTGAGGTTGGCATTCCACTTGCCCATGATGCAAGGAGATGAACGCCCCTACACTAGAAGGGTCAACTTTAATCAAAGGTTGGACCAAGTCCTTATGGACATATGTGTGGAAGGAGCTCAATGGAAAAGAGACTCTAAAGGCAAGCCGGTTCAACTAAGAAGACTAGACCTCAAGCTTGTGGCTAGAGGATGGTTAGAGTTCATTCAACGCTCCATCATCCCCACTAGCAACCGATCCGAAGTTACTGTGGATCGGGCCATCATGATTCATAGCATCATGATTGGAGAGAAAGTAGAAGTTCATGAAGTCATCTCCCATGAATTCTATAAAATAAACAAAAAGTCCTCCACCATGGCAAGGCTAACTTTTCCTCATCTTATTTGCCATCTATGTTACTCAGCTGGGGTTATCATAGAAGGAGACATCCTCATTGAAGAGGATAAGCCCATCACCAAGAAGAGGATGGAGCAAGCAAGAGAGACCCTCCACAGATCTCAAGAGATGCATGAGGAAGCTCATCATCAAGAAATCCCTGAGATGCCTCAAGGGATGCACTTTCCTCCCAACAACTATTGGGAACAACTCAACACTTCCCTAGAAGATTTGAGCTATAATGTGGAACAATTAAGGGTGGAACATTATGAGCACTCCATCATTCTCCATGAAATAAGAGAAGATCAAAGAGCAATGAGGGAAGAGCAACAAAGGCAAGGAAGGGACATAGAATAGCTTAAGGACATTGTTGGTCCTTCAAGAAGAAGACGCCACTAAGGTGGATTCATTCCTTGTTCTTACTTTTCTGCTGTTCGGTTTTTATATTATATGTTTATCTATGTTTTGTGTCTCTACTTCATGATCATTAGTGTTTAGTAACTATGTCTTAAAGTTATGAATAATTCCATTAATCCTTCACCTCTCTTAAATGAAAAATGTTTTTAATTCAAAAGAACAAAGAAGTACATGAATTCCAAATTTATCCTTGAATTTAGTTTAATTATATTGATGTGGTGACAATACTTTTTGTTTTCTAAATGAATGCTTAAACAGTGCATATTTTTTATCTTATTGTTTATGAATGTTAAAACTATTGGCTCTTGAAAGAATGATGAACAAAGAGAAATGTTATTGATAATCTGAAAAATCATGAAATTGATTCTTGAAGCAAGAAAAAGCAGTGAAAAACAAAAGCTATCCAAATATATATATATATATATATATATATATATATATATATATATAGAAAGAAAAAGAAAAAGCAAGCAGAAAAAGCCAATAGCCCTTAAAACCAAAAGGCAAGGGTAAAAAGGATCCAAGGCTTTGAGCATCAATGGATAGGAGGGCCCAAGGAAATAAAATCCGGGCCTAAGCGGCTAAACCAAGTTGTCCCTAACCATGTGCTTGTGTCATGAAGGCCCAAGTGAAAAGCTTGAGACCGAGTGGTTAAAGTCATGATCCAAAGCAAAAGAGTGTGCTTAAGAGCCCTGGACACCTCTAACTAGGGACTCTAGCAAAGCTGAGTCAGAATCTGAAAAGGTTCACCCAGTCATGTGTCTGTGGCATTTATGTATCCGGTGGTAATACTGGAAAACAAAGTACTTAGGGCCACGGCCAAGACTCATAAGTAGCTGTGTTCAAGAATCAACATACTTAACTAGGAGAATCAATAACACCATCCGAAATTCTAAGTTCCTAGAGAAGCCAATCATTCTGAACTTCAAAGGAAAAAGTGAGATGCCAAAACTATTCAAAAGCAAAAAGCTATAAGTCCCGCTCATCTAATTAGAATTAATATTCATTGATATTTTGGAATTTATAGTATATTCTCTTCTTTTTATCCTATTTGATTTTCAGTTGCTTGGGGACAAGCAACAATTTAAGTTTGGTGTTGTCATGAGCGGATAATTTATACGCTTTTTGGCATTGTTTTTAGGTAGTTTTTAGTAAGTTCAAGCTACTTTTAGGGATGTTTTCATTAGTTTTTATGTTAAATTCACATTTCTGGACTTTACTATGAGTTTGTGTGTTTTTCTGTGATTTTAGGTAATTTCTAGCTGAAATTGAGGGACTTGAGCAAAACTTTGATAGGAGGCTGACAAAGGACTGCTGATGCTGTTGGAATCTGACCTCCTGTTCGGGGGAAAACTTGTCTCTCAACAAATCTCCATTCGACAAGTGTACCGAATTTGTCGTCAAGTAAAAACTCACAATAGAGTGAGGTCGAATCCCACAGGGATTGATTGATCAAGCAACTTTAATTAGAGGAATGTTCTAGTTGAGCGAATCCATGAATAGAGTTGATACTTGCAGAAAATAAAACGGCGGAAAAGTAAATGACTGAAAGTAAATTGCAGAATTGTAATTGGGAATGGGGGAATTGCTCATAAAAGTAAATTGCAGAAATTAAAGAGAATGGGTAAGATCAGAAATGGGGAGTTCATTGGGCTCATGAGATGTTGCATTCTCCGGATCAATTTCATTCTCATCTCTTCCTCAATCAATGCACTCATTGATCTCCTTGGCAATCTTAAGTGATTGAACAACAATTTCTTGTGGTTTAATCTCTCAAATCTTGATCAATAGCCAATTCCTTGGTCAATTGCTCATGAGAAGAGATGAAGTATGGTCACTGATTATACCACATGCATTTCCCAAATCAAGTGTTGAGAGGGTTATAGCCACATACCCATCCACACCCAATTTGGTCCAGCATGAGAAAGCATTTCTAGCTGATCTCTTCATTCCTCTTTCAAGGTTCCGAAGAGATCCAAGTTTGAATAGCTTCTTTTCCAAGATAACTATCCAATTGGATGAAGATCGAAAGCTTTCAAGTAAAATCAAGAGGAAAGATAGAAGAAGAATAATGAAAACTAGTATTGATCCATCAAATTACAACAGAGCTCCCTAACCCAATGAAAGGGGTTTAGTTGTTCATAGCTCTAGAAATCAAAAATCAAAGATGGAGAATACATGATAAAGCTAGAAGTGCAGAGAAAGTAAAATACAAAGAGTAGTTCTATTTCCTAGCTCTCTGTTCATTTCTTAAACAATTCAAAGCTACTCCTATATATACTACTCTTCTCAGCTTCTAGTTGGCTCTTCAAGTCTTGGGCCTTTGCATCTTGAGTTGCAGAGAGAAAGTGTGAAGTGGGTAGAGACTTTAGCTCAAGACGTTAGGGGTGTTTAACATTTAGTGAAAATATAAGTTTGAGAACGTTAGTGACACTTAACATTGTCACTAACGTTCCAATGCACCCCTTAGCCTCACATTAAAGCCCACGTTAACTAGGTTAACGTGGCTTCTAACGTGGTTTTTGCCAACCTTCGAGAACGTTAGTGACACTCAACATTGTCACTAACGTTCTAATGTGCCCATAGGTCACACGTTAGAGTCCACGTTAACTAGGTTAACGTGGCTTCTAACGTGGCCACTCTTAGCCATCCCAACGTTAGTGACAATGTTGAGTGTCACTAACATTGGCCCATCCTTCATTCCTCATCGTTAGCTTCCACGTTAACCAAGTTAACGGGGAAGTTAACGTGGCTCTTGGGGGTTGTGTGGTTGCTTCAACGTTAGTGACAATGTTGAGTGTCACTAACATTGTCGACAACTCTTCATCTCTTACGTTAGCTCCCACGTTAACCAAGTTAACGTGGGAGTTAACGTGGTACTTTGCACCTTAGGCCAACGTTAGTGACAATGTTGAGTGTCACTAACGTTGGCTTCTCTTCCCCCTTTAACGTTAGAGCCCACGTTAACTAGGTTAACGTGGCTCCTAACGTGGCCATTTGTGAGCAATTGCCAACGTTAGTGACAATGTTAGAGTTCACGTTAACTTAGTTAACGTGACTCCTTAACGTGGCATTGATGGCTTTTGAGAGTGTTATTGGCAATCACTTTTCTCCTTAGCCTTGCAAGTTACTCCCATTCTTTGCTTCCTTTGTCCTGAAATCAAGCAATAAAGTGCATCAAAGTTCTAATCCAAGTCATGGGGGATGCAATATCAATTTTGTCATTAAAATCATGCAAAATTCTCATGAAATCATGTGAAATGCACAATGCATGCTTGAATCAGGATGTAAATGATTTTCTACCCAAAACAAGCTTATTTCCTAAGAAAATGCAATGAAACTACCTAAAAACAGTAAAGAAAAGGTCAGTGAAACTGGCCAAAATGCCCTGGCATCACCTCCCTGCACTTGAAATGGATTTTCTGGAGCTACAGAACTCCAAATGGCACGCTCTCAATGGCGTTGGAAAGTAGACATTCAGAGAATAGTCCATACTTTATTCGGGAATTGACGACGTAAACTGGCGCTCAACGCCAGTTCCATGTTGCTGTCTGGAGTAAAACGCCAGAAACACGTCACGACCCGGAGTTGAACGCCCAAAACACATTACAACTTGGCGTTCAACTCCAAAAGAAGCCTCAGCTCGTGGATAGATCAAGCTCAGCCCAAACACACACCAAGTGGGCCACGGAAGTGGATTTATGCATCAATTACTTATTCATGTAAACCCTAGTAGCTAGTCTAGTATAAATAGGATAATTTACTATTATATTAGACATCTTTGGTCTCAGTTTTATTTTATTCTTCATCTGAGAAGACTATTGATAACGTTTTGGGGGCTGGCCATTCGGCCATGCCTGAACCTTTCACTTATGTATTTTCAACGGTGGAGTTTCTACACACCATAGATTAAGGGTGCGGAGCTCTGCTGTACCTCAAGTTTCAATGCAATTACTATTATTTTCTATCCAATTCGAATTATTCCTATTCTAAGATATTCGTTGCACTTCAACTTGATGAATGTGATGATCCGTGACACTCATCATCATTCTCACCTATGAACGCGTGTGATTGACAACCACTTCCGTTCTACCTTAGGCCGGGCGCGTATCTCTTAGATTCCTTAAACAGAATCTTCGTGGTATAAGCTAGAATTAATGGCGGCATTCATGGGAATCCGAAAGGTCTAACCTTGTCTGTGGTATTCCGAGTAGGATTCCGGAATTGAATGACTGTGACGAGCTTCAAACTCCTGAAGGCTGGGCGTTAGTGACAGACGCAAAAGAATCAAGGGATTCTATTCCAACCTGATTGAGAACCGTCGGATGATTAGACGTGCTGTGACAGAGTATTTGGACCTTTTTCACTGAGAGGATGGGATGTAGCCATTGACAACGGTGATGCCCTACATACAGCTTGCCATGGAAAGGAGTAAGAAGGATTGGATGAAGTAGTAGGAAAGCAGAGATTCAGGAGGAGCACAGCATCTCCATACACCTATCTGAAATTCCCATCATGGAAATACATGAGTAACTTTATCCCTATTTTATGTTTATTTACTATTATTTGATTTTCCAAATTCCATAATTTATTTAAATCCGCCTGACTGAGATTTACAAGATGACCATAGCTTGCTTCATACCAACAATCTCTGTGGGATCGACCCTTACTCACGTAAGGTTTATTACTTGGACGACCCAGTACACTTGCTGGTTAGTTGAACGGAGTTGTGACCACACATAGTAAAGAGCTATTATCTCGAATTAAATTTCATACAAGTACAAAAAGTACGAATCACAATTTCGTCCACTAGGCGTCTAAACGCCAGTGAGTTCCTCCTCCAGGGTGTGCTTTTTCTTCTACTGTTTTTTATTCTGTTTTTAATTTTTACAATTATTTTGTGACTCCACATGATCATAAACCTAATAAAACATAAAAGAACAATAGAAATATAGATAAATAAAATTTGGGTTGCCTCCCAATAAGCGCTTCTTTAATGTCAATAGCTTGACAGTGAGCTCGCATGGAGCTTCACAGATGTTCAGAGCATTGTTGGGACCTCCCAACACCAAACTTAGAGTTTGAATGTGGGGGTTCAACACCAAACTTATAGTTTGGTTGTGACCTCCCAACACCAGACTTAGAGTTTGATTGTGGGGGCTTTGTTTGACTCTATATTGAGAGAAGCTTATTGTGCCTCTTTTCCATGATTGTAGAGGAAGATCCTTGAGCTTTAAACACAAGGTAGTCCCCATTCAATTAAAGGACTAGTTCACCTCTGTCAACATCAATCACAGCTTTTGTTGTGGCTAGGAAGGGTCTTCCAAGAATGATGGATTCATTCTCATCCTTCCCAGTGTCTAATATTATGAAATCAGCAGGGATGTAAAGGCCTTCAACTTTTACCAACACGTCCTCAACCAATCCATAAGCTTGTTTTATTGACTTGTCTGCTAACTCTAATGAGATTCTTGCAGTTTGTACCTCAAAGATCCCCAGTTTCTCTATTACACATAGTGGGATAAGATTTATACCTGACCCCAGGTCACACAGAGTCTTGTCAAAGGTCATGGTGCCTGATGAGCGGATAATTTGTACGCTTTTTGGCATTATTTTTAGTATGTTTTTAGTATGATCTCGTTAGTTTTTAGTGTATTTTTATTAGTTTTTAGTTAAAATTCACTTTTCTGGACTTTACTATGAGTTTGTGTGTTTTTCTGTGTTTTCAGGTATTTTCTGGCTGAAATTGAGGGACCTGAGCAAAAATCTGATTCAGAGACTAAAAAGGACTGCAGATGCTGTTGGATTCTGACCTCCCTGCACTCGAAGTGGATTTTCTGGAGCTACAGAAGCCCAATTGGCGCGCTCTCAACGGCGTTGGAAAGTAGACATCCTGGGCTTTCCAGAAATATATGTTAGTCCATACTTTGCCCAAGATTTGATGGCCCAAACCGGCGTTCAAAGTCACCCTCAGAATTCCTAGCGTTAAACGCCGGAACTGGCACAAGGATGGGAGTTAAACGCCCAAACTGGCATAAAAGCTGGCGTTTAACTCCAAGAAGAGTCTCTACACGAAAATGCTTCAATGCTCAGCCCAAGCACACACCAAGTGGGCCCGAAAGTGGATTTTTATGCCATTTACTCATCTCTGTAAACCCTAGGCTACTAGTTCTCTATAAGTAGGACCTTTTACTATTGTATTTTCATCTTGGTTCTTCTGGTTCCCTCTCTGGGGCCGAAGCCAATGATCACACTATCACTTATGTATTTTCAATGGTGGAGTTTCTACACACCATAGTTTAAGGTGTGGAGCTCTGTTGTACCTCGAGTATTAATGCAATTACTATTGTTCTTCTATTCAATTCCGCTTGTTCTTGTTCTAAGATATCACTTGTTCTTCAACTTGATGAATGTGATGATCCGTGACACTCATCATCATTCTCACCTATGAACGTGTGCCTGACAACCACGTCCGTTCTACCTTAGATTGGGTGAATATCTCTTGGATTCCTGATACACGATGCATGGTTGATCGCCTGACAACCGAGCGCTCGCCTGACAACCGAGCCAGCCATTCCGTGAGATTAGAGTCTTCGTGGTATAGGCTAGAACTGATGGCGACATTCAAGAGAATCCGGAAGGTCTAACCTTGTCTGTGGTATTCTGAGTAGGATTCAATGATTGAATGACTGTGACGAGCTTCAAACTCCTGAGGGCGGGGCGTTAGTGACAGACGCAAAAGAATCACTGGATTCTATTCCGGCCTGATTGAGAACCGACAGATGGATAGCCGTGCCGTGACAGGGTGCGTTGAACATTTCCACTGAGAGGATGGGAGGTAGCCACTGACAACGGTGAAACCCTTGCATAAGCTTGCCATGGAAAGGAGTAAGAAGGATTGGATGAAGATAGTAGGAAAGCAGAGAGACAGAAGGAACACAGCATCTCCATATGCTTATCTGAAATTCCCACCAATGAATTGCATAAGTATCTCTATCTTTATCTTTATCTTTATCTTTAAGTATCACCCATATCCATTTGAGTTTGCCTGACTAAGATTTACAAGGTGACCATAGCTTGCTTCATACCAACAATCTCTGTGGGATCGACCCTTACTCGCGTAAGGTTTATTACTTGGACGACCCAGTACACTTGCTGGTTAGTTGTGCGAAGTTGTGTTTATGCCATGGTATTGAACACCAAGTTTTTGGATTCATTACCGGGGATTATTTGATTTGTGAAAAGTATTGATCACAATTTCGTGCACCAGTGCCTATGGTACAGGGTATTAAGAATTTACCAGGATCCTGTTTCTTTTGAGGTAAAGTTTGCTGAACCCATGTATTTAGTTCACTAATGGGCAAGGGAGGTTCATCTTCCCAAGTCTCATTACCAAACAACTTGGCATTCAGCTTCATGATGGCTCCTAGATATTGAGCAACTTGATCTTCAGTTACATCTTCATTCTCTTCAGAGGAAGAATAGTTCTCAGAGCTCATGAATGGTAGAAGGAAGTTTAATGGAATCTCTATGGTCTCTATATGAGCCTCAGATTCCTTTAGGTCCTCAATAGGGAACTCCTTTCTGTCTGGGGGATGTCCCATGAGGTGTTCCTCATTGGGATTTATGTCCTCCCATTCCTCTTTAGATTCGGCCATTTTGATTATATCAATGGCCTTGCACTCTCTTTTTGGATTCTCTTCTGTATTGCTTGGGAGAGTACTAGGAGGAGTTTTAGTGATTTTCTTACTCAGCTGACCCACTTGTGCCTCCAAATTTCTAATGGAGGACCTTGTTTTATTCGTAAAACTTAAAGTGGCCTTAGATAGATCAGAGACTATACTTGCTAAGCTAGAGGGGCTCTGCTCAGAATTCTCTATCTGTTGCAAGAATCTCACTAGAGATGGCAGACAACTCAAGAAAACAAGCTTATGGACTTGTGGAGGATGTTCTGGTAAAGGTTGAAGACCATTACATCCCTGTTGATTTCATAGTCCTAGAGACTGGGAAGTGCATGGATGAATCCATCATCCTTGGCAGACCCTTCCTAGCCACAGCAAAGGCTGTGATTGATGTTGATAGAGGAGAATTGATCATTCAAGTGAATGAGGAATCCTTTGTGTTTGAGGCTCAAGGATATCCCTCTATCATCATGGAGAGGAAGCATGAAGAGCTTCTCTCAAAACAGAGCCAAACAGAGCCCCCACAGTCAAACCCTAAGTTTGGTGTTGGGAGGCCACAACCAACTTCTAAGTTTGGTGTTGAACCCCCACATTCAAACTCTAAGTTTGGTGTTGGGAGGTTCCAACATTGCTCTGAGCAACTCTGAGGCTCCATGAGAGCCCACTGTCAAGCTATTGACATTAAAGAAGCGCTTGTTGGGAGGCAACCCAATGTTATATTTTATCTATTCTCTTTTGTTATTTTATGTTTTCTATAGGTTGATGATCATGAGAAGTCACAAAATCAATTGAAAAAGCAAAAACAGAAAGAAAAACAGGAAGAAAAACAGCACACCCTGGAGGAAGAACCTACTGGCGTTTAAACGCCAGTAAGGCTAGCAGTTGGGCGTTTAACGCCCAGTCTGGCACCATTCTGGGCGTTTAACGCCAGAAAGGGGCACCAGACTGGCGTTAAACGCCAGAAAAGGGCAAGCACTTGGCGTTAAACGCCAGAAATGGGCACCAGCCCGGCGTTTTACGCCAGAATTGGCTCAAAACGCATTTTTGCATGCCATTTGGTGCAGGGATGACTTTTCCTTGACACCTCAGGATCTGTGGACCCCACAGGATCCCCACCTACCCTACCACTCTCTCTCTTCTTCACCCATTCACCAATCACCTCAACACCTCTTCCCCAAAAACCCTTCACCTATCAAATCCCATCTTTCTCTTCACCACTCACATCCATCCTTCATAAAACCCCACCTACCTCACCGTTCAAATTCAAACCACTTTTCCACCCAAACCCACCCTCCCATAGCTGAACCCTACCCCTCTCCCCACTCCTATATAAACCCATCTTCACTCCTTCATTTTCACACATCATAAACACCACTACTCTCCCTTTTTGGCCGAACCACAAAGCCTTCTTCATCTCCTCATTTCTCCTCCTTCTACTCTCTTCTTTCTTCTTTTGCTCGAGGACGAGCAAACCTTTTAAGTTTGGTGTGGTAAAAGCATTGCTTTTTGTTTTTCCATAACCATTTATGGCATCCAAGGCCGGAGAAACCTCTAGAAAGAGGAAAGGGAAGGCAAAAGCCTCCACCTCTGAGTCATGGGAGATGGAGAGATTCATCTCAAGGATGCATCAAGACCACTTCTATGAAGTTGTGGCCTTGAAGAAGGTGATCCCCGAGGTCCCTTTTAAACTCAAAAAGAGTGAATATCCGGAGATCCGACATGAGATCCGAAGGAGAGGTTGGGAAGTTCTTACCAACCCCATTCAACAAGTCGTAATCTTAATGGTTCAAGAGTTCTATGCCAATGCATGGATCACCAAGAACCATGATCAAAGTGTGAACCCGGACCCAAAGAATTGGCTTACTATGGTTCGGGGGAAATACTTGGATTTTAGTCCGGAAAATGTAAGGTTGGCATTCAACTTGCCCATGATGCAAGGAGATGAACATCCTTACACTAGAAGGGTCAACTTTGATCAAAGGTTGGACCAAGTCCTCACAGTCATTTGTGAAGAGGGCGCCCAATGGAAGAGAGATTCAAGAGGAAAGCCGGTTCAATTGAGAAGGCATGACCTCAAGCCTGTGGCTAGGGGATGGTTGGAGTTTATCCAACGCTCAATCATTCCCACTAGCAACCGGTCCGAAGTTACTCTAGACCGGGCTATCATGATTCATGGCATCATGATTGGAGAAGAAATAGAAGTTCATGAGGTTATATCCCAACAACTTTATAAGGTGGCGGACAAGTCCTCTACCTTGGCAAGGTTAGCCTTTTCTCATCTCATTTGTCACCTCTATTATTCAGTTGGAGTTGACATAGAGGGAGACATCCCCATTGATGAGGACAAGCCCATCACTAAGAAGAGGATGGAGCAAACAAGAGACCCCTCTCATCATCAAATCCCTGAGATGCCTCAAGGGATGCACTTTCCTCCACAAAACTATTGGGAGCAACTAAACACCTCCCTAGGAGAATTGAGTTCCAACATGGGACAACTAAGGGTGGAGCACCAAGAACACTCCGTCCTCCTCCATGAGATTAGAGAAGATCAAAGAATCATGAGAGAGGAGCAACAAAGACAAGGAAGAGACATTGAGGAGCTCAAGCACTCCATAGGATCTTCAAGAGGAAGAACAAGCCGCCATCACTAAGGTGGACCCGTTCTTTAATTTCCTTGTTCTTTATTTTTCTGTTTTTCGAAAATTATGCATATGTTTATCTATATTTGTGTCTTGTGATCATTAGTGTCTTAGTGTCTATGCCTTAAAGTTATGAATGTTCTATGAATCCATCACCTTTCTTAAATGAAAAATGTTCTTAATTGAAAAAGAAAAGAATTGCATGAATTTTGAATTTTATAACAGTTTAATTATTTTGATGTGGTGGCAATACTTTTGTTCTTTGAATGTATGCTTAAACAGTGCATATGTCTTTTGAATTTGTGGTTCATGAATGTTGGCTCTTGAAAGAATGATGAAAAAGGAGACATGTTACTGAGGATCTGAAAAATCATAAAAATGATTCTTGAAGCAAAAAAAAAAAGCAATGAATACAAAAAAAAAATTCGAAAAAAAAAAGAAAAAAGAAAAAGAAAGAAAAAGAAAGAAATAAAGTTGTGATCCAAGGCAAAAAGAGTGTGCCTAAGAACCCTGGACACCTCTAATTGGGGACTCTAGCAAAGCTGAGTCACAATCTGAAAAGGTTCACCCAATTATGTGTCTGTGGCATGTATGTATCCGGTGGTAATACTGGAAGACAGAGTGCTTTGGGCCACGGCCAAGACTCAATACGTAGCTGTGTTCAAGAATCATCATACTTAACTAGGAGAATCAATGACACTATCTGGATTCTGAGTTCCTAAAGAAGCCAATCATTCTGAATTTCAAAGGATAGAGTGAGATGCCAAAACTATTCAGAGGCAAAAAGCTAAAAGCCCCGCTCATCTAATTAATACTGATCTTCATAGATATTTTTGGAATTCATTGCATATTCTCTTCTTTTTATCTTATTTGATTTTCAGTTGCTTGAGGACAAGCAACAATTTAAGTTTGGTGTTGTGATGAGCGGATAATTTGTACGCTTTTTGGCATTGTTTTTAGTATGTTTTTAGTATGATCTCGTTAGTTTTTAGTGTATTTTTATTAGTTTTTAGTCAAAATTCACTTTTCTGGACTTTACTATGAGTTTGTGTGTTTTTCTGTGATTTCAGATATTTTCTGGCTGAAATTGAGGGACCTGAGCAAAAATCTGATTCAGAGACTAAAAAGGACTGCAGATGCTGTTGGATTCTGACCTCCCTGCACTCGAAGTGGATTTTCTGGAGCTACAGAAGCCCAATTGGCGCGCTCTCAACGGCGTTGGAAAGTAGACATCCTGGGCTTTCCAGCAATATATGATAGTCCATACTTTGCCCAAGATTTGATGGCCCAAACCGGCGTTCAAAGTCACCCTCAGAATTCCCAGCGTTAAACGCCGGAACTGGCACAAGGATGGGAGTTAAACGCCCAAACTGGCATAAAAGCTGGCGTTTAACTCCAAGAAGAGTCTCTACACGAAAATGCTTCAATGCTCAGCCCAAGCACACACCAAGTGGGCCCGGAAGTGGATTTTTATGTCATTTACTCATCTCTGTAAACCCTAGGCTACTAGTTCTCTATAAGTAGGACCTTTTACTATTGTATTTTCATCTTGGTTCTTCTGGTTCCCTCTCTGGGGCCGAAGCCAATGATCACACTATCACTTATGTATTTTCAACGGTGGAGTTTCTACACACCATAGATTAAGGTGTGGAGCTCTGCTGTACCTCGAGTATTAATGCAATTACTATTGTTCTTCTATTCAATTCCGCTTGTTCTTGTTCTAAGATATCACTTGTTCTTCAACTTGATGAATATGATGATCCGTGACACTCATCATCATTCTCACCTATGAACGTGTGCCTGACAACCACGTCCGTTCTACCTTAGATTGGGTGAATATCTCTTGGATTCCTGATACACGATGCATGGTTGATCGCCTGACAACCGAGCGCTCGCCTGACAACCGAGCCAGCCATTCCGTGAGATCAGAGTCTTCGTGGTATAGGCTAGAACTGATGGCGGCATTCAAGAGAATCTGGAAGGTCTAACCTTGTCTGTGGTATTCTGAGTAGGATTCAATGATTGAATGACTGTGACGAGCTTCAAACTCCTGAGGGCGGGGCGTTAGTGACAGACGCAAAAGAATCACTGGATTCTATTCCGGCCTGATTGAGAACCGACAGATGGATAGCCGTGCCGTGACAGGGTGCGTTGAACATTTCCACTGAGAGGATGGGAGGTAGCCACTGACAACGGTGAAACCCATGCATAAGCTTGCCATGGAAAGGAGTAAGAAGGATTGGATGAAGACAGTAGGAAAGCAGAGAGACAGAAGGAACACAGCATCTCCATATGCTTATCTGAAATTCCCACCAATGAATTGCATAAGTATCTCTATCTTTATCTTTATGTTTTATTCGTATATCACCCATATCCATTTGAGTTTGCCTGACTAAGATTTACAAGGTGACCATAGCTTGCTTCATACCAACAATCTCTGTAGGATCGACCCTTACTCGCGTAAGGTTTATTACTTGGACGACCCAGTACACTTGCTAGTTAGTTGTGCGAAGTTGTGTTTATGCCATGGTATTGAACACCAAGTTTTTGGATTCATTACCGGGGATTATTTGATTTGTGAAAAGTATTGATCACAATTTCGTGCACCAGTGCCTATGGTACAGGGTATTAAGAATTTACCAGGATCCTGTTTCTTTTGAGGTAAAGTTTGCTGAACCCATGTATTTAGTTCACTAATGGGCAAGGGAGGTTCATCTTCCCAAGTCTCATTACCAAACAACTTGGCATTCAGCTTCATGATGGCTCCTAGATATTGAGCAACTTGATCTTCAGTTACATCTTCATCCTCTTCAGAGGAAGAATAGTTCTCAGAGCTCATGAATGGTAGAAGGAAGTTTAATGGAATCTCTATGGTCTCTATATGAGCCTCAGATTCCTTTAGGTCCTCAATAGGGAACTCCTTTCTGTCTGGGGGATGTCCCATGAGGTGTTCCTCATTGGGATTTATGTCCTCCCCTTCCTCTTTAGATTCGGCCATTTTGGTTATATCAATGGCCTTGCACTCTCTTTTTGGATTCTCTTCTGTATTGCTTGGGAGAGTACTAGGAGGAGTTTTAGTGATTTTCTTACTCAGCTGACCCACTTGTGCCTCCAAATTTCTAATGGAGGACCTTGTTTTATTCGTAAAACTTAAAGTGGCCTTAGATAGATCAGAGACTATACTTGCTAAGCTAGAGGGGCTCTGCTCAGAATTCTCTGTCTGTTGCTGAGAAGATGATGGAAAAGGCTTGCTATTGCTAAACTTGTTTCTTCCACCATTATTAAAGCCTTGTTGAGGCTTTTGTTGATCCTTCCATGAGAAATTTGGATGATTTCTCCATGAGGAATTATAGATATTTTCATAGGGTTCACCCATGTAATTCACCTCTGCCATTGCAGGGTTCTCAGGATCATAAGCTTCTTCTTCAGAAGATGCCTCTTTAGTAGTGTTAGATGTATTTTGCCATCCATTCAGACTTTGAGAAATCATGTTGACTTGCTGAGTCAACATTTTGTTCTGAGCCAATATGGCATTCAGAGCATCAAGTTCAAGAACTCCCCTCTTCTGAGGCATCCCATTACTCACAGGATTCCTCTCAGAGGTGTACATGAATTGGTTATTTACAACCATGTCAATGAGCTCTTGAGCTTCTACAGGCATTTTCTTTAGGTGAATGGATCCACCTGCAAAATGGTCCAGTGACATCTTAGACAATTCAGACAGATCATCATAGAATATATCCAAGATGGTCCATTCTGAAAGCATGTCAAAAGGACACTTTTTGGTCAACTGTCTTTCCCAAGCTTCAAAGAGGGATTCACCATCTTTTTGCTTGAAGGTCTGAACATCCACTCTAAGCTTGCTCAGCTTTTAAGGAGGAAAGAACTTGGCCAAGAAGGTCGTGACCAGCTTATCCCAAGAGTCCAGGCTATCTTTAGGTTGTGAGTCCTACCATGTTCTAGCTCTGTCTCTTATAGCAAAGGGGAAAGCATGAGCCTGTAGACTTCAGGATCTACTCCATTAGTCTTAACAGTATCACAGATCTGCAAGAATTTAGTTAAAAACTGATAGGGATCATCTGATGGAAGTCCATGGAACTTGTAGTTCTGTTGCATTAGAGCAACTTGTAGTCCATGGAAAGTTTAACCTTGTCTGTGGTATTCCGAGTAGGATTCCGGTATTGAATGACTGCGACGAGCTTCAAACTCCTGAAGGCTGGGCGTTAGTGACAGACGCAAAAGAATCAAGGGATTCTATTCCAACCTGATTGAGAACCGACAGATGATTAGCCGTGCTGTGTCAGAGCATAGGACCATTTTCACTGAGAGGATGGGATGTAGCCATTGACAACGGTGATGCCCTACATACAGCTTGCCATGGAAAGGAGTAAGAAGGATTGAAGGAAGAAGTAGGAAAGTAGAGATTCAAGAGGAGCATAGCACCTCCATACGCTTATCTGAAATTCCCACTATTGATTTACATAAGTATTTCTATCCTATTTTATTTTCTGTTTATTATTAATTTTCTAACTCATCATAAACCATTTAAATCCACCTGACTGAGATTTACAAGATGACCATAGCTTGCTTCATACCAACAATCTCTGTGGGATCGACCCTTACTCACGTAAGGTATTACTTGGATGACCCAGTACACTTGCTGGTTAAGTTGAACGGAGTTATGATCACACCAGGGATTATTAAGATCCCAATTTATCATACCATGATCTCTTTGGGGTATTTTTAATAGAGCCAATATATAAATTTCATACAAGTACAAAGAGACCAACTTTGAGGATCACAATTTCGTCCACCAAGTTTTTGGCGCCGTTGCCGGGGATTGTTGAGTTTGGACAACTGAAGGTTCATCTTGTTGCTCAGATTAGGTAATTTTCTTTTCAAAAATTTTTCAAAAATCTTTTTCAAAATTTTTCTTTTCTTTTTCGTTTTTCCAAACTTTATTTTCGAAAAATATAATAAAAATAAAAAAAATTCATAAAATCATAAAAACCAAAAATATTTTGTGTTTCTTGTTTGAGTCTTGAGTCAATTTTTAAGTTTGGTGTCAATTGCATGTTTTAAAAATTTATGCATTATTTTCGAAAATTCCATGCATTCATAGTGTTCTTCATGATCTTCAAGTTGTTCTTGACAAGTCTTCTTGTTTGATCTTGATGTTTTCTTGTTTTGTGTTGTTTGTTGTTTTTCATATGCATTTTTTGTTTGTTAGAGTCCATGCATTAAAGATTTCTAAGTTTGGTGTCTTGCATGTCTTCTTTGCATCAAAAATTTTTCAAAAATATGTTCTTGGTGTTCATCTTGACATTCATAGTGTTCTTGCATGCATTCCTTGTTTTGATCCATAAAGAAAAGAGAAAAACACAAAAATGACGTTTTTAATTTTTCTCTCTCATCATTAAAAATTAAAAAATCAAAAATATATCTTTTTTCTTTTTTCTCATAATTTTCGAAAATTTGAGTTGACTTAGTCAAAAAAATTTTCAAAATTAGTTGTTTCTTACAAGTCAAGTCAAATTTTCAAAATTTAAAAATCTTTTTCAAAAATCATATCTTTTCCAATTTTTTCCTTTTTTTCGAAAATTTTAAAAATCTTTTTTCAAATAATTTTCAAAATCTTTTTCTTATCTTTATATCTAATTTTCGAAAATTATGCTAACAATTAATGTGATTGATTCAAAAATTTGAAGTTTGTTACTTTCTTGTTAAGAAAGGTTCAATCTTTAAATTCTAGAATCTTATCTTGTAGTTTCTTGTTAGTAAAGTAATTAATTTTAATTTTAAAAATTAAATCCTTTTCAAACATATCTTTTCTATCTTATTTTCTTATCTTATCTTTTTATCATATCTTTTTCAAAATTTTATCTTTTTTAAAAATTTGATTTCAAAATATCTTATCTAACTTCTTATCTTCTTATCTTTTCAAAATTGATTTTAATATCTTTTTAAACTAACTCTTTGACTTTTTGTTTGTTTCTTATCTTTTTCAAAATCAACTAACTACTTTTCCCTCTCTAATTTTCGAAAATGTCTCATCTCTTTTTCAAAAATTCTTTTTGTTTTAAATTTTAATCTTAATTATATCTTACATTTAATTTTCGAAAATACTAACCCCTTTTTCAAAATTATTTTCGAAATTCTCCCTCTCTTTTCTTATTCTATTTAATTATTTATTTACTAACACTTCTCTTCACCTCTCTTCATCCAAAAATCCGAACTCACTCCTCCCCCTGTGTTTGGATTCTTCACTCTTCCTTCTTCTATTCTCTTCTTCTTTTACTAACATAAAGGAATCTCTATACTGTGACATAGAGGATTCCTCTTTCTTTTCTTGTTTTCTTCTCTTTCATATGAGCAGGAACAAGGACAAAAACACTCTTGTTGAAGCTGATCCTGAACCTGAAAGGACTTTGAAGAGGAAACTAAGAGAAGCTAAATTACAACAATCTAAAGGTAACCTTTCAGAAATTTTCGAACAAGAGAAGGAGATGGCAGCTGAACCCAATAATGATAATGCAAGGAGAATGCTTGGTGACTTCACAAAACCAACGTTCAAATTTGATGGAAGAAGCATCTCCATTCCTGCCATTGGAGCAAACAATTTTGAGCTGAAACCTCAGCTAGTTGCCTTAATGCAACAGAACTGCAAGTTTTATGGACTTCCATCTGAAGATCCTTACCAGTATTTAACTGAGTTCTTGAAGATTTGTGAGACTGTAAAGACGAATGGAGTAGATCCTGAAGTCTACAGGCTCATGCTTTTCCCTTTTGCTGTAAGAGACAGAGCTAGAATATGGTTGGATTCACAACCTAAGGATAGCCTGGACTCCTGGGATAAGCTGGTCACGACCTTCTTGGATAAATTCTTTCCTCTTCAAAAGCTGAGCAAGCTTAGAGTGGATGTTCAGACCTTCAAACAAAAAGATGGTGAATCCCTCTATGAAGCTTGGGAAAGATACAAGCAGTTGACCAAAAGATGTCCATCTGACATGTTTTCAGAATGGACCATATTAGATATATTCTATTATGGTCTATTTGAATTTTCGAAAATGTCATTGGACCATTCTGCAGGTGGATCCATCCACCTAAAGAAAACACCTGCAGAAGCTCAAAAACTCATTGACATGGTTGCAAATAACCAATTCATGTACACTTCTGAGAGGAATTTCGTGAATAATGGGACACCTCAGAGGAAGGGAGTTCTTGAAATTGATGCTCTGAATGCCATTTTGGCTCAGAACAAAGTGTTGACTCAGCAAGTTAACATGATTTCTCAAAGTCTGAATAGATGGAAAAATGCATCCAACAGTACTAAAGAGGCAGCTTCTGAAGAAGCTTATGATCCTGAGAACCCTGCAATAGCAGAGGTTAATTACATGGGTGAACCTTACGGAAACACCTAAAATTCATCATGGAGAAATCATCCAAATTTCTCATGGAAGGATCAACAGAAGCCTCAACAAGGCTTTAACAATGTTGGACGCAATAGGCTGAGCAATAGCAAGCCTTTTCCATCATCTTCTCAGCAACAGACAGAGAATTCTGAATAAAACACTTCTAATTTAGCCAATCTAGTCTCTGATCTGTCAAAGGCCATTTTCAGTTTCATGAGTGAAACAAGATCCTCCATCAGAAATTTGGAGGCACAAGTGGGCCAGCTGAGTAAGAAAGTCATTGAAACTCCTCCCAGTATTCTCCCAAGCAATACAGAAGAGAATCCAAAAGGAGAGTGCAAGGCCATTGATGTAATCAATATGGCCGAATGCACAAGGGAGGAGGAGGACGAAAATCCTAGTGAGGAAGACCTCTTGGGACGTCTCTCAAGCAAGAAGGAGTTTCCTATTAAGGATCCAAATGAATCTGAGGCTCATATAGAGACCATAAAGATTCCATTAAATCTTCTTCTGTCATTCATGAGCTCTGAAGACTATTCTTCCTCTGAGGAGGATGAAGATGTGACTGGAGAGCAAGTTGCTCAATATTTAGGAGCTATCATAAAGCTGAATGCCAAGTTGTTTGGTAATGAGACTTGGGAAAGTGAACCTCCCTTGCTCATTAATGAACTAGATACCTGGATTTAGCAAATTTTACCTCAAAAGAGACAAGATCCTGGCAAGTTCTTAATACCTTGTACCATAGGCACCATGACCTTTGAAAAAGCTCTATGTGATCTGGGGTCAGGGATAAATCTTATGCCACTCTCTGTAATGGAGAAGTTGGGGATCATTGAGGTACAACCTGCCTTGTTCTCATTACAATTGGCAGACAAGTCATTAAGACAAGCTTATGGAGTAGTAGAGGACGTGTTAGTAAAGGTTGAAGGCCTTTACATCCCTGCTGATTTCATAATCTTAGAAACTAAGAAGGAAGAGGATGAGTGCATCATCCTTAGAAGACCTTTCCTAGCCACAGCAGGAGCTGTGATAGATGTCAACAGAGGTGAATTAGTCCTTCTAGTGAATGGGGACTACCTTGTGTTTAAGGCACATGGCCATCCCTCTATGACAAAAGAGAGTGAGCACAAAGAGCTTCTCTCAGTTCAGAGTCAAGAAGAGCCCCCACAGTCAAACTCTAAGTTTGGTGTTGGGAGGCCACAACCAAACACTAAGTTTGGTGTTAAGACCCCATATCCAAACTCTAAGTTTGGTGTTAGGACTATACAACATTAACCTGATCACCTTGTGGCTCCATGAGAGCCCACTGTCAAGCTAATGACATTAAAAGAGCGCTTGTTGGGAGGCAACCCAATTTTATTTATCTAATTTTTATTTTATTTTATTTTATTGTTATTTTGTGTTTTATTAGGTACATGATCATATGGAGTCACGAAAAAAATAAAAAAAGTAAAAACAGAATCAAAAACAGCAGAAGAAAAATCACACCCTGGAGGGAGGACAGACTGGCGTTCAACGCCAGTAAGAAGCATCTGGCTGGCGTTCAATGCTAGAACAGAGCATGAATCTGGCGCTGAACGCCAGAAACAAGCAACATTCTGGCGTTTGAACGCCAGGAATGTGCCTTGAGAAAAGCTGGCGCTGAACGACAGTAACAAACATGGAACTGGCGTTCAACGCCAGAAACATGCTACACATGGGCGTTGAACGCCCAGAGTGTGCAGCATCTCGGCGTTTAAACGCTAGAATGGTGTGCAAAGGCATTCTTCATGCCTATTTGGTGCATGGATGTAATTCGTTGACACCTCAGGATCTGTGGACCCCACAGAATCACCTCAGGATCTGTGGACCCCACAGACCCACAGGATCACCACAGGATCTGTGGACCCCACAGCATCCCCACCTAACATATTCCCCCCTTACCTCCTAATCCTATAACACTCTTCCCCATGTCACACTTCCCAACAACTTCAATCTCTCTTCCCAATTACCCCCTTCACCACTCACATCCATCCACTCTTCCCCATAAACCCCACCTACCATTAAAATTCAAAAACACTTTCCCACCCAAACCCACCCTAAAATGGCCGAACCTACCTCTCAGCATTTCCTATATAAACCCCTTCATTCCACTTCATTTTCACACAACACAACCCCCTCTTCTATACCTTGGCCGAAACCTACACTCCCCCTTCTCCTCCATATTTTCTTCTTCTTCTTCTTCTCTTTTTTCTTCTCTTGCTCGAGGGCGAGCAATATTTTAAGTTTGGTGTGGTAAAAGCATAAGCTTTTTGTTTTTCCATTACCATCAATGGCACCTAAGGCCGGAGAATCCTCTAGAAAAGGAAAAGGGAAGACAAAAGCTTCCACCTCCGAGTCATGAAAGATGGAAAGATTCATCTCCAAAAGCCATCAAGACCACTTCTATGACGTTGTGGCAAAGAAGAAGGTGATTGATGAGCGGATAATTTGTACGCTTTTTGGCATTGTTTTTAGTATGTTTTTAGTATGATCTAGTTAGTTTTTAGTATATTTTTATTAGTTTTTAGTTAAAATTCACTTTTCTGGACTTTACTATGAGTTTGTGTGTTTTTCTGAGATTTCAGGTATTTTCTGGCTGAAATTGAGGGACCTGAGCAAAAATCTGATTCAGAGACTAAAAAAGGACTGCAGATGCTGTTGGATTCTGACCTCCCTGCACTCGAAGCGGATTTTCTGGAGCCACAGAAGCCTAATTGGCGCGCTCTCAACGGCGTTGGAAAGTAGACATCCTGGGCTTTCCAGCAATATATGATAGTCCATACTTTGCCCAAGATTTGATGGCCCAAACCGGCGTTCAAACTCACCCTCAGAATTTCCAGCGTTAAACGCCGGAACTAGCACAAGAATGGGAGTTAAACGCCCAAACTGGCACCAAAGCTGGTGTTTAACTCCAAGAGGAGTCTCTACACGAAAATGCTTCATTGCTCAGCCCAAGCACACACCAAGTGGGCCCGGAATTTGATTTTTATGTCATTTACTCATCTCTGTAAACCTTAGGCTACTAGTTCTCTATAAGTAGGACCTTTTACTATTGTATTGAGATATCTGGGTAGTTATCTTTGTTCTGATGCTATCTTAGATCATTGGGAGGCTGGCCATTCGGCCATGCCTAGACCTTGTTCTTATGTATTTTCAACGGTGGAGTTTCTACACACCATAGATTAAGGTGTGGAGCTCTGCTGTACCTCGAGTATTAATGCAATTACTATTGTTCTTCTATTCAATTCCGCTTGTTCTTGTTCTAAGATATCACTTGTTCTTTAACTTGATGAATGTGATGATCCGTGACACTCATCATCATTCTCACCTATGAACGTGTGACTGACAACCACCTCCGTTCTACCTTCGATTGGGTGAATATCTCTTGGATTCCTGATACACGATGCATGGTTGATCGCCTGACAACCGAGTGCTCGCCTGACAACCGAGCTAGCCATTCCGTGAGATCAGAGTCTTCGTGGTATAGGCTAGAACTGATGGCGGCATTCAAGAGAATCCGGAAGGTCTAACCTTGTCTGTGGTATTCTGAGTAGGATTCAATGACTGAATGACTGTGACGTGCTTCAAACTCCTAAGGGCGGGGCGTTAGTGACAGACGCAAAAGAATCACTGGATTCTATTCCGGCCTGATCGAGAACCGACAGATGGATAGCCGTGCCGTGACAGGGTGCGTTGAACATTTCCACTGAGAGGATGGGAGGTAGCCACTGACAACGGTGAAACCCTTGCTTAAGCTTTCCATGGAAAGGAGTAGGAAGGATTGGATGAAGACAGTAGGAAAGCAGAGAGACGGAAGGGACCAGCATCTTCATACTCTTATCTAAAATTCCTACCAATGAATTACATAAGTATCTCTATCTTTATCTTTATGTTTTATGCGTTTATCACCATACCCATTTGAGTTTGCCTGACTAAGATTTACAAGGTGACCATAGATTGCTTCATACCAACAATCTCTGTGGGATCGACCCTTACTCGCGTAAGGTTTATTACTTGGACGACCCAGTACACTTGCTGGTTAGTTGTGCGAAGTTGTGTGATCACAATTTCGTCCACCAAGTTTTTGGCGCCGTTGCCGGGGATTGTTCGAGTATGGACAACTGACGGTTCATCTTGTTGCTTAGATTAGGTATTTTTTCTTCAGAGTTCTTAAGAATGAATTCTAGAGTTTCATGATGATCTGTTGAAATCTGGCTGGCTGTGAAGCCATGTCTAATTTCATTGGACCGATGTTTCAACTTATCATCACAAGAGCATGTTGATTTCTATCAATCTTGCTATTGGAGCAGTGATCTGCTAAGGCTTGGCTGGCCATTGGCCATGTCTAGTGTTTTGGACCGAAGCTTTCTTTGAAAGCTTGGCTGGCTGTGAAGCCATGTCTAATTCCTGGACCGGAGTCTTAGACTAAACATTGCATGATTCCTGGAACTCTCATTAAGAATTTTGATATCTTTATTTTCTTTTTCCACTCAATTTTTGAAAATCCAAAAAAAAAAACCAAAAATATTTTATGTTTCTTGTTTGAGTCTAGTGTTTCATATTAAGTTTGGTGTCAATTGCATGTTTCTGTTCTTCTTGCATTCATGCATGTGTCCTCATTAATCTTCAAGTTGTTCTTGATGATTTCATTACTCTGATCTTTGAATTCTCTTGACTTGAGTGTTTATGTGTCTCATATGCATTCTCATTAGTGTCAGTAGTATACAAATTGCTAAGTTTGGTGTCTTGCATGCATTATTATTTGATTTTAGTTGCATTTTGATTATTCCTCACTATTAAAAATCCAAAAATATTTTTTTATTTGTGTCTTTTCAAGTCAATAGTACAGAGAATTGAAGATTCAGAACATACAGCAGAAGAATTATACAGAAAAAGCTGGGCGTTCAAAACGCCCAGTGAAGAGGGACAGACTGGCGTTTAAACGCCAGCCAGGGTGCCTGGTTGGGCGTTTAACGCCCAAAAGGGTAGAGTTTTGGGCGTTAAACACCAGAATGTGCACCATTCTGGGCGTTTAACGCCAGGATGGCACAAGAGGGAAGATTTTGTTTTCAAATCAATTTTTTTTCAAGTTCTCAAAATTTTTCAAAATCAAATCTTTTTCAAATCAATCTTTTCAATCAAATCTTTTTCAAAATCAATTTCTTTCCATTTTCAAAAATACTTGCTATCAATTAATGATTTGATTCAACATCTCAAGTATGTTGCCTTTTCTGTTGAGAAAGGTTTAATGTTTGAATCATATCTTTTCTTGTTAGCCAAGTTTTTAATTTTCAAAATCAAATCTATTTTTTTAAAATGTTTTTCAAATCATATCTTCTCAATCACATCTTTTTAAAACTAATCATATCTTCTTAACCACATCTTGTTCAAAATAGTTTTCAATCAAATCTTTTTGATTTCTAATTTCAAAATTTTTTTCAAAAATCACTTGATCTCTTTCCCACTTTTGGTTTTCGAAAATCAATTAAAGTTTTTCAAAATGTTTTTTTTTATTTTTTTTATTATTTTCGAAAATTTCTTCCCCTCTTCTCACATCCTTCTATTTATGGACTAACACTATTCCTTAATGCAAAATTCGAACTCCAAATTCTTTGATAAGTTCGAATTTTCTACTTCTGCCTTCTATTTTTCTTTTCCTCTGACACCTCAAGGAATCTCTATACTGTGACATAGAGGATTCCATATTTTCTTGTTCTCTTCTCTTCCTTATGAGCAGGAGCAAGGACAAAAACATTCTTGTTGAGGCTGATCCTGAACCTGAAAGGACCTTGAAGAGAAAGCTAAGAGAAGCCAAGGCACAACTCTCTGTAGAGGACCTAACAGAAATCTTCAAAGAAGAAGAACCCATGGCAGCCGAAAACAACAACAATGCCAACAATGCAAGGAAGGTGCTGGGTGACTTTACTACACCTACTCCCGACTTCTATGGGAGAAGCATCTCTATCCCTGCCATTGGAGCAAACAACTTTGAGCTTAAGCCTCAATTAGTTTCTCTAATGCAACAGAATTGCAAGTTCCATGGACTTCCATTGGAAGATCCTCATCAGTTCTTAGCTGAATTCTTGCAAATCTGTGACACTGTCAAGACTAATGGGGTTGACCCTGAGGTCTACAGACTTATGCTATTCCCTTTTGCTGTAAGAGACAGAGCTAGAACATGGTTGGACTCTCAACCTAAAGAAAGCCTGGACTCTTGGGAAAAGCTAGTCAATGCCTTCTTGGCAAAGTTCTTTCCACCTCAAAAATTGAGTAAGCTTAGAGTGGAAGTCCAAACCTTCAGACAGAAGGAAGGAGAATCCCTCTATGAAGCTTGGGAAAGATACAAACAATTAATCAGAAAGTGTCCCTCTGACATGCTTTCTGAATGGAGCATCATAGGTATTTTCTATGATGGTCTCTCTAAACTGTCCAAGATGTCTTTGGATAGCTCAGCTGGAGGATCTCTTCATCTGAAGAAGACGCCTACAGAAGCTCAAGAGCTGATTGAAATGGTTGCAAATAACCAATTCATGTACACTTCTGAAAGGAATCCTGTGAACAATTGGACTAGTCAGAAGAAAGGAGTTCATGAGATTGACACTCTGAATGCCATATTGGTTCAGAACAAAATATTGACTCAACAAGTCAATATGATTTCTTAAAGTTTGTCTGGAATGCAAAATGCACCAAGCAGTACTAAAGAAGCTTCATCTGAGGAAGAAGCTTATGATCCTGAGAACCCTTCAATGGAAGAGGTGAATTACATGGGAGAACCCTATGGAAACACCTATAATCCTTCATGGAGAAATCATCCAAATTTCTCATGGAAGGATCAACAGAGACCTCAACAAGGTTTCAACAATAATAATGGTGGAAGAAACAGGTTTAGCAATAGCAAGCCTTTTCCATCATCTTCTCAGCAATAGACAGAGAGTTCTAAGCAGAATACCTCTGACTTAGCAACCATGGTATCTGATCTAATCAAAACCACTCAAAGTTTCATGACTGAAACAAGGTCCTCCATTAGAAACTTGGACGCACAAGTGGGTCAGCTGAGCAAGAAAATTACTGAACTCCCTCCTAGTACTCTCCCAAGCAATACAGAAGAAAATCCAAAAGGAGGGTGCAAGGCCATCAACATGGCCGAATTTGGAGAGGGGGAAGAGGCAGTGAACGCCACTGAGGAAGACCTCAATGGACGTCCACTGGCCTCCATTGAGTTCCCCAATAAGGAACCATGGGAATCTGAAGCTCAAAATGAGACCTTAGAGATTCCATTGGACTTACTTCTGCCATTCATGAGCTCTGATGAGTATTCTTCCTCTGAAGAGGATGAGTATGTCACTGAAGAGCAAGTTGCTAAATACCTTGGAGCAATCATGAAGCTAAATGACAAGTTATTTGGAAATGAGACTTGGGAGGATGAACCCCCTTTGCTCACCAAAGAACTGGATGACTTGTCTAGGCAGAAACTGCCTCAAAAGAGACAGGATCCTGGGAAGTTTTCAATACCTTGTACCATAGGCACCATGATCTTCAAGAAGGCCTTGTGTGACGTAGGGTCAAGTGTAAACCTCATGCCTCTCTCTGTAATGGAGAAGTTAGGGATCTTTGAGGTGCAAGCTGCAAAAATCTCACTAGAGATGGCAGACAATTCAAGAAAACAAGCTTATGGACTTGTGGAGGATGTTCTGGTAAAAGTTGAAGACCATTACATCCCTGCTGATTTTATAGTCCTAGAGACTGGGAATTGCATGGATGAATCCATCATCCTTGGTAGACCCTTCCTAGCAACAGCAAAGGCTGTGATTGATGTTGATAGAGGAGAATTGATCATTCAAGTAAATGAGGAATCCTTTGTGTTTGAGGCTCAAGGATATCCCTCTATCATCATGGAGAGGAAGCATGAAGAGCTTCTCTCAAAACAGAGCCAAACAGAGCCCCCACAGTCAAACTCTAAGTTTGGTGTTGGGAGGCCACAACCAACTTCTAAGTTTGGTGTTGAACCCCCACATTCAAACTCTAAGTTTGGTGTTGGGAGGTCCCAACAGTGCTCTGAGCATCTCTGAGGCTCCATGAGAGCCCACTGTCAAGCTATTGACATTAAAGAAGCGCTTGTTGGGAGGCAACCCAATGTTATATTTTATCTATTCTCTTTTGTTATTTTATGTTTTCTGTAGGTTGATGATCATGAGAAGTCACAAAATCAATTGAAAAAGCAAAAACAAAAAGAAAAACAGGAAGAAAAACAGCACACCCTGGAGGAAGAACCTACTGGCGTTTAAACGCCAGTAAGGCTAGCAGATGGGCGTTTAACGCCCAGTCTGGCACCATTCTGGGCGTTTAACGCCAGAAAGGGGCACCAGACTGGCGTTAAACGCCAGAAAAGGGCAAGCACTTGGCGTTAAACGCCAGAAATGGGCACCAGCCCGGCGTTTAACGCCAGAATTGGCCAGAAATGCATTTTTGCATGCCATTTGGTGCAGGGATGACTTTTCCTTGACACCTCAGGATCTGTGGACCCCACAGGATCCCCACCTACCCTACCACTCTCTCTCTTCTTCACCCATTCACCAATCACCTCAACACCTCTTCCCCAAAAACCCTTCACCTATCAAATCCCATCTTTCTCTTCACCACTCACATCTATCCTTCATAAAACCCCATCTACTTCACCCTTCAAATTCAAACCACTTTCCCACCCAAACCCTCCCATACATGACCAAACCATCACCCTCCCCCACTCCTATATAAACCCATCTTCACTCCTTCATTTTCACACAACATAACACTACTTCTTCCCCTTTTGGCCGAACCACAAAGCCCCCTCCATCTCCTTCATTTCTTCTTCTTCTACTCTCTTCTTTCTTCTTTTGCTCGAGGACGAGCAAACCTTTTAAGTTTGGTGTGGTAAAAGCATTGCTTTTTGTTTTTCCATAACCATTTATGGCATCCAAGGCCGGAGAAACCTCTAGAAAGAGGAAAGGGGAGGCAAAAGCTTTCACCTCCGAGTCATGGGAGATGGAGAGATTCATCTCAAGGGTGCATCAAGACCACTTCTATGAAGTTGTGGCCTTGAAGAAGGTGATCCCCGAGGTCCCTTTTTCACTCAAAAAGGGTCAACTTTGATCAATGGTTGGACCAAGTCCTCATAAACATTTGTGAAGAGGGCGCTCAATGGAAGAGAAACTCAAGAGGGAAGCCGGTTCAACTGAGAAGGCATGACCTCAAGCCCATCACTAAGAAAAGGATGGAGCAAGCATGAGGAAATTCCTCCTCATAAAATCCCTGAGATGCCTCAAGGGATGCACTTTCCTCCACAAAACTATTGGGAGTAAATCAACACCTCCCTAGGAGAATTGAGTCCAACATGGGACAACTAAGGGTGGAGCATCAAGAACATTCCATCCTCCTCCATGAAATTAGAGAAGATCAAAGAATCATGAGAGAGGAGCAACAAAGACAAGGAAGAGACATTGAGGAGCTCAAGCACTCCATAGGATCTTCAAGAGGAAGAACAAACCGCCATCACTAGGTGGACCCGTTCTTTAATTTCCTTGTTCTTTACTTTCCTGTTTTTCGAATTTTAGTGCTTATGTTTATCTATGTTTGTGTCTTGTGATCATTAGTGTCTTAGTGTCTATGCCTTAAAGTTATGAATGTCCTATGAATCCATCACCTTTCTTAAATGAAAACTGTTTTTATTACAAAAGAACAAGAAGTACAGGATTTCGAATTCATCTTTAAAACTAGCTTAATTATTTTGATGTGGTGACAATGCTTTTTGTTTTCTGAATGTATGCTTGAACAGTGCATATGTCTTTTGAATTTGTTGTTCATGAATGTTAAAATTGTTGGCTCTTGAAAGAATGATGAAAAAGGAGACATGTTACTGAGGATCTGAAAAATCATAAAAATGATTCTTGAAGCAAGAAAAAGCAGTGAATACAAAAGAAAAAGAAAAAAAAAGAAGGGGAAAAGAAAACGAAAAAAAAGAGAGAGAAAAAGAAGGAAATAAAGTTGTGATCCAAGGCAAAAAGAGTGTGCTTAAGAACCCTGGACACCTCTAGTTGGGGACTCTAGCAAAGCTAAGTCACAATCTGAAAAGGTTCACCCAATTATGTGTCTGTGGCATGTATGTATCCGGTGGTAATACTGGAAGACAGAGTGCTTTGGGCCACGGCCAAGACTCAATAAGTAGCTGTGTTCAAGAATCATCATACTTAACTAGGAGAATCAATAACACTATCTGGATTCTGAGTTCCTAAAGAAGCCAATCATTCTGAATTTCAAAGGATAAAGTGAGATGCCAAAACTGTCCAGAGGCAAAAAGCTACTAGTCCCGCTCATCTAATTAGAGCTAAGTTTCATTGATAATTTGGAGTCTATAGTATATTCTCTTCTTTTTATCTTATTTGATTTTCAGTTGCTTGGGGACAAGCAACAATTTAAGTTTGGTGTTGTGATGAGCGGATAATTTGTACGCTTTTTGGCATTGTTTTTAGTATGTTTTAAGTATGATCTAGTTAGTTTTTAGTATATTTTTATTAGTTTTTAGTTAAAATTTACTTTTCTGGACTTTACTATGAGTTTTGTGTGTTTTTCTGTGATTTCAGGTATTTTCTGGCTGAAATTGAGGGACCTGAGCAAAAATCTGATTCAGAGACTAAAAAGGACTGCAGATGCTGTTGGATTCTGACCTCCCTACACTCGAAGCGGATTTTCTGGAGCTACCGAAGTCCAATTGGCGTGCTCTCAACGGCGTTAGAAAGTAGACATCCTGGGCTTTCCAGAAATATATGATAGTCCATACTTTGCCCAAGATTTGATGGCCCAAACCGGCGTTCAAAATCACCCTAAGAATTCCCAGCGTTAAACGCCGGAACTGGCACAAGAATGGGAGTTAAACGCCCAAACTGGCACCAAAGCTGGCGTTTAACTCCAAGAGGAGTCTCTACACGAAAATGCTTCATTGCTCAGCCCAAGCACACACCAAGTGGGCCCGAAAGTGGATTTTTATGTCATTTATTCATCTCTGTAAACCTTAGGCTACTAGTTCTCTATAAGTAGGACCTTTTACTATTGTATTGAGATATCTGGGGTAGTTGTCTTTGTTCTGATACTATCTTAGATCATTGGGAGGCTGGCCATTCGGCCATGCCTAGACCTTGTTCTTATGTATTTTCAACGGTGGAGTTTTTACACACCATAGATTAAGGTGTGGAGCTCTGCTGTACCTCGAGTATTAATGCAATTACTATTGTTCTTCTATTCAATTCCGCTTGTTCTTGTTCTAAGATATCACTTGTTCTTCAACTTGATGAATGTGATGATCCGTGACACTCATCATCATTCTCACCTATGAACGTGTGACTGACAACCACCTCCGTTCTACCTTCGATTGGGTGAATATCTCTTGGATTCCTGATACACGATGCATGGTTGATCGCCTGACAACCGAGTGCTCGCCTGACAACTGAGCCAGCCATTCCGTGAGATTAGAGTCTTCGTGGTATAGGCTAGAACTGATGGCGGCATTCAAGAGAATCCGGAAGGTCTAACCTTGTCTGTGGTATTCTGAGTAGGATTCAATGACTGAATGACTGTGACGTGCTTCAAACTCCTGAGGCCGGGGCGTTAGTGACAGACGCAAAAGAATCACTGGATTCTATTCCGGCCTGATCGAGAACCGACAAATGGATAGCCGTGCCGTGACAGGGTGCGTTGAACATTTCCACTGAGAGGATGGGAGGTAGCCACTGACAACGGTGAAACCCTTGCATAAGCTTGCCATGGAAAGGAGTAAGAAGGATTGGATGAAGACAGTAGGAAAGCAGAGAGACGGAAGGGACAAGCATCTTCATACGCTTATCTGAAATTCCTACCAATGAATTACATAAGTATGTCTATCTTTATCTTTATGTTTTCGTATATCATCATTCATATCCATTTGAGTCTGCCTGACTAAGATTTACAAGGTGACCATAGCTTGCTTCATACCAACAATCTCTGTGGGATCGACCCTTACTCGCGTAAGGTTTATTACTTGGACGACCCAGTACACTTGCTGGTTAGTTGTGCGAAGTTGTGTTTATGCCATGGTATTGAACACCAAGTTTTTGGATTCATCACCGGGGATTATTTGTGTTGTGAAAAGTATTGATCACAATTTCGCTACCAATTACACAGACCAAAAGGCATCCTCCTGTAGGCAAACACGCCAGAAGGGCAAGTAAATGTTGTTTTCTCTTGGTCCTGAGGATCTACTGCAATTTGGTTGTAACCTGAATAGCCATCCAAAAAGCAGTAATAATCATGACCAGCTCGTCTTTCTAGCATTTGGTCTATGAATGGTAAAGGAAAATGATCCTTTCTGGTGGCTATATTGAGCCTTCTGTAATCAATACACATACGCCACCCTATGACTGTTCTTGTAGGAACCAGTTCATTTTTTTCATTATGAACCACTGTCATGCCTCCCTTCTTGGGGACAACTTGTACAGGGCTCACCCAGGGGCTATCAGAAATAGGATAAATAATCCCAGCCTCTAGTAATTTAGTGACCTCTTTCTGCACCACCTCCTTCATGGCTGGATTTAGCCTCCTCTGTGGTTGGACCACTGGTTTGGCATTATCCTCCAACAGGATCTTGTGCATGCATCTAGCTGGGCTAATGCCCTTAAGATCACTTATGGACCACCCAAGAGCTGTTTTGTGTGTCCTTAGCACTTGAATCAGTGCTTCCTCTTCCTGTGGATTTAAAGCAGAGCTTATAATCACTGGAAAAGTGTCACCTTCTCCCAGAAATGCATACTTCAGGGATGGTAGTAGTGGTTTGAGTTCAGGTTTGGGAGGCTTATCCTCCCCCTGAGGAATTTTCGAAAATTCCTTTGTTTCCTCTGGTTCTTCTTGATCAGGTTGAGCATCCTTGAAGATGTCCTCAAGCTCTGATTCTAGGCTTTCAGTCATATTGATCTTTTCTACCAAAGAGTCAATAATGTCAGCGCCCATGCAGTCATTTGGTGCGTCTGGATGCTGCATAGCTTTTACAGCATTCAACTTGAACTCATCCTCATTGACTCTCAGGGTTACTTCCCCTTTTTGTACATCAATGAGAGTTCGTCCAGTTGCTAGGAAAGGTCTTCCTAGAATGAGAGTTGCACTCTTGTGCTCCTCCATTTCCAGCACCACAAAGTCAGTTGGAAAGGCGAATGGCCCAACCTTGACAATCATGTCCTCTATTATGCCTGATGGATGTTTAATGGAGCCATCAGCAAGTTGGAGGCATATCCGGGTTGGTTTGACTTCTTCAGTCAACCCAAGCTTTCTGATAGTGGATGCAGGTATTAGATTGATACTTGCTCCAAGGTCACACAGGGCTGTCTTGGTGCAAGCACCTTCTAATGTGCATGGTATCACAAAGCTTCCTGGATCTTGAAGCTTTTCTGGTAAGCTTTTTAGAATGACTGCACTGCATTCTTCAGTGAGAAATACTTTTTCAGTTTCTCTCCAATCTTTCTTATGACTTAAGATCTCTTTCATGAACTTAGCATAAGAAGGTATTTGCTCAAGTGCCTCTGCAAACGGAATCTTTATTTCAAGAGTCCTTAGATAGTCTGCAAAGCGGGCAAATTGCTTATCCTGTTCCGCTTGGCGGAGTTTCTGAGGATAAGGCATCTTGGCTTTATATTCTTCAACCTTAGATGCTGCAGGTTTATTCCTTACTGAAGTGGTTGAAGAAGCCTTTTTAGAGGGATTACTGTCAGCACTCTCAGGTGTCTGATCCTCCCTTGGCGTCTGAACGCCAGGATTGGGTGAAGATTGGGCGTTTAACGCCAACTTCTCTCCCTTCTCTGGCGTTTGAACGCCAGAACTGGGCAGGGAATGGGCGTTTAACGCCAGCTTTCCCCCCTTTTCTGGCGTTTGAATGCCAAAAGTGTTCCTCTCTGGGCTCTTACTGTCCTCAGAGGGATTTTGAACAGTGGTTTGGTTATCCTCTGTCAATTGTTCCTTATTTGGCTTTTTGCTACTTTGAGCACTGTTATTCAATGTCTTCCCACTCCTCAGTTGAACTGCTTGACATTCTTCTGTTATCTGTTTAGATATCTGTTGTTTTGCTTGATTCAACTGTAGTTCTATGTTCTTGTTAGCAACTTTAGTTTCATGGAGCATCTCTTTAAATTCTGCTAACTGTTCTGTCATCAGGAGCAATTGTTGATTAAGCTCAATCATCTGTTCTTGAGGATTGGGATCAGTGGCTACTGCCATGACTTCCTCTTTTGGGGAGAACTCATTGCTAGAGTACAAATATTGATTTCTAGCAACAGTGTCTATAAGCTCTTGAGCCTCCTCAATTGTCTTCCTCATGTGTATAGATCCACCAGCTGAGTGGTCTAAAGACATCTGAGCTTTTTCTGTAAGCCCATAGTAGAAGATGTCTAACTGTACCCACTCTGAAAACATTTCAGAGGGGCATTTTCTTAGCATACCTCTATACCTCTCCCAGGCATTATAAAGGGATTCATTATCCTCTTGTTTAAAGCCTTGGATGTCCAGCCTTAACTGTGTCATCCTCTTTGGAGGGTAAAAGTGATTCAGGAATTTGTCTGATAACTGTTTCCATGTCCTTATGCTTGCTGTAGGTTGGTTATTCAACCACCTCTTAGCTTGATCTTTTACAGCAAATGGAAACAGTAATAGTCTGTAGACATCCTGATCCACCTCTTTATCACGTACTGTGTCAGCAATTTGTAAGAACTGTGCCAGAAACTCAGTAGGCTCTTCCTGAGGAAGACCGGAATACTGACAATTTTGCTGCACTATGATAATGAGTTGAGGGTTTAGCTCAAAGCTGCTTGCTTTGATGGGAGGTGTACAGACACTACTCCCATATGCAGCTGTAATGGGGTTAGCATATGACCCCAGAGTCCTTCTGGACTGATCAATCCCACTTAGGTCCATAATGGATAAAGGGAAATGATATGGATTGCAAATAGATAAAAATATATTTTTTTTTTGAATTAACCGAAAAATAAAATAAAAGCAAAAGGAAAATAAAATAAAAATTCGAAAATTAAAAGAAAATAAGATCAAAGCAAATTGAAAACTGAATCAATTAGTTAATTAAAAAGATTTTGAGATTAGCAATTAGAAAGATATGATTGAAAAATTTTTATGAAAAAGATTTGATTTTTGAAAGGAGGAAAGAGAAAAACAACAAAATGACACCAAACTTAAAATTTTTAGAAAATCAAACACAAATTTTCGAAAATTTTAAAGGGAAAACACAAAGAGGACACCAAACTTAGAATTTTTATGGATCAAAAAGGGACTAAAGACATGCAAATTCGAAAATTAGAAGAAAAACAAAAGCATGCAATTGACACCAAACTTAAAATATGAAACTAGACTCAACTAAAAGACTCTAAACCGACGAAAATAAAACAGTCCTAATCTAAGCAACAAGATAAGCCGTCAGTTGTCCAAACTCGAACAATCCCCGGCAACGGCGCCAAAAACTTGGTGCACGAAATTGCAATCACACTTTGCAATCCCGCACAACTAACCAGCAAGTGCACTGGGTCGTCCAAGTAATACCTTACGTGAGTAAGGGTCGATCCCACGGAGATTGTCGGCTTGAAGCAAGCTATGGTTATCTTGTAAATCTTAGTCAGGATATCAATAATTATCAAGGTTGATTGTGAAAAGTCAAAGAACATGAAATAAGTACTTATTCTGCAGCAATGGGGAACAGGTTGAGGTTTTGGAGATGCTCCATCTTCTGAATCTCTGCTTTCCTACTGTCTTCTTCTTCAAGCACGCAAGGCTCCTTCCATGGCAAGCTGTATGCAAGGGTTTCACCGTTGTCAGTGGCTACCTCCCATCCTCTCAGTGGAAATGTTCAACGCACCCTGTCACGGCACGGCTATCCATCTGTCGGTTCTCAATCAGGCCGGAATAGAATCCAGTGATTCTTTTGCGTCTGTCACTAACGCCCTGCCCTCAGGAGTTTGAAGCTCGTCACAGTCATTCAATCATTGAATCCTACTCAGAATACCACAGACAAGGTTTAGACCTTCCGGATTCTCTTGAATGCCGCCATCAATTCTAGCTTATACCACGAAGATTCTGATTAAAGAATCCAAGAGATATCTACTTAATCTAAGGTAGAACGGAGGTGGTTGTCAGGCACACGTTCATAGTTGAGAATGATGATGAGTGTCACGGATCATCACATTCATCCGGGTTAAGAACAAGTGATATCTTAGAATGGAAGCAAGCATGATTGAATGAAAAACAGTAGTAATTGCATTAATCCATCAAGACACAGCAGAGCTCCTCACCCCCAACCATGGGGTTTAGAGACTCATGCCGTGGGAAGTACACAAAGAAACGTGTAAAGTGTCATGAGGTACAGATACAATGTCAAAAGATCCTATTAATAGTGAACTAGTAACCTAGGGTATACAGAAATGAGTAAATGACGTAAAAATCCACTTCTGGGTCCACTTAGTGTGTGCTTGGGCTGAGCATTGAAGCTTTCATGTGTAGAGACCTTTTCTGGAGTTAAACGCCAGCTTTTATGCCAGTTTGGGCGTTTAACTCCAATTTTTATGCCAGTTCCAGCGTTAAACGCTGGGAATTCTGAAGCTGATTTGCAACGCCGGTTTGGGCCATCAAATCTCGGAAAAAGTATGGACTATTATACATTGCTGGAAAGCCCAGGATGTCTACTTTCCAATTTCGTTGAGAGCGCGCCAATTGGGCTTCTGTAGCTTCATAAAATCCACTTCGAGTGCAGGGAGGTCAGAATCCAACAGCATCTGCAGTCCTTTTCAGTCTCTGAATCAGATTTTTGCTCAGGACCCTCAATTTCAGCCAGAAAATACCTGAAATCACAGAAAAACACACAAACTCATAGTAAAGTCCAGAAAAGTGAATTTTAACTAAAAACTAATAGAAATATACTAAAAACTAACTAGATCATACTAAAAACATACTAAAAACAATGCCAAAAAGCGTATAAATTATCCGCTCATCGCTGTCTGGAGTTAAACGCCAAAACACGTCACGACCCGGAGTTGAATGCCCAAAACACGTTATAACTTGGCGTTCAACTCCAAGAGAAGCCTCAGCTCGTGGATAGACCATGCTCAGCCCAAACATACACCAAGTGGGCCCCGGAAGTGGATTTATGCATCAATTACTTACTTCTGTAAACCCTAGTAGCTAGTCTAGTATAAATAGGATAAATTACTATTGTATTAGGAGTTTTTTGACCACGTTTCATCTCTGGTCTCAGTTTTGTATTATTCTTCATCTTAGGAGGCCATTGATCACGTTTTAAGGGGCTGTCCATTCGGCCATGCCTGAACCTTTCACTTATGTATTTTCAACGGTGGAGTTTCTACACACCATAGATTAAGGGTGTGGAGCTCTGCTGTACCTCAAGTTTCGATACAATTACTATTATTTTCTATTCAACTCTCTTTTATTCTTATTCCAAGATATACGTTGCACTTCAACTTGATGAATGTGATGATCCGTGACACTCATCATCATTCTCACCTATGAACGCGCGTGACTGACAACCACTTCCGTTCTACTTTAGGCCAGGCGCATATCTCTTAGATTCCCCAACAGAATCTTCGTGGTATAAGCAAGATAGATGGCGGCATTCATGGGAATCCAGAAAGCCTAACCTTGTCTGTGGTATTCCGAGTAGGAATTCCTGGAATCTAGAAAGTTTAACCTTGTCTGTGATATTCCGAGTAGGATTCTGGTATTGAATGACTGTGACGAGCTTCAAACTCCTGAAGGCTGAGCGTTAGTGACAGACGCAAAAGAATTAAGGGATTCTATTCCAACCTGATTGAGAACCGACAGATGATTAGCCGTGCTGTGACAGAGCATAGGACCATTTTCACTGAGAGGATGGGATGTAGCCATTGACAACGGTGATGCCCTACATACAGCTTGCGATGGAAAGGAGTAAGAAGGATTGAAGGAAGAAGTAGGAAAGTAGAGATTCAAGAGGAGCATAGCACCTCCATACGCTTATCTGAAATTCCCACTATTGATTTACATAAGTATTTCTATCCTATTTTATTTTCTGTTTATTATTAATTTTCGAACTCATCATAAACCATTTAAATCCGCCTGACTGAGATTTACAAGATGACCATACCTTGCTTCATACCAACAATCTCTGTGGGATCGACCCTTACTCACGTAAGGTATTACTTGGATGACCCAGTACACTTGCTGGTTAAGTTGAACGGAGTTATGATCACACCAGGGATTATTAAGATCCCAATTTATCATACCATGATCTCTTTGGGGTATTTTTGATAGAGCCAATATATAAATTTCATACAAGTACAAAGAGACCAACTTTGAGGATCACAATTTCGTCCACCAAGTTTTTGGCGCCGTTGCCGGGGATTGTTGAGTTTGGACAACTGAAGGTTCATCTTGTTGCTCAGATTAGGTAATTTTCTTTTCAAAAATTTTTCAAAAATCTTTTTCAAAATTTTTCTTTTCTTTTTCGTTTTTCCAAACTTTATTTTCGAAAAATATAATAAAAATAAAAAAATTCATAAAATCATAAAAACCAAAAATATTTTGTGTTTCTTGTTTGAGTCTTGAGTCAATTTTTAAGTTTGGTGTCAATTGCATGTTTTTAAAATTTATGCATTATTTTCGAAAATTCCATGCATTCATAGTGTTCTTCATGATCTTGAAGTTGTTCTTGACAAGTCTTCTTGTTTGATCTTGATGTTTTCTTGTTTTGTGTTGTTTGTTGTTTTTCATATGCATTTTTTGTTTGTAAGAGTCCATGCATTAAAGATTTCTAAGTTTGGTGTCTTGCATGTCTTCTTTGCATCAAAAATTTTTCAAAAATATGTTCTTGGTGTTCATCTTGACATTCATAGTGTTCTTGCATGCATTCCTTGTTTTGATCCATAAAGAAAAGAGAAAAACACAAAAATGACGTTTTTAATTTTTCTCTCTCATCATTAAAAATTTAAAAATAAAAAATATATCTTTTCCTTTTTTCTCATAATTTTCGAAAATTTGAGTTGACTTAGTCAAAAAAATTTTCAAAATTAGTTGTTTCTTACAAGTCAAGTCAAATTTTCAAAATTTAAAAATCTTATCTTTTCAAAATCTTTTTCAAAAATCATATCTTTTCCAATTTTTTCCTTTTTTTTCGAAAATTTTAAAAATCTTTTTTCAAAGAATTTTCAAAATCTTTTTCTTATCTTTATATCTAATTTTCGAAAATTATGCTAACAATTAATGTGATTGATTCAAAAATTTGAAGTTTGTTACTTTCTTGTTAAGAAAGGTTCAATCTTTAAATTCTAGAATCTTATCTTGTAGTTACTTGTTAGTAAAGTAATTAATTTTAATTTTAAAAATTAAATCCTTTTCAAACATATCTTTTCTATCTTATTTTCTTATCTTATCTTTTTATCATATCTTTTTCAAAATTTTATCTTTTTTAAAAATTTGATTTCAAAATATCTTATCTAACTTCTTATCTTCTTATCTTTTCAAAATTGATTTTAATATCTTTTTAAACTAACTCTTTGACTTTTTGTTTGTTTCTTATCTTTTTCAAAACCAACTAACTACTTTTCCCTCTCTAATTTTTGAAAATGTCTCATCTCTTTTTCAAAAATTCTTTTTTTTTTAAATTTTAATCTTAATTATATCTTATATTTAATTTTCGAAAATACTAACCCCTTTTTCAAAATTATTTTCGAAATTCTCCCTCTCTTTTCTTATTCTATTTAATTATTTATTTACTAACACTTCTCTTCACATCTCTTCATCCAAAAATCCAAACTCAATCCCCCCCTGTGTTTGGATTCTTCACTCTTCCTTCTTCTATTCTCTTCTTCTTTTACTAACATAAAGGATTCTCTATACTGTGACATAGAGGATTCCTCTTTCTTTTCTTGTTTTCTTCTCTTTCATATGAGCAGGAACAAGGACAAAAACACTCTTGTTGAAGCTGATCCTGAACCTGAAAGAACTTTGAAGAGGAAACTAAGAGAAGCTAAATTACAACAATCTAAAGGTAACCTTTCAAAAATTTTCGAACAAGAGAAGGAGATGGCAGCTGAACCCAATAATGATAATGCAAGAAGAATGCTTGGTGACTTCACAAAACCAACGTCCAAATTTGATGGAAGAAGCATCTCCATTCCTGCCATTGGAGCAAACAATTTTGAGCTGAAACCTCAGCTAGTTGCCTTAATGCAACAGAACTGCAAGTTTTATGGACTTCCATCTGAAGATCCTTACCAGTTTTTAACTGAGTTCTTGCAGATTTGTGAGACTGTAAAGACGAATGGAGTAGATCCTGAAGTCTACAGGCTCATGCTTTTCCCTTTTGCTGTAAGAGACAGAGCTAGAATATGGTTGGATTCACAACCTAAGGATAGCCTGGACTCCTGGGATAAGCTGGTCACGGCCTTCTTGGATAAATTCTTTCCTCTTCAAAAGCTGAGCAAGCTTAGAGTGGATGTTCAGACCTTCAAACAAAAAGATGGTGAATCCCTCTATGAAGCTTCGAAAAGATACAAGCAGTTGACCAAAAGATGTCCATCTGATATGTTTTCATAGTGGACCATATTAGATATATTCTATTATGGTCTATCTGAATTTTCGAAAATGTCATTGGACCATTCTGTAGGTGGATCCATCCACCTAAAGAAAACACCTGCAGAAGCTCAAAAATTCATTGACATGGTTGCAAATAACCAATTCATGTACACTTCTGAGAGGAATTCCGTGAATAATGGGACACCTCAGAGGAAGGGAGTTCTTGAAATTGATGCTCTGAATGCCATTTTGGCTCAGAACAAAGTGTTGACTCAGCAAGTTAACATAATTTCTCAAAGTCTAAATGGATGGCAAAATGCATCCAACAATACTAAAGAGGCAGCTTCTGAAGAAGCTTATGATCCTGAGAACCCTGCAATAGCAGAGGTTAATTACATGGGTGAACCTTACGGAAACACCTATAATTCATCATGGAGAAATCATCCAAATTTCTCATGGAAGGATCAACAGAAGCCTCAACAAGGCTTTAACAATGGTGGACGCAATAGGCTGAGCAATAGCAAGCCTTTTCCATCATCTTCTCAGCAACAGACAGAAAATTTTGAACAAAACACTTCTAATTTAGCCAATCTAGTCTCTGATCTGTCAAAGGCCACTTTCAGTTTCATGAGTGAAATAAGATCCTCCATCAGAAATCTGGAGGCACAAGTGGGCCAACTGAGTAAGAAAGTCATTGAAACTCCTCCCAGTATTCTCCTAAGCAATACAGAAGAGAATCCAAAAGGAGAGTGCAAGGCCATTGATGTAATCAATATGGCCGAATGCACAAGGGAGGAGGAGGACGAAAATCCTAGTGAGGAAGACCTCCTGGGACGTCTCTCAAATAAGAAGGAGTTTCCTATTAAGGATCCAAATGAATCTGAGGCTCATATAGAGACCATAGAGATTCCATTAAATCTCCTTCTGCCATTCATGAGCTCTGAAGACTATTCTTCCTCTGAGGAGGATGAAGATGTGACTAGAGAGCAAGTTGCTCAATATTTAGGAGCTATCATGAAGCTGAATGCCAAGTTGTTTGGTAATGAGACTTGGGAAAGTGAACCTCCCTTGCTCATTAATGAACTAGATACCTGGATTCAGCAAATTTTACCTCAAAAGAGACAAGATCCTGGCAAGTTCTTAATACCTTGTACCATAGGCACCATGACCTTTGAAAAAGCTCTATGTGATCTGGAGTCAGGGATAAATCTTATGCCACTCTCTATAATGGAGAAGCTGGGGATCATTGAGGTACAACCTGCCTTGTTCTCATTACAATTGGCAGACAAGTCATTAAGACAAGCTTATGGAGTAGTAGAGGACGTGTTAGTAAAGGTTGAAGGCCTTTACATCCCTGCTGATTTCATAATCTTAGACACTAGGAAGGAAGAGGATGAGTGCATCATCCTTGGAAGACCTTTCCAAGCCACAGCAGGAGCTGTGATAGATGTCAACAGAGATGAATTAGTCTTTCTAGTTAATGGGGACTACCTTGTGTTTAAGGCACATGGCCATCCCTCTATGACAAAAGAGAGTGAGCACAAAGAGCTTCTCTCAGTTCAGAGTCAAGAAGAGCCCCCACAATCAAAGTCTAAGTTTGGTGTTGGGAGGCCACAACCAAACACTAAGTTTGGTGTTAAGACCCCATATCCAAACTCTAAGTTTGGTGTTGGCACTATACAACATTGACCTGATCACCTTGTGGCTCCATGAGAGCCCACTGTCAAGCTAATGACATTAAAAGAGTGCTTGTTGGGAGGCAACCCAATTTTATTTATCTAATTTTTATTTTATTTTATTTTATTGTTATTTTGTGTTTTATTAGGTACATGATCATATGGAGTCACGAAAAAAATATAAAAAGTAAAAACAGAATCAAAAACAGCAGAAGAAAAATCACACCCTGGAGGGAGGACAGACTGGCGTTCAACGCCAGAACAGAGCATGAATCTGGCACTGAACGCCAGAAACAAGCAACATTCTGGCGTTTGAACGCCAGGAATGTGCCTTGAGAAAAGCTGGCGCTGAACGACAGTAACAAACATGGAATTGGCGTTCAACGCCAGAAACATGCTACACATGGGCGTTGAATGCCCAGAGTGTGCAGCATCTCGGCGTTTAAACGCTAGAATGGTGTGCAAAGGCATTCTTCATGCCTATTTGGTGCAGGGATGTAATTTCTTGACACCCCAGGATCTGTGGACCCCACAGAATCACCTCAGGATCTGTGGACCCCAGAGGATCACCTCAGGATCTGTGGACCCCACAGCATCCCCACCTAACATATTCCCCCCTTACCTCCTAATCCTATAACACTCTTCCCCATGTCACACTTCCCAACAACTTCAATCTCTCTTCCCAATTACCCCCTTCACCACTCACATCCATCCATTCTTCCCCATAAACCCCACCTACCTTCAAAATTCAAAAACACTTTCCCACCCAAACCCACCCTAAAATGGCCGAACCTACCTCTCAGCTTTTCCTATATAAACCCCTCCATTCCACTTCATTTTCACACAACACAACCCCCTCTTCTATACCTTGGCCGAAACCTACACTCCCCCTTCTCCTCCATATTTTCTTCTTCTTCTTCTTCTCTTCTTTCTTCTCTTGCTCGAGGGTGAGCAATATTTTAAGTTTGGTGTGGTAAAAGCATAAGCTTTTTGTTTTTCCATTACCATCAATGGCACCTAAGGCCGGAGAATCCTCTAGAAAAGGAAAAGGGAAGACAAAAGCTTCCACCTCCGAGTCATGGGAGATGGAAAGATTCATCTCCAAAAGCCATCAAGACGACTTCTATGACGGTGTGGCAAAGAAGAAGGTGATCCCTGAGGTCCCTTTCAAGCTCAAGAAAAATGAGTATCCGGAGATCCGACATGAGATCCGAAGAAGAGGTTGGGAAGTCATAACTAACTCCATGCAACAAGTTGGAATCTTAATGGTTCAAGAGTTCTATGCCAATGCATGGATCACTAAGAACCATGATCAAAGTATGAACCCGAGTCCAAAGAATTATCTCACAATGGTTCGGGGGAAATACTTAGATTTTAGTCTGGAGAATGTGAGGTTGGCGTTCCACTTCCCCATGATGCAAGGAGATGTACGCCCCTACACTAGAAGGGTCAACTTTAATCAAAGGTTGGACCAATTCCTTATGGACATATGTATGGCAAAGAGACTCCAAAGGCAAGCCAGTTCAACTAAGAAGACTGGACCTCAAGCCTGTGGCTAGAGGATGGTTGGAGTTCATTCAACGCTCCATTATTCCCACTAGCAACCGATCTGAAGTTACTGTGGATCGGGCCATCATGATTCATAGCATCATGATTGGAGAGGAAGTAGAAGTTCATGAAGTCATCTCCAATGAAATCTACAAAATAGCCGAAAAGCCCTCCACCATGGCAAGGCTAGCTTTTCCTCACCTTATTTGCCATCTATGTTACTCAGCTGGAGTTATCATAGAAGGAGACATCTCCATTGAAGAGGATAAGCCCATCACCAAGAAGAGGATGGAGCAAGCAAGAGAAACCCTCCACGGATCTCAAGAGATGCATGAGGAAGCTCATCATCAAGAAATCCCTGAGATGCCTCAAGGGATGCACTTTCCTCCCAACAACTATTGGGAATAACTCAACACTTCCTTAGAAGATTTGAGCTACAATGTGGAACAATTAAGGGTGGAACATCATGAGCACTCCATCATTCTCCATGAAATAAGAGAAGATCAAAGAGCAATGAGGGAGGAGCAACAAAGGCAAGGAAGGGACATAGAAGAGCTTAAGGACATTGTTGGTCCTTCAAGAAGAAGACGCCACTAAGGTGGATTCATTCCTTGTTCTTATTTCTTTCTGCTTTTCATTTTTTTATGTTATGTTCATTTATGTTTTGTGTCTCTACTTCATGATCATTAGTGTTTAGTAACTATGTCTTAAAGTTATGAATAATTCCATTAATCCTTCACCTCTCTTAAATGAAAAATGTTTTTAATCAAAAGAACAAGAAGTACATGAATTTCGAATTTATCCTTGAATTTAGTTCAATTATATTGATGTGGTGACAATACTTTTTGTTTTCTGAATGAATGCTTGAACAGTGCATATTTTTGATCTTGTTGTTTATGGATGTTAAAACTGTTGGATCTTGAAAGAATGATGAACAAAGAGAAATGTTATTGATGATCTGAAAAATCAATGAAACTGATTCTTGAAGCAAGAAAAGCAGTGAAAAAGCAAAGGCTTGCAAAAATATATATATATATATATATATATATATATATATATATATATATATATATATATATATATATAATAGAAAAAGAAAAAGAAAGCAGAAAAAGCCAATAGCCCTTAAAACCAAAAGGCAAGGGTAAAAAAAAAGGGATCCAAGGCTTTGAGCACCAATGGATAGGAGGGCCCAAGGAAATAAAATCCAGGCCTAAGCGGCTAAATCAAGCTGTCCCTAACCATGTGCTTGTGTCATGAAGGTCCAAGTGAAAAGCTTGAGACTGAGTGGTTAAAGTCGTGATCCAAAGCAAAAAGAGTGTGCTTAAGAGCTCTGGACACCTCTAACTGGGGACTCTAACAAAGCTGAGTCACTATCTGAAAAGGTTCACCCAATCATGTGTCTGTGGCATTTATGTATCCGGTGGTAATACTGGAAAACAAAGTGCTTAGGGCCACGACCAAGACTCATAAGTAGCTGTGTTCAAGAATCAACATACTTAACTAGGAGAATCAATAACACTATCTGAAATTCAAAGTTCCTAGAGAAGCCAATCATTATAAACTTCAAGGGAAAAAGTGAGATGCCAAAACTGTTCAGAAGCAAAAAGCTACAAGTCCCGCTCATCTAATTATAATTAATATTCATTGATATTCTGGAATCTATAGTATATTCTCTTCTTTTTATCCTAATTGATTTTCAGTTGCTTGGGGACAAGCAACAATTTAAGTTTGGTGTTGTGATGAGCGGATAATTTATACGCTTTTTGGCATTGTTTTTAGGTAGTTTTTAGTAAGTTCAAGCTACTTTTAGGGATGTTTTCATTAGTTTTTATGTTAAATTCACATTTCTAGACTTTACTATGAATTTGTGTGTTTTTCTATGATTTCAGGTAATTTCTGGCTAAAATTGAGGGACTTGAGCAAAACCCTGAAAAAGGCTGACAAAAGGACTGCTAATGCTGTTGGAATCTGACCTCCCTGCACTCAAAATGGATTTTCTGGAGCTACAAAACTCCAAATGGCGCGCTCTCAACGGCGTTGGAAAGTAGACATCCAGAGATTTCCAAAAATATATAATAGTTCATACTTTATTCGGGAATTGATGATGTAAAGTGGCGCTCAACGCCAAGTACATGCTGCTGTCTGGAGTTAAACGCCAAAACACCTCACGACCCAGAGTTGAACGCCCAAAACACGTTATAACTTGGCGTTCAACTCCAAGAGAAGCCTCAGCTCGTGGATAAACCAAGCTCAGCCCAAAGTGGGCCCCGGAAGTGGATTTATGCATCAATTACTTACTTCTGTAAACCCTAGTAGCTAGTCTAGTATAAATAGGATAAATTACTATTGTATTAGGAGTCTTTTGACCACATTTCATCTCTGGTCTCAGTTTTGTATTATTCTTCATCTTAGGAGGCCATTGATCACGTTTTAAGGGGCTGGCCTTTCGGCCATGCCCGAACCTTTCACTTATGTATTTTCAACAGTGGAGTTTCTACACACCATAGATTAAGGGTGTGAAGCTCTGCTGTACCTCAAGTTTCAATACAATTACTATTATTTTCTATTCAACTCTCTTTTATTCTTATTCCAAGATATACGTTGCACTTCAACTTGATGAATGTGACGATCTGTGACACTCATCATCATTCTCACCTATGAACGCGCGTGACTGACAACTACTTCCGTTCTACTTTAGGCCGGGCACATATCTCTTAGATTCCCCAACAGAATCTTCGTGGTATAAGCTAGATAGATGGCAGCATTCATGGGAATCTGGAAAGTCTAACCTTGTCTGTGGTATTCCGAGTAGGATTCCGAGAATCTGGAAAGTTTAACATTGTCTGTGGTATTCCGAGTAGGATTCCGGTATTGAATGACTGTGACGAGCTTCAAACTCCTGAAGGCTGGGCGTTAGTGACAGACACAAAAGAATCAAGGGATTCTATTCCAACCTGATTGAGAACCGACAGATGATTAGCCGTGCTGTGACAGAGCATAGGACCATTTTCACTGAGAGGATGGGATGTAGCCATTGACAACGGTGATGCCCTACATACAGCTTGCCATGGAAAGGAGTAAGAAGGATTGAAGGAAGAAGTAGGAAAGTAGAGATTCAAGAGGAGCATAGCACCTCCATACGCTTATCTGAAATTCCCACTATTGATTTACATAAGTATTTCTATCCTATTTTATTTTCTGTTTATTATTAATTTTTGAACTCATCATAAACCATTTAAATCCGCCTGACTGAGATTTACAAGATGATCATAGCTTGCTTCATACCAACAATCTCTGTGGGATTGATCCTTACTCACGTAAGGTATTACTTGGATGACCCAGTACACTTGCTGGTTAAGTTGAACGGAGTTATGATCACACCAAGGATTATTAAGAAGATCCCAATTTGTCATACCATGATCTCTTTGGGGTATTTTTGATAGAGCCAATATATAAATTTCATACAAGTACAAAGAGACCAACTTTGAGGATCACAATTTCGTCTATCAAGAGCTATTTGATGTATGGGGATAGATTTCATAGGACCTTTTCCATATTCATACTCCAACATTTATATACTCATTGTTGTTGATTATATATCTAAATGGTTGGAGGCAGTAGCCCTACCCACCAATGATTCTAAAGTGGTTATTAACTTTCTCAAAAAAAAATATTTTTTTGTATGTTCGGTGTTCCAAGGACATTAATCAGTGATGGAGGAAGCCACTTTTGCAACAAGTAACTAGACACTCTTCTCCAAAAGTCTGAAGTCATTTCCTACCACCCTCAGATTAGTGGACAAGTGGAGGTCTCTAATAGTGAACTCAAGAGAATTTTGGAGAAAACAATGGATGCATCAAGGAAACACTGGACTAGGAAAATAGATGATGCCCTCTAGGCTTATAGAATTGCCTTTAAAACCCCATTGGCATGTCTCCTTATCAACTTGTCTATGGAAAAGCTTGTCACTTACCAGTGGTGTTGGAGCATAGAGCATATTATGCTACAAAGTTTCTCAACTTTGATGCCAAAGATGTGGGAGAAAAGAAACTACTTCAACTCACTGAACTTGATGAGTTTAGAGCTACAGCATATGACAATGGTAAATTATATAAGCAGAGGACTAATAGGTGGCATGAAAAGAATATTCTCTGAAAGACCTTTGAACCTGGCTAAAGAGTACTCATTTTCAATTCAAAACTTATACTCTTCCCTGGGAAGTTAAATTCAAGATGGTTTGGGCCTTTCACTGTCACTATAGTGTCTCGTTATGGTCACATTGAGATTATGAAAGATCACTTCAAGAGGAAGTTCACTATCAATGGCCAAAGGTTGAAGCACTACCTTGGAGGCGACATTGATTATTAGAGAACAGTTCAAATCTAGGTACTTAGAAAGAGCTGCACTGTCAAGCTAATGACGTTAAAAAAGTGCTTATTGGGAGACAATCCAATATTTGGTAATTTATATTCTTGTTTCTTTTTCTTTTTAGCATTTGATTAATTTTAGAATGTGTTTCATGGAATAAGTTTGGTGTTGTCACACCAAATATGAATTTCCAACCTATGAAAACTTTCTCGATTGACTTTTGCTTAGCCAACCGTTCTTTGCAAAAACTTATTGTATAATTGAACTTAGATAAAACTTCAAAGATCAAAGATACCACTTTCAAAGATGGATCATCTTACATTAATGGCTTTATCACTTCTACAATAGTGTTTGAGTCCAGTTTAACATGGTCTTGAGAAATTGTAGCTCTGATATATGTGTGGCTACCGTTGTACTTGTTAATCACCTCACAATAATTTTCTCTCATAAGACTAGTCCTGATAGATCCATTACAACTTATTTTATATTATACATATTGTTGTATTTTTAAGATTGTGTTTCAAACTTAGTATCACATGAGATACTCTAATAAAAATAAAAATAAAAGTTTTGAATTGATTTATAACCGTTGCTAATCTTCTTGAAAATATGACCGTTGTTAATTAAGAAGAAAAACATTAAATTGAATTATTGCTAATTAAAAAGAAAAATATTGAATTATTTTATGACCGTTGCATGAATTGAATTATATAAAAGGAGAAGCATTAGATACAATAAAAAAATATATACTCCAAAAACTCTCAATTTTTGTTAATCTGTAACTTGTGCTCTCTCTCTCTCTCTTAATAACAGCCTTCTCAAATATTAGTAAGAATTACTTGAAACATATTTTTCAATTAATAAGAAGAAAGAGGTTGTGCTACTCCAATTGTTCCAAGAATATTGGTGTGGACTGTATTCTTGATGATTCACGTCTAATCTTGGAGGATTTCCTTCAAAGCCATTCCACCTATGAATAGGGCGGTAATAAATTCTTAAGGACAATGCCTAGTATGATTCGTGGTAAACTCGTTCTAATATTCTTTAATTTATTTGTTTACAAAATTTTATTTGTATTTAAAAGTAGCTAAAATATTATTTTGAAAGTCTTAATCTCCAACAATCTTAAGATTTATTACAATTATTCTATTATGGATCATAATATTTTAACTGCTACAAAGGTTATTCCCGATGCTTCAAATATTGATCGTTTTGATGGAACTAATTTTAAACGATGGCAAAATAAGATTATAGAAGTATTTTGATTTTTTTGGGATCAATTCTATCTTAGTTGACCCAAAGCCAGATGAAGATACCAAAAATTATGATCAAGCTTTGAAAGATTGGAAAATGAAAGATAAATTATATAGACATACAATTTTAAGAGCATTAAATAATTATTTATATAATATTTATTATCATTATGTTCATGCTAAAATTATTTGGAATACATTGATACAAAAATATATTTATGAAGAAAAAGGTAGTAAAAACTTTTTAGTTCATAATTTCAATGCATTCTAAATGGTAGAAGATAAAAGTTTTTTTTTCTCATTTACTAAGGTTGTAGATGAACTTGCTAAGGAAGGAGATGTTTTACCTGAAAGGTTCGTATCTCAAACTCTTGTTAAGAAATTGGCGGTTTCATGGAAAGATTATAAATTGAGTTTTATGCAAAAGAGAAAAATCATGAATTTGCAAGAGACCATAGTGCATATTAAAATAGAGGATAAAAAGAGAAATATGGCTAATGAGCAATATAATAAAGAAGTGTATGATAAAGTCAATATTACTAAAATTATGCAAAAAAATCATTCGAATCATGAAAACAAATTTCATAATAAGGTGATTAAGCCTCATTTCAAGAAACAATAATTTAACCCCCTGATGAGCGGATAATTTATACGCTTTTTGGCATTGTTTTTAGGTAATTTTTTGTAGGATCTAGCTACTTTTAGGGATGTTTTCATTAGTTTTTATGCTAAACTCACATTTTTGGACTTTACTATGAATTTGTGTATTTTTCTGTGATTTCAGGTATTTTCTGGCTGGAATTGAGGGACTTGAGCAAAACTCTGATAAAAGGCTAACAAAGGACTGCTAATGCTGTTGGATTCTGACCTCTCTGCACTTGAAATGAATTTTCTGGAGCTACCAAACTTCAAATGGCACGCTCTCAACGGCGTTGGAAAGTAGACATTCAGATCTTTCCAGCAATATATAATAGTTCATACTTTATTTGAGATTAGATGACGTAAACTGGCACTCAACGCCAGTTTCATGTTGCATTCTGGAGTCAAACGCCAGAAACACGTCACGAACCAGAGTTGAACGCCAAAAATATGTTGCAAGGTGGCGTTCAACTCCAAGAGAAGCCTCTGCACGTGTAAAGCTCAAGCTCAGCCCAAGCACACACCAAGTGTGCCCCGGAAGTGGATTTCTGCATCAATTACTTACTTCTGTAAACCTTAGTAGCTAGTCTAGTATAAATAGGACATTTTACTATTGTATTAGACATCTTTGGACGTTTAGTTCTTAGACCATGGGGGCTGGCCATTCGGCCATGCCAGGACCACTATCACTTATGTATTTTCAACGGTGGAGTTTCTGCACACCATAGATTAAGGGTGTGGAGCTCTGCTGTACCTCGAGTTTTAATGCAATTACTACTATTTTCTATTCAATTCAGTTTATTCCTATTCTAAGATATTCGTTGCACTTCAACATGATGAATGTGATTATCCGTGACACTCATCATCATTCTCACCTATGAACGCGTGACTGACAACCACTTCTGTTCTACCTTAGACCGGGCGCATATCTCTTGGATTCCTTAATCAGAATCTTCGTGGTATAAGCTAGAATTGATGGCGGCATTCATGAGAATCCGGAAAGTCTAAACCTTTTCTGTGGTATTCCAAGTAGGATTCATGGATTGAATGACTGTGACGAGCTTTAAACTCGCGATTGTTGGGCGTGATGACAAGCGCAAAAGAATCAATGGATTCTATTCCGACATGATCGAGAACCGACAGATGATTAGCCGTGCTGTGACAGAGCATTTGGACCATTTTCACTGAGAGGATGGGATGTAGCCATTGGCAATGGTGATGCCCTACATACAGCTTGCCATGGAAAGGAGTAGGAAGGATTGGATGAAGGCAGTAGAAAAGCAGAGATTCAAAAGGAGCACAGCATCTTCATACGCCTATCTAAAATTCCCACCAATGATTTACATAAGTATTTCTATCTTTATTTTCTGTCTATTTATTATTATTATTCGAAAACTCCATAACCATTTATTATCCGCCTAACTGAGAATTACAAGATGACCATATCTTGCTTCATACCAACAATCTCCGTGGGATCGACCCTTACTCACGTAAGGTTTATTACTTGGACGACCTAGTGCACTTGCTGGTTAGTTGTGCGAGGTTGTGAAGAAAGTGCTGAGTTATAAACGCGCATACCAAGTTGAATGTCATTATTAGAGATCACAATTTCGTGCACCAAGTTTTTGGCGCCGTTGCCGGGGATTGTTCGAGTTTGGACAACTGACGGTTCATCTTGTTGCTCATATTAGGTAATTTTCTTTTTATTTTATTTTCGGAAAAAAAAATTTCAAAATTCTTTCAAAAAAAATTTTCCTTTTGTTTTCAAAAATTATTCTAAATTTTTAAGAATGAATTTTAGAGTTTCATGGTAACATGTTGAAGCCTGGCTGGCTGTAAAGCCATATCCAAATTCTTTTGGATTGAGGCTTCCACTTGTCAACATAAAAGGCATGTATATGGAGTTGGATGAAGTATCAGCTATTGCATGCCTGATTTATATCCTAAAGCTGGCTGGCTATTAAGCCATGTCTAACCCTTGGATTGGAGCTTTAGGCTAATCATCTGTCGGTTCTCGATCATGTTGGAATAGAATCCAGTGATTCTTTTGCGTCTGTCACTAACGCCCAACACTCGTGAGTTTGAAGCTCGTCACAGTCATTCAATCCTCAGATCCTACTCGGAATACCACAGACAAGGTTTAGACTTTTCGGATTCTCAAGAATGGCCGCCAATGGGTTCTGGCTTATACCACGAAGATTCTGCTTAAGGAATCCAAGAGATACACACTCAAACGAAGGCAGAACAGAGGTGGTTGTCAGACACACGTTCACAGGTGAGAATGGTGATGAGTGTCACGGATCATCATATTCAACAGGTTGAAGAACAAGTGGTATCTTAGAATAGAATTAAGCGTGATTGAATGAAAAACAGTAGTAATTGCATTAATCCATCAAGACACAGCAGAGCTCCTCACCCCCAACCATGGGGTTTAGAGACTCATGCCGTAGAAGATACAATATGAAACGTGTAATGTGTTATGAGATGAAGATATAATAGCAAAAAGTCCTATTTATAGTGAACAAGTGACCTAGGGTTTACAAGAATGAGTAAATGACGTAAAAATCCACTTCCGGGGTCCACTTGGTGTGTGCTTGGGCTGAGCATTGAAGCTTTCATGTGTAGAGACTTTTCCTAGAGTTAAATGCCAGGTTTTGTGCCAATTGGGCGTTTAACTCCAACTTTTGTGCCAGTTCCGGCGTTAAACGCCGGGAATTCTGAAGCTGATTTGGAACGCCAGTTTGGGCCATCAATTCTTGAGCAAAGTATAGACTATTATATATTGCTGAAAAGTCCAGGATGTCTAATTTCCAATGCAATTGAGAGCGCACCAATTGGGCTTCGGTAGCTCCAGAAAATCCACTTCGAGTGCAGGGAGGTCAGAATCCAACAGCATCTGCAGTCCTTTTTCAGCCTCTTAATCAGATTTTTGCTCAGGTCCCTCAATTTCATTCAGAAAAATACCTGAAATCACAGAAAAATACACAAACTCATAAAAAAGTACAAAAAAGTGAATTTTAATTAAAAACTAAAAAAATATAATAAAAACTAACTAAAATGTACTAAAAACATACTAAAAACAGTGCCAAAAAGTGTATAAATTATCTGCTCACCACCATTCTGGCTCAGAACAAAATGTTGACTCAACAAGTCAACATGATTTCTCAAAGTCTGAATGGATTGCAAAATGCATCCAACAGTACTAAAGAGGCATCTTCTGAAGAAGAAGCTTATGATCTTGAGAACCCTGCAATAGCAGAGGTAAATTACATGGGTGAACCTTATGGAAAAACCTATAATTCATCATGGAGAAATCATCCAAATTTCTCATGGAAGGGTCAACAAAAGCCTCAACAAGGCTTTAATAATGGTGGAAGAAATAGGCTCAGCAATAGCAAGCCTTATCCATCATCCTCTCAGCAACAGACAGAGAATTCTGAGCAGAGCACCTCTAACTTAGCAAAGTTAGTCTCTGATCTGTCTAAGGCCACTTTAAGTTTTATGAGTGAAACAAGGTCCTCCATCAAAAATTTGGAGGCACAAGTGGGCCAGCTGAGTAAGAAAGTCACTGAAACTCCTCCTAGTACTCTCCCAAGCAACACTGAAGAGAATCCAAAAAGAGAGTGCAAGGCCATTAACATAATCAACATGGCCGAACCTAGAGAGGAAGGAGAGGACGTGAATCCCAATGAGGAAGACCTCATGGGACGTCTCTCAAGCAAGAAGGAGTTCCCTATTAAGGACCTAAAGGAATCTGAGGCTCATATAGAGACCATAGAGATTCCATTAAACCTCCTTCTGCCATTCATGAGCTCTGAAAACTATTCTTCCTCTGGAGAGGATGAAGATGTAATTGGAGAGCAAGTTGCTTAATATCTAGGAGCCATCATGAAGCTGAATGCCAAATTGTTTGGTAATGAGACTTGTGAAGGTGAACCTCCCTTGCTCATTAATGAACTAGATACATGGATTCAGCAAACCTTACCTCAAAAGAAACAAGATCCTGGCAAATTCTTAATACCCTGTACCATAGGCACCATGACCTTTGAAAAGGCTCTGTGTGACCTAGGGTCAGGCATAAATCTTATGCCACTCTCTGTAATGGAGAAGCTGGGGATCATTGAGGTACAGCCTGCCATATTCTCACTACAGATGGCAGACAAGTCAATAAGACAAGCTTATGGATTAGTAGAGGACATGTTAGTAAAGGTTGAAGGCCTTTACATCCCTGCTGATTTCATAATCTTAGACACTAGGAAGGAGGAGGATGAATGCATCATCCTTGGAAGAACTTTCCTAGCCACAGCAGGAGTTGTGATAGATGTTAATAGAGGAGAATTAGTCCTTCAATTGAATGGGGACTACCTTGTGTTTAAAACCCAAGGGTGTTCCTCTGCAACCATGGAGAGGAAGCTTGAAAAGTTTCTCTTAGTACAGAGTCAAACAGAGCCCCCACTATCAAACTCTAAGTTTGGTGTTGGGAGGCCACAGCCAAACTCTAAGTTTGGTGTTGAATCCCCACATCCAAACTCTAAGTTTGGTGTTGGGAGTATACAATATTGACCTGATCACCTGTGAGGCTCCATGAGAGCCCACTGTCAAGCTATTGACATTAAAGAAGTGCTTATTGGGAGACAACCCAATTTTTTTATCTAATTCTATTTTTATTTTTATTTTTATTTTATGTTTTATTAGGTTTATGATCATGTGGAGTCACAAAATAATACTAAAATTAAAAACAGAATAAAAAATAGCAGAAGAAAAAGCACACCCTGGAGGAAGGTCTTACTAGTGTTTAAACGTCAGTAAAGAACATCTGACTGGCGTTCAATGCCAGAACAGAGCATGGATCTGACGTTGAATGCCAGAAACAAGCAGCATCCTGGCGTTTAAATGCCAGGAATACACCCTGAGGAGAGCTGGCACTGAACGCCAGAAACAAGCATGGAACTGGCGTTCAACGCCAGAAACATGCTGCAGATAGGCGTTGAATGCCCAAAACAAGCATGAAGCTGGCGTTCAACGCCAGAAACAAGCATCAATCTGGCGTTGAACACCAGGATTGCATGTAGAGGACATTTTACACACCTTATTGGTGCAGGGATGTAAATCCTTGACACCTCAGGATCTGTGGACTCCACAGGATCCCCACCTACCTCAACTCACCTTCTCTCCTCTTCACATAATCCAATAACACTCTTCCCCAAAAACCCTTCACCAATCACCTCAATCTCTCTTTCCCATCACCTCTTCACCACTCACATCCATCCACTCTTCCCCAAAAACCCCACCTACCTTCAAAATTCAAAATCCCTTTTCCCACCCAACCCACCCAATTTGGCCGAACCTTAACCCCTTTCCCTCCACTATATAAACCCCTCCGTTCTTCTTCATTTTCACATGACACAACCCTCTCTTCTCCTCCTTGGCCGAAACACTAACCTCCCTCCCTCTCCTTTATATCTTCTTCTTCATCATCTATTCTTTCTTCTCTTGCTCAAGGGCAAGCAATATTCTAAGTTTGGTATGGTAAAAGCATAGCTTTTTTGTTTTTTCATAACCATTGATGGCACCTAAGGCCGGAGAAATCTCTAGAAAAGGGAAAGGGAAGACAAAAGCTTCCACCTCCGAGTCATGGGAGATGGAGAGATTCATCTCCAAAGCCCATCAAGACCACTTCTATGAAGTTGTGGCCAAGAAGAAGGTGATCCCTGAGGTCCCTTTCAAACTCAAGAAAAATGAGTATCCGGAGATCCGACATGAGATCCAAAGAAGAGGTTGGGAAGTTCTGACCAACCCCATTCAACAAGTCAGAATCTTAATGGTTCAAGAGTTCTATGCCAATGCATGGATCACTAGGAACCATGATCAAAGTGTGAACCCGAATCCAAAGAATTATCTTACAATGGTTCGGGGGAAATACTTAGATTTTAGTCCGGAAAATGTGAGGCTGGCATTCAACTTGCCCATGATGCAAGGAGATGCACGCCCCTACACTAGAAGGGTCAACTTTGATCAAAGGTTAGACCAAGTCCTTACAGACATATATGTGGAAGGAGCTCAATGGAAAAGAGACTCCAAAGGCAAGCCAGTTCAATAAAGAAGACTGGACCTCAAGCCTGTGGCTAGAGGATGGTTGGAGTTCATCCAACGCTCCATCATCCCCACTAGCAACCGATCCGAAGTTACTGTGGATCGGGCCATCATGATTCATAGCATCATGAATGGAGAGGAAGTAGAAGTTCATGAAGTCATCTCCCTTGAATTCTACAAAATAGTCGAAAAGTCCTCCACAATGGCAAGGCTAGCTTTTCCTCATCTTATGCCATCTATGTTAGTCAGCTGGAGTTATCATAGAAGGAGACATCCCCATTGAGGAGGATAAGCCCATCACTAAGAAGAGGATGGAGCAAACAAGAGAGCCCACTCATGGATCCCAAGAGACGCATGAGGAAGCTCATCACCAAGAAATCCCGGAGATGCCTCATGGGATGCACTTTCCTCCCAACAATTATTGGGAACAACTCAACACTTCTCTAGAAGATTTGAGTTACAATATGGATCAATTAAGGGTGGAACATCAAGAGCACTCCATCATTCTCCATGAAATTAGAGAAGATCAAAGAGCAATGAGGGAGGAGCAACAAAGGCAAGGAAGAGACATAGAAGATCTCAAGGACATCATTGGTTTTTCAAGAAGAAAGCGCCACCGTCACTAAGGTGGACTCATTCCTTGTTCTTATTCCTCTGTTTTTCATTTTTTATGATATATGTTTGTTTATGTTTTGTGTCTCTACTTCATGATCATTAGTATGTAGTAACTATGTCTTAAGGCTATGAATAATTCCATGAATCCTTCACCTCTCTTAAATGAAAAATGTTTCTAATTCAAAAGAACAAGAATTACATGAATTTCGAAATTGTCCTTGAAATTAGTTTAATTATATTGATGTGGTGACAACACTTTTTGTTTTTTGAATGAATGCTTGAATAGTGCATATTTTTTATCTTGTTGTTTATGAATGTTAAAATTGTTAGCTCTTGAAAGAATGATGAACAAAGAGAAATGTTACTGATAATGTGAAAAATCATAAATCTGATTCTTGAAGCAAGAAAAAGCAGTGAATAGCAAAACCCTGCGAAAAAAAAAAGTGGCAAAAAAAAAGAAAAAGCAAGCAGAAAAAGCCAATAGCCCTTAAAACCAAAAGGCAAGGGTAAAAAGGATCCAAGGCTTTGAGCATCAATGGATAGGAGGGCCCAAGGAAATAAATCCAGGCCTAAGCGACTAAATCAAGCTGTCCCTAACCATGTGCTTGTGGCATGCAGGTCCAAGTGAAAAAGCTTGAGACTGAGTGGTTAAAGTCTTGATCCAAAGCAAAAAGAGTGTGCTTAAGAGCTCTGGACACCTCTAACTGGGGACTTTAGCAAAGCTGAGTCACAATCTGAAAAGGTTCACCCAGCTATGTGTCTGTGCCATTTATGTATCCGGTGGTAATACTGGAAAACAAAATGCTTAGGGCCACGGCCAAGACTCATAAAAGTAGCTGTGTTCAAGAATCAACAAACTTAACTAGGAGAATCAATAACACTATCTGAAATTCTAAGTTCCTAGAGATGCCAATCATTCTAAACTTTAAAGGAAAAAGTGAGATGCCAAAACTGTTTAGAAGCAAAAAGCTACAAGTCCCACTCATCTAATTAGAACAAATATTCATTGATATTTTTGGATTTATAGTATATTCTCTTCTTTTTATCCTATTTGATTTTCAGTTGCTTGGCGACAAGCAACAATTTAAGTTTGGTGTTGTGATGAGCGGATAATTTATACGCTTTTTGGCATTGTTTTTAGGTAATTTTTAGTAGGATCTAGCTACTTTTAGGGATGTTTTCATTAGTTTTTATGCTAAACTCACATTTCTGGACTTTACTATGAGTTTGTGTGTTTTTCTGTCATTTCAAGTATTTTCTGGCTGGAATTGAGGGACCTGAGCAAAACTCTGATAAAAGGCTAACAAAGGACTGCTGATGCTGTTGGATTCTGACCTCCCTGCACTCGAAATGGATTTTCTGGAGCTACAGAACTCCAAATGGCGCTGTCTCAACGGCATTGGAAAGTAGACATCCAGAGCTTTCCAGAAATATATAATAGTCCATACTTTATTCGAGATTTGACGACGTAAACTAGCGCTCAACGCCAATTCCATGTTGTATTATGAAGTCAAACACCAAAAACACGTCACGAACCAGAGTTGAACGCCAAAAACATGTTGCAACGTGGCGTTTAACTCCAAGAGAAGCCTCTGCACGTGTAAAGCTAAAGCTCAGCCCAAGCACACACCAAGTGGGCCCCGGAAGTAGATTTCTGCATCAATTACTTACTTTTGTAAACCCTAGTAGTTAGTCTAGTATAAATAGGACATTTTACTATTGTATTAGACATCTTTGGATGTTTAGTTCTTAGACCATGGGAGCTGGCCATTCGGCCATGCCAGGACCACTATCACTTATGTATTTTCAACGGTGGAGTTTCTGCACACCATAGATTAAGGGTGTGGAGCTTTGCTGTACCTCGAGTTTTAATGCAATTACTACTATTTTCTATTCAATTCAGTTTATTCCTATTCTAAGATATTCGTTTCACTTCAACATGATGAATGTGATGATCCGTGACACTCATCATCATTCTCACCTATGAACGCGTGACTGACAACTACTTCTGTTCTACCTTAGACCGGGCGCATATTGACAAACCCCATTTGTAGGGTTTATCTTGTACTGATTTTAGGGGATTTTATAACCTTTTACCCACATTTATGCAATGAAATAGCATGGTTTCGTATATTCTCCTTTAATTGTGCTTAAGAGTGAAAACATGCTTTTTAGGTCTTAAAATAGCTAAATCTAATTCTCCTTGATTCCATTAGATGCCTTGATATGTTTGTTAAGTGATTTAAGGTTTAGGAGGCAAAGATTGGATCAAGGGAATGAAGAAAGAAGCATGAAAAGTTGGAGAACTCATGAAGAAATGAAAGAACCGGAAAGCTGTCAAGCCGACCTCTTCGCACTTAAACGACCATAACTTGAGCTACAGAGGTCCAAATGATGCGGTTCTAGTTGGGTTAGAAAGCTAACATCTGGGGCTTCGAAACGATATAAGATTTGCCATAGTTGCTACACGTATGGTGGCGCGCACGCGCCGTTGCTGCCACCTAGTCCACTTGAAGCAAAACGTGGCCAGCGATTTTAGAAGCCTTGTGGGCCCAATCCAACTCATTTCTGATGCTATTTAACCCAAGGAGTGAAGAGGGAAACACAAGTTAGTTACCATTAGTTTAGTTTAGTAGTTAGAATTAGTTTCTAGAGAGAGAAGCTCTCACTTCTCTCTAGAATTAGGATTAGGATTAGGATTAGTTCTTAGATCTAGGTTTTAATCTTTCCTTTCTTCTACTTCTACATCTCAATTCCTTGTTGTTAGATTCATTCTCCTTCCATTCTTTTATTGTAATTTCCTTTATGTTGTTCTTATATTTTGTTGTAGATCTACTATTGTTCCTTCCATTTTCTTTCAATGCAATAAGAGGTAATTCATAATAATTGTTCTTCTTTGCTTTTCTATTGTTGATCTCTTGTTTTTGTAGTTGTAGATTCCTTTAATTCTTGCAATTAATAATGATTACTTCTATTGCACTCTATGTGTTTGATAAAATGTCTCTTCTAGATATAGTATAGATTTTGTTCCTCTTGGCCTAGGTAGAGTAATTAGTGACACTTGAGTTATCTAATTCCTTTGTTGATTGGTAATTGGAGAGATTGCTAATTGGTTTGGAGTGCACTAAAGCTAGTCTTTCCTTGGGAGTTGGCTAGGACTTGTGGCTCAAGTCAATTCATCCACTTGATTTTCCTTTATTTAGTAAGGGTTAACTAAGTGGTAGCAATGAACAATTCTCATCACAATTGAGAAGGATAACTAGGATAGGACTTCTAGTTCTCATATCTTGCCAAGAGCTTTTTATAGTTGTCAGTTTATTTTCATCGCCATTTACTTTTCATGCTTCTTATCCAAAACCCCAAAATAACTCACAACCAATAACAAGACACTTTATTGTAATTCCTAGGGAGAACGACCCGAGGTTTGAATACTTCGGTTTATAAAATTAGGGGTTTGTTACTTGTGACAAACAATCTTTTGTATGAAAGGATTATTGTTGGTTTAGAAACTATACTTTACAACGAGATTTCATTAGTGAAATTCTAAACCGTCAAAAATCCGTTCGTCAAAATGGCGCCGTTGCCGGGGAGTTGCAATGGTGTTGTGTTATTGGTTATTGTATATATGTGAATATTGTGAATATATTGCCTTTTGCTTTATTTGCTAGTTGTAGAATTTTGTTTCTCTTGATTTCTATTAGCTTTTGAATTTTATTTTCTCTTTTCATTATGAATTCTCACTTTGGCTATGAGTGTAGTTACAACTATGTTGTAGGTAATGAGAGCTTCAATGAAGATGTGTGTCAAGGATGGGATAACCAAAGGTGGGAGGAGCCATATGCTTATGATCAATGCTCTTGGCAACAACCTCCACCAATGCACTATGAAGAAGAGCCATTCTATGATGCATATCAATCCAATGGCTATGGTGAATCACCTTGTGATTTTCAAGAACCACCACCATATGCCTATGATTCATATCCTCAACATGAGCCTCAACCACACTCACAAGCCTATTTTCACCAACCACCTTCATATGACCCTAATTCATATCCATCCTACCAACAACCATATGAGCCATATGAACCACACATAGAGCTACCACCACCCCAACATCAACATTTTCAAGAGCCACCCCCTCCATATTATTACCAAGATGACCCACCTCCAATATACAAAAATTTTCAACCACAAGATGAATACTACTTTCCACCACAACCTCCCATGGAAGAATACTCATATCCATTGATCCAAGAGCCACATGATCCTAATCATATTATCCAAGAGGAACAAGAGTCAAGGGATCATCTCAAGGAAGCATTGGATCAATTTCAAGCAACCATGGAGTGTGTTGTGCAACAAGTGGAAAGAATGGAAAACATTGAACCACCACAACTCTACCAAGAAGAACCACCTTCCTACTATGAACCCTTCCCCCAAAATGACGAATCCTTCCACCTACCCCAATCTCTAATGGATGAAACCCTTGGTGTTCTTGTTCAAGGGCAAGAAGAGATGCAAAGGGATGTGCAAAATTTCATGGCCGCCTTGGATGCGGTAACAAATCAATTAGCTTCCCAATGCTTGAACACTCAAGGAACCCCCATGGCTACATGTGGAGAATCGAATGAAGAATATAGCATGAAGGAGAGATTGGAAACTCCGGTGGAAAATGAAGAAAGTTGCTTTGTATTGAAACAATTGGAGGAAGCTTTAATTGTTGAAGACAAGGAAGAAGTGGTAGAAGACTTAGGAGATGTGGAGCCTCCATGGGAACATAGAGTTGAAGAAAATCCCTCCAAGATGATTGAAATTGATGCTAGGGAGGAAAGTGCACACCTTCCAAGGCATATTTCATATGAAGACTTGGATGGGATAGAGAAAGAATTGAGTTCCCTTGGTGATGAAGATCAAGCATCAAGTCTTAGTGGTGAAGAATCCTTTGAGCATGAAGAACCTTCTCCGGTTGGATTTGAAAATGTTAAGGAGGTAAATTTTTCTCATCCTCCCTATTATGATTTGAGTAAAGGAAAAGGTTTAGATAAAATTGTTAAACAAAGGATTGAGATTAAGAGATCTTGTGAAGAGGTGGAAGTCCCTAGAAATAGAAGAACGAGGGTTGGTTATGCTTTGTCAAGATCTTTGGAAGCATCTTTGCCTAGGTTGCCATCTACACCTTCATTTGAGTGGGTGAAATTCATTTCTATTAGTTTTATTATCCCACTTGAATATGGTTTGCTTGAAACGGATGGCCAACTTAGGGAAGTTTGCGGGATGAAGCGTAAGCGGAAAAAGTTTTGTGGTGGGCGTTGCAAATCAAGGCTCATTATGGTTGATGCATCAAACATGAGATATAAAGGATGGAGTAGTGCTCAAATAGATGGGTCTAGAAGGATTGTTGGGCACTTTATAGAGAATTCGCCTTACTTACCACCCGGTTGGATTAATAATGATGATCAACATCAAGACGGGTGTGAAAACAAAGTGTGGGATCCCGGATTACAAGAAGAGGATCAACTTTGGGAGCCCCAAGCTTGTGAAGAACTCCATCAAGACTTGGCTCAATCCATGAAGGATCTTGGGGCACAATGGAGAACCAAGCATTGGTGGGAGTTCCAAGATGAGTACAAGCACAAGCCACCTTGAGAGAAGCTCCCCATAAGTCCAACTTAAGGACAATAAATAAAAGTGCTAGGTGGGAGACACCCCACCATGGTAAAATCCTTGCATTTTCTCTTTTTGTACATATTGGTAGAATTGGTTTAAATTCTTGTTTTGATTGATTTGATGAGTTTAATTGGTATTTTAGTATGTTAAATAAGGTTTTAGGGTGTTTTGGTAGTTGCTTGGAGGTTTGGAATGCTTGGATTGGTGCAAACACATAGCAAAAAAAAAAATTTTTTTTGAAAAAAACAGAGCACCATCCACGCGTACGCGCACTGCATGCGTACGCGTACATTGAGCATTTTCGACCATCCACGCGAGCGCGCCATGCACGCGTACGCGTGGGTTGAGAAGTTCCACCTTCCATGCATTAACCCGAGAGTTAGGCCCGCACTATGCGCGCGTTGTGCCTTTGGCACAACCCCACTTGCGCGTACGCGCAAATGACGCGTACGCGCCACTCTCGAAATAAACCATCCGCGCGCGCGCGCAATGCGTGCGTACGCGTGGATGCCCTTTCTTCCATCCACTTCTTTTCTTCTCCTCTTTCCATTTCTTTCCTTCTCCTTTCTTCTTCCCTTCTTCTACCCCTCATCCAACACTTCCAAACACCATGGATAACCATTTATATTAGTTAGTTTTAGTTTAGTTTTCATTTTATTTTCTCCATTTTCTTCATAAGTGTTGGATTATTGACTTTGTTTACTATGCAGTGCTCCCCCCCTTATTGCCTAAATGCTAATTTAGCATTAATGTTTTTAGATAATCTTTGTTGGATCCTATGATTGAGGTTATATTTTGCTACTTGGTCTTGAGTTTTCATGCTTATCTTTTGAAAAATACCAAGTGATGAAAATTGCCTTCGAGCTTGTAACTCTTCTTGAATTACATGATTTGGCCACCATGTGATTTGAGCCTTATTTTGTGATTAGGTAACCTCTTGATGGATGATGTTATGCATTTACCTTAATGCATTGTATTTCATGATCATATGCATCCATATGTTTTAGCTTGAATGCTTTCATGCTTCTTTAATGCTTGTTTTACCTCACAAGTTTACTTCAAGCATCTCAAGCACACTAGAATAAGTGAAGTGCATGCTTCTTTTGTGACATAACTTTTATGCTAATGTGTGTTCTAAACCGCGCAATTTAGAATTCACACACCTATTTGTCATTAATGTCACACTAATTCACTCACTCAATTCTAGTGATTTACCTCATTCCAACAAAGTATGCTTCCTTGATTTTATATCTTCTCATCTTATGGTGTTATATTTTTGTTTTTCATGAACAATGCACCACAAGCAAACATGGAAGCAAGACTAAGAACACACAGCAACTCGGAGAGTCGCCGTACCCCCTTGCTCATCTTTGAGTGCACTGAGGACGGTGCAAACTTTTAAGTGTGGGGAGGTCGTCCGACCGGTCGGCGATTTTAGGTGACAAGTTTCTAATTCCAACACTTTTGCATTTCATTCTAGGATTTTAGGATTTTTACTTGCATTTTCTTATTTTTGCATATGTATACACAATAAGCTTAGTCAAAATAATGAAATTTTTCAAGGATTTCTATCTATGGGGCACCAATTGATTTGAGTGAAAACTCTTCATAGAACTTGCTTGAATTATATATCTTGTGGATCATGTTTTGAGCTAAGAACACAAGCAAGTGAGATTTGAGCCTAATGGTGTGGTTACATCTTATAACCACTTATTTTTCCTTCTTGTGTGCATTATTCTCTTTCTATGAATGTAATCTTTGATTTGTTTGATTCTTTATGTCCATTATTTTATGTATTCATGCACTTATATGATTGAGGCCATCATTTCATTAGCTCACTTACCCAAATAGCCTTACCTTTTATATTCCTTTGTTAGCCAATTTGAGCCTACGATTAACCCACTTCGTTCTTATTTTAGCACATTACAAGCCTAAAGCGAAAAACAATACAAGTCCTTAATTTGGATCTTTGATTAGCTTAGGCTAGAGTGTGTGAGTATCATTCAAGTGTGGGAACCTTGGGATATTGGGTGAATAAAAGGGTAATTTTGTATTGTTATTGAAAATATTGGAAATTGGATACATACTCATATATTGATCAAATGTAAAACCTTATGCATTGAGATCCTTGTATATAGAAAGAAAAAAAAATGAGAAAAACAAAAGAAAAAAAGAAAAAAATAAATATGGAAAAGAAAAAAAAATAGAAAAAGAAAGAAAAAAAGAAGAAAAAGAAAGTAATAAAAGGGGACAAAATGCCCCAAAGCGAGGTCCAATAAAAATCAATGCATGAGTGTTGTGAAATTAAAAAGGAATACATGAGTATGTGAAAAAGTGAAGAATGGGTAGTTAGGTTAGAACTTAATTGTATAGGATGTCATAGGTTAGGTGGGAAGTCTAAGCTTATCAAAGATTCAAATTTCAAGCTCACTTAACCAAATATGCATCCTACCTTGACCCTAGCCCCATTACAACCAAAGAAAAGACCTCATGATACTTGTATGCATGCATGAAATAGATGTTGATTGTTAGAAGAAAAACAAATCTTAGAAAGCGTGATTAGGAGAAGAATTGAGTGAATCAACCCTAAACACTTGAGCGAATAGAGTGCAAACACATCCGGTGAGGGTTCGAATGCTCAATTACATGTTTCCATCTATAAGTATCACTTTTCATGCAAGTTTGTAAAAGTATTTAATAACTCAACTCAATTATGGATTAGACTTGCTAGTCCTTAGCCCTTGTGCATATATTCTTCTTGGGAATTAATTTATTTTGACCAAGCAATTGCATTCATGTAGATAGTTGCATATAGGTAGATTGCATTTAGTTAGTTTTCATTGAATAAATGTTGATCCCTTTGCTTTCTCTAGGTTTAAGCATGAGGACATGCTTGGTTTAAGTGTGGGGAGGTTGACAAACCCCATTTGTAGGGTTTATCTTGTACTGATTTTAGGGGATTTTATAACCTTTTACCCACATTTATGCAATGAAATAGCATGGTTTTGTATATTCTCCTTTAATTGTGCTTAAGAGTGAAAACATGCTTTTTAGGTCTTAAAATAGCTAAATCTAATTCTCCTTGATTCCATTAGATGCCTTGATATGTTTGTTAAGTGATTTAAGGTTTAGGAGGCAAAGATTGGATCAAGGGAATGAAGAAAGAAGCATGAAAAGTTGGAGAACTCATGAAGAAATGAAAGAACCGGAAAGCTGTCAAGCCGATCTCTTCGCACTTAAACGACCATAACTTGAGCTACAGAGATCCAAATGATGCGGTTCCAGCTGGGTTAGAAAGCTAACATCCGGGGCTTCGAAACGATATAAGATTTGCCATAGTTGCTACACGTATGGTGGCGCGCACGTGCATAGTACGCGCACGCGCCGTTGCTGCCACCTAGTCCACTTGAAGCAAAACGTGGCCAGCGATTTTAGAAGCCTTGTGGGCCCAATCCAACTCATTTCTGATGCTATTTAACCCAAGGAGTGAAGAGGGAAACACAAGTTAGTTACCATTAGTTTAGTTTAGTAGTTAGAATTAGTTTCTAGAGAGAGAAGCTCTCACTTCTCTCTAGAATTAGGATTAGGATTAGGATTAGTTCTTAGATCTAGGTTTTAATCTTTCCTTTCTTCTACTTCTACATCTCAATTCCTTGTTGTTAGATTCATTCTCCTTCCATTCTTTTATTGTAATTTCCTTTATGTTGTTCTTATATTTTGTTGTAGATCTACTATTGTTCCTTCCATTTTCTTTCAATGCAATAAGAGGTAATTCATAATAATTGTTCTTCTTTGCTTTTCTATTGTTGATCTCTTGTTTTTGTAGTTGTAGATTCCTTTAATTCTTGCAATTAATAATGATTACTTCTATTGCACTCTATGTATTTGATAAAATGTCTCTTCTAGATATAGTATAGATTTTGTTCCTCTTGGCCTAGGTAGAGTAATTAGTGACACTTGAGTTATCTAATTCCTTTGTTGATTGGTAATTGGAGAGATTGCTAATTGGTTTGGAGTGCACTAAAGCTAGTCTTTCCTTGGGAGTTGGCTAGGACTTGTGGCTCAAGTCAATTCATCCACTTGATTTTCCTTTATTTAGTAAGGGTTAACTAAGTGGTAGCAATGAACAATTCTCATCACAATTGAGAAGGATAACTAGGATAGGACTTCTAGTTCTCATATCTTGCCAAGAGCCTTTTATAGTTGTCAGTTTATTTTCATCGCCATTTACTTTTCATGCTTCTTATCCAAAACCCCAAAATAACTCACAACCAATAACAAGACACTTTATTGTAATTCCTAGGGAGAACGACCCGAGGTTTGAATACTTCGGTTTATAAAATTAGGGGTTTGTTACTTGTGACAAACAATCTTTTGTATGAAAGGATTATTGTTGGTTTAGAAACTATACTTTACAACGAGATTTCATTAGTGAAATTCTAAACCGTCAAAAATCCGTTCGTCACATATCTCTTGGATTCCTTAATCAGAATCTTCGTGGTATAAGCTAGAATTGATGGCAGCATTCATGAGAATCCGGAAAGTCTAAACCTTGTCTGTGGTATTCCAAGTAGTATTCATGGATTGAATGACTGTGACGAGCTTTAAACTCGCGATTGTTGGGCGTGATGACAAGCGCAAAAGAATCAATGGATTCTATTCCGACATGATCGAGAACCGACGGATGATTAGCCGTGCTGTGACAGAGCATTTGGACCATTTTCACTGAGAGGATGGGATGTAGCCATTGACAACAGTGATGCCCTACATACAGCTTGCCATGGAAAGGAGTAGGAAGGATTGGATGAAGGCAGTAGAAAAGCAGAGATTCAAAAGGAGCACAACATCTTCATACGCCTATTTGAAATTCCCACCAATGATTTACATAAGTATTTCTATCTTTATTTTCTGTCTATTTATTATTATTATTCGAAAACTCCATAACCATTTATTATCCGCCTAACTGAGATTTACAAGATGACCATATCTTGCTTCATACCAACAATCTCCGTGGGATCGACCCTTACTCACGTAAGGTTTATTACTTGGACGACCCAGTGCACTTGCTGGTTAGTTGTGCGAGGTTGTGAAGAAAGTGCTGAGTTATAAATGCACATACCAAGTTGAATGCCATTATTAGATATCACAATTTCGTGCACCACCCCCTCCCCAAAAGAAGAAAGATGTTTGTTTTATTTGTGATAGGATTGAACTCTTTGCATCAACTTGTAGAATAAAAAGGAATAACAATCAAGGAGACAGAAGCAATAAGAAGCAGAGGAGAAAAGGTAGTCGCAAACATAACAAATCACAAAGATGATGAAGTCATAGTGGTAATGGTTTTCGAATTCTATCTAGTGAAGGACTTCAAGGATTGTGTTGTGGACTTTGGTGCCACAATGCACATTTGTGCTAAAAACAAACTATTTTTCAAGTTTACTCCCATAAATAATGGGAATGAAGTTGTTTACCTAGGGGATTCTAGTAAGGTTTCCATTTTAGGTAAAGGTAAAGTGTCAATGAAAATGACATCTGAGAAAATCCTTGTGCAGTCTGATGAACTATACGTTCTGACCATCAAACATTGTCTTATGTCAGTCCACCTTCTCAACAACGCCAAAGTCAAGATAACCTTTGATAATAATATTGTCACGTTGTCTAAGAATAATGTATATGTAGGAAAAAGTTACCAAAATGATGGTCGGTTTATTTTAAACGTTATTGATAATAATAAAGGAGAAAATTTAGCTTATATTTATTTTGTTGATTCTCTTGATGTTTGGCATAGTAAGCATGGACATGTTAATGTACCATATTTTTTTTAAATTAAAAAATGGGTTTAATCAATAAGTTAGATAATTCTTATTTAGATAAATGTGATGTATTTGTTGAAACAAAATTGACTAAGAAACCTTTTAAACAAGTTACTAGAAAAAGTGAATTATTAAAAATTGTGCATGGTTGGGTGATTTGAAATATATTCCAACTAGAAGTGAAAAAATATTTTATGTTATTTTTGTTGATGATTGTTCTAGATATACAAAATTATATTTGTTATGAACTAAGGATGAAGCATGTGATATGTTTATTAAGTATAAAGCTAAAGTAAAAAACTAACTTGGTAAGAAGATTAAAAGGTTAAGAACTGATAGAGGTAATGAATACGAATCTAATCTTTTTAATGAGTTTTGTGAAAAACATGGTATAGTGCATGAGATAATCCTACCATATTCTCCTGAATCTAACGGCATAGCTGAAAGGAAAAACATAACTTTAAAGGAAATAATGAATACATTGCTTGTTAGTTTAGGATTACCTTATTTCATGTGGGAGAAAGCTATTCTATTTGCATGCTATATACAAAATAGAGTACTGCACAAGAAGCTTAGCAAAACACCCTATGAACTTTGATTTTATAAAGTGCCTAGTTTAAATCACTTAAAAGTTTGGGGTTGTTTAGTTAAGGTTATGTTGCAGGATCCTAAGAAAAGAAAAATAAGTTCAAAAATATGTGATTGTGTATTTATTGGATATGCTCAAAATAGTAGTTGATATAGATTTCTTGTTATTAAAAGTGATGTACTTGAACATAATACCATAATTGAATCTTATAATGCATCTTTCTTTGAGAATATATATCCTAGTAAGTCGAAAAATGAAAATGTTTCTAGCATGCATGCTTTGTCTGATAATGTTGTTGATGAACAAGATAATTAAATAAGAAGAAGTAAGAGAGCTAGAAAAGAAAATAATTTTGGTGATGATTATGTTATTTATCTTGTTTCTAATGATCATTTATCATATAATGATGTTATATCTTCTCTTGATGCTTCTTTTTGAAAAGATGCTACAAATGCTGAAATTGAATCTATTATGTCTAATCATACTTGGGAATTAGTTGATTTACCTCCTAGTAAAAAATATATTGGATGCAAATGGGTATTTAAGAAGAATTTAAAACCAGATGGTAGTATCGATAAATATGAAGCTAGATTAGTAGCTAAAGGTTACAAACCACAAAAGGATGTAGATTATTTTGATATATATGCTCCAGTTGCTAGAATTGCATCTATTAGAGTTTCATTTGTTATTGCATCTATATTCAAACTTGTTGTACATCTGGTGCATGAATCCGAACACTTTCGTACAGCTATACCAGCAAGTGCACTGGGTCGTCCAAGTAATACCTGAGTGAGTCAGGGTTGATCCCATGAGGATTGTGATTTGATCCCATGAGGATTATGGTTTGAAGCAAGCTATGGTTATCTTGCAAGTCTTAGTCAGGCAGATCAGAAGGTTGTTGGAAGAGTTGTCAAATTTGCATTAAAGGAATATTGGAATCAGTAATAGGGATATGTTGAAGGATTGGAGTTGCTTTGCCTTTCTGAATTAACTCTGGTATTACTGTCTTCTTTGCTTGTGAGTGATTTCTTCAATGGCAGGCTGTATGTGATCAACGCCATGGGCCATGGTCATTGATCTCCTCTGCTACAGATTGAACGCCATTGGTCGTGGTCATCCAATCTGATGAAGGGTGAAGCTCTAGCAGATCATTCTCTTGGTGATCCTACTCAAAATGCCACAGACAAGGTCAAATCTTCCAGATCAGAGAGTGATGCTTCTTTGGATTCTAGCCTATACCACGGAGACTCTAATCTCCTAAGAAATCGACTGAACTGATGTTTCAAAAAGTCCCCAACCAAGTCATAGATTAGCCGTCTAAGAGATGTATAAACATAGCTATTGGCTCGTGTTTTCCAGTCACGTATTCACACGAACCCAAGTAGACGCGGGTGTTTGTTAGGCACGTTCGTCTTAGTATGATGAACATAGCTGATTGTCACTGATTATCCTATTCACGATGTTGAAGAGCGGATATACATCTTAGGAGTAAATCAAACACGGATCGAAGAAGAAATAGTAATACTTTTTATTAATTCATAAGACTCGACAAGGCTCCTCCCCTCAACCTAGGAGGTTTAGAAACTCATACTGAAAGGAAAATACAAATGTAAAACTTGAATGGTGTGTAAAGTCTGGATGTTCTACTAATGATTATGTAAAAATAACTTTAAATACTAAACAGATGACTAGTAAGGGTAAAATAGTCTATTTAGTGCTAAAATTCACTTCTGGGGCCCACTTGGTGAGTGTTTGGGCTGAGCTTTGATGAGATCCACATGCTATGAGGCTCCTAGGGCATTGAACGCTGGCTAGGGGTCCTTTCTGGGCATTTGGACGCTGGTCACTGCTCTTTGGGCGCTAGACGCTTGGAAGGGGGTATGAAGCTAGCGTTGAACGCCAGTTTTGGGCCTTCTAATCTGAAGCAAAGTATAGACTATTATACATTGCTGGAAAGATCTGGAAGTAAGATTTTCATAGCCATTGAGAGCGCTACATTTGGACATTTTTAGCTCTAGAAAAGCTCTTCCAAGTACAGGTAGGTCAGATCCGAATAGCATCTGTAGTGCTTTCTCTGTCTTTGAATCAAACTTTTGCTCCAGCTCCTCAATTTCAGCCAAAAATTACCTGAAATTGTACAAAAACACAAAAAGTCATAGTAGAATCCAAAAAAATGTGAATTTAACACTAAAACCTATAAAAACTTAATAAAAACTAAACAAAACATGCTAAAAACAACATGAAAATGATGCAAAAAAGCGTATAAAATATCCGCTCATCAACATCAAATAGATGTGAAAATTGCATTTTTAAATGGAGATCTTGATGGAGAAATTTACATAGATCAATCCGAAGGTTGCGTGATAAAAGGTAAAGAGAATAAGGTATGTAAACTTATCAAATCTCTTTATGGTTTAAAGTAAGCTCCAAAACAATGGCATGAAAAATTTGATGAAGTTATGCTTTCTAATCAGTATGTCACTAATGGATCTGATAAATGTATATATAGCAAATTTAGTGATGGTGTTGGTGTTATTGTTTGCGTATATGTTGATGATTTATTAATTTTCGGAACATGTATAAAAAAAGTAAATGAAACTAAAAAGTTTCTATCTTCTCAATTTGATATAAAGGATATGAGTATTTCAAATGTTATCCTTGGAATAAAGATAGCTTCATATTATCTCAATCTCATTATGTTAAAAATATACTTAAAAAATTTAGATATTATGATTGCAAACCTGTATCTACACCATATGATTCAAGTTTACATCTATTTAAGTATAAAGGTGATAGCGTGTCTCAAATTGAATATACTAATATAATTGGTAGCTTGATATATTTGATGAATTACACTAGACCTGACATTGCATATGCTGTAAATAGATTGAGTAGATATACTCAGAATCCTAATAAAAATCATTGAATTGCTTTAACTAGAATTATGTGATATTTGAAAGGAACTATGAATTTTGGTTTATTGTATTCCGATTATCCCTCTATTTTAAAAGGATATGTTGATGCAAATTGGATCTCTGATTCTGACGAGATAAAATCTACAAGTGATTTTGTGTTTATGTTAGCAAGAGATGCAACCTCTTGAAAATCCACCAAACAAACATGCATTGCTAAATCAACTATGAAATCAAAATTTATAGCCTTAAAAAAGGCAGTGACTGTAGCCGAATGGCTAAGAGATTTATTAGTGGATATCCCACTATGTAGTAAGATAGAAACATCTATGACTATGCATTGTGATAGTCAAGCTGCTATTACTAGAGTAAAGAATAAGATTTATAATGGTAAAAGATGAATATAAGAATGCGGCATAATATTGTAAGACAATTAAAGAAAGTTGTGTAATATCCAGAGATTTTATATAAGGCTAGGAAATAATTTGGTTGATCCTTTCACGAAGCCACTTGCTAAGACGCTAGTAAGTGAAACATAGAAGGGGATAGGACTGGTGCCTATTGAGTAAAATTATACGATTGTTACCCAACCACTCTAATTAAATCTTCTATGAAGATGGTTCAATGTGGTCAATAAAGTCATACAAGTTTTAAGGGTATTGTTGCTTCTTTGTTTTCCTCCATACATATGAGATGTTTCACGATGAGTTCCTCCCTAGAGTGAATGACAGTACTAATGCAGTTATAGTGCTTTATTGTTTCTGCTATTCATATTAGATGCTTGGTGATGATGTTCATAGTCCTAAAATATGGGAATGGAGATGTTACTACAGCATACTCTTGATGGATAAGCACAAAACTGAGAGTGGAGATGAGGCCATCTCCTATGAGTTTGGGCACTTAACTCTAGAGCTCTCATGTTAACAAGATGTGGCGCATGGCCCTTAAACGCAAACCGCCAAGAGCAACATTATCTAAGAGGATATTTTGTGGACTTGTGGATGTGCTCCAACTATAATCTCAGAAGTATAAGATTCAAAGAGTTTACTCTACCATGCTTCTACAGGGTTGTCACCCACTTGACCTAAGGTCAAGTTCAAATCTTTTTGGATATTCGATTAACACAAAATATTCTCAACCTCCCTTAGTTCTTCTAATTTTTCCTAAGTTTAAAACATGTGGGGATCGTTGTGTTTTTAAGATTGTGTTTCAAATTTAGTATCACATGAGATACTCTAATAGAACTAAAAATAAAAATTTTAAATTGATTTATGATCGTTACTAATCTTCTTGAAAATATGACCATTGCTAACTAAAAAGAAAAAATTAAATTGAATTATTGCTAATTAAAAAGAAAAGCATTGAATTGTTTTACGACCATTGCATGAATTGAATTATATAAAAGGAGAAATATCAGACATAATAAAAAACATATATATCTCAAAACACTTTCAATTTTTGTTAATGTGTAATTTGTGTTCTTTTTCTCTTAATAACATTAACCCTTCTCAAATATTAGCAAAAATTACTTGTAACATACTTTTCAATTAAGAAGAAAAACTAGATTGTGCTACAAGTGTTCCAAGAATACTGGTGTGGACTGCATTTTTGATGATCCACATTTAATCGTGGAGAATTTTCGTCAAAGTCATTTCACCTATGGGTAGGACGGTAATAAATCTTTAAAAACAGTGCTTAATACGATTCGTAATAAACTCGTTCTAGTATTCTTTTAATTTATTTATATATAACATTTTATTTATATTTAACAGTAGTTAAAATATTATTTTAAAAATCTTAATTTTCAACACACATTTGAATAAAAGTATTATCAATTTAAATTTATATATCTAATAATTCACATCCTTATAAATGGGATAATCCTTACATGCCACAATAATAACTTCTCTAGAATTTCATTTCATTTCCACGACCAACTCACAGTCTATGACAATAGAAGGGTCTGCGGCAACAAAAGGAAAATGCATAATGAATCTACAATCCACCTTTACTTCTTGCGAACGTATTAATCTACAGTAGAAATATTCAAATGGTAACTATAAAATCAAAGAGTAACTAGACTATGATTATTTTACTAATAAACTTATTTTTACAATCCTTATATGTTAATATATTAAAAATAAAAAAATTACATATAAACAATTCAATATATATAATGTGTATTACAATATATCATAGAAAGTAGTGTTTATAATAATAATAATAATAATAATAATAATAATAATAATAATAATAATAATAATAAAGGATATAAATATATTATATATGAATATGTGATAAATTTATAATAAATATAGGTTAACATAAAAATAATAAGCTAGCTCATTTAAAAATTAACTTGATCCAAATAAAATAAAATTATAATATATTTAATAATTTTTTTTTCATGTTTTACCATGTACTCTTCATAATGAAAGATTTAAAATTTTAACTTTTTGTAACAATAATACTAATTGAATGAACTTTTTTAACTATAAAAATTATTAAAATAAAATTTGAAAATAAGATGAAAGATTTTTTTTATCAAATTATATGATTATATATATTGAAAAGACAATTACTTCAAAGTTTAAACAAATCTAAAAGTATTAAAATCTTAAGGTATATGTTACTAAATGTTAGCTTTTATATAATGTAATTATTAACTTGACATACATACTATAAATTATAAGAAATTTTTTAAATGCTTCTAAAATATTGATATTTTATTAATTTTAACAGTTGATTTTAATTATATATATTTTTTATAATTGAGATCAACAGCTAAAACAACTAAACACTAGTATTTCAAAAATACCTATTTTTTAATTATATTTTTTAATTTTTATTGTATTATATTTTAGTTTATTTTATATTTAATTGTTGGTCCCTCTCTTATAAAATTTCTGGTTCCGCCACTATCTGTTGCGGCTTAGTTTGGTAAATTTTTTACTTTTGGAAAGTAGCATATAAAAATTAACTTTTAAAATATAACTTTTTAAATGTTATAACATCTATATTTGATAAATTAAATTAAAAATAATTTTCAATAAATACAAGAGACAACAAATGTGTTTGATAAAATAATTTTTAAAATTTAAAAATACTATAATAGACATTTATGAAAGAATTGATTTTGGTATTAATTAATGTATGAGGATATATTAGACTCTTTAACTTTGATAAGCCTTTTTTAAAAAGTTCCACCTTAAATGTTTTTAAAAGCACTCCTATCTTTTAAAAGTTGCAAGCATAAAAACATGATGTTTTTGATTTATCAAACACAAAATGAGAAGCTTGTGTTTTTGAAAAGGACAAACATCTCTTCAAAAAGCTTTACAAAACTAAACCTACATCTACCTTGACTATGCCATCAACCTGATTCCTGGCTTCAGTCTAATCTGCGATCTGATAACTACTTTTAAATTCCTCTTCAATTTCACTATTATAACTGTTCTAATTCATGTTTGTTCAAGTTCAATTACCTCGACATTCGACTATTCAAACTCAACACATAGCTGCAAGACTAACACTTGAACTTGAATCTAATGGTAAATCGAAAAGATCACTTGAATACTTGCTTTGTTGGAAACATTGTCTGAAATTCAATAAATTCACCAAATACTAACACATGCTTCTTATAAAGAATATCTGACACCCTCTTCAATGCTTGATGTTCTATGTTTTGATAAAATACACTTTTAAATTCCTCAGAGAATATTGCAAAAGAAACAATACATAGCCTCTTACAAACAAAAATCACACTCTAACCTGTTTGAGGTAAATTCTGGCTATTATAATATTTCAAACTAACATTATCTTCCATTCTATACTATAATTCAACTCAATTTTATTGTTCCCTAATGAAACTATAATAACAAAAGAATGGTGAACTATATTATAAAAGAAAAAACTAAACCCATCCTTCTAATTTTTATTTCTCACTAAATTCTATTTTTTTTTCTTCCCTAACTATACTAAAACATATATGAAAATGGAGCTCACAAACAGGAGAATCTCTTCTCCCGTAACTTTAACAACATAAATGAACTTTCACTTAAATAGTTTGAACTATTTTTTCAATTCCCAAATTCGCTCTCAACGTCTTGCCAAAACATCCAAACTATTTTTCAATACAGAAAATGACCCAACAATTTGAATTTTTTTTTAAAAAAAATATTTTTAGTAATTAGATTTCGCCCCCACCATTTTCTAAATAAAAAAAGGAAATAGAACTAACCCGCCTGAATTGGTTTTAAAAAGAAAATTTTCCATTTCAACCCGAGCGTTTTGTATTTCACACTACGCCTCCTGTCGATTTTCCTTTTGCCCATATTTGGGAATTTACCCATGTTATTTCCATATTTAATCTTATTTCACCGTTAATTGAACTAGTAGCAGTACAAATAATTTTAATATTTTATTGTATTTGGGTTTATGTTCGCCAAAATGTCTGTCATTGTGATACATATGTTACACTGGTTTTTTATGTGGTTTACAACAATATAAAGAGAATCCCCAATCCTTACTTATTTTGTACACTACCAAGTAGGAGCCATCATACAATAGATAATACTTTAATGGCAACAGCTATACTATGTAGCCATGAGACGAGAGATCGAAGCCAGGAAGGCACCATAACTCCACAACCGTACTATCTAAGCCACAATTGGATACGAGGCACAAGTAGCAACACCTGGAAAAAAAAATTTAAACAAATAATTAAAAAAAACAGCAAAAATAGTACTTAACTTTCATTCCTCTTAGGTTTATAGATCCAGTTTTTCAATTCTACTGTCACTAGCTCTAGTAACGTCAATGTTCCTGTAAAATTGGTCACTATTTAGCACTTTGGTTTGCATTTTTGTTTTTTATTCTCATTTTCAGTATTTTTTTTTAGAATGTGGTTGAAATAGGGAGGGATCAAAACAGAATATTTACCTTTTTTTATTTACAAAAACTTAAAAAATGGAAACAAAAACATTTTCTCAAACCAAAAAAGCACTTAGAATACTACATCATTATTCTTTGCAAATCAACAAACACAGCAAGACAATTTATTGAGATTACTTCGGTCAATTTGGTGCATTTTGGATACTTACCGCACATATTCTTCCCCAGCTCCATCTTGAAGTAACCATCGTCACCCCATGATTTTCCCCATGAATTTTTAATAAGCCAATATGGGACACCATTTTCAACACCATACCCAACAGCGAGAACAGCATGGTTTACATCCTGCAAGCAGATTCATATCTTTTGTTTATACGTGACAAGTGGATTGAATTGTCCTTTTCTGAAATCAGACGATGACGGACATGCAAATACATAACTTAAGTAGGACCTTCTGACACTAGAAATCAAATTAAAATATATGATGGCTTCATCTTAAGAATATTATGAGCATATACTGATAAAAGAACCATAAATTTCATTTACATTGCCAACGAATCTCAACATTCAAACTAAACAAATTAGAGATATTAGTGAATTAGTTAGAATTAGTTACTAATGTGAATATAAGGGCTGATATCACTTGTATTATTACTCAACATTCTCATCATTTAGTAAGTTCAGATTTATTTCAAATTTTCCTCTCGGTCATCTTTTTTCTCTGATCACCATGATTCTCAACATAACAGGTAAAGAAAAATGCAGTGTACACTTGATTATCAAAGACAATGAAATCTCTTGTATTTTCTAGCAGAAGGAATCACCTGGGATGTGCTACCGCAAGTGTTACTAGTGTAAACACCATCCTTATAGAATCGGAAACCATCAACCACCTGAAATGCCACACTAACTGGCCGAACAAAAGCAACTGCATGCTTTAATTCATCCTCAGAACCCTGAACAAGGAATAACAAACGGGATTAACAAGATAACTAAATAAATAGAATCATGCAACTTTCTTTGAGATGTGAGACCAAGAAAGCTTTAACTCTATCCTGTCTTTTCTGAGGAAAGAAAAAGTTCAATCATAAGCAAATCATGCAGAACCCCATTTATCGGAACTCATAGAAGCAAGCATTTTTTGAATTACCAAGGTAATATTGACAGAGTCAAGGACTTGAACAGCAACATTTTCAGCATTGAATTTGCAGACACCATTCTTCGCGGTATAGGGATATGCTTCCTCTGAGTCAAGTCCACCACTGTATTTGATGTATTCAAAAGCTTGGGATGGCAACCCACCATTACAACCATAGTTATTGAAAGCACCAGCACAATCCACTAGCTGCTGCTCAGAAAGAGAGATGCTCTTTCCAAACGCTTGTGCATAGGCTGCTTCTAAAGCTCCAGTTGTGCTGAAGAGGCACATACCATTGGTTAAAGCATGACAAAGAGGGCCTTGTTTTTTATTTATATTTTTATTTTCTTCTTTTATTTTTTTTGGGGGAGGGAGTACCATTCTCTTTTATCATCTTTCACTTTCCCGTTGAAAATTTTGTACATTATTAGATTGATGTATTTGAATAAAAGTGGACACAAATTATATCCAAATGAATACATTAATCCAAAGATATATCAAATTTTCAATGAGTCAATGACAAAGAAAAAATGACAAAGGGAGTGTTGATTAGGCATGGTCTAACTAGAGTGTACTTTTAAAATTGATAAAAAGGTTTTTGCTTTAAACTACTCAACAAATCGGGCCACAGCTGATGGCTCACAAAACTAAAATAGTGAGGCCATTGAATGGTTCAATGAGTAAAGCCTACTTCTTGCTTCAACAGCACCTATGGACTTTTTTTTTTAATTATTCTTTTTCTTTTGCATTAAAAAAAGATACTTTTACCACATGTTAAATAATGATTATATGATAATAGGCCATGTCTAGCTAAGAAATATTTGTCAGAAGAACCTGAATGTCCAGCAAGATCCGCAGGAGCCTTGATCTTTGACTGGGCTAACAATACCTTCTTTTCTCCAGTCTTGCTACAAAACAAAGCCAAAGGAATTGAAACTTTTGTAAGCTTCTAAGTTCTAATAGTCTAGAAATATTATATTATCAAAGTTATAATAACGGGATACAACACTTGATTGCTTGGTGTTTTTGCTTGAAGTAATGCAGTTTCAGTAGAAGTTTATAATGTTTCTGGCATACCGTCTCAGGAAGAACAGCTTCAGTAAGCTTATGATTGCCCTTAAGGGTAGCAGAGCAATTTTGTGCTGCGCCTAGTCTGTGCCTTTTGAACTCCTCCCAAGTCCAATCGGCAAAATCTGAAATAAGATAGATAATAATAACATTACAGTCCACAAGATCGATTCTGTTACAAGTGAGCCAATCATTTCACTTCATTAGTATTCTCTTAATTTATTTTGTGGCATTGCCCATGCGATCCAGAAAGAACTTATTATATAAAGAGTATATACCCATTTTGGTGCTCAAAGAATTGTAGACTGGACACTTTAATCCCCAACTAAAATTAATTACTCAATTGGTCCCTAACAATTAATTCCGTCAGTCACTTAGGTCCTTTACTCCGATAACTCTAACGAAAGACAAAATAGTCCTTGACAACTCTAACAAGGGACAAAATAATTTCTGACAATTCTAACAAGGGACAAAATAATTCCTGACCCCTTTATTCGAAAACGATATTGTTCTTCCCCAATTTTTATCATATCTCGCATAACCCTAACAATCATACTCTCCTTCTTCACCTTCACAGTCTTCTTTTCTATCTTTTTCTTCCTCCTCTTTAGCTCCAAGATTAAGCCATGGTGTAATTGTCACATGTGTCGCACCTATCTCAACATGTCATGGACCACACACTTCCTAAATTCTTGTGACTGGTACATCCACCTCCTTTGCACTTCACCCACCAAAAACATCCACTTCCACGTCTTCAATAACATCACCTCCAACCCCGGCACGTCCACGACATCCTCAAGACCAAGTTCCACAGCTACTCCAAGGGCATGCCTTTCTCCACTCTCCGACAAGCAATATAAATTGTTGGACATTAGGACATCATGAGAATATTCTCCTTCGACATCATATGCAAATTCTCATTTAAAATAGATACTGAGTGCTTCATTCCTTCTTTTCCAGAGTCCAAGTTGGCAGACAGTTTCGACCTCGCATCCAAGCTATCAGTACAACGAGTAATGTCGTTGTTGCCGCTCACATGGAAACTGAAGCGATTACTGAACATTGGTTTGGAGAAGAAGCTGAAGGAAATGATCGGAGTGGTGGACAATGTGGTCATGGAGATGATAGGGCAGAAAAAGAGGGAGATGACAACGACGACGGGTCTTAACAAATCAGACTTGCTGTCTAGATTCATGAGATTCGTCGAAGACGATAACTAGTTGAAAGACATAGGCATCAATTTTCCGAGTATGAATTGGTAGAGAACAAGTTGAGGAATTTTTTTCTTGTGAACATTAAATTTATAGAGTGTGCATGGTGTAGTTTGAAGTTACAGAGTTAGACTGCTAGTGTTATACGAGATATGATGAAAATTAGGAAAGAATAGTGTCATTTCTGAATAGAGGAGATATGTTAGGGATTATTTTGTCCTCCGTTAGAGTTAACAGAGTAAAGGACCTAAGTGACTGACTGAATTAATTGTTAGAGACCAATCGAGTAATTAATTTTAGTTGAGGACTAAATTGTCCAATCTAAAATTTTTTGAAGACCAAAATAGATATATACTTTTATATAAATATTGCTCTTATAAAATTTTACTACCAGAAATAAAATCTCTCACAGAGACACATATTTATAAAGTTTAACTTTAATGCACTTTCAGGTTAAGCAATTTTAGTCGTGCATTTACTTAGGTAAAGTCACCTAGCAAAAGTAAAATACTTTTTCACACTGATTGTATGAATGAGAACAGTTGTGACTGTGTAAAAATTTTAGATTATTTTACTCGCATCAAATTGGATTTATTTTGAGCTATTTATATATATAACTGATTTATTTTGAGCTTATTTTTCTTAAAAGCTTACCATAATAAGATGCAACAACTAAGTTACATCGTAGCTCTTGACTCAAATAACAAGAGAATGGTATGGTAGGACTCTCCCATAAGGGAAAACACACAACTAACCACAATCCAACGGCAGAAACTAACACATCAACAAAAAAAGAAGAAGCAGAGAGTAACTTACGGTTAACGGCGAGAGTGTACGACAATCGCTTTCTGTTAGTAGATCTTATGAGCCTCTTGTTCTCAGAGAACACTTCAAATCGCATCTTCAGCTCTTCGGGACTCTCATATCGTTTTCCATGTCTGACGGCGAACCGAGCGAAAGAGAGAGCGTGCCGGGTTCGCCCGACGACCCTAACCACCTCCGCCTCCACTTCTCGGAGCTCGTCTGGCACCATTCGGATTGGGTTCGGATCATCGGAGATCCACCCGGCCGATGCGGCGGCGACGACAAAGAACAATACCGCGATGGTGAACCACCACGCCGCCGGCGTTGACGATGAGCACGCCATAATGTTGTGTGTGCTGTGAAGGTGTGTTAGTGTTGTGTGATGTAATCCCGAAGAAGTTGGGGTAGGAAGGAATAGGATATTCGAATGGGATTCATTTTTATAATTTTATTGGCTGTTGCAGAGTATTTAAATTGACCAAAATACCCTTCGTCTTGGAAAGATCACTGGGTCTTATTCAAGGCCATAATCCATAATTTTTATGCATACTTCCAGAATGCCTGTTACATTCATTTAAGGGTATTATTCCATTGATAAAAATTATGATAAATATCTTAATAGTTCAGGTTAAAATGCATACAATAATTAATAAGTATCGTGTTATAGTGAAGAATGTTTTTTCTAATGAAAAGTGAGATTTTTTTTTATAATAGAAAAAATTAAGAATTAAAAATATTATGTGTAATATGAATTTTTTTTTAAAAAAAATAGTTATAATCTTTATTATTCATTCAACTTTATTTTTACTAAAAAAGAATTTTGATTAATAAATAAATACTTAGTTGAATTCATAGTTAACTCCTCCTTTTATTATGTTTAATAAATGACAAGATCAATCCTTTTAGCTTAATCATATTACATAAACACTAAAAGATAGTCACTAATTAATTATTTTGTATAAAAATATGTATTGGATAACTTATTTAAAAAATTTATTATACTATTACAAATAAATTTGATTATCTATCTATTATAAATTTTATTATTCAATATATTATAGTAGATTTAATTATTCTAATGCCTAATTATTTAGTAAAAATAACATATAAGTCAACATGAATAGTACTAGTATATTAACCACATATCACATATCCATCAGAAGTTTTTATGTATGAACAAATAAGATTTTTTTTTTCCGTTTCTGATGGTGAGGTTTTTAACTCTCTGCAAGGTTGCTAACGTGTTCCATGACGTAGTGATATGGAATTCTTGATATTTCTTGGCTATCACAGCATTGCGGGACCTGAGTTTTGTTTTGGTAATGAATATTCTATATGTGTTTTTGTTGTACAAGCAACAAACTTGAACAATCTTGTTTTATGTCTAGGAGTTTGATTTTCGTTCTAAGGAAAAACTAAAATTTCAAGTAAAGTGGATGAGGCCGTGTGGAAGTTTCAAAATATCTTTTTTGAGCTTTTGACTTATGAAAAGTAGTAGTATTAATGTTTGGTATAATTTTAAAAATTAAATTGCAACTTTTTAAAAAGCTATTTAAAAACTTATAGAGAATTTGAAAAAAATGACTTCTCTCATAATGTTATTATTTTTTACCATATTTCTATCAAATAAGTACTTTTAGAACTAAAAACTCAAACACAAAATAACTCATTTATAAGCTACTTTTAATATAATCATTTATTATTTAAATATTTTTTCAAAAGTAACTTAATTAAGTTATTTATTCAAATTGGGCCTAAATATCTAAACGACTTTTGAAATTTTCATTGTGCTTTAAAATAATTTTGAGTATATACCCAACCAAAGAATTTTAAATCAGACATTTTAGTCCCTAACTAAAATTAATTACTCGATTGGTTACTAACAATTAATTCTGTCAGCCACTTAGGTCTTTAGTTCCGTTAACTCTAACGGAAGACAAAATGATCCCTGACAACTCTAATAAGGGTCAAAATGATCCCTGATCCTTTTATTCGAAAACGACATTGTTCTTCTCCAATTTTTATCATATCTCGCATAACCCTAACATCCATACTCTCCTTCTTCACCTTCACAGTCTTCTTTTCCATCTTTTCCTTCCTCCTCTTTAGCTCCAAGATTAAGCCATGGTGTAATTGTCACACGTGTCGCACCTACCTCAACATGTCATGGACCATACACTTCTTAAATCTTTGTGACTGGTGCATCCACCTCCTCTGCACTTCACCCACCAAAAGCATCCACTTCCACGTCTTTGATAACATCACCTCCAACCTCGACAACGTCCACGACATCCTCAAGACCAAGTTCCATAACTACTCCAAGGGTGCGCCTTTCTCCACTCTCCGGCAAGCAATATAGATTGTTGGACATTAGGACATTATGAGAAGATTCTCCTTCGACATCATATGCAAATTCTCATTTGAAATAGACACTGGGTGCTTCATTCCTTCTTTTCCGGAGTCCAAGTTGGCAGACAGCTTCGACCTCGCATCCAAGCTATTACAACGAGCAATGTCCCCGTTGCCGTTCATATGAAAACTGAAGCGATTACTGAACATTGGTTCAGAGAAGAAGCTGAAAGAAGCGATTGGAATGGTGGACAATGTGGTCATGGAGATGTTAGGGCAGAAGAGGAAAGAGATGGCAACAATGACAACGAGTTTTAACAAATCAGACTTGTTGTCTAGATTCATGAGATCCATCGAAAACGACAACTAGTTGAGAGACATAGGCATTAGTTTCCTAAGTATGAATTGGTTGAGAGCAAGTTGAGAAATTTTTTTCTTGTGAACATTAAATTTTTAGAGTGTGCATTGTGTAGTTTGAAGTTACAGTGTTAGACTGTTAGTGTTATGCGAGATATGATGGAAATTGAAAGAGAATTGTGTTGTTTTCAAACAGAGGAGATCAGGGACCATTTTGTCCCCTATTAGAGTTGTCAGGGACTATTTTGTCCTCCGTTAAAATTAACGAAGTAAAGGACCTAAGTGACTGACAGAGTTAATTGTTAGGGACTAATCGAGTAATTAATTTTAGTTGGGAACTAAAATGTCCAGTTTGAAATTCTTTGAGGACCAAAATGGGTATATACTCAATAATTTTTAACCTTTCAATTAATTTAATTTGAGGCTCATTTTTTCATTATGGAAAGAAATAAGGTGTAACACCATGAAATGGACCGTGTGGAAAAAAATTGCACTGCTATGGTGTCAGATGTAAAACGCAAGCTGCGTTTTGAACTTTTTTATTTTTTTATTTTTTAAACATACTAAACACAAGTTACGTTTAGAAATTTTCATTTCTTTTTAAATTTTTGTGTAGGCTAAATGTAGGTTGTATTTCTAGAGCCACAAAATTCAAAATTTTTTTTGAAGTCCACAAACGCAGGTTGCGTTTTGTGAGTGTCAGAAACTTTTTCTTGGAGGCCCTAAAACGCAAGTTGCGTTTTGTACACAAAATAATATTTTAATCCATAGCTCTGTCTATAAATACGAACTGCAATTTCATTCATATGCATCTTCACTTCTCCTCTTACTCTTTCTTGCATAAAGTTCATAGTGGTGTGATTTTTTGGTAATTAACTGTGTCAAAAAAGTCGAGTTAGGTGAGGCTGAGGTTATGGAAGGTGTTGTAAATTTGTGAATATATTATAATGGTGAGATTATATCAAACACACACGAAGGAGTGACTTTTATTTGTGAATGTTCCTTATCGTTTGCTATTCAGTGCACCATCAGTTTTGCGGAGTTACAAAATGGTCCGCGTGATAACATACAAAGTCACATTTCGAAAAGGGTGAGCAACATTTTATACAGAAATCATGTACAAGTATTTGGTGGGCTGATACAGTTTCAAATAATGTCTATTACAGACAACGCAAGTATCCAACATATGTTCTGTATTTATCAACAAACCCGATTTCACGTGCTGATTATCGAGCTGTACATTGAGTTTGAACAGCATATGGGGATGGATTCAATTGGCGATGATGTCAACATTGATGAAATCGGGGATATAAATTGGGAAGAAGATAACAATGACAGTGAAGAGGCGTTTGAAGCCAATTATGAAGTCGATGACGAAAACGAGGATGGAGACTGGGCAGGCAATCCGGCGGTACAAAATGAGGCAAATTCGATCGTAAGTCAGCACCCCTTTGGAGTTCCATCTTTTATGCAGACTCTGGATCTCGAAGCTATGCATGCACCAGAATTTTCTGAGTATGTGAATATCGGTATGTTATCTTATGGTTATTAATTAAAGTTACCACTACCATTAATTTTATTTGCTTTGTCCAACTGATGGTGGATCGCATGTGTAGGTGAAGGTGACGTTGCGGTGGAAGATGGTAAGTTTAGTGTCGGAATAGAATTTGGTTCTAGAGATTCGGTAATATTTGCAATCAAAAGCTACATTATCTCTAGAGGAGTTGATTACACTGTTTATGAGTCTGAGCCGCAAACGTTCTATGCGAAATGCAAGGGTTATGGTGTAGGGTGCGATTGGCTTATCCGAGCTAGCTTGATTCGAAAGAAGGGGTGTTGGGAGATCAAGAGATATAATGGCAAATACATGTGCACCATGGGTACGATTTCACAAGATCATGCCATGTTGGACTCAGACATAATTGCAAATGCCATTAGGCCGTTGGTTGAAGCAGACCCATCGATAAAGGTGAAGTCTATAATTGCAGAAGTTCAGTCGAGGTTTAACTACACTGTAAGTTACCGTAAGACTTGGTTGGCAAAGCAAAAATCTGTCACAAAAATTTTCGGTGATTAGGAAGTTTCTTACCAGACACTGCCGGTATGGTTGAAAACAATGACTGAAACGATGCCAAGGTCTCGTGTTCAAATAAAAACGCTATCCATATACTGTGAGAATGAGGAGGTTCAAGGTGTAAGAGTTCTCCATCGTGTTTTCTGGAGCTTCTATCCGTGTATTGTGGCATTCAGGCACTATAAGCCATTGGTGAGGTTGATGGCACACACCTATACGAAAAGTATAAAGGTGCACTTATAGTTGCGGTTGCACAATATGGGAATCAAAACATTGTGTCTATTGCATTTGCAATAGTCGAGGGTGAGACAGTAAATGCGTGGGATTTTTTCTAACCAATTTGCAGAGATATGTTGTTACCCTTGATGGCGTGAGAATTATTTCTGACCGCCATAATTCCATCGACACAGCAATAGCTCTCAGTAACGGTGCATGGTCACCACCAAGAGCGTGGCACATGTTTTGTATCAGGCACATCGAGTCCAACTTCTTAAGGAGGTTCAAGACTTCGTATTTGCATAAACTCGTGGTTAACACAGGTAATTGAATGCACTATTTATGGTCCTATTCATGGTAACTTTTTAGCTTCTGCTTAGGATTTCATGGTTTGGTGAACAGGCTATTCTAGGATGGAACAGGAGTACAACAAAAACTACCAACGGCTTAAAGAGCGAGGTAAGGCATATACTCAATGGTACGTTGAGATTAGTGTTGAGAGATGAGTGTTAGCATTTGACGGGGGTCATCGTTGGGGACATATAACCACAAACTTAGTAGAGTGTGTAAATTCTATCCTAAAGGGTACACGCAACCTTCTTGTGACTGCCATTGTTAGGTCTACTTTCTATTGGCTAAACGAATTGTTTACTCGGAAGAGCGCCGAGGCTCATGAGCATGTCCGCAATGGATTCACGTATTCAGAATTTGCTACCAAAAGAGTTGAAGAAAGCTTTCGACGTGCAAGAAACATTGTCGTTAATCAGTTCAACAGGCGCAAGAGATGTTTGAAGTTCGAGAAATGCAAGATGGTTCTATTTACACCATCAACCTTGTGCAACAACACTGCGACTGTGGCCATTTCCAGGTCGAGCGACTCCCATGTCGCCACGTTCTTGCATGTTGCGCTAACCAACGTCTTGATTGGAAAGTGTATGTGCATGACGTATATAAGATGTATGAAATTTGCAAGGTGTATAGAGGCGAGTTTGTTCCGATGGGTGACCCATCTACGTGGGATAGATATAAAGGAACGAATGTGATCGCCAATTGGACATTGAGGCGTGTGACAAAAGGAAGACTGAAATCAATCCGCTACTTGAATGAGATGGATTCGCGGGATATGCGTGGTCTGCGTTGGTGTACTATTTGTGGACGGGAGGGACATAGCCGCAGTCGATGTCCTCAGCGCGCTGGTCCAAACTCCAACGGAGGTCAATAGTGGTTAAACCTTTTAACGTAACATTTTATGTAACTTTGTTATCCAATTTAAAGTAGTTTGTAAGATTTTTATGTTATTCCGTAGTTTATTTATGTATGCGTTAAATACTGAATAATAAATAAATATTTAGATTAAAAAAATGCAACAGGCTAATCTCAAACAGAGTTATCCGAGAATAAAGATAAATATAGAATAAGAATACGAGTACAAAAAAAATCTAAATATACAATATGAGCTAAACCAACAGACTACTTCTTCGGCGCCTTCTTCGAATACAAAGATAGGGTGTATTTATCCGTTGGCGCGATCTGTGCCCATAAATTATACGAATGACTCTAATGTACTCCAGCATCCACTCCACCGCCAACATTAGAAGTACCAACATTTGGCATACTCGCACCGCCAGTGTCGTACAAACTGGAACTACTCATCCCCGAAGCACTAGCTCCCACATGGTCATACCAGTACTGAAGGTCATGTCCCAGCTGGATGTCCTCCTGTGGCGGGAATTCATTCAAATCGAACAATTCTGTACGAGGTGGTGCAGAGGGATGTGGATGATCTACATGACCCATCGATCGATCCATGTCGAAGTCACTGGCATGACCTGATGTGGCGCGACGGCCAACTGACTGATGAGAAGCAGTCGGTCCATCCAGTTACAGAAACAGATAATCTGTATCTCTCAAAACCTGAGAGAAGCTGAGAGTGTCCGATCCACCCAACGGACTAAACTGACCTTCTGCTAGAATAACCATCCGTGGTATGTAGGGTTCAGCTGCCTGAGGTGGTTGTGGTTCCAGTTTGTACGATTGTTGCTGAACCCACGCTGGCCATTAGTGCTGTTGCCCAGGTTACGAAAACTGTTGTTCTCCATAGGCCGGCATCTGGAACTGCTCGGCATGTGATGGGTCCTGAAAATACTGCTCATACCTTGACATCTGGAACTGATGCTCATATGCCGGGACTTGAAAGTCGTGCTCGTACGCCGAAACCTAGATAATAATTAGCAATAATTAATAAATATCCATCAACCTTATTAATAATAATTTTTAATAATGACATACACAATAATAACTAACAATGGTAATAAACCTTAATGATACCTGAAACCCTTGGTCGTAGGCCGGGTCTTCGAACTGCTGCTCATGAGGGGGATTTTGCTCCTGAGGTCCATCTGCTTCTTCTTGTTGACCATGTGGCTCATTCGCATCAGCCTCGCCACGTGCAACTCTATCTAACAGGCACAGGTGATCCCCATATTGCTGTGTGTACCAGTCAAAGTACACTTGGAGAGGATGAAAGTCGACAATCTCCTCCCCTATCTGCAGTGTGTTATAGCGGGAAAATATCCACAAGGTAAACCACTGGATGTTTCTCGCTCTCAAGTCATGGTTCTTTGGACCTGTCAACCGCCTGCAATAATCACGACCAATATCAAATGTCAGGCCTGGTGGAAGTTGTTGCAGACCGAACTGTCGTCTAACTTGATCTGTCGGGTGCCACTCTACACACTCGAATGACACCAACGGCGACTGTGTAGAGCACATAAACAAATGGATTGCAAGGTCATCCGGAATCCCCACTCCCATATACGACTACCATATAAACTGCATATTAATAACCATGAGGCCGATAAGTAAAATTATTATTGTAAATAAGCAGCCTAAGATAAATGTTTACAACTTACATCGTCGACTCCCATCTCATCGAGTCCTCGCCTAAAATGCGCAGTAGGCTTCCGTATGTATCTTGTATACCGGCGCCAATGACTCCACCTAAACAATAAAAATATTATTAATAATAATAACAATAATAATAACAGCAGTTAAAAAGAATACCGTCGCGCAAGTGGAACCCCAACATCGACAAGCTGATCGCGGGGAATAGGTGCTAAGAATGGCATGTGCTCCCACGCCCACACAAAAAGTAGTATCAGTGGCTCATCCATCTCTTTATAGTTGAATTGTGATGCATGACACAAGGATCTGTATAAATGTGCCAGACTGGCTACCCCCAACTGTATCCTAAAATCCGATGGAAATCCCGAAGTAGAGGCAGAAACTTCTAGTTCAATGAAGTAATCGACTTATCCGAAAACACAATCGTTCTGAGCAATAAGAAAATGTGAAACCGAACGTAATGCTCAATAGACTCCTGCATGTCACACGGCTCGATGTCTCTGCACTGCCGGACCCATGCTAGATTAACCTTACTCAATACGTGATCCTGCAGACCGGCCTCCCGACCAAAGCACGCAATGCAGTTCTCCATCAAAAACTGGTGACTACTGTCTGATCTACCAGAAACGGGCTCCCCACTAACCGGGAGGCCAAGAATATATGCAACATCTTCCAACATCACTGTCACTTCACTGACCAAAAGATGAAATGTGTGGATTTTCACCCTCCATCGCTCGACCAAAGCACTCAGTAGTGCAGAATGACCTCTCAGCTTGCCTACTCGCAAAACGTGTTAAAATCCAGTGAGTGCTAGTGAAGCTGCAGCTACCTCGTTAAAGGTCTCTGAAGGATCTAATTTTCTGGGCAACAAATTCTTGATAGCCTGCAAAAAAAAAAAATTAATGATAAATAATAATAATAATTCATAAATAACAATATGATAAAAAAATTATTATTTTTATCACAGACATGATTATAAACATGTAACAATATACTAATCATAACTAATCCAATTCTTGTCCCCTAAAACAGAAAACAACAACAACAACAACAACAATAATAATACTACTAATAATACGGTTACTAATTGGTGCATGAAATTGTGATCATCAATGGCGCCATCAACATGGTACGCTCAATTGCAATCTCAACTCTTTATCACAACTTCGCACAACTAACTAGCAAGTGTACTGGATCGTCCAAGTAATAAACCTTACGCGAGTAAAGGTCGATCCCACGGAGATTGTTGGAAAGAAGCAAGCTATGGTCATCTTGTAAATCTCAATCAGGCAGATTCAAATAGTTATGAATGATTTATGAATAAAGCATAAAATAAAGATAGAGACACTTATGTAATTCATTGGTGAGAACTTCAGATAAGCGTATAGAGATGCTTTTACCCTTCCGTCTCTCTGCTTTCCTACTGTCTTCATCCAATCCTTCTTACTCATTTCCATGGCAAGCTGTATGTTGGGCATCACCGTTGTCAGTGGCTACAATCCCGTCCTCTCAGTGAAAATGTTCAACGCACCCTGTCACGGCACGGCTAATCATCTGTCGGTTCTCAATCAGGTTGGAATAGAATCCATTGATTCTTTTGCGTCTGTCACTAACGCCCAGCCTTCAGGAGTTTGAAGCTCGTCACAGTCATTCAATCATTGAATCCTACTCAGAATACCACAGACAAGGTTTAGACCTTCCAGATTCTCTTGAATGCTGCCATCAATTTTAGCTTATACCACGAAGATTCCGATTAAGGGATCTAAGAGATAAACATTCAAGCCTTGTTTGCTTGTAGAACAGAAGTGGTTGTCAGGCACTCGTTCATAAGTGAGAATGATGATGAGTGTCACATAATCATCACAGTCATCATGTTCTTGGATGCAAATGAATATCTTAGAACAAGAATAAGCTGAATTGAATAGAAGAACAATAGTAATTGCATTAATACTCGAGTACAGCAGAGCTCCACACCTTAATCTATGGTGTGTAGAAACTCCACCGTTGAAAATACATAAGTGATAATAGTGATCATTGGCTTCGGCCCCAGAGAGGGAACCAGAAGAACCAAGATCTGATCTAAGATCTAAAGTGATCAAAAGATGAAAATACAATAGCAAAAGGTCCTATTTGTAGAGAACTAGTAACTTAGGGTTTACAGAGATGAGTAAATGACATAAAAATCCACTTCCGGGCCCACTTGGTGTGTGCTTGGGCTGAACATTAAAGTTTTCATGTGTAGAAACTTTTCTTGGAGTTAAACGCCAGCTTTTGTGCCAGTTTGGGCGTTTAACTCCCATTCTTGTGCCAGTTCCGGTGTTTAACGCCGGGCAGTTTTGAGCTGATTTGGAACGCCAGTTTGGGCCATCAAATCTCGGGCAAAGTATGAACTATTATACATTGCTGGAAAGCCCAGGATGTCTACTTTTCAACGCCGTTGAGAGCGCGCCAATTGGGTTTCTGTAGCTCCAGAAAATCCACTTCGAGTGTAGGGAGGTCAGAATCCAACAACATCTACAGTCCTTTTCAGCCTCTGAATCAGATTTTTGCTCAGGTCCCTCAATTTCAGCCAGAAAATACCTGAAATCGCAGAAAAACACACAAAATCATAGTAAAGTCCAGAAAAGTGAATTTTAACTAAAAACTAATAAAAATATAATAAAAACTAACTAAAATATACTAAAAACATACTAAAAATAATGCCAAAAAGAGTATAAATTATCCGCTCATCACAACACCAAACTTAAATTGTTGCTTGTCCTCAAGCAACTGAAAATCAAATAAGATAAAAAGGAAGAGAATATGCAATGAATTCCAAAAACATCTATGAAGATCAGTATTAATTAGATGAGCGGGGCTTTTAGCTTTTTGCCTCTGAACAGTTTTGGCATCTCACTCTATCCTTTGAAATTCAGAATGATTGGCTTCTATAGGAACTTAGAATCCAGATAGTGTTATTGATTCTCCTAGTTAAGTATGATGATTCTTGAACACAGCTACTTTATGAGTCTTGGCCATGGCCCAAAGCACTCTGTCTTCCAGTATTACCACCGGATACATACATGCCACAGACACATAACTGGGTGAACCTTTTCAGATTGTGACTCAGCTTTGCTAGAGTCCCCAATTAGAGGTGTCCAGGGTTCTTAAGCACACTCTTTTTGCCTTGGATCACAACTTTATTCTTTTTCTCTCTTTTTTTTCATTTTTTTCTTTTTTTTATATTCACTGCTTTTTCTTGCTTCAAGAATCATTTTTATGATTTTTCAGATCCTCAGTAACATGTCTCCTTTTTCATCATTCTTTCAAGAGCCAACATTCATGAACAACAAATTCAAAAGACATGTGCACTGTTCAAGCATACATTCAGAAAACAAAAGTATTGCCACCACATCAATATAATTAATCTGTTATAAAATTCAAAATTCATGCAATTCTTCTCTTTTTCAATTAAGAACATTTTTCATTCAAGAAAGGTGATGGATTCATAGGACATTCATAACTTTAAGGCATAGACACTAAGACCCTAATGATCATAAGACACAGACATAGATAACATAAGCATGGATATTCGAAAAACAGGAAATAAAGAACAAGGAAATTAAAGAACGGGTCCACCTTAGTGATGGCGGCTTGTTCTTCCTCTTGAAGATCTTATGGAGTGCTTGAGCTCCTCAATGTCTCTTCCTTGCCTTTGTTGCTCCTCTCTCATGATTCTTTGATCTTCTCTAATTTCATGGAGGATGATGGAATGTTCTTGGTGCTCCACCCTTAATTGTCCCATGTTGGAACTCAATTCTCCTAGGGATGTGTTGATTTGCTCCCAATAGTTTTGTGGAGGAAAGTGCATCCCTTGAGGCATCTCAGGGATTTCATAATGAGTGGGATATCTTGTTTGCTTCATCCTTTTCTTAGTGATGGGCTTGTCCTCGTCAATGAGGATGTCTCCCTCTATGTCAACTCCAACTGAATAACAGAGGTGATAAATGAGATGAGGAAAGGCTAACCTTGCCAAGGTAGAGGACTTGTCCGCCACCTTATAAAGTTCTTGGGCTATAACCTCATGAACTTCTACTTCTTCTCCAATCATGATACTACGAATCATGATGGCCCGGTCTATAGTAACTTTGGACCGGTTGCTAGTGGGAATGATTGAGCGTTGGATAAACTCCAACCATCCCCTAGCCACGGGCTTGAGGTCATGCCTTCTCAGTTGAACCGGCTTCCCTCTTGAATCTCTCTTCCATTGAGCGCCCTCTTCACAGATGTCTATGAGGACTTGGTCCAACCTTTGATTAAAGTTGACCCTTCTAGTGTAAGGGTGTTCATCTCCTTGCATCATGGGCAAGTTGAATGCCAACCTTACATTTTTCGGACTAAAATCTAAGCATTTCCCCCGAACCATTGTAAGCCAATTCTTTGGGTTCGGGTTCACACTTTGATCATGGATCTTGGTGATCCATGCATTGGCATAGAACTCTTGAACCATTAAGATTCCGACTTGTTGAATGGGGTTGGTAAGAACTTCCCAACCTCTTCTTCGAATCTCATGTCGGATCTCCGGGTATTCACTCTTTTTGAGTTTGAAAGGGACCTCGGGGATCACCTTCTTCATGGCCACAACTTCATAGAAGTGGTCTTGATGCACCCTTGAGATGAATCTCTCTATCTCTCATGACTCGGAGGTGGAAGCTTTTGCCTTCCCTTTCCTCTTTCTAGAGGTTTCTCCGGCCTTGGATGCCATAAATGGTTATGGAAAAACAAAAAGCAATGCTTTTACCACACCAAACTTAAAAGGTTTGCTCATCCTCGAGCAAAAGAAGAAAGAAGATAGTAGAAGAAGAAGAAATAGAGGAGATGGAGATGGCTTTGTGGTTTGGCCAAAGGGAGAGAAGTAGTGTTTAGGTTGTGTGTAAATGAGGTGGTAAAGATGGGTTTATATAGGAGTGGAGAGAGGGGTAAGGTTCGGCTATGTGAGGGTGGGTTTGGGAGGGAAAGCGGTTTGAATTTGAATGGTGAGGTAGGTGGGGTTTTATGAAGGATGGATGTGAGTGGTGAAGAGAAAGATGGGATTTGATAGGTGAGGGGTTTTTGGGGAAGAGGTGTTGAGGTGATTGGTGAATGGGTGAAGAAGAGAGAGAGTGGTGGGGTAGGTGGGGATCCTGTGGGGTCCACAGATCCTGAGGTGTCAAGGAAAAGTCATCCCTGCACCAAGTGGCGAGCAAAAATGCTCTCTATGCCAATTCTGGCGTTAAACGCCGGCCTGGTGCCCATTTCTGGTGTTTAACGCCAGCTTCTTGCCCTTTCCTGGAGTTTAACGCTAGTCTGGTGCCCCTTTCTGGCGTTAAACGCCCAGAATGGTGCCAGACTGGGCGTTACTGGCGTTTAAACGCCCATTTGCTACCCTTACTGGCGTTTAAACGCCAGCAAGTTTTCCTCCAGGGTGTGCTATTTTTCTTTCTGTTTTTCATTCTATTTTTGCTTTTTCAATTGATTTTGTGACTTCCCATGATCATCAACCTACAGAAAACATAAAATAACAAAAGGAAAATAGATAAATATAACATTGGGTTGCCTCCCAACAAGCGCTTCTTTAATGTCAGTAGCTTGACAGTGGGCTCTCATGGAGCCTCACAGATACTCAGAGCAATGTTGGAACCTCCCAACACCAAACTTAGAGTTTGAATGTGGGAGTTCAATACCAAACTTAGAATTTGGTTGTGGCCTCCCAACACCAAACTTAGAGTTTGACTGTTGGGGCTCTGTTTGACTCTGTTTTGAGAGAAGCTCTTCATGCTTCCTCTCCATGGTGACAGAGGGATATCCTTGAGCCTTAAACACAAAGGATTCTTCATTCACTTGAATGATCAATTCTCCTCTGTCCACATCAATCACAGCCTTTGCTGTGGCTAGGAAGGGTCTGCCAAGGATGATGGATTCATCCATGCACTTCCCAGTTTCTAGGACTATGAAATCAGCAGGGATGTAATGGTCTTCAATCTTTACCAGAACATCCTCTACAAGCCCATAAGCTTGTTTTCTTGAATTGTCTGCCATCTCTAGTGAGATTCTTGCAGCTTGTACCTCAAAGATCCCTAGCTTCTCCATTACAGAGAGAGGCATGAGGTTTACACTTGACCCTAGGTCACACAAGGCCTTCTTGAAAGTCATGGTGCCTATGGCACAAGGTATTGAGAATTTCCCAGGATCTTGTCTCTTTTGAGGTAATCTCTGCCTAGTCAAGTCATCCAGTTCTTTGGTGAGCAAAGGGGGTTCATCCTCCCAAGTCTCATTACCAAATAACTTGTCATTTAGCTTCATGATTGCTCCAAAGTATTTAGCAACTTGCTCTTTAGTGACATACTCATCCTCTTCAGAGGAAGAATACTCATCAGAGCTCATGAATGGCAAAAGTAAATCCAATGGAATCTCTATGGTCTCCGTGTGAGCCTCAGATTCCCATTGTTCCTCATTAGGGAACTCATTGGAGGCCAGTGGACGTCCATTGAGGTCTTCCTCAGTGGCGATCTCTACCTCTTCCTCCTCTCCAAGTTTGGCCATGTGGGTCATGTTAATGGCCTTGCATTCTCCTTTTGGATTCTCTTCTGTATTGCTTGGAAGAGTACTAGAAGGGAGTTCAGTAATTTTCTTACTCAGCTGTCCCACTTGTGCCTCCAAGTTTCTAATGGATGACCTTGTTTTAGTCATGAAACTTTGAGTGGTTTTGATTAGATCAGAGACCATGGTTGCTAAGTCAGAATGGCTCTGCTTAGAATTCTCTGTCTGTTGCTGAGAAGATGATGGAAAAGGCTTGCCATTGCTAAACCTGTTTCTTCCACCATTATTGTTGTTGAAACCTTGTTGAGGTCTTTGTTGATCCTTCCATGAGAGATTTGGATGATTCCTCCATGAAGGATTATAGGTGTTTCCATAGGAGTCTCCCATGTAATTCACCTCTTCTATTGGAGGATTCTCAGGATCATAAGCTTCTTCTTCAGATGAAGCGTCCTTAGTACTGCCTGGTGCAGCTTGCATTCCAGACAGACTTTGAGAAATCATATTGACTTGTTGAGTCAATATTTTGTTCTGAGCCAATATGGCATTCAGAGTATCAATCTCAAGAACTCCTTTCTTCTGATTTGTCCCATTGTTCACAGGATTCCTTTCAGAAGTGTACATGAATTGGTTATTTGCAACCATTTCAATGAGTTCTTGAGCTTCTGCAGGCGTCTTCTTCAAATGAAGAGATCCTCTAGCAGAGCTATCCAAAGACATCTTGGACAGTTCAGACAGACCATCATAGAAGATACCTATGATGCTCCATTCAGAAAGCATGTCAAAAGGGCACTTTATGATCAATTATTTTTATCTTTCCCAAGCTTCATAGAGGGATTCACCTTCCTTCTGTCTGAAGGTTTGGACTTCCACTCTAAGCTTACTCAATTTTTGAGGTGGAAAGAACTTTGCCAAGAAGGCATTGACTAGCTTTTCCCAAGAGTTCAGGCTTTCTTTAGGTTGTGAGTCCAACCATATCCTAGCTCTGTCTCTTACAGCAAAAGGGAATAGCATAAGTTTGTAGACCTCAGGGTCAACCCCATTAGTCTTAACAGTGTCACAGATTTGCAAGAACTCAGCTAAAAACTGATGAAGATCTTCCAATGGAAGTCCATGGAACTTACAATTCTGTTGCATCAGAGAAACTAATTGAGGCTTAATCTCAACGTTGTTTGCTCCAATGGCAGGGATAGAGATGCTTCTCCCATAGAAGTCGGGAGTATGTGCAGTAAAGTCACCCAGCACATTCCTTGCATTGTTGGCATTGTTGTTGTTTTCGGCTGCCATGTCTTCTTCTTGTTTGAAGATTTCTGTTAGGTCCTCTACAGAGAGTTGTGCCTTAGCTTCTCTTAGCTTTTGCTTCAAGGTCCTTTCAGGTTCAGGGTCAGCCTCAACAAGAATGCTTTTGTCTTTGCTCCTGCTCATATGAAAGAGAAGAGAACAAAAAAGTATGAAATCCTCTATGTCACAGTATAAAGATTCCTTGAAGTGTCAGAGGAAAAGAAAAATAGAAGGAAGAGGTAGAAGAATTCGAACATATCAAGAAAGATGGAGTTCGAATTGTGTATTAAGGAGGAGTGTTAGTCCATAAATAGAAGGATGTGAGAAGAGGGGAAGAAATTTTCAAAAATTAAGTAAAAGATTTTATAAAACATTTTGAAAAACACTAATTGATTTTCGAAAACCAAGAGTGGAAAAGAAATCAAGTGATTTTTGAAAAAGATTTTGAAATTAGAAAGTAAAAAGATGTGATTGAAAACTATTTTGAAAAAGATGTGAGAAAAATATATGATTGAAAAGATATAGTGTTAAAAAGATATGATTGAGAAGATATGATTTGAAAAACAATTTAAAAAAGATTTGATTTTAAAAATTAAAGACTTAGCTAACAAGAAAAGATATGATTCAAACCTTAAACCTTTCTCAACAGAAAAGGCAACATACTTGAATTGTTGAATCAAATCATTAATTGTTAGCAAGTATTTTTGAAAATATAAAGAAATTGATTTTGAAAACATATGATTGAAAAGATATGATCTGAAAAAGATTTGATTTTGAAAAATTTTGAAAACCTGAAAAAAAATTGAATTAAAAACAGAATCTTCCCTCTTGTGCCATCCTGGTGTTAAACGCCCAGAATGGTATACATTCTGGCATTTAACGCCCAAAACACTACCCTTTTGGGCGTTAAACGCCCAGCCAGGCACCCTGGCTGGCGTTTAAACGCCAGTTTTCCTTCTTCACTGGGCGTTTTGAACGCCCAGCCTTTTCTGTGTAATTTCTCTGCTGTATGTTCTGAATCTTCAATTCTCTGTATTATTGACTTGAAAAGACACAAATTAAAATTTTTTTTGGATTTTTAATAATCAAAATGTAACTAAAATCAAATAACAATGCATGCAAGACACCAAACTTAGCAGTTTGTATACCATTGACACTAACAAAATGAGAATGCATATGAAAAACAACAAAACACTCAAGACAAGAGAATTTAAAGATCCGAACAAGGAAATCATCAAGAACAACTTGAAGATTAATGAAGACACATGCATGAATGCAAGAAGAATAGAAACATGCAATTGACACCAAACTTAAAATGAGACACTAGACTCAACAAGAAACATAAAATATTTTTTTTAATTTTTTTATTTTTATGATTTTGTAATTTTTTTTGGATTTTTCGAAAATTAAGAGGAAAAGAAAATAAAGATATCAAAATTCTTAATGAGAATTCCAGGAATCATGCAATGTTAGTCTAAAGCTTCAGTCTAAAGGAATTAGACATGGCTAGCCAGGCTTTAGCAGGACATTGCATTCAAGAGCTAAATTGATGAGAATCAATCAGCTTTGGTGATGATAAGAACATCACCTTGAAACACTAGAATTCATTCTTAAGAACTCTGAAGAAAAATACCTAATCTAAGCAACAAGATGAACCGTCAGTTGTCCAAACTCAACAATCCCCGGCAACGGCGCCAAAAGCTTGGTGCACGAAATTGTGATCATCAATGGCGCCATCAACATGGTACGCTCAATTGCAATCTCAACTCTTTATCACAACTTCGCACAACTAACCAGCAAGTGTACTGGGTCGTCCAAGTAATAAACCTTACGCGAGTAAGGGTCGATCCCACGGAGATTGTTGGTATGAAGCAAGCTATGGTCATCTAGGAAATCTCAGTCAGGCAGATTTAAATGGTTATGAATGATTTATGAATAAAGCATAAACTAAAGATAGAGACACTTATGTAATTCATTGGTGAGAACTTCAGATAAGCGTATGGAGATGCTTTGTCCCTTCCGTCTCTCTACTTTCCTACTGTCTTCATCCAATCCTTCTTACTCCTTTCCATGGCAAGCTGTATGTTGGGCATCACCGTTGTCAGTGGCTACAATCCCGTCCTCTTAGTGAAAATGTTCAACGCACCCTGTCACGGCAAGGCTAATCATCTGTCGGTTCTCAATCAGGTTGGAATAGAATCCACTGATTCTTTTGCGTCTGTCACTAACGCCCAGCCTTCAGGAGTTTGAAGCTCGTCACAGTCATTCAATCATTGAATCCTACTCATAATACCACAGACAAGGTTTAGACCTTCCGGATTCTCTTGAATGCCGCCATCAATTCTAGCTTATACCACGAAGATTCCGATTAAGGGATCCAAGAGATAAACATTCAAGCCTTGTTTGCTTGTAGAACATAAGTGGTTGTCAGGCACTCGTTCATAAGTGAGAATGATGATGAGTGTCACATAATCATCACATTCATCATGTTCTTGGGTGCAAATGAATATCTTAGAACAAGAATAAGCTGAATTGAATAGAGGAACAATAGTAATTGCATTAATACTCGAAGTACAGCAGAGCTCCACACCTTAATCTATGGTGTGTAGAAACTCCACCGTTGAAAATACATAAGTGATAATAGTGATCATTGGCTTCGGCCCCAGAGAGGGAACCAGAAGAACCAAGATCTGATCTAAGATCTAAAGTGATCAAAAGATGAAAATACAATAGCAAAAGGTCCTATTTGTAGAGAACTAGTAACTTAGGGTTTACAAATATGAGTAAATGACATAAAAATCCACTTCCGGGCCCACTTGGTGTGTGCTTGGGCTGAGCATTGAAGCTTTCATGTGTAGAGATTTTTCTTGGAGTTAAACGCCAGCTTTTGTGCCAGTTTGGGCGTTTAACTCCCATTCTTGTGCCAGTTCCGGCGTTTAACGCCGGGCAGTTTTGAGCTGATTTGGAACGCCAGTTTGGGCCATCAAATCTCGGGCAAAGTATAGACTATTATACTTTGCTGGAAAGCCCAGGATGTCTACTTTCCAACGCCGTTGAGAGCGCGCCAATTGGGCATCTGTAGCTCCAGAAAATTCACTTTGAGTGCAGGGAGGTCAGAATCCAACAGCATCTACAGTCCCTTTTCAGCCTCTGAATCAGATTTTTGCTCAGGTCCCTCAATTTCAGGCAGAAAATACCTGAAATCACAGAAAAACACACAAACTCATAGTAAAGTCCAGAAAAGTGAATTTTAACTAAAAACTAATAAAAATATAATAAAAACTAACTAAAACATACTAAAAATATACTAAAAATAATGCCAAAAAGCGTATAAATTATCCGCTCATCACTAATCGTAATAATACTAGTTATAACAACAACAACAACAACAACAACAACAACAACAACAACAACAACAACAACAACAACAATATTAATAATAATAATATATATTATATATATTATTATTATTATTATTATTATTATTATTATTATTATTATTATCTACTACTACTAACAACAACAACAATAATAATAATAATAATAATCAAAATTTTCATGAACCTTGACATTTTTTTTAAATAATACTATGTTAATAAAATGTTAATAATAACAGTTACTTATATATTTATAATAATTAATAAAAACAAGATAACGATAATTTATTAAACAGTAATATTATTATCATAAAAAATAATAATAAATTACTAAAAAATAATAATAAATTAATAAACAGTATTATTAATTATTAAAAAATATCAATAAATTATTTTTATTATTATAACCAGTATTATAAATAAACAATAATATACTAATCATAATAATAATTACTCAAATATAATAATAATAATAATAATAATAATAATAATAATAATAATAATAATAATAATGGTAGTAGAATCACGGTAGCAAAAATAAACCCTAATATTAATGTTATAATAACGATAATAATAATAAAATTACCTATTATAATACAAATAAATAGTATTCGAATATATATCTATATATATATATATATATTATTAAATTTAAAAAAAAACTTATCCATTGAAAATGATCCAAATACTCATATAATGTGTCTTTTACGTTTAGTAAAATTATGAATTATTTTTTATTTTATAATATTTACCCTAAACTTTCTACTCTTTTTCTTCCTCTCATAAACTCTCAGCACAACCTTACAAGTTAAAACCCCTCACTATAACCTCTCTCACAACAAGTCTTTCAACTCTTCTACCCTTGATTCCTGCGTCGCGTTCATGCAGCCAGGGAGCCTGCCAAACGCAACCTGCGTTTTGCTCCTCACTGCTGTCAAACACAACTTCCGTTTTGGAAGTTCCTAAGCGGTCAACCGTTCAGTCATTGTCTGCTTGCAGGGAGCAGGGACACGTTTCGAGGCTTTATGCTGCTTCTCTGCCAAATGCAAGTTGCGTTTTGGAGCATGCATGCAGCTTTTCCTTTTTCCGTTGCAGTCAAAATGTAACCTGCATTTTGCAGGTTACTGAGTTTTGCAGATCCACATTTGTGGATTACACTCTATGCAACAATATAATTGAACAACACCATTTTTACTTCTATTCTTTAATTAATTTCTGTTAATTTGAACCATCAAATTTTGAATGGTGATTCACGCGGAATGATAATGGGATCTATGAGAGTAGGTATTCTTTTTCTGCTTCTCGTCTCCATTTAAAAAATGTCTCCCGTTCTCATCTTATCTCTATTACAAGTATCTGTTTAATTTTTTGTGTGAAAAAAATAAATACCAGTTGTTATCCATAAATATTAATTTTGAAAAACTTAATACAACCATAATATAACCTAATACAATTCAACTAAATTTATCATACTAAAATATAATCAACAAATTTAACAATTTTAACAAAATAGTTTCTAATAAAATAATATAACATAATTTTTATCTATAAATGAAGATATTTTAATAATTTCATCATTCGCAAAAATTAGGCAGGTACTTCTATCCTTGTTCTCATCTCTATTTATTCACGAGAATAGATTTCTGTGGATATAAAAATTTTACAAGTTCCAATAAACTACCCATAAAAGATAATACTACAAGTATTTTTGTCATCGTTATTCATGTTAGTGCTTGAGTTCATCTTGAATAACAAGTTGAGTTGGCTCATTAAATTATTACATTGTGTTGATGTAGCTTGACAAAAGCTATGTAAAAAAGGCTAACAATCACCATTTCTGTTAGCTCAACAATTTAATATTTTCCATATAATCACGAAACCTTTGATCAAGTCTCAAATTTCTCAAATATGATATCTAAAGTATTATCATCGCACAAACATTTAAATAAAAAAAAGTTACACCACAAATTTGGAGTGTATAAAATAAATGAGTCATAGTCACATAGACTTAAAAAATATGAAGTCTTATAAACATATACCATATGCAAATAAAAAACATAACTCATTGCTTTTTCTATGGGTGTATAATTATACGGATCAAATATGATTAAAATCTTGATTTAATTTACACCAAAAGTATCAGATTGGATTGGATCCAATATCTGTATCATTTAGTCTTGGATCCATCCTACAAATTTCCAAGTCAGATTAGGTATTGGATCATACTTATCAAAAACAAAATTTCAAAATATTCTAAAAGAATTCAAAGATTCAAAAAAAATCTTAGAACATAAAAAAACAGGCTCATCCAAATAGAAGACTAAATAAAGGAATAGAGGCATAGGATGACGAGAGAAAACTAGGCAAACGGAACAAGGACTAGAACCACTTATTGAAATGAAGCAGAATGGCAGCAAGTCGGCAGTGAACAAATCCAGAATCGCAGGGAACAGTGGCAAGAAAGGCATACCACGAATATGAATAGAGGTGATAGACAAAGGCGAGGTACACAAACCATTGGCCAGTCGACCAAAAACAACGTGAATTGTCAAGCTCTCGAGCGTGGGGACGAATAAGGCAACAAGCAACGATAAACAATTTTAATTTGAGCAATGAGAAATCTTTAGCGTACAAGAAGAGAGGTGAGGACAATGTTCGGCCTCTAATGTGGTGGTGTAGATGAAGGAGATGATGGAAGATGAAGATTGAGGAGAGGGAGCAAGGTGAGGGTGCATAGCCAAAATGGAAGCGGAGGAAAAATATTGAAATAGGGTTTTTGATTTGATTTTAGGGTTAAATAATGTATATATTTTTATTGTTTTTATACTTTTTGTGAATTTGTAGATCAAATCTACGGATACACATGTAAAATATTCATTCCAATTATATTTGGCTATGGATGAAATCGAATATGATCCAATGATCCTACGGATCAAAATTGATCAATGAACACCCATATCTTCTTCTAAAGCAACTAATGACACTATGAAACAACCCCGAACCAAACAAGCAATGTTGGCAAATCTACAGCACCCTTTGATTAAGAGACATATATAGTCCGCTAATCATAAACACAGTAGAAAAAAATAAACTTTACTAGAACTTTCAACAAAAAACAACAAAATCCCAAATATGCAAATCCAAATAGAACACAAAACATTCCAATGTATAGTTTGTTATATTACTAACCTTTTATCCAAAGAAATGGGGTTAGTCCATCATTTTTTTAACTTTAACTTCTTGTTGAACGGAACCAATGAGAATATCTTTGCAAAACAAACATGGTCTAATACCTTACCACACAGAGTCTTATGTTTAAGTCATAAAACTGAGGTGGCGAGGTATTACGACCTATAAAAGTAAAATTATATATATAATATAGATGGAAAATGTTTTATCTAGGAACCTTTGAAGAAAAGTTATTGAATGAAATACAAGCAGGACAACACAACACTCACAATCAGATAAAAGTAGAAAGGTGGATAAGATTGAACGGAAAAGATAATATAAATATTTGAGATCAAAGTTCTAAAAATACAATTAACAAGCTCTAGGCTCGGCATGAGAAGCAAAGACTGACCAGAGTATACATATACATATATATATATATACACACACACACCAAATTATCCCAAAACAGAAAACCGACAACTTGTTTCTCCGAGTCAACATCTAAGAGGGACAAACATAAAATACAAGGTGGAGAATTTATATACATATACATATATAAATATAAATAAATACAACCCTGAATCCCAAAAGTTCTTCGCTTCCTCAGAGTCTCCAGAATACACAGTGTGGTGCTTCTCAACCTGTATCTGAAAAACAACAACACGTATAGAATGAGAACCAGAGGTTCTTAGTATGATAGTGATGCCGCATACATAAGATATAAGGTCCTGAGAAAGCCAGAGGCAATCCTAGAACACCGACACTCAAATTATAAAACTTAAAGAACTAAAGCAGAAACCATAAGTCAGGGTGGGTTTCTAAAGACTCCTAAACCTAGCCTAACCGTATTAAAACCCTCAAATCCTCCGCCTTTCTTCCAATCCTCCAACTCTGGTGCATAGATGATGAGCGGATAATTTGTACGCTTTTTGGCATTGTTTTTAGTATGTTTTTAGTATGATCTAGTTAGTTTTTAGTATATTTTTATTAGTTTTTAGTTAAAATTCACTTTTTTGGACTTTACTATGAGTTTGTGTGTTTTTCTGTGATTTCAGGTATTTTCTGGCTGAAATTGAGGGACCTGAGCGAAAATCTGATTCAGAGACTAAAAAGGACTGCAGATGCTGTTGGATTCTGACCTCCCTGCACTCGAAGCGGATTTTCTGGAGATACAGAAGCCCAATTGGCGCGCTCTCAACGGCGTTGGAAAGTAGACATCCTGGGGTTTCCAGCAATATATGATAGTCCATACTTTGCCCAAGATTTGATGGCCCAAACCGGCGTTCAAAGTCACCCTCAGAATTTCCAGTGTTAAACGCCGGAACTGGCACAAGAATGGGAGTTAAACGCCCAAACTGGCATAAAAGCTGGCGTTTAACTCCAAGAAGAGTCTCTACACGAAAATGCTTCAATGCTCAGCCCAAGCACACACCAAGTGGGCCCGGAAGTGGATTTTTATGTCATTTACTCATCTCTGTACACCCTAGGCTACTAGTTCTCTATAAATAGCACCTTTTACTATTGTATTTGGAGCTTTTGATCATGTTTTTATGATTGAACCCTCTTTGGGAGGCTGGCCATTCGGCCATGCCTAGACCTTGTTCTTATGTATTTTCAACGGTGGAGTTTCTACACACCATAGATTAAGGTGTGGAGCTCTGCTATACCTCGAGTATTAATGCAATTACTATTGTTCTTCTATTCAATTCCGCTTGTTCTTGTTCTAAGATATCACTTGTTCTTCAACTTGATGAATGTGATGATCCGTGACACTCATCATCATTCTCACCTATGAACGTGTGCCTGACAACCACCTCCGTTCTACCTTAGATTGGGTGAATATCTCTTGGATTCCTGATACACGATGCATGGTTGATCGCCTGACAACCGAGTGCTCGCCTGACAACCGAGCCAGCCATTCCGTGAGATCAGAGTCTTCGTGGTATAGGCTAGAACTGATGGCGGCATTCAAGAGAATCCGGAAGGTCTAACATTGTCTGTGGTATTCTGAGTAGGATTCAATGATTGAATGACTGTGACGAGCTTCAAACTCCTGAAGGCGGGGCGTTAGTGACAGACGCAAAAGAATCACTGGATTCTATTCCGGCCTGATTGAGAACCGACAGATGCCGTGCCGTGACAGGGTGCGTTGAACATTTCCACTGAGAGGATGAGAGGTAGCCACTGACAACGGTGAAACCCTTGCATAAGCTTGCCATGGAAAGGAGTAAGAAGGATTGGATGAAGACAGTAGGAAAGCAGAGAGACGGAAGGGACAAGCATCTTCATACGCTTATCTGAAATTCCTACCAATGAATTACATAAGTATCTCTATCTTTATCTTTATGTTTTCGTATATCATCATTCATATCCATTTGAGTCTGCCTGACTAAGATTTACAAGGTGACCATAGCTTGCTTCATACCAACAATCTCTGTGGGATCGACCCTTACTCGCGTAAGGTTTATTACTTGGATGACCCAGTACACTTGCTGGTTAGTTGTGCGAAGTTGTGTGTATGCCATGGTATTGAACACCAAGTTTTTGGATTCATTACCGGGGATTATTTGATTTGTGAAAAGTATTGATCACAATTTCGCATACCAAGTTTTTGGCGCCGTTGCCGGGGATTGTTCGAGTATGGACAACTGACGGTTCATCTTGTTGCTTAGATTAGGTATTTTTTTTCTTCAGAGTTCTTAAGAATGAATTCTAGAGTTTCATGATGATCTGTTGAAATCTGGCTGGCTGTGAAGCCATGTCTAATTTCATTGGACCGAGGTTTCAACTTATCATCACAAGAGCTTGTTGATTTCTATCAATCTTGCTATTGGAGCAGTGATCTGCTAAGGCTTGGCTGGCCTTTGGCCATGTCTAGTGTTTTGGACCGAAGCTTTCTTTGAAAGCTTGGCTGGCTGTGAAGCCATGTCTAATTCCTGGACCGGAGTCTTAGACTAAACATTGCATGATTCCTGGAATTCTCATTAAGAATTTTGATACCTTCATTTTCTTTTTCCACTTAATTTTCGAAAAAGCACAAAAAATTTAGAAAATCATAAAATCCAAAAATTTATTGTTTGAGACTCTAGTCTCACTTTAAGTTTGGTGTCAATTGCATGTTTCTGTTTTTCTTGCATCCATTCATGTGTCTTAGCGATCTTCAAGATGTTCTTGATGATTTCATTACTCTGATCTTTAATTCCTCTTGACTTGAGTGTTTATATGCCTCATATGCATCCTCATTGTTAGTGTCAGCAGTATACAAACTGCTAAGTTTGGTGTCTTGCATGCATTATTATTTGATTTTAGTTGCATTTTGATTATTCCTCACTATTAAAAATCCAAAAATATTTTTAATTTGTGTCTTTTCAAGTCAATAATACAGAGAATTGAAGATTCAGAACATACAGCAGAGGAATTATACAGAAAAAGTTGGGCGTTCAAAACGCCCAGTGAAGAAGGACAGACTGGCGTTTAAACGCCAGCCAGGGTGCCTGGTTGGGCGTTTAACGCCCAAAAGGGTAGAGTTTTGGGCGTTAAACGCCAGAATGTGCACCATTCTGGGCGTTTAACGCCAGGATGGCACAAGAGGGAAGATTTTGTTTTTAATGCAATTTTTTTTCAAGTTTTCAAAATCTTTTCAAAATCAAATCTTTTTCAAATCATATCTTTTCAATCAAATATTTTTCAAATTCAATTTCTTTCTATTTTCAAAGATACTTGCTATCAATTAATGATTTGATTCAACATTTCAAGTATGTTGCCTTTTCTGTTGAGAAAGGTTTAATGTTTGAATCATATCTTTTCTTGATAGCCAAGTCATTAATTTTCAAAATCAAATTTTTTTTTAAAATGTTTTTCAAATCATATCTTCTCAATCACATCTTTTTAAAACCAATCATATCTTCTTAACCCCATCTTTTTCAAAATAGTTTTCAATCATATCTTTTTAATTTCTAATTTCAAAATCTTTTTCAAAAATCACTTGATTTCTTTTCCACTCTTGGTTTTCGAAAATCAATTAAGGTTTTTCAAAATGTTTTCAAAATCTTTGACTTAATTTTCGAAACTTACTTCTCCTCTTTTCACATCCTTTTATTTATGGACTAACACTATTCCTTAATGCAAAATTCGAACTCCATCTTCTTTGATAAATTCGAATTTTCTACTTCTGCCTTCTATTTTTCTTTTCCTCTGACACCTCAAGGAATCTCTATACTGTAACATAGAGTATTCCACATTTTCTTGTTCTCTTCTCTTTCATATGAGCAGGAGCAAAGACAAAAGCATTCTTGTTGAGGCTGATCCTGAACCTGAAAGGACCTTGAAGCGAAAGCTAAGAGAAGCTAAGGCACAATTCTCTGTAGAGGACCTAACAGAAATCTTCAAAGAAGAAGAACCCATGGCAGCCGAAAACAACAACAATGCCAACAATGCAAGGAAGGTGCTGGGTGACTTTACTACACCTACTCCCGACTTCTATGGGAGAAGCATCTCTATCCCTGCCATTGGAGCAAACAACTTTGAGCTTAAGCCTCAATTAGTTTCTCTAATGCAACAGAATTGCAAGTTCCATGGACTTCCATTGGAAGATCCTCATCAGTTTTTAGCTGAGTTCTTGCAAATCTGTGACACTGTCAAGACTAATGGGGTTGACCCTGAGGTCTACAGACTTATGCTATTCCCTTTTGCTGTAAGAGACAGAGCTAGGACATGGTTGGACTCACAACCTAAAGAAAGCCTGAACTCTTGGGAAAAGCTAGTCAATGCCTTCTTGGCGAAGTTCTTCCCACCTCAAAAATTGAGTAAGCTTAGAGTGGAAGTCCAAACCTTCAGACAGAAGGAAGGAGAATCCCTCTATGAAGCTTGGGAAAGATACAAACAATTAATCAGAAAGTGTCCCTCTGACATGCTTTCTGAATGGAGCATCATAGGTATTTTCTATGATGGTCTGTCTGAACTGTCCAAGATGTCTTTAGATAGCTCTGCTGGAGGATCTCTTCATCTGAAGAAGACACCTACAGAAGCTCAAGAGTTGATTGAAATGGTTGCAAATAACCAATTCATGTACACTTCTGAAAGGAATTCTGTGAACAATGGGACTAGTCAGAAGAAAGGAGTTCTTGAGATTGACACTCTGAATGCCATATTGGCTCAGAATAAAATATTGACTCAACAGGTCAATATGATTTCTCAAAGTCTGTCTGGAATGCAAAATGCACCAAGCAGTACTAAGGAAGCTTCATCTGAGGAAGAAGCTTATGATCCTGAGAACCCTTCAATGGAAGAGGTGAATTACATGGGAGAATCCTATGGAAACACCTATAATCCTTCATGGAGAAATCATCCAAATCTCTCATGGAAGGATCAACAGAGACCTCAACAAGGTTTCAACAACAATAATGGTGGAAGAAACAGGTTTAGCAATAGCAAGCCTTTTCCATCATCTTCTCAGCAACAGACAGAGAGTTCTAAGCAGAATACCTCTGACTTAGCAACCATGGTCTATGATCTAATCAAAACCACTCAAAGTTTCATGACTGAAACAAGGTCCTCCATTAGAAATTTGGAGGCACAAGTGGGTCAGCTGAGCAAGAAAATTACTGAACTCCCTCCTAGTACTCTTCCAAGCAATACAGAAGAAAATCCAAAAGGAGAGTGCAAAGCCATCAACATGGCCGAATTTGGAGAGGAGGAAGAGGCAGTGAACGCCACTGAGGAAGACCTCAATGGACGTCCACTGGCCTCCAATGAGTTCCCCAATGAGGAACCATGGGAATCTGAGGCTCAAAATGAGACCATAGAGGTTCCATTGGACTTACTTCTGCCATTCATGAGCTCTGATGAGTATTCTTCCTCTGAAGAGGATGAGTATGTCACTGAAGAGCAAGTTTCTAAATACCTTGGAGCAATCATGATGCTAAATGACAAGTTATTTGGAAATGAGACTTGGGAAGATGAACCCCATTTGCTCACCAAGGAACTAGATGACCTGTCTAGGCAGAAACTGCCTCAAAAGAGACAGGATCCTGGGAAGTTTTCAATACCTTGTACCATAGGCACCATGACCTTCAAGAAGGCCTTGTGTGACTTAGGGTCAAGTGTAAACCTCATGCCTCTCTCTGTAATGGAGAAGTTAGGGATCTTTGAGGTGCAAGCTGCAAAAATCTCACTAGAGATGGCAGACAATTCAAGAAAACAAGCCTATGGACTTGTAGAGGATGTTTTGGTAAAAGTTGAAGACCATTACATCCTTGCTGATTTCATAGTCCTAGAGACTGGGAAGTGCATGGATGAATCCATCATCCTTGGCAGACCCTTCCTAGCCACAGCAAGGGCTGTGATTGATGTTGATAGAGGAGAATTGATCATTCAAGTGAATGAAGAATCCTTTGTGTTTAAGGCTCAAGGATATCCCTCTGTCATCATGGAGAGGAAGCATGAAGAGCTTCTCTCAAAATAGAGCCACACAGAGCCCCCACAGTCAAACTCTAAGTTTGGTGTTGGGAGGCCACAACCAACTTCTAAGTTTGGTGTTGAACCCCCACATTTAAACTCTAAGTTTGGTGTTGGGAGGTTCCAACATTGTTCTGAGTATTTCTGAGGCTCCATGAGAGCCCTCTGTCAAGCTACTGACATTAAAGAAGCGCTTGTTGGGAGGCAACCCAATGTTATATTTTATCTATTTTCCTTTGTTATTTTATGTTCTTTTGTAGGTTGATGATCATGAGAAGTCACAAAATCAATTGAAAAAGCAAAAACAGAATGAAAAACAGAAAGAAAAACAGCACACCCTGGAGGAGAGCGTGCTGGCATTTAAACGCCAGTAAGGCTAGCTGTTGGGCGTTTAACGCCCAGTCTGGCACCATTCTGGGCGTTTAACGCCAGAAAGGGGCACCAGACTGGCGTTAAACGCCAGAAAAGGGCAAGCATTCGGCGTTAAACGCCAGAAATGGGCACCAGCCCGGCGTTTAACGCCAGAATTGGCTCAAAACGCATTTTTGCTCGCCACTTGGTGCAGGGATGACTTTTCCTTGACACCTCAGGATCTGTGAACCCCACAGGATCCCCACCTACCCCACCACTCTCTCTCTTCTTCACCCATTCACCAATCACCTCAACACCTCTTCCCCAAAAACCCTTCACCTATCAAATCCCATCTTTCTCTTCACCACTCACATCCATCCTTCATAAAACCCCACCTACCTCACCCTTTAAATTCAAACCACTTTCCCTCCCAAACCCACCCATACATGACCGAACCATGAGCCCCCCCCACTCCTATATAAACCCATCTTCACTTCTTCATTTTCACACAACCAAACCACCACTTCTCCCCCTTTTTGGCCGAACACAAAGCCATTCCCTTCTTCCTCATTTCTTCTTCTTCTACTCTCTTCTTTCTTCTTTTGCTCGAGGACGAGCAAACCTTTTAAGTTTGGTGTGGTAAAAGCATTGCTTTTTGTTTTTCCATAACCATTTATGGCATCCAAGGCCGGAGAAACCTCTAGAAAGAGGAAAGGGAAGGCAAAAGCTTTCACCTCCGAGTCATGGGAGATGGAAAGATTCATCTCAAGGGTGCATCAAGACCACTTCTATGAAGTTGTGGCCTTGAAGAAGGTGATCCCCGAGATCCCTTTCAAACTCAAAAAGGGTCAACTTTGATCAAAGGTTGGACCAAGTCCTCATAAACATTTGTGAAGAGGGCGCTCAATGGAAGAGAAACTCAAGAGGGAAGCCGGTTCAACTGAGAAGGCATGACCTCAAGCCCATCACTAAGAAAAGGATGGAGCAAGCATGAGGAAATTCCTCCTCATAAAATCCCTGAGATGCCTCAAGGGATGCACTTTCCTCCACAAAACTATTGGGAGCAAATCAACACCTCCCTAGGAGAATTGAGTCCAACATGGGACAACTAAGGGTGGAGCACCAAGAACATTCCATCCTCCTCCATGAGATAAGAGAAGATCAAAGAATCATGAGAGAGGAGCAACAAAGACAAGGAAGAGACATTGAGGAGCTCAAGCACTACATAGGATCTTCAAGAGGAAGAACAAGCCGCCATCACTAAGGTGGACCCGTTCTTTAATTTCCTTGTTCTTTATTTTTCTGTTTTTCAAATTTTAGTGCTTATGTTTATCTATGTTTGTGTCTTGTGATCATTAGTATCTTAGTGTCTATGCCTTAAAGTTATGAATGTCCTATGAATCCATCACCTTTCTTAAATGAAAACTGTTTTTATTACAAAAGAACAAGAAGTACAGGATTTCGAATTCATCTTTAAAACTAGCTTAATTAGTTTGATGTGGTGACAATACTTTTTGCTTTCTGAATATATGCTTGAACAGTGCATATGTCTTTTGAATTTGTTGTTCATGAATGTTAAAATTGTTGGCTCTTGAAAGAATGATGAAAAAGGAGACATGTTACTGAGGATCTGAAAAATCATAAAAATGATTCTTGAAGCAAGAAAAAGCAGTGAATTCAAAAAAAAAAACGAAAAAAAAGGGAGAAAAAGAAAAAGAAAGAAAAAGAAAGAAATAAAGTTGTGATCCAAGGCAAAAAGAGTGTGCTTAAGAACCCGGGACACCTCTAATTGGGGACTCTAGCAAAGCTGAGTAACAATCTGAAAAGGTTCACCCAATTATGTGTCTGTGGCATGTATGTATCCGGTGGTAATACTGGAAGACAGAGTGCTTTGGGCCACGGCCAAGACTCATAAAGTAGCTGTGTTCAAGAATCATCATACTTAACTAGGAGAATCAATAACACTACCTGGACTCTGAGTTCCTAGAGAAGCCAATCATTCTGAATTTCAAAGGATAAAGTGAGATGCCAAAACTGTTCAGAGGCAAAAAGCTACTAGTCCCGCTCATCTAATTGGAGCTAAGTTTCATTGATAATTTGGAGTCTATAGTATATTCTCTTCTTTTTATCTTATTTGATTTTCAGTTGCTTGGGGACAAGCAACAATTTAAGTTTGGTGTTGTGATGAGCGAATAATTTGTACGCTTTTTGGCATTGTTTTTAGTATGTTTTTAGTATGATCTAGTTAGTTTTTAGTATATTTTTATTAGTTTTTAGTTAAAATTCACTTTTCTGGACTTTACTATGAGTTTGTGTGTTTTTCTGTGATTTCAGGTATTTTCTGGCTGAAATTGAGGGACCTGAGCGAAAATCTGATTCAGAGACTAAAAAGGACTGCAGATGCTGTTGGATTCTGACCTCCCTGCACTCGAAGCGGATTTTCTGGAGCTACAGAAGCCCAATTGGCGCGCTCTCAACGGCGTTGGAAAGTAGACATCCTGGGCTTTCCAGCAATATATGATAGTTCATACTTTGCCCAAGATTTGATGGCCCAAACCGGCGTTCAAAGTCACCCTCAGAATTTCCAGCGTTAAACGCCGGAACTGGCACAAGAATGGGAGTTAAACGCCCAAACTGGCATAAAAGCTGGCGTTTAACTCCAAGAAGAGTCTCTACACGAAAATGCTTCAATGCTCAGCCCAAGGACACACTAAGTGGGCCTGAAAGTGGATTTTTATGTCATTTACTCATCTCTGTACACCCTAGGCTACTAGTTTTCTATATATAGCACCTTTTACTATTGTATTTGGAGCTTTTGATCATGTTTTTATGATTGAACCCTCTTTGGGAGGCTGGCCATTCGGCCATGCCTAGACCTTGTTCTTATGTATTTTCAACGGTGGAGTTTCTACACACCATAGATTAAGGTGTGGAGCTCTGCTGTACCTCGAGTATTAATGGAATTACTATTGTTCTTCTATTCAATTCCGCTTGTTCTTGTTCTAAAATATCACTTGTTCTTCAACTTGATGAATGTGATGATCCGTGACACTCATCATCATTCTCACCTATGAACGTGTGCCTGACAACCACCTCCGTTCTACCTTAGATTGGGTGAATATCTCTTGGATTCCTGATACACGATGCATGGTTGATCGCCTGACAACCGAGTGCTCGCCTGACAACTGAGCCAGCCATTCCGTGAGATCAGAGTCTTCGTGGTATAGGCTAGAACTGATGGCGGCATTCAAGAGAATCCGAAAGGTCTAACCTTGTCTGTGGTATTCTGAGTAGGATTCAATGATTGAATGACTGTGACGAGCTTCAAACTCCTGAAGGCGGGGCGTTAGTGACAGACGCAAAAGAATCACTGGATTCTATTCCGGCCTGATTGAGAACCGACAGATGGATAGCCGTGCTGTGACAGGGTGCGTTGAACATTTCCACTGAGAGGATGGGAGGTAGCCACTGACAACGGTGAAACCCTTGCATAAGCTTGCCATGGAAAGGAGTAAGAAGGATTGGATGAAGATAGTAGGAAAGCAGAGAGACGGAAGGGACAAGCATCTTCATACGCTTATCTGAAATTCCTACCAATGAATTACATAAGTATCTCTATCTTTATCTTTATGTTTTATTCGTATATCATCATTCATAATCATTTGAGTTTGCCTGACTAAGATTTACAAGGTGACCATAGCTTGCTTCATACCAACAATCTCTGTGGGATCGACCCTTACTCGCGTAAGGTTTATTACTTGGACGACCCAGTACACTTGCTGGTTAGTTGTGCGAAGTTGTGTGTATGCCATGGTATTGAAAACCAAGTTTTTGGATTCATTACCGGGGATTATTTGATTTGTGAAAAGTATTGATCACAATTTCGCATACCAATAGACAAGCAAAATAGACAAGGCAAGCATATATAACAAGTAGGCAATTAGCAATTAGCATGAATAAACAATTAAGGAAGCTAAGACGATGCACACTCAAACAAAACATACAAATGCAACATGATGCATGCCTGTCCTGCTGGCCTTGAGCTCACATGTCGGTTACTTTGCCAGAACCAGAAACATCGTGTAGCTAACCCAGATATTTGTCTCTAGGTTGCACATCCCAGGAATAGCTTTAGTGAAGGAGAGTGCCTTTCCACCTTCTCCTAGAGGTTTCATGAAGGAGAGTGCATTTCCACATCGAATGAGTATTCCTTTCCACCTTGCAACCAGAGAAGAATGTGGGGGGAAACAATACGAAGGAGAGTGCCTGTCCACCTTTCCCACATTCCCATCACAACAAGAGAGGGAATCCTCCGTCTTCAACTTGCCATCCGAACACATTTTCAAGTTAACACGCAAGCGAGTTCGCACTTAGACCTTGCCATCTCGACCATTCCAAGCATACTCAGTCATCGCCAATCTCAACATTCTCCCCTCAACTTAGTCACATCACAAGTCAAACCTTTCTTCACTTCCAAGTAACATCCCTTTTCATAGCTTAATGTCATCACTACACTTAAAACTAATACTTAGGGTCTGAAAGAGTAAAAATAAAAGTTTAGAGGTTCAAATGTATGTTTTAAAACCAAGGTTCTAAGAACCGGACCGATCATCAAACCGTTTTAATTACTGGTTTACTGGTCCAACCGTTCAACTGGTAGTTCAACCGAAAAACCGTTTATGAATAGAATAATAAATAAATTATAAATAAATATCCTAAAATATAATTATAGTCTAAGATAAATCTTAAAATATCTTCAAAATTTAAAACATTACATAAAATATCATCAACCAAATCCATATAATTTTATCAAAATACAAATTCAAACGTTAAATAATAAAAAAATACTTAAATATTAAATGCCAACTTGAAGACGCCCTTAGTATATATTACATTTTGGAATACAAAAGAAATTTATAACAAATTGAAAACGAACAAAACATAAAAAGTACTACTAAACATATACGGTAAACAATAATAATAACAATTGTAGAAAGAAATTGTTTAGGTTGTAAATACTAAATATACAAATCTAAAAGCCAAGCCTTATATCAAATGCATGGCTTTGGTTTTTCTCAAGTTGCCATGTATGTTAAATAAATGGTCCACACATATGCACATGAACTATTCAGTAGTGGCTGCAGCAATTGTAAAAGCAGCAATTGTGAACCATTAGCAGATCATAAGCAAGAAAAATAGTGATTGAATTAAAGCTATATATTAATTAAAAATCCTAGAAAAGCAAATGAAACATAGAAGTTATTAGCAAAGGCAACTTCATCCGTGTTTATGAACCTGTAAATGGACTGGAGCAAATTTAAAAGTAACAAAATCAAAATAGGAGGATTGGTAGGAAAGTTATTATTCACAAATGCATTGTTAGCAGCAAGTACTTTTTGATTAATACTATCATCCATAACTGAAATTAATAAATCATTCACAAAATTGAAAACAGCAGTAGTACAAATTGTCATTCAGCAACAAACATTATTATATTTCAAAACAGCAATAAGTAATTCCTAATCACACTAAACTTGAAATATCAACAGAAGCAAGTAATCCCTAGTCACACTATACCTGAAATTTCAACAAACATTATAAAACAGCAACAACTAATTTGTAGTCACACTGAACTTGAAATTTCAAGAGCAGCAAGTACAACAACAAGTAATCCCTAATTACACTTAACCTGGAATTTCAACAGCAGCAAGTAATCCCTAATCACACATTCACACTAAACCTAAAATTTCAACAAGCATTACAACACAGCAACAAGTAATCCCTAGTCACACTGAACCTGAAATTTCAATAGCAGCGAGTAATCATTAATCACACTAAACCTAAAATTTCAACAAACATTACAAAACAGCAACAAGTAATCCCTAATCCCTAAACAAAAATTTCAACAATGATTTGATTTTCAATTTTAGCAGCAACAAGAAACTTTCAGGAAGTAAAGAAAGAGCAGCAGCACAAAATCAACAAAAATTAGCAATTTCATAGTTTCACATTAAAAATCAGCAAACAGAGGCTCTGGGGAGAGAAGAATGAGACACGAACAAGAACTGAAGAAGTGAAAGCAGTGACACTAACCTTCGACAGAGACACGGACGGCGACCGGGGAGACGACGGAGAGCGACGACACGGCGAGTTGCTCCAAGCCAACAAAATAGAGAAGTCATAGAGGACGGATGGAGGATAGGGGGAAGGAGGACGCCGAGCTACAAGACAGGGCTCGGCCACGGACGACACCGACAGCACGGACGACGTTAGAACTGCGGCAGAAATGTTGCAGGGATAACCTCGGGTTTTGGTTTGTGGATTTAACTTTGCTTCAGAGTAGAGTGATTCACGAATTGGTAGGGGGTTGTTGGGGGTAGAGGTGAGGGAGTAAACACAAAGTTGGGTTTTTTTTCCTAAAAAAAATCAAAACAGCGTCGTTTATCAAGAATCGGCGGGTTACCAATCCAGTCCAATCGACCAGTTCCCGGCCGGTTCGGTGGGTTTACAGCAATTTTCCAAGAGACGGTTATTAGAGGTGGACCGGACTATTTTTATTGCCGTTCTCCAGTTGGACCGGTTGAACCGGCCGATCCGGTTCAGTTCAGTTTTCAGAATATTGTTTAAAACACAAAACTCACTGTGCTGATTTTAGGGGTCATGCGTACGCATGGGCCACGCGTATGCGTGGATGAGTTTTCCCTACTCGCGTATGCAAGCACTCTGCTCGGTTACTGATGAGCGGATAATTTATACGCTTTTTGGCATTATTTTTATATAGTTTTTAGTAAGTTTAAGCTACTTTTAGGGATGTTTTCACTAGTTTTTATGTTAAATTCACATTTCTGGACTTTACTATGAGTTTGTGTGTTTTTCTGTGATTTCAGGTAAATTCTGGCTGAAATTGAGGGACTTGAGCAAAACTCTGAAGAAGGCTGACAAAAGGACTGCTGATGCTGTTGGAATCTGACCTCCCTGCACTCGAAATGAATTTTCTGGAGCTACAAAACTCCAAATGGCGCGCTCTTAACTGCGTTGGAAAGTAGACATCCAGAGCTTTCCAGCAATATATAATAGTCCATACTTTATTTGGATATTGATGACGTAACTTGGCGTTGAACGCCGAGTACATGCTGCTGTCTGGAGTTAAACGCCAGAAAAACGTCATGATCCGGAGTTGAACGCCCAAAACATGTCATAACTCGGAGTTCAACTCCAAGAGAAGCCTCAGCTCGTGGATTAATCAAGCTCAGCCCAAGCATACACCAAGTGGGCCCCGGAAGTGGATTTATGCATCAATTACTTACTCATGTAAACCCTAGGAGCTAGTTTATTATAAATAGAACATTTATCTATTGTATTAGATATCTTTGATCACTTTAGGTCTTTGATCAGTCGGTCTTGTGACCACATGGGGGCTGGCCATTCGGCCATGCCTGAACCCTTTGCTTGTGTATTTTCAACAGTGGAGTTTCTGCACACCATAGATTAAGGGTGTGGAGCTCTGCTGTACCTCAAGTATTAATGCAATTCTATTGTCCTTTATTCAAATCTCTCTTATTCTTATTCCAAGATATTCATTCGTACCCAAGAACATGATGAATGTGATGATAAGTAAACCACATTATCATTCTCACTTATGAACGCACGTGATTGACAACCGCTTCCGTTCTACATGCAACAAGAGCTTGAATGTGTATCTCTTAGATTCCCCAACAGAATCTTCGTGGTATAAGTTAGATAGATGGCGGCATTCATGAGGATCCGGAAAGTCTAAACCTTGTCTGTGGTATTCCGAGTAGGACTCTATGATTGAATGACTGTGACGAGCTTCAAACTCCTAAAGGCTGGGCGTGATGACAAGCGCAAAAGAATCAAGGGATTCTATTCCAACCTGATTGAGAACCGACAGATGATTAGCCGTGCTGTGACAGAGCATAGGAACGTTTTCACTGAGAGGATGGGATGTAGCCATTGACAACGGTGATGCCCTACATACAGCTTGCCATGGAAAGGAGTAAGAAGGATTGAGTTGAAGCAGTGGGAGAGCAGGCGTCCTTGACCCATACAGTATCTTCATTCGCTTATCTGAAATTCCTACCAATGAATCTGCATGAGTATTCTATCCCTTTTATTATTTATTTTCTTATTTCTATTTTCGAAAACCCATAAACCAATTTAATCTGCCTAACTGAGATTTACAAGGTGACCATAGCTTGCTTCATACCAACAATCTCTGTGGGATCGACCCTTACTCACGTAAGGTTTATTACTTGGATGACCCAGTACACTTGCTGGTTAGTTGAACGGAGTTGTGTCCACTCGTGCCAATTTCAAATTCCATAATTTTACAATTACGTGCAACTACAGCACCAAGTTGATGAATGCAACTCAAAGAATAGTGATCACAATTTCGTCCACCAAGTTTTTGGCGCCGTTGCTGGGGATTGTTCGAGTATGGACAACTGACGTTTCGTCTTGTTGCTCATATTAGGTAATTTTCTTTTCAAAAATCTTTTTCAAAATTTTTCTTTTATTTTTCGTTTTTCCAAAAATGTTTTTGTCGAAAAAAAATTAAAATAAAAATACAAAAAAATTAGAAAATCATAAAAATAAAAAAAAATATTTTGTGTTTCTTGTTTGAGTCTTGTGTTAATTTTTAAGTTTGGTGTCAATTGCATGCTTTTAAAATTTTTCTTGCATTTTTTCGAAAATTTCATGCATTCATAGTGTTCTTCATGATCTTCAAGTTGTTCTTGACAAGTCTTCTTGTTTGATCTTGATGATTTCTTGTTTTGTGTCTTTTGTTGTTTTTCATGTGCACTTTTGCATTCATATCTTCCATGCATTAAAGATTTCTAAGTTTGGTGTCTTGCATGTTTTCTTTGCATCAAAAATTTTTCAAAATTATGTTCTTGATGTTCATCATGATCTTCAAAGTGTTCTTGGTGTTCATCTTGACATTCATAGCATTCTTGCATGCATCTTGTGTCTTGATCCAAAATTTTCATGTTTTGGGTCATTTTTGTGTTTTTCTTTAAAAATTCAAAAATAAAAAAAATATCTTTTCCTTATTTCCCTCCAAAATTTCGAAATTTTGGGTTGACTTGGTCAAAAAATTTTTAAAATTAGTTGTTTCTTACAAGTCAAGTCAAAATTTCAATTTTAAAAATCTTATCTTTTCAAAATCTTTTTCAAAAATCATATCTTTTTCATTTTTTTTATAAATTTCGAAAATTTCAAAAATCTTTTTCAAAATATTTTCAAAATCTTTTTCTTATCTTTATATCAAATTTTCGAAAATTAGCTAACAATTAATGTGATTGGTTCAAAAATTTGAAGTTTGTTACTTTCTTGTTAAGAAAGGTTCAATCTTTAAGTTCTAGAATCTTATCCTGTAGTTTCTTGTTAGTTGAGTCTTTTTAAAAATTAAATCTTTTTCAAAATATCTTTTTATTAAAATTTTTATCTTATCTTTTTATCTTTTATCTTATCTTTTTCAAAAATTTTATCTTTTTCAAAATTTGATTTCAAAATATCTTATCTAACTTCTTATCCTCTTATCTTTTCCAAAATTTGATTTCAAATCTTTTTCAATCAACTAACTAACTTTTTGTTTGTTTCTTATCTTTTTCAAAACCACCTAACTACTTTTCCCTCTTTAATTTTCAAAAATTCTCCCTCTCTTTTTCAAAAATTCTTCTTGTTTTAAATTTTAATTTTAATTATATTTTGTCTTTGATTTTCAAAAATTACTAACCTCTTTTTCAAAAATTATTTTCGAAAATTTCTCTTCTCTTTTCTTCTTCTATTTAATTATTTAATTACTAACACTTCTCTTCACCTCTCTTCATCCAAAAATCCGAATCCCCATCTTCATTCTTCTACCCCCTTCTTCTTCTACTAACATAAAGGAATCTCTATACTGTGACATAGAGGATTCCTCTTTCTTTTCTTGTTTTCTTCTCTTTCATATGAGCAGGAACAGAGAAAAAGGCACTCTTGTTGAAGTTGATCCAGAACCTGAAAGGACTCTGAAGAGAAAATTAAGAGAAGCTAAATTAAATTATTCTAAAGGTAACCTTTCAGAAATTTTCGAACAAGAGAAGGAGATGGCAGCCGAAAATAATAATAATAATAATGCAAGGAGAATGCTTGGTGACTTCACAAAGCCAACGTCCAAGTTTGATGGAAGAAGCATCTCCATTCCTGCCATTGGAGCCAACAACTTTGAGCTTAAGCCTCAACTTGTTGCATTAATGCAACAAAACTGCAAGTTTTATGGACTTCCATCTGAAGATCCTTATCAGTTTTTAACTGAGTTCTTGCAGATTTGTGAGACTGTAAAGACGAATGGAGTTGATCTTGAAGTCTACAGACTCATGCTTTTCCCTTTTGCTGTAAGAGACAGAGCTAGAATATGGTTGGATTCACAACCTAAGGATAGCCTGGACTCCTGGGATAAGCTGGTCACTGCCTTCTTGGATAAATTCTTCCCTCCTCAAAAGCTGAGCAAGCTGAGAGTGGATGTTCAAACCTTCAAACAAAAAGATGGTGAATCCCTCTATGAAGCTTGGGAAAGATACAAGCAGCTGACCAAAAGATGTCCATCTGACATGTTTTCAGAATGGACCCTATTAGATATATTCTATTATGGTCTCTCTGAATTTTCGAAAATGTCATTGGACCATTCTGCAGGTGGATCTATTCACCTGAAGAAAACGCCTGAAGAGGCTCAAGAACTCATTGATATGGTTGCAAACAACCAGTTCATGTATACCTCTGAGAGGAATTCCGTGAATAATGGGATACCTCAGAAGAAAGGAGTTCTTGAAATTGATGCTCTGAATGCCATATTGGCTCAGAACAAAATGTTGACTCAACAGGTCAACATAATCTCTCAAAATCTGAATGGATTGCAACATGCATCCAACAGTACTAGAGAGGTAGCTTCTGAAGAAGCTTATGATCCTGAGAACCCTGCCATGGCAGAAGTTAATTACATGGGTGAACCTTATGGAAACACCTATAACCCATCATGGAGAAATCACCCAAATTTCTCCTAGAAGGATCAACAAAAGCCTCAACAAGGCTTTAACAATGGTGGACGCAATAGGCTGAGCAATAGTAAGTCATATCCATCATCTTCTCAGCAACAGACAGAGAATTCAGAACAAAACACTTCTAATTTAGCCAATATTGTCTCTGATCTGTAAAAAGCCACTTTCAGTTTCATGAATGAAACAAGATCCTCCATTAGAAATCTGGAGGCACAAGTGGGCCAGCTGAGTAAAAAAGTCATTGAAACTCCTCCCAGTATTCTCCCAAGCAATACAGAAGAGAATCTAAAAGGAGAGTGCAAGGCCATTGATTTGATCAAAGTGGCCGAATGCACTAGGGAGGAGGAGGACGAAAATCCTAGTGAGGAAGACCTCCTGGGACGTCCTTCAAGCAAGAAGGAGTTTCCTATTAAGGATCCAGAGGAATCTGAGGCTCATCTAGAGACCATAGAGATTCCATTAAATCTCCTTTTGCCATTCATGAGCTCTGAAGACTATTCTTCCTCTGAAGAGGATGAAGATGTGACTGGAGAGCAAGTTGCTCAATATTTAGGAGCTATCATGAAACTGAATGCCAAGCTGTTTGGTAATGAGACTTGGGAAAGTGAACCTCCCTTTCTCATTAGTGAACTAGATACTTGGATTCAGAAAACTCTACCTCAAAAGAAACAAGATCCTGGCAAGTTCTTAATACCTTGTACCATTGGCACCATGAGCTTTGAAAAAGCTCTATGTGATCTGGGGTCAGGGATAAATCTTATGCCACTCTCTGTAATGGAGAAGCTGGGGATCATTGAGGTACAACCTGCCTTGTTCTCCTTGCAATTAGCAGATAAGTCATTGAGACAAGCTTATGGAATAGTAGAGGACGTGCTAGTAAAGGTTGAAGGCCTTTACATCACTGCTGATTTCATAATCCTAGACACTAGGAAGGAAGATGATGAATGCATCATCCTAGGAAGACCTTTCCTAGCCACAGCAGGAGCTGTGATAGATGTCAACAGAGGAGAATTAGTCCTTCAATTGAATGGGGACTACCTTGTGTTTAAAGCACATGGCCATCCCTCTGTGACAAAAGAGAGTAAGCAGGAAGAGCTTCTCTCAGTTCAGAGTCAAGAAGAGCCCACACAGTCAAACTCTAAGTTTGGTGTTGTGAGGCCACAACCAAACTCTAAGTTTGGTGTTCAGACCCCATATCCAAACTCTAAGTTTGGTGTTGGGACTACACTAACATTGACCTGATCATCTTGTGGCTCCATGAGAGCCACTGTCAAGCTATTGACATTAAAGAAGCGCTTGTTGGGAGGCAACCCAATTTTAATTATCTAATTTTTATTTTATTGTTATTTTGTGTTTTATTAGGTACATGATCATGAGGAGTCACGAAAAAATCAAAAAAAATTAAAAACAGAGTCAAGAACAGAAGAAAAAATTTTTTCACCATGGAGGTAGCGCAGACTGGCGTTCAACGCCAGTAAGATGCATCTGGCTGGCGTTCAACGCCAGAACAGAGCACCATTCTGGCGCTGAACGCCAGAAACAAGCAACATCCTGGCGCTGAACGCCAGGAATGTGCCTGGAGGAGACAAGCTGGCGTTAAACGCCAGCAACAAGCATGAAACTGGCGTTCAACGCCAGAAACATGCATTACATGGGCGTTGAACGCCCAGAACGTGCACCAATGGGCGTTTAAACGCCAGAATGGTGTGCCAAGGCAATTTACATGCCTATTTGGTGCAGGGATGGAATTCCTTGACACCTCAGGATCTGTGGACCTCACAGGATCCCCACCTACCTCGCCCTCTCTCTTTCCATTCATGATCATTCCTTCTATTTTTCCTTCACCACCTACATCTATCCACTCTTCCCCATACACCCCACCTACCTTTACAATTCAACTTCTCTTTCCCACCCAATCCCACCCATATAGCCGAATCCATCTCCCCTCACTCACCTCCATTTTCTTCTTCTTCTTCCTCTCTTCTTTCTTCTCTTGCTCGAGGGCGAGCAATATTTTAAGTTTGGTGTGGTAAAAGCATAGCTTTTTTACTTTTCCATTACCATTAATGGCACCTAAGGCCAGAGAAACCTCAAAGGGAAGACAAAAGCTTCCACCTCTGAGTCTTGGGAGATGGAAAGACTATAAGCCGTCATAGCTCAGTGGTAGAACATGTGGCTGCAAATCAAGAGATCCCTGAGATACCTCAGGGAATAAGTTATCCTCCACACAAATATTGGAAGCAACTAAGGGTAGAAACACCAAAATTACTAGGAATCATTCAACAGAAGCAAGGAAGAGACATAGAGGAGCTCAAAAAGCACCATTGGACCTTCAAGAAGGCGCCACCCTCACTCAGGTGGATTCATTCCTTGTTCTTTATTTCTTTCTGTTTTCGGTTTTTAGTATTATGTTTATTTATGTTTTGTGTCTTTATTTCATGATCATTAGTATGTAACCATGCCTTAAAGCTATGAATAAAATCCATTAATCCTTCACCTCTCTTAAATGAAAAATGTTTTAATTCAAAAGAACAAGAAGTACATGAATTTCGAATTTATCCTTGAATTTAATTTAATTATATTGATGTGGTGGCAATACTTTTTGTTTTCTGAATGAATGCTTGAACAGTGCATATTTTTGATCTTGTTGTTTATGAGTGTTAAAATTGTTGGCTCTTGAAAGAATGATGAACAAAGAGAAATGTTATTGATGATCTGAAAAATCATGAAATTGATTCTTGAAGCAAGAAAAAGCAGTGAAAAAGGAAGCTTGCGAAAAAAAAAAGTGGCGAAAAAAATAGAAAGAAAAAGAAGGAGCAGTAGAAAAAGCCAATAGCCCTTAAAACCAAAAGGCAAGGGTAAAAAGGATCCAAGGCTTTGAGCATCAATGGATAGGAGGGCCCAAGGAAATAAAATCCAGGCCTAAGCGGCTAAATCAAGCTGTCCCTAACCATGTGCTTGTGTCATGAAGGTCCAAGTGAAAAGCTTGAGACTAAGTGGTTAAAGTCGTGATCCAAGGCAAAAGAGTGTGCTTAAGAGCTCTGGACACCACTAACTGGGGACTCTAGCAAAGCTGAGTCACAATCTGAAAAGGTTCACCCAGTTATGTGTCTGTGGCATTTATGTATCCGGTGGTAATACTGGAAAACAAAGTGCTTAGGGCCACGGCCAAGACTCATAAGTAGCTGTGTTCAAGAATCAACATGCTTAACTAGGAGAGTCAATAACACTATCCCAAATTCTAAGTTCCCAGAGACGCCAATCACTCTGAACTTCAAAGGAAAAAGTGAGATGCCAAAACTATTCAGAAGCAAAAAGCTACAAGTCCCGCTCATCTAATTAAATTAATATTCATTGATATTCTGGAATTTATAGTATATTCTCTTCTTTTAGCCTATTTGATTTTCAGTTGCTTGGGGACAAGCAACAATTTAAGTTTGGTGTTGTGATGAGCGGATAATTTATACGCTTTTTGGCATTGTTTTTATATAGTTTTTAGTAAGTTTAAGCTACTTTTAGGGATGTTTTCATTAGTTTTTATGTTAAATTCACATTTCTGGACTTTACTATGAGTTTGTGTGTTTTTCTGTGATTTCAGGTAAATTCTGGCTGAAATTGAGGGACTTGAGCAAAACTCTGAAGAAGGCTGACAAAAGGACTGCTGATGCTGTTGGAATCTGACCTCCCTGCACTCGAAATGAATTTTCTGGAGCTACAAAACTCCAAATGGCGCGCTCTTAACTGCGTTGGAAAGTAGACATCCAGAGCTTTCCCGCAATATATAATAGTCCATACTTTATTTGGAGATTGACGACGTAACTTGGCGTTGAACGCCAAGTACATGCTGCTGTCTGGAGTTAAACGCCAGAAAAACGTCATGATCCGGAGTTGAACGCCCAAAACACGTCATAACTCGGAGTTCAACTCCAAGAGAAGCCTCAGCTCGTGGATTAATCAAGCTCAGCCCAAGAATACACCAAGTGGGCCCCGGAAGTGGATTTATGCATCAATTACTTACTCATGTAAACCCTAGGAGCTAGTTTATTATAAATAGAACATTTATCTATTGTATTAGATATCTTTGATCACTTTAGGTCTTTGATCAGTCGGTCTTGTGACCACATGGGGCTGGCCATTCGGCCATGCCTGAACCCTTTGCTTGTGTATTTTCAACAGTGGAGTTTCTGCACACCATAGATTAAGGGTGTGGAGCTCTGCTGTACCTCAAGTATTAATGCAATTCTATTGTCCTTTATTCAAATCTCTCTTATTCTTATTCCAAGATATTCATTCGTACCCAAGAACATGATGAATGTGATGATAAGTAAACCTCATTATCATTCTCACTTATGAACGCACGTGATTGACAACCGCTTCCGTTCTACATGCAACAAGAGCTTGAATGTGTATCTCTTAGATTCCCCAACAGAATCTTCGTGGTATAAGTTAGATAGATGGCGGCATTCATGAGGATCCGGAAAGTCTAAACCTTGTCTGTGGTATTCCGAGTAGGACTCTATGATTGAATGACTGTGACGAGCTTCAAACTCCTAAAGGCTGGGCGTGATGACAAGCGCAAAAGAATCAAGGGATTCTATTCCAACCTGATTGAGAACCGACAGATGATTAGCCGTGCTGTGACAGAGCATAGGAACGTTTTCACTGAGAGGATGGGATGTAGCCATTGACAACGGTGATGCCCTACATACAGCTTGCCATGGAAAGGAGTAAGAAGGATTGAGTTGAAGCAGTGGGAGAGCAGGCGTCTTTGAGCCATACAGTATCTTCATTCGCTTATCTGAAATTCCTACCAATGAATCTGCATGAGTATTCTATCCCTTTTATTATTTATTTTCTTATTTCTATTTTCGAAAACCCATAAACCAATTTAATCTGCCTAACTGAGATTTACAAGGTGACCATAGCTTGCTTCATACCAACAATCTCTGTGGGATCGACCCTTACTCACGTAAGGTTTATTACTTGGATGACCCAGTACAGTTGCTGGTTAGTTGAACGGAGTTGTGTCCACTCGTGCCAATTTCAAATTCCATAATTTTACAATTACGTGCAACTACAGCACCAAGTTGATGAATGCAACTCAAAGAATAGTGATCACAATTTCGTCCACCAGTTACACAAGATGCCCAACCTGAAAGGGCTGGTCGTGTCGTGTCCCGTGCAGGTGGTTGCGTACGCAAGATCTGTGAACCCCACAAGATCATCTCAGGATCTGTGGACCCCACAGGATCCCCACCTACCTTAACTCACCTTCTCTCTTTTTCACCAATCACCTCAATCTCTCTTCTCCATCACCTCTTCACCACTCACATCCATCCACTTCTTCCCCACCCAATTCCACCCATATGGCCGAAACATACACATCTCTCCCTCTTCTCCATATCTTCTTCTCCTTCCATTCTTTCTTCTTTGCTCGAGGGCGAGCAACATTCTAAGTTTAGTGTGGTAAAAGCATACCTTTTTTGTTTTTCCATAACCATTGATGGCACCTAAGGCCAGAAGAATCCTCAAGAAAGAAAAAAAGGTAGACAATTGCTTCCACCTCTGAGTCATAGAAGATGGAGAGATTCATCTTAAAGGGTCCATAGCTCAGTAATAGAGCATTTGAATGCACATCAAGAGAGCATGAGGAATTCCCTCATCAAGAAATCCCTGAGATACCTCAGGGGATACATTTTCCTCCACACAATTATTGGGAGCAACTAAGGATAGGAGCACCAAAATCACTAGGGATCATGTAACAAAGGCAAGGAAGAGACATAGAGGAGCTCAAAGCACTATTGGTCCTTCAAGAAGGCGCCACCATCACTAAGGTGGACTCATTCCTTGTTCTTATTTTTTTCTGCTTTTTCGATTTTATGCTATATGTTTATTTATGTTTGTGTCCTTATTACATGATCATTAGTATTTAGTAACTATGTCTTAAAGCTATGAATAATTCCATGAATCCTTCACCTTTCTTAAATGAAACAAGTTTTTAATACAAAAGAACAAGAAGTACATGAGTTTCGAATTTATCCTTGAATTTAGTTTAATTATATTGATGTGGTGACAATACTTTTTGTTTTCTGAATGAATGCTTGAACAATGCATATTTTTTATCTTGTTGTTTATGAATGTTAAAATTGTTGGCTCTTGAAAGAATGATGAATAAAGAGAAATTCTATTGATAATCTGAAAAATCATGAAATTGATTCTTGAAGCAAGAAAAAGCAGTGAAAAAGCAAAAGCTTGAAAAAAAAATTTGGCAAAAAAAATAAATAGAAAGAAAAAGAAAAAGCAAGCAGAAAAAGCCAATAGCCCTTAAAACCAAAAGGCAAGGGTGAAAAGGATCCAAGGCTTTGAGCATCAATGGATAGGAGGGCCCAAGGAAATAAATCCAGGCCTAAGCGGCTAAATCAAGCTGTCCCTAACCATGTGCTTGTGGCATGCAGGTCCAAGTGAAAAGCTTTAGACTGAGTGGTTAAAGTCGTGATCCAAAGCAAAAAGAGTGTGCTTAAGAACCCTGGACACCTCTAACTGGGGACTTTAGCAAAGCTGAGTCACAATCTGAAAAGGTTCACCCAGTCATGTGTTTGTGGCATTTATGTATCCGGTGGTAATACTGGAAAATAAAGTGCTTAGGGCCACGGCCAAGACTCATAAAAGTAGCTGTGTTCAAGAATCAACATACTTAACTAGGAGAATCAATAACACTATCTGAAATTCTAAGTTCCTAGAGACGCCAATCATTCTAAACTTCAAAGGATAAAGTGAGATGCCAAAACTGTTCAGAAGCAAAAAGCTACAAGTCCCGCTCATTTAATTAGAACTAATATTCATTGATATTTTGGGATTTATAGTATATTCTCTTCTTTTTATCCTAATTGATTTTCAGTTGCTTGGGGATAAGCAACAATTTAAGTTTGGTGTTGTGATGAGCGGATAATTTAGACGCTTTTTGGCATTGTTTTTAGGTAGTTTTTAGTAGGATCTAGCTACTTTTAGGGATGTTTCATTAGTTTTTATACTAAATTCACATTTCTGGACTTTACTATGAGTTTGTGTATTTTTTTTGTGATTTCAGGTATTTTCTGGCTGAAATTGAGGGACCGGAGCAAAACTCTGATAAAAGGCTGACAAAGGACTGCTGATGCTGTTGGATTCTGACCTCCCTGCACTCGAAATGGATTTTCTGGAGCTACAGAACTCCAAATGGCGCGCTCTCAACTGCATTGGAAAGTAGACATCCAGAGCTTTCCAGCAATAATAGTCTATACTTTATTCGAGATTAGACGACGCAAACTGGCGTTCAACGCCAGTTCCATGTTGCATTCTGGAGTCAAACGCCAGAAACACGTCACGAACCAGAGTTGAACGCCAAAAACACGTTACAACTTGGCGTTCAACTCCAAGAGAAGCCTCTGTACGTGTAAAATTTAAGCTCAGCCCAAGCGTACACCAAGTGGGTCCCGGAAGTAGATTTCTGCATCAATTACTTAATTCTGTAAACCCTAGTAGCTAGTTTAGTATAAATATGACTTTTTACTATTGTATTTTCATCCTGGATCCTGGATTGTATTTTTGATCCTGTGATCAAATTTTGGGGGCTGGCCATTTGGCCATGCCTGGACCTTCATCACTTATGCATTTTCAACGGTGGAGTTTCTACACCCCATAGATTAAGGGTGTGGAGCTCTGCTGTACCTCGAGTTTCAATGCAATTACTACTATTTTCTATTCAATTCAACTTATTCTTATTCTAAGATATTCGTTGCACTTAAACATGATGAATGTGATGATCCATGACACTCATTATCATTCTCACCTATGAACGCGTGACTGACAACCACTTCCATTCTACCTTAGGCCGGGCGCATATCTCTTGGATTCCTTAATGAGAATCTTTGTGGTATAAGCTAGAATTGATGGCGGCATTCATGAGAATCTGGAAATTCTAAACCTTGTCTATGGTATTCCGAGTAGGATTCAGGGATTGAATGACTGTGACGAGCTTCAAACTCGCGATTGTTGGGCGTGATGACAAACACAAAAGAATCAAGGGATTCTATTCCGACATGATCAAGAACTGACAGATGATTAGTCGTGCTGTGATAGAGCATTTGGACTATTTTTACTGAGAGGATGGGATGTAGCCATTGACAACAGTGATGCCATACATACAGCTTACCATGGAAAGGATTAAGAAGGATTGAATGAAAGCAGTAGGAAAGCAGAGATCCAACAGGGACAAAGCACCTCCATACACTTGTCTGAAATTCTCACCAATGATCTACATAAGTATTTCTATCTTTATTTTCTGTTTATTTATTATTATTATTCAAAAACTCCATAACCAATTATTATCCGCCTAACTGAGATTTACAAGATGACCATAGCTTGCTTCATACCAACAATCTCCGTGGGATCGACCCTTACTCGTGTAAGGTTTATTACTTGGACGACCCAGTGCACTTGCTGGTTAGTTGTGCGAGATTGTGAAGAAAGTGCTGAGTTATAAACGCGCATACCAAGTTGAATGCCATTATTAGAGATCACAATTTCGCGCACCATCTATCAATCAAGTTCAACATTCTCAATCCAACTTATCCGAGGTCGTCTAGCCTAAGATTTCACAAGACATTATATATTAAATACGAGAAATCAAAATCATACCTTGGCTGATTTTCTGATAAATCCAGAACACCTCAAGTGTTCCCGCACCATAAGTTTCCAAGATTCCAAAACCTCACCAACAAAACCTGGCCTCTGAAACTTGAACTCAAGCTTCCAAATCCTCAAATTGGCTCCATACAACACTCAATTTCAATTTATTATTACAATTACCACTATAATCAAAATAGAGTTCACTAATTCAACATATATACCAAGGGTTTGAAGGTGCTTACCTAACCCACAGCTCAAATGAGCTAAACTTGACAATACTCGGAAGTTAACTCGAACCTAAATACCAAATCATGCAAAATTCATCATAATTTCACATTGAATTTCGAAATTGGGGAAGAGAAAACTGAAAAAAATGTGGCCTCCTTACCTAATAAGTTTTGGGCTTTGTAGAGCTTGACGCTGTGATCGCGTGGCCGCAAATGGTGCAACGATTGGAGCTCAGAGTGAGAAGTTATGGAAGATGGAATTTAGACCAAGGGTTTACAAACTTCTCTTCCCCCTTGGCTGTGTTCTTCAGCATTTTGCATGAAGAAGAAAGAGACTGAGCTTAAGATCATTTAATTAGGTGGGCTTGTTGGGCCCTTGGGCTCATTTTGGGCTCGATTCGCTCTGTTCGGTCCAATCTTGAGTGAAATTCTTTAAAATTAGTGTCTAAATTCTTATTTTAATTAATTATACTACATTAAACTATAAAATTCTATTTTCTAATTTTCCTAATTAATAAATAATTTATTCGCTAATTATTTATTAATCTCTCGGGTTTTACATCCTACCCCATAACATAAATTTTTACCCTCGAAAATTTCTATTATTAAAGAAAGTAGATGGAAGCGCTCTCCAAATACCTTAACCTTGAAACTGTCAATCTCTATGAGGTCTATCACCACCTTCATCACTGTTCCTAGTTTGCATGTTCCATCCTTTCAGCAGTAGTTCACGTAACGGTAGCCATCATCTCCAGTGCGGCCATAAGAATCAATCGGATAGCCTCGCTCGCGTCCACGAGACGACATTTGGGTCTTGTCCACACCGAACAATTGATATTAAGGTGATCAGTCCTAATATCTCAAATATGGTGCTTTGAATATCCAAAAGTAATGCTCATGAATAGTTAAGTTATATATGTCAAGTAGACATCCTAAATAGCATGTACACACAAATAGAGTATGCTCAAAAGCATAGTTAGTCCATTCTGCAGCCTCTACAGGAACAAATTGCTCTGATACCATAATGTAACACCTACCATACAGAGTCTTATGCTTAAGTCATAAAATTGAGGTGGCGAGGTATTACGACCTCTAAAAGTAAAATTATATATATATATATATATATATATATATATATATATATATATATATATATATATATATATATATATATGGAAAAGGTTTTATCTAGGAGCCTTTGAAGAAAAGTTATTGAACGAAATACAAGCAGGACAACGCAACACTCACGATCGAATAAAAGTAGAAAGGTGGATAAGATTGAACGGAAAAGATAATATAAATATGTGAGATCAGAGTTCCAAAAATACAATTAATAAGCTCTAGGCTCGGCCTGCGAAGCAAAGGCCGACCAGAGTATACATATACATATATATACACACACACACACACACCAAATAACCTCAAAACAGAAAACTGACAACCTATTTCTTAGAGTCAACCTCTAAGAGGGACAAACATAACATATATACAAGGTGGAGAATATATATACATATACATATATAAATATAAAAAAATACAACCCTGAATCCCAAAAGTTCTTCGCTTCCTCAGAGTCTCCAAAATACACAGTGTGGTGCTTCTCAACCTGTATCTAAAAAACAATAACATGTATGGAATGAGAATCGGAGGTTCTCAGCATGATAGTGGTGCCGCATACAAAAGATATAAAGTCCCGGAAAAGATAGAGGCAATCCTAGAATACTAACATTCAAATTATAAAACTTAAAGAACTAAAGCAGAAACCATAAGTCAGGGTGGTTCTCTAAAGACTCCTAAACCTAGCCAAACCGTATTAAAACCCTCAAATCCTCTGCCTTTCCTCCAACCCTCCAACTCCGGTGCATAGACAAGCAAAACAGACAAGGCAAGCACATACAAAAAGCATATATAACAAGTAGGCAATTAGCAATTAGCATGAATAAACAATTAAGCAAGCCAAGACGATACACACTCAAACAAAACATACAAATGCAACATGATGCATGCCCATCCTAGTGGCCGTGAGCTCACGTATCGGTTACTTTGCTAGAACCCGATACATCTAGTAGCTAATTAATAAACCATTATTTTATGATTTATATTGTGTTTAATTGAGTGGTTTTATCAAGTCTTTACCCACTTATTCATATGATTAGCATGATATTACAATTCCTTTCCAAAGTTGTTCTATGGTTGAAAACTTGCTTCCTAGAGATCTTTTTATTGTGTATTTTAATTCTCTTTTATACCATTCGATGCCGTGATCCGTGTGTTAAGTGTTTCAGGTTTCATAGGGCAGGAATGGCTTAGAGAATGGAGAGGAAGCTTGCAAAAATGGAAGGAACACAAGAAATCAAGGAGATGACCAGTGAACACTGACGCGGACGCATGTCTCACACGACCGCGCGAAATGGAAAAATCACAGTAATGCGTTCGCGTGCCTGATGCAAACGCGTGGATTAATGTGATGATTCGTGACACTTATCACCACTCTCACTTATGAACACGTGCCTGACAAACACTTCCGTTCTACCTGCGAAAGCTAGAGTGTGTATCTCTTGGATTCATGGTCCACGACGCATGGTTGCCTCTCCTGACAACAGAGCCTTCCACTCCATGAGATCAGAGTCTTCGTGGTATAAGCTAGAATTATTGGCGGCCATTCTTAAGCTCCGGAAAGTCTAAACCTTGTCTGTGGCATTCTGAGTAGGATCTGAGATGGGATGATTGTGATGAGCTTCAAACTCGCGAGTGTTGGGCATAGTGACAGACGCAAAAGAATCACTGGATTCTATTCCAACATGATCAAGAACCAACAGATGATTAGCCATGCGGTGACAGCGCACCTGGACCATTTTCACTGAGAGGATGGACGGTAGCCATTGACAAGGGTGTTCCCCCAACATACAGCTTGCCATGGAAAGGAGTAAAAATGATTGGATGAAAGCAGTAGGAAAGCAGAGATTCAGAAGGAACACAGTATCTTCATGCGCTTATCTGGAATTCCCACCAATGAATTACATAAGTATCTCTATCTGTATTTTATGCTTTATTTATCTTTATATTTGAAAACCATTATAACCATTAGAATCCGCCTGACTGAGATTTACAAGATGACCATAGCTTGCTTTAAGCCGACAATCTCTGTGGGATCGACCCTTACTCACGTAAGGTTTATTACTTGGACGACCCAGTGCACTTACTGGTTAGTTGTGCAAAGTTGTGAAAAAGAGTGATATTACAATTGTGTGTACCAAGTTGTTGGCGCCATTGAGATCACAATTTCGAACACCAAGTTCTCAAGAAATTTGGAGTTTGGGGAATGGGCAAATAAATGATTATAAATTAACAAGAGATTTTATGTAATTGAAATAAAAGCCTTGGCTAGGAGAAGATTAATCGGAAGTTCTATCCTTGTTGGATTTCCTAAGATTAATAGTAGTAGGTTGTTATTTCTACTTAGTTAACACTCAACGAATGAAGGAAAGTCAAGTAGTTGAGCTAACTCCAATCACAAGTCCCAATCCTCTCCCTTGGGAAGGATTAGCGTTAGTGACTAGAGAGCCAGCCAACAGCTTCCAATTACCTATTAACTCTTAAGTCTTCCAACTCAAGGGTCTCCAAATATTAATCAACTCCAAAGCCAAGTTGGTAGTCTACTCTATTGACATGGATGCCATTTTTGCATTCATATAAAGGGAGTAGGGAGAAGACATGATAATTGGACTCAATTGAAAATAATCAAGAAATAATGAAATTAAATAGAAAAGTATCTGTGCATTAATTAATTCCAAAATGGAAGGTATCCATATAACTCTAAATGAAGTAAATAGGAAATAAAAGGAGTAAAGGAACAGGAAACAAACTAGAATGATAAAGACTTCAATGGAGGTAGTACTCTTCTCAATATCCAACTCAAAAACATAAAACTGGAATCTAAGAATGTGAAGAACCCTAGAGGAAGTAGTAATCTCTCTCTAAGATTCGAAAAACCAAAAACTAAAACTAAAGAATGAGAATGTGTGAATGTCCCTTGAGTCCCTGCTGTTCCCTCACTCTAGTCTGCGTTTCTGGGCCAAAAACTGGGTCCAAACTCAGCCCAAAACTGCCCACAGCATTTTCTGCGATTTCTGCACGTGGCGCATGTCACGTGTATGCATCATGTACGCGTGCGCGTCGATGGTCCTCTGCGCGTCTCGCACGTACGCGTCAGGTGCGCGTCTGCGTCGCTTTGGGGTGTGCCAAATTTGCGCGTGCGCGTTAGGTACGCATGCACGTCGATTCTCGCTGGTCAGCTCCTTAGTTTCTTGTGTTTCTTCCATTTTTGCAAGCTTCCTTTCCATCCTTAAAGCCATTCCTGTCCTATAAAGCCTGAAAACACTTAATACACAAATCACGTCATCGAATGGTATAAAGGGAGATTAAAAATACATAATTTAAAGGTTTAGGAAGCAAGTTTTCAACCATAGAATAAGATTGAGAAGGGTTTGTAAAACCATGCAAATTGTATGGGTAAGTATGCAGATAATTGATAAATACCACTCAATTTAGCACAAGATAAACCATAAAATAGTGGTTTATCAATCTCCCCACACTTAAACATTAGCATTCCTCATGCTAAGCTCAAGGAGATCAAAAGAATGAATGGGGAAAAGTAAGACTCATGCAATGCAACCTATGTAAATGAATGCAACTACATACTAAGATGTTTCTACCTACTTGGTTAAAAAATGAGCAAGTCCCCCAAGACAAACATAAATTAGATTCCACTAATTCAAATCACACAATAAGAAGCAAGTAAACTTGTAAGAAGATAGCTCATCAAAGCCGGGAACATAGAATCAAGCATTGAACCCTCACTAGAAAAGTATGTGCACTCTAATTACTCAGGTGTTTAGGGTTAATCCACTCTAGTCTCCTTTAATCGTGCTTTCTAAAATTTTGCTCTTCATCTAACCAATCAACAAATATCTAGTGTACTAATGCAAACATCATGAGGTCTTTTCAAGGTTGTAATGGGGCTAAGGTATGAGTGAGGATATATGTATGGCCAAGTGAGCTATAAATTGAATCTTTGACTAATCCTAAGTTCTCACCTAACACATATACACACTCTATGTAATTCAAAAATCATGCCTAGCCACCCATAATCTCACTTTTGTATAATTCACATACTCATGTATCCAATTTTTCTTTAATTTCATCACATATGCATTGATCTTATTATTGCACTTAACATTGGGGTAATTTTTGTCCCCTAATTATTTATTTATTTATTTTTTGCAGATGCATAGTAAATTAATGCATATGGTTTTCATAGTTTTACATGAGTAGCACCCAAATTCTCAATACTTGTCAATAAAATAATACACACTCTCATCAACCAAAGTTTCCGCATTTTCCCACACTTAATTGGCACACAATCTCTATCTTAATTTAGCCAAAGATCCAATTGGGGTAATTACTTATTTTTCTGCTTAAGGCTAGTGATGTGGTAACATAAAGAACAATTTGGGGTTAAAAAGGCTCAAAGTGGTAATCAAAGGTAGATGAAAGGGTAGGCTATTTAGGATAAGTGAGCTAATAACAAATGATGGCCTCAATCATATGTATGCATGAGTATACACTAAACAATGGACATATAGAATGGAACATAGCATAGATTGCAATCATAGAGAAGAAAACACATAGGAATAAAAATCAGGGTTAAATAATGTAACCATATAATCAAGCTCAAAGTCTCACAGGTTATGTGTTCTTAGCTATAAACCATGTTCCAAATTACAATCTTCAAACAAATTTAGTACATATTTTCAATTTTGAATTAGTGAAATGCTTTAAATAGGGTCTTGAGGAGAAACTCATTAATTTAACCAAGCAGAACATACATGCAAGCAATTATTATCATGCAATCTATCCTATCTAACAAAAAAAAAGCATATTGGTGTTAAGAGAGAGAGATTACCTTCGGAAGTTAGGTACTGACCTTCCCACACTTAAGGACTGGCACGGTCCTCCGTGCCATCAGTAAGGAGTAAAGTGGGGCTGGTAGCAGCACCCTCACAGTCGGGCTCGCCATGGCTCCCGGTGCTGGTAGGTGAAGTGGAGTCCGTTGTATTCTTCTCTTCGGGAGGTGGGTGTGTACTAGCAATGAGCTCCTTCAGATAGGTGTATTGGCGCTTGTTGCGGTGCTCCAGTTGCTCCATCTGCTGGTCTTGCCGGTCTAACCACTAAAGGATCTGAAGGAACATCTGAGTAGTGGATGGTGTAGGAGGTGAGGGTAATGGCGTAGTAGAGGTAGGAGGAGTGTCTACAGATGGGCCGGGAGGTCGGCTAGCAGAGGGTACTGGGGGTTTGATATACTTCCTATTCGGGACATACTGATCAGCCATTGGAATCATGGCTTTGATGTCCCCGGCCCTATAGAAAACTCCAGCTACAGAGACAAGATCCGAAACCAGGGCGGGAAAGGGTAGGTAACCCGCAATCTGAACGTGCTTCATGGCCTGCCGGATGTGTCTTGGTAAGTTGAGAGGCTGCTCGGTGAGAATGAACCAAATGAGAACAGCCATGTCTGCAGTGAAGGTGGACTTGTGAGTGCTCAGAAAGGCAAAGTGGGACATAATCTGAGCCCACACATGAGCCTCCAAGGTAAGTGCTGGAGTGGCAATGCTCTTAGGTCGAGTCCGATGTTGCCCAAAGATCCAAGTGCTGTCCGGTTGTGCTATAACTCCAAGGACGCCGTCCCAGTCAAACTGGTATGTCTCTGGCGCTTGAGAGAGGCCTCTTGATAGGAATCCATGCCCTTAGGGCTAGGTGGAAGGTCCAATACACGCTGAATGGCCCCCTCGGAGATAGGGACTTGCTTTTGGCGAACATAGACAGACTGCAGGGTCGACAAGTGAAAGTTGGAGTAGAATTCAACTACCCATGATAGATTGACCTGCTGCGGCTGCCTTCTCAAGAATCCCCATTGTCTCCTTTCAATGCGGGGCTCTACAAGATCAGCAAGGTGTGTTGGAAGGATTAGTAGGCGCTCATTATTGTAGTTTCTGTCAGCCAAGATGGGGAACATCTGCTCACAGTAACGATTAGTGTACTGTGCAGAGTCCCGAGCAGGAAAAGCTTTCTCAGCTTCATCAACCTTGATGAGTCTCTTTATCCGCTTTGTGGGCGGCTTGACGCTTGTAGAAGGTTGTGCCTTAGCAAAGGTTCTTTTAGTGCCTTGCCTTGCCGGTGTCTTGTCGGTCGCCTTCCCCTTTCCTTTCTTGGTACCCATCCTAAGGAAGAAAAAAAGAGGAAGAAAGTTAAATATAGGTAGCTAGAACCGGAAGGAAAAAAAATTCCAAGTGAAAATAAATGCCCAAGGAAATAAACAATGTCTTGAGTGCATGGTAGCTACATCATACAGGGAGGACATTAATGAAGAGCATATAGGCATAACACACAGCTAGATGCAAGAGGCATAATGGCATGCAAATAAGAAGCATGAGAAGCATAGCTCAAGCATCAGAGTCAATAATAAGCATCACATGGAAGAAAAGAATGAGCATTGGTATGATGACAATTGGGAATGAGATACTCAATGCAAGTGGATGGCAAGAGTTATGAAAAAGAGGCATTTAAAGTAGGAAAAATATGATAGAAAAGAGTTTTAAGTGCCATGTTGGATTTTTCACAAACACTTGGTGTTCAAGTTAAGATAGGAATGAAAATAAATAATCCAAATGTATATGAGATCCATAAGAAAATATCAGTTGTCAAATTACACCTCAAAATATCCACAAACTCAAGATAATAAAATAAAACCCAAATAAAGCTCCAATCACCAACATAAAAATGCATGTGAAAATCATGAAAGAAAAACCATAAATAACTAAGCTAAAAGAAAATTTAATAGAAAAAAAACAAAAATTAAATGCAATAAAGGAAAGAAGAATGAAAGAGAAGAGGAGGGGAAGAAAAGAAACCTCTGGAAGAAAAGGGAGATAGGAAGAGGAAAGAAGCTTGAGGGAAAAAGGAGGGAAGAAGTGAGAAGAGTGAAAGAAGGAAGAAGAAAGAATTAGGATTGAAAAAGAAAAGAAAGAAAGAAGAAAGAAAGGAAAAGGATTGTGAAATGCTGAACAGGGCGGCGCGCGAATCGAGTGGCATGGTGCAACCGACGCGGACGCGGCGTCTACGCGGATGCATGGGTGAGCGTCCAGATGAGGGACGCGTGAGCGTCAGGCACGTGTATACGTGCCTCGGATTCTATGCGAATTGCACGAATCCAGCCTCACTCCAGCATAACTTTCGGTCAGTTTCTCATTTACGACGTGCGACAGTCCCACGCGTAGGCGTGTAGCACGCATATGCGTGGGTTGGAGGAATCACAGCAATGCGCGAGCATGAGGCACGTGTACGCGTCGCCACGGATTGTGCTGGAGGCGCGAATCCAGCGCCATGGCATCACAACCTTCTGTTCAAAGAGTGGTTTGCGCCGATTTCTTGAAGCACACGGACGCGTCCTTGATGCTAGGGAATCTTGGCCAGTTTCACTGATCTTTTCTTTACTGTTTTAGGGTAGTTTCATGCATTTTCATAGTAAATAAGCAAGTTTTGGATGAAAATACACTTACACCTTGATTCAAGCAATTATTGTGAATTTTACAAGATTTCATGAGGATTAGTCAGGAATTGTATGATATAATTGATGATGCATAATCTCATGACTTGGAACAGATCTTTGATGCACCTTAATTGCTTGATTTCAGGACAAAGGAAGCAAGAAGGAGCCACGTTAGCAGCCACGTTAATCTAATTAACGTGACCACTAATGTGGAATGGGAACAAGCTTGTAGCGTTAATAGAAAGAGTGATCGCCAATAACACCCTCGAAGCTATCATAGCCCACGTTAGTTGCCACGTTAACTACATTAACGTGGTAGCTAATGTAGAGGAGCAAGAAGAGATCCAACGTTAGTGGTAAAAGTGATTGCCACTAACGTTCCACAAAGGCACAATGAAGCCACGTTAAGAGTCACATTAATCCAATTAACGTGAACTCTAACGTGGGATGAAGAACCAATTACCAACGTTAGTGACACTCACCTTTGTCACTAACGTTGGACCAACCCAAGAGTGCCCACGTTAGTGGTCACGTTAAGACCACTAACGTGAGAGATAACATGATAAGCCAACGTTAGTGACACTCACCTTTGTCACTAACGTTGGAGATGACAATCACTACCACGTTAATCTAATTAATGTGAACTCTAACGTGGGAAGGAGGGGCGTTTGGAGCGTTAGTGATAATGGTAAGTGTCACTAAGGCTCTCGAAGCTTAGGCATGCCCACATTAGGAGTCACGTTAGTTATAGTTAGAGTCCTCAAGTTCCAGTCTTTCCTTGGGAAAAGTTAGAGTTATTGGATCTCGAATTAATTCTTGATGAATTTCAATTTTCAGTCAATAATGAGTTTGATAACTCAAGAGTTACCAATTAATCAACCAAAGCCAAAAGGGAATAAAATCTACTTGAATGAAAATAATTTGGATAGACACAAGCATCAATGACATATAAGTCTGAAATATCTTAATTGTATTAATAAAATAAAATCAATCCAAATATGAAACATTGAAAATAAATAAATACAAAGGACATTGAACCTGAGATTGAGAGTCACTCCTAAAACTAAGAGAAGTCCTAAATCTTAATCCTAAGAGAGAGGAGAGAACCTCTCTCACTAGAAACTACATCTAAAATTGTGAAAAGTGAATTATTCAAGCCTCTTCATGAATGGATGCATTCCCCCACTTTATAGCCTCTAATCTGTTTTCTCTGGGCCGAAAACTGGGTCAGAAACAGTGCAGAAGTCACTTCCAGTGCTTTTTGGTGCGTACAGGTCGCGGCCAAGTGACGTGGAGGCGTCGCCCACGCGGCCGCGCAGATTAAAGTTCGCAGATGCGATGCGTCCGCGTGGATCACGCGTCCGCGTCACCTAGCGTCAAGGCAACTATGGCATATTATATATCAAATTGATGTCCCGGACGTTAGCTTTCCAACGCAACTAGAACCGCATCGTTTGGACCTCTGTAGCTAAAGTTATAGCCGTTTGAGTGTGAAAGAGGTCAGGCTGGACAGCTTAACAACTTCTCCAACTTCTTGTATTCCTTCCACTTTTGCGTGCTTCCTTTCCATCCTCCAAGCCATTCCTGCCCTATAATATCTGAAAACACTTAACACACATATCAAGGCATCTAATGGTAATAAGAGAGGATTAATAATAATCAAATATAAGATCAAAGAAGCATGTTTTCAATCATAGCACAAAATTAGGAAGGAAAATGTAAAACATGCGAATTGTATGAATAAGTGAGTAAAGAGTTGATAAAAACCACTCAATTGAGCATAAGATAAACCATAAAATAGTGGTTTATCAACCTCCCCACACTTAAACAATAGCATGTTCTCATGCTAAGCTCAAGAGAAACTATAAAGAGATGAAGAGGAATGATAGAATGTATGAGATGCAACCTATGAATGCAACTAAATGCAAAAATGTTTCTACCTACTTGGTAAAAAAGTAAATAAATCTTTCAAGAATAAATATGAACTGGATTTCACTAATTCAAATCACAAAATACAATACAAATAACTTGCAAGAAAAAGATAGCTCATAAAAGCAGGGAACATAGAATTAAGCGCTAAACCCTTACTTGGTAGTGTATATCACTCTAACTCTCAAGTGTCTAGGGTCAATTCTCTCAATTCTCTACTAATCTTGCTTTCTCTAGCTTGCTCTTCATCTAACAGTCAACAAAAATTTAATGCACCAATACACAAATCAAGAGGTCTTTTTAAGGGTTGTAATGGGGTTAGGGTCAAGGTAGGATTGTATTTGGCCAAGTAGACTAAAATTTGAATCCTTAATTAACATAAACTTCCCACCTAACTTAAGACAATCCATTTAATTAAAATGCAAAATCTAACTTCCCATTAACTGTGCTTTCCACATGTTCATGCATCCTAACATTGAGTTTAGTACATATGCATTAATACCAACACTTACTTTGGGGAATTTTGTCCCCTTTTATTAATTGCTCTTTTTTTTTCAATGCATATGATTATGGTATTGAATGCAATAATATGTGCTCAACTATTATTTTGCACATTTTCACTAAAATATACAACACCCAATTATTCAAACCAAATAATTTCAAACCCAACTTCCCCACACTTAAATCATGAGCACTTTTACTAGTCTAAGCTAACCAAGGATTTAAATTAAGGACATTATTATTTTTCGCTTAGAGTTAGTAATGAGCTAAAGTAAAGAACAAATGGGTATATTAGGCTCAAATTGGTTTGCAAAGGATAATGAAAGGGTAAGGCGATATGGGTATGTAAGCTTAGTGAAACAAAGGCCTCAATCATATCAGTGCATGCATACATCAACCAATGGAAATATAGAATTAAGCAAGACAAAAATCACAATTTTAGAAAGAGAAACACACATCAAAAATAAAATATTGGTTGATAGAATGCAACCAATCAAATAGGATCAAAATCTCACTGGTTTTGTGTGTTCAAGCTCTAAGCTATGTTCCAAAATAATATTTCTTCAAACAAGTTTTTCAAAAAGTTTTATTCAAATTAGTGAAATATTATAGAAATTTATTGAAAAAGAAAATATTACTTTAACCAAGTGGTAAAATATGCACACAAAAAAATAAACATGCAATCAAACATGCAAATGCAACAATGAAAAACAAAAATTGTTGTTGAGAAGGAACTAACTAACCCGCGGAGATCGGTATCGACCTCCCCACACTTAAAGATTGCACCGTCCTCGGTGCATGCTGAGATGTGCAGGTGGATGGGGGTTGTGGTTCCTCAGCTGGTGCTCTCTTGTGTTCCTTTCCTTGCCGGTGGTTTGGGAGTAGCTTTCTCTCTTTACCCTTCTTGGTGGCCATCCTGAAAGGGGAAAAAGGAAAGTAACAAGTAAAGCTAGGGGATCCAGCAAGGAAGAGAGCGGGAAAGGTGGTAATCAATGCACAGTAAAGAAGAATAATGTTAACACATGGTCATGACTACATGTGAAAAGTCATCAATGAAAATATAGTAAGTGCATGTGATGACAGTTAAATGCAAGATGTTTATTGGCATGCTGGCAAAGGCATGAGTAGCATAGATCAAGTATTCAATGTCCAAGTTGGATTACCAAGTCTTCCAAACTAATAATATGTTTGTAAAAATAATTATATTTAAATAATAAAATAGAGAAGGGGTTATGTGAAAAGCAGGCATTTAGAGTAGTAGATTTAAAAAAAATCTAAAAATAGTGCAAAATGCCATATGGGCGTTTTCACAAACACATAGCATGCATGTTAAATAAGGTATGGAAAATGTTAATTAGAACATGCAAGCACCCTTATAATAATATATAATTGTTTAAACAAATCCCAAATAATCCATAAGCAAAATATGGGAAATAATGACCCAAATAAATTTCCAACACCAATTAAAGGAAAAAAGAAGAAAAAGAAAGGAAGGAAGAAAGAAATAAGAAAGGAAAGAAAAGATTTAGATTTGGGGGAGAAAAGAGAAGATATCTTGGCTGATCTGGATAAGCTGTGCGGCGCAGGCGACGCGAACGCGTGAGTGACGCGTTCGCGCGGTTGGTGCTATTGTCAAGTGACGCGGCCGTGTGGGGCACGCGTCGCGTGGGTGAATTCATGCTACAGGCGCGAGGGCAGCCGCGCACTCGTGCAACTTTCTGTTCAAAATCTTATTTTGCCAAAAATCTGGGTGACGCGGTCGCGTGGGTGACGCTATCGCGTGGATGGCCATTTTTGAAAGACGACGCGGCCGCGTGGGGCACGCATTCGTGTGGGAGGGCTTGGGCTTCTAGCACGAGTCTAGCCCAATTCCAGCACAACTTTCGGCCATGCACCTTTTTGATGTCGATTTTCATGGCACGCAGCCGTGTGGGTGACGCGGTCGCGTGGGAGGCCAAAGTTCCACATGACGTGGTCGCGTGAGCGACGCGGTCGCGTGGTGTCAAAGTATGCTAAAGGCGCGCCTCCAGCCATGCTCTCGCGTGACTCTCTGTTCATTTCTTTTCTTCCCAACGCACTAGTGACGCAAACGCGTCAGCGACGCTGCCGGGTCGCGTGCGTGTTTTCCCTTTTTTTATTAAGTAATTATGTAGTATGCAATATGCAGTGTTAATGTAGATGCTATGAAAACTTCCAGGTTCAATGAAAATAAAATAAAATAAAAAAATAAACAACACGAAATAAAATTGAAAAAGAACGATCATACCATGGTGGGTTTTCTCCCACCTAGCACTTTTAGTTAAAGTCCTTAAGTTGGACCTTTGGTGAGCTCCCTGTTATGGTGGTTTATGCTTGTACTGATCCAGGAATCCCCACCAATGTTTGTACTTTCAGTAGCCTTCGGGGTCCCAAACTAAGCATGTAAAGCCCTTAAGAAGCTTCAAACAGATTCTTAGGCTCCCGGGGTGACAAATGTCAGAACAGATTCTAGGTTTCCAAACCTCACTTTTACACCCGTTTTTGTCTTGATCTACATTTTTCCAGCCGGGTGAAAGGTGATCTGAATTCTCACTGCAGCGACCAAACAGCTTCCTAGACCCATTCAGTTGAGCTTTACACCAACCTTTGCGTTTAAACTTAAAGCTTCCAACCATAATGAACCTTGCAGGACAATTCTTACCACTGGCCATCTTCTGCTTACTCTTAATGTCACAAAGAGTTCTAAGTTGACCATCTGTCTCCAGTAGCCCATATTTAAGTGGAATTAGAAAGCTAAGGGATATGAATTTTACCCACTTGAATGTTGTGAAGGATGATGGCAACTTAGGGGGAGGTATTTTTAATGAAATTGCCTGCTCCACTCCCTTGTGCTCTTCTCTGATAATTACCACCTCTTTGCAAGTTTCTTCAATTTCAACCTCGTCCTCTTGGTAGCTTTCTTCCAATTTAATCTCTTCTTTATTGTTTACCAAGGGCATGTGAGGTTGTGCTTCTTCTTCTTTAAACTCCATCTCTTGATCAACCTCTTCCAAGTCTTCAACTGTGATATGCCTTGGAGGTTGTACACCCTCCTCAACAACAAATTCAAACTCCTTAGAAGAGGGTTCTGTGACTTGAGGTTCTCGTGGAGGTTCTGCATCTCCTAAATCTTCAACCACTTCTTCCTCTGTAACTATTATAGCCTTCCTCCACTTGTTCCAGTACAAAGTCATGTTCCGTACTGTCCACTGGAGTTTCTAGTATCTCCTTCATGCTACGTTCTTCATTAGATTGTCCACATGAAGCCATGGGGGTTCCTTGAGTGTCCGAACATCGGGAAGCTAATTGATTTATTGCTTGATCCAGTTGGCGAAGGGTTGCTTGAAGTTTTGCACATGGTTTCGTGAGACGATCCGTTGAATCTTGCTGCGCTTGGCTATCATAAGTAGGATCATAGTGCTCTTGGATTGATGGATATGGAGATGGCAAATATTGAGGTAGTGGTTCTTGGGAGTAATTGGGTTGGAATTGGGGTGGTTCTATATATAGTTCATATGGCTCATAAGGTGGTTGGTGTGGTGGATGAGGGTTAGGGTCATATGGAAGTGAATGGTGAAAAGGGGCTTGTGAGTATGGTGGTTCAAAATTATATTGAGGAGGAGAGGGTTCATAGGCATATGGTGGGTCTTGTTGGTAGTCCAAAGAGTGCTCACCATAGCCATTGCCTTGATATGTATCACAGAATAGTTGTTGATAGCCCATTGGAGGTGGTTGTTGCCATGAGGGTTGATCAAATCCTTGTGGCTCCTCCCATCTTTGATTGTTCCAACCATGGTGCATGTTGTCATTATAATCTCCTCTTCCTGCAACATAATTATAACTAGACTCATAGCCAAAGGGGTGAGAGTTCATAGTAGTGAGAGATAATAAAAACAAAAACTAACAAAAAAGGAAATTTTTTTGAAAAATATTTACAATAACCAATAATAAGGCACACGTTTGCAATTCCCCAGCAACGACGCCATTTTGACGTTAGGATTTTTGCTAGTAAAGAATTTATAAAAATATTCGCGTTGTAGATATAGCTTCTAAACTAACAAAAATCCCTTCGTGCAAACGTTTTGGTTGTCACAAGTAACAAACCCCTTTAAAATTGATAACTGAGTATTTAAACCTCGGGTCATCTTCTCAAGAAATTGCAGGGAGGTATGTTCTTATTATTGGTTATGAAAAAGTGTGTTTTGGGGTTTTGGAGTTTGGGCAATGGGCACAAGCATATTTAAATGACAAGTAAAATAAATTAACAATAATAAAATCTCTTGGCAAGGTATGAAGAACTGGAAGTCCTATCCTAGTTATCCTTATCAATTATGATGAGAATTGGATTTTTCTCCCACTTTGTTAACCTCTAACTATGAAGGTAAGTTAAGTGAATGAATTAATTCGAATCCTCAAGTTCCAGTCTTTCCTTGGGAAAAGTTAGAGTTATTGGATCTCGAATTCATTCTTGAAGAATTCCAATTTTCAGTCAACAACGAGTTTGATAACTCAAGAGTTACCAATTAATCAACCAAAGCCAAAAGGGAATAAAATCTACTTGAATAAAAATAATTTGGATAGACACCAAGCATCAGTGACATATAAGTCTGAAATATCTCAATTGTATTAATAAAATAAAATCAATCCAAATATGAAACATTGAAAATAAATAAATACAAAGGACATTGAACCTGGGATTGAGAGTCACTCCTAAAACTAAGAGAAGTCCTAAATCCTAATCCTAAGAGAGAGGAGAGAACATCTCTCACTAGAAACTACATCTAAAATTGTGAAAAGTGAATTATTCAAGCCTCTTCATGAATGGATGCATTCCCCCACTTTATAGCCTCTAATCTGTTTTCTCTGGGCCAAAAACTGGGTCAAAAACAGCCCAGAAGTCACTTCCAGTGCTTTCTGGTCTGTACAGGTCGCAGCCAAGTGACGCGGAGGCGTCGCCCACGCGGCCGCGCGGATTAAAGTTCGCAGATGCGACGCGTCCGCGTTTCCTAGCTTCAGGGCAACTATAACATATTATATATCAAATTGAAGCCCCGGACGTTAGCTTTCCAACGCAACTAGAACCGTGTCGTTTGGACCTATGAAGCTAAAGTTATAGCCGTTTGAGTGCAAAGAGGTCAGGCTGGACAGCTTAACAACTTCTCCAACTTCTTGTATTCCTTCCACTTTTGCGTGCTTCCTTTCCATCCTCCAAGCCATTCTTGCCCTATAATATCTGAAAACACTTAACACACATATCAAGGCATCTAATGGTAAAAAGAGAGGATTAATAATAAGCAAATATAAGATCAAAGAAGCATATTTTCAATCATAGCACAAAATCAGGAAGGAAAATGTAAAACATGCGAATTTTATGAATAAGTGAGTAAAGAGTTGATAAAAACCACTCAATTGAGCATAAGATAAACCATAAAATAGTGGTTTATCAAGCATGTATTCTATTCTACCATTTTTCATTTCCATTCCCAGAGCTATGAACAACTAAACCTCTTTTATTGGGTTAGGGAGCTCTGTTGTAATTTGATGGACCAATTATAGTTTTCATTCTTTTTCCTCTTTTTTTTTCTCTTAATTTGACTAGAAAGCTTTCAATCTTAATTCAATTCGTTAGTTGTCTTGGAAAAGAAACTCTCCATAATTGGATCTCCTCTTAGCCTTGGAAAAGGGATGAGGAGATCATGCTAGAAATGCTTTCTCATGTTAGACCAAATTGGGGTTTGGGCGGATATAGTGACATGTAATCCTCCCAACACTTTGATTTGGAAATAAATGTGATATAAGCAGTGACCATACTTCATCTCTTCCCATGAGCAATTAAATCAAGAAATTGGGCAATTGTTCAAGCTTAGAGAGATTGGATTGCCAAGGAATTGGGATCCAATCACTTAAGATTGCCAAGGAGATCAATGAATGCATTGATTGAGGAAGAGATGAGAATGAACTTGATCCGGAGAATGCAACATCTCCTAAGCCCAATGAATTTCCCATCTCTGATCTTACCATTTCTCTTTACTTTATGCCATTTATTTCCATGTTCATTCCCCCATATCGCCATTTAAGATTCTGCACTTTATTTTCTGCAATTTACTTTCCCGCCATTTAATTTCCTGTAAATCTCAACTACATTTCTGTTTAGCTCAACTAGCACACTCTTCCAACTAAATTTGCTTGACCAATCAATCCCTGTGGGATTCGACCTCACTCTATTGTGAGTTTTTACTTGACAACAATTCGGTATACTTGCCGAAAGAAAATTTGTTGATAGACAAGTTTTCGTGCATCAAGTTTATGGCGCCGTTGCCGGGGATTGATTTTGTATCGACAATGATTAAGTTGGAGTTCACTAGATTGAGCATTTTCTTTTTATTGTTTAATTTTCCTAGTCATTTTCTCTTAGTTTCAATTAATTTTCTTCCTCATCCCCTATCCCCTCGTTGTTTTCTTTTTCTTTGACTTTACTTACAATTCTGCTCTCTAACCCACTAACTGTTTGATAATTTTCACCACTCACAATAACAATCACTCTAACAAGAATAATCAATCCATTTTATTTCTTGCTGTGTGCTCTGTTAGTTGTATGATAGGGAGAAGAAGCGGAGCTTCAACTTCTTTTGATTCGGAACCTGAGAGGACCTTCCTTAGATTGAGGAGGGAAGCAAGAGGAAAAAGAGTTGTTGGTGCTGAGGAAGAGGAAGAGTACTTTGAAACAAACATGGAGGAGAACTTGAAAAACAACCATGAAGAAGAAGCTCACAACCATGCCAAAGAAGGCCCTGTGAATTATGCTGGGCAAGAAAGGAGAGTTCTAGGCTCTTACATCAATCGAAACCCAGAAAATTATGGAAGTAGCATCCAAAAGCCCACCATACATGCCAACAACTTTGAATTAAAACCCCAACTCATCAACCTTGTTCAGAACAACTGTTCATTCGGAGGAAGTACCCAAGAAGACCCCAATCAACATCTAACCACCTTCCTAAGAATATATGACATTGTGAAGTCTAATGGTGTCCATCTGGATGTCTATAGACTGCTGTTGTTTTCCTTTTCACTCAGGGACAAAGCATCTAAGTGGCTGGAATCATTTCCAAAGGAAAGCTTAACAAATTAGGAGGATGTTGTAAACAAGTTTTTGGCAAGATTCTACACTCCTTAAAGAATCAATAGGCTGAGAGCTGAGGTACAAACCTTCAGGCAACAAGATGGTGAAACTCTCTATGAGGCATGTGAGAGGTTTAAGGACTTAACAAGAAGATGCCCACCTGACATGTTCAATGAATGGGTTCAACTGCACATTTTCTATGAAGGTCTGTCTTATGAGTCAAAGAAGGCCATAGACCATTCATCAAGGGCTCTCTAAATAAGAAGGAAACCATTGAAGAAGCCATAGATGTCATTGAGACTGTGGCTAAGAATGACTACTTCTATGCTTCTGAAAGGAGTAACACTCGAGGAGTAATGGAGCTGAACCACATAGATGCATTGCTGGCTCAAAATAAGATGATCACCAAGCAGCTAGCAAATCTTACCAAGAAGGTGGAAGAAAACCAAGTTGCAGCAATCATCACCTCATCACCAGTTCAAGAAGGAGTAAATGCAGGAGAAGAAGGTGACTGGGAACAAGCAAACTATGTTGGAAACTCACCCAGATAGACCCATGATCCATACTCCAAAACTTACAATTCTGGTTGGAGAAACCACCCTAACTTTGGGTGGAGAAATCAACAAGACCAAGGCCAAGACCAGAGACGCCACAACCACAATCCCAACAATAATGCTACTGACCAACATCCCTCACAGAGATCCTATCAACACCCACCTAATCACCCTTTTCAACCACCTAACCTCAACCCACCATCACTAACGGAGGATAGACTCTCCAGAATTGAGACACTACTTGAAGACATATGTAAAGAAGTCCAAGACAACAGAGTGTTCAAGGATGAAGTGCAAGCCAATATCAAAAACCAAGGAGACATCATCAAGAGGCTGGAGTTCTAAGTGGGATATCTATCTCAACAGTTTGCCAAACCCACTGATAGTTTCCCAAGTGACACAGAAAAGAACCCCAGAGGAGAAACAAAGAAAGTAAGGTGGGAAGAAGGCAAGATGATCACTATAAGTGATGAGAGGAATGTAGAGGAAGTGCACACACAAATAGAACATTTCCACGACAATCCAAAGGAAAAGCATGAAGAGAGAAACCACGCACCCCATCCCACACACAGGGAGGAACTAAAGAAAGGGGAGACCCTAAACCCATATGCACCCTTTCCCCAAAGGCTCAAAGGTGGTGTAGCAAGAAGAATGTATTCAAGGTTTCTCGACATGTTTGCATCTCTTGATGTAAATATACCATTCATTAAGGCCCTCCAGCAAATGCCCTCCTACATCAAGTACATAAAGGAGCTGCTGGCCAAAAAAATTTCATTGAAGGGTGGGCAAACAATAAAGATGAATAGGGAGTGCAGTGCTCTCATTCAAACAGAGCCACCTACAAAGAAGAAGGATACAGGGAGTTTTCACATTCCCTGTGCTATAGGAGAGACAATGATTAATAAAGGACTCTGTGACCTGGGAGCAAGTATCAACTTAATGTCTCTGTCCCTCATGAAAAAGCTTCAAATCAATGAGTTAACACCCACGGACGTAATCATCAAATTGGCTGACAAAACTCAAAAACAGGCGATAGGAGTGGTGGAAAATGTATTAGTAAAGGTTGGGAATTACTTCCTGCCCACAGACTTTGTTATCTTGGAGATGGAAAAAAATCACATCCATCCCATCATCTTGGGGAGACCATTCTTAGCCACAGCCAGGGTGTTTATAGATGTGGAGTGAGGAGAACTAATATTGAGAATACATGATGAACACCTCACTTTCAATGTCTTCAAACCCTCACAAGAAGCAGATCATGATAACAAAGAGTCAAAGGAAGACCACAATAAGGAGCTGATGGAAGAGACAAGCATGGGAACACAAGCATCACACCTAAAAACCCTGATAGTTGGCAAGCAAGGTGGTCAGAAGGAGCAACAACCAAGTGTAACCTAAGAGGAGCTAGACCCATCAGAGTCATATGAGACAAGCAACAGGACCTTCCTGAAAGAAGAAACATTAAGGGAAACAAAGAAGAAGGCCCCAAGGGCATGGATGAACAAGAAGATTCCTACAGAGGGTTTCTCTCCAGGAGATGAAGTGGTCTCTGCCTATATTCCACCTATCCTACCTCATCTCCCCACCATCCCATCTTAGCTACCTCAAGTGTACACCATCAAAAAAATTCTGTCCTTAGAACATGTGGAGCTTCTCAACAAAGCAAATGGAAACAGATTCATTGCAAGAGGGGAAGATTTGAAACACTACCAACCACCCTGACAAAGGCCGAACGTCAAGCTAATGACGCTAAAGAAGCGCTTCATGGGAGGCAACCCATGTTCTATACCCTTTCCTTTTAATCTTTAATAGTAGTTAATAAAGCAAAGTTCATGGATTCTAAATCAACTTTGACAAACATCTATAAAAATCTCTACATGCAACATATGGTAAATGATAAGTTTGGTGTTCAAGGCACACCAAAAGGGCTTGAACACACTCCATATTATGAAAGTTCTAATCAAATCTTGTTACACTATATGATCACAAACTAAGTTTGGTGTCACCAATGTTGCATGCATGGGCGTTTGATTGGTCGGTTAGTTTGCATTCATGAATGGCTCTTAGTTAGCAAAAGCAAAAGCAAAAGAATTGGAGGGTGGCTAGCCTCCCCAAAGTCTTTTTTTTACTGCCACAATTCAAATTAATTTCTCTTTTCTTTTTGTTTTGGAAGGAATTTGAAGGGAATATTGGAGGAACTTGATGGGACAACTAATTGAAGGGGGGTTCGGCCACCTCACCCATGGAACTACACACTTGCCTTCAAGGGGAGTATCTTGGAAAGTGTTACCATGCAACATTGGGAGTGGGATAGCCTTTGAGACCGAACCAAGACCCTCATAAAAGAAGTGATCCTTGTGCCCATCCAATGCTAAACCCCAGCCGTTCACCATTAAGCCGTACCACCAATCCACACCCTTCAATTACCTATCATCTTCCTATATAAAAGACCCCCACTCTACATCTCTTCATATTCTAATATCTGTTCATTCCATCTCTTGTTCTTCTTTCTTCCAAACTCTTCCAAAACTTTACACACTACCAATTCCGACCCATGGCATCGTCAAGCTCGAAAAGAAGAAAAGGAAAGGAGCCTATAGAGCAGCCTCATTTTGATGAGAAGAAATTTAGAACCTCTTACCATGCATTACAATTCGGGTGGATGGCTGAGAAAGAAATCATATACGAGTTAAGCTTCCAAGTCACAAAAACTGAGTGCCCCGAAATTGCAGAGAAGGTGGAAAAGAGAAGATGGGAGCTCCTCACTGATCCGATCACAAGAGTAAATACAACTTTTGTAAGAGAGTTCTATGCAAACGCAGTCAGATATGATAAGGCAGATGAATCCTATACAAGCTTCGTAAGAGGGATGACAGTGGATTTTAGTCCCATAAACATCATGAGGGTGCTAAAGCTACGAATCATACCATTCGCGGAAGAGAGCTATCAATCAAGGATAGATAGCAGCCCCAACTATGACCAGATTGTGGGAGACATTTGCATACCAGGAGCGGATTGGGAAAGAGATCCCCATAATAAACCCAGGTTTATAAAAAAAGGAGACCTCCTTTCTGAGGCTAAGGGGTGGTTCGAAATTGTAAGGAGATCCATTCTCCCAGCCAAAAATAACTCAGAGGTAAACCTTAAGAGGGCAACAATGGTGCAATGCATAATGAAGGGAGGAGAAATCAAGGTTCATGAACTCATAGCGATTCTGGAGGAAGGTTGGGCTACCCCAGCACCATTCTCTGTCTTTGCACATAAACATCATGAGGGTGCTAAAGCTACGAATCATACCATTCGCGGAAGAGAGCTATCAATCAAGGATAGATAGCAGCCCCAACTATGACCAAATTGTGGGAGACATTTGCATACCAGGAGCGGATTGGGAAAGAGATCCCCATAATAAACCCAGGTTTATAAAAAAAGGAGACCTCCTTTCTGAGGCTAAGGGGTGGTTCGAAATTGTAAGGAGATCCATTCTCCCAGCCAAAAATAACTCAGAGGTAAACCTTAAGAGGGCAACAATGGTGCAATGCATAATGAAGGGAGGAGAAATCAAGGTTCATGAACTCATAGCGATTCTGGAGGAAGGTTGGGCTACCCCAGCACCATTCTCTGTCTTTGCACAAAGGCTGGGGTGGTGTTCAAAGATGGAAACCCCGAGTGGATAAAAGTCAGCATCCCCATTACTCTTCGACAGATGCACGCCGCTGCACCTCCCCTTCCTCAACGAAGACTAAGAAAGAGGCCAGCCCATCAAGTGGAAGAAAGATAAAACCCAAAGGAGCAAGCCCCAGCCATCTTAGACATGCACCAATTACAAGAAGCTGTTGATACACTGTCTAGGCAATACATGGAGAACCAAGGGGCACAGAAGGAGCTTCAAATGCAAATAATGGATCACCAAGAAGAATCACTCTCTAGATGGATGAATCAAAAAGGGGAGTGGCAAAAATAATTGATGGAGCGGCAATTGGAACAAGGGAGACAGTGGAGTGAATCCTTCCATAACTTGAACCAAATGCAAGATCAACAACAAGAAGTCATCCAGAAGCTAATTAACATCCAAGCATATCAAGGTGCACACATTCATGAGATACATTGGAAACAAAGAGAACAGGCAGATCTTTTTGATGAATACAGAGCTTTTTCGGAAGGGGTTTATATGAGTGAGACTGGATATCATGTAAACACTCAAGCCAGGCTCGGGTACTTAGTCGGCCAACTACCTGTATTACACCTTGGGATCACAAGATATGAGGACATAAAGGATGAATTAGCACGAGTGGAATGAGAAAGAGCCGAAAAGAGTCATGAATCAGTAAAGAAGGCACTGGAAGATTGGAAAAAGGCCATAATGAATCGGATGCAAGGAAGTACAAACCGAGCAACCAAGAAGGATCCCAAGACAAAGGAAGCAAAGGGACATGAGCATTCGAATAAGTAAAAGGTGGTGGAGCTCCCTCTTTGTTTATCTCTTTCAAGTTTTAAATAAGGAAAATCATGTATGAAATAGAACATGCTTCCTTAGTAGCTTAGGAATTTTCAATTCTGTCTTTAAATTTTCATTGCTTAAGTCCAAAGTGTTTGGTCTAGGCCCTAGTTTTCATTGTCATCTTGCTTATATTTATGCTTGTCCTTCTAAGTCAATTAAAAAAATGTTATGAAAAATAAGAGTGGAGTTATCTTGTGAAGTAAATTCTTAAGTTTGTGGTATGGTCATTGATCAGCTAAGTTGGTTCACCCACAAGGTATATAGGCAACTATATGCTCTAAACCACATGCTTGGAACACATCATATGAGACTAACCAAAAAAAAAAGACCTTAATAAGAAAAGAGAAAGAGCAATAAGAGTTGAAAAGGAAAGAAAAATAATAAGAAATAAAGCTAGGCACCAAGGGTTGAATATTGAGGCATGTGTCTGTGGTGTTCCTGTGCAAGGGATATGCTTGGATGAATAAGCTCTTAGGGGTGCCTTATCACTTGGTAACTTGGGTTAACTAATTCGGGATGTAATCAAGGGATCAATAATAAGAATTATCAAGGGATGTAATCAAGCAAGTGTTCAAGGGCATGATAAAGGCCTGAAAACCGGTGAAGGAATGAACCTAAGTTGCTATGCATTAAACCCCATATACCAGGAATTTGACTTCTATAACAATGAATTGGTTATCTTGTTCTTTCATTCATCTTTCCTATGTTTTAGTACTTGCTTAGGGACAAGCAAGCTTTAAGTTTGGTGTTGTGATACCAGGGCATCTTGGCCAGTTTCACTAACCTTTTCTTTAGTGTTTTAGGGTAGTTTCATGCATTTTCTTAGTAAATAAGCAAGTTTTAGATGAAAATACACTTACACCTTGATTCAAGCAATTATTGTGAACTTTACATGATTTCATAAGGATTGGGTAGGAATTGTATGATATAATTGATTATGCATAATCTTATGACTTAGAACAGAGCTTTGATGCACTTTAATTGCTTGATTTCAGGACAAAGGAAGCAAGAAGGAGCCACGTTAGCAGCCACGTTAATCTAATTAACGTGACCACTAACGTGGAATGGGAACAAGCTTGTAGCGTTAATGGAAAAAGTGATCTCCAATAACGCCCTCGAAGCCATCATAGCCCACGTTAGTTGCCACATTAACTACATTAACGTGGTAGCTAACATAGAAGAAGAAGTAGAGCTCCAACATTAGTAGTAAAAGTGATTGCCACTAACATTCCACAAAGGCACAATGAAGCCACGTTAAGAGTCACATTAATCCAATTAACGTGAACTTTAACGTGGGATGAACCAATTACCAATGTTAGTGACACTCATCTTTGTCACTAACGTTGGACCAACCCAAGAGTGCCCACGTTAGTGGTCACGTTAAGACCACTAACGTGAGAGATAACGTGGAGCTAAGCATGATAAGCCAACGTTAGTGACACTCACCTTTGTCACTAACGTTGGAGATGGCAATCACTACCACGCTAATCTAATTAACGTGAACTCTAACGTGGGAAGGAGGGGCGTTTGGAGCGTTAGTGATAATGGTAAGTGTCACTAATGCTCTCGAAGCTTAGGCATGCCCACGTTAGGAGTCACGTTAGTTATACTAACGTGAACTCTAACGTAGGGAAATGGGGCACAAGGCAACGTTATTGGAAAAGGTGATTCCCAATAACGTTTGCGAAGGACCAAGAGGCCACGTTAGTGGTCATGTTAGTGCCACTAACGTTGAAGTTAACGTTGATCATTTTGGGTTGGAACGTTAGTGGAAAAGGTGATTGTCACTAACGTTCTCGAACCGACATCCTCACTTAACGTTAATGCCACTAACGTCCTAACTAACGCCCATGCCTAACTCACATTTTTCTGCAAACAAAGCTGAGCCCACTGAAGATTATAACCGCTTCAACTCAAGATCAAAGGCCCATATCCAAGACTTGAAGAACTCACTAGAAGATCACACTACAAGAAAACAGCTCTATTGCCACGCTTTTAAAGCGTGGCGAAAAGCTTAAAAAAGCGTGGCGATAGCTTTTCGCCACGCTTTTTGAGCTACCGCCACGCTTTTGAAAGGGTGGCCTATCAAAGGGTGGCGGTTGCTCTATCGCCACGCTTTTGGTGACCTATCGCCACGTTTTATTTTTTGCCACGCTTTTGCAAATTGTCCCGCTTAAAAAGCGTGGCCATATGCGAGAGATACAGCCACGCTTTTAAAGCGTGGCCATAAATATATACGGCCGCGCTTTTAAAGCGTGGCGATAGCGGGAGATACGGCCACGCTTTTAAAGCGTGGCGATAGCGGGAGATACGGCCACGCTTTTAAAGCGTGGCGATAGCCTTGTCAAATTTAAAAAAAAAAAATCTTTTTTTTATTTTCAATCCTGTTTTATTACCAAACCTATAAATATAGTATGCAATTTTTATTACAAGATAAATTAAACAGTAATTAGTGACAATTTTTGGTATAATTATTTTATACATTAATCCTTATACAAAACTTTCCAGGTTTTTACAAGAAGAGTAGTGTATATAGGAGTAGTTTTGAACTATAGAGAAGCTTGGCACTTTTGGGAGAACTACACTCTGTATATTTACTTTTTGCATTTTCTAGTTTGGGAAGCATGTATTCTGTTCTACCATTTTTCATTTCCATTCCCAGAGCTATGAACAACTAAACCCCTTTTATTGGGTTAGGGAGCTCTGTTGTAATTTGATGGATCAATTATAGTTTTCATTCTTCTTCCTCTTTCTTTTATCTTGATTTGACTAGAAAGCTTTCAATCTTAATTCAGTTGGTTAGTTGTCTTGGAAAAGAAACTCTCCATAATTGGATCTCCTCTGAGCATTGGAAAAGGGATGAGGAGATCATGCTAGAAATGCTTTCTCATGTTGGACCAAATTGGGGTTTGGGCAGATATAGTGACATGTAATCCTCCCAACACTTTGATTTGGAAATACATGTGGTATAATCAGTGACCATACTTAATCTCTTCCCATGAGCAATTAAATCAAGGAATTGGGCAATTCTTCAAGCTTAGAGAGATTGGATTGCCAAGGAATTGGGATCCAATCACTTAAGATTGCCAAGGAGATCAATGAATGCATTGATTGAGGAAGAGATGAGAATGAACTTGATCCGGAGAATGCAACATCTCCTAAGCCCAATGAATTCCCCATCTCTGATCTTACCCTTTCTCTTTACTTTATGCCATTTATTTCCATGTTCATTCCCCCATATCCCCATTTAAGATTCTGCACTTTATTTTTTGCAGTTTACTTTCCCGCCATTTAATTTCCTGCAAATCTCAACTACATTTCTGTTTAGCTCAACTAGCACACTCTTCCAACTAAAGTTGCTTGACCAATCAATCCCTGTGGGATTCGACTTCACTTTATTGTGAGTTTTTACTTGATGACAATTCGGTATACTTGCCGAAAGGAAATTTGTTGAGAGACAAGTTTTCGTGCATCAGTCTTAGATACGTTAGATATGCGTACACAGCGACCGGTTTGTGTGCAAGGCACGCTTCCAACATGGCTCCCACAGAACTCATTGGTCCATCTACCCCAAGTCGCAGTCACGCACGACGCGGAGGCATACCCGGTGCTTGCGCGTCGATCCCCGCTTTTTTTTATATGCAGAATGCAGGTGATGATGAAGAATGTATGCATGAAAGTTGATAAAAGAGAACAAAATAAACCTAAGAATGAAAAGGAACGATCATACCGTGGTGAGTTGTCTCCCACCTATCATTTTGCTTTAACGTCCTTAAGTTGGATGGTCCACAAGCTCAGTCGACTTCTGTTGGTGGATCCTCTAAGAGGAGGATCTCCAGCTCCTTGTTATCTTTCATCTTCTCACCATGGTAGAGCTTCAAGAGGTGCCCATTGACCTTGAGGATATTGGGGCTTGAAGGGTACCTCAAATGGAAGACGCCATATGGTTCATCCTTTTCCACTCTATAGGGGCCTTCCCATTTGGATCTTAGCTTTCTAGGCATGAGTCTTGGTGCACGAAATTGTGATCATCAATGGCGCCATCAACATGGTACGCACAATTGTAATCTCAACTCTTTATCACAACTTCGCACAACTAACCAGCAAGTGCACTGGGTCGTCCAAATAATAAACCTTACGCGAGTAAGGGTCGATTCCACGGAGATTGTTAGTATGAAGCAAGCTATGGTCATCTTGTAAATCTCAGTCAGGTAGATTCAAATGGTTATGGAGGATTAATGATTAAAAGATGAATAAAACATAAAATAAAGATAGAGATACTTATGTAATTCATTGGTGAGAATTTCAGATAAGCGTATGGAGATGCTTTGTCCCTTCCGTCTCTCTGCTTTCCTACTGTCTTCATCCAATCCTTCTTACTCCTTTCCATGGCAAGCTGTATGTTGGGCATCACCGTTGTCAATGGCTACAGTCCCGTCCTCTTAGTGAAAATGTTCAACACACTCTGTCACAGTACGGCTATTCATCTGTCGGTTCTCGATCATGTCGGAATAGAATCCAGTGATTCTTTTGCGTCTGTCACTAACGCCCCACAATCGCGAGTTTGAAGCTCGTCACAGTCATTCAATCCTTGAATCCTACTCAGAATACCACAGACAAGGTTTAGACCTTCCGAATTCTCAAGAATGCCGCCATCAATTCTAGCTTATACCACGAAGATTCTGATTAAGGAATCCAAAAGATATCCACTCAATCTTAATCTATGGTGTGTAGAAACTCCACCGTTGAAAATACATAAGAACAAGGTCTAGGCATGGCCGAATGGCCAGCCTCCAATAATCTAAGAACTAGACGTCCAAAGATGATCCTAAGATCTAAAGTGATCAAAAGATTCCAGGATGTAAAATACAATAGTAAAAGGTCCTATTTGTAGATAACTAGTAGCTTAGGATTTACAAAAATGAGTAAATGACATAAAAATCCACTTCTGGGACCACTTGGTGTGTGCTTGGGCTGAGAATTGAAGCTTTCATGTGTAGAGACTTTTCTTGGAGTTAAACGCCAGCTTTTGTGCCAGTTTGGGCGTTTAACTCCCATTCTTGTGCCAGTTCTGGCGTTTAACGCCGGGCAGTCTTGAGCTGATTTGGAACGCTGGTTTGGGCCATCAAATCGCAGGCAAAGTATGGACTATCATATATTTCTGGAAAGCCCAGAATGTCTACTTTCTAACGCAATTGAGAGCGCGCCAATTGAGCTTTTGTAGCTCCAGAAAATCCACTTCGAGTGCAGGGAGGTCAGAATCCAACAGCATCTGCAGTCCTTTCTAGCCTCTGAATCAGATTTTTGCTCAGGTCCCTCAATTTCAGCCAGAAGATACCTGAAATCACAGAAAAACACACAAACTCATAGTAAAGTCCAGAAAAGTGAATTTTAAATAAAAACTAATAAAAATATAATAAAAACTAACTAAAACATACTAAAAACATACTAAAAACAATGCCAAAAAGCGTATAAATTATCCGCTCATCACAACACCAAAGTTAAATTGTTGCTTGTCCCCAAGCAACTGAAAATCAAATAAGATAAAAAGAAGAGAATATGCAATGAATTCCAAAAACATCTATGAAGATCAGTATTAATTAGATGAGCGGGGCTTTTAGCTTTTTGCCTCTGAATAGTTTTGGCATCTCACTCTATCCTTTGAAATTCAGAATGATTGGCTTCTACAGGAACTCAGAATCTAGATAGTGTTATTGATTCTCCTAGTTAAGTATGATGATTCTTGAACACAGCTACTTTATGGTCTTGGCCGTGGCCCAAAGCACTCTGTTTTCCAGTATTACCACCGGATACATACATGCCACAGACACATAACTGGGTGAACCTTTTCAGATTGTGACTCAGCTTTGCTAAAGTCCCCAATTAGAGGTGTCCAGGGTTCTTAAGCACACTCTTTTTGCCTTGGATCACGACTTTATTTTTACCCTTGCCTTTTGGCTTTTTTTTTGCTTGCTTTCTCTCTCTTTTTTTTTCGCACATAATCTCTCTCTTTTTTTTTGTATTCACTGCTTTTTCTTGCTTCAAGAATCATTTTTATGATTTTTCAGATCCTCAGTAACATGTCTCCTTTTTTCATCATTCTTTCAAGAGCCAACATTCATGAACAACAAATTCAAAAGACATATGCACTGTTCAAGCATACATTCAGAAGTCAAAAGTATTTCCACCACATCAAAATAATTAATCTGTTATAAAATTCAAAATTCATGCAATTATTCTCTTCTTTTTTTAATTAAGAACATTTTTCATTTAAGAAAGGTGATGGATTCATAGGACATTCATAACTTTAAGGAATAGACACTAAGACACTAATGATCATAAGACACAAACATAGATAGACATAAGTATAAAAAATTCGAAAAACAGAAAAATAAAGAACAAGGAGATTAAAGAACGGGTCCACCTTAGTGATGGCGGCTTGTTCTTCCTCTTGAAGATCTTATGGAGTGCTTGAGCTCCTCAATGTCTCTTCCTTGCCTTTGTTGCTCCTCTCTCATGATTCTTTGATCTTCTCTAATTTCATGGAGGAGAATGGAATGTTCTTGGTGCTCCACCCTTAGTTGTCCCATTTTGGAACTCAATTCTCCTAGAGAGGTGTTGATTTGCTCCCAATAGTTTTGTGGAGGAAAGTGCATCCCTTGAGGCATCTCAGGGATTTCATGATGAGGAGTTTCCTCATTCTCATGTCCATGAGTGGGATCTCTTGTTTGCTCCATCCTTTTCTTAGTGGTATCCATGAGGACTTAGTCCAACCTTTGATCAAAGTTGACCCTTTTTGAGTTTGAAAGGGACCTCGGGGATCACCATCTTCATGGCCACAACTTCATGGAAGTGGTCTTGATGCATCCTTGAGATGAATCTCTCCATCTCCCATGACTCGGAGGTGGAAGCTTTTGCCTTCCCTTTCCTCTTTCTAGTGGTTTCTCCTGCCTTAGATGCCATAAATGGTTATGGAAAAACAAAAAGCAATGCTTTTACCACACCAAACTTAGAAGGTTTGCTCGTCCTCGAGCAAAAGAAGAAAGAAGAGAGTAGAAGAAGAAGAAATAGAGGAGATGGAGGTGGCTTTATTTTTCGGCCAAGGGGGCGAAGTAGTGTGTAGGTTGTGAAAATGAAGGAGTGAAGATGGGTTTATATAGGGGTGGAGAGAGGGGTAGGGTTCGGCCAATATGGGTAGGTTTGGGAGGGAAAGTGGTTTGAATTTGAATGGTGAGGTAGGTGGGGTTTTATGAAGGATGGATGTGAGTGGTGAAGAGAATGGTGGGATTTGATAGGTGAGGGGTTTTTGGGAAAGAGGTGTTGAGGTGATTGGTGAATGGGTGAAGAAGAGAGAGAGTGGTGGGGTAGGTGGGGATCCTGTAGGGTCCACAGATCCTGAGGTGTCAAGGATAATTCATCCCTGCACCAAGAGGCGAGCAAAAATGCTCCCTCTGCCAATCCTGGCGTTAAACGCCGGGCTGGTGCCCAATTTTGGTGTTTAACGCCAGCTTCTTGCCCATTCCTGGCGTTAAATGCTAGTCTGGTGCCCCTTTCTAGCGTTAAACGCCCAGAATGGTGCCAGACTGGGCGTTAAACGCCCATTTTGCTATCTTCACTGGTGTTTAAATGCCAGCAAATTTTCCTCCAGGGTGTGCTATTTTTCTTTCTGTTTTTCATTCTATTTTTGCTTTTTCAATTGTTTTCGTGACTTCACATGATCATCAACCTATAGAAAACATAAAATAAAAAAAGAAAAATAGATAAATATAACATTGGGTTGCCTCCCAACATAAAATAACAATGGAAAATAGATAAATATAACATTGGGTTGCCTCCTAAGAAGCGCTTCTTTAATGTTAGTAGCTTGACAGTGGGCTCTCATGGAGCCTCACAGATACTCAGAGCAATGTTGGAACCTTCCAACACCAAACTTAGAGTTTGACTGTGGGGGGTTCAACACCAAACTTAGAATTTGGTTGTGGCCTCCCAACCCCAAACTTAGAGTTTGACTGTGGGGGCTCTGTTTGACTCTGTTTTGAGAGAAGCTCTTCATGCTTCCTCTCCATGGTTACAGAGGGATATCCTTGAGCCTTAAACACAAGGGATTCTTCATTCACTTGAATGATCAATTCTCCTCTGTCAACATCAATCACAGCCTTTGCTGTGGCTAGGAAGGGTCTGCCAAGGATGATGGATTCATCCATGCACTTCCCAGTCTCTAGGACTATAAAATCAGCAGGGATGTAATGGTCTTCAATCTTTACCAGAACATCCTCTACAAGTCCATAAGCTTGTTTTCTTGAATTGTCTGCCATCTCTAGTGAGATTCTTACAGCTTGCACCTCAAAGATCCCTAGCTTCTCCATTACAGAGAGAGGCATGAGGTTTATGCTTGACCCTAGGTCACACAGAGCCTTCTTAAAGGTCATGGTGCCTATGGTACAAGGTATTGAGAACTTCCCAGGATCCTGCCTCTTTTGAGGTAATCTCTGCCTAGTCAAGTCATCCAGTTCTTTGGTAAGCAAAGGGGGTTTATCCTCCCAAGTCTCATTACCAAATAACTTGTCATTTAGCTTCATGATTGCTCCAAGGTACTTAGCAACTTGCTCTTCAGTGACATCTTCGTCCTCTTCAGAGGAAGAATACTCATCAGAGCTCATGAATGGCAGAAGTAAATCCAATGGAATCTCTATGGTCTTAGTGTGAGCCTCAGATTCCCATGGTTCCTCATTAGAAAACTCATTGGAGGCCAGTGGACGTCCATTGAGGTCTTCCTCAGTGGCGATCACTACCTCTTCCTCCTCTCCAAATTTGGCCATGTTGATGGCCTTACACTCTTATTTTGGATTCTCTTCTGTATTGCTTGGAAGAGTGCTAAGAGGGAGTTCAGTAATTTTCTTGCTCAGCTGACCCATTTGTGCCTCTAAGTTTCTAATGGAGGACCTTGTTTCAGTCATGAAACTTTGAGTGGTTTTGATTAGATCAGAGACCATGGTTGCTAAGTCAGAGTGGCTCTGCTTAGAATTCTCTGTCTATTGCTGAGAAGATGATGGAAAAGGCTTGCCATTGCTAAACCTGTTTCTTCCACCATTATTGTTGTTGAAACCTTGTTGAGGTCTCTATTGATCCTTCCATGAGAGATTTGGCTGATTTCTCTGTGAAGGATTATATGTGTTTCCATAAGGTTCTCCCATGTAATTCACCTCTCCCATTGATGTGTTCTCAGGATCATAAGCTTCTTCTTCAGATGAAGCGTCCTTAGTACTGCTTGGTGCAGCTTGCATTCCAGACAGACTTTGAGAAATCATATTGACTTACTGAGTCAATATTTTGTTCTGAGCCAATATGGCATTCAGAGTATCAATCTCAAGAACTCCTTTATTCTGATTCGTCCCATTGTTCACAGGATTCCTTTCAGAAGTGTACATGAATTAGTTATTTGTAACCATTTCAATGAGTTCTTGAGTTTCTGCAGGCGTCTTCTTCAGATGAAGAGATCCTCCAGCAGAGCTATCCAATAACATCTTGGACAGTTCAGATAGACCATCATAGAAGATACCTATGATGCTCCATTCAAAAAGCATGTCAGACGGACACTTTCTGATCAATTGTTTGTATCTTTCCCAAGCTTCATAGAGGGATTCACCTTCTTTTTGTCTGAAGGTTTGGACTTCCACTCTAAGCTTACTCAATTTTTGAGGTGGAAAGAACTTTGGCAAGAAGGCATTGACTAGCTTTTCCCAAGAGTTCAGGCTTTCTTTAGGTTGTGAGTCCAACCATATCCTAGCTCTGTCTCTTACAGCAAAAGGGAATAGCATAAGTCTGTAGATATCAGGGTCAATCCCATTGGTCTTGACAGTGTCACAGATTTGCAAGAATTCAGCTAAAAACTGATGAGGATCTTCCAATGGAAGTCTATGGAACTTGCAATTCTGTTGCATTAGAGAAACTAATTGAGGCTTAAGCTCAAAGTTGTTTGCTCCAATGGCAGGGATAGAGATGCTTCTCCCATAGAAGTCGGGAGTAGGTGCAGTAAAGTCACCCAGCACCTTCCTTGCATTGTTTGCATTGTTGTTGTTTTCGGTTGCCATGTCTTCTTCTTTGAAGATTTCTGTTTGGTCCTCTACAGAGAATTGTGCTTTAGCTTCTCTTAGCTTTCGCTTCAAGGTCCTTTCAGGTTCAGGGTCAGCTTCAACAAGAATGCCTTTGTCTTTGTTCCTGCTTATATGAAAGAGAAGAAAACAAGAAAATATGGAGTCCTCTATGTCACAGTATAGAGATTCCTTGAGATGTCAGAGGAAAAGAAGAATAGAAGGAGGAGGTAGAAGAATTCGAACTTATCCAGAGAGATAGAGTTCGAATTGTGCATTGAGGAGGAGTGTTAGTCCATAACTAGAAGGATGTGATAAGAGGGAAAGAAATTTTTGAAAATTAAAGTGAATTAATTAAAAGAAATTTTGAAAAATGGTAATTGATTTTCGAAAACTAAGATTGGGAAAGAAATTAAGTGAAATTAAAAAAAAAGATTTTGAAATTAGAAAGCAAAAAGATATGATTGAAAACTATTTTGAAAAAGATGTGATTTAGAAGATATGATTGAAAAGTTATGGTTTTAAAAAGATTTGATTGAAAAGATATGATTGAAAAACAATTTAAAAAGATTTGATTTTTAAAATTAATGACTTGGCTAACAAGAAATTTAAAAGATATCATTTAGACATTAAACCTTTCTCAACAGAAAAGGCAACATACTTGAAATGTTGAATCAAATCATTAATTGTTAGCAAGTATTTTTGAAAATGGAAAGAAATTGATTTTGAAAAGACATGATTGAAAAGATATGATTTGAAAAATATTTTATTTTGAAAAATTATGAAAACTTGAAAAAAAAATTGAATTAAAAACAAAATCTTCCCTCTTGTGCCATCCTGGCGTTAAACGCCTAGAATGGTATCCATTCTGGCGTTTAACGCCCAAAACTCTACCCTTTTGGGCGTTAAACGCCCAGCCAGGTACCCTGGCTGGCGTTTAAACGCCAGTTTTCCTTCCTTACTGGGCATTTTGAATGCCCAGCTTTTTATGTGTAATTCCTCTGCTGTATGTTCTGAATCTTCAATTCTCTGTATTATTGACTTGAAAAGACACAAAATAAATTTTTTTTTTGAATTTTTAATGATGAGGAATAATCAAAATGCAACTAAAATCAAATAAACAATGCATGCAAGACACCAAACTTAGAAGTTTGTATACTACTGACATTAACAAATTGAGAATGCATATGAGAAACAACAAAACACACAAAACAAGAGAATTTAAAGATCAGAGCAAGGAAATCATCAAGAACAACTTAAAGATCAATAAAGACACATGATTGAATTCGAAAAAAAAATGCATGCAATTGACACCAAACTTAAAATGAGACACTAGACTCAAACAAGAAACATAAAATATTTTTTATTTTTATGATTTTGCAATTTTTTTTGTTTTTTCGAAAATTATGTGGAAAAAGAAAATGAAGAGGATCAAAACTTTTAATAAGAATTCCAGGAATTATGCAATGTTAGTCTAAAGCTTTAGTCTAAAAAGATTAGACATGGCTAGCCAAGCTTCAGCAGGACATTACATTCAAGAGCTAAATTGATGAAAATCAATCAGCTTTGGTGATGATAAAAACATAACCTTGATACTCTAGAATTCATTCTTAAAAATTCTGAAGAAAAATACCTAATCTAAGCAACAAGATGAACCGTCAGTTGTCCAAACTCAAACAATCCCCGGCAACGGCGCCAAAAACTTGGTGCACGAAATTGTGATCATCAATGGCGCCATCAACATGGTACGCAAAATTGTAATCTCAAATCTTTATCACAACTTCGCACAACTAACCAGTAAGTGCACTGGGTCATCCAAGTAATAAACCTTACATGAGTAAGGGTCGATCCCACGGAGATTGTTGGTATGAAGCAAGCTATGGTCATCTTGTAAATCTCAGTCAGGCGGATTCAGATGGTTATGGAGGATTAATGATTAAAAGATGAATAAAACATAAAATAAAGATAGAGATACTTATGTAATTCATTGGTGAGAATTTCAGATAAGCGTATGGAGATGCTTTGTCCCTTCCGTCTCTCTGCTTTCCTACTGTCTTCATCCAATCCTTCTTACTCCTTTCCATGGCAAGCTGTATGTTGGGCATCACCGTTGTCAATGGCTACAGTCCCGTCCTTTCAGTGAAAATGTTCAACGCGCTCTGTCATAGCACGGCTATTCATCTATCAGTTCTCGATCATGTTGGAATAGAATCCAGTGATTCTTTTGCGTCTGTCACTAACGCCCCACAATCGCGAGTTTGAAGCTCGTCACAGTCATTCAATCCTTGAATCCTACTCAGAATACCACAGACAAGGTTTAGACCTTCCGGATTCTCAAGAATGCCGCCATCAATTCTAGCTTATACCACAAAGATTCTGATTAAGGAATCCAAGAGATATCCACTCAATCTTAATCTATGGTGTGTAGAAACTCCACCGTTGAAAATACATAAGAACAAGGTCTAGGCATGGCCGAATGGCCAGCCTCCCATAATCTAAGAACTAGACGTCCAAAGATGATCCTAAGATCTAAAGTGATCAAAAGATTCTAGGATGTAAACTACAATAGTAAAAGGTCCTATTTGTAGATAACTAGTAGCTTAGGGTTTACAAAAATGAGTAAATGACATAAAAATCCACTTCCGGGCCCACTTGGTGTCTGCTTGGGCTGAGCATTGAAGCTTTCATGTGTAGAGACTTTTCTTGGAGTTAAACGCCAGCTTTTGTGCCAGTTTGGGCGTTTAACTCCTATTCTTGTGCCAGTTCTGACGTTTAACGCCGGGCAGTCTTGAGCTGATTTGGAATGCCGGTTTGGGCCATCAAATCTCGGGCAAAGTATGGACTATTATATATTGCTGGAAAGCCCAGGATGTCTACTTTCCAACGCAATTGAGAGCGCGCCAATTGACTTCTGTAGCTCCAGAAAATCTACTTCGAGTGCAGGGAGGTCAGAATCCAACAGCATCTGCAGTCCTTTTTAGCCTCTGAATCAGATTTTTGCTCAGGTCCCTCAATTTCAGCCAGAAAATACCTGAAATCACAGAAAAACACACAAACTCATAGTAAAGTCCAGAAAAGTGAATTTTAAATAAAAACTAATAAAAATATAATAAAAACTAACTAAAACATACTAAAAACATACTAAAAACAATGCCAAAAAGCGTAGAAATTATCCGCTCATCAAGTCTCAACCTAGAGTTGTAAAGAAGAACCAACTCCCCACGTCTGAACTCCTTTCGCTTGATATTCTTGTCATGCACAACCCTCACATTCTCTTTGTAAAGCCTGGAGTTCTCATATGCTTCTAGGCAAAGGCACTCCAGTTCTTGTAGTTGCACCTTCCTCTCAGCCCCCTCTTTCTTGAGTCCCATGTTGCATTCCCTCACTGCCCAGAAAGCCTTATGCTCCACCTCCACTGAGAGGTGACAAGCATTTCCGTAGACTAGACGGAAGAGACTCATTCTGATTGGTGTCTTGTACCTGTCCTGTATGCCCAAAGCGCATCTGTAAGCCTAGTACTCCAGTCTTTTCTATGAGGCTTGCCGATCTTCTCCAGGATATGCTTTGTCTCTCTGTTTGACACCTCGGCTTGTCCATTGGTTTGTGGGTGGCAAGCTGTGGCCACCTTGTGCACAATCCCATGTTTCTTCAGTAGACCTATTAATCTCTTGTTACAGAAGTGAGTGCCTTGATCACTCACGATTGCTCGTGGTGATCCAAAGTGACAGATAATATTATTTCAAACAAAAGAGACAACAGTGTTAGCATTATCGGTACGGGTAGGAATTGCTTCCACCCATTTAGAAACATAATCTACAGCTAACAGTACATATAAGAAACCATGAGAGTTTGGAAATGGACCCATGAAGTCAATGCCCCAAACATCGAAAATTTCACAGAACAACATAGGTTGTTGGGGGCATCTCATCCCTCTTGGATATCTTTCCAAACCTCTGGCATGGTGAACAAGATTCACAAAAAGCTGTGGCATCCTTAAATAGTGTGGGCCACCAGAATCCACAGTCTAGAAGTTTTCTAGCTGTCCTTTGAGGACCAAAATGTTCACCACTCTCAGAAGAGTGGCATGCCTCTAAAATTGACTGGAATTTTGATTGTGGCACACACCTTTTGATTATCTGGTCAGCACCACATCTCCATAAATATTGGTCATTCCATATATAATATTTGGACTCCTTTTAAGCTTGTCCTTTTGATGCTTAGTAAAATCAGGAGGGAAGGTACGACTGACCAAATAATTAGCTATAGGTGCGTGCCAAGGAACTACTTCAGATATTGCGTGCAAGCTATCAAATGGAAAATCATCATTGATAGAAGTGGAGTCATTCTTAATGTGCTATAGGCGACTCAGGTGGTCAGCCACTAAATTTTGAGTACAACTCCTATCTTTAATTTCTAAAATCAAATTCTTGCAGCAACAATATCCAACGTATGAGCCTTGGTTTGGACTCTTTCTTAGCTAATAAATATTTTAGAGCTGCATGATATGAATATACTACCACCTTAGGACCAAGTAAGTAGGCTCGAAACTTATCTAGAGCAAAAACAATAGCCAGAAGCTCTTTTTCAGTGGTAGTATAATTAGACTGAGCAACATCTAAAGTCTTAGATGCATAGGCAATGATAAAATGGTCCTTACCTTCGCGCTGAGCCATCGCCGCTCCTACTGCGTAGTTGGAGGCGTCACACATTATCTCAAAGGGTTGACTCCAGTCAGGCCCTCTCACAATAGGGGCTTGGGTCAGAGCGGTCTTCAACTTATCAAATCCCTCCTTGCAGTCCGTGCTCAGCTCGAACTCAACATCCTTCTGTAGCATTCGGGATAAAGGCAGTGCTACCTTACTGAAGTCCTTGATAAATCGCTAGTAGAAACCTGCATGACCAAGAAACGAGCGGACTTCCCTCACGGAGGAGGGGTAAGGTAAACCAGAAATGACATCTACCTTTGCTGGATCAACTGAAATACCAGTATTAGAAACAATATGTCCTAGAACAATACCTTGTTGTACTATAAAATGACATTTTTCAAAGCTCAATACAAGGTTTAAACTAACACACCTGTCTAATACTCTAGCTAAACTATCCAAGAAGAGGCTAAATGAATCACTATACACACTAAAGTCATCCATGAAAACTTTCATACAGTTCTCAAGAAGATCGGAGAAAATGCTCATCATGCATCTTTGGAATATAACTGGTGCATTACATAAGCCAAAAGGCATCCTCTTATATGCATACGTTCCGAAGGGACATGTAAAAGTAGTTTTCTCCTGATCTTCAGGAGCTATATGAATTTGGAAATAGCTAGTGTAACAATCTAGAAAACAGTAGTGTGATTTACTTGACAGGCGATCAAGCATCTGATCGATGAAAGGCAGTAGGTAGTGATCCTTGCAGGTGGCCTGGTTAAGGCTCCTATAATCAATGCACACCCTCCAGGAGTTTTGCACTCTAGTTGCAATGAGTTCTCCGTGTTCATTCTTTACTGTTGTTACTCTAGATTTCTTTGGTACCACCTGAACTGGGCTAACCCATTCACTATCCGAGATTGGATAGATGATGTCAGCTTCAAGCAGTCTGGTCACTTCATTCTTGACAATCTCCAGGATGGTAGGGTTCAGCCACCTCTGAGGTTGACGGACAGGCCTTGTTCCCTCTTCTAAAAATATACGGTGCTCACAGACCTGAGGACTGATGCCCACTATATCCGCCAAACTCCACCCAATAGCCTTCTTGTGTCTTCTTAGTACACTAAGCAACTGCTCCTCCTGTTGGGAGGTGAGTTCCCTTGCAATGATAACTGGGAGCTTCTGATTATCCTCAAGGTAAGAATACTTGAGGTGGGGTAGAAGGGGCTTTAATTCCATCTTCTGCTCCTGGTGAGGCACCTTATCATTTGGAGCTATGTGTGGGGGCAAGGTATCTTTAGTAAGCTCATGGGGTTTCCCCACACTTGCACCTTACTCCATGTGCGTCTCTTCTACTTCTTCTTGATGAACTTCAGCCACAATCTCATCAATAATATCGCACTAGAAGATTGAGTGATCTTCCGGTGGGTGCTTCGTAGCTTCATCCAGATTAAAGCTTACTGTTCTGTCATCTATCTCAAAAGAGTAGGTTCCTGAGAAGGCATCCAATTTGAACCTTGAAGTCTTCAGAAATGGCCTTCCAAGCAGGATGGATGAAGGTCTTCCTGAGTCATTAGGGGTGCATCCCCAAAATGTAGAAGTCAATAGGGAATGTTAGCCCCTTAATGCTCACTAGCACATTCTCAGCAATTCCAGCCACTGATATAATGCTCTTATCTGCCAAAACAAAATGTGCTGCTGACCTTTTTAAGGGAGGGAGCCTCAAAGCATCATATACAGATAATGGCATAATACTCACACACACATCTAGATCACACATGCAGTCAAAAAATTGTACACCCTGAATAGTACAAGTAACCATGCATGGACCCAGATTCCCACATTTTTCCAGTATGACACCCATTAAAGCAGAAATAGAGATACCTAGAGGAATAGTTTCTAATTCATTTATTTTATCTTTATGCATGCACAATTTTTTTAGAAACTTAGCATATTTAGGTACTTGCTGAATAGCATTAAAAAAAGAAAATAGTTATCTCAACCTTTTTGAATATTTCTACCATTTTGGGGTTTAGCTCCATCTGCTTTCTGGGCTTCCCAGCAAGGTGTAGAAATGGAAGAGGAATGGCGTCTTCAATATCTTCAATGCCGCTTGGTGCTTCATTCCTTGGTTGACCCGCTTCTTCTTCAACCACTTCTTGCACTACATCCTCTTCCTCGACGTCCTCTACCTCAACAATGTCTTCAACTGGGATATCTGACTTTGAGCTTGGCTCCTCATGACTCCTCTCTTGCAGTGTGGTTCTGGACCTTAAAATAATGGCATTGATTCATCCTTTGGGGTTAGATAAGGGTTGAGAAGGAAATGCATTGGAGCTTGCAGGTTGATTGTTGAGGGTGGAAGATGGTTTCAACCGGGAGATGAGAGCTTGTAAAGTGGAGTTAAGACCATTCATGGTAGAGTTAATTGAGTTCTGAAGGTCTTTTTGTCCTTGAGCAATAGAGTGAAGCAGCTCTTCATTGAGGGAAGAAAAGGTGTAAGCAATTTGAGGGGCTTGCTGCTGGTTGTTTTGAGATCCCTGGGCTTGCCTTTGGTGAGGTGCTCCATAAGGTTGGCTTTGGTTCTGTTGAGACCGGTTCTGCTGATTGATGTTGTTGTTCCACCTCTGATTTCAACCATTGTCTCTGCCTCCTTGGTTGTATTTGTCCCTCCATCCTTGGTTAGAGTTACTCTCCACCCTTGGTTGGAGTTATCCCTCCATCCCTGGTTGGAGTTGTCTTGCCAACCTTGATTGTAGTTCCCACCTTAGTTATAATTACCGCCTTGTTGATAGTACCCTTGGTTTGGGCGATCATAGAAGTTGTGGGTAGCTGCTAGGGTGGTGTCTTCTTGTTGAGTTGGGGACACTCATCAGTGTAATAAGTATAGCATGCACATATTCCACACACTCTCTAAGAGACCAGCTGTTGACAATGTTGTTGTTGAAGAGGCTGAGGTTGTTGTTGATTCAGCTGTATTTGCTTCAGTAAGTTGGTCATCTCACACATAGTCTGTGTGAGAGTAGTAGTCTCACTGCTAGAGGAAACCTCTGCAACAACCTTGGGATGGTTGTTCCTGTACCTAACATTCTGAGTAGACTCAGCTAGATCGGTGATCAGTTGCCACGCTTCATCCGTGGTCTTGTACTTCTTCAGAGAGCCATTACTCGCACCATCTAATGTGGTCTTGTCTTGAGGCTTCATGCCTGGCGTGAAATAGCTAATCAACACCAACTTATCAATCATGTAGTGGGGCATGTGTCTAAGAGATTCCTGAAGCGTTTCAAATACTTATAAAGAGTCTCTGATTCACCTTGAATAATGCAGGAAATTTCTTTTCTCAGTCTATCAGTAACTTCAGCTGGAAAGTATTTGTCCAAGAATTCTCTTCTGAGTGTATCACAATTAGTAACAACTACTTCAGGTTGAGTGTAGTACAACTCCCTCGCCTTTCCCTCAAGAGAAAACGGGAAGGCAGTCAGCAAAATAGTAGTTTCATCTGCACCATGACGCTTAATAGTAGAGCAGGCTGTCTGAAAATCCCTGAGGTGCTTGAGAGGCTCTTGAGCAGGTAAGCCATGAAACTTAGGCAATAAATTGATTAGTATAGTCTTCAGTTCAACATCTGCACCTAGATTTGGATGATGCGCTTGGAACGGTGGCAGTGTAAAGTCAAGAGCTCCTGCTTCCTAGAGAGTAACCCTTCTGGGCACTGACATGTTATCTGTGCGTAAATCAACAGAATCAGTAGAAGAAGAGCTTGTTTCTCCCTTAAATGACGCTTCAGATTCGTCCTCAGATAAGACTGGTGAATTGGTATTAACCACTTCACCATCCTCAGAGGCTAACCGACGCCGAGCTCACCTTATATGTGAAATAGTTCTTTCAATTTCTGGATCAAACACGGCTAAGCTCGGATCAGGTAGTGAACGCGTCATTCAATGAAAGAAACATACAGCTTATGGTAATAAAACTAAAATAGAATATGCAAATACGTAAATATAAAAATATTTACACTAACTAATAACTTAGCACACTATTGCAACTCCCCGGCAACCGCGCCAAAAATTGACGTGCAGAAAATTACCGATTAAGAATTTATAATAGAAATTAACATTGCGAGTATAGTTCTTAATAGATGAGAATTCCGCGTATCAATTTAAAAAGGGTTGTCACAAATTTAGAATAAAATACTGGAAGTAGAAATCCCAGGTCGGCTCCCAATGAGTTGCTAAGAGAGTGCTATTTATTGATCAGGAGTTCTCAAGAAATTTGGAGTTTGGGGAATAGGCAAATAAATGATTATAAATTAACAAGAGATTTTATGTAATTGAAATAAAAGCCTTGGCTAGGAGAAGATTAATCGGAAGTTATATCTTTGTTGGATTTTCCAAGATTAATAGTAATATGTTGTTGTTTCTACTTAGTTAACCCTCAACAAATGAAGGAAAGTCAAGTAGTTGAGCTAACTCCAATTCACAAGTCCTAATCCTCTCTCTTGGGAGGATTAGCGTTAGTGACTACAGAGCTAGCCAACAGTTTCCAACTCAAGGGTCTCCAAATATTAATCAACTCCAAAGCCAAGTTGGTAGTCTACTCCAATGACATGGATGCCATTTTCGCATTCATATAAAGGGAGTAGGGAGAAGACATGATAATTGGACTCAATTGAAAATAATCAAGAAATAATGAAATTAAACAGAAAAGTATCCTTGCATTAATTAATTCCAAAATGGAAGGTATCCATATAACTCTAAACGAAGTAAATGGGAAATAAAAGGAGTAAAGGAACAGGAAACAAACTAGAATGATAAAGACTTCAACGGAGGTAGTACTTTTCTCAATATCCAACTCAAAAACATAAAACTGGAATCTAAGAATGTGAAGAACCCTAGAGGAAGCAGTAATCTCTCTCTAAGATTCGAAAAACCAAACACTAAAACTAAAGAATGAGAATGTGTGAATGTCCCTTGAGTCCCTGATGTTCCCTCGCTCTAGTATGCGTTTATGGGCCGAAAATTGGGTCCAAACTCAGCCTAAAATTGCCCCCAGCATTTTCTACGATTTCTGCACGTGGCGCATGTCATGTGTATGCGTCATGTATGCGTGCGCGTCGATGGTCCTCTGCGTGTCTCGCGCGTACGCATTAGGTGCGCGTTCGTGTCGCTATGGGGTGTGCCAAATTTGCGCGTGCACGTTAGGTACGCGTGCGCGCCGATTCTCGCTGGTCAGCTCCTTAGTTTCTTGTGTTCCTTCCATTTTTGCAAGCTTCCTTTCCATCCTCCAAGCAATTCCTGCCCTATAAAGCCTGAAAACACTTAACACACAGATTACAACATCGAATGGTATAAAGGGATATTAAAAATACACAATTTAAAGGTTTAGGAAGCAAGTTTTCGACCATAGAATAAGATTGGGTAGGGTTTGTAAAACCATGCAAATTGTATGGGTAAGTATGCAGAGAATTGATAAATACCACTCATTTTAGCACAAGATAAACCATAAAATAGTGGTTTATCATGTATGCGAGATGCCCAACCTGAAAGGGTTGATCGCATCGCGTGCAGGTGGTTGCTTACGCAAGATCTACAGATTGGCAAAAATGTTGAATGCTGCAGAATTTTCAATTTTGCACTCCAAACTTTTGATGTGAATAAATTTTTGTTTTAAAATATTTTTCATCCGTTCTTCGAACAGCGTAAACTTTATGGACCCAATTTTCATATGAAATAAGTTTCAAACAATTTGGGGGTTCGGAAGCCAAGTTATGGCTCGCTGAAGTTTGGCCAAAAATTAGATTTTCACAAAAGTTCATAATCCTCTATTTTCACAAAAAATCAAACTGAATATCAACTTTCTATACACATAAACAACACCACAACAGACCAATTCAGCATCCCAACCCCACATTCTTCCAAAAACCAATCATACCTCAATCTTGCATACAAATTTTTCCAACATTTTCAATAATAATATCAAAATCATTATCCTCAACATATCCACCATCAGCATTCTCATTTACCTTCATCAAAGTCATTATTCATTAACCTTCTTACCACATCAACTATATTCGTACCACCAAAACAATAAATTTGTCATGCCTCATCAAATCACACACATACATTGTCAACTATCTATCAATCAAGTTCAACATTCTCAATCTAACTTATTCTAGGTCATCTAGCCTAAGATTTCACAAGACATTATATATTAAATACGAGAAGCCAAAACCATACCTTGGCCAATTTTTCGATAAACTCGGAACACCTCAAGCGTTCCTGCACCATAAGTTTCCAAGATTCCAAAACCTCACCAACGAAACCTGGCCTCTGAAACTTAACCTCAAGCTTCCAAATCCTCAAATTGGCTCCATCCAAGACTCAATTTCAATTTATTATTATAATTACCACTATAATCAAAATAGAGTTCACTAATTCAATGTATATACCAAGGGTTTGAAGGTGCTTACCTATCCCATAGCTCAAACGAGCTAAACCCGACATTACTCGTAAGTTAACTCAAACCTAAACACCAAAATCATGCAACATTCAACATAATTTCACATTGAGTTTCGAAGTTGGAGAAGAGAAAATTGAAAAAGAAAACATGGCTTCCTTACCTAATTAAGTTCTGGACTTTGTAGAGCTCGACGCTACGGTTGCGTGGCTGCAAACGGTGCGGCGATCAGAGTTCGGAGCGAGAAGTTATGAAAAATGGAATCAAGACCAAGGGTTTACAAACTTCTCCTCCCCTTGGCTGTGTTCTTCAGAGTTTTTCCCGAAGAAGAAAGAGATTGAGCTTAAGCTCATTTAATTAGGTGGGCTTGTTAGGCCCTTGGGCCCATTTTGGGTTCGATTTGGCCCGTTCGGTTTAATTTTGGACTAAATTCTTTAAAATTAGTGTCTAAATTCATATTTTAATTAATTCTACCACATTAAACTATAAAATTCTATTTTCTAATTTTTCTGATTAATAACAAATTTATTCGCTAATTTTTTACTAATCTCTCAGATTTTATACAAGACAATGAAATAATTTGCTTAGAATATGGCCATGGAGAAAAAAAATTAAATTTTATCTTAATAAGGGATTTCGCTAATAAGGATCTTAATAATTCTTCAATAACAATTAATTTTTATCTTTATAATAATTAATTATTTTGTTTTTAAAAAATTTTCAATGAAACATTTGTGTTTTATTTTATTTAGTTTAATTTAATTTAAAGTAAATTTTCTTTCATCACTTTCTTTCTTATTTGTAGGCATAATAAAGAAAAAAGAAAACTAAAAAAGTAATAGTATATATGGAAACTCATCTCATACTTACTCTTCATTGAATAAAATTGATTAGTAACAATATTTTCTTCAAGTTAAATATTGTTACTTGCTTTTAAATTTTTAATTATTCATATAAGATAATTACTTAGACTTTTTAAATAAAAATAAAATTATATAATATATAATAATTTTATATACTTAAAATTATTAACTTTTGTTCAGAAAAAGTAGAAAGAGGCCAATGTCTATACTTGTCCCCCTTAAATCCATTCCTATCCATATATAAATTAGAATTCGAATTTTGATACTAAATTGGATTAACTGAAAGTTTAAGAATCAATTTGAGGCATAATGCAAATTTCATATGCTATTTTAAGTATTTACTTGAGTAAACTATCCCACTTTTTGAAGTGCATACAAACTAGCCATGAATTTAATCACCATATTCGACAATAAATGTCCCAATTAAAGATAAAAAATAAAAATAAAATCTCGTAAATTATTATATCTTAAGGTCATAGATTGATTTGGACTGCCTGTTGATTTTTGTTTTTATTTTTTTATTGGTATTAATTTATAGGTTAAGGAATTAAAACTGAGTTTTGTTATAAATAAAATTAAAGCTAAATAAATAAATCTTTTTTTATGGCACTTGCCATAACACTTGGTGCAAAGTAGGGTGTGAAGCACTCACACCTTATGATCAATGATAGATTGAGGGTGTATAGTTACAATAGTCATATTCAATAATATCCCATTTTTTCTCTCTACTCTAATATTGATCCGTCTCTTTAACAATAATAAAATAATTTTGTTTGATTTGTCTCTCTAATAATAATCAGAGGATCTCTTTCTTTGCATTAGAAAATCTTGTAAGCTTTTGCACTATATTTCAACTATTCTATCACTCTTTGATACTATTAGAGTATAATATAATTGGTAGAGTTGGTGAATATCAGTGGAGTTGTTGAATTTTAGGGGATAATCAATGGAGTAAAAACTTGAAAGTGCAAAACCGTCGGCTTAGAATTTTTCACTACAATAAATAAGTCTTTTCGCAACGGTTAAAAATCGTTGTCGTAGATTGAAAAATCGTTCCCAAAATTTTAGGCAATGCTTTGACAACGATTTTTGACCTGTGGTATATGCGGCCATTATCAATGCTCAAAGGCAACGGTAACAGAAAAACTGTTGCCACAGTTAATGGCATATACAACAGTTTTGACAGAAAATTTTAAACAACGGTTTTGACCTGTTACTCGATAAGCAACAGTTTAGAACCGTTCCTATTAATATGACAACGGATTAATACCGTAACTGGATAGGCAACGGTTTTAAAATGTTGTGGTTTTATTATTCACATAGCCAACGGTTTGAAACCGTTACCGTTGGTGTCAGGTTTTGGCAACGGTTTTAAAACCATTGCCAGTTTATAGTCATCTAGGACAACGGTTTTAAAGCATTACCGTTGATGTCATTTTTCGGCAACGGTTTTAATACCATTGCCATTTTATAGTCATCTAAGACAACGGTTTTAAATCGTTACCGTTGGAGTCGTGTTTTGGCAACGGTTTTATTATGTAGACATCTTTGACAACGGTTTTAACACCATTGTCTTATGTAACTATTGACAACGATTTTGTTGTAATATATAATCTTTTATTTACAATAGTTTTCTCGTGAATGAAATTAATTTCAGTCTTTTTTAATTATTTAGTGTCAATAAATAATCTAAACTATTTGAATCAAGTCACTAAACAAAAATAATTGAACATTTCCCATCAAATTTAACTTATAATAATTGTTGTAAGATCCACAATATCATCTAAGTTTGCAAAAAATATAATAACAAAAGAGAGTTAAAATAGCTAAGTAGCAAATAGTTATCATGTCCACAAGTTCATGACTTTTACTCTGTAACATTTGCTTTTAAAAAATTGACCTTAATCAAGTTCGATTTCTCCTTCAACATAGTTTTCCTATAAACAAAAAAAAAAATAAATCAAATATAAAACTACACATCTTTAATACTAATAATGTTAAATAAAAATGTTTGAGAGAGAGAGGACAAACATGTATATCATAACATTCTTCTATTTAGATAACAAAACAATTGAATCAACATCATTATAATCAACCATTATTTAAGATATGATAACATATAGAAACTTTAACAACAAATAATACCTCTTCATGCGCATCATTGTTTGGATTGCCTAAAGTGCTTCCTAATTGAGCAGCTAACATATCAAGGTCCACTCCTGAGCTTTTTTGTTGCAGCATCATCTTAACAAGCGATTTTAGTTCATATACTTCTTTTTGCATCACATCAACCTTATTCTGTAATGTTGCTTTCTTAGTTGAACGTTGCTTAAGGGTGGCAATTTCTTCATTTTTCTTCAACAAAGTTGGTGTGGTAACTCTTCCGTGACATCGCACTCTCCCTGCCTTCTCTTTCCCAAATATGGATTAGAAAGCTCTAATTGTTGATTCTTTAGACTTTTTATTCTCAGCTTGCAAATGTGCCTATATCAATGTGAAGAAAAATAATAGTAATAAAATAAGAGTAAATACAAAATTGGTCTAAAAGCATATATCATTTGACAACATCGAAACAAATAATAGAGATTAAGAATAATGTCAAGATTCTTTAACTCAACGCAAGCATAAAAGTAACCACAAGTGATGGACAAATTGCCAAGACACAAGAAATCCATAACCTATTTTAACCAAATTAACTCCTAATACTTACAATAACATCCAGAGTTTCCTCATCCAATGATTTTCCCTTTGTGTTTTGGCGAGTGATGAGCGAATAATTTATACGCTTTTTGGCATTGTTTTTAAGTAGTTTTTAGTAGGTTCTAGCTACTTTTTAGTATATTTTTATTAATTTTTAGGCAAAATTCATATTTCTGGACTTTACTATGAGTTTTTGTGTTTTTCTGTGATTTCAGGTATTTTCTGGCTGAAATTGAGGGAGCTGAGCAAAAATCTGATTTAGGCTGAAAAAGGACTGCTGATGCTGTTGGATTCTGACCTCCCTGCACTCGGAATGGATTTTTTGGAGCTACAGCAGTCCAATTGGCGTGATCTCAATTGGGTTGAAAAGTAGACATCCAGGTCTTTCCAGCAATATTTAATAGTCTATATTTTACGCGAAGATAGATGACGTAAACTGGCATTCAACGCCAGTTCCATGTTGCATTCTGGCGTTCAGCATCAGAAACAGGTTGCAAGTTGGAGTTGAACGTCAGAAATAGGTTACAACCTGGCGTTTAACTCCAGAAATAGCCCAGGCACATGAGAAGCTCAAGTCTCAGCCCCAGCACACACCAAGTGGGCCCCAGAAGTGGATTTCTGCACCATCTATCTTAGTTTACTCATTTTCTGTAAACCTAGGTTACCAGTTTAGTATTTAAACAACTTTTAGAGACTTATTTTGTATCTCATGACATTTTTAGATCTGAATTATATACCTTTTGACGACATGAGTCTCTAAACTCCATTGTTGGGGGTGAGGAGCTCTGCAGCGTCTCGATGAATTAATGCAATTATCTCTGTTTTCCATTCAAACACGCTTGTTCCTATCTAAGATGTTCATTCGCGCTTCACCATGAAGAAGGTGATGATCCGTGACACTCATCACCTTCCTCAATCCATGAACGTGTGCCTGACAACCACCTCCGTTCTACATTAGATTGAATGAGTATCTCTTAGATTCCTTAGTCAGAATCTTCGTTGTATAAGCTAGAATTGATGGCGGCATTCATGAGAATCTGGAAAGTCTAAACCTTGTCTGTGGTATTCCGAGTAGGATTCAAGGATTGAATGGCTGTGACGAGCTTCAAACTCACGATTGTATTTGGATTAGCTGTGCTATGACAGAGCATTTGGACCATTTTCACTGAGAGGATGGGAAGTAGCCATTGACAACGGTGACACCCTACATACAGCTTGCCATGGAAGGAGCCTTGCGTGTGTGAAGACGAGGACAAGAGAAAAGATGAAATAAAGAGGACAACGCATCTCCAAAACTCCAACATATTCTCCACTATTGAGTAACAATTATTTATTTCATGCTCTTTTATCTTTTACAATCGAGGCTAAAGAATCCTATTGGTATCCTGACTAAGATTAATAAGATAACCATAGCTTGCTTCAAACTAACAATCTCCGTGGGATTCGACCCTTACTCACGTAAGGTATTACTTGGACGACCCAGTGCACTTGCTGGTTAGTGGTACGAGTTGTGAAAAGTGTGATTTACAATTTTGTGCACCAAGTTTTTGGCGCTATTGATGGGGATTGTTCGAGTTTGAATAACTAAAGGTTTATTTTATTGCTTAGATTAGGAATAATTTATTCTTGTTGCTATAGAGTCATTAAATCTGAGTCCTTTATTTTCTTTTCAAAAAATTTTCAAAAATATTATTTTTCCTTATTAATTTTTAATTTTTACGTGAGTTTAGTTTTATATTTTAAGTTTGGTGTCAATTGCATATTTTATATTTTTCTTTAAATTTTCGAATTGCATGTTCTTTATTTTTCCTTGGTCTTCAAATTGTTCTTGTCAAATTTTCTTGTTTGATCTTTGGTTTTTCATATTTCGTGTATTTTTCGTGTTTTCCTTGTGTTTTTTTTTTCAAAATATTAGTTTTCAAAAATATATCTTTTATATACAATATTAAAACATGTTACATTTATAGCTCAGTTGGGTAGAGCGTTGGCTTATGTTCTTGGCAATTGGGTATCTTCCTTTTAAAACTTTTTTTCAAAAATAATTTTTCTTTGATTAAATCTTGTGCCAAACTTTAAGTTTGGTGTTGTTTCTTTTGTTCTTGGTGTTCTTGTGAATCTTCAACGTGTTCTTGAGTCTTCCTTGTGTTTTGATCTTAAAATTTTTAAGTTTGGTGTTCCTTGGTGTTTTCCCTCCAAAATTTTCGAAAACAAGGAGCATTAGATCTAAAAATTTTTAAGTTTTGTGTCTTTTGTGTGTTTTTTTCTTTCATCATAAAATTCAAAATTCAAAAAAATATCTTTTCTAACTAATTTTAAGCCATATTTTCGAATTTTTATATATAAAAATTCAGATTTCAATTTCAAAATTTTTCAAATCTTATCCTTTTAAGAATTAAAAAAAAAATTATTATATCTTTTGCGAAAATATCCTAACCACTTTCTCTCTCCTCATTTTTTCGAAAATCTTCATAAAATATTTTTAAATTTATTTTATTTTATTTTATTTTTATTTTTATTTATTTTTAATTTTATTGTCGTCTTTATTTTATTTTATTTTATTTTATTATTTCAAAATTTTTATATATAATAAAATAAATAAAATAAATTCACATCATCTCCCTTTCTCCATTATGGACTTAAGTGGAAATGAACAGTCTAGAAAGACTCTGGGGTCATATGCTAACCCCACTACTGCTTCATACGGGAGTAGTATCTGTGTACCCTCTATCAGAGTCAGTAGCTTTGAGTTGAACCCTCAGCTCATTATCATTGTGCAGCAAAGTTGCCAGTATTCTGGTCTTCCACAGGAAGAACCTACAGAGTTTTTGGCACAGTTTTTACAAATTGTTGACACAGTACATGATAAGGAAGTAGATCAGGATGTCTATAGACTGTTACTGTTTCTATTTGCTGTAAAAGACCAAGCTAAGAGGTGGTTAAATAACCAGCCTAAGGACAGCATAAAGACATGGAAACAGCTGTCAGAAAAATTCCTGAATCACTATTTTCCTCCAAAACGGATGACACAGCTAATGTTGAGCATCCAAGGCTTTAAACAAGGAGATAATGAATCCCTTTATGATGCCTGGGAGAGATACAGAGAGATGCTAAGAAAATGCCCTCTGAAATGTTTTCAGAGTGGGTGCAGTTAGACATCTTCTATTATGGGCTTATAGAGAGAGCTCAGATTTCTCTAGACCACTAAGTTGGTGAATCTATACACATGAGAAAGACAATAGAAGAAGCTCAAGAGCTCATTGATACAGTTGCCAGAAATCAGTATCTGTACCTGAGCAGTGAACCTTCCTTGAAAGAATAGACCAAAACAATAACTGCTGAACTCAGTCCTGCAGAACAAGTTACTGAATTCAATCAGCAATTGGATTTTCTAACAAAATAGCTAGCCAAATTCAAGGAAATACTACAAGAAACAAGAATGGCTAATATGAATATGGAAGTACAGTTAAAGCAAACAGAACAGCAGTTATCAAAATAAATAACAGAAGAGTGCCAAGCAGTTCAATTAAGAAGTAGGAAAACATTAAATACCTCACTTCAAGGTAGCAGGAAGCCAAGAAATGAGCAAACTACCCAAAATCCATCTGAGGACAGTAAGAAGCATAGTTATGGCATTCAAACGCTAGAAACAGGTAAGGAGTTGGCGTCTAATGCCACTCCAACTTCCACCTCTGGCATTCAAACACCAGTGGGAGATCAGACACATACAAGTGCTGATAGCAACCCCTCTAAAAAGGCTTCTCAACCCACATCTGTAGGCAATAAACCTATAGCAACTAAGGTTGAGGAATACAAAGCCAAAATACCTTATCCTCAGAAACTCCGCCAAGCGGAACAGGATAAGCAATTTGCCCGCTTTGCTGACTATCTAACGACTCTTGAAATAAAGATTCCGTTTGCAGAGGCACTTGAGCAAATACCTTCTTATGCTAAGTTCATGAAGGAGATCTTAAGTCATAAGAAGGATTGGAGGGAAACTGAAAAAGTTTACCTCACTGAAGAATACAGTGCAGTCGTTCTGAAAAGTTTACGTGAGAAGCTTAAAAATCCCATAAGCTTTATGATACCATTCACATTAGAGGGTACTTGTACCAAGCAAGCTCTATGTGATCTTGGGGTAAGTATCAACCTAATACCTGCATCTACTATCAGAAAGCTTGGTTTGACTGAAGAAGTCAAACCAACTCGGATATGTCTCCAACTTGCTGATGGCTCCATTAAATACCCATCAGGCGTGATTGAAGACATGATTGTCAAGGTTGGGCCATTTGCCTTTCCCACTGACTTTGTGGTACTGGAAATGGAGGAGCACAAAAGTGCAACTCTCATTCTAGGAAGACCTTTCCTAGCAACTAGACGAACCCTCATTGACGTCAAAAAAGGGGAATCAACCCTGAGAGTCAATGAGGATGAGTTTAAGTTAAATGTTGTCAAAGCTATGCAACATCCAGACACCTCAGATGACTGCATGAGCATTGATATTATTGACTCTATTGTGGAAGAGGTCTATATGATTGAGAGTCTCGAATCAGAGCTAGAGAATATCTTTAAAGATGTTCAGCCTGATCTGGAGGAACCAGAGAGAATAATAGAACCTCTGAAAATCCCTCAGAAAGAGGAGAAACCTCCTAAACCCGAGTTCAAACCATTACCACCATCCCTGAAATATGCATTTCTGGGAGAAGGTGACACTTTTCCTATAATCATAAGCTCTACCTTAGAGCCACAGGAAGAGGAAGCACTAATTCGAGTGCTGAGGACACACAAGACAGCTCTTGGGTGGTCCATCAGTGATCTTAAGGGCATTAGCCCAGCCAGATGTATGCACAAGATCCTATTAGAAGATGACGCTAAGCTAGTGGTTCAACCACAGAGGCGGCTGGTGCACGAAATTGTGATCATCAGTGGCGCCATCAACATGGTACGCTCAATTGCAATTTCAATTCTTTATCACAACTTCACATAACTAACCAGCAAGTGCACTGGGTCGTCCAAGTAATAAACCTTACGCGAGTAAGGGTCGATCCCACGGAGATTGTTGGTATAAAGCAGGTTATGGTCATCTTGTAAATCTCAGTCAGGCAGATTCAAATGGTTATAGATGATTTATGAATAAAGCATAAAATAAAGATAGAGATACTTATGCAATTCATTGGTGATAATTTCAGATAAGCGTATGGAGATGCTTTGTCCCTTTCGTCTCTTTGCTTTCCTACTGTCTTCATCCAATCCTTCTTACTCCTTTCCATGGAAAGCCGTATGTTGGGCATAACCGTTGTCAGTGGCTACAATCCCGTCCTCTCAGTGAAAATGTTTAACGCGCTCTGCCACAGCACGGCTAATAATCTATTGGTTCTCAATCAGGTTGGAATAGAATCCAGTGATTCTTTTGCGTCTGTCACTAACGCCCAGCCATCAGGAGTTTGAAGCTCGTCACAGTCATTCAATCCTTGAATCCTACTCAGAATACCACAGACAAGGTTTAGACCTTCGGGATTCTCTTGAATGCCGCCATCAATTCTAGCTTATACCACGAAGATTCTGATTAAGGAATCCAAGAGATAAACATTCAAGCCTTGTTTGCTTGTAGAACGGAAGTGGTTGTTAGGTACGCGTTCATAAGTGAGAATGATGATGAGCGTCACATAATCATCACATTCATCATGTTCTTGGGTATGAATGAATATCTTAGAACAAGAATAAGCTGAATTGAATAGAAGAACAATAGTAATTGCATTAAAACTCGAGGTACAGCAGAGCTCCACACCTTAATCTATGGTGTGTAGAAACTCCACCGTTGAAAATACATAAGAACAAGGTCTAGGCATGGCCTAATGGCCAGCCTCCTAAAGAGGGTTCAATCATAAAAACATGATCGAAAAGATCTCCCTTAATACAATAGCAAAAGGTCCTATTTGTAGAGAACTAGTAGCTTAGGGTTTACAAAGATGAGTAAATGACATAAAAATCCACTTCTGGGCCCACTTGGTGTGTGCTTGGGCTGAGCATTGAAGCTTTCATGTGTAGAGACTTTTCTTGGAGTTAAACGCCAGCTTTTGTGCCAGTTTGGGCGTTTAACTCACATCCTTGTGCCAGTTCCGGCGTTTTACGCCAGAATTCTTGAGCTGACTTGGAACGCCTGTTTGGGCCATCAAATCTCGGGCAAAGTATGGACTATTATACATTGCTGGAAGGCCTAGGATGTCTACTTTCCAACGCAATTGAAAGTGCACCAATTGGGCTTCTGTAGCTCCAGAAAATCCACTTTGAGTACAGGGAGGTCAGAATCCAACAGCATCTGCAGTCCTTTTCAGCCTCTGAATCAGATTTTTGCTCAGGTCCCTCAATTTCAGCCAGAAAATACCTGAAATCATAGAGAAACACACAAACTCATAGTAAAGTCCAGAAAAGTGAATTTTAACTAAAAACTAATAAAAATATAATAAAAACTAACTAAAACATACTAAAAACATACTAAAAATAATGCCAAAAAGCGTATAAATTATCCACTCATCACAACACCAAACTTAAATTGTTGCTTGTCCCCAAGCAACTGAAAATCAAATAAGATAAAAAGAAGAGAATATGCAATGAATTCCAAAAACATCTATGAAGATCAGTATTAATTAGATGAGCGGGGCTTTTAGCTTTTTGCCTCTGAACAGTTTTGGCATCTCACTCTATCCTTTGAAATTCAGAATGATTGGCTTCTTTAGGAACTCAGAATCCAGATAGTGTTATTGACTCTCCTAGTTAAGTATGATGATTCTTGAACACAGCTACTTTATGAGTCTTGGCCCGTGGCCCAAAGCACTCTGTCTTCCAATATTACCACCGGATACATACATTCCACAGACACATAACTGGGTGAACCTTTTCAGATTGTGACTCAGCTTTGCTAGGGTCCCTAATTAGAGGTGTCTAGGGTTCTTAAGCACACTCTTTTTGCCTTGGATCATGACTTTATTATTATTTTTTTTATTCGCTGCTTTTTCTTGCTTCAAGAATCATTTTTATGATTTTTCATATACTCAGTAACATGTCTCCTTTTTCATCATTCTTTCAAGAGCCAACATTCATGAAAAACAAATTCAAAAGACTTATGCACTGTTTAAGCATACATTCAGAAGTCAAAGTATTGCCACCACATCAAAATAATTAATCTGTTATAAAATTCAAAATTCGTGCAATTCTTCTCTTTTTCAATTAAGAACATTTTTCATTAAAGAAATGTGATGGATTCATAGGACATTCATAACTTTAAGGCATAGACACTAAGACACTAATGATCATAAGACACAAACATAGATTAACATAAGCATGAAAATTCGAAAAACAGGAAAATAAAGAACAAGGAAGTTAAAGAACGGGTCCACTTTAGTGATGGCGGCTTGTTCTTCCTCTTGAAGATCTTATGGAGTGCTTGAGCTCCTCAATGTCTCTTCCTTGCCTTTGTTGCTCCTCTCTCATGATTCTTTGATCTTCTCTAAATTCATGGAGGAGAATGGAATGTTCTTGGTGCTCCACCCTTAGTTGTCCCATATTGGAACTCAATTCTCCTAGGGAGGTGTTGATTTGCTCCCAATAGTTTTGTGGAGGAAAGTGCATCCCTTGAGGCATCTCAGGGCTTTCATGATAAGTGGGATCTCTTGTTTGCTCCATCCTTTTCTTAGTGATGGGCTTGTCCTCATCAATTAGGGTGTCTCCCTTTATGTCAATTCCGACTAAATAACAGAGGTGACAAATGAGATGAGGGAAGGCTAACCTTGCCAAGGTAGAGGACTTGTCTGCCACCTTATAAAGTTCTTGGGATATAACCTCATGAAGTTCTACTTCCTCTCCAATCATGATGCTATGAATCATGATAGCCCGGTCTATAGTAACTTCGGACCGGTTGCTAGTGGGAATGATTGAGCGTTGGATAAACTCCAACCATCCTCTAGCCACGGGCTTGAGGTCATGCCTTCTCAGTTGAACCGGCTTCCCTCTTGAATCTATCTTCGATTGAGCGCCCTCTTCACAAATGTCTATGAGGACTTGGTCCAACCTTTGATCAAAGTTGACCTTTCTAGTGTAAGGGTGTTCATCTCCTTACATCATGGGCAAGTTGAATGCCAACCTTACATTTTCTGGACTAAAATCTAAGCATTTTCCCCGAACCATTGTAAGCCAATTCTTTGGGTCTGGGTTCACACTCTGATCATGGTTCTTGGTGATCCATGCATTGGCATAGAACTCTTGAACCATTAAGGTCCCGACTTGTTGAATGGGGTTGGTAAGAACTTCCCAACCTCTTCTTCGGATCTCATGTCGGATCTCTGGATATTCACTCTTTTTGAGTTTGAAAGGGACCTCGGGGATCACCTTCTTCATGGCCACAACTTCATAGAAGTGGTCTTGATGCACCCTTCAGATGAATCTCTCCATCTTCTATGACTCGTAGGTGGAAGCTTTTGCCTTCCCTTTCCTCTTTCTAGAGGTTTCTCCGGCCTTAGATGCCATAAATGGTCATGGAAAAACAAAAAGCAATTCTTTTACCACACCAAACTTAGAAGGTTTGCTCGTCCTCGAGCAAAAGAAGGAAGAAGAGAGTAGAAGAAGAAGAAATAGAGGAGATGGATGTGGCTCTGTGATTCGGCCAAGGGGGAGAAATAGTGTTTAGGCTGTATGAAAATGAAGGAGTGAAGATGGGTTTATATAGGAGTGGAGAGGGGGTGTATGGTTCGGCCATTATGGGCGGGTTTGGGAGGGAAAGTGGTTTGAATTTGAATGGTGAGGTAGGTGGGGTTTTATGAAGGATGGATGTGAGTGGTGAAGAGAATAGTGGGATTTGATAGGTGAGGGGTTTTTGGGGAAGAGGTGTTGAGGTGGTTGGTGAATGGGTAAAGAAGAGAGAGAGTGGTGGGGTAGGTGGGGATCCTGTGGGGTCCACAGATCCTGAGGTGTCAAGGAAAATTCATCCCTGCACCAAGTGGCGGGCAAAAATGCTCCTTCTGCCAATTCTGGCGTTAAACACCGGGCTGGTGCCCATTTCTGGCGTTTAACGCCAGCTTCTTGCCCCTTCCTGGCGTTTAACGCTATTCTGGTGCCCCTTTCTGGCGTTAAACGCCCAGAGTGGTGCCAGACTGGACATTAAACACCCATTTGCTGCCCTTTCTGGCGTTTAAACGCCAGCAAGTTTTCCTCCAGGGTGTGCTATTTTTCTTTCTGTTTTTCATGCTGTTTTTGCTTTTTCAATTGATTTTGTGACTTCCCATGATCATCAACCTATAGAAAACATAAAATAACAAAGGAAAATAGATAAATATAACATTGGGTTGCCTCCCAACAAGCGCTTCTTTAATGTCAGTAGCTTGATAGTGGGCTCTCATGGAGCCTCACAGATACTCAGAGCAATGTTGGAACCTCCAAACACCAAACTTAGAGTTTGAATGTGGGGGTTCAACACCAAACTTAGAATTTGGTTGTGGCCTCCCAACACCAAACTTAGAGTTTGACTGTGGGGGCTCTGTTTGACTCTGTTTTGAGAGAAGTTCTTCATGCTTCCTCTCCATGGTTACAGAGGGATATCCTTGAGCCTTAAACACAAAGGATTCTTCATTCACTTGAATGATCAATTCTCCTCTGTCAACATCAATCACAGCCTTTGCTGTGGCTAGGAAGGGTCTGCCAAGGATGATGGATTCATCCATGCACTTCCCAGTCTCTTGGACTATGAAATCAGCAGGGATGTAATGGTCTTCAATTTTTATCAGAACATCCTCTACAAGTCCATAAGCTTTTTTTCTTGAATTGTCTGCCATCTCTAGTGAGATTCTTGCAGCCTGTACCTCAAAGATCCCTAGCTTCTCCATTACAGAGAGAGGCATGAGGTTTATGCTTGACCCTAGGTCACACAAAGCCTTCTTGAAGGTTATGGTGCCTACTGTACAAGGTATTGAGAACTTTCCAGGGTCCTGTCTCTTTTGAGGTAATCTCTGCCTAGTCAAGTCATCCAGTTCTTTGGTGAGCAAAGGGGGTTCGTCCTCCCAAGTCTCATTACCAACTTGTCATTTAGCTTCATGATTGCTCTAAGATACTTAGCAACTTGCTCTTCAGTGACATCTTCGTCCTCTTCATAGGAAGAATACTCATCAGAGCTCATGAATGGCAGAAGTAAATCCAATGGAATCTCTATGGTCTCAGTGGGAGCCTCAGATTCCCATGGTTCCTCATTAGGGAACTCATTGGAGGCCAGTGGACGTCCATTGAGGTCTTCCTCAGTGGCGATCACTGCCTCTTCCTCCTCTCCAAATTTGGCCATGTTGATGGCCTTACACTCTCCTTTTGGATTCTCTTCTGTATTGCTTGGAAGAGTACCAGGAGGGAGTTCAGTAACTTTCTTACTCAGATGACCCACTTGTGCCTCCAAGTTTCTAATGGAGGACCTTGTTTCAGTCATGAAACTTTGAGTGGTTTTGATTAGATCAGAGACCATGGTTGCTAAGTCAGAGTGGCTCTGCTTAGAATTCTCTATCTGTTGCTGAGAAGATAATGGAAAAGGTTTGCTATTGCTAAACCTGTCTCTTCCACCATTATTGTTGTTGAAACCATGTTGAGGTCTCTGCTGATCCTTCCATGAGAGATTTGGATGATTTCTCCATGAAGAATTATAGGTGTTTCCATAGGGTTCTCCTATGTAATTCACCTCTTCCATTGAAGGGTTCTCAGGATCATAAGCTTCTTCTTCAAATGAAGCATCCTTAGTACTGCCTAGTGTACCTTGCATTCCAGACAGACTTTGAGAAATCATATTGACTTGCTGAGTCAATATTTTGTTCTGAGCCAATATGGCATTCAGAGTATCAATCTCAAGAACTCCTTTCTTCTGATTCGTCCCATTGTTCACATGATTCCTTTCAGAAGTGTACATGAATTGGTTATTTGCAACCATTTCAATGAGTTCTTGAGCTTCTGCAGGCGTCTTCTTCAGATGAAGAGATCCTCCAGCAAAGCTATCCAATGACATCTTGGATAGTTCAGACATACCATCATAGAAGATACCTATGATGCTCCATTCAGAAAGCATGTCAGAAGGACACTTTCTGATCAATTGTTTGTATCTTTCCCAAGCTTCATAAAGGGATTCACCTTCCTTCTGTCTGAAGGTTTGGACATCCACTCTAAGCTTACTCAATTTTTGAGGTGGAAAGAACTTTGCCAAGAAGGCATTGACTAGCTTTTCCGAAGAGTTCAGGCTTTCTTTAGGTTGTGAGTCCAACCATATCCTAGCTCTGTCTCTTATAGCAAAAGGGAATAGCATAAGTCTGTAGACCTCAGGGTCAACCTCATTGGTCTTGACAGTGTCACAGATTTGCAAGAATTCAGCTAAAAACTGATGAGGATCTTCCAATGGAAGTCCATGGAACTTGCAATTCTGTTGCATTAGAGAAACTAATTGAGGCTTAAGCTCAAAGTTGTTTGCTCCAATGGCAGGGATAGAGATGCTTCTCCCATAGAAGTCGGGAGTAGGTGCAGTAAAGTCACCCAGCACCTTCCTTGCATTGTTGGCATTGTTGTTGTTTTCGGCTGCCATGTCTTCTTCTTTGAAGAATTCTGTTAGGTCCTCTATAGAGAGTTATGCTTTAGCTTCTCTTAGCTTTCGCTTCAAGGTCCTTTCAGGTTCAGGGTCAGCCTCAACAAGAATGCTTTTGTCTTTGCTCCTGCTCATACGAGAGAGAAGAAAACAAGAAAATATTGAATCCTCTATGTCACAGTATAGAGACTCCTTGAGGTGTCAGAGGAAAAGAAAAGTAGAAGGAAGAGGTAGAAGAATTCGAACTTAGAAAGATAGAGTTTGAATTGTGCATTGAGGAAGAGTGTTAGTCCATAAATAGAAGGATGTGAGAAGAGGGGAAGAAATTTTTGAAAATTAAAGTGAATTAATTAAAAGAAATTTTGAATAAAAATGGTAATTGATTTTCGAAAACTAAGATTGAGAAAGAAATAAAGTGATTTTGAAAAAGATTTTGAAATTGGAAATCAAAAAGATATGGTTGAAAACTATTTTGAAAAAGATGTGATTAAAAAGATATGATTGAAAAGTTATGGTTTTAAAAAGATATGATTGAAAAGATGTGATTGAAAAACAATTTAAAAAGATTTGATTTTTAAAATTAATGACTTGGCTAACAAGAAATTTAAAAGATATGATTCAGACATTAAACCCTTCTCAACAGAAAAGACAACACACATGAAATATTGAATCAAATCATTAATTGTTAGCAAGTATTTTTGAAAAATGAAAAGAAATTAATTTTGAAAAGATATGATTGAAAAGATATGATTTGAAAAATATTTGATTTTGAAAAATTTTGAAAACTTGAAAAAAAATTTGAATTAAAAAAAAAAATCTTCCCTTTTGTGCCATCCTGGCGTTAAACGCCCAAAATGGTATTCATTCTGGCGTTTAACGCCCAAAACTCTACCCTTTTGGGCGTTAAACGCCCAGCCAGGTACCCTAGCTGGCGTTTAAACGCCAGTTTTCCTTCCTCACTGGGCGTTTTGAATGCGCAGCTTTTTTTGTGTAATTCCTCTGCTTTATGTTCTGAATCTTCAATTCTCTGTATTATTGACTTGAAAAGACACAAATTAAAATTTTTTGGATTTTTAGTAATGAGGAATAATCAAAATAAAACTAAGATCAAATAAACAATGCATGCAAGACACCAAACTTAGAAGTTTGTATACTACTGACACTAACAAGTTGAGAATGTATATGAGAAACAACAAAACACTTAAGACAAGAGGATTTAAAGATTAGACCAAGTAAATCATCAAGAACAACTTGAAGATCAATGAAAACACATGATTGAATTCAAAGAATGCATGCAATTGACACCAAACTTAAAATGAGACACTAGACTCAAACAAGAAACAAAAAAATATTTTTGATTTTAAGATTTTATATTTTTTTTTTGGATTTTTCGAAAATTGAGTGGAAAAGAAAATAAAAAGATTCAAAATTTTTAATAAGAATTCCAGGAATCATGCAATGTTAGTCTAAAGCTTTAGTCTAAAAAGATTAGACATGGATAGCCAAGCTTCAGCAGGACATTACATTCAAGAGCTAAATTGATGAAAATCAATCAACTTTGGTGATGATAAGAACATCACCTTGAAACTCTAGAATTCATTCTTAAAAATTCTGAAGAAAAATACATAATCTAAGCAATAAAAATACCGTCAGTTGTCCAAACTCGAACAATCCCCAGCAACGGCGCCAAAAACTTGGTGCACGAAATTGTGATCATCAATCGTGCCATCAACATGGTACGCTCAATTGCAATTTCAATTCTTTATCACAACTTCGCACAACTAACCAGCAAGTGCACTGGGTCGTCCAAGTAATAAACCTTACACGAGTAAGGGTCGATCCCACGGAGATTGTTGGTATGAAGCAAGCTATGGTCATCTTGTAAATCTCAGTCAGGCAGATTCAAATGGTTATAGATGATTTATGAATAAAGCATAAAATAAAGATAGCGATACTTATGCAATTCATTGGTGAGAATTTCAGATAAGCGTATGGAGATGCTTTGTCCCTTTCGTCTCTCTGCTTTCCTACTGTCTTCATCCAATCCTTCTTACTCCTTTCCATGGCAAGCTGTATGTTGGGTATCACCGTTGTCAGTGGCTACAATCCCGTCCTCTCAGTGAAAATGTTCAACGCGCTCTGTCACAGCACGGCTAATCATCTGTCGGTTCTCAATCAGGTTGGAATAGAATCCAGTGATTCTTTTGCGTCTGTCACTAGCGCCCAGCCTTCAGGATTTGAAGCTCGTCACAGTCATTCAATCCTTGAATCCTACTCAGAATACCACAGACAAGGTTTAGACCTTCCGGATTCTCTTGAATGCCGCCATCAATTCTAGCTTATACCACGAAGATTCTGATTAAGGAATCCAAGAGATAAACATTCAAGCCTTGTTTGCTTGTAGAACGGAAGTGGTTGTCAGGCACGCGTTCATAAGTGAGAATGATGATGAGCATCACATAATCGTCACATTCATCATGTTCTTGGGTACGAATGAATATCTTAAACAAGAATAAGCTGAATTGAATAGAAGAACAATAGTAATTGCATTAATACTCGAGGTACAGCAGAGCTCCACACCTTAATCTATGGTGTGTAGAAACTCCAACGTTGAAAATACATAAGAACAAGGTCTAGGCATGGCCGAATGGCCAGCCTCCCAAAGAGGGTTCAATCATAAAAACATGATCGAAAAGATCTCCCTTAATACAATAGCAAAAGGTCCTATTTGTAGAGAACTAGTAGCTTAGGGTTTACAAAGATGAGTAAATGACATAAAAATCCACTTCTAGGCCCACTTGGTATGTGCTTGGGATGAGCATTGAAGCTTTCATGTGTAGAGACTTTTCTTGGAGTTAAACGCTAGCTTTTGTGCCAGTTTGGGCGTTTAACTCCCATCCTTGTGCCAGTTCCGGCATTTTATGCCAGAATTCTTGAGCTGACTTGGAACGCCTGTTTGGGCCATCAAATCTCAGACAAAGTATGAACTATTATACATTTCTGGAAAGCCCAGAATGTCTACTTTCCAACGCAATTGAGAGCGCGCCAATTGGGCCTCTGTAGCTCTAGAAAATCCACTTCGAGTGCAGGGAAGTCAGAATCCAACAGCATCTATAGTCCTTTTCAGCCTCTGAATCAGATTTTTGCTCAGGTCCCTCAATTTCAGCCAGAAAATACCTAAAATCACAGAAAAACACACAAACTCATAGTAAAGTCCAGAAAAGTGAATTTTAACTAAAAAATAATAAAAATATAATAAAAACTAACTAAAACATACTAAATACATACTAAAAACAATGCCAAAAAGCGTATAAATTATCCGCTCATCAGCGGCTGAATCCAGCCATGAAGGAGGTGATGCAAAAGGAGGTCACTAAATTACTAGAGGCTGGGATTATTTATCCTATTTCTAATAGCCCCTGGGTGAGCCCTGTCCAAGTTGTCTCCAAAAAGGGAGGCATGACAGTGGTTCATAATGAAAAAAATGAACTGGTTCCTACAAGAACAGTTACATGTTGGCGTATGTGTATTGACTACAGAAGACTCAATACAGCCACCAGAAAGGATCATTTTCCTTTACCGTTCATAGACCAGATGCTAGAAAGACTAGCAGGTCATGATTACTACTACTTTTTGGATGGCTATTCAGGTTACAACCAGATTGCAGTAGATCCCCAGGATCAAGAGAAAACAGCATTCACATGTCCATCTGGAGTATTTACATACAGAAGGATGCCATTTGGCCTGTGCAATGCACCTGCAACCTTTCAAAGGTGCATGCTCTCTATTTTCTCTGATATGGTGGAAAAATTTCTGGAAGTCTTCATGGATGACTTTTTAGTATTTGGAGACTCATTCAGCTCCTGTCTTGACCATCTAGCACATGTTCTAAAGAGGTGCCAAGAGACTAACCTGGTTTTAAACTGGGAGATATGTCATTTTATGGTGACTGAAGGAATTGTCCTTGGGCACAAAATTTCGAACAAGGGAATAGAGGTGGATCAAGCCAAGGTAGAGGTAATTGAAAAATTACCACCACCTACCAATGTTAAAGCAATCAGAAGCTTTCTGGGGCATGCAGGATTCTATAGGAGGTTTATAAAAGATTTTTCAAAAATTGCAAAACCTCTGAGTAATCTGCTAGCTGCTGACACACCATTTATCTTTGATATGGAGTATCTGCAGGCGTTTGAGACTCTGAAAGCTAAGCTGGTCACAGCACCAGTCATCTCTACACCCTGGACATTACCATTTGAATTAATGTGTGATGCCAGTGATCATGCCATTGGTACAGTGTTGGGACAGAGGCATGACAAGCTTCTGCACGTCATTTATTATGCCAGCCGTGTTCTAAATGATGCGCAGAAGAACTACACAACCACAGAAAAAGAATTGCTTGCAGTGGTTTACGCCATTGACAAGTTCAGATCCTATTTAGTAGGATCAAAAGTGATTGTGTACACAGACCATGCTGCTCTTAAATATCTACTCACAAAGCAGGATTCAAAACCCAGGCTCATAAGATGGGTGTTGCTTCTGCAAGAGTTTGATATAGAAATAAGAGACAGAAAAGGGACAGAGAACCAAGTAGCAGATCACTTGTCCCGAATAGAACCAGTAGAAAGGACGTCCAACTTTTTGCCATTCAGGAAGCACCATGGTTTGCAGAGCTTCATGATAGTGACTCTGACAAAAAGTTCATTGTTAATGGGCAAATAGTCAAGCATTATCTTGAAGGCAATGTTGAGCAAGAATGCTCAAGACTGAGACTGGATTAAAGCTCAGTAATAGTCCAGCTAAAGATAATAAAGAAGCGCTTATTGGGAGGCAACCCAAATTTTTATTTAACTAATTTTATTTTTATTTTATCATTCTTTTATGTTTTCTTAGGTTCATGATCATGTGGAGTCACAAAACAAATACAAAAATTAAAAACAAAATCAAAAACAGCAAAAGAAACAACACACCCTGGAGGAAGGGCTTACTGGCGTTTAAACGCTAGTAAGGAGCATCTGGCTGGTGTTCAACGCCAGAACAGAGCATGAATCTGGCGTTGAACGCCAGAAACATGCAGCACTCTGGCGTTTAAATGCCAGGATTGCACACTAAGGAAAGCTGGATTTTAACGCCAAAAACATGATGCATATGGGCGTTGAACACCCAGAACAAGCATAAAGCTGGCTTTTAACGCCAGAAATAAGCATCAATCTGGCGTTAAACGCCAGGATTGCATGCAGAGGGTATTTTACATGCCTCATTGGTGTAAGGATGTAAATCCTTGACACCTCAGGATCTGTAGACCCCACAGGATCATCTCAGGATCTGTAGACCCCAGAGGATCCCTACCTACCCCAACTCACCTTCTCTCTTCTTCACCAATCACCTCAATCTCTCTTCCCCATCACCTCTTCACCATTCACATCCATCCATCTTTCCCACCCAAACCCACCCTACATGGCCAAAACACAAACATCTCTCCCTCTTCCCCTTATCTTCTTCTTCTTCTTCTATTCTTTCTTCTTTTGCTCGAGGGCGAGCAATATTCTAAGTTTGGTGTGGTAAAAGCATTGCTCTTTTGTTTTTCCATAACCATTTATGGTACCCAAGGCCAGAGAAACATCAAGAAAGAGGAAAGGGAAGGCAATTGCTTCCACCTCTGAGTCATGGGAGATGGAGAGATTCATCTCAAGGGTCCATAGCTTAGTAGTAGAGCATTTGACTGCACATCAAGAGAGCATGAGGAATTCCCTCATCAAGAAATCCTTGAGATACCTCAGGAGATATATTTTCCTCCACACAACTATTGGGAGCTACTAAGGATAGGAGCACCAAAATCAATAGGGATCAAGCAACAGAGGCAAGGAAGAGACATAAAGGAGCTCAAAAAGCACCATTGATCCTTCAAAAAGGCGCTACCCTCACTAAGGTGGACTCATTCCTTAACTTCCTTGTTCTTATCTCTGTTTTTCAATTTTTATGCTTCATGTTTGTCTATGTTTGTGCCTTTACTTCATGATCATTAGTATTTAGTAACTATGTCTTAAGGCTATGAATAATTCCATGAATCCTTCACCTTTCTTAAATGAAAAAATGTTTTTAATAAAAAAGAACAAGAAGTACATGAGTTTCGAATTTATCCTTGAATTTAGTTTAATTATATTGATGTGGTGACAATACTTTTTGTTTTTTGAATGAATGCTTGAACAGTGCGTATTTTTTATCTTTTTGTTAAAATTGTTGGATCTTGAAAGAATGATGAACAAAGAGAAATGTTACTGATAATCTGAAAAATCATAAATTTGATTCTTGAAGCAAGAAAAAGCAGTGAATAGCAAAAGCTTGCGGAAAAAAAAGTGGCGGAAAATATATATATATATATAGAAAGAAAGAAAAAAAAGCAAGCAGAAAAAGCCAATAGCCCTTAAAATTAAAAGGCAAGGGTAAAAAGGATCCAAGGTTTTGAGCATCAATGGATAGGAGGGCACAAGGAAATAAAATCTAGGCCTAAGCGGCTAAATCAAGCTGTCCCTAACCATGTGCTTGTGGCACGCAGGTCCAAGTGAAAAGCTTAAGACTGAGTGGTTAAAGTCGTGATCCAAAGCAAAAAGAGTGTGTTTAAGAGCTCTGAACACCTCTAATAGGGGACTTTAGCAAATTTGAGTCATAATCTGAAAAGGTTCACCCAGTCATGTGTCTATGGCATTTATGTATCTGGTGGTAATACTGGAAAATAAAGTGCTTAGGGCCACGGCCAAGACTCATAAAGTAGCTGTGTTCAAGAGTCAACATACTTAACTAGGAGAATCAATAACACTATCTGAATTCTGAGTTCCTATAGATGCCAATCATTCAAAACTTCAAAGGATAAAGTGAGATGCCAAAACTGTTCAGAAGCAAAAAGCTACAAGTCCCGCTCATCTAATTAGAACTAAGCTTCATTGATATTTTGGAATTTATAGTATATTCTATTCTTTTGATCCTATTTGGTTTTCAGTTACTTGGGGACAAGCAACAATTTAAGTTTGGTGTTTTGATGAGCGGATAATTTATACGCTTTTTGGCATTGTTTTTAGGTAGTTTTTAGTAGGTTCTAGCTACTTTTTAGTATATTTTTATTAGTTTTTAGGCAAAATTCATATTTCTGGACTTTACTATGAGTTTGTGTATTTTTCTATGATTTCAGGTATTTTCTGGCTAAAATTGAGGGAGCTGAGCAAAAATCTGATTTAGGCTGAAAAATGACTGTTGATGCTGTTGGATTCTAACCTCCCTGCACTCGGAATATATTTTTTGGAGCTACAGGAGTTTAATTGACGCGCTCTCAATTGGGTTGGAAAGTAGACATCCAGGGCTTTCCAGCAATATATAATAGTCCATACTTTGCGTGAAGATAGATGACGTAAACTGGCGTTCAACGCCAGTTCCATGTTGCATTCTGGCGTTCAGCGCCAGAAACAGGTTGCAAGTTGGAGTTGAACGCCAGAAACAGGTTACAACCTGGCGTTTAACTCTAGAAATAGCCCAGGCACGTGAGAAGCTCAAGTCTCAGCCCTAGCACACACCAAGTGGGCTCCATAAGTGGATTTCTGCACCATCTATCTTAGTTTACTCATTTTCTGTAAACCTAGGTTACCAGTTTAGTATTTAAACAACTTTTAGAGACTTATTTTGTATCTTATGACATTTTTAAATCTGAATTATAAACCTTTTGACGGCATGTGTCTCTAAACTCCATTGTTGGGGGTGAGGAGCTCTGCAGCGTCTCGATGAATTAATGCAATTATCTCTATTTTCCATTCAAACACGCTTGTTCCTATCTAAGATGTTCATTCGTGCTTCACCATGAAGAAGGCGATGATCCGTGACACTCATCACCTTCCTCAATCCATGAACGTGTGCCTGACAACCACCTCCGTTCTACATAAGATTGAATAAGTATATCTTAGATTCTTTAATCAGAATCTTTGTGGTATAAGCTAGAATTGATGGCGGCATTCATGAGAATCCGGAAAGTCTAAACCTTGTATGTGGTATTCCGAGTAGGATTCAAGGATTGAATGGCTATGACGAGCTTCAAACTCGCGATTGTTGGGCGTAGTCATAGACGCCAAAGAATCAATGGATTCTACTCCGACATGATCGAGAACCAACAGATGATTAGCCGTGTGGTGGACGAAATTGTGATTCGTACTCTTTGTACTTGTATGAAATTTAATTCGAGATAATAGCTCTTTACTATGTGTGGTCACAACTCCGTTCAACTAACCAGCAAGTGTACTGGGTCGTCCAAGTAATAAACCTTACTTGAGTAAAGGTCGATTCCACAGAGATTGTTGGTATGAAGCAAGCTATGGTCATCTTGTAAATCTCAGTCAGGCGGATTTAAATAAATTATGGAATTTTGAAAATCAAATAATAGTAATTAAACATAAAATAAAGATAAAGTTACTCATGTAATCCAATGATGGGGATTTCAGATAGGCGTATGGAGATATTGTGCTCCTCCTGAATCTCTGCTTTCTTACTGCTTTTATCCAATTTTATCACCCCCTTCTATGGCAAGCTGTATGTAGGGCATCACTGTCGTCAATGGCTACATCCCATCCTCTCAGTGAAAAAGGTCCAAATGCTCTGTCACAGCATGGCTAATCATCTGTCGGTTCTCAATCAGGTTGGAGTAGAATCCCTTGATTCTTTTGCATCTGTCACTAACGCCCAGCCTTTAGGAGTTTGAAGCTCGTCACAGTCATTCAATTCTGGAATCCTACTCGGAATACCACAGACAAGGTTAGACCTTCCGGATTCCCATGAATGCCGCCATCAATTCTAGCTTATACCACGAAGATTCTGATTAAGGAATTCAAGAGATATGCGCCCGGTCTAGGGTAGAACGGAAGTGGTTGTCAATCACGCGCGTTCATAGGTGAGAATGATGATGAGTGTCACGGATCATCACATTCATCAAGTTGAAGTGCAACGAATATCTTAGAATAGGAATAATTCGAATTGGATAGAAAATAATAGTAATTGCATTGAAACTTGAGGTACAGCAGAGCTCCACACCCTTAATCTATGGTGTGTAGAAACTCCACCGTTGAAAATACATAAGTGAAAGGTTCAGGCATGGCCGAATGACCAGCCCCCCAAAACGTGATCAATAGTCTCCTCAGATGAAGAATAAAACAAAACTGAGACCAAAGATGTCTAATACAATAGTAAATTATCCTATTTATACTAGACTAGCTACTAGGGTTTACATGAGTAAGTAATTGATGCATAAATCCACTTCCGGGGCCCACTTGGTGTGTGTTTGGGCTGAGCTTGATCTATCCACAAGCTGAGGCTTCTTTTGGAGTTGAACGCCAAGTTGTAACGTGTTTTGGGCGTTCAACTCCGGGTCGTGACGTGTTTCTGGCGTTTTACTCCAGACAGCAACATGGAACTGGCGTTGAGCGCCAGTTTACGTCGTTAATTCCCAAATAAAGTATGGACAAGTATATATTGATGGAAAGCTCTGGATATCTACTTTTCAACGCCGTTAAGAGCGCGCCATTTGGAGTTCTGTAGCTCCAGAAAATCCATTTCGAGTGTAGGGAGCTCAGATTCTAACAGCATCAGCAGTCCTTTGTCAGCCTCCTATCAGAGTTTTGCTCAAGTCCCTCAATTTCAGCCAGAAATTACCTGAAATCACAGAAAAACGCATAAACTCATAGTAAAGTCCAGAAATGTGAATTTAACATAAAAACTAATGAAAACATCCCTAAAAGTAGCTTGAACTTACTAAAAACTACCTAAAAACAATGCCAAAAAGCGTATAAATTATCCGCTCATCACAACACCAAACTTAAATTGTTGCTTGTCCCCAAGCAACTGAAAATCAAATAGGATAAAAAGAAGAGAATATACTATAAATTCCAAAATATCAATGAATATTAATTCTAATTAGATGAGCGGGGCTTGTAGCTTTTTGCTTCTAAACAATTTTGGCATCTCACTTTTTCCTTTGAAGTTCAGAATGATTGGCTTCTCTAGGAACTTAGAGTTTCGGATGGTGTTATTGATTCTCCTAGTTAAGTATGTTGATTCTTGAATACAGCTACTTATAAGTCTTGGCCGTGGCCCTAAGCACTTTGTTTTCCAGTATTACCACCGGATACATAAATGCCACAAACACATGACTGGGTGAACCTTTTCAGATTGTGACTCAGCTTTGCTAGAGTCCCCAATTAGAGGTGTCCAGGGCTCTTAAGCACACTCTTTTGCTTGGGCCTTTTACTTGGGCCTTCATGACACAAGCACATGGTTAGGGACAGCTTGGTTTAGCCGCTTAGGCCTGGATTTTATTTCCTTGGGCCCTTCTATCCATTGATGCTCAAAGCCTTGGATCCTTTTTACCCTTGCCTTTTGGTTTTAAGGGCTATTGGCTTTTTCTGCTTGCTTTTTCTTTTTCTTTCTATTTTTTTCGCAAGCTTTTGTTTTTCACTGCTTTTTCTTGCTTCAAGAATCAATTTCATGATTTTTCAGATTATCAATAACATTTCTCTTTGTTCATCATTCTTTCAAGAGCCAACAGTTTTAACATTCATAAACAACAAGATCAAAAATATGCACTGTTTAAGCATTCATTCAGAAAATAAAAAGTATTGTCACCACATCAATATAATTAAACTAAATTCAAGGATAAATTCGGAATTCATGTACTTCTTTGTTCTTTTGAATTAAAAACATTTTTCATTTAAGAGAGGTGAAGGATTAATGGAATTATTCATAACTTTAAGACATAGTTACTAAACACTAATGATCATGAAGTAGAGACACAAAACATAGATAAACATATAATATAAAAACCGAACAGCAGAAAAGTAAGAACAAGGAATGAATCCACCTTAGTGGCGTCTTCTTCTTGAAGGACCAACAATGTTCTTAAGCTCTTCTATGTCCCTTCCTTGCCTTTGTTGCTCCTCCTTCATTGCTCTTTGATCTTCTCTTATTTCATGGAAAATGATGGAGTGCTCATGATGTTCCACCCTTAATTGTTCCACATTGTAGCTCAAATCTTCTAGGGAAGTGTTGAGTTGTTCCCAATGGTTGTTGGGAGGAAAGTGCATCCCTTGAGGCATCTCAGGGATTTCTTGATGATGAGCTTCCTCATGCATCTCTTGAGATCCGTGGAGGGTCTCTTTTGCTTGCTCCATCCTCTTCTTGGTGATGGGCTTATCCTCTTCAATGAGGATGTCTCCTTCTATGATAACTCCAGCTGAGTAACATAGATGGCAAATAAGATGAGGAAAAGCTAGCCTTGCCATGGTGGAGGACTTTTCGGCTTTTTTGTAGAATTCATGGGAGATGACTTCATGAACTTCTACTTCCTCTCCAATCATGATGCTATGAATCATGATGGACCGATCCACAGTAACTTCAGATCGGTTGCTAGTGGGGATGATGGAGCGTTGAATGAACTCTAACCACCCTCTAGCCACAGGCTTGAGGTCCAGTCTTCTTAGTTGAACCGGCTTGCCTTTGGAGTCTCTTTTCCATTGAGCTCCTTCCACACATATGTCCATAAGGACTTGGTCCAACCTTTGATTAAATTTGACCCTTCTAGTGTAGGGGCGTTCATCTCCTTGCATCATGGGCAAGTGGAATGCCAACCTCACATTTTCTGGACTAAAATCTAAGTATTTCCCCCGAACCATTGTGAGATAATTCTTTGGACTCGGATTCACACTTTGATCATGGTTCCTAGTGATCCATGCATTGGCATAGAACTCTTGAACCATTAAGATTCCGACTTGTTGCATGGGGTTGGTTAGGACTTCCCAACCTCTTCTTTGGATTTCATGTCGGATCTCCGGATACTCATTTTTCTTGAGTTTGAAAGGGACCTCAGGGGTCACCTTCTTCTTTGCCACAACATCATAGAAGTGGTCTTGATGGCTTTTGGAGATGAATCTTTCCATCTCCCATGACTCGGAGGTGGAAGCTTTTGTCTTCCCTTTTCCTTTTCTAGAGGATTCTCCAGCCTTAGGTGCCATAGATGGTAATGGAAAAACAAAAAGATTATGCTTTGACCACACCAAACTTAAAATATTGCAAGCCCTCGAGCAAAAGAAGAAAGAAGAGAAGAAGAAGAAGAAGAAAATATGGAGGAGAGTGAGGGAAGGTGTTTCGGTCAAGGTGTAGAAGAGGGGGTTTGTGTTGTGTGAAAATGAAGTAGAATGGAAGGGTATATATAGGGAGGGGAGTGGGTGTAGTTTCAGTCATTTAGGGTGGGTTTGGGTGGGAAAGATTTTTGAATTTTGAAGGTGGGTGGTGAAGGGGGTAATTGGGAAGAGAGGTTTGAGTTGATTGGTGAAGGGTTTTTGGGGAAGTGTGTTTATTGGAAAGAGAGAATGAATGTTGGGAAGAGGGGAGAATATGTTAGGTGGGGATCCTGTGGGGTCCACAGATCCTGAGGTGTCAAGGATTTACATCCCTGCACCAATTAGGCATGTAAAATGCCTTTGCACACCATTCTGGCGTTTAAACGCCGAAGTGATGCACACTCTGGGCGTTCAACGCCCATGTGTAGCATGTTTCTGGAGTTGAAGGCCAATTCCATACTTGTTACTGGCGTTCAGCACCAGCTTTCCTTAAGGCATATTCCTGGCGTTTAAACGCCAACTTGGTGCACGAAATTACAATCACACTTTTGCAACCCCGCACAACTAACCAGCAAGTGCACTGGGTCGTCCAAGTAATACCTTACGTGAGTAAGGGTCGATCCCACGGAGATTGTCGGCTTGAAGCAAACTATGGTTATCTTTGTAAATCTTAGTCAGGATATCAGAAATTATCAGGATTGATTGTGAAAAGTAAAAGAACATGAAATAAGTACTTGTTTTGCAGTGATAGAGAATAGGTTGAGGTTTTGGAGATGCTCCATCTTCTGAATCTCTGCTTTCCTACTGTCTTCTTCTTCAAGCACGCAAGGCTCCTTCCATGGCAAGCTATATGTAAGGGTTTCACCGTTGTCAGTGGCTACCTCCCATCCTCTCAGTGGAAATGTTCAACGCACCCTGTCACGGTACGGCTATCCATCTGTCGGTTCTCAATCAGGCCGGAATAGAATCCAGTGATTCTTTTGCGTCTGTCACTAACACCCCGCCTTCAGGAGTTTGAAGCTCGTCACAGTCATTCAATCATCGAATCCTACTTAGAATACCACAGACAAGGTTTAGACCTTCCGGATTCTCTTGAATGCCGCCATCAGTTCTAGCTTATACCACGAAGATTCTGATTAGAGAATCCAAGAGATATCTACTTAATCTAAGGTAGAACGGAGGTGGTTGTCAGGCACACGTTCATAGTTGAGAATGATGATGAGTGTCACGGATCATCACATTCATCCGGTTTAAGAACAAGTAATATCTTAGAATGGAAGCAAGCATGATTGAATGAAAAAAAGTAGTAATTGCATTAATCCATCAAGACACAGCAGAGCTCCTCACCCCCAACCATGGGGTTTAGAGACTCATGCTGTAGAAAATACAATGAGAAACGTGTAAAGTGTCATGAGGTACAGATACAATGTCAAAAGATCCTATTAATAGTGAACTAGTAACCTAGGGTATACAGAAATGAGTAAATGACATAAAAATCCACTTCTGGGTCCACTTAGTGTGTGCTTGGGCTGAGCATTGAAGCTTTCATGTGTAGATACTAATTCTGGAGTTAAACGCCAGCTTTCATGCCATTTGGGCGTTTAACTCCAATTTTTATGCCAGTTCCAGCGTTAAACGCTGGAATTTCTGAGGCTGATTTGCCACGCCGGTTTGGGCCATCAAATCTCGGGCAAAGTATGGATTATTATACATTGCTGGAAAGCCCAGGATGTCTAATTTCCAATGCCGTTGAGAGCGCGCCAATTGGGCTTCTGTAGCTCCAGAAAATCCACTTCGAGTGCAGGGAGGTCAGAATCCAACAGCATCTGCAGTCCTTTTCAGTCTCTGAATCAGATTTTTGCTCAGGACCCTCAATTTCAGCCAGAAAATACCTGAAATTACAGAAAAACACACAAACTCATAGTAAAGTCCAGAAAAGTGAATTTTAACTAAAAACTAATAAAAATATACTAAAAACTAACTAGATCATACTAAAAACATACTAAAAACAATGCCAAAAAGCGTATAAATTATCCGCTCATCACAACACCAAACTTAAATTGTTGCTTGTCCCCAAGCAACTGAAAATCAAAATAGGATAAAAAGAAGAGAATATACTATAAACTCCAAAATATCAAGGAAACTTAGCTCCAATTAGATGAGCGGGACTAGTAGCTTTTTGCTTCCGAACAGTTTTGGCATCTCACTTTATCCTTTGAAGTTCATAATGATTGGCATCTATAGGAACTCAGAACTCAGATAGTGTTATTGATTCTCCTAGTTAAGTATAATGATTCTTGAACATAGCTAGTGTATGAGTCTTGGCTGTGGCCCAAAGCACTCTGTCTTCCAGTATTACCACCGGATACATACATGCCACAGACACATAATTAGGTGAACCTTTTCAGATTGTGACTCAGCTTTGCTAAAGTCCCCAATTAGAGGTGTCCAGGGTTCTTAAGCACACTCTTTTTTGCCTTGGATCACAACTTTTATTTCTCTCTTTTTCTTTTCTCTTTTTTTTTTCAAATTTTTTTTTTGTATTCACTGCTTTTTCTTGCTTCAAGAATCAATCTGATGATTTTTTAGATCCTCAATAACAGTTCTCTTTTTCCCTCATTCTTTCAAGAGCCAACAATTTTAACATTCTTAAAACAACAAATTCAAAAGACATATGCACCGTTCAAGCATTCATTCAGAAAACAAAAAGTATTGTCACCACATCAAACTAATTCAACTGGTTTCAGAGATAAATTCGAAATCCTGTACTTCTTGTTCTTTTGTGATTAAAGCATTTTTTCATTTAAGAGATGTGATGGATTCATAGGATATTTATAGCTTTAAGACATGAATTTTAAATTTTATTAATTATGAATTAAGAACAAGACTCAAAAATAGATATAAGATAAGACTAAGAACAAGAAATAGAAAACAAAAAATTTAAATAGGCTCCTAATGATAGAGGTTTTCACAGAGTTAGGACTCAACAACCTTGATTTTGAGAAGTGGATGCTCCCTCAATTTGGGGGGAGAATTTTTGGCGTTTCAACTCTTAAAGTTCACGCCCCTGCTTCTCTTGTTCCTTCAGCAATTTGCAGAGCATGCAGTTTTGATTCTGCTGTTCTTCCTTAAGTTGCTCCATAGTGTCTTGCAACTTGGTGATAGATGCTTCTAGGCTGGCCCAGTAGTCAATTTTTGGGAATTCAGGGAGGAATTCCTGCGCCCTCCTCTTGATAGAGTTGTCTTGCATTTGTCCTTCCATTGACTTCTTGGTGATTGGATGTTCAATGGGTATGAACTCATCTACTCCCATCTTTACCCCAGCCTCTTTACAGAGCAAGGAGATCAAGCTTGGGTAAGCCAGTTTGGCTTCAGTGGAATTCTTGTTTGCAATTGTGTAGATCTCACAAGCAATCACATGATGAACCTCCACTTCTTTTCCAAGCATAATGCAATGAATCATCACTGCTCTCTTGATAGTGACCTCAGAACGGTTGCTAGTGGGCAATATGGAACGCCCAATAAAGTCTAGCCAACCTCTTGCAATTGGTTTGAGGTCTCCCCTCTTGAGTTGGTTTGGGACACCCTTTGAATTGGTTATCCACTTAGTTCCAGGGAGGCATATGTCCTCTAGAACTTGATCCAACCCTTTATCTGCTCTCACCATTCTCCTATTAAAGGATTCAAGATCATCCTGCAGTTGAGGTAATTTGAAGATTTCTCTTATTTTGTCCAGATGGAAGTACATAACTTTCCCTCTGACCATGGTTCTGTAAGTATGGTAAGTAGTTCCAGTCATTCTCTGCTTATCTGTTAACCACAGATTTGAGTAGAATTCCTGAACCATATTCCTTCCAACCTTTATCTCAGGATTGGTTAGAACTTCCCATCCTCTGTTTCGAATTTGCTCTTGGATCCCCGGATATTCATCTTCTTTCAGATCAAATTTAACTTCCGGGATCACTGACCTCAGACCCATTATTTTGTGATAATGGTCTTCATGTTCTTTGGTTAAGAACTTCTCTTGATTCCAAAGATTCTTTGGATTATTCTCTTTCTTTCCTCTTAAATTGGTTTGTTTTCCCTTAGGAGCCATGATCTTGATGAATCTTGGCTTAGTGATCACGGAAAAGCACACCAAACTTAGAGGTTTGCTTGTCCTCAAGCAAAAGAAAGGAAAGAAGAGAGAGAGGAGAAGAGCAAATTCGAATGGTGTGGGGGAATGAGGGGCCGAACGAGTTTTTATAAGGGGGGAAGGAGATTTCGAAAAAAATTGAAAGGAGATTTGAGAAGAAATTGGGAGAATTTGAGAAAAGAGTGAGTTTTTGAGTAAGATATGGGATTGATTTGAGAGAGATTTGAAGAATGATTTTGATTTTTGAAGATTTGAAGGTGAATAATGAAAGGTTAAGATGTATTTATGTAGAAAAGTATGGGTAAGGAAAGGAAAATTTGAAAAAAATTTGATTGAAAATCAAAATCTTGGTCCCCCACCTTTCTGGCGTTAAACGCCCAGAATGGCATCCATTCTGGCGTTTAACGCCCATTTGTTGCCCATTGTGGGCGTTTAATGCCCAGCCAGGTGCCCTGGCTGGCGCTAAACGCCAGAATTCCTTTATCACTGGGCGTTTTGCTAAACACCCAGGATGCTGCACACCTGGCGTTAAACGCCCAGAATGGTGCCCATTCTGGCGTTTAACGCCCAAAATGGCACCTTTACTGGCGTTAAACGCCCAGAATGGTGCCCATTCTGGTGTTTAACGCCCAAAATGCCCCTTACTGGCGTTTTTTCGCCAGTAAGCTCTTTTTCTCTGCTTTTTGCACTGAATCCTTCTGTAACTCTGTGAATTCCTTCATTTTTGATACTTGCCTTTGTAAAATCAAAACATATAACCTACTAATGACTGGGTTGCCTCCCAGCAAGCGCTTCTTTACTGTCTTTAGCTGGACCTTTACTGAGAATTACTCAAGTCTCAGTTTTGAGCATTCCTGCTCAAAATTGCCTTCAAGATAATGCTTGATTCTCTGTCCATTAACAATGAACTTTTTGTCAGAATCAATATCCTGAAGCTCAACATATCCATATGGTGACACTCCTGTAATCACATACGGACCCCTCCACCGGGATTTGAGTTTTCCTGGAAACAATTTGAGCTTAGAGTTAAAGAGTAGAACCTTTTGTCCTGGCTCAAAGACTCTGGATGACAACTTTTTGTCATGCCACTTCTTTGCCTTTTCCTTATAAATTTTTGTGTTTTCAAAGGCATTGAGTCTGAACTCCTCTAGCTCATTTAGCTGGAGCAATCTTTTTTCACCAGCCAACTGAGCATCCATGTTTAGGAATCTGGTTGCCTAGTAGGCTTTATGTTCCAGTTCCACGGGCAGATGACAGGCCTTCCCATACACCAGTTGGTATGGAGAGGTTCCTATAGGAGTCTTGAATGCTGTTCTGTATGCCCACAGAGCATCATCCAAGCTCTTTGCCCAATCCTTTCTTCGGGCCATCACAGTCCGTTCTAGGATTCTTTTTAGCTCTCTGTTAGAGACTTCAGCTTGCCCATTTGTCTGTGGATGATACGGAGTTGCTACTTTGTGGCTAATTCCATATCTAACCATAGCAGAGTATAGCTGTCTATTGCAGAAATGAGTGCCTCCGTCACTGATTAGTACTCTGGGAACACCAAACCTGCTGAAGATGTGTTTCTGGAGGAATTTCAGCACGGTCTTGGTATCATTAGTGGGTGTAGCAATTGCTTCTACCCACTTAGATACATAGTCTACTGCCACCAGAATGTAAGTGTTTGAGTATGATGGTGGGAATGGCCCCATGAAGTCAATTCCCCATACATCAAACAATTCTATCTCTAATATCCCTTGTTGAGGCATGGCATATCCGTGAGGCAAGTTACCAACTCTTTGGCAACTGTCACAGTTACGCACAAACTCTCAGGCATCTTTATAGAGAGTAGGCCAGTAGAAGCCACATTGGAGGACTTTAGTGGCTGTTCGCTCACTTCCAAAATGTCCTCCATACTGTGATCCATGGCAATGCCATAGGATCCTTTGTGCTTCTTCTCTGGGTACACATCTGCGGATCATTCCGTCTGCACATCTCTTAAAGAGATATGGCTCATCCCAGAGGTAGTACTTGGCATCTGAAATTAATTTCTTTCTTTGCACTCTGCTGTACTCCTGGGGTATGAACCTCACAGCTTTATAATTTGCAATATCTGCAAACCATGGAGCTTCCTGAATGGCAAAGAGTTGCTCATCTGGGAAAGTCTCAGAGATCTCAGTAGAAGGGAGGGACGCCCCAGCTACTCGTTCTATTCGGGACAGATGATCAGCTACCTCGTTCTCTGTCCCTTTTCTGTCTCTTATTTCTATATCAAACTCTTGCAGAAGCAACACCCATCTTATTAGCCTGGGTTTTGAATCCTGCTTTGTGAGTAAGTATTTAAGAGCAGCATGGTCAGTGTACACAATCACCTTTGATCCCACTAGATAGGATCTAAACTTGTCAATGGCATAGACCACTGCAAGTAATTCTTTTTCTGTGGTTGTGTAATTCTTCTGTGCATCATTTAGAACACGGCTGGCATAATAAATGACGTGCAGAAGCTTGTTATGCCTCTGTCCCAACACTGCACCAATGGCATGGTCACTGGCATCACACATTAGTTCAAATGGCAATGTCCAATCTGGTGCAGAGATGACTGGTGCTGTGACCAGCTTAGCTTTCAGGGTCTCAGATGCCTGCAGACACTGTGTGTCAAACACAAATGGTGTGTCAGCAGCTAGCAGATTACTCAGAGATTTTGCAATTTTCGAAAAATCCTTTATGAACCTTCTGTAGAATCCTGCATGCCCAGAAAGCTTCTGATTGCCTTAACATTGGCAGGTGGTGGTAATTTTTCAATTACCTTTACCTTTGCCTTATCCACCTCTATTCCCTTGCTTAAAATTTTGTGTCCAAGGACAATTCCTTCAGTCACCATGAAGTGACATTTCTCCCAGTTTAAAACCAGGTTAGTCTCTTGGCACCTTTTCAGGACAAGTGCTAGGTGGTTAAGACAGGAGCTGAATGAGTCTCCATATACTGAGAAGTCATCCATGAAGACTTCCAGGAATTTCTCCACCATGTCAGAGAAGATGGATAGCATGCATCTCTGAAAGGTTGCAGGAGCATTACACAGACCAAAAGGCATCCTCCTGTAGGCAAACACGCCAGAAGGGCAAGTAAATGCTGTTTTCTCTTGGTCCTGAGGATCTACTGCAATTTGGTTGTAACCTGAATAGCCATCCAAAAAGCAGTAATAATCATGACCAGCTAGTCTTTCTAGCATTTGGTCTATGAATGGTAAAGGAAAATGATCCTTTCTGGTGGCTGTATTGAGCCTTCTGTAGTCAATACACATACGCCACCCTGTGACTGTTCTTGTAGGAACCAGTTCATTTTTCTCATTATGAACCACTGTCATGCCTCCCTTTTTGGGGACAACTTGGACAGGGCTCACCCAAGGGCTATCAGAAATAGGATAAATAATCCCAGCCTCTAGTAATTTAGTGACCTCTTTCTGCACCACCTCCTTCATGGCTGGATTTAGCCTCCTTTGTGGTTGGACCACTGGTTTGGCATTATCCTCCAACAGGATCTTGTGCATGCATCTAGCTGGGCTAATGCCCTTAAGATCACTTATGGACCACCCAAGAGCTGTCTTGTGTGTCCTTAGCACTTGAATCAGTGCTTCCTCTTCCTGTGGATTTAAAGCAGAGCTTATAATCACTGGAAAAGTGTCACCCTCTCCCAGAAATGCATACTTCAGGGATGGTGGTAGTGGTTTGAGTTCAGGTTTGGGAGGCTTATCCTCCTCCTGAGGAATTTTCAAAAATTCCTTTGTTTCCTCTGGTTCTTCTTGATCAGGTTGAGCTTCTTTGAAGATGTCCTCAAGCTCTGATTCTAGGCTTTCAGTCATATTGATCTCTTCTACTAGAGAGTCAATAATGTCAGCGCCCATGCAGTCATTTGGTGTGTCTGGATGCTGCATAACTTTTACAGCATTCAACTTGAACTCATCCTCATTGACTCTCAGGGTTACTTCCCCTTTTTGTACATCAATGAGAGTTCGTCTAGTTGCTAGGAAAGGTCTTCCTAGAATGAGAGTTGCACTCTTGTGCTCCTCCATTTCCAGCACCACAAAGTCAGTTGGAAAGGCGAATGGCCCAACCTTGACAATCATATCCTCTATTATGCCTGATGGATATTTAATGGAGCCATCAGCAAGTTGGAGGCATATCCGGGTTGGTTTGACTTCTCCAGTCAACCCAAGCTTTCTGATAGTGGATGCAGGTATTAGATTGATGCTTGCTCCAAGATCACATAGGGCTGTCTTGGTGCAAGCACCTTCTAATGTGCATGGTATCATAAAGCTTCCTGGATCTTGAAGCTTTTCTGGTAAGCTTTTTAGAATGACTGCACTGCATTCTTCAGTGAGAAACACTTTTTCAGTTTCTCTCCAATCCTTCTTATGACTTAAGATTTCTTTCATGAACTTAGCATAAGAAGGTATTTGCTCAAGTGCCTCTGCAAACGGAATCTTTATTTCAAGAGTCCTTAGATAGTCTGCAAAGCGGGCAAATTGCTTATCCTGTTCCGCTTGGCGGAGTTTTTGAGGATAAGGCATCTTGGCTTTATATTCTTCAACCTTAGATGCTGCAGGTTTATTCCTTACAGAAGTGGTTGAAGAAGCCTTGTTAGAGGGATTACTGTCAGCACTCTCAGGTGTCTGATCCTCCCTTGGCGTCTGAACGCCAGGATTGGGTGGAAAATGGGCGTTTAACGCCAACTTTTCCCCCTTTTCTGGCGTTTGAACGCCAGAACTGGGCAAGGAATAGGCGTTTAACGCCAGCTTTCCCCCCTTTTCTGGCATTTGAACGCCAGAAGTGTTCCTCTCTGGGCTCTTACTGTCCTCAGAGGGATTTTGAACATTGGTTTGGTTATCCTCTGTCAATTGTTCCTTATTTGGCTGTTTGCTCTTTTGAGCAGTGTTATTCAGTGTCTTCCCACTCCTCAGTTGAACTGCTTGACATTCCTCTGTTATCTGTTTAGATATTTGCTGTCTTGCTTGATTCAACTGCAGTTCTATGCTCTTGTTAGCAACTTTAGTTTCATGGAGCATCTCTTTAAATTCTGCTAACTGTTCTGTCATCAGGAGCAATTGTTGATTAAGCTCAATCATCTGTTCTTGAGGGTTAGGATCAGTGGTTACTGCCATGACTTCCCCTTTTGGAGAGAACTCATTGCTAGAGTACAAATATTGGTTTCTAGCAACAGTGTCTATAAGCTCTTGAGCCTCTTCAATTGTCTTCCTCATGTGTATAGATCCACCAGCTGAGTGGTCTAAAGACATCTAAGCTTTTTCTGTAAGCCCATAGTAAAAGATGTCTAACTGTACCCACTCTGAAAACATTTCAGAGGGGCATTTTCTTAGCATACCTCTATACCTCTCCCAGGCATTATAAAGGGATTCATTATCCTCTTGTTTAAAGCCTTGGATGTCCAGCCTTAGCTGTGTCATCCTCGTTGGAGGGTAAAAGTGATTCAGGAATTTGTCTGATAACTGTTTCCATGTCTTTATGCTTGCTGTAGGTTGGTTATTCAACCACCTTTTTGCTTGATCTTTTACAGCAAATAGAAACAGTAATAGTCTGTAGACATCCTGATCCACCTCTTTATCATGTACTGTGTCAGCAATTTGTAAGAACTGTGCCAGAAACTCAGTAGGCTCTTCTTGTGGAAGACCGGAATACTGGCAATTTTGCTGCACTATGATAATGAGTTGAGGATTTAGCTCAAAGCTGCTTGCTTTGATGGGAGGTGTACAGATGCTACTCCCATATGCAGCTGTAACGGGGTTAGCATATGACCCCAGAGTCCTTTTGGACTGATCAATCCCACTTAAGTCCATAATGGATAAAGGGAAATGGTATGGATTGCAAATAGATAAATTTTGTTTTTTTTTTAATTAACCGAAAAAAATAAAATAAAACAAAAGGAAATTAAAATAAAAAATTCGAAAATCAAAAAGAAAATAAGATCAAAGCAAATTGAGAACTGAATCAATTAGTTAATGAAAAAGATTTTGAGATTAGCAATTAGAGAGATATGATTGAAAAATTTTTATGAAAAAGATTTGATTTTTGAAAAGAGGAAAGAGAGAAACAACAAAATGACACCAAACTTAAAATTTTTAGAAAATCAAACACTAATTTTTGAAAATTTTTAAGGGAAAAACATAAAGAGGACACCAAACTTAGAATTTTTAAAGATCAAAAAGAGACTAAGGACATGCAATTGACACCAAACTTAAAATATGAACTAGACTCAACTAAAAGACTCTAAACCAACAAAAATAAATAGTCCTAATCTAAGCAACAAGATAAGCCGTCAGTTGTCCAAACTCGAACAATCCCCGGCAACGGCGCCAAAAACTTGGTGCACGAAATTGCAATCACACTTTTGCAACCCCGCACAACTAACCAGCAAGTGCACTGGGTCGTCCAAGTAATACCTTACGTGAGTAAGGGTCGATCCCACGGAGATTGTCGGCTTGAAGCAAGCTATGGTTATCTTTGTAAATCTTAGTCAGGATATCAGAAATTATCAGGATTGATTGTGAAAAGTAAAAGAACATGAAATAAGTACTTGTTTTGCAGTGATAGAGAATAGGTTAAGGTTTTGGAGATGCTCCATCTTCTGAATCTCTGCTTTCCTACTGTCTTCTTCTTCAAGCACGCAAGGCTCCTTCCATGGCAAGCTGTATGTAAGGGTTTCACCGTTGTCAGTGGCTACCTCCCATCCTCTCAGTGGAAATGTTCAACGCACCCTGTCACGGTACGGCTATCCATCTGTCGGTTCTCAATCAGGCCGGAATAGAATCCAGTGATTCTTTTGCGTCTGTCACTAACGCCCCGCCTTCAGGAGTTTGAAGCTCGTCACAGTCATTCAATCATCGAATCCTACTCAGAATACCACATACAAGGTTTAGACCTTCCGGATTCTCTTGAATGCCGCCATCAGTTCTAGCTTATACCACGAAGATTCTGATTAGAGAATCCAAGAGATATCTACTTAATCTAAGGTAGAACAGAGGTGGTTGTCAGGCACACGTTCATAGTTGAGAATGATGATGAGTGTCACGGATCATCACATTCATCCGGTTTAAGAACAAGTAATATCTTAGAATGGAAGCAAGCATGATTGAATGAAAAATAGTAGTAATTGCATTAATCCATCAAGACACAGCAGAGCTCCTCACCCCCAACCATGGGGTTTAGAGACTCATGCTGTAGAAAATACAATGAGAAACGTGTAAAGTGTCATGAGGTACAGATACAATGTCAAAAGATCCTATTAATAGTGAACTAGTAACCTAGGGTATACAGAAATGAGTAAATGACATAAAAATCCACTTCTGGGTCCACTTAGTGTGTGCTTGGGCTGAGCATTAAAGCTTTCATGTGTAGAGACTAATTCTGGAGTTAAACGCCAGCTTTCATGCCAGTTTGGGCGTTTAACTCCAATTTTTATGCCAGTTCCAGCGTTAAACGCTGGAATTTCTGAGGCTGATTTGCCACGCCGGTTTGGGCCATCAAATCTCGGGCAAAGTATGGACTATTATACATTGCTAGAAAATCCAATTGGGCCAATTGGGCTTCTGTAGCTCCAGAAAATCCACTTCGAGTGCAGGGAGGTCAGAATCCAACAGCATCTGCAGTCCTTTTCAGTCTCTGAATTAGATTTTTGCTCAGGACCCTCAATTTCAGCCAGAAATTACCTGAAATTACAGAAAAACACACAAACTCATAGTAAAGTCCAGAAAAGTGAATTTTAACTAAAAACGAATAAAAATATACTAAAAACTAACTAGATCATACTAAAAACATACTAAAAACAATGCCAAAAAGCGTATAAATTATCCGCTCATCAAGTCCCCATTCAATTGAAGGACTAATTCTCCTCTGCTAATATCAATCACAGCTTCTGCTGTGGCTAGGAAGGGTCTTCCAAGGATGATGCATTCATCTTCTTCCTTCCTAGTGTCTAAGATTATGAAATCAGCAGGGATGTAAAGGCCTTCAACCTTTACTAACACGTCCTCTACTAATCCATAAGCATGTCTTACTGACTTGTCTGCCAACTGAAGTGAGAATAAGGCAGGCTGTACCTCAATGATCCCCAGTTTCTCCATTACAGAGAGTGGCATAAGATTTACGCCTGACCCCAAGTCACACAGAGCCTTGTTAAAGGTCATGGTGCCTATGGTACAGGGTATTAAGAATTTACCAGGATCTTGTCTCTTTTGAGGTAGAGTTTTCTAAATCCATGTTTCTAGTTCACTAATGAGCAAGGGGATTCACCTTCCCAAGTCTCATTACCAAACAACTTGGCATTCGGCTTCATGATAGCTCCTAAATATTGAGCAACTTGCTCTCTAGTTACATCTTCATCCTCTTCTGAGGAGGAATAGTTTTCAGAGCTCATGAATGGCAGAAGGAGATTTAGTGGAATCTCTATGGTCTCTATATGAGCCTCAGATTCCTTTAGGTCCTCAATGGGAAACTCTTTCTTGTTTGAGAGATGTCCCAGGAGGTCTTTCTCTCTAGGATTTACGTCCTTCTCCTCCCTTGTGCATTCGGCCATATTGATTACTTCAATGGCCTTGCAATCTCCTTTTGAATTCTCTTCTGTATTGCTTGGGAGAATACTGGGAGGAGTTTCAATGACTTTCTTACTCATTTGGCCCACTTGTGCCTCCAGATTTCTAATGGAGGACCTTGTTTCACTCATGAAACTTAAAGTGGCTTTTGATAGATCAGAGACTAAGTTTGCTAAATTAGAGGGGCTCTGTTCAAAATTTTCTGTCTGTTGCTGAGAAGATGATGGAAAAGGCTTGTTATTACTGAGCCTATTTCTTCCACCATTGTTAAAGCCTTGTTGAGGCTTTTGTTGATCCTTCCATGAGAAATTTGGATGATTTCTCCATGATGAGTTATAGGTGTTTCCATAAGGTTCACCCATGTAATTAACCTCTGCCATTACAGGGTTCTCAGGATCATAAGCTTCTTCAGAAGTTGCCTCTTTAGTACTGTTGGATGCATTTTGCCATCCATTCAGACTTTGAGAGATCATGTTGACTTACTGAGTCAACACTTTGTTCTGAGCCAATATGGCATTCAGAATATCAATTTCAAGAACTCCCTTCCTCTGAGGCGTCCCACTATTCACGGAATTCCTCTCAGAAGTGTACATGAATTGGTTATTTGCAACCATGTCAATAAGTTCTTGAGCCTCTTCAGGCGTTTTCTTTAGGTGAATAGATCCACCTGCAGAATGGTCCAATGACATCTTGAAAAATTCAGATAGACCATAATAGAGTATATCTAATATGGTCCATTCTGAAAACATGTCAGAAGGACACTTTTTGGTCATCTGCTTGTATCTTTTCCAAGCTTCATAGAGGGATTCACCATCTTTTTGCTTGAAGGTCTGAACATCCACTCTAAGCTTGCTCAGCTTTTGAGGAGGAAAGAATTTATCCAAGAAGACCGTGACCAGCTTATCCCAGGAGTCCAGGCTATCTTTAGGTTGTGAGTCCAACCATGTTCTAGCTCTGTCTCTTACAGCAAAAGGGAAAAACATGAGCCTGTAGACTTCAGGATCTACTCCATTTGTCTTAACAGTCTCACAAATCTGCAAGAACTCAGTTAAAAACTGGTAAGGATCTTCAGATGGAAGTCCATAAAACTTGCAGTTCTGTTGCATTAAAGCAACTAGTTGAGGCTTAAGCTCAAAATTGTTGGCTCCAATGGCAGGAATGGAGATGCTTCTTCCATCAAATTTGGACGTTGGTTTTGTGAAGTCACCAAGCATTCTCCTTGCATTATTGTTGTTGGGTTCAGCTGCCATCTCCTTCTCTTGTTCGAAAATTTCAGAAAGGTTGCCTCTGGATTGTTGTAGTTTAGCTTCTCTTAGTTTCCTCTTCAGAGTCCTTTCAGGTTCTGGATCAGCTTCAACAAGAGTGTCTTTTTCCTTGTTCCTGCTTATATAGGGAAGAAGAGAACAAGAAAAGAAAGAGGAATCCTCTATGTCAAAATATAGAGATTCCTTTATGTTAGTAGAAGAAAAAAAAAAAGGCAGAGTAGTGAAAAAGAATGGGTTAGGATAGAGGTGGTGATCTGAGATGAAGAGAGATGAAGAGAAGTGTTAGTGAATAAATAAATAAATAGATAGAAGGAGAGATAGAGAATTTCGAAAATAATTTTGAAAAAGTGGTTAGTGATTTTCGAAAATTAAAGATAAGATATGATTAAAATTAAAATTTAAACAATTAAAAAGAATTTTTTTAAAAAAGAGGGAGGTATTTTCGAAAATTAGAGGGGGAAAAGTAGTTAGGTGGTTTTGAAAAAGATAAGAAACAAATAAAAAGTCAAATAGTTAGTTGAAAAAGATATTAAAATCAAATTTGAAAAGATAAGAAGATAAGAAGTTAGGTGAGATATTTTGAAATCAAATTTTTGAAAAAGATAAAATTTTGAAAAAGATATGATAAAAAGATAAGATATAAAAGATATGATAAGATATGTTTGAAAAAGATTTAATTTTTAAAATTAAAATTAATTACTTTACTAACAAGAAACTACAAGATAAGATTCTAGAATTTAAAGATTGAACCTTTCTTAACAAGAAAGTAACAAACTTCAAATTTTTGAATCAATCACATTAATTGTTAGTGTAATTTCGAAATTTTTGAAATAAAGATAAGGAAGAGATTTTGAAAATATTTTGAAAAAGATTTTTAAAATTTTCGAAAAAAAGAAAAAAAAATGAAAAAGATATGATTTTTGAAAAAAAAAGATTTTTGAAAAGATAAGATTTTTAAAATTTGAAAATTTGACTTGACTTGTAAGAAACAACTAATTTTGAAAATTTTTGACTAAGTGAACTTCAAATTTTCGAAATTTTGAGAGAAAAAAGAAAAAGATATTTTTTTATTTTTGAATTTTTAATGATGAGAGAGAAAAATTAGAAATGTCATTTTTGTGTTTTTCTCTTTTCTTTATGGATCAAAACAAAGAATGCATGCAAGAACACTATGAATGTCAAGATGAACACCAAGAACACTATGAAGATCATGATGAACATCAAAAACATAATTTTGAAAGATTTTTGATGCAAAGAAAACATGCAAGACACCAAACTTAGAAATCTTTAAAGCATGGACTCTAACAAACAAAAATTGCATATGAAAAACAACAAACAACACAAAACAAGAAAACATCAAGATCAAACAAGAAGACTTGTCAAGAACAACTTGAAGATCATGAAGAACACCATGAATGCATGAATTTTCGAAAAATGCAAGAAAATTTTTTTAAAGCATGCAATTGACACCAAACTTAAAAGTTCACTCAAGACTTGAACAATAAACACAAAATATTTTTGATTTTTATGATTTTATGATTTTTTTTTGTATTTTTATTATTTTTTCAAAAATTATATTTTAAGAAAACGACAATAAAGAAAAATTTTTGAAAGATTTTTGAAAACTTTTTTGAAAAGAAAATAAACAGAAAATTACCTAATCTGAGATTCGTACTCTTTGTACTTGAATGAAATTTAATTCGAGATAATAGCTCTTTACTATGTGTGGTCACAACTCCGTTCAACTAACCAGCAAGTGTACTGGGTCGTCCAAGTAATAAACCTTACATGAGTAAGGGTCGATTCCACAGAGATTGTTGGTATGAAGCAAGCTATGGTCATCTTGTAAATCTCAGTCAGGCGGATTTAAATAAATTATGGAATTTCGAAAAGCAAATAATAGTAATTAAACATAAAATAAAGATAAAGTTACTCATGTAATCCAATGATGGAGATTTCAGATAGGCGTATGGAGATGTTGTGCTCCTCCTGAATCTCTGCTTTCCTACTGCTTTTATCCAATTTTATCACTCCTTTCTATGGCAAGCTGTATGTAGGGCATCATCGTTGTCAATGGCTACATCCCATCCTCTCAGTGAAAAAGGTCCAAATGCTCTGTCACAGCACGGCTAATCATCTGTCGGTTCTCAATCAGGTTGGAGTAGAATCCCTTGATTCTTTTGCGTCTGTCACTAACGCCCAGCCTTCAGGAGTTTGAAGCTCGTCACAGTCATTCAATTCCAGAATCCTACTCGAAATACCACAAACAAGGTTAGACCTTCCGGATTCCCATGAATGCCGCCATCAATTCTAGGTTATACCACGAAGATTCTGATTAAGGAATCCAAGAGATATGCGCCCGATCTAGGGTAGAACGGAATTGGTTGTCAATCACGCACGTTCATAGGTGAGAATGATGATGAGTGTCACAGATCATCACATTCATCAAGTTGAAGTGTAACGAATATCTTAGAATAGGAATAATTCGAATTGGATAGAAAATAATAGTAATTGCATTAAAACTTGAGGTACAGCAGAGCTCCACACCCTTAATCTATGGTGTGTAGAAACTCCACCATTGAAAATACATAAGTGAAAGGTTCAGGCATGGCCAAATGGCCAGCCCCCCACAAAGTGATCAATAGTCTCCGCAGATTAAGAATAAAACAAAACTGAGACCAAAGATGTCTAATACAATAGTAAATTATCCTATTTATACTAGACTAGCTACTAGGGTTTACATGAGTAAGTAATTGATGAACCCACACAGTGTAACCTTTTTGAAATCCCTTACTTATTAAATGATCATAAACTTCATCCCTTCGCCCCCAACTAAAGTTATTACATATAGAACAAGGACAAAGAATTTCTTGTCCTTGTGGTCTACCTTTTGAAAAGGAAAAATCCAAAAATGAATTAACACTATGTTGGTAACCCTCAGTATATATTGGTAAACTAATCCACCCTTTGTCCATTACTTTGTCAACTAAAATAAAAGACACCGATATATGTTTTAGACTAACTTTAAGTGAGTTTATCAATCAAGAGCTTATTGCATCTAAAGAATTTCTAGAAGTCAACCACACATATTCAAAAGAGAACATCTCAACCAATAATGAGACTAACAATTTGTATCTAACAAACTATGCAAAGAATCTTAAGCAATCAATTAATCAGTAAATATTCTTAACAATTAAATGTTCAAACAAATTTAAAAAGATAATATATTAAATGATTTACCTGTAGTGTAGCTCAATGTCTAAGGTAATCATAGCTATAGAGAGACCCACTATTTGATTCTCTTTTTCTGGTTTTAAAGAGACAAACTAAAACAGCAACAAAGAATAAAAATATAAGTAATTCATAACCAGATTTTTTAACAAAAAATTCACTTTTAAAACTAGTTTTTTGAAATCTTATTTTCAAAAGTGATATATAACTAAAAAATCAAACAATAGAATTATCAAAATCTAGTCTTTTAAGAAAACAAGACTTTTTAGAACCCACCCAAATAATATAGATCACAGTATGTGTTAAAAATTGTAACTACCCAACATTGTATAAATTTTCTTGTATTGTTATCCGAATAGGTTCAAAACCACACACTGGTTGGGAATAGAGTTGTCTCAGTTATCCCAAAAGAAAATTTATGTACTAAAGAAATAGATAAGCAGTTAAGCACAGTAGAAAGAAGGAAACTATTACTAAATCCCCCTTTTGAGAATTAAAAAAATAGAAAGAAAAATCCCTTTAGTCCTTTACTACATGTTATCATGCATATTGCCACATCCTTTTAAGTCCCTATTTTCTTTTCTAGGTAGAATAATGCTATTGAAACCACACATTTAATACCAAACATAGGTTCTCAACTATTTTTGTTTCAGTTTCTAACTCACATAGTTAAAGTTCTTAATTATTTAACCACATAAGTGTAATCTGATTAGTTATTATGATTCTTTAACTAAGAAGTTGGAAGTTTGAATCCCATCTTAGACATAGAAAATATTCCATGACCAATGTTTGCCTAACACATAACGAGAGAATTAATCGATGTGTTAAATGATCATGCTACATACATATCAAAAATCACACACTAAAAAAAAAGTATTTACTGTTTTTAAATAATGACTAAGCTGATATAAATAAATTTTATTACTCAACTATAACAAATTTAATTATTCTATTATGATAAATTTAATAGTTTTGCTTACTTATTCTTTTGTTGAAAAAATGCATAATATACACAAATACATAATGATTAATTTTTAATATATACAGAACATTTTCTATTTTCTAAAATAAAGAAAAAGTTGAAACAAATGAGAAGACTACAAAATTAGGTGTTTAAACATGAATATCTATTAGAGAGTACAACTAGATTTTCCCTTCTAGATATTATTTGCTTAATGTTGTAATCTGGTTGTAGATATGTTATATCTATTTATGCTCCATTTCTTCTAATGTTTGGTTGTTGGTAAGAGATAAGTGAGAATAGAGTCAATAACTATATATATATATATATATATATATATATATATATATATATATATATATACCTAACTAAGTTTTTTGTGTAAAATATTTAACCCCAACCAAACATATCACAAGTACATTATGTACTAGAGAACAAAATAGCAACCACTTTGAATAGTTCAAAAAACAAAAGAAAAGAAAACATACAAACTTCTAAACAATATTGAAAGGAAACAACCACTAACTAAAGCACTCAACAACCCAATCTAAGATATTAGTTTCTAATTAGAGAGCAAAAGACAGCTGTTGTTACTGCTACAAATCATGACTTGAGAAACTTGGCTTCCCTTTGGAACTAACTTTGTAGGAAAATATAATGTAAGGAAATCAATCAAGTTTAGTAACACAGAAATCTAGAACACAATGCACAAACAAAATGTGTTCATCTTCAAATAGACAGCATCATCATATGTTTCTTCTTCTACACTCTATCCCCAAGAAAAAATCTAAAACAATTAGTACAATGATGAGTTTTGCTAACTAGAACTCAAATTAATGAACAATGCACAAACAGTTTTTGAATAATACAAATTTGAACAATGCACAAACGGCCAAATACAAATTTCCCTTTCTATCTCATTAGCCAAATAAAGCCTCAAAATAGTTTTTCAACAATGCACAAACATCACCACTTTCCTTTCTTCTTAAATCCAACAAAAATACCCAACAACCAAAGCCCTAACTAAGCAACAGAAAATCAGAGAAGAACACTTACCACAGATGACAACCCACAAACGGCCAATGCAGTAAAGTAGCAGCAGCAGCAAAGCAGAAGCAGCAAAGCACAACCCAGTGAAGCAGAAGCAGTGAAGCACAACAGGGGAGAAGCAGCGAAGGAGAAGCAGAACAGGGGAGGCGCAAGGATGTCATGGAGAACGGAGAAGCACTGAAGCCACGGAGAGGGGAGAAGCAGCGACGCCTCGGAGAGGAGAGACTCAGCGACGCCGGGAAGGAGGAGACAGTGACGATTTCAGGAAGGACGCAGTGACCATGATGATGCGACGATGGTGAGTTGCGATTTAGGGCTTCCTGGTGACTTGCGATGAAGGTTCAATTTCGGGCTTCCAGGTGAGCTGCAGTTCGACGACGTCGCGTGGGTTAACGTTGACGCTACGGTGGAGGGAGGAAGAGCTTCTTCGCGATTTCGAATAGAAGAGGAAGAGTGATTAAGGGCTTTCTTATTTGCTGTGCTTATTTGTGAGAAAGAATTAATAAACAATAGATATATAATATATTTATTCTAAAATTATTTTAATTTTATTTTTTTATATTAATATTTGTTATATATTTATAATAAAAATAAATAATATTTATTATAAATTTATTTTAACTTTATGTTTTCAAAATATAATATTTTTTATAATTTATAATAATAATATATAATATTTATTATAAATTTATTTTAATTTTATTTTTTTGAATAATATTTGTTATTTATTTATAACGATAGCTTTTGAGTATTTTATAAATTCAGTATTTATAGAAAAAATAGTTTAAATTTATATAATTATCTGAAATAATTTTTATTGGTATTATTTAATTTATATAATTATTTAAATAATATTAGATAATGGTTGTTTCATAAACAATTGTTGTAATGGTTGTAAAACGGTTCTTTAAAATAATCAAAGAGAACGGTTTTATTTTGTTACTATAGCGTAATGAAAAAATGAACTTCAACAGCAACACTGTAAAAACCGTTGTCTAAGACCATCTAATAGAACGATTTTAAAGTGTAGCATTTCGGTAACGGTTTTAATGCGTTTCTTTTATACAATTCTATAAACAACAAAAGAAAAACCGTTGCTTAAAAATAAATCATGGTAACGGTTATAAAACCGTTCTTTAAAATAGTCAAAGAGAACGGTTTTAATTTGTTGCTATAAAATAATGAAAAATTGAATTCAACAGTAACACTACAAAAAACTGTTGTCTAAAACTATCTAAGAGAACGGCTTTAAGGCATTGTAAAATTTGGCGTTGCTAAAGGCCATATTTGTTGTAGTGTTTTTTCGGTTAGAGAAAAATAACTTTGTTCTAAGTATAGTTTTAAACTAACAAGTAATGCTCAATCAAATTTTAATTTTTGGTTTTCACAAGTCCAACCCAATAAAATAACCGAGAGTATTAGTCCCGGGTCGTTCTCCCTAGAAATCACAATCGAGTGCTCAATTATTGGTTATAAGTATAATAGGGGGTTGGGTTGATGAAAAAACAAGAAATTAAAATGACAATAAAAGTAAAGAAAACAACTAAAGAAAGCAAGTAATAAAGAGAGATATTCATGACAAAGGATTGAGAATTAAGACTTTCTATCCTAGTCATGAATCATAATACAATAATTAACAAGAACTAATCCTATTTAGTCATCTCCAACATTGGAAGAAGGTATAATGTTATCTTCACATGAGAAAAAGTCAAATAATACTAGTTAATCTCAATCCAAAAGTACTAATCAACTTACTAATTGAATTAGCAAGAAATTAGAGTCAAATGGAAACAATATTAACTAACAACTCTATATCACCAACATGAGTTGGGTATTGATGACTCAAGATTACCTAATTTCTCTTTCCAAACCAAGAATGCTCAAAAAGCTACTCTTAACATCCTACCAAGCATTTTGTCAAACAATTGGAAGGCATAAAATAAAAGCATGGTAAAATTGCAAGAATAATAAAACCTACTACTACCCAATGCAAGAAAGGTAAGAATAACAACTCAATTAAAAAATAAAGAAACATAAAATATAAATTGCATTAAAAGAAAGGGGAATAAACAAGAGTTCATACAACATAAAAAAGAGTAAAATAAAGGGAATAACAAGAAAAACTAAGAAGATTGAAGCAAATCAACAAGGAAAAGTAAAGAAAACTAAATCAAAACAAATAATTAATCCTAAATTTAAGAGAAAATTAAACTAAGAACCCTAATTTCTATAGAGAAAAGGGAACTTCTCTCTTTAGATCTAACCTAGGCATGCTTCCTACACTAACTAATTGCTCCTCCCTTAACTCCTCTTGAGTTTTGTATCAAATAGCCTCAGAAATGAGATGGATTTGGGCCTGGGCAGCTCAGAAATTGCCCCCAGTGTATTCATTTTAATGAGGTCACGTGCTGATTGTGACGCATATGCATGGGTCACACATACGCGTAGTCTGGCTTTTTCTTGTCACGTGTATGCGTCACATCACGTATACATGTCACCTTCGATGATGCACCTATTCATGCGTGCGCGTCTCTCACACGTGTGCGTCACTCTAGGCACTCCAAATTCTTGTTTTTCAATGAATTCTCCATCTTACATACTTTTCTCTTCACCTTTTTTGTCAATTCCTTGCCCTTTCAATCCTGAATTCACTAACAAACATATCAAGGTATCGAGTGGAATTAAAAGTGAATTAAAATTGGCAAATTTATGGCCTAAAAAGCACGTTTTCACTCTTAAGCACAAATTTAAGGAGAATTATAAAACCAGGCTATTTCATTGAATAAATGTGAGAGAAGTTGATAAAATTTCCTAAATTAAGCATAAGATAAACCATAAAATTGGGGTTTATCAAACCTCCCCACACTTAAACCAAGCATGTCCTCATGCTAAACTCAAGAAAGAAACAAAGGGTATCGACATTTATTCGATGCAAACTATCTATATGCAATCTATCTACATGCACCTATCTAATTGAATGCAACCACTTGGTCAAAATAAATCAATTTCCAAGAATACATATATAAGTACAAGGGCTAAAGGTATTAACAACCAAGTCAAATCCACAATTGATTTGAGTTATTAAACAGAGTTTACAAACTTACAAGAAAAGATGATTATGGGTGAAAACATGTAATTGGGCAATCAAACCCTTCCCGCATGTGTATCCGCTCTAGTCACTCAAGTGTATAGGGTTGATTCACTCAATTCTCTCATAATCATGCTTTCCAAGATTTTTTTGTCATCTAACAATCAACAATTATTTCATGCATGCATACAAATATCATGAGGACTTATCCATAGGTTGTAGTAGGGCTAGGGTCAAGGTAAGGTTATATATGGTTAAGTGAGCTTGAAATTTGAATATTTGATTAACTTAAGCTTCCCACCTAACCTATATAACAACCTATACAATTCAAATGCTAACCTAACTACCAATTCTTCACTTTTTCACATACTCATGCATTCTCTTTTTTATCACAACTTATATGCATTGATTATTATTGAACTTCACTTTGGGGCATTTTATCCCCTTTTTATTGCTTTTCTTTTTTTATTTTTTTCTTGTTATTTTTATTTTTTTTATTTTTCTCATTTTTTTCAACTAAAATATATACAAGAGTATCAATGCATATGGTTAACATTTAATGGATGAGTATGTACCCAACTCCCAAGATCTTCAACAACAATACAAAACATACTTTTAACTCAACCAATGTCCCAAGTTTTTCCACACTTGAATGATACACACACTCACTAGCCTAAGCTAATCAAAGATCCAAATTAAGGACATTTATTATTTTTCGCTTTAAGGCTTGTAATGTGCTAAAATTAAGAACAAAAGGGGTTTAGTATAGGCTCAAAATTGGCTAACAATGGAAGATAAAAGGTAGGCTATTTGGGTAATTGAGCTATTTGAAACAATGGCCTCAATCATATAAGTGCATTCATATAATGGACATAAAGAATCAAACAAATCAAATATTACAATCATAGAAAAAGAATAATACACACAAGAATGAAAATAAGTGGTTATATAATGAAACCACACAATTAGGCTCAAAACTCACATGCTTATGTGTTCTTAGCTCACAAACATGTTCCAAAATTAATCCCTTCAAGCAAGTTCACACAATTTTTTTTTCAAATTGGTAGGGTACCCAAAAATAGTTTCTTGAAAAAGAAATCATCACTCTAACCAAGTAGTCCTAACAAGAAAGAAGTGGTAAAATATGTACAGATTCTAACTAACATGCAATGCAATAACTAACTAACAAAGAAATTAAGAATTGGTGTTGGAAAAGGAAGTTGTTACCCACAGAGGTCGGTCCTCGACCTCCCCACACATGAAGATTGCACCGTCCTCGGTGCATGCAAAGAAGAGCAAGGTGGATGAGTGATGAATCCATATTGGATGATATATTTTGACTCAATTTGGATGAATTTTATCACATAAACTCACACTTAAGCACCAAAATAGCATACTTTTGTGATTTCTCCCTAATTTGATATTAAATGTGAAAATATGCAATTTTGTGCTTAAATTGAGCAATTTAATTCCAATTTTATGCCATTCAACACCGTGATATGTTTTGTGAGTGATTTCAGGTCATTTAGGCAAGATTGGCTAGGCAACAGTGGAAGAAAGCATGTAGAAGGGAGAACACATAAAGAAAATAAGGAAAAGCACACACAGCGAAGTGTGCGTGTGCACAAGAAGAGATTTGCATGTGTCCGTGCGCACAAGGACCTGTGCATACGCACAGGTCAACATTCAGTAAAGTGTGCGTGCATACGTGCAGGACCCTGCACGTGGTTCCATTAATGAAACACGTGTTGCGCGATTTCTGAGGGCTTTTAGCCCATTTTGGAAGGCTTGAAGGCTGAATTGAAGTGCTATATGAAGGGTATATCAACACATATAAAGGCATTAGTTACGGAGCTCACTTAGATAGTTTTTTTAGAAAATATTAGAGTATGAGGCCTCGTTACATTTTCTTCATAGTAGTAGGAGTAGGAGTAGTGTAGAGTAGAATGCTCTCTTAGGGTTTTTAATTAGGGTTTTTGGTTGTAGCATTATAGCAAGCTTTGATTTTGGATTTTGCCTCTTTAATTGTAAGTACTCTCAATTTCATTCTTAATTGTAGCACTTTTACTTTCATTTCCTTTTGGTTCAAGTTACTTTGTTCATAATTTCAATTTTGAGTTTCTTGAAGTTTTGATTGATGAATTTACTGTTTCATGCTTTCTTCATGCTTGATTACTTGTTTATACTTGGTTTTGTGAATAGTTGGTTATAGTTTCCTAATTTTTCTTGCAATTTCTCATGTTTTGGTTTTATGCACACAAGGTGTTTGTGAAAATGTCTATTATGAGTTTTGAGTAGATTTTCACACCTTGGCTTGAGATTTGAGTTCCTAGGATACTAGAGTCATAATGTCCGACATTTAGTAATAATTCTTGGGTAGTTAGTTGATTCTTGTTTCCATTAACGCTAGCTTTTTATCAACTAGTTTGGTAAGTTAGCTAGGACTTATGGATTAAGGTCAATTATGCTTGCTTGACTTACTCCTCGATGTTAGGGGTAGACTAAGTGAGATTGACTCATCATAATTACCATAGTTGTGGTTATGGCAATGAAAAGATTTCTTAGATCCTCATTCCCAAGTCAAGGCTCTCTTTTATGCATTTTAGCATTTTCACTAGTTTTGATCTTGTTTCCTTTTTCTTGCATTAATTACCACTTTTGATCATTGCTTAGTTTTTTTATATCTTGGTTCTTTTAATCTTTCGTTCTTTACTTTGAAAACCCCTTTTTGCCTAACAACCGAAAGTGTAGCACTTCAATTGCATTCCTAGGGAGAACAACACGAGGTTGAATTACTCTTGATCTCGGTTAAATTGTCTTTTTTTGGTAAAATATCAAACTTTGATTGTTGGGATTGAATTGCTGGTTTGGACTATACTCACAACGGAACTATTTTATCTAATTTTCGAATCAGTGCGAATCTTAATCCATCAATTAGTTGCTATAACTGATGAGCTCCTTCAAAAGGTTGTGCATGGGGACTTGTTTGTTGCCCCATTTAGAAGCTTTTCCTTTCCCTTCTTGGTGGCCAGCTGATGAGCGGATAATTTATACGCTTTTTAGCATTATTTTTAGGTAGTTTTTAGTAGGATCTAGCTACTTTTAGGGATGTTTTCATTAGTTTTTATGCAAAATTCACATTTCTGGACTTTACTATGAGTTTGTGTATTTTTCTGTGATTTCAGGTATTTTCCGGCTGAAATTGAGGGACCTGAGCAAAAATCTGATTCAGGCTGACAAAGGACTACTGATGTTGTTGGATTCTGACCTCCCTGTACTCGAAATGGATTTTCTGGAGATACAGAACTCCAAATGGTGCGCTCTCAACGGAGTTGAAAAGTAGACATCCAGAGATTTCTAGCAATATATAATACTCCATACTTTGTTTGAGGTTAGACGATGCAAACTGGCGTTTAACGCCAGTTCCATGCTGCATTCTGGAGTAAAACGCCAGAAACACGTCACAAACCAGAGTTAAACGCCAAAAATACGTTACAACTTGGCATTTAACTCCAAGAGAAGCCTCTGCACGTGTAAAGCTCAAGCTCAATCCAAGCACACACCAAAGTGGGCCTCAGAAGTGGATTTCTGCACTTAGACTTATTTCTGTAAACCCTAGTAGCTAGTTTATTATAAATAGAACCATTTACTATTGTACGAGGGGTCCTTTTCCATATTGTTCGAATTTCATATCATATTTTGGGAGCTGGCCATTCGGCCATGCTTGGACCATCACTTATGTATTTTCAACGGTGGAGTTTCTACACACCATAGATTAAGGATGTGGAGCTCTGCTGTACCTCGAGTTTTAATGCAATTACTACTATTTTCTATTCAATTCAACTTATTCTTGTTCTAAGATATTCGTTGCACTTCAACTTGATGGATGTGATGATCCGTGACACTCATCATCATCCATCCTTATGAACGCGTGACTAACAACCACCTCCATTCTACCTTAGAACGAGCGAATATCTCTTGGATTCCTTAACCAGAATCTTCGTGGTATAAGCTAGAATTATTTGTGGCCACTCTTGAGAATCCGGAAGGTCTAAACCTTGTCTGTGGTATTCCAAGTAGGATTCAAGGATTGAATGACTGTGACAAGCCTCAAACTCGCGATTGTTGGGTGTAGTGGCAGACGCAAAAGAATCAATGGATTCTATTCTGACATGATCGAGAACCGACAGATGATTAACCGTGCTGTGACAGAGCATTTGGGCCATTTTCACTGAGAGGATGGGAAGTAGCCATTGACAACGGTGATGCCCTACATAAAGCTTGCCATGGAAAGGAGTATGAAGGATTGAAGGAAGGTAGTAGGAAAGCAGAGATTCAACAGGGACAAAGCATCTCCATACACTTATCTGAAATTCCTACCAATGATTTACATAAGTATCTCTATCTTTATTTTATGCTTTATCCATTATTAATTTCAAAAACCTTTATAACCATTATAATCTGCCTGATTGAGATTTACAAGATGACCATAGCTTGCTTCATACCAGTAATCTCCGTTGGATCGACCCTTACTCTCGTAAGGTATTACTTGGACGACCCAGTGCACTTGCTGGTTAGTTGTGCGAAGTTGTGATAAAGTGTGATTCACGTTTGAGAGCGCTACCAAGTCTTTGGCGCCATTGTTGATGATCACAAGTTCGTGCACCAAGTTTTTGGCACCGTTGCCGGGGATTGTTCGAGTTTGGACAACTGACGGTTCATCTTGTTGCTCAGATTAGGTAATTTTCTTTTCAAAAAAAGTTTTCAAAAATCTTTCAAAAATTTTTTTTCTCTTTTTTGTTTTTCTAAAGATTATTTTCGAAAAAAAAATTTAATAAAATCATAAAAACCAAAAATATTTTTTGTTTCTTGTTTGAGTCTAGTGTCAATTTTTAAGTTTGGTGTCAATTGCATGTTTTTAAAATTTATGCATTTTTCGAAAACTCATGCATGATGTTCTTCATGATCTTCAAGTGGTTCTTGGTAAGTCTTCTTGTTTGATCTTAATATTTTCTTGTTTTGTGTCTTTTGTTGTTTCTCATATGCATTTTTGAATTCTTAGTGTCTAAATATGAAAAATTTCTAAGTTTGGTGTCTTGCATGTTTTTCTTTTCTTGAAAATTTTTCAAAAATAATTCTTGATGTTCATCTTGATCTTCAAAGTGTTCTTAATGTTCATCTTGACATTCATAGTGTTCTTGCATGCATTAAGTGTTTTGATCCAAAATTTTCATATTTTGGGTCATATTTGTCTTTTTCTCTCTCCTCATTAAAAATTCAAAAATAAAAAAATATCGTTTCCTTATTTTGCTCATAATTTTCGAAAATTTGAGTTGACTTAGTCAAAAATGTTTAAAACTTAACTATTTCTTATAAGTCAAGTCAAATTTTTAATTTTAAAAATCTTATCTTTTCAAAATCTTTTTCAAAAATCAAATCTTTTTCATTTTTTATTTTCAAAAATTTTTAAAATTTATTTTCAAAATCTTTTTCTTATCTTTATTTCAAAATTTCGAAAACTTTACTAACAATTAATGTGATTGATTCAAAAGTTTGAAGTTTGTTACTTTCTTGTTAAGAAATGTTCAATCTTGGAATTCTAGAATCATATCTTTTAGTTTCTTGTTAGTCAAGTAATCAAATTTTAATTTAAAAAAATCAAATCTTTTTCAAAATATCTTTTCAATCATATCTTTTTAAAATATCTTTTTCAAATCATATCTTTTTCAAAATTTTGATTTCAAAATATCTTTTCTAACTTCTTATCTTTTCAAAATTAATTTTCAAATCTTTTTCAGCTAACTAATTGACTTTTTGTTTGTTCCTTATCTTTTTCAAAACCACCTAACTACTTTTCTCTCTCTAATTTTCGAAAATCATCTCCCTCTCTTTCAAAATTCTTTTAATTAACTAACTATTTCAAATTCTAATTTTGATTTTATTCCTTCTCTTAGTTTTCGAATTTTAACTTTAATTTAAAATAAAAACAAAAATATTTTTCTTTTTTTTTAAGTTAATTTTCGAAAACCCCTCTCTCTCATCTCTTTCTATTTATTCATTCATTTACTAACACTTCTTGTCATCTCAAGAATTCGAACTCACTCTTCCCCCTTGTGTTTGGATTCTTACTTTTCCCTCTTCTATTCTTTTCTTCTTCTACTAACATAAAGGAATCTCTCTACTGTGGTAAAGAGGATCCCTATTATTATTATTTTCTGTTCCCTTCTTTTTCATATGAGCAGGAGCAGGGACAAGAATATTCTTGTTGAAGCAGACCCTGAACCTGAAAAGACTTTGAAGAGGAAACTAAGAGAAGCTAAATTACAACAATCGAGAGACAACATTACCAAAATTTTCGAAAAGGAATAGGAGATGGCAGCCGAAAATAATAATGCAAGAATGATGCTTGGTGATTATACTACACCTACTTCCAAGTTTGATGGAAGAAGCATCTCAATCCCTGCCATTGGAGCAAATAATTTTGAGCTGAAACCTCAACTAGTTGCTCTACTGCAACAGAACTGCAAGTTCTATGGACTTCCATCAGAAGATCCCTACCAGTTTTTAACTGAGTTCTTGTAGATCTATGAAACTGTTAAGACTAATGGAGTAGATCCTGAAGTCTACAGGCTCATGCTTTTCCCTTTTGCTGTTAGATACAAAGCTAGAACATGGTTGGACTCACAACCTAAAGATAGCCTGGACTCTTTGGATAAGCTAGTCACGGCCTTCTTGGCTAAGTTCTTTCCTCCTTAAAAGCTGAGCAAGCTTAGAGTGGATGTTCAAACCTTCAAACAAAAGATGGTGAATCCCTCTATGAAGCTTGGGAAAGATACAAGCAGATGACCAAAAGGTGTCCTTCTGACATGCTTTCAGAGTGAACCATTCTGGATATATTCTATTATGGTCTATATGAGTTCTCTAAGATGTTACTGGACCATTCTGCAAGTGGATCCATTCACCTAAAGAAAACACTTGCAGAAGCTCAAGAACTTATTGACATGGTTGCAAATAACCAATTCATGTACACTTCTGAGAGGAATTCTGTGAATAATGGGACGCTTCAGAGGAAGGGAGTCCTTGAGATTGATGCTCTGAATGCCATATTGGCTCAGAACAAAATGTTGACTCAGCAAGTCAACATGATTTTTCAAAGTCTGAATGGATGGCAAAATGCATCCAACAGTACTAAAGAGGCATCTTCTGAAGAAGAAGCCTATGATCCTGAGAACCCTGCAATGGCAGAGGTAAATTACATGGGTAAACCTTATGGAAACACCTATAATTCCTCATGGAGAAATCTTCCAAATTTCTCATGGAAGGATCAACAGAAGCCTCAACAAAACTTTAATAATGGTGGAAGAAACAGGCTTAACAATAGCAAGCCTTTTCCATCATATTCCCAAGCAACAAACAGAGAATTCTGAGTAGAGCTCCTCTAGCTTAGCAAATATAGTCTCTGATCTATCTAAGGCCACTTTAAATTTTATGAGTGAAACAAGGTCCTCCATCAGAAATTTGGAGGCACAAGTGGGCCAGCTGAGTAAGAAAATCACTGAAACTCCTCCTAGTACTCTCCCAAGTAATACTGAAGAGAATCCAAAAAGAGAGTGCAAGGCCATTGATATAATCAAAATGGCTGAACCTAGAGAGGAAGGGGACGTGAATCCCAATGAGGAAGACCTCATGGGACGTCTCCCAAACAAGAAGGAGTTCCCTATTGAGGACCTAAAGGAATCTGAGGCTCATATAGAGACCATAGATATTCCTTTAAACCTCCTTCTACCATTCATGAGCTCTGAAACTATTCTTCCTCTGAATAGGATGAAGACGTAACTGGAGAGCAAGTTGCTCAATATCTAGGAGCTATCATGAACCTGAATGCCAAGTTGTTTGGTAATGAGACTTGGGAAGATGCACCTCCCTTGCTCATTAGTGAACTAGATACATGGGTTCAGCAAACTTTACCTCAAAGAAACAAGATCCTGGTAAATTCCTAATACCCTGTACCATAGGCACCATGACCTTTGAGAAGGCTCAGTGTGACCTGGGGTCAGGTATAAATCTTATGCCACTCTCTGTAATGGAGAAACTAGGGATCTTTGAGGTACAGGCTGCCACATTCTCATTACAGATGGCAGACAAGTCAGTAAGACAAGCTTATGGATTGGTAGAGGATGTGTTAGTAAAGGTTAAAGGCCTTTACATCCCTGCTAATTTCATAATCTTAGACACTAGGAAGGAGGAGGATGAATGCATCATCCTTGGAAGAACCTTTCTAGCCACAGCAGGAGCTGTGATTGATGTTGACAGAGGAGAGCTAGTCCTTCAATTAAATGGGGACTACCTTGTATTTAAAGCTCAAGGATATTCCTCTGCAAACATAGAGAGAAAGCATGAAAAGCTTCTCTCAATATAGAGTCAAACAAAGCCCCCATAATCAAACTCTAAGTTTTGTGTTGGGAGGCCACAACCAAACTCTAAGTTTGGTATTGAACCCCCACATTCAAACTCTAAGTTTGGTGTTGGGAGTCCACAACATTGACCTGATCACCTGTGAAGCTCCATGAGAGCACACTGTCAAGCTAGTGACATTAAAGAAGCGCTTATTGGGAGGCAACCCAATCTTTCTTTATCTAATTTTATTTTTATTTTATTTTTTTATGTTTTATTAGGTTCACAATCATGTGGAGTCACAAAACAAATACTAAAATTAAAAACACAATAAAAAATAGCAAAAGAAACAACACACCCTGGAAGAAGAGCTTACTGGCGTTTGAACGCCAGTAAGGAGCATCTGGCTGGCGTTCAACGCCAGAACAGAGCATGAATCCGGTGTTAAATGCCAGAAACAAGCAACAATCTGGCGTTTAAATGCCAGGATTACACCCTGAGGAGAGCTGGCGTTAAACGCCAGAAACAAGCATGGAACTGTCGTTCAACGCTAGAAATATGCTGCAGACTGGCGTTGAACGCCTAAAACAAGCATAGAACTGGCGTTTAACGCCAGAAACAAGCATCAATCTGGAGTTAAACGCCATGATTGTATGCAGAAGGCATTTTACATGCCTCATTGGTGCAGGGCTGATAATCTTTGACACCTCAGGATCTGTGGACCCCACAGGATCATCTCAGGATCTGTGGACCCTATTGGATCCCTACCTACCTCAATTTACCTTCTCTCTTCTTCACACAATCCAATAACACTCTTTTCCAAAAACCCTTCACCAATCACCTCAATCTCTCTTCCCCATCACCTCTTCACCACTCACATCCATCCACTCTTCCCCATTAACCCCACCTACCTTCAAATTCAAAATCCTTTTCCCACCCAAACCCACCCAATATGGCCGAACCTTAACCCCTCTCCCTCCAGTATATAAACCCCTCTATCCTTTTTTATTTTCACACAACACAACCCTCTCTTCTCCCCCTTGGCCGAATACACACCTCTCTCCCTCTCCTCTATTTTTTTCTTATTATTCTTCTCTTCTTTCTTTTCTTGCTCGAGGGCGAGCAATATTCTAAGTTTGGTATGGTAAAGGCATAGCTTTTTTGTTTTTCCATAACCACTTATGGCACCAAAGGCCGGAGAAACCTCTAGAAAAGGGAAAGGGAAGACAAAAGCTTCCACCTTCGAGTCATGGGAGATGGAGAGATTCATCTCAAAAGTCCATCAAGACCACTTCTATGAAGTTGTAGCTAAGAAGAAGGTGATCCCTGAGGTCCCTTTCAAGCTCAAGAAAAATGAGTATCCGGAGATCCGACATGAGATCCAAAGAAGAGGTTGGGAAGTTCTGACCAATCCCATTCAACAAGTCAGAATCCTAATGATTCAAGAGTTCTATGCCAATGCATGGATCACTAGGAACCATGATCAAAGTATGAACCCGAATCCAAAGAATTATCGTATAATGGTTCAGGGAAAATACTTAGATTTCAGTCCGAAAAATGTGAGGTTGGCATTCAACTTGCCTATGATGCAAGGAAATGCACGCCCCTACACTAGAAGGGTCAACTTTGATCATAGGTTGGACCAAGTCCTTATGGACATATGTGTGGAAGGAGCTCAATGGAAAAGAGACTCAAAAGGCAAGTCGGTTCAATTAAGAAGACTGGACCTAAAGCCTGTGGCTAGAGGATGGTTGGAGTTCATCTAACGCTCCATCATCTCCACTAGCAACCGATCTGAAGTTACTGTGGATCGGGCCATCATGATCCATAGCATCATGATTGGAGAGGAAGTAGAAGTTCATGAAGTCATCTCTCTTGAATTCTACAAAATAGCCGAAAAGTCCTCCACCATGGCAAGGCTAGCTTTTCCTCATCTTATTTGCTATCTATGCTACTCAGCTGGAGTTATCATAGAAGGAGACATTCTCATTGAAGAGGATAAGCCCATCACTAAGAAGAGGATGTAGCAAATAAGAGAGCCCATTCATGGATCTCAAGAGACACATGAGGAAGCTCATCATCAAGAAATCATGAGATGCCTTAAGGGATGCATTTTCCTCTAAATAACTATTGGGAATAACTCAACACTTCTCTAGAAGACTTGAGTTATAACATGGACCAACTAAGGGTGGAATACCAAGAGCACTCCATCATTCTCCATGAGATTAGAGAAGATCCAAGAGCAATAAGGGAGGAGCAACAAAGGCAAGGAAGAGACATAGAATAGCTCAAGGACATCATTGGTCCTTCAAGGAGAAGGCGCCACCATCACTAAGGTGGACATATTCCTTGTTCTTATTTCTCTGTTTTTCGGTTTTTATGCTATATGTTTGTCTATGTTTGTGTCTTTACTTCATGATCATTAGTATTTAGTAACTATGTCTTAAGGCTATGAATAATTCCATGAATCCTTCACCTCTCTTAAATGAAAAATGTTTCTAATACAAAAGAACAAGAAGTACATGAGTTTCGAATTCATCCTTGAAATTAGTTTAATTATATTGATGTGGTGACAATACTTTTTGCTTTCTGAATTAATGCTTGAACAGTGCATATTTTTTATCTTGTTGTTTATGAATGTTAAAATTGTTGGCTCTTGAAAGAATGATGAACAAGAGAAATGTTATTGATGATCTGAAAAATCATAAAATTGATTCTTGAAGCAAGAAAAAGCAGTGAAGAACAAAGCTTGCGAAAAAAAAGTGGCAAAAAAATATAGAAGAAAAAGAAAAAGCAAGCAGAAAAAGTCAATAGCCCTTAAAACTAAAAGGCAAGGGTAAAAAGGATCCAAGGCTTTGAGCATCAATGGATAGGAGGGCCCAAGGAAATAAAATCCAGGCCTAAGCGGCTAAATCAAGCTGTCCCTAACCATGTGCTTGTGGCATGCAGGTCCAAGTGAAAAGCTTGAGACTGAGTTGTTAAAGTCGTGATCTAAAGCAAAAAGAGTGTGCTTAAAAGCTCTGGACACCTCTAACTGGGGACTTTAGCAAAGCTGAGTCACAATCTGAAAAGGTTCACCCAGTCATGTGTCTGTGGCATTTATGTATCCGGTGGTAATACTGGAAAATAAAGTGCTTAGGGCCACGGCCAAGACTCATAAAAGTAGCTGTGTTTAAGAATCAACATACTTAACTAGGAGAATTAATTAAACTATCTGAACTCTGAGTTCCTATAAATGCCAATCATTCTAAAACTTCAAAGGATAAAGTGAGATGCCAAATCCGTTCAGAAGCAAAAAAGCTACAAGTTCCGCTCATCTAATTAAAACTAATATTCATTGATATTTTAAGATTTATAGTATATTCTCTTCTTTTTATCCTATTTGATTTTTAGTTGCTTGGGGACAAGCAACAATTTAAGTTTGGTGTTATGATGAGCAGATAATTTATACGCTTTTTGGTATTGTTTTTAGGTAGTTTTTAGTAGGATCTAGCTACTTTTAGGGATGTTTTCATTAGTTTTTATGCAAAATTCACATTTCTGGACTTTACTATGAGTTTGTGTATTTTTCTGTGATTTCAGGTATTTTCTGGCTGAAATTGAGGGACCTGAGCAAAAATTTGATTCAGGCTGACAAAGGACTACTGATGCTGTTGGATTCTGACCTCCCTGCACTTAAAATGGATTTTCCGGAGCTACATAACTCAAAATGGCACGCTCTCAACGGCGTTGGAAATTAGACATCCAGAGCTTTCCAGAAATATATAATAGTCCATACTTTGTTCGAGGTTAGATGACGCAAACTGGCGTTTAACGCCAGTTTCATGCTGCATTCTGGAGTAAAACGCCAGAAACATGTCACAAACCAGAGTTAAACGCCAAAAACACGTTACAACTTGGAGTTTAACACCAAGAGAAGCCTCTGCATGTGTAAAGCTCAAGCTCAGCCCAAGCACACACCAAAGTGGGCCCCAGAAGTGGATTTCTGCACTTAGACTTATTTCTGTAAACCATAGTAGCTAGTTTAGTATAAATAGAACATTTTACTATTTTACGAGGGGTCCTTTTCCCTATTGATCAAATTTCATATCATATTTTGGGGGCTGGCCATTCGGCCATGCCTGGACCATCACTTATGTATTTTTAACGATGGAGTTTCTACACACCATAGATTAAGGGTGTGGAGCTCTGCTGTACCTCGAGTTTTAATGCAATTACTACTATTTTCTATTCAATTCAGCTTATTCTTGTTCTAAGATATTCGTTGCACTTCAACTTGATGGATATGATGATCTGTGACACTCATCATCATCCATCCTTATGAACGCGTGACTGACAACCACCTCCGTTCTACCTTAGAACGAGCGAATATCTCTTGGATTCCTTAACCAGAATCTTCGTGGTATAAGCTAGAATTATTGGCAGCCACTCTTGAGAATCCAGAAGGTCTAAACCTTGTCTGTGGTATTCCAAGTAGGATTCAAGGATTGAATGACTGTGACAAGCCTCAAACTCACGATTGTTGGGCGTAGTGACAGACGCAAAAGAATCAATGGATTCTATTCCGACATGATCGAGAACCGACAGATGATTAGCCATGCTGTGACAGAGCATTTGGACCATTTTCACTGAGAGGATGGAAAGTAGCCATTGACAATAGTTATGCCCCCTACATAAAGCTTGTCATGGAAAGGAGTATGAAGGATTGAAGGAAGGTAGTAGGAAAGCAGAGATTCAACAGGGACAAAATATCTCCATACACTTATCTGAAATTCCTACCAATGATTTACATAAGTATCTCTATCTTTATTTTATGCTTTATCCATTATTAATTTCGAAAACCTTTATAACCATTATAATATGCCTGACTGAGATTCACAAGATGACCATAGCTTTCTTCATATCAACAATCTCCGTGGGATCGACTCTTACTCACCTAAGGTATTACTTGGACGACCCAGTGCACTTGCTGGTTAGTTGTGCGAAGTTGTGACAAAGTGTGATTCAAGTTTGAGAGCACTACCAAGTCTTTGGCGCTATTATTGATGATCACAATTTCGTGCACCACTAGCCAAAAAGGAGAGAAAAAGAAAGAAAATTAAGCACAAAACAAAGATATCAAAGCAAATAGAACATAGGTGGGGGCTAATACCAAATAAGAGTATGGTTCTCAACTACATGGTAGCTACAACATGTAAGTGAGAAAGCAATCTAAGTAAATGGCATATCAACTAATACTTGATGCAAGAGTAAAATCAAAGCATAGGTACATGACATGAAGAGCACTGGGAGCATCAAGTTCAAACAAGAATTGACACAAACAAGATTAGTGATAATCATGAGAGCATTTGGGCCCATCTTAACTCAATGATAATGAGGCACAAAAACAAAGAATAATGAGTTGGGAAGGATTAAAGCACAAATCTTGTATTTGGAACAAATATTACAATTAACGGTAAACAAGTCATGAAGCACCAAAATAATGCAAGAAGTTCTCAACAATTGAGTAGGAAAATTCAACACCAATGTTAAAATAAGAAACTTAGAAAAGAAAATAAGAACAAACTATAAAAACAAAATTAAAATGCAATGAATAAAATCATGCAAATGCAATAGACAAAAGAAAAGAAAGAGGATAAAAAAATGAGAAGTGAACTTTTGAAGAGAGGGAGAAGAAGAAAGTAAGAAAGGAAGAAGAAAGAAGAAGAAAGAAGAAGAAAGGAGAAAAGAAAGAAGAAAGGAGAAGAAACAGGGTGGAAATAAGGCGCGAAGGCGACGCGCACGCTTCATCCACGCGTACACGTGGGAAGCAGAGAAAGGCATATGACGCATGCGCGTCATCCACACTTACGCATGGCCAGCAGAAAAGATAGGGGACGCGTACGTGTGAGCCACGCGTACGCGTGGGGCTAAATTGTGCTCTTCGCACAAAAGCAGCACCACTCCAGCACAACTCTCTGGTTTTTGTACCAGGAGTCCCAACATAGTCCTATGATGCGTGCGCGTCATCCACGCTCATACGTGGGTGTGTGAAAAAGACCAGTGGCGCGTATGCGTTAGCCACGCTTACGCGTGGAATGCCCCTTCTTTTTTTGAAAGAAGCTTAAAAACAGAAACAGGGCACTCTCCTAACCTGTAAACACTCTAACTAACCAAAATTCAAATCTAACTAAAAATCTTTTAGTTTTTGAAAAAAATTTTTCAAAGACAATGCAAACAAAACTTGCAATTTAAAAACAACTTAAGGCATAAATCTAGTCAAACAAACTCACAACCAAAACACTAAAACAAGAATATGCAAAGAAGAAAACTACCTAACAATGGAAACTCAATTCATTCATTAATTATATATACAAGAGAATGGAAAGTGTTTACCATGGTGGGGTGTCTCCCACGTAGTACTTTTATTTATTGTCCTTAAGTTGGACAATTGGGAGGCTCCTTGTCAAGGTGATTTATGCTTGTACTCATCCTTGAACTTTCAAGGATGCTTGCTCCTCAAACGGTTGTTAGAAGTTCCAACCGACTTCACCATGTTTGGGTGAAGTTCTTCACAAGATATGAGCTCCCAAAATTGGCATTCATGTTGTGATCTGGGGTCCATATCTTATTTTCACACCCGTCTTCTAGTTGATCGTCATTGTTCCATTCAGGTGGTAGGCACGTAGAATTTTCCTTGGGACACCAAATTCTCCTCCTAGACCCATACAATTTAGCATTCTTCCAACCATGGGACCTATGCCTTGAGGGTTCAACCTTAATGAGCCTCACATCATTTTGCCAACCACTACACAATTATCTCCTAATATTAACTCCACAAAGAGCCCTAAGTTGCCCATCCGTCTCAAGCAAACCATATTCAAGTGGAAAAGTAAAGCTTAGGGATAAGAATTTTATCCACTTGAATGTTGTGTTGGATGGTGACTTAGGAAGGGATGGTCCCAATGATCTTGCTTGCAAGTTCCACTCCCTTGTGCTCTTTTTTATTACCCCAACTTCTTGGCAAGCATCTTAAATGTCAATTCCTTTTTCTCCAACTTTTTCTATGCATCCCTCATTGCTCAAGTCATGTGTTGGAGGTTGTGCACGGTCTTCCTTGTCATCAATTTCACAACACAATGAAGGACGTTCATCAATTTCAAAAGATAAATTGGTTGGTATGGAATAATCTTCAATGGTGGAGCTTATCGCTTGTTCAATTTCTTCCAATTCCTCCTCAACATTCCTTCCAATCTCAATGGAAGAAAATTTGACAACTTTCACAAAATCATCAACAACATTAATTGGTGTGGAAGTATCTTCAAGCTTGGAATTCACCTCTTGCTCAACTTCGCCTAAGTCTTCAACCACTTTTTCTCCATCAACAATCTCTTCCTCCTCCACTTGTTGTAAGACATACCCCATCTCCTTGTCCACATGTTGGGATTCTAAAATCTCTTTCATGCTCCACTTTTCGGTGGATTTCTCACAGTCATCCGTGGAGATGTTTTGTCTACGGTATAAATCCCGTGAGCCCAAGTTGGCTTTAATTTTGGCAAGGTTAGCCTTGATAGCTTCGTTTGTCCTTTGGGCTTCCTCTCGCTTATTTTGACGAATGATTGCTTGAAGCTGATCCATTGCTTCCTTGAAGTGATCCCTTGGCTCTTATTCCAGTTGACTAGTATGAGTAGGATCATATTGCTCTTGGATGGATGGATATGGGTGTTTTTCAATGGAGGGTTGTGGTAGAAAGGAAAATTCATCTTGTGGTTGATAGTTCTTATACGTGGAAGGTGGTTCATTTTGGTAATAGTATGGAGGTGATGGTTCTTGAGGGTATTGGGGTTGGAATTGTGGTAGTTCTAAGTATGGTTCATATGGCTCATAAGGTGGTTAGTATGGTGGATATGGGTTAGGGTCATATGGAGGTGCTTGGTGGTATGGGGCTTGTAAGTATGATGATTGAGGGCTATATTGAGGAGGGGATTCATAGGCATATGGTGGTAGTTGTTGATAATCACAAGGAGGTCCACCATAGCCATTGGATTTGTATGCATCTTGGAATGACTCTTGCTCATAGCACATTTGCGAGGTTGTTGCCAAGAAGGGTGATCAAACCCTTGAGACTCCTCCCATCTTTGGTTGTTCCATCCTTGATGCATGTTGTCATTGTAATTTTCATCTCCTACAATATAGTTGTAACCACACTCATAGCCAAAAGGGTGAGAATTCATAGTGGCAAATTAAAACAAAAGCTAACAAAAATAAGCAACAAAGCCCTAAACCTAATAAAAACTAACAAACAAGGAAAAAGGCAAACATATTCACAATATTTATATATTCACAATAGCCAACAATATAACACCATTGCAATCCCCCGGTAACGGAGCCAAAAACTTGAAAGAGCAAAACCGTCGGCTTAGAATTTTTTCTCGGTTAGAGGAAAATAACTTCGTTGCAAGTATAGTTCCAAATCGACAAGTAATGCTCAATCAAAGTTTAATTTTTGGTTGTCACAAGTCCAACCCAATAAAAGTAACTGAGAGTATTAGTCTCGGGTCGTTCTCCCTAGGAATCACAATCGAGTGCTCAATTATTTATTATGAGTATCATGGGGGTTGGGTTGATGAAGAAATAAGAAATTAAAATGACAATAAAAGTAAAGAAAACAACTAAAGAAAGCAAGTAATAAAGAGAGACATTCATGGCAAGGATTGAGAATTAAGACTTTCTATCCTAGTCATGAATCATAATACAATAATTAATAAGAGCTAATCTTATTTAGTCATCTCCAACATTAGAAGAAGGTATAATGTTATCTTCACATGAGAAAAAGTGAAATAGGACTAGTTAATCTCAATCCAAAAGTCCTAATCAACTTACTAATCGAATTAGAAAGAGATTATAGTCAATGGAAACAATATTAACTAACAGCTCTAGATCACCAACATGAGTTGGGTATTGATGACTCAAGATTGCCTAATTTCTCTTTCCAAGCCAAGAATGCTCAAAAAGCTACTCTAACATCCCACCAAACATTTTGTCAAACACTTGGAAGGCATAAAATAAAAGCATGGTAAATTTGCAAGAATAATAAAATCTACTACTACCCAATGCAAGAAAGGTAAGAATAACAACTCAATTAAACAATAAATGAACATAAAACATAAATTGCATTAAAAGAAAGGAAAATTTAACAAGAGTTCATACAACATAAAAAGTGGTAAAATAAAGGGAATAACAAGAGAAACTAAGAAGATTGAAGCAAATAAACAAGAAAAAGTAAAGGAAACTAAATCAAAACAAATAATTAAACCTAAATCTAAGAGAACATTAAACTAAGAACCATAATTTCTAGAGAGAAGAGGGAGCTTCTCTTTCTAGATCTAACCTAAGGCATGCTTCCTACACTAACTAATTGCTCCCCCCTTAACCCCTCTTGAGTTCTGCATCAAATAGCCTCAGAAATGTGTTGGATTTGGGCCTGGGCAGCTCAGAAATTGCCCTCAGCGTATTCACATTAATGAGGTCATGTGCTTATTGTGACGCGTACGCATGGGTCACGCATACGCATCGTCTGGCTTTTTTCTTGTCACGCGTACGCGTCACGTCACACGTACACGTCGCCTTCAACGATGCACCTCTTCACACATGCGTGTCTGTCACATGTGCGCATCGCTCTAAGCACTCCAAATCCTTGTTTTTCCATGAATTCTCCATCTTGCATGCTTTTCTCTTCACCTCTTTGATCCATTCCTTGCCCTTTCAATCCTGAATTCACTAACAAACATATCAAGACATCGAGTAGATTTAAAGGTGAATTAAAATTGGCAAATTTAAGGCATAAAAAGTATGTTTTCACTCTTAAGCACAAATCTAGGGAGAATTACAAAACCATGTATTTCATTGAATAAATGCAAGATAAATTGATAAAATCCCCTAAATTAAGCACCAGATAAACCACAAAATCGAGGTTTATCAAGTTGTTGTATAGAATATTATGAAAGTTGTACTATAAGTTGATTATAAATATGTTTATCTTCTTTATTGTATGGGTGTACAAAATATAAAGATTATATTTTCTAAAGTTCTAACTTAGACTGTAACAAATCAGAGTCATGGTATCTTCCTTAAAGAGTTTAGATTATTTTCTCTTTTTCGGTAAAACAACTAATTTTCCATTGAATCCTTTCTGCCCTGTCTCTTTCCCTTTTGCCATTGTTTGATGTTTTCTCAGCTTATCAATTTGTCCATCCTCTTTGAAGATTCCTAAGTGAGTTGAGAAGGGGGTTTTGAATCAAAGAACCACTTTTAATGCTTACTTAAACATATTGTGCAAAACGCTGAAACCAGGAGATTATTTTCATTTTTATCTTGTCTCGTAGTAGCAGAAAAGAACAAAAATGGAACTTGCAGAGTTTAAAGAAGAAGAAGAGTAACACCACGATATATCTTGATTCAGTCACGATGTGCAATTTGACTTACGTCTAGTCTCCATTCCAATAATGATAGAATTTTCACTATAATAAAAAAGGATTACAATCACTCATTACAAGAGACTTACACTCTTGTAAATTACCTAAGCTATCCCAAACTTAGTAACTCACCTAGGTGCTAACCCAACGTAGTTAAGGGAAACCAAGTGAACCCTAAACTCAGTACACTTTTGAAATCAAACTCTCAAACAAAAGATTAAATGGCTTTTGTATGATTAACTTTCTTTGTCTTTTGTATTTTTTAATATAAGCTTATATCTAGACAATAGAAAAAATAAAGCCACACTCTAAAACAAGGAAATGAATGATGTGAGAATATATCAGATTATGCTTGAATGGTTGCCTTCTTCCTTGGTTGATATCTCTTCTTCAATGTTGGAATAGTTTTCCTTTTGATCAATCTACCCGTTGCACACATCAATGCTCTAGCCATTGGCTTTGAAGAGAAAACCTTTCCTTCTTCGTTCTTTAATTTCAAGTGCAGCAGCTTCTCAATAATATATGATCTGATTCGTGGAGTGTATCACTCAATTATGTACTAATTTGCTTGAATCATGGATTGCTTGATTGTGATCCTTGATTGCCAACCTATTAATACCAACAATGCTCATAAAGAAAATAAGTATAACAGAAAATTATTGATTATGTTTGTCGCCACAAGGTAATAAATTAATTCTTGACTTTAACACTCTTCATCCCGCCTTTTCGAGTCTAAGGATCCAAAAACCACCATCTTCCACCACCTGAACTGTTGTTGTCATCAAGCCTTCATCCTCTTATCCAACCTTCAACCAGCCATATTTTTTTACGTTTTCTGGTTATTCTTCTAACATCTTCTTACATTACCATCCACACCATTCGATTATCCTCAACCTTACAAGTCCATCAAATCAAGTCCCACCACCATTCGCCACCGAACCCGCCACCATACGCCAGTCAAAGATCGGTTGCCACCATCTCTCTTCTTCAACTTTCCAGACTCAATCTGCACCGTCAAATCAACATAGAAATCAACGACTTCATATTTTGAAGATTCTCCACCGTTAGATCCTTGTGCAAATTACGTCACAAATCTCAACCCGTTTTAAGTCCTTCGACTTGGTCCGTTGACCCATTTAAGTGTTGACTTGTGCGTTGACTAATGCTTACTTAGCACGTTGACGTGGCTACGTCAGCCTCTGATGTGCTACCATGTGTCAGAACACTATTGACATGCTAAAAGACTTGTCTGCTGACTTGGTTCATGGCGTCACACATTAGTAAGACCCTCCAAAGGTTTTGTGGTGTTCTCTTTCCGATTTTGCTTTCTGTTTTAGTAATTTCTTCTCCAATCTTGCTATTTTCGCATTTTTGAGTTTTCTAACAAGTTGCCACCCCGTAGACAATTTTCCACCAGTTCGCCATCTTTATAATAGTTTGCCATCTATTCGATAGTTTTTCGGCAGTTTGTCATCTTTCTGATAATTTGCCATTTCTTTGTCCATTTTTCAGCAGTTCACCATCTTTCTGACAGTTTGTCAACAATTCAATAGTTTTTTGGTAGTTTGCTATCTTTTTTACCGTTCACTGCCTCTTCAACAGCTTGCTACTCTTCCGACAGTTTTGTCTATGCTTCCTTTTGACAGTTTCATCTTTGTTTCTATCCGCCAATTTTGTTTGTGCTTTCTTCCTGTAATTTTGTCTACACTTTTTTCTGACAGTTCTATCTTCGTCCCATTTTAGCAGTTTTCTCCGTTCTGGTAGCTCCATATGTGCTCTATTTCTTTAGTTCAGTCTATACCCATTTCGTCAGTTTTTGTAGTTTTTTCTCTTATCCTGTTATTTTTAATAAGTTTCAAACTTCAGTTCCTCATTTAAATTTGAGAGGAATATTAGAGTATAATATGATTATTGGTATTGAAAAATGTTAGTGGAGCTGTGGCATGTTAGTAGATATCAATGAAGCAGGTGTTGTATAGAATATTATGGAAGTTGTGGCATAGGTTGATTATAAATAGATTTATCTTATTTGTTGTATGGATGTGCAAAATATAAAGATAACATTTTCTAAAGTTTTATCTTAGATTGTGTTCCGAGTGTTACCTGAAACTGAAGGTCGATCTCGGACGAGATCTTCTGTACGGGCCGGAGCTGTTATGTCCGACTTGTTGGACTTGGTGATAGTGTTGATCCTTCGTCACCGGAGGGTGGTGGTACCTGCAAGGGACTCCGATGCTTAAGTTAGCAAGGGTATTAAGCAAGTTTTAGTAGAATCAGAGTATAAGTTATACCTGGGTGCTCTAGTGTATTTATAGAGGTGTGGAGTGACCTTTTTAGATAAGATAATTTAGTTATCTTATCTTATCTTAACTTATCTTTGGGTGAGGTCAGCTTATCTTCAAGGGAACCACCCTTTTCTCTATAGGCTTGGGCTGCCTTTGGATTTGGGTCGTATTCCTCTATTCGGGCCCTTTATTTAGGCTTTCTTGTTAATTTGGCCGAGCTCTTTGAGAAAAGGTCGGATAGTCTGACTTGAAGAGGTCGGTCGCCTTGTCGCTAAACATCCTGAGTCGGATAGCTCGACCCAGGGTATGAACAGTGCCCCTGCTCGAGCTCGGTCTTTCTTTTTGAGGTCGAGTCTTAGTTTTAAGACTTCGATCCTTCTCGGATGACGCCGAACTCGAGCATTTTGTTGACTTCTTCTTTGTAAGGTGTTCTTCCTTCTTTTGAATGCGAAACGTTTTTGTTTCTCTTAAAAGCGCGTGCTTTAGCGCTCTAGCTTTGGAAACATACGAGGGTTTAATACCCTCATTAATTGGTTTTTTAATGCCCCATTTCTCTTGGTTCTTTTTGAATTTTGTATTCAAGAAACAGTTTCCTCTTTTCTGTAACTTCCCCTCTTTTTCCTCTGTTTTCATCCTACATTTTCATTTTTCCCTGTGATGCTTTGTCTTGGTACTTTTGTCTTTGCTTCGAGGGACGTCTTTCATTGCTCCGTCTTCCGGCTTTTCTTCAGAGCTTTTCTCCTTTCTCCAGGTTGGTTCTACTTTCTGCTTCTCTACTTCTTTCGCCGCTTTTTCCTTTGATTCTTGGTGAAGCTTTGATTTTGCTTGCATGCTTGAAAGTTTGATCCTTTATGCTTGGTTGCTATGATGCATTTTTCTGGTATTTTCTCCTGATGATTAGGGTCTCTTAGGGCTTTACATGTTTTATTGCTCTTTCTGTAGCTTTCTGGGATAATAAATTTGGCTTCGTTTGGTTCTTCTGGAGAAAAAGGTTGCGCCTTTGATATTCTTCATTTGGAATTTTTGTTGTTTTGTTTGAACTGCTACTTTCGTTGTTCCTTTGATGACTTTGTTTGAAGAGGGTTATTTTCTTTGTTGGGAGATGGTGTGAGTCTTCACTCTGTTATTGCCTCTAAAAGATGCCCCTGGTCCTTGGGTTGTGTCCTGGGGTTTTTCTTTTTATTGCTGAGTCTGCTATCTATTATTTATTTTTGCTGTCCGAGTTGTTTGTTTGGTTTTCCAAGTAGTTTTAGTAATCCATCTTCTTTTTTTGTTTGTAGGACTAGTTGGCCATGTCTTCTCGCAAAAATATTGTAGAGACATCTTCTAAGATTCTTGAGGGGATGTCCGATTGGTTGGACTCCCTTGTTTTAATGTGTGTTTCTGTGGTGAACGCTGAGTTTTGTGTAGAGCTGAGAAAACATCATAGGATTTGTGTTATTGATGCCCAGGAGAGGAATTATGAGCTTGTAGCGCCTGATTTTGATGAGAGGGTTTATTTTCCAACCTCGGTCGAGGGGGAGCATCCCTTCTTCTATGCCTATGATTATTTCTTCAGCCAGTTGAACATTACTTTTCCCTTTACTGCCTTTGAGACCGACTTGTTGTGGTCGTGTAATGTTACCCCATCCCAGCTCCATCTGAATTCTTGGGGCTTTATCAAGATCTTTAAGTTGCTTTGTCAAGAGTTAGGCATCAAAACCTTCTCAGACTCTTTTTCTTTATCTCTTCGTTTCGGCCAAGCCCGGGGCTTCTTCCAAAAAGAAAGCCTCTTGGGTTTCTTTTAGATCCGCCCAGGGACATAAATTTTTTGCTATGTATGATGAGTCCTTTAAGGATTTTAAGAACTATTTCTTTAAGGTTCGAGCTGTCGAGGGAGCTCGCCCCTTTTTTCTCGACGAGAACGATGAGCCTGCTTTTCCTTTGGAGTGGCAAAAGAATGTGATAGTGTCTCGTTATACATGGGAGATGCTCGATGAGGTTGAGCGGGCTTTTGTAACTGTTCTTGAAGATATATGGGGGGAACCTCCACATCTAGATACCAAAATATTTCTGGGGGACACGTCCTTGGTCGAAACTGTGTTGGGTACTAGCTCACTTTTTTTACCTTGTTTTTACCTTTGCTTTCTCTTATTTCGTATTTGTAATCCATTTCTGTGGTTGATTCTATTTTTCAGAGATGTCTAAAAATAATGAATCCATGAGGGCCTTTAAAAAGGCAAGGAAGGCTGCCGCTGCTCAAAACATATCGGTCCAGGTGGCTGGAGAGGGGTCCTCTCAGGTTCAGACGAAGCCGTTCGTGTTGAGTTCACTTGGGCCGAGGAGGATGATCCCTACTTCCCGGGTTCGTCTGGCTGACCCTCCACAAACTTCGGTTGCTGCTTCTGGTGCTCCTCCTCCGAAAAAACAAAAGACCGTTGAGCCTTTTAACCTAGATGCCCCTGATTTTGATGCTGTGGAGTTTGTCGATCAGCAGATTGCCCCTTATGGTGGCCTTTCGATGGATGATGTGTCCATTCTTTGTCACCTAGAGTTCATCACTAGGAATAATATGAAGATGGCTCACATGGGTGTAGCTCTTTTTCGAACTGCTCTGGGTATCCCGGTTCATGCTACAAAATCTTTTATGGAGGAATCTAAGTCAGAGTTTGATCAGATCAAGGGTTTGAAGGAGGAGCTGGAGGTGAAGTTGGCAAACGTAGAGAAAGAATTGGAGGGTGAAAAGGCTAGTTTTGTTGCCTTGGTGGCTTCTGTGAGGTTGGCTGAAGACACGGCGTTGAAGCACAAGGAGAGCTATGTTTCGGCCTACAGGGAAGTGGTGCATCTCAGGGGTGATTTGGAGATTGCTCGGGCTTATTACACCGAGCTCCAGGGTCACCTTGTGGGCAGCGTGAATGCTGGTTATGAGAACTTGAAGGAGCAGATTCGGGTTTTTGCACCCGAGCTCGACCTTACTCTCTTTAGTCTCGACAATGTTGTGAAGGACGGCAAGATTGTCCCTGACGACCCTGATGATGATGATGTTGAACCTCCTCTTGCGCCTGCCACCAAAGCTTCTGTCGTGCCGACTTCGTCAGCTCCTTCAGCTGGAGTTGAGTCAGAACCTGATTGTCAAATCTTGAACCGGGAGGAGGGGACAGTGGATGTTGTGCCTCTCCAGACTCGTGCTCCTTCACCCCGTGTTGATGCAGCTACTGGGAAATCTCTAGACCCTCTTTAATTATTCTTGATGTATTTGTGTATGGCCCGGCCTGTGGGCTTGTTGAACTCTTTAGTTTTGTAAATGGTGCTTCTGACTTTCTGCTACTTTTCTAGTTGCTTGTTTAGCAACTTTATTTTGAAAAACAAAGTAGTTTTCTAGCTTTTAGGAGTGATTTTGGTGGCCTCTTGAGTTTGTTATTATTATAACTTGTGCTTTTTGTGACACATTTGTCTGCATCTGTCTGGTACCTCTTTAGAGTTCTGCATCTGTCTGGTACCTCTTTTAGAGTGTTGGAACCTCACTACCCGACCTCTTTGGATTGCCCTTGTATTTTCATACTTGTGGCTTGTTTCTTTTTGAGGTTGTGGGTGTTTGGGTCCAACTTGTATGTAAACTTCCTTACTTTGGATACCAAATAATCCTCTTTCTTGGACCTTTGTCAGGTCTCTTTCAGGGATTATTTTTTATAACTTGTTTTGCGGGAGGCTGACTTCATCATGTCGGTCCCTTATGAGTTTTTTTCTAGTAATCCTCTTTCTTGGACCTTTGTTAGGTCTCTTTCAGGGATTACTTTTTATCACTTTTTCGTGGGAGGCCGACTTCATTATGTTGGTCCCTTATGAGTTATTTCTAGTAATCCTCTTTCTTGGACCTTTGTCAGGTCTCTTTCAGGGATTACTTTTTATCACTTTTTTGTGGGAGGCTGACTCCATCGTGTCGAGCCCTTCTAAGTTATTTTTGTAATCCTCTTTCTTGGACCTTGTTCAGGTCTCTTTCAGGGATTACTTTTATAACTTTTATGTTTTGGGCCGACTTCATCATGTTAGGCACTTCTAAGTTATTTTTGTAATCCTCTTTCTTGGACCTTGTTCAGGTCTCTTTCAGCGATTACTTTTATAACTTATATGTTTTGGGCCGACTTCATCATGTCGGGCCCTTCTAAGTTATTTTTGTAATCCTCTTTCTTGGACCTTGTTCATGTCTCTTTCATGGATTACTTTTATAACTTTTATGTTTTGGGCCGACTTCATCATGTCGGGCCCTTCTAAGTTATAGTAATCCTCTTTTATAGGGCTGGCCAGACCTCTTTCCAGGGATTTACTTATAACTTTGGTTATTGCGACTGGTCTGACATCTTTACGTCGGCCTATCTTTAAGTTATTTTTTAGCAATCCATTTTATTAAGACCTCGTCAGGTCCTTTCTATGGATCACTTTTGATAACTTCTTGCATTATTCTGTTTACATCTTTGCCAATTTCGTAGAAATTGGGTTTAATCCTCGTTTGGTCGACCTCTTAATGAATTTGGTTTTCATCTCTGTTGGTCTTTTATCGTGATCATGTAGTGAATTTGATTTTCACTTTCTGCCGATCTGTAGCTTTATAATCGGACGATGAATGTTTCAGATTAATGCGGCTTGAGAATTTGTAGAAGATCTAAACAGATTTTATTCAAAAGAAAATGCAAATATATACATGTGGGAGTTTTATCCCTCTAAGTCTGGTGATTTGTAGGTCTTGGCTTGGCACCTCATTAAAAAAACCTTTTCAAGAAAAAGAGTGCACCTTATCCTAAGATCCTTTATCATCCCTAACTATAGTACCTTCTTAGGTTGCAGGCACGCCATGACCTAGGAAGCTCTCGCCATCGAGTTTGGACTGTCTATATTAGCCCTTTCCAAGTACTTCTATGACTCGGTAGGGTCCTTTCCAGTTTGCTGCCAGCTTTCTTTCTCCAGGTCGAGTTGTTCCGATATCATTTCGGATTAGGATGAGGTCGTGCTCAACAAGAACTCGCTGTACTACCTTTTGGTTGTATCTCGAAGCAATTCGACGTTTTAACGCTTCTTCCCTGATCCAAGCTCTTTCTTGAACTTCTGGAAGTAGGTAGAGTTCTTCCCTTTGAAGTTGGGAGTTGGCTTCCTCATTATAGTGGATCACTCTGGGCGACCCTTCTTCAATCTCTACTAGGATCATTGCCTCCATTTCGTACGCTAATCGAAAAGGTGATTCCTTTATGGTGGAATGTGGCGTTGTTCGATATGCCCACAAGACTTGTGGGAGCTTTTCAGCCCAGGCTCCCTTTGCGTCCTGTAATCTCCATTTTAGCCCAGCCAATATGACTTTGTTGGCAGCTTCGGCTTGTCCATTGGCTTGGGGATGTTCTATGGAAGTGAATTATTGTTTTATGTTCAAGTCGGCCACTAACTTTCTGAAGCCTGCATCTGTGAATTGGGTACCATTGTCTGTGGTGATGGAGTATGGTACCCCGAACATTGTGACAATGTTCCTATATAGGAATTTTCGACTTCTTTGAGTAGTGGCATTAGCTAGGGGTTTTGCCTTGATCCACTTTGTGAAATAGTCTACCCCTACTATGAGGAATTTAACTTGTCCTGATCCCTGAGGGAAGGGTCCAAGAAGGTCGAGACCCCATTTTACGAAGGGCCAAGGTGAGGTCACGCTGATGAGTTCCTCTAGCGGGGCAATGTGAAAGTTGGCATGTTTTTGACATGGTGGACATGTCTTTACGAACTCTATGGCTTTCTTTTGTAGAGTTGGCCAATAAAATCTTGTCCGGAGTACTTTTTTGGTAAGTGCTTGCGCTCCGAGATGATTGCCACAAATGCCACTGTGTACTTCTTCTAGGACTTCCTTTGTGTTGGAAGTCAGCACACATTTTAACAATGGTATTGAAATCCCTCTTTTGTATAAAGTATTGTTTATGATAGTGTAGTATTGTACCTCATGTTCCGAGGGTTACCTGAAACTGTAGGTTGATCTCGGTCGAGATCTTCTGTGTTGGTCGGAGCCGATGTGTCCGGCAGGTGTATATCGGCCGGAGCTGGTGTGTCCGACTCGTCGAACTGAAAGTGCTGCTGATCCTTCGTCCCCGGAGGGTGGGGGGTACCTGCAAGGGACTCCGATACTTAAGTTAGCAAAGGTATTAAGCAGGTATTGAGTAGGATCAGAATATGAGTTATACATGGGTGCTCCAGTGTATTTATAATGGTGAGATGTGGCCTCCTGTGGATAAGATAAGTTAGTTATCTTATCTTATCTTTATCTTATCTTCATGTGAGGTCATCATATCTTCAAGGGAACTGCCCTTCTCTTGTAGGATTGGGCTGCCTTAGGATCTGGGGCGTGTTCCTCTATTTGGGTCATTTGTTTGGGCTTTCTCATGACTTGGCCGAGCTCTTTGAGAAGAGGTCGGATTGTCCTGACCTGAAGAGGTCGGTCGCTTTGTCTGTAGAACATCCCGGGTCGGACAACTCGACCCAGGATATGAACAGTGCCCCTGCTTGAGCTCGGTCTTCTTTTTGAGATCGAGTCCTTGACTTCGGTCTTTCTTTGGTGAAGCCGAACTCAAGCATTTTGTCGACTCCTTTGTAACAGCTTTGAATGTAGAACGTTTCTTCTAAAAGACGCGCGCTTTTGTATTGGCGCTTTTTTGGGAACGTGCGAGGGTTTAATGCCCTCTTTAATTTGAGCATTAATTGTCCCGTTTCCCTTTGGTTCTTTACTTTGATTTTGAAAATCCAGGAACGGTTTTTCTCTTTTAGCCTTTTCATAACTTCTTTTCTCTGCTCTCTTTGCTTTCTGTTATTTCGTTTGCGCTTCTGCTTTCTCTTGGAGTTTGTAGTTTTCGTGTTTTCTCTTCTGCGACATTGCTCTTTGTTCGCGTTTTTGCTTGTGAGAGGGCGTCCCAGATTTCGTCTCCATCTTCAATTTCCTCGAAGCTTGCTGTTCTTTTCCTGGTAAGTATTGGCTTTCTTGTAGCTTCGTTTTCAATTTTTGGTGAAGCTTTGATTTTGCATGTTTGAAAGTTTGAATCTTTTTGAAGTCTTGTATTTGCTTGTCACTGTAACATGTTCTTCCTGTCTTTCTTTTATGCGTTGTCTTGGCTTTTCCGTTGAGGCTTTCTAGGGTTTTATTGTCGCTTGTGGTTTTTTCCTGCTTGATACTTGATAAAAATCTGCGTCTGTTCCTCACTTTGTTTGAAGATTTGCTTTTTGTCTGATCTTGAGAAAGGGTTGCATCTTTAATGGTCTCTTCTTGGCGTGTTTGGTAGAGTGCAACGATTTTTTGTATTTCTCCTTGTAGAAAAGTGTTTGCTGTTTTTTGAATTTCTTTTTGAGACATGCTGGGATGTAAGCTTGTAGATTGATTTCTGGAAACCTTGCTTTGTTACATGCCCCAGGATCTTTGGTTTGAGTCTTGGGGTATTCCTTTTCTTTGTTCCATCGCCTGAGAAGTATTGACTGAGTTGTTTTCTCCCTTCGTCCGAGATGTTTATGGTAACCTCATCTTCTTTTCTTACTTGTAGGGTTAGTTGGCCTCATGTCTTCTCGTAATAACATTGTAGAGATGTCTTCCAGAGTTCCCGAGGGGATGTCCGATTGGCTAGACTCCCTTGTTTTGTTGTGTGTTTCTGTTGTGGATGCTGAGTTTTGCACAGAGCTGAGGAAGCGCCATAGGATTTGTGGTAACAATGCCCGTGAAGAGGATTACGAGCTTATTGCTCCTGATTCTGATGAGAGAGTTTGTTTTCCGACTTCCATTGAGAGGGAGCGTCCCTTCTTCTATGCCTATGAATACTTCTTCAGCCAGTTGAACGTTACTTTTCCTTTTACTGCTTTTGAGACCGACCTGTTGTGGTCGTGTAATATTGCCCCATCCCAGCTTACCCCAATTCCTGGGGTTTTATTAAAATTTTTCAACTTCTCTGCCGTGAATTAGATGTAACACCTTCCCAGACTCTCTTCCTTTATTTGTTTGTTTCCGCCAAGCCTGGCGGTTCTTCAAAAAAGAAAGGTTCCTGGGTTTCTTTCAGGTCCGCCCAGGGCTACAAAGTTTTTGCTATGTATGATGAGTCCTTTAAGGACTTCAAGAATTACTTCTTTAAGGTTCGTGCTGTCGAGGGGGCCCGCCCTTTTTTTCTTGATGAAAATGATGAGCCTTGTTTCCCTCTAAAGTGGCAGAGGGATGTGAGAGTGTCTCGCTATACCTGGGAAATGCTTGATGATGTTGAGCGTGCCTTTGTTGTTGTTCTTGAGGATCTGTGGGGGAAACCACCCCATCTTGATACAAAAAGGTTTTTAAATGACCCGTCCTTGGTTCGGACTGTTTTGGGTACTTGTCTAACTTGTCTCTTATACTTGTTTCTTAATTTTTTCTTCCTCTTGTTGTGACCGTAACTCTTTGCTGTGGCTAATTCTCTATTTGCAGAGATGTCAAAGAACAACGACTCCATGAAGGCTTTTAAAAAGGCGAAGAAGGTAACTACTGCTCTGAACATCTCGGCCAAAGTGGCCAGCGATGGATCTTCTCAGGTCCCAGTGAAGCCTCCTGTGCCGAGTTCTCTCGGGCCGAGGAAAGCAATTCCTACTCCTCGGTTTTGTTAGGTCGATCCTCCACAGACTTCTGCCGTTGCTTCTGGTGTTCCTCCCTTAAAAAAGCAAAAAACATCTGAGCCCTTTAACCTGGATGCCCCGGATTTTGATGCTATTGAGTTTGTTGACCAGCAAATTGCCCCATATGGTGGCCTTTCCATGGACGACGTGTCCCTTCTTCAGCATCTGGATTTTATCACCAAAAGTAGTGTGAAAATGGCTCATATGGGTGCGGCTATTTTTTGAACAGTTCAGGGGATCCCGATTCATGCCACAAAATCCTTCATGGAGGAGGCCAAGTCAGAATTTGATCGGATCCAGGGTCTGAAGGATGAGTTGGAGGTGAAGTTGGCGAAGGTGGAGAAGGAGCTGGAGGGTAAGAAGGCCAGCTCTATTGCCCTGGCTGCTTCTTTGAAGTTGGCTGAGGACATGGCCCTGAAGCATAAGGATAGCTATGTCTCAGCTTATAGGGAATTAATGCATCTCCGGGATGATTTGGAAACTGCTTGGGTTAATTATGCCGAGCTTTAGGGTCATCTTGTGGGCAGCGTAACTGCTGCCTCCGAGAACCTGATGGAGCAATTCTGGATTGTTGCTCCTGATGCCGACCTAACTCTCGTCAGCCTGGACAATGTTGTGAGGGATGGTAGGATTGTTCCTGATGACCAGGATGATGATGATGCTGACCCTCTCCCAGTGCCTTCTCTTAAAGTGTCGACCTCCTCAGTTCCTCCCATTACGTCCGATCCGGATTGCCAGATTCTGAACCGGGATGATGGAACTGTAGATGCTGTGCCTATTTAGACTTGCCATCCTTCTCCCCGTACTGATGCTGTCGGGAAGGCTCCAGATCTTGGTTGACCTCCTTTTTAAGTATTTGTGTAAATAGCCCGGTTTGTGGGCTTTGAACTCTTTTTTTTGTAAATGATGCTTTGTTTGACTGTTGATACTCCAGTTGCTATTTTTAGCTACTTTTATTTTGAAAAACAAAATGGTTTCTCTGGCTCTTGGGGTTGGCTTTCAAGCGACCTGTTGAGTCTTTATTTTATGATAACTGTGATATGCTTGCTTGCAACTTGGGATTTTTAGAGTTGTTTTTTATCCATCCTCTTTTGATCGCTTTTGTGGCGAGGACAAGGTCTATCGGGTCGAATTATCTCCCCTCTGCTGGTTGATCTTCTCAATTGATCTTTTCGAGCAACCCCTTGGAATTACTTTTTTATAACTTTTTGTAGCTTCAATCCGATTTCTTCATGTCGGTCCCCGTTTCGTTACTAGGTGATCCTTTTTTCTTAGATCTTGTTCAGATCTTTTTTGAGGTTTTACCTTTTGTAACTTTATCTTTTTCAGGCCGACTTCGTCATACCGGACTTTGTCGAGTTTTTGATAATCCTCCTTTTTTTTTGGACTGTGTTCAGGTCTCTTTCAGGGATTATTTTGTTTTGTAGGAGACCGACTTCGTTGGGTCGATTTCTTCTAAGTTGTTTTTGTGATCCTCTTTCTTGGACCTTTGTTAGGTCTCTTTCAGGGATTACTTTTACAATTTGTCTTGTAAGAGACCGACTTCGTTAGGTCGATCTCTTCTAAGTTGTTTTTGTGATCCTCTTTCTTGGACCTTCGTTAGGTCTCTTTCAGGGATTACTTTTTACAACTTGTCTTGTAGGGGATCGACTTCGTTAGGTCGGTCTCTTCTAAGTTGTTTTTGTAATCCTCTTTCTTGGACCTTTGTTAGGTCTCTTTCAGGGATTACTTTTTACAACTTGTCTTGTAGGAGATCGACTTCGTTAGGTCGATTTCTTCTAAGTTGTTTTTGTAATCTTCTTTATTGGACCTTTGTTAGGTCTCTTTCAGGGATTACTTTTACAACTTGTCTTTTGTAGAAGACCGACTTTGTTAGGTCGATCTCTTTTAAGTTATAGCAATTCCTCTTTAATAGGGTTGGCCAGACCTCTTTCCAGGGATTTGCTGATAACTTGGATTGACTTGGTCCGACTTTTTAGTGTCGGCCAGTCTTTTTAAGTTATTATATAGCAATCCATAAGACCTCGTCAGGTTCTTTTTGGGATCACTTTCAATAACTTCTTGTATTATTTTGTGTTCATCTTTTGCCAATTTGTAGATGGTGGTTTCTGTCCTGGTTTAATCGACCTTTAGATGAATCGCGTTTTCACCTTTGTCGGTCGATCATTCCTTTCGAGATCGTATAGTGAATCTGTTCTTCACTTTATGTTCGATCTGTTGCTTTATAATCGGACGATGAATGCTTCAGATTAATGCGTCTTGGGAATTTGTAGAATATCTGAAATGTATTTTATTTAAAGAAAGTGCAAATATATACAGGCGGGAGTTTTTCATACCCTTAAGCCGGATTAAGTCTCAATCTTGACGCCTCATTAAAAAACCTTTTCAGGAAAAAGAGTGCATCTTGTGATGAGACCTTTATCTAACTATAGTACCTTCCTAGGTTATAGGCGTGCCATGATCTGGAGATTTCTCGTCCCTCGAGTTCGGACAGTCTGTAGTAGCCTTTCCCAAGTACTTCTGTGACTCGGTAGGGTCCTTTCCAGTTGGCTGCCAGCTTTCCTTCTCCGGGTCGAGTTGCTCCAATATCATTTCAGATTAAGATGAGATCATTCTCAGCGAAACCTCTTGGCACTACCTTTTGATTATATCTGGAAGCCATTCGCCGCTTTAGTGCTTCTTCTCTGATCCAAGCTCTTTCTTGGATTTCCAGATGTAGGTCGAGCTCTTCTCTTTGAAGTTGAGAGTTGGTTTGTTCACTGTAGTGGACTACTTGGGGAGACCCTTCCTCAACTTCTATTGGAATTATTACCTCCACTCCGTATGTTAATCGAAATGGTGATTCGTTCGTAGTGGAATGTGGAGTTGTTCGATACGCCCATAGGACTTGTGGAAGTTCCTCGGCCCAAGCTCCCTTTGCTTCTTGTAGTCTCTGTTTCAGCCCGGCCAATATTACTTTGTTGGCTGCTTCAGCTTGTCCATTGGCTTGGGGATGTTCGACGGAGGTCAACTGGTGTTTTATGTTCAAGTCGGCTACTAGTTTTCTGAAGCCTGCATCTGTGAATTGGGTGCCATTATCCGTGGTGATGGAGTATGAAACTCCGAACCTTGTAATGATGTTCCTATATAGGAATTTCTGACTTCTTTGAGCAGTGGCATTGGCTAGGGATAATGGCAAATGGCCATTTCTGACTTCTTTGATGGCTGTCCATGCCTCATATTGGAGGTCAAACTCGGACAACTCGATTGCCCACTGTAGGATTCTTCCTGCTAGATCTGTTTTCTACAATATCCCTTTTATGGGCTGGTTGGTCCGAACTTTAATGGTGTGCGCTTGGAAGTATGGGCGAAGTCGTCGAGATGCGAGTATCAGAGTGTAGGCAAGCTTCTCTATTTTCTGGTAGTTCAGCTCTGACCCCTGTAGTGCTTTACTAATGAAGTAGACGGGATGTTGTCCCTTTATCTTCTCTAATTAGTGCTGAGGCTATTGTCCGACTTCCTACTGCGAGGTACAGTATGAGTGGTTCTCCCTCTCGTGGTCGAGATAGGATGGGGGGCTGTCCCAAGAATTCTTTAAAGTCTCGGAAGGCTTGTTCACATTCCGTTTTCCACTCGAATTTCTTTCCCTTCCTTAAGGTAGCGTAGAAGGGGAGGGATCTTATTGCTGACCTTGCTAGGAATCTGGACAAGGCCGCCAATCTCCCATTGAGTTGTTGTACCTCTTTGATGCAGATTGGGCTTTTCATGTTGAGTATGGCCTGGCATTTATCTGGATTTGCCTCGATTCCTCTTTGTGTGAGCATAAAGCCCAAAAATTTACCTGCTTCCACTGCGAAGGTGCATTTAGCCGGGTTGAGTCGCATGTCGTGCTTCCGTATGGTGTCGAACACTTGAACCAAGTCGGTTAGTAATGTTTCTTCACTTTGTCTCTTTATCAACATGTCATCCACATAGACCTCCATGATTTTTCTGATGTGGTTTGAGAAGACTTTATTCATTAGCCTTTGATAAGTGGCTCCCGCGTTCTTAAGGCCGAAAGGCATTACGGTGTAGCAATAATTTGCTTTCGGTGTGAGAAACGAGGTTTTTTCTTGATCCGGTGGATACATTGGAATCTGGTTGTAGCTTGAGTATGCGTCCATGAACGAGAGATACTTATATCCTGATGAGGCATCTACTAGAGCATCGATGCTTGGGAGTGGATAAGGGTCTTTTGGGCAGGCTTTGCTGAGGTCGGTGTAGTCGGTGCACATTCGCCACTTCCCATTTGACTTTTTCACCAAGACGATGTTTGCTAGCCATAGTGGGTATTTAACTTCTCTTATGAACCCTGCCTCTAATAGTGCTTGTACTTGTTCTTCTACAGCCTGAGACCATTCTGGCCCGAGTTTTCTTCATCTTTGTTGTACCGGCCGGGATCCCAGGTAGACTGCCAGCTTGTGGCTCATTAGTTCGGGATCTATGCCTGGCATGTCGGTAGCTTTCCATGCGAAGAGATCAACATTATCTCGTAGAAACCGTATTAGTGATTCTTTTGCGTCTCCTTTCAGGATCGTGCCAATATTAGTTGTTTTGGTCGAGGTATCTCTGATCTGGACTCTTTCTATTTCTCCTTCGGGTTGTGGGCGGAGTTCTTCTCGTCTCTGATCTCCGCCGAGTTCGATTGTGTGGAACTCTCCTCCTTCGCCTCAGAGGTTTAAACTTTCGTTATAGCAGCGTTGCGCCATCTTTTGATCTGCTTTTATTGTAGCTATCCCTTCTGCAGTTGGGAATTTCATACATAGATGTGGAGTTGAAACTAATGCTCCGAGTTGATTTAACGTTGTCCGACCTATTAAGGCATTGTAGGCTGAGCTTACGTCGACCACGATATAGTCTATCTTAAGTGTTCTGGATTGGTTCCCCTTTCCGAAGGTTGTATGTAACGATACGTATCCCAGTGGCTGTACTGGGTTATCCCCAAGTCCGAATAGGCTGTTCGGATATGCTCTTAGGTCTTTTTCTTCTAAGCCGAGCTTGTCGAAGGCAGTTTTGAATAAGATGTCGGCGGAGCTTCCTAGGTCAATTAATGTATGGTGGAGGTTGGCGTTTGCCAATATGATTGTGATGACCATGGGGACGTCGTGTCCTGAGATGATTCCGAATGCATCTTCTTTGGTAAACGTGATTGCTGGGATGTCTGGCACCTCTTTCTTGCCTTCGACATGGTATACTTCTTTGAGGTGTCGCTTGCGGGATGATTTGGAGATTCCTCCTCCAGCAAATCCATCGTGTATCACGTGGACATGTCTTTCCGGTGTGCGGGGTGATCGTTCAGATCGTCCGATTGGCCAGGAACCGATCTAGTTTTCCTTCCCTAACTAATTTCCCTATGATGTTTTTCAAGTCAAAGCATTCGTTGGTGGAATGTCCTCAGACTCGATGATACTCACAGTATTCGTTCCGATTTTCTCCTCCCCTTTTGCCTTTAAGTGGCTGAACTGGGGGTATTTTTTCCGTATGGCAGACTTCTTTGTAAATATCTACCAAGGATACCCTAAGAGGGGTGTAGTTATGATATTTTTTATTTTCTCTCCAGAGCGATCTTCTTTTTTCTTGGATTATTTATCTCGGTAGATAGAACCGAACCTCGAGGCTTCCCCAAGTCGAGAATTCTCCTCCATGTTGATGTACTTCTGCGCCCGTTCTTGTACTTCGTCTAGGGATGCCGGGTACCTCTTTGATATAGATTGGCTAAATGGTCCTTCTCGTAGGCCATTTATGAGGCCCATGATGGCAGCTTCTGTTGGTAGACTTTGATGTCCATGCATGTTTTGTTGAATCTTTCCATGTAGTTACAGAGACTCTCCCAATCTCCTTGCTTGATCCCTAGTAGGCTGGGTGCGTGTTTGGCTTTGTCCTTTTGTATAGAAAATCGGGCCAGGAACTTTTTGGCCAGGTCGTCGAAACTCGAGATGGATTTTGGAGGTAGGTTGTCGAACCATCTAATGGCTATCTTGGTAAGAGTTGTTGGAAAGGCTTTGCAGCGAACTGCATCTGAGGCGTTAGTGAGGTACATTCTACTTCTGAAGTTGCTGAGATGGTGGTTGGGGTCCGAGGTGCCGTCATACAGAGTCATATCCGGAAGTTTGAAATCTTTTGGGATTTTGGTCTTCATAATTTCCCTGGTGAATGGATCTTGATCTTTGTGAGAGCTACCCTTTGCGGAGGGTCGAGTAGCTTTAGTTTTGAGATCAGTGATGAGCGGATAATTTATACGCTTTTTGGCATTGTTTTTAGTATGTTTTTAGTATGTTTTAGTTAGTTTTTATTATATTTTTATTAGTTTTTATTTAAAATTCACTTTTCTAGACTTTACTATGAGTTTGTGTGTTTTTCTGTGATTTCAGGTATTTTCTGGCTGAAATTGAGGGACCTGAGCAAAAATCTGATTCAGAGGCTGAAAAGGACTGCAGATGCTGTTGGGTTCTGACCTCCCTGCACTCGAAGTAGATTTTCTGGAGCTATAGAAGCCCAATTGGCACGCTATCAATTGCGTTGAAAAGTAGACATTCTGGGCTTTACAACAATATATAATAGTCCATACTTATGAACGCGTGCCTGACAACCACTTCCGTTCTACATGCAAACAAGGCTTGAATGTTTATCTCTTGGATTCCTTAATCAGAATCTTCGTAGTATAAGCTAGAATTGATGGCGGCATTCTTGAGAATCCGGAAAGTCTAAACCTTGTCTGTGGTATTCCGAGTAGGATTCAAGGATTGAATGACTGTGACGAGCTTCAAACTCGTGGTGCGGCGTTAGTGACATACGCAAAAGAATCACTGGATTCTATTCCGACATGATCGAGAACCGACAGATGAATAGCCGTGCTGTGACAGAGCGCGTTGAACATTTTCACTAAGAGGACGGAACTGTAGCCATTGACAACGGTGATGCCCAACATACAGCTTGCCATGGAAAGGAGTAAGAAGGATTGGATGAAGATAGTAGGAAAGCAGAGAGACGGAAGGGACAAAGCATCTCCATACGCTTATCTGAAATTCTCATCAACGAATTACATAAGTATCTCTATCTTTATGTTTTATTCATCTTTTAATTATTAATCCTCCATAACCATTTGAATCCGCCTGACTGAGATTTACAAGATGACCATAGCTTGCTTCATACCAACAATCTCCGTGGGATCGACCCTTACTCGCGTAAGGTTTATTACTTGGACGACCCAGTGCACTTGCTGGTTAGTTGTGCGAAGTTGTGATAAAGAGTTGAGATTGCAATTGAGCGTACCATGTTGATGGCGCCATTGATGATCACAATTTCGTGCACCAAGTGTTTGGCGCCGTTGCCGGGGATTGTTCGAGTTTGGACAACTGACGGTTCATCTTGTTGCTTAGATTAGGTATTTTTCTTCAGAATTTTTAAGAATGAATTCTAAAGTTTCAAGGTGATGTTTTTATCATCACCAAAGCTGATTGATTCTCATCAATTTAGCTCTTGAATGTAATGTCCTACTGAAGCTTTGGCTAGCCATGTCTAATCTTTTTAGACTAAAGCTTTAGACTAACATTGCATGATTCCTGGAATTCTTATTAAAAATTTTGAATCTCTTTATTTTCTTTTCCATATAATTTTCGAAAAAGCACAAAAAAATTATAAAATCTTAAAATCAAAAAAATATTTTATGTTTCTTGTTTGAGTCTAGTGTCTAATTTTAAGTTTGGTGTCAATTGCATGTCTTTATTCTTCTAATTTTCGAAAATTACATGCATTATGTTCTTCATTGATCTTCAAGATGTTCTTGATGATTTCCTTGCTCTGATCTTTAAATTCTCTTGTCTTGAGTGTTTTGTTGTTTCTTGTAACACCCTAATATTCAAATCCTTATGCTCGAGTCATAAGTCAATGATATTACGGTGGTACGACTCTCAGGTGGATTTTTAATATATAAACATAGGTAATTTCGAAAGGAGTAATAATCGAGGAGCCTGAAAAGAGTAGAAATAAAATCGCGAAGACGTATCACTCACGATTCGACAACGAAAAGATAAAACATGAAGCCGAAAGCGATATATGGACAAGGCATAACGGAGATTAAGAGATAGATAACAGATAGATATATATAACATAAGTAAATAGCCACTAGTCGCGACCCACGAAGTTTAGGCCGGCTAGGGTACAATATGAAAGTAGATGACAACAGTACATCCTAATCTCTCCCAAAGGAAACATAAGAGCCTCTATAGGCAAGTTCCAAAAGAGTTCAACACATAATATAATATCTTCAAAACAAAGGTGGAGAGATTCTAAGCAAAACACAAAGTAGAGAAAATAAAGATCTTCGCCGGCTCTCAGACGAACCACAGCTCACTTCTGAGCACCTGAACCTGTATCTGAAAAACAAGAGATATATACGGAATGAGAACCCCGGGCCCATGGGTTCCCAGTACGGTAAAAGTGCCAAATAAATACAATGCACTGCAATAAAAACTCACTAAGCATCCTAAACTCCTTTTCTCCAAGTATCCAGCCTAGATTCTCACTAATCCATGAATAGGCATCTGTCGTAAGGGGATACTAAATCTAGTTCATATTACACATGTTTCCCAATTCGCTGATTCTTTCACGAATCAGACTCAGAATCATAAGCAAAACCATCACCAGTTGTTCTGTCTCAGCAACTCTATATCAATACATCATACCCTCGCCTGGAGCTAGTGAAATCACATCACTGCGTCTACCCAGGGAGCTCAAATTATCTCATTCAAAAATCATCATCATCATGCAATCGCATCACCAATTCATCTCATCAAGAACAGCCCCCAACATCCACCGACACCAACATGAGGGATCTCTCAGTTGTACAAACACAAGCAATACAGACAAGTAATACACAAATAAGGTACAAGTAGAACAAGTAGCATGTAATCAGGTAACATAGCATGTATGATATAGAAATCCAAAACAAATAGGCATACCCAAACAATTCAAACATATGCAAATGATGTATGCCTGCCCTATGGCTGATGATATCATCTGTCGGTTATATAGCCAACCCGACATGTCCTGGTAGCTAACCATTGGACAGAAACACCCCTTGCGGAGCAAGTAGGTTTGAGCTACAACCCCCTTGCTACTACCCGCTCAGCCCAAAGCCAGTGGAACAACCACTACTGCGGCTACTACCCAAGCGGGTGTTTAACAGCTCAACCTGGAGCCAGTGGAACAACCACTACTGCGGCTACTACCCAGGCGTCACAATCTCTGACCTGGAGCAAGTGGGACGAACCACAACCCTTGCTACTGCCCAGATATCTTAAGCATTAACCCGGAGCAAGCGGGACGAACCACAACCCTTGCTACTACCCAGGTATCTTAAGCATTAACCCGGAGCAAGCGGGACGAACCACAACCCTTGCTACTACCCAGGTATCTCAAACATATATTCATTCAATCTCAATTCATATTATCAATCCTCATTGTTATCAAAACTCAAACATTAACCTGGAGCAAGTGGGACGGACCCCAACCCTTACTACTACCCAGGTATCAGAGTTACATTCATTCAACACTCCATAATTAACTCATTTTTCATAAACATCATTTTTCGCCTCATACCCGGAGCAAGTGGACAACGCCACTGCCTACTACCCGGGGTTACACATCACATTTCAACATCTTCCATTATTATCCATTCAACATATTCATTCATTAATCATATATGCAATTATTCTCAGCCATAATCAATAATGGCTTTGCCGTGACCCGGCAATAACTCAGCCATCCGGCTCATGGTCCAATCAAGAACAAGCCATTTATCAATAAATATAGCCCTTCGGCTCATGGCATACACGGTACTCCCACCGTCATCCTCCATATCTCATATAATCATCGTTGATCATCATTGATCATAACTTTTCCCCTTGCTTCACTCGCAAGTTACCACATCCCCTAGCTCCACTCGCAAGTTACCACATCCCCTAGCTCCTTTCTCATTGCTAGGCATATCATAATGATTTAATACATAAGGGGTGAGATCGGAGGCTTAGAAGTATGAGATTTGGCTTTTAATACTCAAAAATCAACTTTGGGATGAAAACAGGGCCACGTGTATGCGTACTCCACGCGCACACGTGGATAGCCACAAAACTCATCGGCGCATACGCGCCATTCACGCAGACGCGCGGATTGAAAAATAGATAACGACGCGTACGCGTCAGCCACGCGTACGTGTGGGTACACTTGCGCCCCAGGCACAAGACTGGCACAACTCTGGCACAACTCTCGGGAAAATGGTTGGGCAATGGGTGCAGCGTATCGACGCACACGCACACACCACGCGCACGTGTGGATGGTGCCTTCTCGAAGAACGACGCGTACGCGCCAAGTGCGCCAACGCGTGGAAGGTCATTCTGCTAAAAAGTTTCTAAGTTAAAAGCTGCAGAATTTACAGATTCAACCCCCAATCTTCCGACGGACATAACTCTCTCATTTTAAATCGTTTTTCACCCGTTCTTCGAACGGCATGGACATCCCGGATCCAATTTCATTTCTAAACAGATTTGGCACGAAACAGAGATCCGTAGTCCAAGTTATGTCCCGTCAAAGTATGCCCAAAAATCATGTTTTTCATACAAAACCACAAAGTGCCATTTTCAAAACAAGCCGTTTTCAACCCTTTTTAAAATCAACCAAAACATGCTAGTTTCAACCCTTTTTGAAACCAATCAAAATATACCAAAATCAACATCAAGCTTCCTCAACTCATACATTAACACTTTACCATGATTCACAAAACCGCCATATAACCATCTTTACCCATTTCAAACAAATGGCTAAATTACAAACATATCAACATGTCTTACATCCTTCCTCATCCCAATTTCCAACAATACTATTTCCAATCAACCATCATTATACATAATCAATATCATAATCACTATCACGTGGTTTCACCCACAAATCAACCTTAATCATTCCTCAAGCATATATCACAACATACACATCTCTCATGCATTATCATACCATCAAGGCATCAATAATCATACTCACATACATGACCACATAATATATCTCAACCAAAATCCAACATACTTCATCTATACAATTTCACCCAAAATTACCAATTTCCACACTTCAACTCCTCAAACCTCAATATTCAATAACTAACCCAATCATTCATATATTCATTATCTGAAATTCATCCAATCACTTGTGTCATCATACAATGCACACATCAACTTACCTTCCTTACCTCTTTCCGGCCTCCGGCCCAAAATTTACGGCCTCCGGCCCAATTTCACAATTTAAATGCATAAATCACAAATCAATACTCATTACCCAAAACATCAAATTTTCAATACAACAAGCATACAAGGCCACACAATTCTCAACCCAATCATTAATTCACATTACATACCAACTATGCATATTAGCACCAACCATTTACACAATCCAAACTTAATCCTAGGGGCATCTAGCCTAGGAATTCTCATCACACCACACGGTACTTAAATGAAACTTAAACCGTACCTCTTGTAGCCAAATCAATTGAGCCTCTTCTTTGGAAGTCTCCACCAACCTTAGCCCTAAGCCTCACCAAAGCTCCTCAAGCAACACCAATCTCCCAATTGTGCACCAAAACCATCAAATGCACTAACATAACCAATATCACATACATACATCAACCTAGGGCTCATAAAGATGATAAATCACAAGGGTTTGAGCACTTCTTACCTCAGCCCATGTGAAGTAGGGATAGAACCCACTTAGAATCCATGTTGGAGTATCCCTAAACACCCAAAATCACAAGATTTCAACACTAACTTCCCAAAAACGTGTAACAGTGGGGAATTTCGAAAACTGGGCAGAGATGAATGGAATACTCACCACAAAACTTAGATAGAATTGTAGAGGATGAGAAGAGCGACGCGTGACCGCAAACGGCTCGTCAATCGGAGCTCCGTAGCTCAAGTTATGGTAGTTTGAAGATCAAAGAGAGTTAGGTTTTCTCTCTTCTCTTCTCTCTCCCAATTTCAGCGCCCAACACCCCTTCTTTAGGGCAAAATGAGCTGAAATGCTCATAACTAATGTTTATATATGTTGGGTCTTGGGCCCACTTAGGCCCGGTTCACTTATTTTTGTCCGTTGGCCCAATTTTGGACCAAAACCTTTAAGATTAGCGCTCTAAATCGCACTTCAAATATTTCTACCTCCCCTAATTATAATCCCTCATTTCTTAATCTTATTTACTCATAATCAATTTTCTCAGCTGCAGTACCAGACAGGTCTTAGCCGGTACTACCGGTCAAAATTCCACTGCGCGCTTTTACGCAGAAAACTATGTCTTCCGACTCGGAAAAATTCACTGAATCCAAAAATCATATCTAAATCATCAAATTCCAATTGCCAAATATTCCAACCATATTCGCTCCTACTTAACTCATTATTTAATTAATTTCGGTTAGACCGGGTATTACATTTCTCATATGCATTCTCAATTTGTTAGTGTCAATAGTATACAAACTTCTAAGTTTGGTGTCTTGCATGCATTGTTTATTTGATTTTAGTTGCATTTTGATTATTCCTCATCATTAAAAATTCAAAAAAATTCTTAATTTGTGTCTTTTCAAGTCAATAATACAGAGAATTGAAGATTCAGAACATGCAGCAGAGAAATTACACAGAAAAAGCTGGGCGTTCAAAACGCCCAGTGAAGAAGGAAAACTGGCGTTTAAACGCCAGCCAGGGTACCTGGCTAGGTGTTTAACGCCCAAAAGGGTAGTATTTTGGGCATTAAACGCAAGAATGGATACCATTCTGGGCATTTAACGCCAGGATGGCACAAGAGGGAAGATTTTGTTTTTAATTCAAATTTTTTCAAGTTTTCATAATTTTTCAAAATCAAATCTTTTTCAAATCATATCTTTTCAATCATATCTTTTCAAAATCAATTTATTTCCATTTTTCAAAAATACTTGCTAACAATTAATTATTTGATTCAACATTTCAAGTATGTTGCCTTTTCTGTTGAGAAAGGTTTAATGTCTGAATCATATCTTTTAAATTTCTTGTTAGCCAAGTCATTAATTTTAAAAATCAAATCTTTTTAAATTGTTTTTCAATCATATCTTTTTAATCACATCTTTTTTAAAATAGTTTTCAATCATATCTTTTTGATTTCTAATTTCAAAATCTTTTTCAAAATCACTCTATTTCTTTCCCAACTTCAATTTTCGAAAATCATCAATCAAATTTTCAAAATTTCTTTTAATTATTTTAAAATCTTTTACTTTAATTTCAAAAATTCTTTCCCTCTTCTCACATCCTTCTATTTATGGACTAACACTCCTCCTCAGTACACAATTCGAACCCTATCTCTCTTGGTAAGTTCAAATTCTTCTACCTCCTCCTTCTATTCTTCTTTTCCTCTGACATCTCAAGGAATCTCTATACTGTGACATAGAGGATTCCATATTTTCTTGTTCTCTTCTCTTTCATATGAGCAGGAGCAAAGACAAAAGCATTCTTGTTGAGGCTGACCCTGAACCTGAAAGGACCTTGAAGCGAAAGCTAAGAGAAGCTAAAGCACTACTCTCTGTAGAGGATCTAATAGAAATCTTCAAATAAGAGGAAGACATGGCAGCCGAAAATAACAACAATGCCAACAATGCAAGGAAGGTGCTTGGTGACTTTACTGCACCTACTCCCGACTTCTATGGGAGAAGCATCTCTATCCCTGCCATTGGAGCAAACAACTTTGAGCTTAAGCCTCAATTAGTTTCTCTAATGCAACAGAATTGCAAGTTCCATGGACTTCCATTGGAAGATCCTCATCAGTTTTTAGCTGAATTCTTGCAAATCTGTGACACTGTCAAGACCAATGGGGTTGACCCTGAGGTCTACAGACTTATGCTATTCCCTTTTGCTGTAAGAGACAGAGCTAGGATATGGTTGGACTCACAACCTAAAGAAAGCCTGAACTCTTGGGAAAAGCTAGTCAATGCCTTCTTGGCAAAGTTCTTTCCACCTCAAAAATTGAGTAAGCTTAGAGTGGAAGTCCAAACCTTCAGACAGAAGGAAGGTGAATCCCTCTATGAAGCTTGGGAAAGATACAAACAATTGATCAGAAAGTGTCCTTCTGACATGCTTTTTGAATGGAGCATCATAGGTATCTTCTATGATGGTCTATCTGAACTGTCCAAGATGTCATTAGACAGCTCTGCTAAAGGATCTCTTCATCTGAAGAAGACGCCTGCAGAAGCTCAAGAACTCATTGAAATGGTTGCAAATAACCAATTCATGTATACTTCTGAAAGGAATCCTGTGAACAATGGGACGAATCAGAAGAAAGGAGTTCTTGAGATTGATACTCTGAATGCCATATTGGCTCAGAACAAAATATTCACTCAGCAAGTCAATATGATTTCTCAAAGTATGTCTGGAATGCAAGCTGCACCAGGCAGTACTAAGGACGCTTCATCTGAAGAAGAAGCTTATGATCCTGAGAACCCTTCAATGGAAGAGGTGAATTATATGGGAGAACCCAATGGAAACACCTATAATCCTTCATGGAGAAATCATCCAAATCTCTCATGGAAGGATCAACAGAGACCTCAACAAGGTTTCAACAACAATAATGGTGGAAGAAACAGGTTTAGCAATGGCAAGCCTTTTTCATCATCTTCTCAGCAACAGACAGAGAATTCTAAGCAGAGCCACTCTGACTTAGCAACCATGGTCTCTGATCTAATCAAAACCACTCAAAGTTTCATGACTAAAACAAGGTCCTCCATTAGAAACTTGGAGGCACAAGTGGGTCAGCTGAGTAAGAAAGTTACTGAACTCCCTCCTAGTACTCTTCCAAGCAATACAGAAGAGAATCCAAAAGGAGAGTGTAAGACCATCAATATGGCCGAATTTGGAGAGGAGAAAGAGGCAGTGAGCGCCACTGAGGAAGACCTCGATGGACGTCCACTGGCCTCCAATGAGTTCCCTAATGAGGAACCATGGGAATCTGAGGCTCACACTGAGACCATAGAGATTCCATTGGATTTACTTCTGCCATTCATGAGCTCTAATGAGTATTCATCCTCTGAAGAGGACGAATATGTCACTGAAGAGCAAGTTGCTAAGTACCTTGGAGCAATCATGAAGCTAAATGACAAGTTATTTGGTAATGAGACTTGGGAGGATGAACCCCCTTTGCTCACCAAAGAACTGGATGACTTGACTAGGCAGAGATTACCTCAAAAGAGATAGGACCCTGGGAAGTTCTCAATACCTTGTACATTAGGCACCGTGACCTTTGAGAAGGCTTGGTGTGACCTAGGGTCAAGCATAAACCTCATGCCTCTCTCTGTAATGGAGAAGCTAGGGATCTTTGAGGTACAAGCTGCAAGAATCTCACTAGAGATGGCAGACAATTCAAGAAAACAAGCTTATGGACTTGTAGAGGATGTCCTGGTAAAAATTGAAGACCATTACATCCCTGCTGATTTTATAGTCCTAGAGACTGGGAAGTGCATGGATGAATCCATCATCCTTGGCAGACCCTTCCTAGCCACAGCAGAGGCTATGATTGATATTGACAGAGGAGAATTGATCATTCAAGTGAATGAAGAATCCCTTGTGTTTAAGGCTCAAGGATATCCCTCTCTAACCTTGGAGAGGAAGCATGAAGAGCTTCTCTCAAAACAGAGTCAAACAGAGCCCCCACAGTCAAACTCTAAGTTTGGTGTTGGGAGGCCATAACCAAATTCTAAATTTGGTGTTGAAACCCCACATTCAAACTCTAAGTTTGGTGTTGGGAGGTTCCAACATTGCTCTGAGTACCTGTGAGGCTCCATGAGAGCCCACTGTCAAGCTACTGACATTAAAGAAGCGCTTGTTGGGAAGCAAGCCAATGTTATATTTATCTATTTTCCTTTTGTTATTTTATGTTTTCTGTAGGTTGATGATCATGTGAAGTCACAAAATCAATTGAAAAAAAGCAAACATAGAATGAAAAACAGAAAGATAAATAGCACACCCTGGAGGAAAACTTGCTGGCATTTAAACGCCAGTGAAGACAGCAAAATGGGCATTTAACGCCCAGTCTGGTACCATTCTGGGCGTTTAACGCCAGGAATGGGCAAGAAGCTGGCGTTAAATGCCAGAAAGGGGCAGCAGCCCGGTGTTTAATGCCAAGATTGGCAGAAAGGGCATTTTTGCACGCCACTTGGTGCAGGGATGAGCTATCCTTGACACCTCAGGATTTGTGGACCCCACAGGATCCCCATCACCCTCTCTCTTTTTCACCTATTCACCAATCACCTCGATACCTCTTCCCCAAAAAAACCCCTCACCTATCAAATCCCCCCATTCTCTTCACCACTCACATCCATCCTTCATGAAACCCCACCTACCTCGCCATCCAAATTCAAACCACTTTCCCTCCCAAACCCACCCATAATGGCTGAACCCTACCCCTCTCTCCACCCCTATATAAACCCTTCTTCACTCCTTCATTTTCACACAACCTAAACACTACTTCTCCCCTTTGGCCGAAACACAAAGCCCCCCATCCATCTCCTATCTTTCTTCTTCTTCTACTCCCTTCTTTCTTCTTTTGCTCGAGGACGAGCAAACCTTCTACGTTTGGTGTGGTAAAAGCGTTGCTTTTTGTTTTTCCATAACCATTTATGGCACCTAAGGCCGGAGAAACCTCTAGAAAGAGGAAAGGGAAGGCAAAAGCTTCCACCTCCGAGTCATGGGAGATGGAGAGATTCATCTCAAGGGTGCATCAAGACCACTTCTATGAAGTTGTGGCCAAGAAGAAGGTGACCCCCGAGGTCCCTTTCAAACTCAAAAAGGGTCAACTTTGATCAAAGGTTGGACCAAGTACTCAGGGATACCACTAAGAAGAGGATGGAGCAAACAAGAGATCCCATTCATGGACATGAGGAAATTCCTCATCATGAAATCCCTGAGATGCCTCAAGGGATGCACTTTCCTCCACAAAACTATTGGGAGCAAATCAACACCTCCCTAGGAGAATTGAGTTCCAACATGGGACAACTAAGGGTGGAGCACCAAGAACATTCCATACTCCTTCATAAAATTAGAGAAGATCAAAGAATCATGAGAGAGGAGCAACAAAGGCAAGGAAGAGACATTGAGGAGCTCAAGCACTCCATAAGATCTTCAAGAGGAAGAACAAGCCGCCATCACTAAGGTGGACCCGTTCTTTAATCTCCTTGTTCTTTATTTTTCTGTTTTTCGAATTTTAATGCTTATGTTTATCTATGTTTGTGTCTTATTACATGATCATTAGTGTCTTCGTGTCTATGCCTTAAAGTTATGAATGTCCTATGAATCCATCACCTTTCTTAAATGAAAAAATGTTTTTATTACAAAAGAACAAGAAGTACATGATTTCGAATTCATCCTTAAAACTAGCTTAATTATTTTGATGTGGTGACAATACTTTTTGTTTTCTGAATGTATGCTTGAACAGCGCATATGTCTTTTGAATTTGTTGTTCAAGAATGTTAAAATTGTTGGCTCTTGAAAGAATGATGAAATAGGAGAAATGTTACTGAGGATCTGAAAAATCATAAAAATGATTCTTGAAGCAAGAAAAAGCAGTGAATTAAAAAAAAAAGAAGCAGAAAAAGCCAATAGCCCTTTAAACCAAAAGGCAAGGGTAATAAAAAGGATCCAAGGCTTTGAGCATCAGTGGATAGGAGGGCCCAAGGAATAACATCCTGTCCTAAGCGGCTAAACCAAGCTGTCCCTAACTATGTGCTTGTGGCGTGAAGGTGTCAAGTGAAAACTTGAGACTGAGCGGTTAAAGTCGTGATCCAAGGCAAAAAGAGTGTGCTTAAGAACCCTGGACACCTCTAATTGGGGACTCTAGCAAAGCTGAGTCACAATCTGAAAAGGTTCACCCAGTTATGTGTCTGTGGCATGGATGTATCCGGTGGTAATACTGGAAAACAGAGTGCTTTGGGGCACGGCCAAGACTCATAAAGTAGTTGTGTTCAAGAATCAACATACTTAACTAGGAGAATCAATAACAATATCTGAATTCTGAGTTCCTATAGAAGCCAATCATTCTGAACTTCAAAGGATAAAGTGAGATGCCAAAACTGTTCAGAGGCAAAAAGCTACTAGTCCCGCTCATCTAATTGGAGCTAAGTTTCATTGATATTTTGGAGTCTATAGTATATTCTCTTCTTTTTATCCTATTTGATTTTTAGTTGCTTGGGGACAAGCAACAATTTAAGTTTGGTGTTGTGATGAGCGGATAATTTATACGCTTTTTGGCATTGTTTTTAGTATGTTTTTAGTATGTTTTAGTTAGTTTTTATTATATTTTTATTAGTTTTTATTTAAAATTCACTTTTCTTGACTTTACTATGAGTTTGTGTATTTTTCTGTGATTTCAGGTATTTTCTGGCTGAAATTGAGGGACCTGAGCAAAAATCTGATTCAGAGGCTGAAAAGGACTGCAGATGCTGTTGGATTCTGACCTCCCTGCACTCGAAGTGGATTTTCTGGAGCTACCGAAGCCCAATTGGCGCGCTCTCAACGGAATTGGAAAGTAGACATCCTGGGCTTTCCAGCAATGTATAATAATCCATACTTTGCCCGAGATTTGATGGCCCAAACCGGCGTTTCAAATCAGCTCAAGACTACCCAGCGTTAAACGCCGGAACTGGCACAGAAGTGGGAGTTAAACGCCCAAACTGGCACAAAAGCTGGCGTTTAACTCTAAGAAAAGTATCTACACATAGAATTTTTAATGCTCAGCCCAAGCACACACAAAGTGGGCCCGGAAGTGGATTTTTACGTCATTTACTCATATGTGTAAACCCTAAGCTACTAGTTCTCTATAAATAGGACCTTTTGCTATTGTATTTTTATCTTTGGACGTCTAGTACTTAGATCATCTTGGTTCTTCTGGTTCCCTCTCTGGGGCCAAAGCCAATGATCACCATTATCACTTATGTATTTTCAACGGTGGAGTTTCTACACACCATAGATTAAGGTGTGGAGCTCTACTATACCTCGAGTATTAATGCAATTACTGTTGTTCTTCTATTCAATTCAGCTTATTCTTGTTCTAAGATATTCATTCGCAGCCAAGAACTTGATGAATGTGATGATTATGTGACGTTCATCATCATTCTCACTTATGAACGCGTGCCTGACAACCACTTCCATTCTACATGCAAACAAGGCTTGAATGTTTATCTCTTAGATTCCTTAATCAGAATCTTCGTGGTATAAGCTAGAATTGATGGCGGCATTCTTGAGAATCCAGAAAGTCTAAACCTTGTCTGTGGTATTCCGAGTAGGATTCAAGGATTGAATGACTGTGACGAGCTTCAAACTCGTGATTGTGGGGCGTTAGTGACAGACGCAAAAGAATCACTGGATTCTATTCCGACATGATCGAGAACCGACAGATGAATAGCCGTGCTGTGACAGAGCGCGTTGAAATTTTTATTGAAAGGACGGGACTGTAGCCATTGACAACAGTGATGCCCAATATACAGCTTGCCATGGAAAGGAGTAAGAAGGATTGGATGAAGACAATAGGAAAGCAGAGAGACGGAAGGGACAAAGCATCTCCATACGCTTATCTGAAATTCTCATCAATGAATTACATAAGTATCTCTATCTTTATGTTTTATTCATCTTTTAATTATTAATCCTCCATAACCATTTGAATCCGTCTGACTGAGATTTACAAGATGACCATAGCTTGCTTCATACCAACAATCTCCGTGGGATCGACCCTTACTTGCGTAAGGTTTATTACTTGGACAACCCAATGCACTTGCTGGTTAGTTGTGCGAAGTTGTGATAAAGAGATGAGATTGCAATTGAGTGTACCATGTTGATGGCGCGATTGATGATCACAATTTCGTGCACCAATCAGCTTCGAGTTTCATAAGCTTATCTTCTAATTCTCAGCGCCGCCTTATCTCCCGATGTATATCCTCTTCTTTTTCGCGTTGATGTTGGGCTTCTTTTTCAAGTTGCTTTAATCTATTTTGAAGTGCTTCTATCACCCCTAGATTCGATGAATTTTTGTCTCCATTAGATTCCGGGGTATCTTTAAGTGTAGCATACGTGTTCTTGTGCGGCGTCCTATCTTCCAAACCTGAGTCGTGGTCGTTGTCATGGTTTCTGCCATGGTGTTGGGATGACTTCCAGGTCCCCGGCAACGGCGCCAATGTTCCGAGGGTTACCTGAAATTGTAGGTTGATCTCGGTCGAGATCTTCTGTGTTGGTCGGAGCCGATGTGTCTGGCAGGTGTATATCGGCCGGAGCTGGTGTGTCTGACTCGTGGAATTGAAAGTGCTACTGATCCTTCGTCCCCGGAGGGTGGGGGGTACCTGCAAGGGACTCCGATGCTTAAGTTAGCAAGGGTATTAAGCAGGTATTGAGTAGGATCAGAATATGAGTTATACATGGGTGCTCCAGTGTATTTATAATGGTGAGATGTGGCCTCCTGTGGATAAGATAAGTTAGTTATCTTATCTTATCTTTATCTTATCTTCAAGTGAGGTCATCTTATCATCAAGGGAACCGCCCTTCTCTTGTAGGCTTGGGATGCCTTAGGATCTGGGGCGTGTTCCTCTATTTGGGCCCTTTGTTTGGGCTTTCTCGTGACTTGGTCGAGCTCTTTGAGAAGAGGTCAGATTGTCCTGACCTGAAGAGGCCGGTCGCTTTGTCTGTAGAACATCCCGGGTCGGACAACTCGACCCAGGATATGAACACCTCCCGTTTTAACCTCTTTGCCTCCTTTTCCTCTGTGGGGAGTGTTTCTGTTTTGAGGTAATTAATTATGGGAGTCATCCATCCTTGATCCTGACCTGTTATGGCTAGAACTTTTTCTTTTTCCGAGATTGATGAGTTTTGCAGAATTTCTTAAATGAGGATTCTATTGTTGCCCCCTGGTTTGGTGCTGGCTAGTTTTGAGAGTGCATCAGCTCGGGCATTCTGTTCTCGGGGTATGTGTTGGACCTCATATTCTCTGAGTTGTGCGGGTTGTTCCTTGGTTTTGTCCAAGTACTTTTTCAGGGTGGGATCTTTGGTTTGGTAGCTCCCTGCTATTTGTGAAGTGACTACTTGTGAGTCGCTAAAGATGATAAGCTTTTGAGCTCCAACCTCCCTAGCCAGCTTGAAGCTCGCTAGTAGTGCCTCATATTCTGCTTGGTTGTTTGAGGCAAGGAACCCAAATTTGAGGGAGAGTTCGATTTAGGTTCCTTGGTCGCTTTCAATTATCACACTCGCACCGCTTCCAGTTTTATTTGAGAAATCTTCCACGTAGAGATTCCATTCTGTGGGAATTTCCGATGTGTCTATAAATTTTGCAATGAAGTCAGCCAGGAATTGTGATTTGATGGCTGTCCGAGCTTCGCATTGAAGGTCGAATTCGGACAAATGGACTGCCCATTGCAAGATTCTGCCTGCTAGGTCTGTTTTCTACAAAATTCCTTTTATGGGCTGGTTGGTCCGAACCCTAATGGTGTGAGCTTGGAAGTATGGACGAAGTCGTCAAGATGTTAGTATGATAGCGTAGGCATATTTTTCTATTTTTTGGTAGTTCAGCTCGGATCCTTATAATGCTTTACTGATGAAGTATACGGGTTGTTGCCCACTGTCGTCTTCTTGAACTAGTGCTAAGGCTACTGCCCGACTTCCTACCGCGAGGTATAATATGAGTGGTTCTCCTTCCCGTGGCCGAGTTAGGATAAGTGGTTGTCCCAGGAATCTTTTGAAATCTTGGAAGGCTTGTTCGCACTCTGTTGTCCATTCAAACTTCTTTCCCTTCCTTAGAGTGGCGTAGAAGGGAAGAGATCTTATTGCCGATCTGGCTAGAAATCTGGACAAGGCTGCCAACCTCCCGTTGAGTTGTTGTACCTCTTTGACACAAGTCGGACTCTTCATGTCGAGTATGGCCCGGAATTTATCCGAATTTGCCTCGATTCCTCTTTGTGTGAGCATAAAACCCAAGAATTTGCCAGCTTCTACTGTGAAGGTGCATTTTGCAGGATTGAGTCGCATGCCATGCCGTCTTTTAGTGTCGAATACTTGGGTCAGGTTGAACAATAGCGTCTCTTCACTTTGTGTCTTTATTAACATGTCATCCACATAGACTTCCATGATTTTTCAGATGTAATCCGTAAAGACCTTATTCATTAATCTCTAATAAGTAACTCCCGCGTTTTTAAGACCAAAAGGCATGACGATGTAGCAGTAGTTTGCTTTTGGAGTTAAGAAGGAAGTTTTTTCTTGATCGAGTGGATACATTGGGATTTGATTGTATCCCGAATATGCGTCCATAAACAAGAGGTATTTATATCCGAAGGAGGCATCTACCAGAGCGTCGATACTTGGGAGTGGATAAGGATCTTTTGGGCATGCTTTGTTGAGATCAGTGTAGTCGGTGCACATTCGCCACTTCCCATTTGATTTTTTCACCAAGACGACGTTAGCCAGCCATAGTGGGTATTTGACTTCTCTTATGAATCCTGCCTCCAGTAGAGCTTGTACCTGCTCTTCCACAGCTTCGGATTGTTCTGGTCCGAGCTTTCTTCATCTCTGTTGTACTGGTTGAGATCCTGGGTAGACTTCCAACTTGTGGCACATTAATTTGGGGTCTATGCCTGGCATGTCTGCAGCCTTCCATGCAAAGAGGTCGATGTTATCTCGTAAGAACTGTACGAGTGATTCTTTATGTCTCCTTTTAGGATCGTACCAATATTGGTTGTTTTGTCCAGGATGTCTCTGATATGGACTTTCTCTACTTCACCTTCGGGTTGTGGGCGGAGTTCTTCTTGCCTCTGAACTCCACCGAGTTCGATTGTATAGAATTCTTCTCCTCTGCCTCTGAGATTTAGACTTTTGTTGTAACAGCGGTGCGCCGTCTTCTGGTCTGCTTTTATTGTAGCTATCCCTTCTGCAGTTGGGAATTTCATGCATAGATGTGGAGTCGAGACTATTGTGCCGAGCTGATTCAATATTGTCCGACCTATTAAGGCGTTATAGGCTGAACTCACGTCGACCACGATGTAGTCTATCTTGAGTGTTCTTGATTGGTTTCCTTTTCCGAAGGTTGTATGTAGTGAGATGTATCCAAGTGGTTGAACCGGGGTGTCTCCCAATCCGAACAGGCTGTTCGGATATGTCTAAGTTCTTTTTCTTCCAGGCCGAGCTTGTCGAAGGCGTTTTGAACAAGATGTCGGCGGAGCTCCCTTGGTCTATCAGTGTGCGGTGGAGATTTGTGTTTTCCAGTATAATAGTGATGACCATGGGATCGTCGTGTCCTGAGATGATACCGGATGCGTCTTCTTTGCTGAAAGTAATTGCGGGGATGTCGGGTGCTTCCTCCTTCCCCTCAACATGATATACTTCTTTAAGATATCTTTTGCGAGATGATTTGGAGATTTCTCCTCCCGCAAATCCGCCGTGTATCAGGTGGACATGTCTTTCTGGTGTACGAGGTGATCGCGCTCGGTTTGTCCAACATCTTCGTCCCTTCTTCTTTTTCTTTGCTCATCGTCCCGGGTGGCCAGGTACCGATCTAATTTCCCTTCTCTTACTAATTTTTCTATGACATTCTTTAAGTCAAAACATTCATTGGTGGAATGCCCGTGGATTCGATGGTATTCACAATATTCGATCCCATTTCCTCCTCCTTTTTTGCCTTTGATTGGTCGAGCTGGGTGTATTTTTTCAGTGTGGCAAACTTCTCTGTAGACATCCACAAGGGACACCCGAAGAGGGGTGTAATTGTAGTATTTTTTATTTTTCCCCATGTCGATCTTTCTTCTTTTTGGACTCTTTATACTTATCCCGGGAGGGATAGGTGAATCTGGATTTTGAGGTCTCTCCTAGTCGAGAGTTTTTCTCTATGTTGATGTACTTCTCTGCTCGTTCTTGCACTTCGTTCAGAGATGTGGGGTGTTTTTTTTTATATAGATTGGCTAAAACGTCCCTCCCGTAAGCCATTGATAAGGCCCATAATGGCAGCCTCTGTTGGTAGGCTTTGTATGTCCTGGCATGTTTTGTTGAATCTTTCCATGTAGTTGCGAAGACTTTCCCGATCTCCTTGCTTGATTCCTAATAGACTTGGGGCGTGCTTAGCCTTATCTTTTTGGATGGAGAATCTGGCCAGAAACTTCTTGCCTAAGTCATCGAAGCTTGAGATGGACCTAAGAGGTAGATTGTCGAACCATCTAATTGTTGTCTTTGTTAAAGTAGTTGGAAAGGCTTTGCAGCGAACTGCATCTGAGGCGTCGGTGAGGTACATTCTACTTCTGAAATTGCTGAGATGATGGCCGGGATCTGTAGTGCCATCGTACAAAGTCATATTTGGGAGTTTAAAGTCTTTTGGGATTTTGGTCCTCATGATCTCCTTGGTAAATAGATCTTGGTCCTTGCGGGAGCTATCCTCATAAGAGGATCGATTAGCTTTGGCCTTGAGATCGGCTTCGAGTTTTAGGAGTTTGTCCTCCAATTCCCAGCATCGCCTTATTTTCCTTTGTAGGTCTTTCTCAGCCTCTCGTTGATGTAGGGCTTCTTCTTCAAGTTATTTTAAACGGTCTTGAAGTGCCTCCATGGCTCCCACATTTGGAGAAGTCTTTTCGTTGTTAAGTTGAGGAGTATCCTTTGGTGTAGTGTCTGCGTTTTTGTGCGGCGTTCTATCTTTTAGACCTGAATCATGGTCGTCCGCCATGATGATGGGATGACTTCCAGGTTCCCTGGCAACGGCGCCAATGTTCCGAGTGTTACTTGAAACTGGAGGTCGATCTCGGACGAGATCTTCTGTACAGGCTGGAGCTGCTATGTCCGACTTGTTGGACTTGGTGGTGGTGCTGATCCTTCGTCACCGGAGGGTGGTGGTACCTGCAAGGGACTCCGATGCTTAAGTTAGCAAGGGTATTAAGCAGGTTTTTAGTAGAATCAGAGTATGAGTTATACCTGGGTGCTCCAAGGAATTTATAGAGGTGTGGAGTGACCTTTTTAGATAAGATAAGTTAGTTATCTTATTTTATCTTATCTTATCTTTGGATGAGGTCAGCTTATTTTCAAGGGAACCGCCCTTATCTCTATAGGCTTGGGCTGCCTTTAGATTTGGGTCGTGTTCCTCTATTCGGGCCCTTTATTTGGACTTTCTTAGTAATTTGGCCGAGCTCTTTGAGAAGAGGTCGGATAGTCTGACCTGAAGAGATCGGTCGCCTTGTCGCTAAACATCTCAGATCGGATAGCTCGACCCAGGGTATGAACACATTGTAATAGATACTTTTGTTGGTTTGTTTTTCGATCAGCGAAATAGTTAATCCAGAATGTTCAAATAATATAACATAATATGAATAGTTTATTATAATAATTATTGAGGCTTTTTTATAAGCCTTCCTTTCATAAGTTTTTTAATGCGTTATTTAATACAAAAAGTTTGAAAATTTTCCTCTAATAATTTTAACAAGTATTCTAAACTACAGTTTGTTAATAAAAACACGGATGAATCAACAACAAATCATTGAGAACTGGCCGTGCCAACTTAGTGTTACATATAATAGGATTTTTTTTTTCCAAAAAAGTAATAACCAAAAGTTTTAAAATCATATTATAATAAAAATAATAATATTAAACTAAAATAGTTTATTAGTAAAAAAACACTAACATTTTTTTCTATTGTTACTAAGATTTTAAAAATCAGATCGGTCATTAAATTACTCTAATTACTAATTTATTGGTCTAACTAGTTTAACGTAGTTCAACAAAAATAACTATTTTATTATAAAATAATAAATAAAATATAAATATACACATAATTTATGCACAATTTTAACAAAATTGTCAGCACAAAAATTAACAAATATTAATGAGGATAAACACAAAGCAGATCATAATAAGCAAATAATAGTATCAAATTCATAAAAAATGAATGATTTATAAATTACTTAGTAATAATATTAGCATTGTCAACTAATGATATTGTAGCCTTAAACTCTATGACCAGCAGCAATATATTACATTATTAAGTTAGGATTGCAGTGTAATCCTTAATAACAATTGAATTCAACATAAGGAACAATACGAACACATTCTTGATGATAAATGACTTTCAGTTTAGATAGCTTTGATATAACAACTTTTAAAAATTAACTTCAAGAAGATCAGTCTTTAGCCATGAAAGGAACCAAAAATGAAAATACATTTTGTTGTTTAATCATTGTATCATCTCATAGAAACTGTACAATTGATACAGTTGAAAACCAAAATTGAATTCAAAAAAAAAATTGGGTCAGAAAATGCAACTTTTCCATTTTTATTCTTAATCTTCCCTGTATTTTCCTATTATGGTCACTAACAAAAAATATCAACCATTTGACAAAAAATTCATAGTTCAGTAATAGTTTTCTGTTAGTATTTGACAAGAGATAAGGACAATCTCAATCGCAAGGACCACAACACCAACAATTTAACAAATTAACAAGAACAAGACCCAAATAATCTCAAGAACAAGTTGAAGAATAGAAAATTATTAGAAAAACAAAAAAAAATATTAAAGACAACAGAATAACAACAACATAATAGATTAAAAAACATCATCAACAATCACAAACCATAGTAATAAGAACAATAATTGAAGAGGAAAAAATCACATATTAACAATCCTAAACCAATTAAAACAACAATTACAATAAAAATTACCTTCTAGAGCACAGAGGTAAGGGAGCACGACAGAAAGATGGACGCAGTGATGACAAGTCATCTTATGCTAGCTTTTCAAGCATTTTTCACTTGTTTCATTAGGTTTTATGCATTTTCTTACACTATAAGTAAGTGATTTGGAGTAGATTTGCATGGTTATATTAAATCAATCAACCATCAATTAATTGACACAAAATCATAGGATTCATGCTGGAATTAGTTGATTTTATAATTAATGCAGAGATCTTGTGAATTTGGTGATGCTTTGTTTGATTAGTTTGATTACTTGTAGGAGAAGAAATGATGAAGAAAAGAAAGAACCAGGAAAGTGTGCTCAGCCAAAGCGTGGCCCATGATATTAAAGCGTGGCGCTCATCCAAAGCAACAAGGACCAGCACTCAATTACCCAACGGAGCGCCCAATGCTGCACCAAGAAAGCTAGGCTAAGGGAGCAACAAAGAGATGTAGCGCTCTCTATTTGAGCACTGCGCTCACAAAGTGAGCGCTGGTATGGAGAAAAGCCAAGCTCGCACCAAGTGGCAAGGGAGCGCTACATTGTGTGTTCAAACTGAGCGCTCAACCACAAGGCACCAACGCCCAATTTGAAAAGAGTGCTACATTAACTCTTCTACCTTTTTGGGCCTCCCCATGAAGAAAAGTAAGGCGCGGCACTCATAAATGGGGTAGCCAAGGTTCGAAACATGCACACAAAGGAGTGCTACGCTACACCAAGCAAGGAAATTGCTAGCAAAAGGAAGCCAACAAGGTTCGAAGAGGGGCACGCACGCATAGAAAGTGTGCTACGTTGAAACACTTCACTAAGCACTACTTCAAGGAAATTGGCTCAAATGGGACAGCCATGGTTCGAAGATGGAAACCCATATACAAGCAAGGGCACTACGTTGGAATTCTTCACTGAGCGCTATGAAGCTTGGCACGAGGCTTGGTTCGAAGGAGCACACTAAGCAAGGGAGTGCTACGTTACCTTACTTAACTGAGCGCTCCACTGGAGCTGGCCCTTGGTCCATTTTCAATGAAAATACCATCTTGGATCCACTTCTTCACCAACTTGAAAAGCCCACACCAAATTATGTAAACCAAAAATAGAAAGTGTATAAATAGGAGTTTATTTGATTTGTAGAGGACTTTACTTTTCACTTTTACCTTTAGCTCATTTTGAGTTTTCACTTTGAATTTTCATTTGTCATTGAATTTGGAATTTTGGGAATTGGATCTAGCTTTCTGTTTTCATTTTCTTTTCTTCTGCAACTTCTGCTATCTGTTCTTGGAATTTGAATTGAGATTGAAGAGCTCCATTGATTCTAAATCTAAGAATCATCTTTCACCTCTCTTCTCAATTGTTCTAAGAATTGGATCTGAGTTTAGTTTCTCTTCTTCTGCAATATCTTTTCTGCTTGATCAAGAGAGCGATTGAGATTTAGATCTGTTTTCAAATCTCATTGCTCTTCTTCAATCTTCAATTTCTCTTTTGGATTTTCACAATTGAACTCAGTTTTCTTGCTATTTATTTCTTCTGCAAATTTCATTTATGTTTTAGCTTTTCTGCAATTCTCTTCATCTTATAGCTTTCTGATTTACTTTAGCTTGCATTTTCTTGTTCAATTCTAAATCCCAGCCCCAAATCCCTTAAATCTTCAAGCAATTTAAGTTTCTCAGCAATTTAGATTCAGCCATTTAGTTTTCTTGCACTTTAAGCTTTAGCCATTTACATTTCTTGCAATCTAAGTTTCAGTCATTTACATTACTTGCACTTTAAGTTTCAGCTCAATTTACACTTTCTACACTTTAGATTCTGTCAAATTCCCCTCTCCCTTTTATTTTCATGCAATTTAGCTTCTATTGATCACAATTCACTCAAATCATCAACTATTTGCTTAACTAAATTCATCACCTAACTAAAATTGCTCAATCCATCAATCTCTGTGGGATCGACCTCACTCTTGTGAATAATTACTACTTCATGCGACCCAGTACACTTGCCAGCAAGTTTGTGTGGAATCGTTTTTCCCTCATCACACAGCAAAACTGGAGAAGAGATGGCCTATACCACCACGGAACTAGAGAAGAAGTGGCCTAGTCTGTCGTAAAACTGGAGCCAAGGAGGGTGGTGCACGGAAAAACTAGAGTATATAAGGGTAGGGCGCAGCGGAATTGGGGCAGCGGAGGGTGGAGCGTGGTGGAACTAGAGCAGAGAAGGGCTAGAGCACAACAAAACAAAGCCGACGCGGCGAAACAATGGCTACATGACAGAGGAACGATGTGAGCCAATATGTAGGGGGAACGACGACTTCGAGCAGTGGCAGAGACAAGCATCATGGGATGCCAACTTCGAGTAGTTGCGATGGTAGCTGGACAGAGAAAGTGATAGGATTTTCCTATTGTTGAGGAGCTCGGGAGGATGGAAATGCTAGAGTGCTAAACTGCTAAGTTTAGGGTTACCGTTTAGCTAAGCTCAGGCTGCTAGATGGCATCGTTGCCTTTTTAAATCTGAAAATTGGCCGGGTCCTGGTTCGGTTTGGCCAGGCTGTTCCTAACCGATTCAGCGATCCAAAAGCAACTTTTCGAGCAGCAATTTTTCTTGATTAACTGAACTGTAGATGATTCCAGTTTTCGGTCGGACCGGTCCAACTAATAATGAAGAAAAGGAAAGACAAAGGTATGATTTAGGAGGCTATCCCTATATGGAATCTTGTTCTATATAAATTCCTAAATGACTGCTCTCTAACACTTTATTTTCTTTCTTCTAATAGAATTGTTCATGTCTCATGGATTCTTTCTACTCTTCTACCAGTTGTCCTATTGTTATACAGTTGGTTTCACTTGATTCTTTCCTTCGTTACTCTTTCTTACGCCTCCTGCTGTAAATAAAGAACACTGAAGAAGAGAGAGCTTGGAGCATAGAATGAGTGGCTAAATTGAGTTCCACTCACAACATAGTGCAAAACAAAGAAGAGACGGAGGAAAAGATTTTTCATCTGAGTATGAGAAAGAGGGTCACGGATTCGGTGAGCGACCCTCGTTTATGCCACCAAAATGCCCAAAAGTCATTTTGCTCACCAGTTAGCTAGATACACCAACATGAAAGACTTCTTTTATAATTTTTAAGAGAAGGGTGTTTTCATAATTTTTTATTTTTTCCCGTTTTATTATTCACTTTTTCATTGATAATCATAGTCTCTAATTCCATCATCAATTCTCAAAGCTTCTTCCATAACACAATATGACTAAACATTTTTTCTTAACTCTGAACCTTCTTCGTTGCAATGCCTTCCCGCCAACACCTCTTTCTGTTGCCTTCCACAATGGATTTCCCGCTAACATTTTTCCTTATCTTCTCCCTCTTATCACTGCCACCGCCGCCTCCCGCCTCTTCCTCTGCCGTCGCAAGCATTGCCTCTTCCATTATTTCCACTGCCTGCAATGACTCAAAACCTCCTCACCGCCTCTCCTACGCTCACTTCTTCATCGCGCCACCAACTCCTTCTCCTCTCCACTCAGCCATGGCGGCTTCGGCACTGCCTTTTCTGGCACCCTCCTTCCTTCACCGAGAACCCCTGTCGTAGTGAAGTTCATGGACCCCGTCAAAGGTTACGGTGGCGCGTGTGTACTTGAGGGTGGAGATTGCAGAATCGATCTCAGCCATCAGAGCCTCCACGTGGTGGCAATGATCCTGATGCCATCAAAGACACTCCAGCAAACCTTATTGAATTCTCCAAAACCCGAACCCATGACAAGTTTCATCATTTCTTTTTAATTCATTTGCGAAATTGAAATCAGTGAATTGCATGATTGGAATTTTTATTACAAAGTGATGAATGGGTTATGTTCCATTTTTTGGATTATTAAAACACACGTTATTCGAATATATACAACACATATTTAAATATATACAACACAAATCATATATTCAAATATACAAAACAAATAAGAGAATAATACAAATTTTGAAGTGTATAAATTAAATTAAAATATTTTGATTGAGAAATGGTGAGATAATTTTTTTATGATACTAACAAAATAAAAAGTTTTTAAGTGCATAAATTAAATTAAAATTTAATTTTTCTAATTTTAAACCATATCAAACACAAACACAATTATATCTTTTTATAAATGAATTATTCTTAGCTTTGAAATCAAATTCATTATAAACTTTATTTTGGTGAGAAACATTAATTCATTTCACTTCTTTTTTTTTAAGTTTTTTGTTTTAATAAACCAAATAAAATATATATTCTCTAAATTAAAAATAGCCAAAGTAATTTTATAAATTTTATTATAGTTTTTTTTGTTTTCCACGGTATCTCGCGACCCGACAGGTCAATGACTAATCTGTCGCCGATATGAGTTCCATTTAAGGGTCTACCGCTGGCCAATGGGTTGCTGCATGCACAAGGTGGAATTTGAACCCCCAACACTTGCTTAATTAGACGAGTAAGCTAACCACTCGACCAACCCAAGTTGGTTATAAATTTTATTATAGTTAAACATAATGTTTAACTAAGTATAACTTAACATGCATGTTAAAATAGTATAGACTAAGTCTAATTTAACATATATATTAAAATAATATCACTCTAAATAAAACCACAATGCGCCTCAAAGTAGCATCCAAACAAGTTTCAAACACTAAAATCTAAATAAAACTCAATAAATTCATGTCTAAAATAATAACAAAATATAAAAAAGATGCTCAAGCATCAGGCATTTACCCCAGAAGCTCAAATACCAACTGGGAGCAAGTGGGACAAAACCACAATCTTTGAATTTACCCCAAAAGCTAAAATATCAAACAACTTATTCTCATTATTCTCTCGAATCAACTCAATCTCTTTATTCAATCATATCATCTCATTCTCATTATCCTCATTATCTTCTCAAATCAACTCAACTCTTCACTGAATCATATAATCTCATTCTCATTATCCTCTTAAATCATCTTAATCTCATTATTCAATCATATAATCTCATCCTTATTATCCTCTCAAATCAACCCAATCTCATCATTCAATCATATCATCTCATTCTCATTATCCTCTATACTCATTATAGGATTTACGGAAGTTTGAAACGTTAAGAAAATGGTTTAGAGGCATAAGATTCGTTCCAAATCATAGAAAATAGTTATTAGATCTCAAATAGGGGTTACAGAAGTGAAATAGCGAATTGGATAAGCAAAAACAGTTAAAAATCATCATCTTTGAAAAATAGAACAGTTGTGCGTACGCATGCCTCGCACATATGCACAATTCCCCCCTTGCACGTACGCGCAGAACGCGCACGAAAAACATTCAATTCTAGAAATAACGATTATGCGTTTTCATGCCTCGTGTGTACGTGCAACTCTGTTTTTGTGCGTGCTCATGAAACTTGCATGAAATCATTTCTCTTCTGTTACACCCCTCATTGTAAGCATGACGTCAGTTTTATTCAACTTCTGCAAAATTCAGTTTTAAACCCACAAATTTAAACTATCATAACTTTTTCTAAAAAATTTTGTTTTCCTTCATTCTTAGATGGTTTTAAATATCTTTCCACTAGCTTTAATTTAAGACAAATCTCATTCAAATCCAAACTCCGAGTGCCATGTTATGCCCCGTCGAAGTTGGTTAAAATTTTGTTTTTACAAAATTCTCATAACCCATTGTTCCGAGGTTTACCTGAAACTGTAGGTCGATCTCGGACGAGATCTTCTGTACTGGTTGGCGCTGTTGAGTCCGACTTGATGATGATGGCCAGAGCCACCGTGTTCGACTTGTTGGACTTGGTGGTGGTGCTGATCCTTCGTCACTGGAGGGTGGTGGTACCTGCAAGGGACTCCGATGCTTAAGTTAGCAAGGGTGTTAAGCAGGTTTTTAGTAGAATCAGAGTATGAGTTATACCTGTGTGCTCCAGTGTATTTATAATAGTGTGGAGTGACCTTTCTGGAGATAAGATAGTTATCTTATCTTATCTTTGAGTGAAGTCATCTTATCTTTAAGGGGAATCGCCTTATCTTTCTTTAGACTTTACCGCCTTTAGATTTGGACTATGTTCCTTCGTTTGGGCCTTCTTGGGCCTCTTATGGCGATTTGACCGAGCTCTTTGAGAAGAGGTCGGTAATGGACAAACCTTCCAAGAGGTTAGTCATGGACCAACCTTCTAAGAGGTCGGTCATGGGCCAACCTTCTAAGAGGTCGGCCAACCCGGTCCTTTATAGCTCAAACCGATGCATGAACAGTGCCCCTGCTTGAGTTCGGACCTTTCCATGAGATCGTGCTTTCAAAGCTTCGATCTCTTTGGGGAAGTCGTGCTCAAGCATCCCGACTTTGAGTAGTTTCTCCTTGTGCGAGTCTGGTATTGCCCCTTTTAGTTTGTTAAGGGGGCTTTTCAGTCTTCTTTTGATTTGTTTGTCTTCACTGTTTAGGCTTTTTAGTCATAATCCAACAACTTTTTAGGTAGTGTTCCAATGGGGAACCCTTTTATAGTTTGTTTGGATGACTTTTTAGCGCCGTTTTGATTTGTTCTCTTGTCTTTTAAGTAGTGTCTTTTTTTCAAGACTTCGTACCTTTCAGCAAAGCATTCCTGGCCTTTCTCTGGCCGTTTGTGAGATGTCTTTGTCCCTTTTGTGGATCTTTGTAGAGTGTTGGTACTTTGTTGTCCGACCTCTTTTGATCACTTCTGGTTTCGTCCACTTTCTGATTGGTCGAGGTGGTCCTTGGGGCTAACTTGTCCGACGACTTTTTAGTATTCTCGTAGAACACTTTTTAGTCAGTCTGAACAATTTTGATAGCGTTGTCATGGAGTCGTGGCTTTTTGGGCAAAGCTGTGTCCCTTTTTAGCGCACACCTTCTGTTGGTCGATTTTTCTTGTCGGATCTCCTCGAGTTATTTCTAGTAATCCATTTTTATTTGGACCTCGTTGGATCTCTTTTTTATGGATTTACTTTTTTATAACTCTGTCGCTTTTGTCGGCTTGGGTCGACTTCTTCGCCTTGGTCCCTTCTAAGTTATTTCAAGTAATCCATTTTATTTGGACCTTGTCAGGTCTCTTTTTATGGATTACTTTTTATAACTTTTTGTTGCTTTGATCGGCTTGGGCCAACTTCTTCATGTGGGTCCCTTCTAAGTTATTTCTAGTAATCCATTATTTGGACCTTGTCTGGTCTCTTTTTATGGATTACTTTTTATAACTTTTTGTCGCTTTATCGGGCTGACTTCATCATGCTGGTCCTTTCTAAGTTATTTCTAGTAATCCTCTTTTTAGGACTGGCCAAGCCTCTTTCTAGGGATTACTTTTTATAACTTTTCGTCACTTTGATCTGGTCCGACTTCTTTTATGTTGGTCCATTCTAAGTTATTTCTAGCAATCCATTTTTTGTTTCAGATCTCGTCAGGTCTCTATTCAAGGATCTCTTTTATAACTTCTTGCATTATTCTATTTTTATCGCTTTTTCATCTTGCCGATTTTGTAGAGTTTGATCCTCGCCTGGCTGACCTTTGATGAATTTGGTTTTCATTTTTGTCGACCACGTCGGGTAGTGAATTTGGCAGATCTTGGCTTGGCGCCTCATTAAAAAACCTTTTTTCAGGAAAAAATAGTGCACCTTTGTCCCAAGATCTTTTATTACCTCTTTACTATAATACCTTTTTAGGTTGCTTGCGTGCCATGAGGTTGGTAGCTCTCATCCCTCGAGTTCGGACACTTTGTAGTAGCCCTTTTCCAGTACCTCTATGACTCGGTAGGGTCATTTCCAGTTAGCTGCTAGCTTTTCTTCTCCTGGTTGACTTGTTCCGATATTATTTCGGATTAGGATGAGGTCATTGTTGGTGAAGTTTTGCTGCACTACCTTTTGATTGTACCTTGAGGCCGTGAGACGTTTTAACGCCTCTTCTCTGATCCGAGCTCTTTCTCGGATTTCTGGAAGTAGGTCGAGCTCTTCCCTTTGAATTTTGGGAGTTGGCTTCTTTACTGTAGAGGATCGTTCGGGGGGATCCTTTCTTCGACTTCTACCGGGATCATTGTCTTCATTCCGTAAGCCAATTGGAAGGGTGATTCCCCCGTGGTGAAGTATGGAGTTGTCCGATATGCCCATAGGACTTGTGGGAGCTCTTCAGCCCAAACTCCTTTTGCGTCTTGTAGTTTTTGTTTTAACCCAGCTAGTATGACTTTGTTGGCAGCTTCTGCTTGTCCATTGGCTTGTGGGTGTTCTACGGATGTGAATTGGTGCTTTATTTTCAAGTCGGCTATCAACTTTCTAAAGTCTGCATCTGTGAATTGAGTGCCATTGTCTGTGGTGATGGAGTAAGGGACCCCAAACCTTGTGACAATGTTTCTATATAGGAATTTTCGACTTCTTTGAGCAATGGCATTAGCTAGGGGCTCTACCTTAATCCATTTTGTGAAGTAATCTACCCCTACAATGAGGAACTTGGCTTATCCCGATCCTTGGGAAAGGGGTCCGAGGAGGTCGAGTCCCCACTTTGTGAATGGCCAAGGTGATGTTTACACTGATGAGCTGCTCTGGTGGGGCAATGTGAAATTTAGCATGCTTTTGATGTAAAGCTTTGTCTTTGTATTTGGGTTTTTACTCTATTGTTGCCTCCAAAGGGTGCCCCTGGACTTTAGTGTGAGTCCTGGGGTTTCTCTTTTACTGCTGTATCTGACACTTGATGTTTTGCTGTTATTGTCTGACTTGTTTCCTTATTTGCCCGAGTTGTTTGGTAATAACCCTATTTTTCTTTTTCTTACTGTAGGAATATTTGACCTATGTCTTCCCGTAAAAATATTACTGAGATGTCTACTAAGATCCCGGACGGCATGTCTAACTGGCTGAATTCCATAATTTTAATGTGTTACTGTGGCTGACCCTGAGTACTTTGTGCGACTTAGGAGGTTCCATAGAATTTGTAGGGATATAGATGAGAAGAAGAATTATGAGTTAGTGTTGCCAGACCCTGAGGATAGGGTTTGTTTTCCTTTTTTGACTCCGGGGGAATGACCCTGACCTGATATGGTTAGGACCTTTTCTTTCTCCGAGGTTGATGGATTTTGCAGTGTTTCTTGGATAAGGTTTCTATTTTTTGCCCCCTGGTTTGGTGTTGGCTAGTTTTGAAAGTGCATCAGCTCGGGCATTCTGTTCTCGAGATATATGTCGAACCTCATATCCTCTGAATTGTCCAAGCTGTTGGTGCTGACTTGTTTTGAAAATGCATCAACTCGGACATTCTATTCCCGAGATATATGTCGGACCTTGATAAACCATTATTTTACGGTTTATCTTGTGCTCAATTGAGTGGGTTTTATCAATCTTTCATACACTTGTTCATACAAAATGCATGGCTTTACATTCTCCTTCCTGATTTTGTGCTATGGTTGAAAATATGCTTCTTTGGCCTTATATTTGCTAATATTAATCCTCTCTCATTGCCATTAGATGCCGTGATATGTGCGTTAAGTGATTTCAGAGATTAGACCTCATATCCCCGAATTGTCCAAGCTGTTTTCTAGTTTTGTCCAGGGTTTCTCGAATTGCTCGAGGTATTTTTTCATGGTGGGATACTTAGCTTGGTAGCTTCCTTCTATTTGTGAGGTGACTACTTGTGAATCACTGGACACGGTAAGCTTCTACCATCTTAGCCAGCCTTTAAACCAGCCAGTAGTGCCTCATATTCAGCTTGGTTACTTAGCTCGATTTGGGTTCCCTGATCGCTTTCTATAATTACACCTGCACCACTCCCGATTTTGTTTGAAGAGTCGTCCACGTAGAAATTCCATTTTGTGGGAGTTCCCAGGGTGTCAGTGTACTCTGTAATGAAGTCGGCCAGATACTATGATTTGAAGGCTGTCCGAGCTTTATGTCAAAGATCGAATTCGGATAACTTGACTGCCCACTGTAGGATTCTTCCTACTAAGTCTATTTTTTGTAGGATGCCTTCTATGGGCTGGTTGGTCCGAACTCTGATAGTGTGAGCTTGAAAGTATCGGTGGAGTCGTCGAGAGGTGAGTAAGAGGGCATAGGCGAACTTTTTCTATATTTTGATAGTTTAGTTCGGCCCCTTGTAAAGCTTTGCTGATGAAGTAGATGGGTTGTTGCCCACTTCCGTCTTCTCTGACTAGTGCTAAGGCTATTGCCCGACTTCCCACTGCGAGGTATAAAATGAGTTCTTCACTTTCCCTTGGTCGGATAAGAATGGGTGGTTGCCCCAAGAATTTTGAAATCTCGGAAGGCTTGTTTGCACCCCGTTGTCTTATTCAAACCTCTCTCCCTTCCTTAATATCCCTCTTTGATGTGTCTTTTGCGAGATAATTTAGAGATCCTTCCTCCTGTGAATCCTCCATGAACATGTGTCTCAGGGGTGTGAGGTGGACGTTCAACTCGTCCGACCTCTTCGGTGTGGGGTGGATGTTCTACTTGTCCGACCTCTTTGGGGTGAGGTGGACCTTCAACTCGTCCAACCTCTTCGGTGTGAGGTGGACCTTCAACTCATCCGACGACCGACCTCGTTGGTTTGAGGTGGACCTTTAGCTCGTCCGACCTCTTCGGTGTGAGGTGGACCTTCAACTCGTCTGACCTCTTTGGTTTTAGGTGGACCTTCAGCTCGTCCGACCTCTTCGTCCCTTCTTCTTTTTCTTGGTTCATTCGTTTTCTTGGCTAAGTACCAATCTAATCGCCCTTCTCTTGCCAATTTCTCTATGAAATTCTTTAGGTCGAAACACTTGTTAGTAGGATGTCCATAGATTCGGTGGTACATGTAGTATTCTGTCTGATTTTCTCCTCCTTTTTTGCTTTTGATTGGGCGAGGTGGTGGGATCTTCTCAGTGTGGCATATTTCTCAGTAGACATCCACAAGAGACACCCGAAGGGGTGGGTGTAATTGTGGTATTTTCTAGGCTTCTCACCGGGTTGATATTATTTTTTCTTGGACTCTTTATCCATGTCCCTTGGTGGGTTAGGAGAATCTGGATTTTGAGCTGTCTCCCAATCGGGAGTTCTCCTCCATATTGATATATTTTTCCGCCCTTTCTTTGAACCTCGATTAGAGATGTTGGGTACTTCTTGGATATTGAGTGGCTGAAAGGTCCTTCTCTTAGGCCATTGGTGAGTCCCATAATGGCTGCTTCGGTTGGTAGACTTTGTATATCCAGACATGCTTTGTTGAATCTTTCCATGTAGTTGCGAAGACTTTCCCGATCTCCTTGCTTGATCCCTAACAAGCTTGGAGCGTGTTTGCCTTTATCCTTCTAGATGGAGAACCTGGTGAAGAACTTTTTAGCAAGGTCATCAAAACTTATGATGGATCTTGGAGGCAAACTGTCGAACCACTTTATTGCTGTCTTCGTTAGGGTAGTCGGGAAGGGTTTGCATCGAATGGCGTCCGAGGCGTTAGTGAGATATATTCTGCTTTTGAATTTGTTGAGGTGATGGATTGGATCCGATGTGCCATCGTACGGGGTCATGTCAGGAGCTTTGAAGTCCTTTGGGACTTTAGCTTTCAGGATCTCTTTGGTGAATGGGTCTTGATTTTTGTGGGAACTGTCTTCGGGATCTGGCTGGATGGTTTTTGTTTTAAGGTCAGCTTCGAGCTTTGGGAGCTTGTCCTCTAACTCTCGACGTCACCTAGTTTCTCTCCGAAGGTCCCTCTCGGCTTCTCGTTGATGCTCTGCCTCTTTTTTGAGCTGTTTGAGGCGATCCTGTTGAGCTTGACGTGCCTCCATGATTTCTGTGCTTGGTGAATTCTTGTCTTCGTTGGGTTGAGACATTTCCTTTGGTGTAGTGTCCGCGTCCTTCTACGGTGTTCTATTTTCTATATCTGAGTTGTGGTCGTTGTCAAGGTTGTCTGCTATGATGATGGGATGACTTCCAGGTTCCCCGGCAACGGCGCCAATGTTCTGAGGGTTACCTGAAACTGTAGGTCGATCTCAGACGAGATCTTCTGTATTGGTCGGCGCTGTTGAGTCTGACTTGATGATGGTGGCCGGAGCCGCCGCGTCTGACTTGTTGGACTTGGTGGTGGTGCTGATCTTTCGTTACCGGAGGGTGGTGGTACCTGCAAGGGACTCCGATGCTTAAGTTAGCAAGGGTATTAAGCAGGTTTTTAGTAGAATCAGAGTATGAGTTATACCTGGGTGTTCCAGTGTATTTATAATAGTGTGGAGTGACCTTTCTGGAGATAAGATAGTTATCTTATCTTATCTTTGAGTGAAGTCATCTTATCTTTAAGGGGAATCGCCTTATCTTTCTTTAGGCTTTGCCGCCTTTAGATTTGGGATGTGTCCCTTCGTTTCGGCATGCTTGGGCCTCTTATGGCAATTTGGCCAAACTCTTTGAGAAGAGGTCGGTAATGGGCAAACCTTCCAAGAGGTCGGTCATGGGCCAACCTTCTAAGAGGTTGGTCATAGGCCAACCTTCTAAGAGGTCGGCCAACCCGATCCTTTATAGCTCAAACCGATGCATGAACACCCCTCAATTTCATAAATTCTCAATTCAATTCAATCATAAACCATTCTAAAATCAATCAGACACACCCTAAACACTTATTCAATGATTTTCAACCATTTGAAGCCTAATTCAACTCACTCATAAATTATTTCACACCCATTATCTAAATCCTCATATTCATCAACAACATACAACATTCATATATTCAATTTCTCAATCAATCAATAATCAATTCTCTTATTCTTATACAACAATTTACAACACTTACCTCAATTTACCAAATAGGGGATTTTTTTTCACCCTATCACGGCCTCCAACTCAATTTTCACAAATTACAATATTCATACATCTAATTCTCAATCAAAACTTCAACAAGCATACTCATTTTCATGCAACATGACACCAACATATATTACAATATCCACTTGCAATAATATCACTTTACATTCCTCAATTTCATGTCAAAATACATCAACTAACATGATACTCATACTAGCCATTATTCAAACATATCAACAATCAATTCCATTCAAGCTGAGCTTCCAATTACTCAATCTAATATCATATTATACAATTTGACACAATATTAAAAACTAGAATTTTTATAAATTGATGAACCAAGAGGAAAAGAGGGTTTCTTACCTTTATCCACTAAAATTAGTGATGGATACCATCAAGAACATAAGTTAGAGAACCCTTATAATATCAAAATCACCAAAAATCCTTAATATCAAAACCAAAAATGCAATTTCAGCTTTAAATGAGAAACTGTGGATGGGATTTCGAGTTACTTACCACAATATTTAGATAAAAATGAAGAGGGTGCCAAGACAAATGTTTGGTTGCAAACGGCTCATCAATTGGAATTCCAGAGCAAAAGTTATGATGGATTGAAGATGGTAAAATTAGAGTTTTTGCTCTCACCTCTCTTCTCTCCTCTATCCGAACTCTCTCACTCAAATGGAAAGAATAATAGCTGAAATTTCATTAAGTGTAGGTATATATATGGGGTTTGGGCTCACTTAGGTTCGATTCATTTGTTTTAACTTGTTGGTCCAATAATTTTGATACAAAACCTTTAAGATAAGCGTTTTAATTCGCATCCTAAATATTTTTATTTCTCCAAATTATAAATATTAATTCTCTAATCCTTTTTCGCTCTCGACATTTGGTAATTGGATATGACATTAATAAAGAGTGCCTTTTTTTCTTTCTCCATGACTTAGAAAAATTAGTAAGACATTTTTTCGTGTTAACATAAACTTAATTGATATCTTTTTTTTATTTATAAAATATACACTTTCTTTTTTTTGTAAGATTAAGATAAAGTTCTTTTTAGTGCATTTTACTAAAGTATCTTTTAATAATAATTAGTCAAATTAAATGCCACTAAACAAAAATATACTTTTATAAAATATATAAATTAGTGTAAAATCTAGTTATTATAAAATTAAAAATCTATAAAAAATTGGATTATATCACAGCATAAAAGTTTTTGCTTGTTTGACATTATTATTATTTAATTAATTAGTTACTCAATGAGATATAAAAAATAAGATAAATGATGTAGATTTTACAAATCACAAACTACTGGCAAGTGCACCAAATCGTATTAAGTAATACCACGGGAGTGGATTATCGTTACCACGAGGATTAACTGATTAAGCAGCAATGGTCAACTGATTATTCTAATCAGACAATCAAAATCAATGGTTTCAATAGCAAAAAGCATAAAACAATGAATTAAAAAAAGCAAATAGTAAATATGTGAGAAAATTATATGAAAGAAGAGTTAAGGTTTCAGAGATATTTAGATTTTTGGATTAACAACTATTGTCATCTACCTTGATCATGTAAAGATTTAATTCACGGCAAACCCGAGGTAATTGAATTCCAATTTCTTGTAAATTCAATTTCTCCTGACCTAATCAACCGTCAATTCTTTGATCAATTAATTGTGTTATGAGGTTAATCCAAATTCTAGTTCAAGGTCACACAATTCTTAAGGATTAAGAAGAATCCGATTATATGTTACGTATCAAATTAAATCCAGATAATTAAAGAATTATGAGAAAACATTTTCTAGCTTAATTCCAAATATTTTAACTTTTCTAAGATTCAAAGAAATTCAATTTAGATTAGCTAGGGTTATTTTCCAATATACTCTAATCCTTAGGATAAAAAACAAAACTCAATTCTTGAATAGAAATCAGTGTATTAATCAAAAGTAGAAGGACAATAATATTAATTGATCAAAATAAACAGAGCTCCTAACCTTAACAATGTAGGTTTAGTTGCTCATAATACAGAGAAAATCCTAATTGTGTAAAAGTGAAAAACTGAAAAAGTGCGGAAGAAAGGAGAAGAGAGCGTGCAGGGCTTCTAATCTCTCCTTTTATAGTGAATCCTAAAATATTAAAAACTTAAATTAAACCTAATCATATCTTTTCTTCTTTTCTATTTGATTTGAAAATCAAATAAAATAACCCTTGTTGCTGATTGGGTGACGGATGTGGGGACCACTCTTTGATGCGTTGCCGGTGTTAAATGCTGGGTTGATGGCGTTTAGCACCAACTTTTCTGAAAGGTCAGTGTTGCTTGATTTCTTCAAGGTGATGTGGTGTTTAACGCCAATTGTCCAAGGAGAAATTGCGTGACATCCTTGATTCGGCGTTAAACGCTGGATATTTTTTTTGAATTTTTAATGATTAGAGAGAAAAACACAAAAATGACTCACAACATGAAAATTATGAATCAAAACACATGATGCATGCAAGAACACTATGAATGTCAAGATGAACACCAAGAACACTTTGAAGATCAAGATGAACATCAAGACTTTTTTTTGGAAAAATTTTCAAGACAAGAAAAATATGCAAGACACCAAACTTAGAAATATTCAATGTTTAGACACTATGGATTAAAAAATGCATATGAAAAACAACAAAAGACACAAAATAAGAAAATATAAAGATCAAACAAGAAGACTTACCAAGAACAACTTGAAGATCATGAAGAACACCATGCATGAGTCTTTCGAAAATATTTTTGAGAAAAAAAATAAAAATATGCAATTGACACCAAACTTAAAAATTGACTCTAAACTCAAACAAGAAACACAAAATATTTTTGATTTTATAATTCTATAATTTTTTTGTATTTTTTTCGAAAATTATTTTTTTGAAAAACGAAAACAAAGAAAAAATTTTTGAAAATTTTTTGAAAACTTTTTGGAAAACAAAATATGAAGAAAATTACCTAATCTAAGCAACAAGATGAACCGTCAGTTGTCCAAACTAAAACAATCCACGGCAACGGCGCCAAAAACTTGATAGGAAAAATTGTGACTCATACTTTTCATAACTCGAACAATTCCTAGTAATGGCTCCAAAAACTTGGTACACAATACTATGGTTCACACACATTCTTCACAACTTCGCACAACTAATCAGCAAGTGCACTGGGTCGTCCAAGTAATAAACCTTACGTGAGTAAGGGTCGATCCCACTGAGATTGTTGGTATGAAGCAAGCTATGGTCATCTTGTAAATCTCAGTCAGGAGGATTCAAATGGTTATAATGGTTTTCGAATATAAAGATAAATAAAGCATAAAATAAAGATAGAGATACTTATGTAATTCATTTGTGGGAATTTCAGATAAGCGCATGAAGATACTGTGTTCCTTCTGAATCTCTGCTTTCCTACTGCTTTCATCCAGTCATTCTTACCCCTTTCCATGGTAAGCTGTATGTTGGGTTTCACCGTTATCAATGGCTACCTCCCGTCCTCTCAGTGAAAATGGTCCGAATGCACTGTCACAGCATGGCTAATCATCTGTTGGTTCTCGATCATGTTGGAATAGAATCTAGTGATTCTTTTATGTCTGTCACTATGCCCAACACTCGCGAGTTTGAAGCTCGTCACAGTCATCACATCTCAGATCCTACTCGGAATACCACAGACAAGGTATAGATTTTTTGGATCTTAGGAATGGCCGCCAATAATTCTATCTTATACCACGAAGACTCCGATCTTTCAGAATGGAGGCTAAGAGATATGCGCTTAATCTAAAGTAGAACGGAAGTGGTTGTCAGGCACGCGTTCATAGGTGAGAATGATGATGAGTGTCACGGATCATCACATTCATCATGTTGAAGTACAGCGAATATCTTAGAATAAGAATAAGCTGAATTGAATAGAAGAATAATAGTAATTTCATTAATACTCGACGAACAGCAGACCTCCACACCTTAATCTATGGTGTGTAGAAACTCCACCATTAAAAATACATAAGTGCAAGGTCTAGGCATGGCCAAATGGCCATCCTCCCCAAATAGCATGTGAATTCGAAAATAGGGAAAAGACCCCTAGTACAATAGTAAGAAGTTCTATTTATACTAAACTAGTTACTAGAGTTTACAGAAATAAATCTAAGTGCAGAAATCCACTTTTGGGGCCCACTTTGGTGTGTGATTGGGGTGAGCTTAAGCTTTACGCGTGCAGAGGCTTCTCTTGGGGTTAAACGCCAAGTTGTAACGTGTTTTTGGCGTTTTACTCTAGAATGCAGCATGGAACTGAAGTTGAGTACCAGTTTGCGTCAACTAAGCTCGAATAAAGTATGAACTATTATATATTTCTGAAAAGCCCTGGATGTCTACTTTCCAATGCAACTGAGAGTGCGCCATTTAGGATTCTGTAGCTCCAGAAAATCTATTTTGAATGCAGGGAGGTCAGAATCCAGCAGCATCTGTAGTCCTTTTTCAGCCTCCTATCAGATTTTTGCTCAGGTCCCTCAATTTCAACCAGAAAATACTTGAAATCACAAAAAAACACACAAACTCATAGTAAAGTCCAGAAATGCGAATTTTGCATAAAAACTAATAAAAACATCCCTAAAATTAGCTAAATCCTACTAAAAACTACCTAAAAACAATGCCAAAAAGCGTATAAATTATCCGCTCATCAAGGGTTGTGAGATTTCCCTTCTTACTTTTATCCTTCTTTATCTTTGCCAAATCTTCATCCAATGCTACCGGATATCATCACAAGGCCATAAGAACTCACACTACTAGAAAACTAGTTATTACAGATGGATATTTCCGACGAATTTTATCCCACGAAAATACAGATGGAATTTGCGATGGATTTTTTTCGAAAACCAAAAAAATGAATTAGCATAAATTATAGACAGAAATGAAAATCCATCGATAATTTTCTCGAAAAAATTAATTCTTTTCGTGGAAAATGGTTACCGACGAAAAATTCATCTGTAATTAAATGGACAAAGACGTTGCGTTTTATTAAATTATTACAGACAGAAAAATCTGTCTGTAATTTAAAATTTTCCATCGAAAATATTGAGTTAACCCTAACTTAGACCCTACCCTCTCAAGCTCCATTCACACTCCACACAAGTGAAGAGCTTCTTCTTCTCTCCGTCCACGCTCTCTCCATCACACGAACTTCTTTCACCGGCGTACGATCTCATCACTGACATCAGCAACGGCCATTCGTTGGTCATCCACATCCACCGGTTCAGGAATCACTGCAGTCATCTACCGGTTCAGGTACGGTTCGCATCGCTTTCAATTTTTGAATTCTTCTCATTTGAAATCATAGTTCCCGTGCTGCTCATCATGGCTTCGTGTAGCATAATGTTCCCTTGCCAGTTCTTCATTTTCATGAGATCCATTAATTTGCTTCTCATCTGAAATTGGGAATCACACGTATACAGAATAGGTCACTTCATATCTTCTTCGGTCTCTATCTTTTAATTTTTCACTAATTTGAATTTCCTAAACTAGTTAATACTAGTTTGGAATCATCAATTTCAGTTGTAATATTATATGATTTAATGTAAATACCACAACATACTCTTTGTTTCTAACATAAATATTTGTTCTGATTCATAATTTTTTCAAAATTTCTTCTGGATTTTGTTTCGTTGATGGTCTTGCTTCATTGGCACTTCTACGACAAGGAATGAAAGATAAAACAAGTGATGGGATATTTGACTGGAATGTTTCAGCTGCCTCTATCATGCTTTTGAGCCAAAAGAATATAAAATTTGATCCATATAGCAGTAATTTTTATTGATAACTATACTAACATGTGTCATTGTTATTATTTAGTTTAATGTGACTTTATGCAAAGTTGCAAACTCTTGATAATGCATGCTTAAATATATACCTCATCAGTCACTAAATTTAGGATATTATTTAAGTATCATTGATAGTTATGTCTTGTCTATAAGTAGCAACTTGATGAGTATGGAAATGATAGCTGGATTTAAATTCCTATATCATAGTACTCTTTTTATGTGTAGAGCCACTTTTTTATTGATGATGATGATGATGAGTTTTTTTGTAGGGCTTTCAAGTATAGGACAAGTAAGCCATTTAGCCAAATGATGTCAGATATCCGTGAGGGTGTGGATACAACCCACGAATGGCTAATTCCTGCTTACAAAAAGGTGTTGGAAAGGTACTAGAAAACAGATGAGAAATAGAAAAATATAATGAAAAAAGCAAGGGATAATCGAGCGTCATTCTTAGGTGGTTCTGTCAATTGTGGTTGTTCTATTCCATTGAGCTTAACTCTAGAGAGGATGGTAACATAATTTAAGTGACTTTAGATCTTATTTAATAGACATCTATTTATGTAAAATTTTTCTTATTTTGTGTTTTATGTGAAACAAAAGAAGCAGTTGGGCCGTACACCAACCCACGAGGAAGTCTTCAAGAAAACCCACACACTTAAAAGTGACAAGTCTAAATGGGTGGACAAACGCTCTCAAGACACTCATGTGAGATATAGCATAAATGTTAAATTAATGTACATGCTGCCACTTGAATATTTATGTACACACCTGCATGTATGTATATATGCAACTAGGAACGCCTAATTAGTTTAGGGTGTGATTAAGTGAAAGATGAGTTGTTAAATTAATAGTTCAATTAGTGGATTAATTTGAGATTGGAGAGCAAGAAGAGGAAAAGGATCCAACGGTATTAGCAGACACCATGATCAAAATCACACCAAGCAACAATCATAATAATGCCTTCTCATAGTTAGATTATAAACTGATTAGGGCTGGATTTCAACCATGCACGTCTTCCTCATGTTATGAAATTACTTCATTATTTTGCAATTTGTATGCTTTCATTTTCTGCCTCCATCAACATATTCCCATTTATAGAAAATATAAAACATGGATTTATTCAATGGCAGCATCACCCAATAAATATTATTTATTAGAAGATGACATACCTTGAGCTGTATTTGTTTTTTATTCTTATTATTTTTTCCCCAGCAAGTATTTGATGTATGCATAGAAATATATGTGTTTATGGTTTATCTCATGCTGTATTATACTAAATCTAAAGTGTTAATAGGAATATTTGAATAATTTTTTTGTAGACATAATCAAGTCATAAGTACTGTATTATTGTTAAATAGTATACTATATTGTTTGAAACTTGATTTATATCATTGATATAATCATTGTGCAGCAGGAGAAGTTTATAAAAAAGTTGGCAGAAGTTCAGGCCCAACATGCCGAGGCTCAAGCACAGGGAATTGAGCTACCACCAATTGATGAAGACTTGATTTGGGAGGAAATGTGTGGTGGGCAAAAGAAGAATCGAGTTTACGGAAAAGGGGCATTCTTTTCTAGCTCTATCAAGTATGGAACCACTTCTGCCAATTCTATATCTGGAAGAGAATCTAGAAATCAAAATTATGTTCCAGATTAGCGAGAACAGATTCATAATCTCAATGAAGAGCTTTTTCAGCGTGTTACTCAACAAACAGATGAGCGTATTAGTAAGTTGTTAGATACATGCTTGTCTCCTTTGGAAAAGACTCAAAAGAAGTTAGAAAAGTTAGAACGAGCAATTGAAAAGACCAAGAAGGAAAATCTGAAATAGAAGAGATGGAATGAGGCTTATGTTAACTATTATGAGAAGGTTATAGCGTCAAGTAGTTCTAGTGCTGTTCCACTACCACCGCCACCGCCGCCACCCTCAATCTCTTCGGATGAGGACTATGATGATGACGAGGATGAAGATGACACTGAAGACTATAGCTGATAGTTTTAGTATGGTTGAACAATATACTAGGAATTATAGTTGCTGATCAATACGCTTTGTTTAAATTTTGAATTATATTAACTTGCTTGTTTATAGTATTTTTCTTATAGTTTGATAATACGATGAATTTGTTTTTTTTTTTTGAAATATTATAAATATTTGAATACAAATTAGATAAAAATTTGTATTAAATTTATATTTATTTTGTATGAAAACAAGTTTATTTTGCAATGAAAAAATCTAAAAAAATTCTATTTTACCTTACTGACGAATTTACAGACGGATTTTTTGTCTGTATTCAGAGTGTGGGATGATTTTCCAAGGTTCAAATTACAGATGAAAAATCTATCAGAAAATCTGTCTGTAAATACCGACAGAAAATCCGTTAGAAAATCTGTCTGTAATTACCGATAGAAAATTCGTTGAAAAATCTGTCTGTAATTACCAACGAAAAATCCGTCAAAAAATCTGTCTCTAATTACCGACGAAAAATCTGTCGGAAAGTTCGACGTTTCAGAGAGACAGAGCAAAGAATTTACCGATGAAAAATCTGTCGGTAACTGGTAAAAATTCGTTGGTAAATAATTTCCGACGAAGCTTTTACAGAGAGACAAAATCCGCCAGTAATTTTGTCGGTAACCAAAAATTCGTCTGTAATAAAGACTAAATCTGTCTGTAAATTTATCTGTATTAAGTAATTTTTTAGTTGTGTCAAAGTAACATCAATTAAGACATAAAACACCTAATTCCTCTAAAAAATCAACAAATCACCATATAAATCATGAAGAAAAGATACTTATAATGCTCACGTATCAATAAATACATTTTGAGAAATTTTGTAAAAAACTTAAAAATTTCAAGAAAACAAAAAACAAATCCAACCGGACAATATTAATGTAATTTTAATTTTTAAAGTATTACTAAGACACCATATCACATGGGAAAAGAACAAAAGAAAATAAAAAAGCCAAAGATGATAAGATATAATATAAAATAAATTCTTCAAATAAAGGATATTACAGTAAAAGATGTAAAATTAAAGGTTACAATATAAAGTAAATTCGATTACAAGAATGCTGATAGAGTTATAGGATCTTGATCAGCAGGTAAAAAGACTTCCACCAATATTTCATCAAGACATTCTCCAACTCCCTTAATTATAGAAATCATAATAAAAGCATGCCAGCAGATTTTCCTTCCACGGTACCTTTCTTACTTCTTTTATTAGAAGATATTCCTTCGTACTAAAATAATGACAACAAATTTAATGAAACATTCAAATAAAATAATGAAACATGTGCTTAAAAATTTAATTAGGTTTATATATAAGCAGCATATGGCGTCTATGTATAACCAATTTGATGCACAATTTGATGAAACATGTATTTGAAGATTTAGCTAGGTTTATGCACAATTTCCTTGAGGCCAATTAATCAAAAGGTCTTTTAAAATCACATAATGCTATACGTACCAAAATTTCAATCTCTAATTATTGATATGAAGAGGGACATATCATCATTATTTGGAATAAAATAAGGCAGTGCTAGTTTCTTATACGAGTATTTTCAAAAAAGTTGAATCACAAAATATTTATTTTACCACACAAATAATGAATGAAGATAGGAATTACTTTTATAAAAGGCAATGATAATTTTTACCCCCAAATCAAGCTCCAAGACTGAGAATCCTTCCAAGTGGCAAGTACCCATAACCATTGAACATACCTGAAATGCCCTAATATTATCCATCCAAAGAGAACTTAACATTCATATTATGATATCAAATTATTAAGCTTACAAAATTCCTAATTTACTTATCCTAGAAACATGTAATTCACTTATGGGAAACGACAAATGCACCAAATTTACCTGAATTACCAGAGAAGGCGAGAATTCTAAGCAAAAGTTCGACAGCATTCAGTGTTTACAGGAACTAGAAAGCAACTTTGAATATAAAAGAAAGAGAAAAGGACAACTCGATCCTTGACTTTTTAGTTCACATACATTTAAATTTCTAAGGATTTAAAAACATATTTAAATCTCTGACCTCTTCTAAATCTGGACATATCGATTCCTTAGTCTAATTTGTTCAATTTTAAAAACTCTCTCACGTGTGCATCCGTATCAACCAGACCAATACAAAGAGAGTCACGTTTGATTTTTCCGTTGAGTTTGATAGACCTAAGTGAACATGAGGGATCGATATGTCCAAATTTTGAAAAAATCGGGAAGTTAAATGTATTTTCAAATGCTCGAAAACTTAAATATCTACGGATCAAAAGATCAAAGATTTATTTGTCCTTTTCTCTAAAAGAAAATAACCAGCAAAACAAACAAATTCAAATTCAAAAATTTATTTGAAACGAAAACTTCTATAAGATTCAATTAAGATTAAGAGTAAGTAAAAACTATGAACCACTCCTGTGAGAGAATTACAAGAATGTCAATAATCCATTCGGGATGCATCAGCGGTTTTGCAAACCATTTCTGAGCCTCTGCACCTTTCAGCTTCGATGCTTTAACCATGCCAATCTCCTTTGGCGACTCAGAGCTTCGGAGTTAGATATAGATTTGCCGCCGCCTTACTGCCACCCTCCGCCATAACCACCATCTCTAACCCCGTCGTGAGGGTGCCGCATCCCACTCCTTGCACAGCCCATGGAAAGATCACCACGCACCCTCATTGCGCGGCCCGTGGAACAACCACGTCCCTTCTATATGGCCCGCATAATCACAAAACCGTAATCTATGGATGCACAATACAGCCCTGTGGTAACCACAAATCCTCGCTTGTGGATATAATGGACAACTTGTGGAAAACCAAGACTCTTTGTCGGTGCACTCTTCTCCTTTCTTGAATCACCGGTGAACGCGAGTGATTTACGAAATCTTCAAGAAAATAAAAAATGTAAAGAAGAGGGAAGGATAGTCTGGGAGGGAGTTGGGTGGTAACTGGAAAATAGGGAGAGTTTAATTTAATAATATAGAAGTGAAATTTTAGAGGGGAGCAAAAAAATGAAGTGAAAAAGAGTACAATGACTTGAGACGGAGTAATTTTGGCGGTGGAATTTGAAATTTCAGAGTTGATAACTGAAGTTGACGTAACGAAGGAAAATAGAACGCATCAATATGGAAAGAAAAGTGAAAGGGCCAAAAACTTTATCATAGAGCGTATATATACGTATCTATACTTGTAATTGCCAACTACATATTTTATTGGTATAATAGCTTAGCTCTAATAGAAATTTAAAAATTTGTGTATAAATCCTAACAAGTATGAGTGGAAATAGGACGAGTCAAGCCAAGCTTTAGTTTTGACGAGCCTAACTCATCTTGTAAATAGATGGCTGATAAACCGTTATTTTACGGTTTATGTTGTGCTCAATTGAGTGGATTTTATCAATCTTTTATATATTTGTTCATACAAAATGCATGGCTTTACATTCTCTTTCCTGATTTTGTGCTATGATTGAAAATATGCTTCTTTGACCTTATATTTGCTAAAATTAATCCTCTCTTATTACCATTAGATGCCGTGATATGTGCATTAAGTGATTACAGGGATTACAGGGTAGGAATGACTTAGAGGATGGAAAGAAAGCATGCAAAAGTGGAAAGAATACAAGAAATTGAAGGAATTGCTGAGCTGTCCAACCTAACCCTCTCGCACTAAATCGATCATAACTTGAGCTACAGAGGTCCAAATGAGGCGGTTCCAGTTGTGTTGCAAAGCTAACATCCGGGGCCTCGAAATGATATATAATTTGCCATAATGGCCATACAGCTAGGCAACACGCACACGTCACAGTGACAAAAAACCAGCGTAGTAGATTTCGCCCCCATCGATTTTCTGGACTGTTTTTGACCCAGTTCTCGACCCAGAAAACACAGATTAGAGGCTATAAAGTGGGGGAATCCATTCATTCATAAGCATAGGCTAATAATACACAATTTTAGGTTTTAGATGTAGTTTTTCTAGAGAGAGAGGCTCTCTCTTCTCTCTTAGGATTTAGGATTTAGGATTTCTCTTAGGTTATTATGTTTACTTCTTCTTCATTCCAGGTTCAATGTTCCTTTAATTTAGTTTCTCTTCTACTTTTATCTATTCTATGACTTTAGTTCATTTATTTTCCCAATTTGATTTATGAACTCCATGTTAGATTTGATTTTCTTTATTTAATGCAATTTGAGGTATTTCAGATTTATGATTGCTTTCTTCTATTTATGATATAAATAATTTGGATTTTTCCTCCCTTTGCTTTGGTTGAGTAATTGGTGACACTTGAGTTATCAAACTCAGCTGTTGATTGAAAATTGGAATTTGCTGATTGATTTGGATCCCTCTAAAGATAGTCTTTCCATAGGAGTTGACTAGGACTTGAGGAATCAAATTGATTAGTCCACTTGACTTTCCTTTATTTAGTAAGGGTTAACTAAGTGGGAGCAATAAACAATTTTTGTCACACCTGATAAAGATAACTAGGGTGGGATTTCCACTTCTTATACCTTGCACTGGTTTTCATGATAATTAGTTTACTTTATTGCCAATTTATTTTCCTGTTCCCTATTTCAAAAACCCAAAAATATACCTGTTTCCATAACCAATAATAAATACACCTCCCTGCAATTCCTTGAGAGACGACCCGAGGTTTAAATACTTCGGTTATAAATTTTATTGGGTTTGCTTTAGTGACAAACAAGTTTTTTGTACGAAAGGATTCTCTGTTGGTTTAGAAATTATACTTACAACGTGATTATTTTGATGAAATTCTTTACTAGCAGAAATCCATTCGTCAAAATGGCGCCGTTGCCGGGGAATTGTAAACGTGTGCCCTATTATTGGTTATCGTAAATATTTGTTTTTTTTGTTTCTTTGTTAGTGTTTCTAGTTTTAGGAGTTTATTTTTATTAATTTTTATTAGTTTTTGTTTTTACTTGCTACTATGAATTCTCACCCCTCTAGCTTAAAGTTTTGTTCCAATGTTGTTGTAAGGAATGGAAACTATAATGAAAATAGGCATCAAGGTTGGAAGAATCAAAGATGAGAGGAGTCACAAGGATTTGATCAACCCTCTTGGCAACAACCCCCTCCAATGCGCTATAACCAACAACCATTCTGTGATGCATACCAAGACGATAGTTATGGTGGACCCTTTTGTGGCAACCAACCTCCACCAAATTACTATGGTCAAGAGCCATTCCAGGGAGCGTACCAAGATGATGAATATGGTGGACCCCCTTGTAGTTACCAACAAGTCCTACCATATGCTTATGAACCACCTCCTCAACACAACTTTGAACCACCATACTCACAAGCCCCCTACTACCAAACACCATCACATGATCCTAACCCTTATCCACCATATCAGCTACCCTATGAGCCATATGAGCCATACATAGATCCATCCCAATTACTCCCAAGAATCACCACCTCCATATACACCACATCCATATCCATCAATCCAAGAGCCTTATGGTCCTACTTATGATATCCAAGCAGAACAAGAGTCAAGGGATCGTCTCAAGAAAATAGTGGATCAATTTCAAGCAACCCTGCATCAATTAGACCGAGCGGTAAACCGAATAGAACCCGAAGCTTTCATGGCTAAAGAATCTCAACTTGAGAACAAGGAATTGAAGTGTGGTGTGCAACAAGTGGAAAAGATGGAGAATGATGAACCACCACATTCTTATTATGATGAACCACCCTCTTATCATGAACCTTTCCTCCCAAGTAATGAGCCCTCATATCCACCTCAACCTTCAATGCATGACACTCTTGGTGTTCTTCTTCAAGGGCAAAGAGAGATGGAACGGGGAGTACTAGAATTCGCGACTGCCTTAACCAAGGTAGTAAATCAATTTGCTTCCTAACATCTGAGCAGTCAAAGTACTCCTATGGCTACATGTGGAGAATCAAAAGAAGAGCATAGCATGAAAGAGACACTAGAAACTCTGGTGAACAATGAGGAACATGGCTTTGTATTGGAACAAGTGGAGGAAGCCATAATAGTTGCAGAGGAAGAAGTGGTTGAAGATTTAGGAGATGCTGAACCTCCATGGGAATCTAGAATTGTAGAGTACTCCTCCAATAAGATTGAAATTGATGTCAAGAAGGCCAGTGCACAACCTCCATGGCATATTCCTTATGAAGACTTGGATGGGATAGATCAAGAAGTAAGTTCCCTTGGTGATGAAGATCATGCATCAAGTCCTCCTGGTGATAAATCTACATCCGCAAATGAACTCCTTGAATATGAAGACTCTTCTCTGATCGAGTCTGAGAATGATGTGGAAGCAGAAATTCTTAGAAAAGGACGGACGGGAGTTGAGTACGCTTTGTCAAGAATGTTGGAGACTTCTCCACCTAGGTTGCCATCTACTCCTTCATTTGAGTGGATAAGGCTTGTCTCTATTCGCCTTACCATTCCACCTGAATATGGTATTCTTGAAACGGATGGCCAACTTAGGAGACTTTGTGGCATTAAGCGTAAGAAAAGGATGTTTAGTAGTTGGAGTTTCAAATCAAGGCTCATCAAGGTTCATATTTCAAGAGATAGATGTAAGGGCTCAACTAGTGATAATTTGGTTAGATCTAAAAGAAGAGTTTGGTACTCTGTAGAGAATTCAGAGTGCTTGCCACTCAGATGGAACCATGATGATCAACTTGAAGACGTGTTTAGAATCAAGATTTGGGATCCCGGCATACAAGAAGATCAACTTTGGGAGATCAAAGCTTGAGATGAACTCCATCAAGGCTTGGGAAATTTACATAGAATAGACAGAGCTTATTGGAAGTTGGTATACGGAATCGTGATCACACACACTTTCTTCATAACTCCGCGTAGCTGACCAGCAAGTGCACTGGGTCGTCCAAGTAATACCTTACGTGAGTAAGGGTCGATCCCACAGAGATTGTCGGCTTGAAGCAAGCTATGGCCATCTTGTAGATCTCAGTCAGGGAGATTCAAATGCTTATGGGATTTTGCTAATTAAAAGACAGATAAAACATAAAATAGGATAGAGATACTTATGTAATTCATTGGTAGAAATTTCAAATAAGCGTATGGAGATGCTTTGTTCCTTTTGAATCCATACTTTCCTACTGCTTTTATCCAGTCATGTGTACTCCTTTCCATGGCAAGCTGTATGTTGGGGATCACCGTTGTCAATGACTACCGTCCGTCCTCTCAGTGAAAATGGTCTGGCTACGGGTTATGTAGGGCTAATCATCTGTTGGTTCTCACTTGTGTCGGAATAAGATCCAATGATCCTTTTACGCACTGTCACTGCGCCCAGCACTCGCGAGTTTGAAGCTCGTCACAGTCATCCCATCCCAGATCCTACTCGGAATACCATAGACAAGGTTTTAGACTTTCTGGATCTCAAGAATGCTGCCAATTAATTCTAGCTTATACCACAAAGACTCTGATCTCATGGAATGGAAGGCTCTATTGTCAGGAGAGGCAACCATGCGTCGTGGACTAGGAGGCCAAGAGATATACATTCAAGCTTGTTTTCAGGTAGAACGGAAGTGGCTGTCAGGCACGCGTTCATAAGTGAGAATGGTGATGAGTGTCACTTGATCATCACATTCATCATGTTGAAGTGCGAATGAATATCTTAGAACAAGAATAAGCTTGAATTGAATAGAAAACAGTAGTAATTGCATTAATTCATGAGGAACAGCAGAGCTTCACACCTTAATCTATGAGGTGTAAAAACTCCACCGTTGAAAATACATAAGTGATAATAGTGTTCATTGGTTTTGGCCCCAGAGGGGGAACCAGAAAAACCAAGACGTCTAATACAATGAGAAAAAGTAATATTTATACTAAAACTAGTAGCTAGGGTTTACAGAAAATGAGTAACTAAGGTAGATAATGCAGAAATCCACTTCCGGGGCCCACTTGGTGTGTGCTTGGGCTGAGCATTGAAGCTTTCACGTGCATAGGCTTTTCTTGGAGTTAAACGCCAACTCTGGTGTCAGTTTGGGTATTTAACTCCAGCTTTTATGCAAGTTCTGGCATTTAACGTTAGAAAAGGGTCTCTGACCGACGTTTTGATGCCAATTTGGGCCATCAAATATCGGAAAAATATGGACTATTATACATTGATGGAAAGCCCAAGATGTCTACTTTCCAACGCAATTGAGAGCGTGTCAATTGGGTTTCTGTAGCTCCAGAAAATCTATTTCGACTGCAGAGAGGTCAGAATCCAACAGCATTTGTAGTCCTTTTTCAGCCTCTAAATCAGATTTTTGCTTAGGTCCCTCAATTTCATCCAGAAAATACCTGAAATCATAGAAAAACACACAAACTCATAGTAAAGTCCAGAATTGTGATTTTTCAATAAAAACCAATAATTATATATTGAAAACTAACGAAATCTCACTAAAAACTACCTAAAAATAATGCCAAAAAGCGTATAAATTATCCGCTCATCACAACACCAAACTTAAATTGTTGCTTGTCCCCAAGCAACTGAAAATAAAATAGAATAAAAAGAAGAGAATATACATTGAATTCCAAAATATCAATGAAACTTAGCTCTAATTAGATGAGCGGGACTAGTAGCTTTTTGCTTCTGAACAGTTTTGGCATCTCACTTTATCCTTTGAAGTTCAGAATGATTGGCATCTCTAGGAATTCAGAATTAAGATAGTGTTATTGATTCTCCTAATTCAGTCTGTTGATTCTTGAACACAACTACTTTATGAGTCTTGGCCGTGACCCTAAGCACTTTGTTTTCCAGTATTACCACCGGATACATAAATGCCACAGACACATAACTGGGTGAACCTTTTCAGATTGTGACTCAGCTTTGCTAAAGTCCCTAGTTAGAGGTGTCCAGAGTTCTTAAGCATACTCTTTCTGCTTTGAATCACGATTTTAACCACTCAGTCTCAAGCTTTTCACTTGGACCTTCATTACACAAGCACATGGTTAGGGACAGCTTGGTTTAGCCACTTAGGCCAGGATTTTATTCCTTTCGGCCCTCCTATCCATTAATGCTCAAAGCCTTGGATCCCTTTTACCCTTGCCTTTTGGTTTAAAAGGCTATTGGTTTTTTTTTTGCTTGCTTTTTCTTTTTCTTTCTTTTTTTTGCCATTTTTTTCGCAAGCTTTTTCCTTTTCACTGCTTTTTCTTGCTTCAAGAATCAATTTTATGATTTTTCAGATTATCAATAACATTTCTCTTTGTTCATCATTCTTTCAAGAGCCAACAATTTTAACATTCATAAACTTCACTATAAAAAATATGCACTGTTCAAGCATTCATTCAGAAAACAAAAAGTATTGCCACCACATCAAAATAACCAAACTAATTTCAAGATAAATTTTGAAATTCAAGTACTTCTTGTTCTTTTGTTATTAGGCACATTTTTCATTTAAGAAAAGTGAAGGATTCATAGGACATTCATAGCCTTAAGACATAGATACTAGACATTAATGATCATGCAATGAAGACACAAACATGGATAACACATAAAGCATAAAAATCGAAAAACAGAAAAATAAGAGCAAGGAAATTAAAAAACGGGTCCACCTTAGTGATGGTGGCTAGTTCTCCTTCTTGAAGATCCTATGGAGTGCTTGAGCTCCTCAATGTCTCTTCTTTGCCTTTGTTGCTCTTCCCTCATGGCTATTTGATCCTCTCTAATTTCATAGAGAATAATGGAGTGCTCTTGGTGCTCTATCCTTAGTTGCTCCATATTGGAACTCAAATCTCCCAAAGAGGTGTTGAGTTGCTCCCAATAGTTGTGTGGAGAAAAATGCATTCCTTGAGGCATCTCAGGGATTTCTTGATGAGGGACTTCCTTATGCTCTTGTTGAGGTCCATGAGTGGGCTCTCTTATTTGCTCCATCCTCTTTTCAGTGATGGGCTTGTCCTCTTCAATGAGGATGTCTTCCTCTATGACAATTCCAGCTAAATTGCATATGTGACAGATGAGATGAGGAAAGGCTAACCTTGCCAAAGTGGCGATTTTGTCAGCCACTTTGTAGAGTTCTAGAGATATGACCTCATGAACTTCTACTTCCTCTCCAATCATGATGCTATGGATCATGATATCCCGATCTACAGTCACTTCGAATCGGTTGCTAGTAGGAATGTTGGAGCGTTGGATGAATTCAAACCATCCTCTAGCCACATGTTTAAGGTCATGTCTTCTCAATTGAACCGGCTTGCCTTTGGAATTTCTTTTCCACTGAGCTCCTTCCACACATATGTCCATGAGGACTTGGGCCAACCTTTGATCAAAGTTGACCCTTCTAGTGTAGGGGCATGCATCTCCTTGCATCATTGGCATGTTGAATGCCAACCTTACATTTTCTGGACTGAAATCTAAGTATTTCCCCCAAACCATTGTAAGCCAATTCTTTGGGTTCGGGTTCACACTTTGATCATGGTTTTTGGTGATCCATGCATTAGCATAGAACTCTTGAACCATTAAGATTCCAACTTGTTGAATGGGGTTGGTGAGAACTTCCCAACCTCTTCTTCGAATCTCATGTCGGATCTCCGGATACTCATTCCTTTTGAGCATGAAAGGGACCTTAGATATCACCTTCTTCTTCGCCACAACTTCATAGAAGTGGTCTTGATAGACTTTTGAGATGAATATCTCCATCTTTCATGACTCGGAGGTAAAAGCTTTTGCCTTCCCTTTCTTCTTTCTAGAGGTTTCTCCGGCCTTAGGTGCCATAAATGGTTATGGAAACACAAAAAGCAATGCTTTTTCCACACCAAACTTAAAAGGTTTGCTACCACCAAGAAAAAGAAGAAAGAAGGACAGAGAAGAAGAAAAAATGGAGGAGAAAGAGGGTGAAGAAAGGTTCAGACAAGGAGGGGAAAAGTGTATATGATGTGTGAAAATAAAGGAGTAATGAGGGGTTTATATAGGAGTGGAAGAGAGGGGTGTCCGTGTGGAAGGGTTGGGTTTAGGAGGGAAAGTTTTTTAATTTTAAAAGGTGGGGTAGGTGGGGTTTTTGGGAAAGAGTGGGTGGATGTGAGTGGTGAAAAGGTGATGGGGAAGAGAGATGGAGGTGATTGGTGAAGGGTATTTGGGGAAGGGTGTTATTGGAATGTGTGAAGAAGAGAAAGAGTGAGTTGATGTAGGTGAGGATCTTGTAGGGTCCACAGATCCTGAGGTGTCAAGGATTTCTCATCCCTGTACCATCTTGGCATGTAAACGCCCTCTGAGTGCTAATCCTGGCGTTAAACGCCAGGTTGCTACCCATTTCTGGCGTTTAACGCCAGCTTTTCTTCCTTTTCTGGCATTGAATGCCAGCTTGGTGCCTTTTGGCGTTAAACGCCAGTTTGGTGCCCTTTTCTGGTGTTAAATGCCTAGAATGGTGCCAGACTGAGCGTTTAACGACCATTCTGCTACCCTCACTGGCGTTTAAACGCCAGTAAGCTCCTCCTCCAGGGTGTGCTGTTTTTAATGCTATTTTTGAGTTTACTTTAATTTTTGCAGTTGTTTTTGTGACTGCACATGATCATCAACCTAAAGAAAACATAAAATAACAATGGAAAATGGAAATTTAACATAGATAAATAAAAATTGGGTTGCCTCCCAATAAGCGCTTCTTTAATGTCAATAGCTTGACAGTGAGCTCTCATGGAGCTTCACAGATTTTCAAAGCATGGTTGGGGCCTCCCAACACCAAACTTTGAGTTTGAATGTGGGGGCTCTGTTTGACTCTGTATTGAGAGAAGCTTTTCATGCTTCTTCTTCATGTGTACAGAAGGAGATCCTTGAGCCTTAAACACAAGGTAGTCCTCATTCACTTGAAGGACCAACTTTCCTCTGTCAACATCAATCACAGTTTTTGCTGTGGCTAGGAAGGGTCTGCCAAGGATGATGGATTCATCCTCATCCTTCCCAGTGTCTAGGATTATGAAGTCAGCATGGATCTAAAGGCCTTCAACCTTTACCAAGACATCCTCTACAAGTTCATAAGCTTGTTTCTTTGATTTGTCTGCCATTTCCAGTGAGATTCTTGTAGCTTGTACCTCAAAGATTCCCAGTTTCTCATTTACAGAGAGTGGCATGAGGTTTACACTTGACCCTAAGTCACACAGAGCCTTCTCAAAGGTCATGGTGCCAATGGTGCAAGGTATTAAGAATCTTTCGGGATCCAATTTCTTTTGAGGTATCTTCAGCTGAGCTAAGGTGTTTAGTTCATTAATGAGCAATGGAGGTTCATCCTCCCAAGTCTCATTACCAAGTAATTTGGCATTCAGCTTCATGATTGGAAGACTCTGATCTCACAGAATGGAAGTCTCTATTGTCAGGAGAGGCAACCATGCGTCGTGGACCAGGAGGCCAAGAGATATACATTCAAGCTTGATTTCAGGTAGAACGGAAGTGGTTGTCAGGCACGCGTTCATAAGTGAAAATGGTAATGAGTGTTACTTGATCATCACATTTATCATGTTGAAGTGTGAATGAATATTTTAGAACAAGAATAAGCTTGAATTGAATAGAAAACAGTACTAATTGCATTAATTCATGAGGAACAGCAGAGCTTCACACCTTAATCTATGAGGTGTAGAAACTCCACCGTTGAAAATACATAAGTGATAATGGTGTTCATTGGTTTCGGCCCCAGAGGGGGAACCAAAATAACCAAGACATCTATTACAATGAGAAAAAGTAATATTTATACTAAAACTAGTGGCTAGTGTTTACAGAAAATGAGTAACTAAGGTAGATAATGCAGAAATCCACTTCTGGGACCCACTGGGTGTGTGCTTGTGCTGAGCATTGAAGCTTTCATGTGCATAGGCTTTTCTTGGAGTTAAACGCCAACTCTAGTGCCAGTTTGGGCGTTTAACTCCAGCTTTTATGCCAGTTCTGGCGTTTAACGCCAGAAAAGGGTCTCTGACCGGCATTTTGACGCCAATTTGGGCCATTGAATCTCGGGCAAAGTATGGACTATTATACATTGATGGAAAGCCCAAGATGTCTACTTTTCAACGCAATTAAGAGTGCGCCAAATAGGTTTCTGTAGCTCCAGAAAATCCATTTCGAGTGAAGGGAGGTAAGAATCCAACAACATCTACAGTCCTTTTTCAGCCTCTGAATCAGATTTTTGCTCAGGTCCCTCAATTTCAGCCAGAAAATACCTAAAATCACAGAAAAACACACAAACTCATAGTAAAGTCTAGAAATGTGATTTTTGCATAAAAACTAATAATTATATACTAAAAACTAACTAAATCATACTAAAAACTACCTAAAAACAATGCCAAAAAGCATATAAATTATCCACTCATCGGAAGTCCAAGCATTGGTGGCAGTTTCAAGATGAGTTCAAGCACAAGCCACCATGACAAGGAGCTCACAAAGTGTCCAACTTAAGGACTTTAACTAAAAGTGCTAGGTGGGAGACAACCCACCATGGTATGATCTTTCATTTTTATTCTTAGTTTTATTTTATTTTCTTTTCATCAGTGTTCATTTAAATTTTTGCATAATCATCTGCATTCTGCATTTTTTATGCATTAAAAAAAAGGGGCAAACCACGCGTGCACGCAGTTCACGCGTGGGCGTCGATGGCAACTTCGCTCCCCCATCCAACGAACAAAAAGTTGTGATGGAATTGTGCGGCTAGTGTGCTCTGCGCATGAATCGACCCACGCGTAGGCGTCTATGACGCGTGCGCATCATCTGCCAAAAGGGAACTCCATGCGTACGTGTCAACCACGCGCAGGTGTGGATCAGGAAATCAGCGTAAATAGTATGTTGGACAAAAAGTTGTAATGCCCCCACGCTGGAACTGTGCTAGAGGCACAAGGTCATCCACGCGTACACGTCCCTGACGCGTGCGCGTCCTTTTGCCTCCAAGACCACCCACGCGTATGCGTTGCATGGCGAATACAGTTCTCATGCGCACGCGTACCTTGCGCGTGCGCGTCACGTCTCGTTTTTCATTCCCTCCATTTTCTTCTCTCCTTTCTCCTTCTTCCCTCCTCTTTTCTTACCTTCTTCTTCTTCATTTATTCCCCTTCTCATCCCTGTGTTTTTCCATTCTATTTTACTTAATTGCATACTTTCATTCATTGCATTTCAATTATGTGCATGTTTTTATTTTTCCATTGGTGTTACATTTTCTTATTCAATTGTTGCATCTTTTCTTGCATTATTCCGGTGCTTCATGACTTGTTTTATTCTGATTGGGTATTATTATCCATAAGTCAATGCTAATTTTTATAATATTGGTATTCCTTTTGTATTGATATGCACTTATACTATCTTTAATTACCCACACTCTCTCCCCTTGTTGCAACTTTTGCACTGTTGATATGCCATGTGCCTTTACTATTTTCTCACTTGCATGTTGTAGCTACCATGTAATTGAGACCCTCATTATTTGGCATTAATCCACCCATATTTTATTTGTTTCCTATCATTGTTTTTAGGTTACTTTTCTTCTTTTCCTTTTCTTTCAGGATGGCCACCGAGAAAGGAAAATAAAAAACTCTTACATGGGGCAATAGACAAGTCCATCTGCACATTCTTTGGAGAGAAAAGCGTCAGTTGGAGCAACCCGTCCACTTGCACATCCAAGCATGCACCGAGGACGGTGCAATCTTTAAGTGTGGGGAGGTCGATACTGACTTCCATGGGTTAGCCATTTCCCATTTCAACACCAATGCTTTATTTTCCTTGTTAATTGTTGCATTTGCATATTTGTTTGCATATTTATTTGATTTTGTGCATTTAGCTACTACTTGGTTGAAGTAATATTTTCTTTTTCAAGAAATGTTTTATAGCATTTCACTAAGAAAAGAAAAAAATCAAATAACAAAAAAGGGGACAAAATGCCCCAAAGTAAATATTGGTAGCAATGCATATGAGTTGTACTAAAGTTAGGATGCATGAATATATGGTAAACATGCTTAATGGATAGTTAGGTTTTGTATTTTGATTACATGGATTGTCCTAAGTTAGGTGGAAATTTTAAGTTAATTAAGGATTCAGATTTTAGTCCACTTGGCCAAATACAATCCTACCTTGACCCTAACCCTATTACAACCCTTAAAAGACCTCTTGATATGTGTATTTGTGCATCAAATTAATGTTGATTGGTAGAAGAAAAGCAAGCCTTAGAAAGCAAGGTTAGTAGAGAATTGAGAGAGCCAAACTTTAAACACCTGAGTGATTAGAGTGTATACACTTCCAGTGAGGATTCGATGCTCGATTCCTTGTTCCCGGCTTTCATGAGCTTTCTTCTTACAAGTTTACTTGTACTTCATTTTATGATTTGAATTAGTGAAATCCAGTTCATGTCTGTTCTTAGAAGATTTATTTACCTTAACTAGTAGGTAAAAGCATTTTTGCATGTAGTTGCATTCATATAAATAGGTTATATTTCATACATCCTACCATTCCTCTTAACTCTTATAGTTTCTCTTAAACTTAGCATAAGGACATGCTAATGTTTAAGTATGGGGAGATTGATAAATCGCTATTTTACGATTTATCTTGTGCTCAATTGAGTGGATTTTATCAATTTTTCATGCACTTGTTCTTACAAAATGCATGTCTTTACATTCTCCTTCCTGATTTTGTGCTATGATTGAAAACATGCTTCTTTGGCCTTATATTTGCTAAAATTAATCCTCTCTTATTACCATTAGATGCCGTGATATGTGCATTAAGTGATTACAGGGATTACAGGGCAGGAATGACTTAGAGGATGGAAAGGAAGCATGCAAAAGTGGAAGGAATACAAGAAATTGAAGGAATTGCTGAGGTATCCAGCCTGACCCTCTCGCACTAAATCGATCGTAACTTAGGCTAGAGAGGTCCAAATGAGGCAGTTTTAGTTGCGTTGGAAAGCTAACATTCGGGGCTTCGAAATGAAATATAATTTGGCATAGTGGCTGTACAGCTAGGTGATGCACAGCATGATTCACGTGCATGCATTGCAGCGATGAAAAACCAGCGTGGCAGATTTTGCCCCAGCAAATTTTGGGCTGTTTTTGACCCAGTTATTGGCCCAGAAAACACAGATTAGAGGCTATAAAGTGGGGAAATCCATTCATTCATAAGCATAGGATGATAATACACAATTTTAGGTTTTAGATGTAGTTTTTCTAGAGAGGAGAGAGCTCTCTCTCCTCTCTCTTAGGATTTAGGATTTAGGATTTCTCTTAGGTTAGGTTTACTTTTTCTTCATTTCAGGTTCAATGTTCCTTTAATTTAGTTTCTCTTCTACTTTTATCTATTCTATGACTTTAGTTTGTTTATTTTCCCAATTTGATTTATGAACTCCATGTTAGATTTGATTTTCTTTATTTAATGCAATTTGAGGTATTTCAGATTTATGATTGCTTTCTTCTATTTATGATATAAATAATTTGGATTTTTCCTCCCTTTGCTTTAGTTGAGTAATTGGTGACACTTGAGTTATCAAACTCAGCTGTTGATTGAAAATTGAAATTTGCAGATTGATTTGGATCCCTCTAAAGCTAGTCTTTCCATAGGAGTTGACTAGGACTTAAGGAATCAAATTGATTAGTCCACTTGACTTTCTTTTATTTAGTAAGGGTTAACTAAGTGGGAGCAATAAACAATTTTTGTCACACCTGATAAGGATAACTAGGATGAGATTTCCATTTCTTATACTTTGCAATGGTTTTCATGATAAGTAGTTTACTTTATTGACAGTTTATTTTCCTGTTCCCTATTTCAAAAACCAAAAAATATACCTGTTTCCATAACCAATAATAAATATACCTCCCTGCAATCCCTTGAGAGACGACCCGAGGTTTAGATACTTCGGTTATAAATTTTATTGGGTTTGCTTTAGTGACAGACAAGTTTTTTGTACGAAAAGATTCTCTGTTGGTTTAGAAACTATCCTTACAACGTGATTATTATGATGAAATCATTTACTAGCAGAAATCCGTTGGTCAATGGCCCAAATCTGGGCCTGTTACTTTTTATAGGCTTTTTTTTCAAGTTCGAGTCCGACTTGTTTAATACCCGACAATCTCACGAGCCTATTTAAAAAGCTTGTTTCGTGGATGAGAAAGTCTAGGGGCCAGCAATTTTATTAAAATCTAACCCGCACTTAACCAGCAAAAGAAAAGTGAGTAATCTCACACCATTAGATGTAGTCTCACACCATTAAAAATACTAATGATAACTAATTGATGGTTACAAATCACAAAATCTGCTAGCCCCTAGCACTCCTCTTCGTGGATTATAACTCAAAACAACAAACTTAAAAAATTATAAAATTGACATTAAATACATTCTAAAATTTATAATTCATAATTTATAGAGCATAATTCTTTTATATATCAATCGTTAGTCACATATTATAACCATATATACAATCCATAAACTTTTTCTTTGAATTAAAACACTACAATTTTAACTAACCTTGATTATTTGATTTTTTTTTTTAATTTTGTTTAGCGTTTATACAAGTGAATAATTAAAAGTTTAAATTAAGAATATCACTACAAGAAAAAAGGCCTATGGCCACGGTTTTTTCTTGTCACGCTTTAAAAACGTGGCCAAAAGTGGTCAATGGCCACGCTTTTATGAGGGTGGCGATAGATTAGAGATTTGGCCACTTTTTTGCCACGCTTCAAAAGCGTGGCGAAAATGGTCAACAGCCACGCTTTTGTAAGGGTGGCGATTAATTAGAGAAATGGCCACATTTTTTTCTGCCATGCTTCAAAAGCGTGGCCATAGAGAGAAACAGGGACGTTTTAAAAGCGTGGTGATAGGGTTTTATTACGGCCACGCTTACAAAACGTGGCCATATCCTGGTACTCTTTTGGCACGCTTTAAAAGCATGGCCAAAAGATTTATAAAAGAAAAACCCTAATAACCCGGTCCCCACCCTAATGATACTCTTTCAACCCGGTCCCCAGGCCTTTCACCCTGGCTACCCTAATCTAATTGATCGAGCTCACATCCCCTTTCACCCTGGCCACCCTAATCGATCGAGCTCACATCCCCTTTCACCCTAGCCACATCCCCGTAGTCACCAACACTATCCTCGCTGCACTGTTAGCCTCCGCTCCCTCTCTGCCTCGTCTCCTCCTCGCCGTTACCAGCATCCTTACCGTCAGCGTCAGCGCCACCTCCTTATCCTTGTTTTCTGTTTATACCGATTCCTTCCAAAAGCGAATATGACAAGGGAGAATGTGGGAAGATGTCGAAGCTCGGAGGCGGCAACTGTTTTTGGCATCTCTTGCTCGGTGTCAATGTCGGTCTTGCCCTTGTTGAAGGAATCGTTGCTTTCGTTGCGTTGTTTCAGGTTCTTCTCCTCTTTCTTTCATGTTTCAATTCGCGCCGGCATTACTTTTCGGATATGAAATTGGTTTGTGCATTTGCAAATTTTAGGGGTTTTTTTAGCGTTGTGCACAATTTGGACTACCTCTTTTCCCACAAGCTTAGAGCCACTAGCTCTTCCTCACCGCGGTGGCCTAGCGTTCCACCGTCACTAGCGTCACCGTAACCTTCTTATTCCATCTCCCTCTTTGCTGTCTGAGAAACCAAGAACAGGGCAAGACCCTACTTTATTGTGCACCCACCCTCCGCCACTGTCGATACCCCAGCACCACCACTAGGCTGCCACCGTGTTGCTCCGGCCATTCACTCATCATCATCAATCTTTCCCTTTCCTTCCCCTGTTCCAATTCCCTGCTTCCCAGGTTCCCCTTTCATCTCATTTGATTTTATTTCTGTTTGATTAATCTAGTTTAGCTCATTCTATTTAGCTTGTTTAGTTCAACTAATTTAGTTTAGTTGAATTAGGTAGTTAGAGAATCTAGACTGGTTAGTGGATCTAAGTTTTGTTTTGTTTACTGCTCCTGTTCGGAATGGATTTGTCTTTCCTCTGAATGTTGCCCTGGATGAACTTGTTTATTGTGCGGTTTTGGTGTTGAATTCTGGACTTGTGATTGTTGTTTATTGTTCATTGTCCAAAATAGATGCTGTGAAAGTGTTACTGTTTCATCAATTTTTCTTGGTTTGTTGTTGTTGAGTGCTGCTCTACTTGTTGCTTGGTCCATATTATATGAACTACAATGATTTTAGTTTGTGAAACTGGTTAAGTCATATGAATTCTGTTTGTTGCTTGCTTGAACCTGGGAAACATGCTATTTAATGCTGCTATTTAATAAGTGTTGCTGCTTTGTGCCATGTGTTAGCAACTTTTTTCCTCATTGCAATTCTTTGTGCTTATTATGCATTCATGCTCATTACATACTTAATAATTGGTTGCTACTGATTTATCAATTTGCATTTTCTCTTCTGCTCACTTCCTATGCATGCATATATGATGTTGCCTTTGATTTGCAACATGTAATTGGTATTAATCCTTTTAACCACAGCTGTCTATATAAAATATTTTGCATTAGATGGGGCTTTGGAATTCCAAATGGGTTTGTTTAGATTGTGCTGGAGGATTGATTTGGGTTAAACATACTATACTATGCATCAGTGTAACTAATCTATGCTGTCATGCTTGTTTTTATTATAGCAACAACAACAAACAACAACAACAACAAAGCCTTGTCCCACTAAGTGGGGTTGGCTACATGAATCAAACGACGCCATTGTGCTCTGTCATGTATCATGTCTACAAAGAGACCGTTTACATGTAGATCTCGTTTGATCACCTCCTGGATGGTCTTCTTAGGTCTTCCTCTATCTTTTGCCCTTTGTCCATCTTCCATCTCATCCACCCTCCTGACTGGATGTTCTATCGGTCTTCTTCTCACATGTCCAAACCACCTGAGACGCGATTCAACCATCTTTTCCACAATGGGTGCTACTCCAACTCTCTCCCTTATATTTTCATTCCTTATTTTATCCAATCGCGTATGACCACTCATCCATCTCAACATCTTCATCTCTGTCACACTCAGCTTATGTTCGTGCTCCCCTTTAGCCGCCCAACACTACGTAGCATACAGCATAGCCGGTCTTATAACGGTGCGATAGAATTTACCTTTAAGTTTTAAAGGCACTTTTTTGTCGCATATAAAACCAGATGCACTCCGCCATTTTGATCAACCTACTTGGATCCTATGATTTACATCCTATTCAATCTCTCCATTATCCTGTATGATGCACCCAAGATACTTAAAACTTTTAACTTTTCGTAGGATGTTTTCTCCAATCTTCACCTCTATATTGGGGTTTTCCCTTCTCAGACTGAACTTACATTCCATATATTCCGTCTTGCTACGGCTTATACGCAGAACATACACTTCTAAAGATTCTCTCCATAACTCCAACTTCTTATTTAGGTCTTCCCTTGACTCTCCCATAAGGACGATATCATCGGCAAAAAGTATGCACCATGGCATAGGTTCTTGGATGTGCTCTGTGAGTACTTCCAAGACTAATGTGAAAAGATATGGACTTAAGGATGATCCCTGGTATAATCCTATACCAATAGGAAATTCCTCTGTCACACCACCTTGAGTCTTCACACTAGTTGTGGCCCCATCATACATGTCTTTAATTGCCTGAATATATGCGATCCTTACTCTCCTCTTTTCTAAAACCTTCCATAAGACCTCTGGTGCACGAAATTGTGATCATCAACAATGGCGCCAATAAACTTGGTAGCGCTCTCAAACGTGAATCACACTTTGTCACAATTCCGCATGGTGGATGAAATTGTGATCACACAACTTCGCACAACTAACCAGCAAGTGTACTGGGTCGTCCAAGTAATAAACCTTACGCGAGTAAGGGTCGATCCCACAGAGATTGTTGGTATGAAGCAAGCTATGGTCACCTTGTAAATCTTAGTCAGGCAAACTCAAATGGGTATGGTGATAAACGCATAAAACATAAAGATAAAGATAGAGATACTTATGTAATTCATTGGTAGGAATTTCAGATAAGAGTATGAAGATGCTGGTCCCTTCCATCTCTCTGCTTTCCTACTGTCTTCATCCAATCCTTCCTACTCCTTTCCATGGCAAGCTTAAGCAAGGGTTTCACCGTTGTCAGTGGCTACCTCCCATCCTCTCAGTGGAAATGTTCAACGCACCCTGTCACGGCACGGCTATCCATCTGTCAGTTCTCGATCAGGCCGGAATAGAATCCAGTGATTCTTTTGCGTCTGTCACTAACGCCCCGCCCTCAGGAGTTTGAAGCACGTCACAATCATTCAGTCATTGAATCCTACTCAGAATGCCACAGACAAGGTTAGACCTTCCGGATTCTCTTGAATGCTGCCATCAGTTCTAGCCTATACCAAGAAGACTCTGATCTCACGGAATGGCTGGCTCGGTTGTCAGGCGAGCACTCGGTTGTCAGGTGATCAACCATGCATCGTGTATCAGGAATCCAAGAGATATTCACCCAATCGAAGGTAGAACGGAGGTGGTTGTCAGTCACACGTTCATAGGTGAGAATGATGATGAGTTTCACGGATCATCACATTCATCAAGTTAAAGAACAAGTGATATCTTAGAACAAGAACAAGCGGAATTGAATAGAAGAACAATAGTAATTGCATTAATACTCGAGGTATAGCAGAGCTCCACACCTTAATCTATGGTGTGTAGAAACTCCACCGTTGAAAATACATAAGAACAAGGTCTAGGCATGGCCGAATGGCCAGCCTCCCAATGATCTAAGATAGCATCAGAACAAAGATAACTACCCCGATATCTCAATACAATAGTAAAAGGTCCTATTTATAGAGAACTAGTAGCCTAAGGTTTACAGAGATGAGTAAATGACATAAAAATCCACTTCCGGGCCCACTTGGTGTGTGCTTGGGCTGAGCAATGAAGCATTTTCGTGTAGAGACTCCTCTTGGAGTTAAACGCCAGCTTTGGTGCCAGTTTGGGCGTTTAACTCCCATTCTTGTGCCAGTTCCGGCGTTTAACGCTGGGAATTCTGAGGGTGACTTTGAACGCCAGTTTGGGCCATCAAATCTTGGGCAAAGTATGGACTATCATATATTGCTGGAAAGCCCAGAATGTCTACTTTCCAACACCGTTGAGAGCGCGCCAATTGGGCTTCTGTAGCTCCAGAAAATCCGCTTCGAGTGCAGGGAGGTCAGAATCCAACAACATCTGCAGTCCTTTTTAGTCTCTGAATCAGATTTTTGCTCAGGTCCCTCAATTTCAGCCAGAAAATACCTGAAATCACAGAAAAACACACAAACTCATAGTAAAGTCCAGAAAAGTGAATTTTAACTAAAAACTAATAAAAATATACTAAAAACTAACTAGATCATACTAAAAATATACTAAAAACAATGCCAAAAAGCGTACAAATTATCCGCTCATCACCGCACAACTAACCAGCAAGTGCATTGGGTCGTCCAAGTAATAAACCTTACGTAAGTAAGGGTCGATCCCACGGAGATTGTTGGTATGAAGCAAGCTATGGTCATCTTGAAATTCTAAGTTAGGCGGATAATATATGGTTATAGAGTTTTCAAATGATAATAATAAATAAATAGAAAATAAAGATAGAAATACTTATGTAAATTATTGATGGGAATTTCAGATAGGCGTATGAAGATGCTGTGCTCATTCTGAATCTCTGCTTTCCTACTACCTTCATCCAATCCTTCTTACTCCTTTCCATGGCAAGCTGTATGTAGGGCATCACCGTTGTCAATGGCTACATCCTATCCTCTCAGTGAAAAAGGTCCAAATGCTCTGTCACAGCACGACTAATCATCTGTCGGTTCTCGATCATGTCGGAATAGAATCCCTTGATTCTTTTGCGTTTGTCATCACGCCCAATAATCGCGAGTTTGAAGCTCGTCATAGTCATTCAATCCCTGAATCCTACTCGGAATACCACAGACAAGGTTTAGACTTTTCAGATTCTCATGAATGCCGCCATCAATTCTAGCTTATACCACGAAGATTCTGATTAAGGAATCCAAGAGATATGCGCCCGGTCTAAGGTAGAACGGAAGTGGTTGTCAGTCACGCGTTCATAGGTGACAATGATGATGAGTGTCACGGATCATCACATTCGTCATGGTGAAGTGCAACGAATATCTTAGAACATGAATAAACTGAATTGAATAGAAAATAGTAGTAATTGCATTAAAACTCGAGGTACAGTAGAGCTCCACACCCTTAATCTATGGTGTGTAGAAACTCCACCTTTGAAAATACATAAGTGATGGTGGTTCAGGCATGGCCGAATGGCCAGCCCCTAAAACGTGATCACAGGATCAAAAATACAATCCAGGATATCTAATACAATAATAAAATGTCCTATTTATACTAGACTAGCTACTAGGACAGAAGTAAGTAATTGATGCAGAAATCCACTTATGGGGCCCACTTGGTGTGTGCTTGGGCTGAGCTTGAGCTTTACACGTGCAGAGGCTTCTTTTGGAGTTGAATGCCAAGTTGTAACGTGTTTTTGGCGTTCAACTCTGGTTTGTGACGTGTTTCTAGCGTTTGACTCTAGAATGCAATATGAAACTGGCGTTGAGCGCCAGTTTACGTCGTCTAATCTCGAATAAAGTATAGACTATTATATATTGCTGGAAAGCTCTGGATGTCTACTTTCCAACGCCGTTGAGTGCGCGCCATTTAGAGTTCTGTAGCTCCAGAAAATCTATTTTGAGTGCAGGGAGGTCAGAATCCAACAGCATCAGCTATTCTTTGTCAACCTTCTTATCAGAGTTTTGCTCAGGTCCCTCAATTTCAGCCAGAAAATACCTGAAATCATAGACAAACACAAAAACTCATAGTAAAGTCCAAAAATGTGAATTTAGCATAAAAACTAATGAAAACATCCCTAAAAGCAGCTAGATCCTACTAAAAACTACCTAAAAACAATGCCAAAAGCATATAAATAATCCACTCATCACAACACCAAGCTTAAATTGTTGCTTGTCCCCAAGCAACTGAAAATCAATTAGGATAAAAAGAAGATAATATACTATAAAGCTCAGAATATCAATGAATATTAATTCTAATTAGATGAGCGGGACTTGTAGCTTTTTGCTTCTGAACAGTTTTGACATCTCACTTTATCCTTTGAAGTTTAGAATGATTGGCATCTCTAGGAACTTAGAATTTCAGATAGTGTTATTGATTCTCCTAGTTAAGTTTGTTGATTCTTGAACACAGCTACTTTTATGAGTCTTGACCGTGGCCCTAAGCACTTTATTTTCCAGTATTACCACCGGATACATAAATGCCACAGACACATGACTGGGTGAACCTTTTCAGATTGTGACTCAGCTTTGCTAAAGTCCCCAATTAGAGGTGTCCAGAGCTCTTAAGCACACTCTCATTGGATCACGACTTTAACTACTCAGTCTCAAGCTTTTCACTTGGACCTGCATGCCACAAGCACATGGTTAGGGACAACTTGATTTAGCCGCTTAGGCCTGGATTTTATTTCCTTGGGCCTTCCTATCCATTGATGCTCAAAGCCTTGGATCCTTTTTACCCTTGCCTTTTGGTTTTAAGGGCTATTGGCTTTTTCTGCTTGCCTTTTCTTTTTCTTTCTATTATTATATATTTTTTTCGCCACTTTTTTTCGCAAGCTTTTGCTATTCACTGCTTTTTCTTGCTTCAAGAATCAATTTCATGATTTTTCAGATTATCAATAGCATTTCTCTTTGTTCATCATTCTTTCAAGAGCCAAAAATTTTAACATTCATAAACAACAAGATAAAAAATATGCACTGTTCAAGCATTCATTCAGAAAACAAAAAGTATTGTCACCACATCAATATAATTAAACTAAATTCAAGGATAAATTCAAAACTCATGTACTTCTTGTTCTTTTGTATTAAAAATATGTTTCATTTAAAAAAGGTGAAGGATTCATGGAAATATTCATAGCTTTAAGACATAGACACTACATACTAATGATCATGAAGTAGAGATACAAAACATAAACAAACATATAGCAAAAAAAATTGAAAAACAGAGAATTAAGAACAAGGAAGTTAAGGAATGAGTCCACCTTAGTGAGGGTGGTACCTTCTTGAAGGACCAATGGTGCTTTTTGAGCTCCTCTATATCTCTTTCTTGTCTTTGTTGCTTGATCCCTAGTGATTTTGGTGCTCCTATCGTTAGTTGCTCCCAATAATTGTGTGGAGGAAAATGTATCCCCTGAGGTATCTTAGGGATCTCTTGATTTGTAGTCAAATGCTCTACTATTGAGCTATGGACCCTTGAGATGAATCTCTCCATCTCCCATGACTCAGAGATGGAAGCAATTGCCTTCTCTTTCCTCTTTCTTGAGGTTTCTTTGGCCTTAAGTGCCATCAATGGTTATGGAAAAAAAAGCTATGCTTTTACTACACCAAACTTAGAATATTGCTCGCCCTCGAGCAAAAGAAGAAAGAATAGAAGAAAAGGAAGATATGGAGAAGAGGGAGAGATGGGTATGTTTCGGCCATATGGGTGGGATTGGGTGGGAAAGGATGGATGGATGTGAGTGGTGAAGAGGTGATGGGAAAGAGAGATTGAGGTGATTGGTGAAGAAGAGAGAAGGTGAGTTAAGGTAGGTGGGGATCCTATAGGGTCCACAGATCCTGAGATGATCCTGTGGGGTCCACAGATCCTGAGATCATTCCTGCACCAATGAGGCATGTAAAACGCCCTTTTCATGCAATCCTGGCGTTGAACGCCAGATTGATGCTTGTTTCTGGCGTTGAATGCCAGCTTCATGCTTGTTTTGGGCGTTCAACGCCTATTTGCAGCATGTTTCTGGCGTTCAGTGCCAGCTCTTCTCAGGGTGTATTCCTGGCATTTGAATGTCAGGATGTTGCTTGTTTCTGGCATTCAACACCAGATCCATGCTCTGTTCTGGCATTGAATGCCAGCCAGATGCTTCTTACTGGCGTTTAAACGCCAGTAAGTCCTTCCTCCAGGGTGTGATTTTTCTTCTGCTATTTTTGATTCTGTTTTTAATTTTAGTATTTTTTTCGTGGCTCCACATGATCATGAACCTAATAAAACATAAAAGAACAATAAAAAGAAAAATAAAATTAGATAAATAAAAATTGGGTTGCCTCCCAATAAGCGCTTCTTTAATGTCAATAGCTTGATAGTGGGCTCTCATGGAGCCACACAGGTGATCAGGTCAATGTTGTAGACTCCCAACACTAAACTTAGAGTTTGGATGTGGGGATTCAACACCAAAATTAGTGTTTGGCTATGGCCTCCCAACACCAAACTTAGAGTTTAATGGTGGGGGCTTTGTTTGACTCTGTACTGAGAGAAGCTTTTCATGCTTCTTCTCCATTGTTAAAGAAGAACACCCTTGGGTCTTAAACACAAGGTAGTCCCCATTCAATTGAAGGACTAATTCTCCTCTGTTAACATCTATCACAGCTCATGTTGTGGCTAGGAAAGGTCTTCCAAGGATAATGCATTCATCCTCCTCCTTCCTAGTGTCTAAGATTATAAAATCAGCAGGGATGTAAAGGCCTTCAACCTTTACCAACACGTCCTCTACCAATCCATAAGCTTGTCTTACTGACTTGTCTACCATTTGCAATGAGAATATAGCAGGCTGTACCTCAATGATCCCCAGCTTCTCCATTACAGATAGTGGCATAAGATTTATGCTTGACCCTAGGTCACACAGAGCCTTTTCAAAGGTCGTGGTGCCTATGGTATACGATATTAAAAATTTACCAGGATCTTATTTCTTTTGAGGTAAAGTTTGCTGAACCCATGTATCTAGTTCACCAATGAGCAAGGGAGGTTCACCTTCCCAAGTCTCATTACCAAACAACTTGGCATTCAGCTTCATGATAGCTCCTAGATATTAAGCAACTTGCTCTCCAGTTACATCTTCATCCTCTTCAGAGGAAGAATAGTCTTCAGAGCTCATGAATGGCAGAAGGAGGTTTAATGGAATCTCTATGGTCTCTATATGAGCCTCAGATTCCTTTAGGTCCTCAATAGGGAACTCCTTCTTGGTTGGGAGACGTCCCATGAGGTCTTCTTCATTGGGATTCACGTCCTCCCCTTCCTCTTTGCATTCGGCCATATTGACTATATCAATGGCCTTGCACTCTCTCTTTGGATTCTCTTCTGTATTGCTTGGGAGAGTACTAGGAGGAGTTTCAGTGACTTTCTTACTCAACTGGCCCACTTGTGCCTCCAAATTTCTAATGGAAGACCTTATTTCACTCATGAAGCTTAAAGTGGCCTTAGACAGATCAGATACTATATTTGCTAAGTTAGAGGTGCTCTGCTCAGAATTCTCTGTCTGTTGCTGAGAAGATGATGGAAAAGGCTTGCCATTGCTAAACCTGTTTCTTCCACCATTATTAAAGCCTTGTTGAGGCTTTTGTTGATCCTTCCATGAGAAATTTGTATGATTTCTCCATGAAGAATTATAGGTGTTTCCATAAGGTTCACCCATGTAATTTACCTCTGCTATTTCAGGGTTTTCAGGATCATAAGCTTCTTCTTCAGAAGATGCCTCTTTAGTACTGTTGGATGCATTTTGCCATCCATTCAGACTTTGAGAAATCATGTTGACTTGCTGAGTCAACATTTTGTTCTGAGCCAATATGGCATCCAAAGCATCAATTTCAAGAACTCCCTTCCTCTGAGGCGTCCCATTATTCATGGAATTCCTCTCAGAAGTGTACATGAATTGGTTATTTACAACCATTTCAATAAGTTCCTGAGCTTCTGCAGGCGTTTTCTTTAGGTGAATGGATCCACCTGCAGAATGATCCAGTGACATCTTAGAGAACTCAGACAGACCATAATTGAATACATCTATCATGGTCCATTCTGAAAACATGTCAGAAGGACACTTTTTGGTCATCTGCTTGTATCTTTCCCAAGCTTCATAGAGAGATTCACCATCTTTTTGCTTGAAGGTCTGAACATCCACTCTATACTTTCTCAGCTTTTGAGGAGGAAAGAATTTAACCAAGAAGGCCGTGACCAGCTTATCCCAAGAGTTCAGGCTATCCTTATGTTGTGAGTCCAACCATGTTCTAGCTCTGTCTCTTACAGCAAAAGGGATCTACTCCATTAGTCTTAACAGTCTCACAGATCTGCAAGAACTCAATTAAAAACTGGTAGGGATCTTCTGATGGAAGTCCATGAAACTTGCAATTTTATTGCATTAGAGCAACTAGTTGAGGTTTCAGCTCAAAATTGTTTGCTCCAATGGCATGAATTGAGATGCTTCTTCCATCAAACTTGGAAGTAGGTGTAGTATAACCACCAAGCATCCTCCTTGCATTATTGTTGTTGGGTTCGGCTGCCATATCCTTTTCTTGTTCAAAAATTTCAGTAAGGTTGTCTCTGGATTGTTGTAATTTAGCTTCTCTTAGTTTCCTCTTCAGAGTCCTTTCAGGTTCAGGATCAGCTTCAACAAGAATGCCCTTTTTCCTTGTTCCTGCTCATATGAGAAAGAAGAGAACAGAAAAGGAAGAGGAATCCTCTATGTCACAGTATAGAGATTCCTTTATGTTAGTAGAAGAAGAAAGGGAATAAGAGTGAAGAAGAATGAATAATCCAAACACAAGGGTGAGGATAGGAGCAGAGATTTGAGATGAAGAGAAGTGTTAGTAAATGAATAAATAAATAGAATAAGATGAGAGAGAGAAGTTTTCGAAAATAATTTTTGAAAAGGAGTTAATGATTTTCGAAAATTAAATGTTGAAATAAAATTAAAATTAAAATTTAAAATAATTAATTAATTAAAAGAATTTTGAAAAGGAAGGAGAAATTTTCAAAAATTAGAGAGGGAAAAGTAGTTAGGTGATTTTGAAAAAGATAAGAAACAAACAAAAAGTCAATTAGTTAGTTGAAAAAGATTTGAAAATCAAATTTGAAAAGATAAGAAGATAAGAAGATATTTTGAAATCAAATTTTTGAAAAAGATATGATAAAAAGATATGATTAAAAATATATGGTTGGAAAATATTTAATTTTTAAAATTAAAATTAATTACTTAACTAACAAGAAACTAAAAGATATGATTCTAGAATTTAAAGATTAAACCTTTCTTAACAATAAACTAACAAACTTCAAATTTTTGAATCAATCACATTACTTGTTAGTTAAGTTTCGAAAATTTGAAATAAAATAAGAAAAAGATTTTGAAAAATTAAATTAAAATTTTCAAAAACTAGTAAGAAAAATGAAAAAGATTTGATTTTTTGAAAAAGTTTTGAAAAGATAAGGTTTTTAAAAATTGAAAATTTGACTTGACTTACAAGAAATAACTAATTTTAAAACTTTTTTGACTAAGTCAACTCAAACTTTCGAAATTTTGAGAGAAAAAAGGAAAAGATATTTTTTTATTTTTAAATTTTTAATGATGAGTGAGAAAAACACAATTATGACCCAAAACATGAAAATTTTGGATCAAAACACATGATGCATGTAAGAACACTATGAATGTCAAGATGAACACCAAGAACACTTTGAAGATCATGATGAACATTAAGAACATATTTTTGAAAAAAATTTTATGCAAAGAAAACATGCAAGACACCAAACTTGGAAATCTTTCATGTTTAGACTCTATGAATGCAAAAATGCACATGAAAAACATCATACAACACAAAACAAGAAAATTTAAAGATCAAACAAGAAGACTTACCAAGAACAACTTGAAGATCATGAAGAACACTATGAATGTATGAATTTTCGAAAAATGCAAGAACAAGATGAATATGCAGTTGACACCAAACTTAAAACATGACACAAGACTTAAACAAGAATCACAAAATATTTTTGGTTTTTATGATTTTATGAATTTTTTGTATTTTCTTTTATTATTTTCGAAAAATATATAGGAAAAAGAAAATAAGAAATTCAAAATTTTTAAGAAGAATTCCAGGAGTCTTTCAATGTTAGCCTAAAGCTCCAATCCAAGGGTTGGACATGGCTTAATAGCCAGCCAGCTTTAGGATGGCATTACATACATTGAGGTGATTAGTTGAAGTCTTATTCCAAAAGGATTTGGATATGGCTTTACAGCCAGCTAGGATTCAACATGCTTCATGAAACTCTAGAATCCATTCTTAAAAATTCTGAAGCCATAGAATGATTTATTTTTAATTATTTTTTTTCGAAAATAGGGATAAATTTTTTTTGAAAAATTTTTGAAAACAAAACAAAAAGAAAATTACATAATCTGAGCAACAAGATAAACCGTCAGTTGTCCAAACTCGAACAATCCCCGGCAACGGCGCCAAAAACTTGGGGCACGAAATTGTGATCATCAACAATGGCACCAATAAACTTGGTATCGCTCTCAAACGTGAATCACACTTTGTCACAACTCCGCACAACTAACCAGCAAGTGCATTGGGTCGTCCAAGTAATAAACCTTACGTGAGTAAAGGTAGATCCTACGGAGATTGTTGGTATGAAGCAAGCTATGATCATCTTGAAATTCTCAGTTAGGCGGATAATATATGGTTATGGAGTTTTTGAATAATAATAATAAATAAATAGAAAATAAAGATAGAAATACGTATGTAAATCATTGATGGGAATTTCAGATAGGCGTATGAAGATGCTGTGCTCCTTCTGAATCTTTGCTTTCCTACTACCTTCATCCAATCCTTCTTACTCCTTTCCATGACAAGCTGTATGTAGGGCATCACCGTTGTCAATGGCTACATCCCATCCTTTCAGTGAAAAAGGTCCAAATGCTCTGTCATAGCACGACTAATCATCTTTCGGTTCTCGATCATGCCGGAATAAAATCCCTTGATTCTTTTGCGTTTGTCATCACGCCCAACAATCGCGAGTTTGAAGCTCGTCACAATCATTCAATCCTTGAATCCTACTCGGAATACCACAGACAAGGTTTAGACTTTCCGGATTCTCATGAATGCCGCCATCAATTCTAGCTTATACCACGAAGATTCTGATTAAGGAATCCAAGAGATATGCGCCCGGTCTAAGGTAGAACGGAAGTGGTTATTAGTCACGCGTTCATAGGTGAGAATGATGATGAGTGTCACGGATAATCACATTCGTCATGGTGAAATGCAACGAATATCTTAGAACAGGAATAAACTGAATTGAATAGAAAATAGTAGTAATTGCATTAAAACTCGAGGTACAACAGAGCTCCACACCCTTAATCTATGGTGTGTAGAAACTCCACCGTTGAAAATACATAAGTGATAGTGGTCCAGGCATGGCGGAATGGCCAGCTCCCAAAACGTGATCACAGGATCAAAAATACAATCCAGGATATCTAATACAATAATAAAATGTCCTATTTATACTAGACTAGCTACTAGGGTTTACAGAAGTAAGTAATTGATGCAGAAATCCACTTTCGGGGCCCACTTGGTGTGTGCTTGGGCTGAGCTTGAGCTTTAAACGTGCAGAGGCTTCTTTTGGAGTTGAACGCCAAGTTGTAACGTGTTTTTGGTGTTCAACTCTGGTTCGTGACGTGTTTCTGGCGTTTGACTCTAGAATGCAACATGGAACTGGCGTTGAGCACCAGTTTACGTTGTCTAATAGCGAATAAAGTATGGACTATTATATATTGCTAGAAAACTCTGAATGTCTACTTCACAACGCCGTTGAGAGCGCGCCATTTGGAGTTCTGTAGCTCCAGAAAATCCATTTCAAGTGCAGGAAGGTCAGAATCTAATAGAATCAGTTGTCCTTTGTCAACCTTCTTATCAGAGTTTTGCTTAGGTCCCTCAATTTCAGCCAGAAAATACCTGAAATCACAAAAAAATACACAAACTCATAGTAAAGTCCAGAAATGTGAATTTAGCATAAAAACTAATGAAAACATCCCTAAAAGCAGCTAGATCCTACTAAAAACTATCTAAAAACAATGCCAAAAAGCGTATAAATTATCCGCTCATCAACCTCCCTTGGTACCCTATCATACGCTTTTTCCAAATCAATAAACACCATATGTAGATCCCTTTTATTACTACGATACCTCTCCATCATCCTTCTTAATAGGTATATCGCTTCAGTGGTAGATCTTCCTGGCATAAATCCAAATCGGTTCTCTGTTACTTGTGTCTCTTTTCTCAACCTCTGTTCTATCACCCTTTCCCATAACTTCATAGTATGACTCATAAGCTTGACGAACGGATTTTTGATGGTTTAGAATTTCACAAATGAATTCTCGTTGCAAGTATAGTTTCTAAACCAAGCAATAATCCTTTCATACAAAAAGTTGTTTGTCACTAAAACAAACCCCTAAATTTATAAACCGAAGTATTCAAACCTCGGGTCGTTCTCCCTAGGAATTACAATAAAGTGTCTTGTTATTAGTTGTGAGTTATTTTGGGGTTTTTGAGATTATGGACAAGAATTATAAATGGCAAGGGAAATAACCTAACAACTAATAAAGCTCTTGGCAAGATATGAGAACTAGACGTCCTATCCTGGTTATCCTCCTCAATTGTGATAACAAATTATCCATTACTCCCACTTAGTTAACCTCTAACCATGGAGGAAAGTCAAGTGGATGAATCAATTTGATTCCTCAAGTCCTAATCAACTCCTAAAGGAAAGACTAGCTTTAGAGGTATTCAAATCAATTAGCAACTTCTAATTATCAATCAACAAAAGGATTAGATAACTCAAGAGTCACTAATTACTCAACCAAAGCCAAGAGGAACAAAAGCTACACTAAAATCCTACCAAGCATTTCATCAAACACTTGGAAGGCACAAAAGAAAAGCAAAGCAAATTGACAACAAGAAGAGAATCTAACAACAATTATTGAAAGAAATTAACAACAACAATCAAAAGAAACACGATTATTATGAATTACCTTGAATTGAATTGAAAGAAAGTAGAAGGAACAATACTAGATCTACAACAAAATATAAGAACAACATAAAAGAGATTACACCAAAAGAATAGGAGAAGAATGAATGTAACTACAAGGAATTGAGAAGATAGAAGTAGAAGAAGATGAATCTAAATCTAGATCTAAGAACTAAACCTAATCCTATTCCTAATTCTAGAGAGAAGTGAGAGCTTCTCTCTCTAGAAACTAGTTCTAAAACTAAACTATGACTAATGGTAACTAACATGTGTTTCCCTCTTCACTCCTTGGGTTAAGTAGCATCAGAAATGAGTTGGATTGGGCCCACAAGGCTTCTAAAATCGCTGGCCACGTTTTGCTTCAAGTGGACTAGGTGGCAGCAACGGCGCGTGCGCGTACTATGCGCGTGCGCGCCACCATACTTGTAGTAACTATGGCAAATCTTATATCGTTTCGAAGCCCCGGATGTTAGCTTTCCAACCCAACTGGAACCGCATCATTTGGACCTCTGTAGCTCAAGTTATGGTCATTTAAGTGCGAAGAGGTCGGCTTGACAGCTTTCCGGTTCTTTCATTTCTTCATGAGTTCTCCAACTTTTCATGCTTCTTTCTTCATTCCCTTGATCCAATCTTTGCCTCCTAAACCTTAAACCACTTAACAAACATATCAAGGCATCTAATGGAATCAAGGAGAATTAGATTTATCTATTTTGAGTCCTAAAAAGCATGTTTTCACTCTTAAGCACAATTAAAGGAGAATATACAAAACCATGCTATTTTATTGAATAAATGTGGGTGAAAGGTGACAAAATCCCCTAAATTCAATACAAGATAAACCATCAAATTGGGGTTTGTCAACCTCCCCACACTTAAACCTTAGCATGTCCTCATGCTAAACCAAGAATGAAATACGGGATATGACACTTATTCAAAGCAAAGAAACTATATGCATGCAACTAAATGCAAAAATGATTCTACCTACTTGGTTAAAAATAAATCAATCTCCAAGACATACATGCACAAGTAGGGCTTAAGATCATGTAACGTTTCATGAGTCCTACCAATTTAAATATAAAAGTGAAGTTCAAGAAGGCTTGCAAGAAGAATGCTCATGAAAGCCGGGAATCAAGGAATTGAGCATCGAACCCTCACCGGAAGTGTTTGCACTCTATTCGCTCGGTGTTTGGGGTTGATTCACTCAATTCTCCCCTAATCATGCTTTCCAAGATTTGTTTTTCATCTAACAATCGACAATTATTTCATGCATGCATACAATTATCATGAGGTCTTTTCTTTAGGTTGTAATGGGGCTAGGGTTAAGGTAGGATGCATATTTGGTCAAGTGAGCTTGAAATTTGAATCTTTGATAAGCTTAAACTTCCCACCTAACCTATGACATCCTATACAATTTCAAAGCTAACCTAACTACCCATTTCTCACTTTTTCACATACTCATGCAATTTCTTTTCATTTCACAACACTTATGCATTGATCTTTATTGAGCTTCATTTTGTTTTGGGGCATTTTGTCCCCTTTTTATTTCTTTCTTTTTTCTATATTTTTTTTCTTTTCCTTTTCCATATTATTTTTCTTTTCTTTTTTTCTTTTGTTTTTCTTATTTTTTTTCCTTTCTATATACAAAAACCTCAATGCATAAGGTTTTACATTTGATCAATACATGAGTATGTACCCAATTCCCAATAATTTCAATAAAAATACAAAACTACCCTTTTATTCACCCAATGTCCCAAGGTTCCCACACTTGAATGATACTCACACACACTAGCCTAAGCTAATCAAAGATCCAAATAAGGACATTTATTGTTTTCCGCTTTAAGGCTTGTAATGTGCTAAATTAAAGAACCAAGTGGGTTAATCGTAGGCTCAAAGTTGGCTAACAAAGGAAGATAAAAGGTAAGGCTTTTTGGGTAAGTAAGCTAATGAAGTGATGGCCTCAATCATATAAATGCATGTATACATAAAATAATGGGCATAAAGAATCAAACAAATCAAAGATTACAATCATAAAAAGAGAATAATGCACACAAGAATGGAAAATAAGTGGTTATAAGATGTAACCACACCATTAGGCTCAAAACTCACTTGCTTGTGTTCTTAGCTCAAAAACCATGTTCCAAAATACATTCTTTCAAGCAAGTTCAACAGAAATTTTTCAAATTGGTAGGTTGCCCTAAAACGGTTTCTTGGAAAAGAAATCATCATCCTAACCAAGTAGTCCTAATAAGAAGAAGGTAGTAAAATATGTACAAATTCTAACTAACATGCAACCTATCGTGCAAATGCAATAACTAACTAACATTGGTGTTGAAAAAGAAAATTGTTACCCACGGAGATCGGTCAGACGACCTCCCCACACTTGAAGATTGCACCGTCCTCGGTGCATGCAAAGAAGAGCAGGGTGGACGGGTTGCTACAATTGATGAGCTCCTCAAATGGTTGTGCGGATGACTTGTTTGTTGCCCCATTTAAAGGTATTTGTTTCTCCCTTCTTGGTGGCCAACCTAAAAGGGGAGGAAAGAAGAACGACAATTAGGCCTACAACAAAGATATCAGAACAAGTATAACGTAGGCCTGGGCTAATGCCAAATAAGAGTAAGGTTCTCAGTACATGTTAGCTACGCATGTAGGTGAGAAAACAATATAAGCAAATGGCATATTAACTAATACTTGATGCAAGAGTAAAGTGAGAGCATGAAGAGCATATGGCACATCAAGTTCACATAAGAAGAAGTGGGTCATGAAAGACAATATGAGGTCATATCAATGCACAAAGATATAAGAGTCATACAAGATGAAGCATTGATTTAAAAGTTTCAGCACCCAACAATATCGAACAAGTCAAGAAGCACCAAAATAATGCAAGGATTTCTCAACAATTGAGTGGAAGAATCCAACACCATTATTGAAATGACACTTAGAAAAAAAAACTGAAAACATGCTATAGAAACAAAATGAAAATGGAAAGAGTAGAAGTAGGCGAATGTGATAAGCAAAAGAAAATGGAAGGGGAGAAAAAAAAACTCTCTTTTTTTTTTTTTACCGACGCGTGCGCGTCATGCACGTTTACGCGTCGATGGGTATATTGGTCGAAGGACGCGTACGCGCCGTGTGCGTGCATGCGTGCATCGAGTTAGGCCGGAGGCATAATGTTGGCCCAAGTCTGGCACAACTCTCGGGTAAAAGTACCAGGAGTGTGGATCGTGCAATCGACGCGCGCGCGCACAGTGCGCGTGCGCGTGCATTGCGAATTTAAGATGATGTGCGCGTACGCGCCAAGTGCGCGCACGCGTGCATAGACTTGTGCCTTAGGCCCAATGTTCGCACAGTGCAGGCCTAACTCTCGGGTTTTTGGCTGGAGGTGAAATTTTGCATCCACGCGTACGCGTACAGTGTGCGTCCGTGTGGATGGTCGAAAATGCTCAGGTGCGCGTACGCGTTAGGTGCGCGCACGCGTGGATGGTGTTCAGTTTTTCAGAATTTTTTTTTTTTGTTCTTGCACCAATCCAAGCCTTTCAATCCTCCAAACAGCTACCAAAACACCCTAAAACCTTATTTATCATATTATACTTCTAACTAAACTCAATAAAACAATAAAAACAAGAAATTAAACTAATTCTACCAATATTTACAAAAGATAAAAATGAAAATGAGAATCTACCTACAATGGCAACTTAATTCACTTATTAGCAAAACTAAAAGAGTATGGAAAGAGTTTACCATGGTGGGGTGTCTCCCACCTAGCACTTTTAGTTTAAGTCCTTAAGTTGGACTTATGGGGAGCTCTTCTCAAGGTGGCTTGTGCTTGTACTCATCTTGGAACTTCCACCAATGCTTGAATCTCCAATAAGCTCCATTCTTCAATTTCAATATCTTCAAGCTTTGATGGAGTTCTCCACAAACCATGAGCTCCCAAATTTGATTTTCATTGTGCGATCCGGGATCCCATACTTTGTTTTGACACCCGTCCTTAGATTGATCGTCATTATTCCATCCGGGTGGTATGGCCTTGGAATTCTCAAAGAAACCTCCAAACAACTTCCTAGACCCATGCCATTTGGTTTCACACCAACCATTGCTCTTGAATTTTGAGCTTACAACCGTCATGAGCTTAGAATGATGTTTCCAACCACCACACAATTCTCTTATACTTTTGACTCCACAAAGAGCTCTAAGTTGACCATCATTTTCAATTAAACCATATTCAAGTGAGAAAGTAAAGCTTAGGGATAAGAATTTTACCCACTTGAATGTTGTTTTGGATGGTGACTTGGGAAGGGAGACCTCCCCACACTTAGACAATGCAAGGTCTACTTCTTTAGGCTCTTCTTTAGTTATTTCCACCTCTTCACAAGCTTCTTCAATTTCAACCTCATCCCCTTTGTTACGTGGCTTGGTGTTGTCTTCAAGAGCTTCATCTTGTTTAATGGGAGGTGATTCAACTTTGGATAGGAATTCATTGATGAATGAGTTCATCTCTTGATCAACCTCTTCATATTCTTCAATTTCAATATATACCATTCCATTTTCGTTATCCTTGGGAGGTTGTGCACACTCTTTTATAGTTTCAACTTCATGTCCAATGGGAGAGGATTCCATTGTAGAGAGGAATTCATCCATGATTGAATCCATCTCTTGATAAGCTTCTCCCAAGTCTTCAACTATGACATGCCTTGGAGGTTGCGCACCCTCCTCAACATCAATATCAAGCTTCTTGGAAGAGTTATCCATGATGCTACATTCCCATGGACTTTCAACGTCTCCTAAATCTTCAACCACTTCTTCCTTTTCTTCAATGATCATAGGCTCCTCCAATTGTTCCAACACAAAATAGCATCCCTCATCCCCCACCGGAGTTTTCAATCTCTCCTTCATGATTTGCTCTTCAATTGATTCTCCATATGTGGCTAGGGAAGCACCTTGAGTGTTCAAACATTTGTAGGCTAAAGTATGCACTACCTTGGTCAAGTTAGTCACAAACTCTAAGGTGTTCCTTTGCATATCCGCTTGTCCTTGAAGTAGCAATGTGAGAGAGTCATCCATTGGGGCTTGGGGTGGATAAGAGGGTTCATTATTTTGGAGAGAGGGTTTATAGTAGGAAGGTGGTTCTTCTTGGTAAGGGTATGGAGATGGTGTGCATTGAGGTGGTTCTTGAGAGTAATTGTGTTGGAATGGTGGTGGTTCCATGTATGGTTCGTATGGCTCATAAGGTGGTGGGTATGGTGGATAAGGATTGGGGTCATATGGAAGGTTTTGGTGATATGGGGCTTGTGAGTATGGTTGAGCATCATGTTGAGGATGAGATTCATAGGTATATGGTGGTGGTTGATTGTCATAAAAGGAGTCACCATAACCATTGAATTGACATGCATTAGGATGAGAATTATACCTATAAGTGTCCGGAGGTTGACGCCAATGGGAGTGATCAATTCCTTGAGGCTCCTCCCATCTTGGAGTGTTCCATCCTTGGTACATGTTAGCATTGAAGTTCACATTCCCTACAACACAATTAGAGCCAAACTCATAGCCAAAGTGAGAGTTCATAATGAGAGAACAAAATAAAACTAACAAAAATTAAGAAGCAAACAAAAGGTAAACCTATTCACAATATTCACATATGTACAATAACCAATAACATAACACCATTGCAAATCCCCGGCAACGGCGCCATTTTGACGAACGAATTTTTGCCGGTATAGAAATTATCAAGTAATCAATCGTAGTATAGTCTAAACCGACGCAAAATCCATCATCAAAGTATTTCTACAATCTATAACCGAGAGTATTAGTCCCGAGTCGTTCTTCCCTAGGAATGCTACAAGGATGCATGTTATTGGTTAAGTGGTCTTTTGTGGCTTGAAGAGTGTGGCATAAAAGTGCTAATAAAAGAAAACAACAATCAATCAATATTAAAAGCCTTGGCCAAGGTTGAACATTGGAAGTTCCATCACTATAGTTTCATTCAATTGTGATAACAAAGGAGTGTTGCTTCACTTAGTCAACCCCTAATTATAGAGGAAAGTCAAGTAGAAGGAACAATACTAGATCTACAACAAAATATAAGAAAAACATAAAAGAGATTACACCAAAAGAATAGGAGAAGAATGAATGTAACTACAAGGAATTGAGAAGATAGAAGTAGAAGAAGATGAATCTAAATCTAGATCTAAGAACTAAACCTAATCCTATTCCTAATTCTAGAGAGAAGTGAGAGCTTCTCTCTCTAGAAACTAGTTCTAAAACTAAACTATGACTAATGGTAACTAACATGTGTTTCCCTCTTCACTCCTTGGGTTAAGTAGCATCAGAAATGAGTTGGATTGGGCCCACAAGGCTTCTAAAATCGCTGGCCACGTTTTGCTTCAAGTGGACTAGGTGGCAGCAACGGCGCGTGCGCGTACTATGCGCGTGCGCGCCACCATACTTGTAGCAACTATGGCAAATCTTATATCGTTTCGAAGCCCTGGATGTTAGCTTTCCAACCCAACTAGAACCGCATCATTTGGACCTCTGTAGCTCAAGTTATGGTCGTTTAAGTGCGAAGAGGTCGGCTTGACAGCTTTCCGGTTCTTTCATTTCTTCATGAGTTCTCCAACTTTTCATGCTTCTTTCTTCATTCCCTTGATCCAATCTTTGCCTCCTAAACCTTAAACCACTTAACAAACATATCAAGGCATCTAATGGAATCAAGGAGAATTAGATTTATCTATTTTGAGTCCTAAAAAGCATGTTTTCACTCTTAAGCACAATTAAAGGAGAATATACAAAACCATGCTATTTTATTGAATAAATGTGGGTGAAAGGTGACAAAATCCCCTAAATTCAATACAAGATAAACCGTCAAATTGGGGTTTGTCAAAGCTTAATCCCTCTATCGTTTCCGCAACTTTGTATATCTCCCCTATTCTTGTAGATAGGTACCAATGTGCTCTTTCTCCACTCATCAGACATCTTCTTTGACCTTAAAATCTTATTAAAAAGCTTGGTTAACCAGTTGATGCCTTTTTCTCCAAGACCCTTCCAAACCTCAATCGGGATATTATCAGGTCCTACTTCCCTGCCATTTTTCATCTACTTTAGAGCCTCTTTTACCTCGAAGTCTCAAATCTTTCGATAGTAGTCAAAATTTTGATCTTCTTCCTTTGTGCATAATCGACCAAGGCTCGGAAGAGTTTTCTGTCCCTCATTAAATAACTCATAGAAGTAGCTCTTCCACATTTCATTAATCTTCTCCTATTGAGCCAACACCTCTCCATCCTTATCCTTTATGCACTTAACCTGATCCAAATCTCTCGTTCTTCTTTCCCGGCTCTTTGCGATTCGATATATACCTTTTTTCCTTCTTTCGTGTCCAAAGACTGGTAGAGACCCTCATATGCTCTTGTTCTTACTTCACTTACAGCCACTTTTGTCTCTTTCTTAGCCGCCTTATATTTTTCCCAGTTATCTGCATTGCGGCATAAAGACCACTCTTTAAAGCATTTCTTTTTTATCTTTATCTTTTCTTGTATACTCGCATTCCACCACCAGGACTCCTTGTCTCTTGGTCCTATTCCTTTAGATTCACCAAAACTTTCTTTTGCTGTTCTTCTGATAACTTCTGCCATCTCCCTCCACATCTCTTCCGCACTTCCATTCCCATCCCACTTTGCCTCTTCTCCTACCCGTCTTAGGAAGCTTCTCTGTTCCTCACCTTTCATCCGCCACCACCTCGTCCTTGGGTTCTTCGTATGATGTCTTTTCCTCAACTTTTGCTCAACACGAAAATCCATGACGAGCACCATATGTTGTGTTGTCACACTCTATCCCAGGATAATTTTACAGTTAATGCAAAATTTCCGGTCGACTCTCCTCAACAAGAAGAAGTCGATTTGAGAGCTTGTCATGCCATTCTTATAGGTTATAAGATGTTTGTCTCTCTTTTTAAAACATGTATTTGCGATGAGAAGATCAAAGGTTGAGGAAAAGTCCAAAATAGTTTTACCCTCAGCATTGATCACCTCGAAACCATGGCCTCCGTGAATACTCCCATATCCAGTCACTTCTCTCCCAACATGGCCATTTAAATCTCCTCCTATGAAAATCTTATCTCCCAAAGGTATGCCTTGAACCTAACTCTCTAGATCCTTCCAAAACCTTATCTTGTGTTGTCCGTCCGAACCCACTTGCGGTGCATAGGCGCTAATCACATGGAAAGCACCTCCCTCCACCACAAGTTTGATAGAGATGATCGGATCTCCCATCCTCTTGACATCCACTACGTCCTTCTTCCACTGTTTATCCACAATTATTCCAACCCCATTCCTATTCTTCACCTTTTCTGTATACCAAAGTTTAAAACCAGAAGTATCCAACTTCCTAGCCTTTGCACCAACCCATTTCGTTTCTTGTAGGCACATAATGTTAATCTTCCTCCTTGTCATGGTGTCCACCACCTCCATGGACTTTCCTATTAAAGTGCCTATGTTCCATGTCCCAAATTTCAACCTTCTGTCGCTTCGACCTTTACCTTTTACTTTGTGAACTAGCTTATTTACCCTCGTCCGTTCACGAAAATGCGAGAACCCTTGCTCATTTAACACTACATCCGGGCACCGATGCAGCGGCTCTTGCTTTGACACCGTACTCGAATCATACGGCGCATTGCTTCCGGGCAATGACCTAGCTTTAGCGCAATAATGTCTTTGATTCATGTCATGGGGGTTCGGCTATATTTTTATGTTGGTTGCCGAAGACACTACAAAATTTGTATTTATTTGTGGTAGTTTTTTAATGGGAGTTACTAAAAACCTCCATAATATGTTTTATTTGTGACAAATTATAAAACTTCCTAAATAATTAACAAAACTCCCACTATTATAATATTCCTAATTCAATTAATTATAAAATAATTCAACCCAAACAAATATTCATTCAGCCCATACAAAAAAAATCAAAACAGGGTTGGGCTTCGAGAGAGAGAAAATGAAGGAGAGTGAGATCGAAACCCTAGAATCTACCGCCATCGTCACTGCCATCGCCACCGCCATTCATCTCTGTCATTGTTACCGTTATTGTCTCCTTCGTCGACACGTCACTGCTGGTGTTATGAATGAAGGACAAGGTGATCATGGAGCCTCTCCTCTGCTTCTGCATCGTCTTCCACGGCGGGTTCTTCTGCTGGTTCTGCTTTAGTTCCGGTGGCTTGAAGCACTCAGAGCGCAGTTTCGGCGTGGACACGGTGGCACTGGTGGAGCAGGTCTGGAAGGCGAGCAAGCGGGAGTCTCTGGAAGCTTCGATTGAAACTGCTTTCAAAGCTATTAGATCTCGTGGAACTGATTCTCATGTCGTTCCAAGTCATTGCGGTGAAAATTTCTTCCTAATTTGTTCTTGTTTAGTTCGGGACTTAAATTTTCTCACTCACTTCCGTTCAGAATTTGTTCAGACAATCTCCATGTTTGTGAGAGAGGTGAATTGAATTTGATATCTCTATTAACTCCAATTTGTGCCTAGTTTAGCTACATACTGATACTTTTTCACTTGCTTCTATCATCTTAATGATTCCAGATTGCTATTTCTGCACCTCTTCTATGGATTTTGTGAACTGAATTGCAGAGAATGCAAGAATTGTCCTCAACTCAAGCTTCTCACAATTTCTAAAGTGAACGATAACCAAACAATCACACAACTGATGCCCTCATTGCGGATTCAGAATCAACATCTGCTACAATTAATGATAGCAAGAAAGTTTTACGCCAAGACATTGAGCTTGTATGCAAATCCTACTAGCTTGTTGGGAAGCTAATTTAAAGAAATAAAATAAAATCTTAAAACAAAATTTGTTTACAGATGCAGAATTTGATAGAAAGGTGCCTACAAAAATTTTTAAATGATATTCTTGCTTATATGTAGTGTCTGCTTTGGTAATGTTAAATTTGTTATAACAGTCATTGCCAAACTGAGTGAAAGCCGTATTTGCATTGGATATTCTTATATACTCCTCCTTTTTTTGACACCTGTGTTGCTAGAATTTGGCTGATGCAAAAAAGAAAGGCATTAAGGATGAACTTCAGAAGCTTATCTCCGAGTGGCCCAAGGAAGTTATTAAGTACAGGAAAAGAGAGCATCAAAAGGTAAACCATCTCAGTGCTAAGAAATTTGCTTTTCATATTTCTGAGTTTTTTCCCTCTAAGACTAATGTGCTATATTCTCTCTTTTTTATCTGATCTACTCGCAAACACTAGCATCGTCTTTAAAATCCGATATCCTTGCCATGGTTAGTCAACTGAACATGGGACTTGAGGCAAGTCTACATTTGGAAGACCTTAAGGGATAAATGCTTGTTCAAGGATGAGCTTTATACTGTGATGATTTTTCTGGGTCTTCTGTTAGGTCTTGAGTTCAAAGTAGGAAACGTTGATTACTTACATTGGAAATCATTCTTTTTTCTTCCAATCATACCTTTTTTCTTGTTTAGATAACCCTGTTTACGGTTTATGGTTTAATTTAAGTATTTCGTTAAGCTTAAATATCTATTTTCGATGTGAAGTTCTAAGATTGTCTTTGGTGTCCCGGAACTTTATATCTTACATATTGAGCACTGTTACCATACTGAGAACCTCCGATTCTCATACCATATGTTGTTGTTAGTTTTTCAGATGCAGGTCGCAACCCACCTCGGTGAGTTTACGGATATGGTGACAGAGCGGATGATGATCTTTTTTATGCTTTATTTTACTTTACTTTAGTTGTAGTTATTCTCTCACCTTTTGTATATTATACTTTGTTGCCTTAGAGGATTTATTCCTAAAAATTTTGAGAGATAGGTTGTTGTTATTTTAAACTTCAAAACTCTATTGTATTCAGTTTGACTAATAGGCCTAAACTCCGTAGGCTGTGACTAGTCCTCTTTTTTATATCATACTTATATATACCTTGCTTAATTTAATTATACCTTGTGTATCCTGGACCTATCTACGAGGTTTTATATATATTATGTCTTGTTCTGTCCGTGCCTACGTGTCTGATTATCGTGTGTGAACGCTTCACGTTTTGTAATCCGCTTTATGTGACCTTGAGCTTTTATTCCTTTATTGGGCTTCTAGTATTACTATTTCCTTCTATATTTATTGCTGTATGAGCTTTAGAACTATCATGACGCTTTGTTATCTTTCGCTTTACGGCTAGAGGTAAGGTTTAGGATAATGAGGTGTTGCAGCACGTCCGTGTTGTCATTGGCATCCTTTCCATCCGTCCGTTTTGGTGCCGTCAGCAGCATCATCCCCCCTTGCCCTGATATGCGCTGCGAGTTCAGATTATGTAAAAAGGGACGAGAAGCAACTATCGTCATGTTGTGCGTTTTTGTATTTAACATTAGACAGATCTCATATAATAATTGTCATAGTTATATCCTATTTATCCTAAATACTTTTATTGTTATTCTTTATTAATCATTTGCTTTTAAAAGAAATAAAAAATTTCTTAAAAATTTTGTAAAAGTTAATTGCTTTTTTCTCTATTAGATGATCAGAATTGAATCTAGATTTAATCCTATTGAGAGAGAAATAAAAAAAAATTAGTAACACACTTTTTTATTTTTAAAAACTTCTTTTTACTAACAGTTATCCAACTTTACTTTTCTCTCTCTCTCTCTCTTTCTCCTTTTTTCTCTGTTTGCTTTTTCAAAACACATTGTATTTGATTTATTGTTATAAAAATATTAGCTAAAAACAAGTTGCTGCTTCTCTAGTTTGATAGTTACGATCACCATATCACTACAAGAAATATCGTTAAAATTGACGGCTAAGCTGTCAATAATATTGAAATTCGATGGCAAAATGGACGGCGGAGATGGTCGCTATTAAGCTTGTCGATTTTTCAAGATTCTATTAAAATCGAAGGCTTGCCTGGCTGTCAATAATAAATTATTAAGATCGACGGTATTTCTGTCTATAATATGAATTTGAGAATTCTACATTGTTACTAAAATCGACAACGTTGCTGTCGATACTATTATGTAAAATCGAGAAAAGGTCCGTCGATTTAATTATTTAGATACCGACAAATGCTTAATAAAATCGACAACATAGCCGTCAATATTTCTATATAAAATCGACATCACTTTTGTCAATATTTGATTTAATAAATCGAAAAAAGAGCCGTCGATTTAATTACTTATATACCAATAAATTGTGTGTCTATAATAGCTATAATTTTTTTAATTATTTTTCTATTTGAAAATTAGTAGACAATTAATACTAATAAACTTTTAAATATAGAAATAAAATTTATACAAAATATTAGATAAATAAACTTCTAAATATAAAAATAATGAGGTTACAAACTTATCAAAATAATAAATAATCCTCTAACATAAAGACTTTAGACAAGATAAAAAACTAAACTTAGACTTATATTCGTTTAAATTGCAGTCTACTAATAATACAAAATATTCAAAGCAACGTAAATAATCCTACTCATACTCATCTAAATAATCATCTGAGTCATCAAGATGATCAGAATCATCGTCCCTTTGAGAACTCTGTGGTTGTTCTGGTTGTTGCAGAATAGGTGGGAGTTTTCTACCTACGGCTGTGCTTTTCTGGGAGCTTGGAAAAGTAAAAGGAGGAGGTGGGGAAACACGTGATCTAGAACTACTAGGACCTATGGCCCTCACATACTCAGTCAAGCTGCTCAATTGATGACTAAACTGATCTATCTGTGAGTTACTGGTGTTGAGATCCTCACGCAAGGATTCAACAGTCTGTTGCCACTCTCTTTTCTTCCTTGGGTAGCGGTCTTCAAGCTCTCTATATTTAGCGGCATGTTGTTCAACTTTCCTATTGAGTATTGCGATTTGTTCTCTAAGATCCAAAACATCAGTGCTGGTGGTCGTGGTTGGCCTATCAACTCGAAGTCGCACTATGGAAGAATCTCTTACCTCACCCATGCCATATACCCTACTTCTTCGCTTTCCCCCCACTTTTTCAATCCATATGCGTTCCTCAGAGACAGGCGGTGGATCAGTTACACCAGCCTCTATAGCAGCATGCCACTCTTGCTCAACCTGAAACATACGCTCTTGAAATATATCCTACAATGAGGAGAAATGATTGATAAACTACTATAAGTATCAATAATGCAAAAATTAAAGGGATATGTGAAAAAAATAAGTCCAACATTATAATGAAAGTAAGTTACCTTTGTCTTTTATGAGTGTTCATCAACCCATTGAGTCCTATCCTCTTTGCGAGTATGAGTGTGCTAAAAAAATTCATCCATACATGATGGTCTTCCAAGTGAATAATTCTACATAATGTAACTAAATTATCAACAAATATGGCTGTACAATTGATGATGTACTAAACTAAGCCACTGTACTTAGATTGAGCAGCTTACAAAGTACAAAGAGAAAAGTTACATTTGAGAACAGGCAGACATTTAAGATAGTAACATTTCTAAATTATTAAGGGATGCAACAAGTGACATGTTAAAGGTGATATTAAACCAGTTAGAGAGATTAATAAGAACCATTCCCAAGCCTTAAGATTTTGGACCATCTAGCTACCAACATAAAAGCAAAGTTTCATCGACCATTTTCAACAATTATCATCTTAATCCTTGTTATCATGTTTGTCTTAATTAGTAGAGAAACCTTTGGTGAACTCATTTATTATGGGATATCTTCCAAATTCATCCATCATCTGCAATTGAATGTGTGTGCACCCCATTTATATCTCATTCGATGGTAAAGAATGGATGAGTCAGGGCATTGTCCCATGAGAAATGACTTTACTAGCATAACTCTAATTGTAAAACCCGGTTAATTAACGGCTAATTAACACATAAATAAGAATTTATTCTAGAAAGTACAAAACATGATTTTTATGGCTGAATGTGATAGAGGAGATTGAGACGAGAATTTTGGTACCAATGTTATAGAATTCGGACCAAGATTGGACCGAACGGGCCAAACCGTGCCAACCGAACCCAAAGTGGGCCCTTGGCCTAACATAACTAAACCAAAACCCTAGTTTTCAGCACTCTCTCTCCTCATTAAACACACACACACACTGAAATGGTGGAGAGGAAGGGAAGAACACTCTCTCAAGTTCTCTCCCTTGGTTGATCTTCAAACCACCATAACTTTTGATCTAGAGCTCGGATTGCCACATCGTTTGTGGCCACGCGTTCACCGCGGAGAGCTCTACAAAACCCATACAATTAATCTTGAGGTAAGCCACATTTTTCTCTTCGAATTTCCAGCTTTGATTTCGAGTTTCATGAGCAAAAATATTGAGATTTTGGGCTCTTTGATGTTATAGGACCCAACTCTCTTGAAGGAGAAGGTTAATCTTGTCTCCTTGGACCTTGGGTGTGGTAAGATTCTAAATCCTAGTGTAATTTGTTATTTTATGATGTTTGGGTATTGAGATGTTGTGTATGGGTATGATGATTGTGGCTTAGGTTGTGTATGTGTGAATATTGGAGCTTGATTAGTGATATTAAAAAGCTTGAAAAGGGATTTGGTGGTGAAAAATCTATTCTTTGAGGTGTTGAGGCCTTGAGAGCTTGAGGAAAAGTGGTTTGAAAGTGCTCTGGTTAAGCTTGGGAAATCGGCTAAGGTATGGTTTCGGTTTACCGTATCTAATATGTAATGTGGTAGGAAATACTTAGGCTAGAGGCCCTAAGATAGGCATTGAATTGTTGATGTTGTTGAATGGTTGAAATATATGATGTGGTCATATATGTGATGATGATTATTGATGCCTTGATGGTATGATGTATGAGAAATATGCATGTTGTGATGTATGCTTGATGATTGATTATGGTTGAATTGTGGGTGAAACCATGTTAATGGTGAGTATGATATTGATTATGTACAATGATGGTTAATTGGAATTGGTGTTGTTGAAAATTCGCATGAGGAAGAGTATATGATATGTCAATGTGTTTGAGTTTGAGCCACTTGGGTGAAGTGGGTTAAAATGATGAGATGGTAATTTTGTAAATTGTGGTAGAGCGTCAATGTGTGAGCTGACGAGGCTTGATGTTGACTTTGGTATGTTTTGATTGATTTCAAAGAAAAGGGATGAAATTGGCATGTTTTGATTGATTTTGAAAAGAGTTGAAAATGGCTTGTTTTGAAAATGGCATTTTGTGGTTTTGTATGAAAAATATGGTTTTTGGGCATACTTTAATGGTACATAACTTGGACTACGAATCTCCGTTTTGTGCCAAATCTATTTAGAAATGAAATTGGATCCGAGATGTCCATTCCGTTCGAAGAATGGGTGAAAAACGATTTAAAATGAGAAAGTTATGTCCGTCAGAAGATTGGGGGTTGAATTTGTGAATTCTGCAGCTTTTAACTTAGAAAAATTTTAGCAGAATAATCCCCTGCACGTAGGTGCACTTGGCGCGTACGCGCCGTTCTTCTTGAAAGCGCCATCCACGCGTGCGCATGGTGTGTACGGGCGCGTCGATGTGCTGCACCCAATGCCCAGCCATTTTCCAGAGAGTTGTGTCAAAACTGTGCCAGTTTTGTCCGTGGGGCACGGGAGTACCCACGCGTACGCGTGGCTGACGCGTGCGCGTCTATTGGCTATTTTTCAATCCACACGTTAGCGTGCATGACGCATACGCGTCGATGAGTTTTGTGGCCATCCACGCATGCGCGTGGAGTGCGCGTACGCGTCGCCCTGTTTTCATCCCAAAGTTGATTTTTGAGTTTTAAAAGCCAAATCTCATACTTCTAAGCCTCCGATCTCACCACTTATGTCTTAAATCATTATGATATGCCTAGCAATGAGAAAAGGAGCTAGAGAATGTAGTAACTTGCGAGTGAAGCAAGGGAAAAATGAATGATCAATGAGGATCAAAGATGATTATGTGAGATGTGGAGGATAGCGGTGGAAGTGCTTGTTATGCCATGGGCCGAAGGGCCGTAATTGTTGATGAATTGGCTGATTATGGATTTAACCGTGAGCCGGATGGCTAGATTATTGCCGTGTTACGGCGGAGCCATGATTATGGCTAAGTATAAATGCATATATGCTGTTGAATGAATTGTGAATGTTGTACTTCCACTGTTGGAGATGAGAGTTTCCCTGGGAGGAAGCAGTGGCTAGCCACCACGTGCTCCAAGTTGAGACTCGAAGCTCTTTTGACCCTATGTCGTTAGGGTGGCCGGGCACTGTGAAAGCCCCGGATGAGCTCACCCCCATAAATATTCACCAGTGAGGGTGATGGATATGGATCATGATTATGATCAAGTTTATATTGAGTATAACTCGAGTTGGGGAGACACGACAGAGGGACAGTCCAATGGTTAGCTACTAGGACTTGTCGGGTTGGCTCTATAATCGATAGATGATATCATCAGCCACTAGGGACAGGCATTCATCATATGCATACTATGTGAATTGTTTGAGACTGCTTATTTGACTGCATATTACTTGCTAATTGTTTAAATGCCTTATCTGTTCCTATTTGTATATCTCTTGTTTGAAATAACTGTGTTTGCTATATTATACTCCTGCTGGTGGTTGGGAGGTCTGAAGGAATTGGAAAGGAAAGTATTAGTTAGACTGAAGAATCTTTAGTCAGATGCCCTTTATGGTTTAGCTTGTTTATAAGCTTTTAATTATCTGGAGGAAGTTCTAGGATTGCCTTCGGCTTTCCTCTATTATTATGTATTATATATGTGGAAGCTGTTACCATGCTGGAAACCTCTGGTTCTCACCCATGCGGATTTTGTGGTTTTCAGATGCAGGACGTGAGGCTTCTTGCTGAAGCATGATGGAGAATTCTCGATTAGCGAAGATCCTTTGTTCTCGGGGCTTTGTTTTGGTTTATATGTTTTGCTTACATACTTTTATCTCCATTAAATAATACAAACTGTGATGACTTCTCTTATAGGAGATTTTGGAGCATAGGTTTTCTGTATTTGTGTCCCTTTGGGTTTTCTTTGGGGTTTCCTTATTTTATCATATGTATATATTACTATGCTCGGACCGGTTATCTTCGCAGCCGGATTTTGAGTCTTGATATTCCTGTTTTTGACACTTCTTTGTATATATATAATCTCGTGTTGGATTATCCTTTGTTCGTTACGTTATCGATCGGAGTGTTGCGCTTTAGAATTGCGATTTTTGTTTACCCATTTTTCTACAAAGGCTCCTAGTTATAAAACTTATTCATACTACTATATGTACTAAATTTTTATTTTAGAGGTCGTAATACCTTGCCATCTCTGAATTATGACTTAAGCATAAGACTCCGTATGGTAGGGTGTTACACTAATTATTAATTATCTTCACAAGATTCTAAACTATGCTTATTACATGCCTAGCTTATGCATGGGAGCACACATGAGAAATTATTAAGAAGATATAGCTTCCCACTCCTAGCAGAATAGGATTATAGACTCAGCCACCATCTGCATGTTTGGCAGCGTTTTATGCTCTGTCAAGCAAAGCAGTGACAACTGACATAAACCTTCAAGGAAGCAGATTTTACTTATAATTTCTTTTCTTATATATAATAAACCTTCATGTGACATATTCTGATGAAGGCAAGTAGCCACAAGAGACAAATACTCATGCGATTTGAAGCATAGAGACATGGAGGCTAGCGCAGGTTTAGTCACAGAATCTCTTCAATGTTATGACTATTTACCAGACACTTCTAAAGCCAAAATTGTTAAGAGAGCAGGACTTGAATGTCTTAACATGTTTTAAAATAGCATAGCAGCATATATAGCTCAATGAATAGGTAAATTTTGATATTATAAATTATGATGGCAACTCATAGTATAAAGTAAAAAGGAGGGTTCTATAAGTAATTTACCAAGTGTAACCTCGCTTCTGGAAAGGTGGTGCCTCCTGCAATATGAAGGGAGGTACCTTGAGTCGATTTCTTGGCAGCTATTTTTCTCGCCTGTAACTGTCTATAGGCATCAGTGTCCCAATGTCTCATCAATTCACCAAGAACTTCTGGTGGGATCCAATATGGACGGGCACCTTTTTTGCAAATGGCATAGAGCATACCTCGCAAGCGCTTGGCAGCCATAAACTTCCAAGCTTGATAGATATCATCCTCTTCCGTGTCAAGAATGTCAAAGCATTTCTCTTTTAATAAAATTTTTTTTTATTAAAATGCTGTTCAATAGATTGCATAATATAAATGACATTATTTTTAAGGGGAAAAAACATGGAAGTGGGACCCAACCCCATGTGGCTTAAACTGAATCCCCGTGCTGTCCATCTCTCTTTTGTTTGACCAATTACATCAACTATGTTAGCTAATTTTTAGGTGCAATGATTTGGTTAAGAATGATGGTGAGGACTAAACAAAAAATTATATATAAATCTCTCATACATGTTAACTAAAGCAGCCAAGTACATATATATATATATATATATATACACATCAGATGGTATAGTATATAATGTGGCATTGAAATTCTAAACCACAAGATCCGAAGTAAAAATATATCAACAACAAATTAGTCCTGCATCACGTCTAAATTAAACAGATTATGACATATACTTTAATAATTAATTAATGAGATTAGCATGTGCAGTGAAAACATGCAGGTCCTTAAAAACTCAGCCATATAATTTTATTGAGTTAATTACTGTAATATAGTAATTAAAATTCACCCTTCACTCTGTCCACCATATTTTTTGAGTATCATCATCTGCCTCATCAAAACTCAACCAAGGCTTGTCGTAGTTTTCCTTGAAAACCTGAGAAATATGCTTCAAGCCAGGCTTAGGTAGGTGCCAACTACATCAAAAACAAAAAAAAATGGTAAAGATATATTACTTAGTAAAAATGAGACATGCTATTCATAAAATTTAAATCAAATAACAAACCATTTGGCACCATCATATCTAAGCTTGGAGCACTTGTGCTAGAGTGACCAGTAGCAGCGGAAGTTCCTTAACCCTGAGTATCTTGGGTACCATTAGATGTGGTTTGTCTTTTCCCACAAGATCCTGCTCGACTGGGAGCTATAATAGCTGGATCACTTTGAACACCATGTGAGGCAGTATTGGAAGGTTCATTGGCTTGTTGAGTGCATGATCTTGGCACACCCGGAATAGGCATCATGTGTATCTGAGACTCCTAACAAGAGGGAGTAGTAGTAGCAATAGGTGGCGGTCTCTCATTGATCAGAGTAGTCGTGCCTGATGATGACTCAACAAGAGTGTATGGATCCATATGCAAGTCAATGGGGTGACCGGGAGAAAGCCTAGGCCTCCCCTTTCGACCTCGACCTCGACCCCAACCACGGCCATGATCTCCATCTCTACCAACCATGTTTATTCCATCTTTTTGAATTTTTTGATGTGGGGTCTGCTTCTTAATACTATATTAAAAGGTAAAACAAAAAATTAAAGAAAAGTATTAGATGCCAGATGAACTTGTATATGCAGAAAAGAAAAAAGATAAAAGAATGTGGACAATTAATATTCAGTTAGTTACGTTAACTAAACTTGTATTTAATAGTTTAAAAGAAAGTATAAAAATACAGCCTTTTTCACTTTTCTTTTTATTTGTTTTTTGTTTAAGAAAAAGTAAAAAAATAGAAGCAAATATAAGCAAGAAAAGGACAGGCTTACTATAACTATGTTCTTCAGTCCAGATCTAGATAAAAAGATTGGACCAATTGAGTAGCTAGTGAACGAGTCAAGGTCAAAATCATATACACCAGTGAAAAATTATACCAATATCTTCTTTCAGTATTACCAGAAAGGAAAAAGAGCAATTGAAGCTTCCAAGATTCAACTATGTGAATCTGAATAGTTTTCCTAATTTAAGTCTTATATATAAAGAACAATAAAACACACAAATTTTGTACCTTTATGGATCTGTGAATTCAAGGTATGTAAAGTTTGATATCTGGTATTTGTTTGGAAAGAGTTTTGAGGATGAATGATTTGATAATAGCTGGATACTTTATTAAAACAAAATATCATGCTAAATAATTACTTTATTTAATTTATTGAAAATTAATATTTTTTTAATGGATAATTCTAAAATCAAATGTGATTTCTAGAGGATATTTTGACGTGGCTTATATCAGAAAACTGAATTTTAGGGAGTAAAACTACGTAGGGTTCCATCAGTTAGGAAGCAATTATTCTTCAAAAGTAAAGATGGAATTGCTTTAAAATTTGGTTAGAACAACTGTCTCTAACAATATTGGTGAGGAGTTTGTAGGTGTATAAATAAATTTACTTAACAATCTCTCTCCTAGAACTCCTTAAGATCCCACTTAGAAAAAAGGAGAGTATTGAAAGTTCAATATCACAAAAGGCAAAATTCAGTATACATATAACATGCATGTTGTAAAAGTTATTTTCAGTCTTCCTCAATATCACAACAAATGGCACTTCATTTGGCTTTTGCTTCGCTTAATTAGTTTCCTTTGATTTAATTATTAATATGTTTAATCATCTAAAAAATTTGATATTATCCGATCCTATTAGATATACAAGGACATCACCACATGGCATGGTTTGCTCCATTTTTATGTATGCACAGTCTAATGCGTTAAATTCACTTACATCCATCAACGGTGATTATCATATATATGTACACATCTAAAATATTATGATTCATTCATATTGAGAACTAATTAACACAAAATGAGAAGCATCTTCCACTATAATGATATTTTAAGATAAATAAGTTGAAAAATTAAAATCAAACAAGAAATTAAACAAAGACATTTTTACCTACAAAATTAAAATAACATCTTATATTAAGGTCAAATAATGCAATTGAGGAAGATTAAAAATTAAACGGTCAGATAAATTACATGCAAAATGTAAAAATTATTCACTCATATATCAAAAATCCTATGTGAACTTCATAGAAACCTCACTTGCCTGCTTACCATATAATGAAGAAATCAGTGACACAATGTGCTCCTCTAATTCCTCTTGGTACCTTTTTTTCTTTTTTTTATTGACAGGAATTAAACAAAGCAACAACCTAAATTATATTATTAAAAAGCATTTTTATTATTAAAAAGGGTTAGTGACATCCACAAACCGTTCACAAGCATTTTTATTATTAAGTATTGTTAATAATAATTAAAATACGAAGAATATATATTAAATGAATATAACTTCAGAAGCACTTTTATTATTAAAAAGGGTTGGTGACAGAAAAAATGAGATACTAACAGCAAGGGTTGATGACATATTATTAAGAAGTCAGTCTGAATGTATTTCTTAACCTTTCAAATAGCTTTGGTTGTTGATAAAAACTTAACTAACAATAATGAATAATTTCTTCCTCCATATTTAAATGATAAAAACTAGACTAGACTAGAATAAAGATTGATTGTCCTAAACTTAGAAAAATGGTAGTCAAGTTGAATAGTGATGAATGTGTTCAAAGAGCCATAGAGTGAGAGTTAGTAGCAGCAGAACACACTTCTGTTCTTCTTCTTCATTCTGTTATCCAACTCTGCAGCAACTAGAAACAAGAGTTCCATGTTTTCCAACTAACAACTCTGCATTTGAAACCTTCACTGATCCAAATTCCAAAATTAATTATAAATATAAATAATTATGCAGAAAAAGCTTAAAATGAACTAACCTCTTGTATAGGTTTGTTATGATCTTTTGGGTTCACAAATTCATTAACCCCAATAAACATGAACAGAATATCATGAAAGAAATTAGACAACAATTAGAGATGGATAGTATAAATTATACAATTAGAGAAGAGATGACTTTAATAATTTAGAAATATTTTAGGAAAGTGAATATAATTTATCCAAAATATTATTAATTAGGTGATTCAAATTAATGTGTTCAAATAATAAGAATCAATCCTATTGAAACTAGGATCTATCCAAAAAAAAGAATCCTATTGAAACTAGGAAGTAGGATTAGAGAAGAGCTATACTTGATGTCCTAGATTTTGTGTGATGAATGAGATTTGAGTCTTTTGATTCTCCTTACTTAAGGCTCAATCGTAAAGGACTCAATACTTCAGGAGATGCAAAAGCTATGGTCTCTCTTGACCTAACCTAAATTATTGATTTCGCAACATATATTATATATTCTCTTTAAATTTAGAGAACACGATATTACAATTAGGTCAAGTTTTACACCTGAAATAGGAAATTTCTAAATGAAACTGAAGTTGACATTGGAAAGAGTTTAGTAACAATCAGAAAATGATACCTAGTTCTTATGAGCTTGTTTGAGAGAGAGAGAGAGCAGAGAAGGACCAAGGTAGGAGGAGTGACGGCGGCAACAGAGAGAAGGAGTAACGGTGGCGCAACAGCAGTGGAAAGACAGGCGGCGCGAGCAAAAGGAGCGATAGTGAGGAGCGACAGCAGCACGGTAGCAACAGAGCGCGACGGCGGGGCGAGCAAACGGAGTTACGGCAGTGCAACCATGACACTGGAAATGGAGAATGAAGGTTGGTAAATTTGGGGTAAAATGAGGGTTGATGAGGAATTTAGGGTAAAATTGTGTTTCTAAACTTGGAGGCGAGAAGTGGGCGCGGGACTGATGTTTTTAGTAATAAAAATCGATGGTAGAGTTGTCGATTTTAATTTGAAAAAAAAGCAATGACTTTCGCGTCTATTTTATACATTAAATCCACACCATTTATTCGATTTTAGAAAGCAATCTAGACCGTTCAAATTTATCGATGAAAATATTGTCGATATTTTAAATATAAAAATAGACGTCATTTTCGCCGATTTTAAAATAAAAGTATTTCCAACCCCTGGTTCGTCGATAATATGACGATAGTTAAAAAAGGTTTAATGCAGCATAAAAAAATTGACGACAAGGTCATCAATTTTATTATTTTATTTTTAAATTTATTTTTTTTAAATATCGACAGCAAGCCATTGAAAAATATCGACGACAGAGATAGCTGTCGATTTTTTGCATCAAAAAATATGCTTTTTCTTGTAGTGTATGGATATCCTTGTTTTAACTATTAGATCAAGTATTTGTTGTTAGTTATTACTCTTTATAATCAAATAAGTGTCATTTTTCATTTAATTAAGAAAATGTTTGAAACTAGTGTTAAACCTATTCGATGCATGAGCTTATATTTAAATTTGACATGTTAAATAAAAAATAATATTTTATAATCATAAATTTTTCGAGTTTAGTATAACACTATCATTATCATTATATAATAAACGTACTAAATATGCTATTTTATCCTTATTCAAAGTAAAATGCAAATAGAAGAGTCTGAAGTCTATAATTTTCTTGAACCATAAAGAGTGAGAAATGAAAAAATAAGAACATATATAACTGTAATAATAGCATGTCAATTTTACACTAAACTTTATATCAAAAGGCTAATAAAAATTTATCGACAACCTAGTATCTTACTATCTTATTAACTTCATTAGAAAAGCAATTGGCATATGATGTTGTGCTCCCTGTTACACATTTCATCTCAAATCTGAAAACAGACTTATAGATAAATTAGTTATATCTACAGTAAATATTTGTACACTTGTGTAAATCATAACATGCTATTAAAATAAAAATAATATTATTCTTACCTAAATATTATAAAAAACTTCTTTAAACTCGACATTTATTGTTGATGACTTTGGATTGTCGTCTTCATCCAGAATTAAAACTCTGAGGCCACTGCGACTCTTAACTATTGGCAAAGCAACATAAAGTTGTCCATGGGTGAAATTTAAATGGCAATCCTGAATCTGAAAGGATCAAGTTCATTCTTGGAATATACACTTTATCTCCAATATTTCTACCGGTCACTACCGTCACTCCAATTACGTTGTTGCCAAGTTTGTTAACTATTAATCTTGTCCTGTTGCATAAACCTGAAGTCTAGTCTATGTTTCGGAGTAGCATTATAGCGATTCCTGGCTTCAAAGTCAACTTGTGATTGGGTAGTCTCGAACATTTGATGTCATTTAGGAACTCTGGTGTGAACCACTTTTGTTGTACATCTTCATTTTCATAATATTGACATGTTGTGTCAGAACTCAAATACTCCTTTTTCATCCCTGGAGAGATTGTCAAGACGAAATCGTTTACCTTCTCGATACTCTCAAGCGTGGGGGCAAGAATTGCCCTACTCTAAAAATACCTATAATCTAACATATTTTGCAACAAATTTAGATATGCAAAGTCTACCAAATGAGAGAGAGTGTCATCAGTAGTTGTAATCAATAAATCATCTGTAATTTAAACTTCTGATTCATCACCAACAACAGAACTAATATTTTCATTTTCAACATCAAGTATCCAATTAGCAAATCTCTTCATTTCTCCTTCATCTTGATCCGAAGAAGACATTAGAAGCCTCATGTTTGTATGCAGTTTCAGAAACTTACAAAATGACCACAGATGGGGTGAGTTAATAGCTAATGACAATATATCATGTCTACTCCCTTTCAGAATCACCGGAAGTATCTATCTAAAATCACTTCCTAGAACAACAACCTTACCACCAAATGGTTGATGTGTCTTATGTTGATCGGTAATTGACATAAGATCCCTGAGCGTCTGATCAAGTGCTTTAAAGCACATTTTATTGAGCATTGGAGCTTCATCCCAAATTATTAAGCTACTTTGGATAAGCAGCTCAGCCTTTAAACTGCCATGCTTAATGTTTCAAGTAGATTCATTAGTAATTCTAATGGGTATTGAAAATCTAGAATGAGCCATTCTGCCACCAGGTAGGAGTAAAGACACAATTCCACTGGATGCAACATTTAAAATAATATTTCCTCTAGACCGAATAGCAGAAGAAAGTCCATTCTAAATAAATGTCTTATGGTGCGGAATTTATAACCACAAACTAACCGCAAGTGCACGGGGTCGTACCAAGTAATACCTCATGTGAGCGAGGGTCGATCCCACGAGGATTGATGGATCAAGCAATAATGATTGAGTGATTGGCTTAGTCAGACAAACAGAAAATGATATTTGAGAGTTCAAAAGCATTAAACAGTAAATTCAATAATTCAGAAAGCAAGCAGCAAACGGTTTGTGAAATATATGGAGAAAACAGTTAAGGCTTCAGAGTTATCTATTTTCCGAATTGACTTTTCTTACTAATTATTTTAATCATGCAAGATTTAATTCATGGCAAACTATATGTGACTAAACCCTAATTTCTTAGACCTTTTTAGTCTCCTTTAAAATTTATTAACCACCAATTCCTTGGTCACTTAATTCCAATTAGAGGGTGAAGCTTAATTCTAGTTTATATGCCATAGAAATCCTAATTACCCAAATATAAGAGGATTATATGTCACATTGATAAACCACTATTTTATGATTTATATTGTGTTTAATTGAGTTGTTTTATCAAGTCTTTACCCACTTATTCATATGATTAGCATGATATTACAATTCCTTCCCAAAGTTGTGCTATGGTTGAAAACTTGCTTCCTAGAGATCTTTTTATTGTGTATTTTAATTCTCTTTTATACCATTTGAAGTCGTGATCCATGTGTTAAGTGTTTTAGGTTTCATAGGACAGGAATGTCTTAGAGAATGGAGAGGAAGCTTGCAAAAATGGAAGGAACACAAGAAATCAAGAAGATGACCAGCGAACACCGACGCGGACGCATGGCTCACGCGACCGCGCGAAATGGAGAAAATCGCAGTGACGTGTTTGCGTGCCTGATCCGAATGCATGGATTGAAATCTGAACGGATGACGCGAACGCGTGGCGAGAAAAAACGCTGGATGACGCGATCGCGTGGATGACGCATACTCGTGACATGCGCGATCTGCAAAATTTATAGAAATCGCTGGGGGCAATTTTGGGCCGCGCTTTGAGCCAGATTTTGGCCCAGAAACACAGACTAAAGCCGAGAAACATGCAGAGACTCGAGGGAGATTCTCATGAGGATAGTTTTTAGTTTTTAGATCAGATTTCACTCCTCCTATAGGTTTTCTCTCTACACATTCATAGTTCTTAGAATTTTATTTGCTTTGGATTTGGATATTGAGAAGAGTTGTTACCTCCGCCAAGACTTCGTCATTCTAGTTTGTTTTCTTACATTTCACTTACTCTTTCATATCTTTAATTTGTCCAGAGTTACAATTGGATTATTTTTAGAGTTTATTAATACAAAAACTATTTTTATTTTTAATTGATCTATTTTATCATTGTTTATCATGTCTTTTTTTATTTTCCCTTTTAATTTTGTGAAGTCTCCATTCGTGATAATGGAGTAGTTCCCCAACTTGATTGGGAGTTGATCAAAAGGAGAACCTTGAGTTGGAATACTCAAGAATCAAATTGTATTGTTGGTTGACTCTCTAGTCACTAACGCTAATCCTTCCCAAAGGAGAGGATTAGAACTTGAGAATAGAAGTTGACTCCCAACTTACTTGACTTTCCTTTATTCAGTAAAGGATAACTAAGTGGAAACAACTATCAATTATCAATTGATCTTGAGAAAAATCCAACAAGGATAGAACTTCCAATTAATCTTCTCCCGGTAAAGATCTTTATTTAAATTACATAAATTCTCTTATTTATTTTCCTATTTCTCCAACTCAAAATTTCTTGGAAAACCTCTGACCAATAAGCTGCACTCTTTTGTCAACTCGTTGGGAGACGACCTGGGATTCATACTCCCAGTATTTTTATTCTTATTTTGTGACAACCCTTTTAAATTGATAAGTAGATTTTCACTGGTTAAGAATTTTACTTGCAATGTATTTATTCCATTAAATTCTTAATCGGTCAATTTCTGCCTCCGTCAATTTTTGGCACTGTTGCCGGGAAGTTGCAATAGTGTGCTAATTCATTGGTTGGAATTTATTTATTTGCATTTTATTTTATTTTGTTTTATTGCCATAAGCCGTATGTTTCTTTCATTGAATGATGCGTTCACTGCCTGATCCGAGCTTAGCCGCTTTTGTTCCTGAAATTGAAAGAACTCTTTCACATATTAGGTGAGCTCGACGTCGGTTAGCCTTTGAGGGTGGTGAAGTGATTGTTATCGATTCACCAGTCTCATTTGAGGGTGAATCTGAACCGCCATTCGAGGAAGAAACAAGCTCATTTACTACTGATTCAGTTAATTTACGTGCAGATAACATGGTAGCACCTAGGAGGGTTACTCTCTAGGAAGCTGGAGCTCCAGATTTTATACTACAGGCGTATCAAGTGCATCACCCAACGGTGGCTGCAGATTTTGAACTGAAAATGCACTAATCAACTTGCTGTCCAAGTTTCATGGCTTACCTGCTTAAGAGCCTATTAAGCACCTTAGGGATTTCCAGACAGCCTATTCTACTATTAGGCGTCATGGTGTGGATGAAACTTCTATTCTGTTAACCGCCTTCCCATTTTCTCTTGAGGGATAGGCGAGGGAATAGTACTACTCTCAACCTGAAGTGACTGTTACTAACTGGGTACACTTAGAAGAGAATTTTTGGAAAAATACTTTCCAGCTGAAGTTACTGATAGATTGAGGAAAGAAATTTCTATGATTATTCAAGGCGAATCCGAGACTCTTTATGAATATTGGGAGCACTTTAATAATCTCCTGGACGCATGCCCCCATCACATGATTGGTAAGATGGTGTTGATCAGCTACTTCAGACAACGCATGAAGCCTCAGGATAAGACTACATTGGAAGGTGCTAGTAATAGTTCTATGAAAAAGTACAAGACCGAAGATAAAGCATGGCAATTGATCAGCGACTTAGCTGAGTCCACTAGGAATCACAGGCATAGGCATAGCCATTCAAAAACTATTGCAGAGATTTTCTCTAGCAGTGAGACTACTGCTCTTACATAAAGTATATGTGAAATGACCAACCTACTGAAACAAATGCAGTTAAATCAACAACAGGTGCAACAAGCTTAGCCTCCCCTACCACAACAAAGCCAATAGTTGGTTCCACAAAGAGTATGCGGGATCTGTGCTGATTATAGTCATTATACTAATGAATGTCCACAGCTCCAACAGGAAGACAACACTGTGGCAGCCACTCACAACTTCTATGACCGCCCAAATCAAGGATACAATCAAGGTGGCAACTACAACCAAGGTGGCAACAACAACCATGGATGGCAGGACAATTCCAACCAAGGTTGGAGAGATAATTCTAACCATGGTTGGAGGGATAACTATAATAGAGGAGGCAAAGATAACAATGGAAACCAGAGGTGGAATAACAGTAACAACAACAGACATCAGAATCAGAACCAACCTTACAGAGCACCTCACCTAAGATAGCCTCAAGGACCCTAGGACAACCAACCACAAGCTCCTCAGATCACTTATTCTAATTCTTCATAAAATGACAAGATGCTCTGTTCTCTCTCACAAAGACAACAAGATATGCATACGCAGCAGAATTCTACTTTAAATGGTCTGACTGCCACTTTACAAGCTCTCGTCTCCTGGTTAGATTCCTCACCTAGTTCCACCAATCAACCTTCAAGCTCCAGTGGAATTCTTTCTCAACCCCTACCTAATCCCAAGGGTGGCATCAATGCCATCACTTTGAGGTCCGGAACCACATTACAGGAGAGGAACTAGGAGGAGCCAAGCTTAACAATACACGTCCCAGCTGAGGATGTGGTAGATGTTGAAGAGGAAGAGGACGTATAGAACATAGTTGAAGAAGAAGCAGCTCAACCACAGAATGAAACACCAAAGGATGCAGAAGCTGCAAGCAACGCTCTCCCTATTCCCTTCCCACAACTTGCAAGGAAGCCTAGAAAGTAGATGGAACTTGATCCCAAAATGGTAGAAATATTCAAAAAGGTGAGGTAACTGTCTCCCTTTTTTATGTTATTCAGCAGGTACCTAAATATGAAAAGTTTCTAAAAGATTTATGCATACATAAAGATAAAAGTAATGAATTAGAAACTATTCCATTAGGTAGTTCTATATCTGCTTTAATAGGAGGTATACCTGAAAAATGTGGTGATCCAGGTCCATGTATGGTTAATTGTACCATTAGAGGTATAATATTTTATGACTGTATGTGTGATTTAGGAGCATGTGTTAGTATAATGCCTTTGTCTATATATGATACTTTGAGGCTCCCTCCCTTAAAAAGGTCGGCAGCTCGTTTTATGTTAGCAGATAAAAGCATTATTACAGTGGCTGGAATTGCTGAAGATGTATTGGTGAGCATTAAGGGGCTCACGTTTCCCATTGACTTCTATATCTTGGAGATGTCCCAAAATGACTCGGGAAAGCCGTCATCCATCCTACTTGGAAGACCATTCTTAAAGACTTCGAAGTTCAAGCTGGATGCCTTTTCAGGAACCTATTCCTTTGAAATAGACGACCAAGCAGTGAGCTTCAATCTGAATGAAGCTATGAAGCATTCTCCGGAAGATCATTCAGTATTCTAATGCGACATTATTGATGAAATTGTAGCTGCAGTTCAGCAGGAGGGAATAGAAGAGAAGCACATGGAGCAAAGTCCAAGTGTGGGGATATCCTCTGAACAAAGTGAGGATGCCTTGCCATTATCATTAGCTCCAAAAGGTTTAGAGCTTAGCCATGAGCAGAAATTAGAATTAAAGCTCTGTTCTGAGGGTTACCTGAAACTGTAGGTCGATCTCGGACGAGATCTTCTGTACTGGTCGGAGTTGACGTGTCCTACTAGTGGGTGGTGGCCGGAGCTGTTGTGTCCGACTTGTTTGACTAGCTATGCTGCTGATCCTTTGTCACCACCAGAGGGTGGTGGTACCTGCAAGGGACTCCGATGCTTAAGTTAGCAAGGATATTAAGCAGGTTTTTAGTAGAATCAGAGTATGAGTTATACTTGGGTGCTCCAGTATATTTATAGAGGTGTGGAGTGACCTTTTTAGATAAGATAAGTTAGTTATCTTATCTTATCTTATCTTATCTTATCTTTGGGTGCGGTCAGCTTATCTTCAAGGGAACCGCCCTTATCTCTATAGGCTTAGGCTGCCTTTGAATTTGGGTCGTGTTCCTCTATTCGGGCCCTTTATTTGGGCTTTCTTGGTAATTTGGCCGAGCTCTTTGAGAAGAGGTCAGATAGTTTGACCTGAAGAGGTTGGTCGCCTTATCACTAAACATCCCAGGTCGAATAGCTTGACCCAGGGTATGAACAAGCCCCTTCCTTCACACCTTAAGTATGCTTACCTTGAGGATAAGAAGAAGTTCCCAGTTATCATTGCAAGGGAGCTCACTTCCCAACAGGAAGAACAACTGCTTAGTGTGTTGAGAAAGCATAAGAAAGCAATTGGGTGGAGCTTGGCGGATATAGTAGGCATCAGCCCTCAAGTTTGTGAACACAGAATATTCTTAGAAGAAGGAGCAAAGCCTATCCGTCAGCCTCAAAGAAGATTGAATCCAACCATCTTAGAAGTTGTCAAGAAAGAAGTAACCAGACTACTTGAAGCAGATATCATTTACCCCATTTCAGATAGCGAATGGGTCAGTCCAGTACAAGTGGTGCCCAAGAAGTCTGGAGTCACAACAGTGAGAAATGAGCATGGAGAGCTTCTGACAACTAGAGTGCAGAATTCATGAAGAGTTTGCATTGACTATAGGCGTCTAAACCAAGCCACTCGCAAGGATCACTACCCCTTGCCATTCATTGATCAGATGCTTGATCGCCTGTCAGGTAAATCTCATTATTGCTTTTTAGATGGTTATAAGGCTATTTTCAAATCCATATAGCTCTTGAAGATCAGGAAAATACTACTTTTACATGTCCTTTTGGGACTTATGCTTATAACAGAATGTCATTTGGCTTATGCAATGCACCAGCTACTTTCCAAAGGTGTATGATGAGTCTTTTCTCTGATCTCATTGAGAACTGTATGCAGGTTTTTATGGATGATTTTAGCGTGTATAGTGATTCATTTAGCCTTTGCTTGGGTAGTTTATCTAGAGTATTAGATAGGTGTGTTAGTTCAAACCTTGTTTTAAATTTTGAAAAATGTCACTTTATGGTCAAACAAGGTATTATTCTGGGACACGTTGTTTCTAACACTGGTATCTCTATAGATCCAGCAAAGGTAGATGTTATTTCTAGTTTACCTTACCCTTCCTCCGTGAGGGAAGTCCGTTCGTTCCTTGGCCACGCAGGTTTTTACAGGAGATTTATTAAGGACTTCAGTAAGGTAGCATTGCCTTTATCCAGACTACTGCAGAAAGATATTGAGTTCGAGTTCAGTGAGGATCGCATACAAGCGTTTGATAAGCTGAAGATCGCCCTGACTCAAGCTCTAATTGTGAGAGGACCAGACTGGAGCCAGCCATTTGAAATCACGTGTGATGCCTCCAATCAGGCAGTAGGAGCAGCACTGGCTCAGCACGAAGGTAAGGATCCTTTTGTAATTGCTTATGCATCTAAGACTTTAAATGCTGCTCAGTCTAATTACACTACTACCGAAAAAGAGCTTCTTGATATTGATTTTGCTCTGGATAAATTCCGAGCCTATTTACTTGGTACTAAGGTAGTAGTGTACTCAGACCATGCAGCTTTGAAATATTTATTAGCTAAAAAGGAGTCCAAACCAAGGCTAATATGTTGGATACTACTGCTGCAAGAATTTGATTTAGAAATTAAGGATAGGAGTGGTAACCAAAATTTAGTGCCAGACCACTTGAGTTGCCTTGAGCACATTAAGGACGACCCCACTCCTATAAATGATAACTTCCCATTTGATAGCTTACATGCAGTATCTGAAGTAGTTCCTTGATATGCACCTGTAGCTAATTATCTAGTCAGCCACACTTTTCTCCCAAATTTTACTAAGCATCAAAGAGACAAGCTAAAAAGTGAGTCCAAATATTATATATGGGATGATCCATATTTATGGAGGTGTGGTGCTGACCAGGTAATTAGACGATGTGTGCCTTAATCAGAATTCCAGTCCATTTTTAGGCCTGCCACTCATCTGAGAGTGGAGGACATTGTGGCCCTCAGAGAATAGCTAGAAAAGTTTTAAACTGTGGATTCGGTGGCCCACTCTTTTTAAAGATGCTGCTAAATTTTGTAAATCTTGTTCCCCTTGCCAAAGATTTGGTAATATATCCAAGAGGGATGAGATGCCTCAACGGATTATGTTTTTCTGTGAAACTTTTTATTTTTGGGGCACCGACTTCATGGGCCAATTTCTAAATTTTAATGGTCACCTTTATATACTGTTAGCTATAGATTACATTTCTAAATGGGTGGAAGCAATTCCTACCCGTACTGATGATGCTAACACTGTTGTTTCCTTTGTGAGAAACCATATTATTTGTCGCTTTAGATCACCACGAGCAATCGTGAGTGATCAAGGCACTCACTTTTGTAACAAGAGACTAACAGGATTACTGAAGAAGCATGGGATAATTCATAAAATAGCAACAGCCTACCATCCCCAGACTAATAGGCAAGCCAATGTGTCTAACAGAGAGATAAAGCATATATTACAGAAGATAGTCAAGCCTCATAGAAAGGACTGGAGCACCAGACTCCAAGATGCGCTTTGGGCATATCGGACAACATACAAGACACCAGTCGGGATGAGTCCCTTCCGCTTAATTTATAGAAAGGCCTGTCACCTCCCAGTTGAGGTAGAGCACAAAGCCTTCTGAGCGGTAAAAGAATGTAATATGGAATTTGAGAAAGCCAGAGCTGAAAGAAAGTTGCAACTGTAAGAATTAGAAAACCTTCACCTAGAAGCTTATGAGAACTCCAGGCTGTACAAAGAGAAGGTAAAGGCTGTGCATGATAAGCACATCAAGAGGAGAGAGTTCCAACCTGGGAACTTAGTCCTCCTTTACAACTCCAGATTAAGGCTCATGCCAGGAAAGTTGAGATCAAGATGGGACGGTCCCTATCGAGTAGAGAAGGCTGAGCCATACGGAGTCTTTCACTTGAATCATCCTTCAAGCTCTGAATTCATCAAGGTAAATGGACATCGCCTAAAGCTATATCATGGTGAGAAGATGCAGAAGAACAAAGAGCGAGAGATCTTTTTCTTGGAGGATCCCCCAATAGTAGGAGAATGAGCTAGTGGAGCGTCCAACTTAAGGACGTTAAAGCAAAGTGCTGGGTGGGACACAATCTACCATGGTATGATCGTTCTTTTCCCTTCCTTAGTTTTCTTTTTCAATAATTGTTCTCATTATTAGTACATATAGTTGCATCTTCATTTGCATACTGCATAAAAAAAATGGCACGTGACGCGACAGCGTCGCCGACGCATCCGCGTCATATGTGCCTTGGGAAGAGAAGAGAATTTTACAGAAAGACGCGCGAAAGCGTGACTGGAGGCATGCCTTTGGCACAAATATGCCCACACGACTGCGTCGCTGACGCATCTGCGTCATGTGGAAAAATGACCTCCCACGCATCCGCGTCACCAACGCGAACGCGTGCCCCAAAAAAATTGACGTAGAAAGGGGTGTATGGCAGAATGTTAGGCTGGAATGGGGCTGGAACCATGCTAAAAGCACAAGCCCTACCATGCGAACGCGTGAACCACACGAACGCGTGACCCACGCGTTCGCGTTGTTTTTTAAAAAATGGCCTTTCACGCGATCACGTCACCCACGCGAACGTGTCACCCTAAATTTTGGCAAAAGGAGTTTGAAATAGAATGTTGCGTGAACGCGAGGCTGCTCTCATGCCAATAGCACAATTCATATCACGCGAACGTGTGACCCACGCGTCCGCATCACTTAGAAATCATGCTAACCGCGCGACCGTGTTCCCCACGCGTCCGCGTCGCCTGCACCGCACAGCTTATCCAGATCAGCCAAATATCATATCTTTTCTTCCCCAAATCCTAATTTTTCTTTTCCCTTCTTCTTTCTTTCTTCTTTCTTCCTTCCCTCTTCATTCTTTCCCGCTTCTTACTTACTTTCCCCCCTTTTCTTTTTCCCACTCATCATCAAGGTTCTTTTGTTTCCTTCTTCTCTCTTTACTTTTCCATTTATTATTTTTATTTTCTTCTTCTTTTTCTTTTTCCTTCCATTATCTATGTTTTCTTTTTCTTTTTTTTTAAACTCTTTTTTTTATTGGTGTTGGAAATTTATTTGGGTCTTTATTCTCCATATTTTGCTTGTGGATTATTAGGGATTTGTTTGACAATTATATTACTTTTTATGGGATTGCTTCCATGTTCAAATTTCTTACTTTCAAAAACATATTTACCATGCATGCTATGTGTTTGTGAAAAAACCTGTTTGGCATTGTGCACTATTTTTAGAATTCTTTTATTCTACTACTCTAAATGCTTGCTTTTCATGAAATCCCTTTTATATTTTATTAATTAAATATAATTGCTATTACAAATAGATTTTTAGTTTGAAAGACTTGGTAATCTAACTTAGACATTGAATGCTTGATCTATGCTACTCATGCCCTTTCCGGCATGCCAATAAAAATCTTGCATTTAATTGTTCTACCATGCACTTGCTATATTTCCATTGATGGACTTTTCACATGTAGTCATGACCATGTGTTAACGACATTCTTCTTTACCGTACATTGATTACCACCTTTACCGTTCGTTCTCTTGCTCTAACCCTTAGCTTTACAAGTTACTTTCTTTTTCCCTTTTCAGGATGGCCACCAAGAAAGGTAAGGAGAAAGCTACTCCCAAAGCACCAGCAAGGAGAGGAACAAAACGAGCATTAGTGGCAGAGCCATCTTCAACAGCGGTGAAACCCTCAACAAAATGAATCAAGAGGATCATCAAGGTCGATGAAAAAGAGAAAGCCTTCCCAGCAAGGGACACTGTGCGGTTTACTAACCGCTACTGTGAGCAGATGTTCCCCATTCTGACGGAAAGGAACTATAAAAATGATCACCTTCTCATCCTCCCTACCCAAATTGCTGAATTTGTTGAGCCCCGCATTGAGCAAAGAAAATGGGATTCCTACAGAGACAGCCACGACAGGTTAATCTATCATGGGTAGTTGAATTCTACTCCAACTTTCACTTGCCAACCCTGCAGTCTGTCTATGTCCGTCAGAAGAAAGTTGCCATCACAGAAGAGGCCATTCATAAAGCTTTAGATCTTCCCACTGCTCCAAAAGGTTTGGACGCATTTCAAGAAGCCGCACTCAAGCGTCAGACATACCAATTTGACTGGGACGCCGTTCTCAGAGTTATAGCACAACCTGGCAGCACATGGATCTACGGATACTATCGTTCCCGACCTAAGGGAATATCGGCTTCTGCACTTACCTTAGAAGTTCGAGTATGGGCACAGATTATGTCCCATTACATCTTTTCGAGCACTCATGAGTCCTCCTTCACTGCAGACATGGCTGTTCTACTCTGGTGTATCATTACAGACCAGCCTCTAAACCTACCAAGACACATCCGGAGTGCCATGGGACATATACAAATTACAGGCAACTTACCTTTTCCCGCCTTGGTTTCAGATCTCGTCTCAGCAGCCGGAGTCTCATACAGAGCTGGAGACACCAGAGCGATGCTTCCACGGAGTGATCAGTACGTCCCTAAAGGGAAATATATCAGACCTCCTGATAAACCACTATTTTATGGTTTATCTTGTGCTCAATTGAGTGGTTTCTATCTACTCTTTACCCACTTATTCATACTATTTGCATGGTTTTACATTTGCCTTCCTAATTATGTGCTTTGATTGAAAACATACTTCTTTGATCTTATATTTGCTTATTATTAATCCTCTCTTTTTACCATTAGATGCCTTGATATGTGTGTTAAGTGTTTTCAGATATTATAAGGCAGGAATGGCTTGGAGGATGGGAAGAAAGCATGCAAAAGTGGAAGGAATACAAGAAGTTGGAGAAATTGCTAAGCTGTCCAGCCTGACCTCTTTGCACTCAAACGGCTATAACTTTAGCTACAGAGGTCCAAACGACGCGGTTCCAGTTGCATTGGAAAGCTAATGTCCGCGGCTTCGATTTGATGTATAATTTGCCATAGCTGTTCCGACGCTAGGCGACGCAAACGCGTGACCTGGCAGGAACACAACCCGCGCGGCCGCGTGAGCCATGCGGCCGCGTCACTTTTCCGCGACCTGTACGTACCAGAATATGCTGGGGGCGATTTCTGGGCTGTTTTTAACCCAGTTTGTGGCCTAGAAAACACAGATTAGAGGCTATAAAGTGGGGGAATCCATTCATTCATGAGGCGGCTCTCATAATTCACTTTTCATGTTTTAGATGTAGTTTTAGAGAGAGAGGTTCTCTCCTCTCTCTTAAGATTAGGACTAGAATTTAGGACTTCTCTTAGGAGTGACTCTCAATCCCAGGTTCAATGTTCTTTTTTATTTATTTTCTCAATTTAATTTATGAATGTCTATGTCAGATTTAAGTTCTTTTGTTAATGCAATTCAAGGTATTTTCAGATTTAATTTTGCTTTGCTTTATTTATATTGATGCTTTTTAATTTAGATATTTTCTTCCTTTTAGTTTTGGTTAAGTAATTGGTAACGCTTGAGCTGTCAATAAAGCAGTGATTGAAATTGGAAGTTGCTCCAATAACTCTAGTCTTTCCATAGGAATTGACTAGGACCTGAGGATTAAGCTAATTAATCCACTTGATCTACCTTCATAGTTAGAGGTTAACAAAGTGAGATTAAAATCCAAATTTCATCACAATTGATAAGGATAGGATCTCTAGTTCTAATACCTTACCAAGAGTTTATTTTATTATTATTATTTTATTTTTCTTATCATTCAACATACTGCTTCCCTACTTTCAAAAACCCCAACATTACAAGACTCATAAGCAATAATAAGAACATACCTCCCTGCAATTCCTTGAGAAGACGACCCGAGGTTTGAATACTCGGTTATCAATTTCAAAGGGGTTTGTTACTTGTGACAACCAAAACATTTGTATGAAAGGACTTTTGAAGGTTTAGAAACTATACTTGCAACGAGGATTTATCCGCAAATTTCTAGACCACGCAAAAGTTCTCTCATCACCTCCAGCAGCCACTAACAGCCAACCTGCAGAATAGGCTGAAGACATTCCTCCTTCCATACCACAAGCACCTTCAACAAGTCAGCTGCTCCATCAGATACTAGAGAGGATGGACCAGCAAGAGCAGAAAGCGAAGCTAAGATAGCGCTGTAACCAGCGCCGATTCACACACCTCAAGGAGCTGCTTATGGGAAACCACAGACCTGACTAAGACCCAGACACTCTGGACTCCACTTTATTTACTAGCATAGGGAGCCATGACGGTCCCGATTGTAGAGATACTGCTACTAGCCCCCCTTTGTTCCTGACAGATGGCACCGAGGACGATGCCAAACGTTAAATGTGGGGAGGTCGGTCAGTACCTGACTTCCGGAGGTAACTTCTCTTCCTTAACATCAATAAAGTAGGATATTTAGTTATTTTTCCTTTGATTAGGATAGGATAGATTGTTTAATAATAGGTTATTTGCATGCATATTCTATTTGGTTGAAATATAATGAGTTTCTTTTTAAGACCCTATTTTTGAAAAATTTCACTAATTTAAATCAAAACTTTTTGTGTTAAATTTGTTTGAAATTGTATTTGGAACATGGTTTTTAAGCTAAAGAACACACAACCCGTGAGATTTTGAGCTTATTTATATGGTTACACTATTTAACCATAAACATTTCATTCTTGTGTGTTTTCTTCTCTATGGTTGTAATTTATATTTTGTTTCATCCTATATGTCCGATGCTTAATGTGTTATATGCATGCATATGATTGAGGCCATTACTTGTTTAGCTCACTTATCCCAAATGAGCCTACCCCTTAAATCACCCTTGTCAGCCACTTTGAGCCTTTTAAACCCCAATTGTTCTATATTTTACCACATCACTAGCCTTAAGCAGAAAAACAATATAATTATCCTAAATTGAATCTTTGGTTAGCTTAAGATAGAGACTGTCTGTTAATTAAGTGTGGGAAAAACTGTGAGAACATGGGTTATTAAGGGAATGTGTTATGTTCTTACTTTAATAAAATATTGGAAATTTGGGTGCCTACTCATGTAAAACAGAAAATAAAAAATCCATATGCATTAATATGTTATTTTATCTTAAATGTCTTTATTATAATATATATATATATATATATATATATATATATATTCAATAAATAAATAAATAAAGGGACAAAATTATCCCAATGCTAAGTTTAATTAAAGATCAATGCATATGTGATAAAAATTAAAAGAAAAATTGATACATGAGTATGTAATGCAAAGTGAGAAATTTTGGGTAGCTAGGCACGATTCTAAGTTATATAGAGGTTGGATTGTTTTTCTCTGACCTTCTCTTTTTCATAGATATTTTCTTCTGTTTCTTGGTCACAATCCTCTTTTCAGTGCTTTCCTTGGTTGCCTTCACTTCTTTGATTTCAAAATTTGGGTGTTGTGTGATGGTTAGAGTGTACCCTTTATCAAGAATTTCTTGAATTGGTAGTTCAATAAACTCACCTTCTATGCCACTCTCTGCTTCATTGCAGTGTAGATTCCCATAATTATTTTCATCCCTTATAACCTCCTTTATTAGTGCATCCTCCTCTTTTGTTTTTGCATCTTCCTCTTCTTCCATGTGTGAGGGTGGAAAGTTCTCTAATTCACTGGAATATGAACTCCTTTGATTGATTTCTTCACTTTCTTCCACAGGATCTTGCATTATATCTCTTGGAAAGGAATTTGCTTGTTCATCTTCCTAGTGCTTGATAATCAACTGCACATATTTCTCTACATTTTTGACACTCGTCCTTATATCATGTATGAATTCTTTCATGAGAAGCTCAATAGATGATGGTTCTTGATTTGAATAAGAAGGAGATGATAGTTCTTGATAAGAGTAAAAAGAGGATGGTTCTTGGTATGAATAGAGAGATGGTGGCTCTTGATGATATGGGTAGAAAGATGATGGTTCTTGATATGGATAGAGAGGTGGTGGTTCTTGGTATGAATAGGGAGATTGTGGCTCTTGGTATGAATATGGAGATGGTGGTTCTTGATAGTTGAAACATGGAGCACTGAAGTTTCTTTGGTTTTGACTTTGCCAACCAAAATTTGGGTAGTTTCTCCATCCATAATAATAAGAATCACTCCCTGGGTGTGAGTAGTAACCCATGTGGTCTCTCTCCATTAATTTTTCTTAGCACAAAATTCCAAACAAAATTAAACGCACCATGTGGTAAACAGGCAAGTAAAGAAGAAAGAACAGAAAGAATTTTTTTTCTTTAAATTATATATATATATATATTCAAAAGAAATAAAATAAAGAAAAATAAAAATAAAAAATAAAAACAAAAATAAAATAAAACATAAAGAAAAACAAAAATAAAATAAGAAAAATAAATAATATAAAAAAAGGAACAAAAGTTTTGTTTAGACAAATTAAAATTGAACTAAATGATAAGGTAATAAGAAAAAAAAGGGACGCAGGGGAAAGGGGGGAAACGGAACTAGATGACAAGCAAAAAACAAAAAGAAAATAAAAGAAAAAAATAAAAATAAAAATAGAATTTTTTAATAGAAGAAAATTAATTGAAAAAAAATTATCTAATCTAAGTAATTAAATAACTGAGGCAACACCATACTTAATTTCGAAAATTAAGAGAAAAAATTTAAATAAATCAATTTTTTTTAATTTTTAGAAATAAGTTAAATGAAATTAAAGCAAAAACGCCTAATCTAAGAAATCAAACAACCAGTAGCTGTCAATCACAGTCAATCCCTGTCAACGGCACCAAAAACTTAGTGCGGAATTTATAACCACAAACTAACTAGCAAGTGCACCGGATCGTACCAAGTAATACCTCAGGTGAGTGAGGGACTATCCCACGAGGATTGATGGATCAAGCAACAATGATTGAGTGATTGGCTTAGTCAGACAAACAGAAAATGATGTTTGAGAGTTCAAAAGCATTAAATAGTAAATTCAATAAATCAGAAAGCAAGCAGCAAACGGTTTCTAAAATATACAGAGAAAACAGTTAAGGCTTTAGAGTTATCTATTTTTCGGATTTACTTTTCTTACTAACTATTTTAATCATGCAAGATTTAATTCATGGAAAACTATATGTGACTAAATCCTAATTCCTTAGACCTTTTTAGTCTCCTCTAAAATTCATTAACTGCCAATTCCTTGGTCACTTAATTCCAATTAGAGGGTGAAGCTTAATTCTAGTTTATATGCCGCAGAAATCCTAATTACCCAAATATAAGAGGATTATATGTCACGTATCCCATTACGTCCAGATAATTAGAAATTTAAGAGAATATGTTTTCAAGCTGTTGTTCAAGTAAAGAGCTTTTCCAAGTTATACAAGAACTCAATTAGAACAAGGTTCATACTTCCGTTCCACCCAAATTCATAAGATAAAGAACGAAAACAATTCTTGAATTATAAATCAGTACATGAATTAAAACAGAAAAATAATAGCATCAATCCATACAATAGACAGAGCTCCTAACCTTAACAGTGGAGGTTTAGTTGCTCATGGTTCAAAGAGAAAATAAGGATTCAGGTAAAAACTGTAAATTGCGGAATGAGGTAGAAGAGAAGAGGTGAGATTCTTTTCCCATTTATATCTAATACTAATTAATGTAAAAATATATTTCCTAAAACTAAATAATATCTTTTCCTATTTTTAAATAAAATAAAGTTTAAATCAGAATTAATAGGAGATTGTGTGCTTGCTTCTTGGAGAGTTGGGGACCACTTGATTCCTTAATAATCCACGCCTAACTTGAGAAATCTTAAGTTAGGTGCAGCCTTGGCCAAATTGATGGAGAAGAAGTATGGACTATTAATTGTCGTTGGAAAGATCTAGAAGTTATCTTTCTGATGCATGGAAACTTGTCTCTCAACAAATTTTTCTTCGGCAAGTTTCCTGGAAAATGTTGGCATGAATGGTGGGCTTTTGAATGCTGCTTCCACAGTTTCCTGGATTAGGATTGATATAGGATCCTAAGACCCTCCTTTCATGCCCAACCCGGTTTGCATGGCCTTCTCTGGCATGATTATAAGCTTCTTCTTCATGATTGTTCTCCAAATTCTCTTCCATGTTGGATTAAAAATACTCTTCCTCTTCCTCAGCACCAACAATTCTTTTTCCTCTTGCTTCCCTTTTTCGTCTCCAAAGGGTTCTCTCAGGCTCTGAATCAAAGGATGTTGAGATTTCTTCTCTTCTCCCTGTCATACAACAACCAGAATGCACAACAGGAGATATAGTGAAGACAATTTTTGTTAGAATGATTGTTAGTGTGAGTGATGCAATTTATCAAACAGTTAGTGGGTTAGTAAGCTGAATTATGATAAACTAAGAAATGAGAACAGAAATTAGAGAGGGAATAGGGGATGAGGAAGAAATTAAAAAAAAACAAACTAAGGTAAATTACTGAATATAGAAAAGAATAACGGAAAAAAAATGCTCAATCTAGTAATCTTCTAGCTTAATCATTGTTGATTCAAAATCAATCCCCGGCAACGGCGCCATAAACTTGATGCATGGAAACTTGTCTCTCAACAAATTTTCCTTCGGCAAGTATACCGAATTATCGTCAAGTAAAAACTCACTATAGAGTGAGATCGAATCCCACAAGGATTGATTGGTCAAGCAACTTTAGTTAGAAGAATATGCTAGTTGAGCTAAACAGAATTTAGATTGAGATGCAGAGATTTAAATGACTAAAAAGTAAATAGCAGAAATTAAAGTGCAAAATCTTAAATGGGAAATTGGGGTAATGCTCATAAAAGTAAATGGCAGAAATTAAAGAGAATGGGTAAGATCAGAAATGGAGGAATCATTGGGTTTAGGAGATGTTGCAATTCTCCGGATCAAGTTCATTCTCATCTCTTCCTCAATCAATGCATTCATTGATCTCCTTGGCAATCTTAAGTGATTGAATCCCAATTCCTTGGTAATTCAATCTCTCAAATCTTTATCAATAGCCAATTCCTTGGTCAATTGCTCATGAGAAGAGATGAAGTATGGTCACTGATTATACTACATACATTTCCCAATTCAAGTATTGAGGGGATTATAGTCACATATCCATCCCAACCCAAATTGGTCCAGCATGAGAAAGCAATTCTAGCATGATCTCTTCATTCCTCTTCCAAGGTTCCGAAGAGATCCAATTATGGAGAGTTTCTTTTCCAAGACAACTAACCAATTGAATTAAGATTGAAAGCTTTCTAGTAAAATCAAGAGAAAAGATAGAAGAAGAAGAATGAAAATTAATATTGATCCATCAAATTACAGCAGAGCTCCCTAACCCAATGAAAGGGGTTTAGTTGTTCATAGCTCTAGGAATCAAAAATGGCAGAAAAGAAGAATCCATGATAGAAGTACAGAAAGGTAAATATCCAGAGAGTAGTTCTCCAAAAAATGCCCCCCCCCCCCAAAAGTCCCTAGCTAGTTCAAAACTACTCCTATATATACTACTCTTCATGATCTTCTAGTGAGTTCTTCAAGTCTTGGATGTGGGCAATGGACTTTGAGTTGAAGCAATTCTCATCTTTAGTGGGCCCAGCTTACAGAGAAATATGAATTAGGCTCAGGCACTTAGTGAGATTAATCGTGGAATACATTTCTGGGTGCGAGAACGTTAGTGGCATTCACCTTTTCCACTAAAGTTCCACCTTTATATGCCCACGTTATTCTCAACGTTAGAAGTCTTAACGTGACTTCTAACGTTCCTTCTCAATTCTTGGCCAACGTTAATGGGATTCACTTTTCCCATTAACGTTGGCTTGTGCCCCTTTTCGCAAACGTTAATGGGAATCACTTTTCCCATTAACGTTGCTTGCCCTTTGCCTCCCACTTTAGGTCTTACGTTAGCTTAGCTAACGTAGCTCTTAACGTGGGCACCTATCACCTTCGAGAGCGTTAGTGACACTCACCTTTGTCACTAACGCTCTTTTTGCCTTAATCCCCTACGTTAGAGTCCGCATTAACTAAGTTAACGTGGCTCTTAACGTAGTAATGAAGCCATCTTCCAACGTTAGTGACAAAAGTGAGTGTCACTAACGTTGGTTCCTTGAACCCCACTCCACGTTAACTTTCACGTTAACAATCTTAACGTGAGAGTTAACGTAGGCAAGGAAAATGATTCAACGTTAGTGACAAAAGTGAGTGTCACTAACGTTGGCATTGTTGATCCTTGTCCACGTTAGAGTTCAAGTTAACTTAGTTAACGTGACTCTTAACGTGGGGCATTGCCTAGTTTCCCAACGTTAGTGGTGTTCACTTTTACCACTAACGTTGAGGAGAAACGTTATTGGAGTTCACGTTTCTCATTAACGTGGAGTCCTCCTTTCCTTCTACGTTAAGTACCACGTGTGGCTCTTAACATAGGTTATGAAATGGCTTCGCAGGCGTTATTGGTGATCACTTTTCTCATTAACGTTGCAAGTCAATTGCCATCTCACGTAGTAGTCACGTTAACTAAGTTAACGTGAATGCTAACGTGATTCTTCCATGCTTCATTTGTCCTGAAATCAAGCAATTAAAGTGCATCAAAGCTCTAGCCAAAATCATGAGATCATGCATCACTAAAATATCATGTAATTCTAGCAAAAATCTCATGAAATCATGCAAAATTCACAATAGTTGCTTGAATGAAGGTGTAAGTGTATTTTCACCCAAAACTTGCCTTGTTTACTAGGAAAAATGCATGAAACTACCCTAAAACAGTAAAGAAAAGGTCAGTGAAACTGGCCTAGATGCCCTGGCATCACTTTCCAACGCCACTAGAATCACGTCAATTGGACCTCTGTAGCTTGAGTTATTCAGGTTTGAGTGCAGAGAGGTCAGGGTTGACAGCATTATTCGCCTTCTTCTCTTTTTCTGCAGAAACTCCATCAAATCCATCTGAATTCTACCTAAAATAAACAAATTTCCATGAGACTAAAAGTAGCATCCATAGTTACTAAAAGATAATTAATTCTTGATTAAACTCACAAATTAAATTCAAATTCACTAGGAAAAGGTAGGAAAGATGCTCACACATCATCTTACCACACCCACCATACCCATAAACGAAGTAAAAACTGTAACACCCTACCATATAGAGTCTTATGCTTAAGTCATAATTCAGTGATGGCAAGGTATTACGACCTCTAAAATAAAAATTTAGTACAAATAGTATTGTGAAAAATGATTATAACTAGGAGCCTTTGAAGAAAAAGGGGTAAAACGAAAATCCGATCGATAACGTAACGAACAAGGATAAACTAACATGAGATTATATATGTACACAAGAATGTCAAAAAAAGGAATATTGGTACACAAAATCGTGAGTTCACACTCTTCTCACAACTCCGCGCAGCTGACCAGCAAGTGCACTGGGTCATCCAAGTAATACCATACGTGAGTAAAGGTTGATCCCAGAGAGATTGTCGGCTTGAAGCAAGATATGGTCATCTTGTAAATCTCAGTAAGGCATATTCAGATGGTTATGAGGTTTTGATAATTAAAAGAGAAATAAAACATAAAATAGGATAGAGATACTTATGCAATTCATTGGTGGAAATTTCAGATAAGCGTATAGAGATGCTTTGTTCCCTCTGAGCCTCTGCTTTCCTATTGTCCTCATCCAATCATGCGTACTCCCTTCCATGGCAAGCTGTATGTTGGTGGATCACTGTTGACAATGGCTACCATCCGTCCTCTCAGTGAAAACATATCCGCTGCGGTTTCCCATATGGCTAATCAGTTATCAGTTCTCAATCGTGTCGAAATAAGATCTATTGATCCTTTTGCACACTGTCACTGTGCCCAACAGTCGTGAGCTTTAAGCTCATCGCAGTCATCCCATCCCAGATCCTACGCGGAATATCACAGACAAGGTTTAGACTTTCCAAATCTCAAGAATATTGCCAATTGATTCTAGCTTTTACCACAAGGACCCTGATCTCATGGAACGGAAGGCTCTGTTGTCAGGAGAGGCAACCATGTGTCGTGAACCAGGAGGCCAAGAGATACACACTCAAGCTCTCACAGATAGAACGGAAGTGGTTGTCAGGCACGCGTTCATAAGGGAGGATGATGATGAGTATCACGGATCATCACATCCATCAAGTTGAAGTACGAGTGAATATCTTAGAACAAGAATAAGCGTGAATTGAATAGAAAAATAATAGTGCTTTGCATTAATTCATGAGGAACAGCAGAGCTCCACACCTTAATCTATGAGGTGTAGAAACTCCACCGTTGAAAATACATAAGTGATGAAGGTCCAGGCATGGCCGAATCGCCAGCCCCCAAAACATGATCAAGAGATCAAAAGTGGTCCAAAGGAAGTCACAAAAATGATCTAAAGAGATGAATACAATAGTAAAAAGTGCTATTTATACTAAACTAGTAAACTAGGTTTACAGAAAATGAGTAACTAAGTGTAGATAGTGCAGAAATTCACTTTCGGGGCCCACTTGGTGTGTGTTTGGGCTGAGCATTGAAGCTTTCACGTTAATAGGCTCTTCTTGGAGTTTAAACACCAATTTTGGTGCCAGTTTGGGTGTTTAACTCCAGCTTTGGTGCCAGTTCTGGCATTTTACGCCAAAAAATGGTCTCTGGTGGGCGTTTGGACGCCAATTTGGGCCATCAAATCTCGAGCAAAGTATGAACTATTATACATTTCTGAAAAGCCCAAGATGTCTACTTTCCAACAGAATTGAGAGAGTGCCATTTGGGCTTCTGTAGCTCTAGAAAATCTACTTCGAGGGCAGAGAGGTCAGAATCCAATAGCATCTTCAGTCGTTTCTCAGCCTCTGAATCAGATTTTTGCTCAGGTCCCTCAATTTCAACCAGAAAATACCTGAAATCACAGAAAAACACACAAACTCATAGTAAAGTCCAGAAATGTGATTTTCGCATAAAAACTAATAAAAATATACTAAAAAGTAACTAAAACATATTAAAATCTATGTAAAAACAATGCCAAAAAGTGTATAAATTATCTACTCATCACAATACCAAACTTAAATTGTTGCTTGTCCCCAAGAAATTGAAAACAAAATAGGATAAAAAGAAGAGAATACACAATAAATCTCAAACTATCAATGAAACTTAGTCCCAATTAGATGAGCGGGGCTAGTAGCTTTTTGCCTCTGAACAGTTTTGGCATCTCACTTTATCCTTAGAAGTTTAGAATGATTGGCATCCATTAGGAACTCAGAATTTAGATAGTGTTATTGATTCTCCTACTTCAGTATCATGATTCTTGAACACAACTACTTTATGAGTCTTGGCCGTGACCCTAAGCATCTTGTTTTCCAATATTACCACCGGATACATAAATACCATAAACACATAATTGGGTGAACCTTTTCAGATTGTGACTTAGCTTTGCTAGAGTCCCCAGTTAGAGGTGTCCAGAGTTCTTAAGCACACTCTTTTGCTTTGGATCATGACTTTAACCACTCAGTCTCAAGCTTTTCACTTGGACCTTCATGACACAAGCACATGGTTAGGGACAGCTTGATTTAGCCGCTTAGGTCAGGATTTTATTCCTTTCGGCCCTCCTATCCATTAATGCTCAAAGCCTTGGATCCTTTTTACCCTTGCATTTTGGTTTAAAGGGCTATTGGCTTTTTCTGCTTGCTTTTTCTTTTTCTTTTTCTTTCTTTTAATTTTCACCTATTTATTTATTTATTTATTTATTTATTTTTTCTCGCAAGCTTGTGTTTTTCACTGCTTTTTCTTGCTTCAAGAATCAATTTTATGATTTTTCAGATTATCAATAACATTTCTCTTTGTTCATCATTCTTTCAAGAGCCAACAATGTTAACACTCATAAACTTCACTGTAAAAAATATGCAATGTTCAAGCATTCATTCAGAAAACAAAAAGAATTGCCACCACATCAAAATAATTAAACTAATTTCAAGATAAAATTTGAAATTCATGTACTTCTTGTTCTTTTGTAATTAGGAACATTTTTCATTTAAGAAAGGTGAAGGATTCATGGAATTATTCATAGCTTTATGGCATAGACACTAGACACTAATGATCATGTAATAAAGACACAAACATAGACAAACATAAAGCATAAAAATCGAAAAACAGAAAAATAAGAACAAGGAAATTAAAGAACGGGTCCACCTTAGTGATGGCGGCTAGTTCTTCCTCTTGAAGATCTTATGGAGTGCTTAAGCTCCTCAATGTCTCTTCCTTGCCTTTGTTGCTCCTTCCTCATGGCTCTTTGGTCTTCTCTAATTTCATGGAGGATGATGGAATGCTCTTGGTGCTCCATCCTTAGTTGCTCCATATTGGAACTCAAATCTCCTAGAGAAGTGTTGAGTTGTTTCCAATAGTTGTGTGGAGGAAAATGAATCCCTTGAGGTATCTCAGGGATTTCTTGATGAGGGACTTCCTCATGCATTTGTTGAGGTCCATGAGTGGGCTCTCTTGTTTGCTCCATCTATCCTCTTTTTAGTGATGGGCTTGTCCTCTTCAATGAGGATGTCTTCCTCTATGACAATTCCAGCTAAACTGCATAGGTAACAGATGAAATGAGGGAAGGCTAACCTTGCTAAAGTGGAAGGTTTGTCAGCAACCTTGTATAGTTCTAGAGGTATGATCTCATGAACTTCCACTTTCTCTCCAATCATGATGCTATGGATCATGATAGCCCGATCCACAGTTACTTCGGATCGGTTGCTAGTAAGAATGATAGAGCATTGGATGAACTCCAACCATCCTCTAGCCACAGGCTTAAGGTCAAGCCTTCTTAGTTGAAATGGCTTACCTTTGGAGTCTCTCTTCCATTGAGCTCCTTCTACACATATGTCTCTGAGGACATGGTCCAACCTTTGATCAAAGTTGACCCTTCTAGTCTAGGGGCGTGTATCTCCTTGCATCATTGGCAAGTTAAATGCCAACCTTACATTTTCCAGACTGAAATCTAAGTATTTCCCCTGAACCATTGTGAGCCAATTCTTTGGGTTCGGGTTCATACTTTGATCATGGTTCTTTGTGATTCATGCATTAGCATAGAACTCTTGAACCATTAAGATTCCGACTTGTTGAATGGGATTGGTGAGAGCTTCCTATCCTCTTCTCCTAATCTCATGTCGAATCTCTAGATATTCGCTCCTTTTGAGCTTGAAGGGGGGCCTCGGGGATCACCTTCTTCTTGGCCACAACTTCATAGAAGTGGTCTTGATGGACCTTTAAGATGAACCTATCCATCTCCCAAGACTCGGAGGTGGAAGCAATTGCCTTCCCTTTCCTCTTCCTTGAGGTTTCTCCAGTCTTAGGTGCCATTAATGGTTATGGAAAATTAAAAAGCAAGGCTTTTTCCACACCAAACTTAAGAGGTTTGCTCGTCCTCGAGTAAGAGAAGAAAGAAGAGAGTAGAAGAAGAAGAAAAGTGGGAGATGGAGGCTTGAGAGGGTTCGGCTAAGGGGGGTTTTGAGTGTATATGATGTGTGAAAATGAAGGAGTAAGGAGGGGTATTTATAGGGTAAGAGAGGGAGTTGGTTCGTGTGAGAAGGGGTGGATTTGGGAGGGAATTTGTTTGAATTTGAGTGGGTGGGGGTGGTGGGTTGTATGATGGGTTTATGGGAATTAGGGAATGGATGTGAGTGGTGAAGGGAATATGGGGAAGAGGGTAAGATTTGATAGGTGAGTGGTATTTTAGGTAGAGTGTTATGGAGAAGTGTGAAGAGGAGAGAGAGTGGGGTGGGGTAGATGGGGATCCTGTGGGGTCCACAGATCCTGAGGTGTCAAGGATTTTTTATCCCTGCACCTTTCTGGCGTTAAACGCCCTCTATGTGTCGTTCCTGGCGTTTAAACGCTGGGCTGATGCCCTTTTCTTGCATTTAAACGCCAGTCTGCTGCCCTTTTCTGGCGTTTAAACGCCAATCTGCTACCCTTTTCTGGCGTTTAAACGCCCAGAAAGGTGCCAGACTGGGCATTTAAATGCCCATTTTTATACCTTTACTGGCATTTAAACACCAGTTTGCCTGCCAGTTCTAGTGTTTAAACGCCAGATTGATGCCCATTTCTGGCATTTAAATGCCAGTCAGCTACTCTTTTCTGGCGTTTAAAAGCCCAAAAAGGTGCTAGACTGGGCGTTTAAACGCCCATTTTTATATCTTTACTGGCGTTTAAACGCTAATTTGCCTGCCAGTTCGGGCATTTAAACACCAGACTGCTGCCCATTTCTGGCATTTAAACACCCAGAATGGTGTCAGGCTGGGTGTTAAACGCCCATTTTGGTATCCTTACTGGCGTTTAAATGCCAGTAAGATCTTCCTCCAGGGTGTGCTATTTTTATGCTGTTTTTTATTTTGCTTTAATTTTTGCAATTTTTTTGTGACTCCACATGATCATCATCCTAAAGAAAACATAAAATAACAATGGAAAATAAAATGAAAGAGTAAATAATATAGATAAATAAAATTGGGTTGCCTCCCAATAAGTGCTTCTTTAATGTCAATAGTTTGACAGGAAGCTCTTACGGAGCTTCACAGGTGCTCAGAGCATGATTGTGGCATCCCAACACCAAACTTAGAGTTTGAACGTGTGGGCTTTGCTTGACTCTGCATGGAGAGAATTGAATGAAGCTTTTCATGCTTCTTCCCCATGTTTACAGAAGAAGATCATTGTGCCTTAAACACAAGGTAGTCCTCATTCACTTGAATGACTAGCTCTCCTCTGTCCACATCAATCACAGCCTTTGCTGTGGCTAGGAAGGGTCTTCCAAGGATGATGGATTCATCCTCATCTTTCTCAGTGTCTAGGATTATGAAATCAGCAGGGATGTAAAGGTCTTCAACCTTTACCAAGACATCCTCTACAAGTCCATAAGCCTGTTTCTTTGATTTGTCTACCATCTCTAGTGAGATTCTTGCAGCTTGTACCTCAAAAATCCCTAGTTTCTCCATTACAGAGAGAGGTATGAGGTTGATACTTGATCCTAGGTCACACAGAGCCTTTTCAAAGGTCATGGTGCCTATGGTACAAGGTATCAAGAACCTTCCGGGTTCCTCTTTCTTTTGAGATAACTTCAGCTGAACCAATGCACTTAGTTCATTGATGAACAATGGAGGTTCATCCTCCCTAGTCTCATTCAGCTTCAGTGGGATCTCTATGGTCTCTAGATGAGCCTTAGATTCCTGTGGTTCCTCAATAGGGGACTCCTTGTAGTCCAGTGGACGTCCCATGAGGTTTTCCTTTCTGTGAATCACGTCCTCCTCCTCTTCTATAGGTTCGGCCATTTTGGTTGTATTAATGGCCTTGCACTCACTTTTTGGATTCACTTCTGTATTACTTGGGAGAGTACTAGGAGGAGTTTCAGTAATTCTTTTACTCAGCTGACCCAAATTTCTTATGGAGGACCATGCCTCAATCATGAAACTGAGGGTGGTCTAGGATAGATCAAAGACTATGTTTGCTAAGCTAGAGAGGCTCTGCTCAGAATTCTCTGTCTGTTGCTGAGAAGATGATGGGAAAGGCTTGCTATTGCCAAACCTGTTTCTCCTACCATTATTGTTATTGAAGCCTTGTTGAGGCTTCTGTTGATCCTTCCATGAGAAATTTAGGTGATTCCTCCATGAAGGATTATAGGTGTTTCCATAGGGTTCTCCCATGTAATTCACCTCTTCCATTGCAAGATTCTCAAGGTCATAAGCTTCTCCTTCAGAGGAGGCATCTTTAGCCTGCAATCCAGTCAGACTCTGAGAAATCATATTGACTTGTTGAGTCAATATTTTGTTCTGAGCCAATATGGCATTCAGAGTATCGATCTCAAGAACTCCTTTCTTCTGAGTCACCCCATTATTCACAGGATTTCTCTTAGAAGTGTACATGAACTGGTTATTTACAACCATTTCAATGAGTTCCTGGGCTTCTGAAGGCATTTTTAGATGAAGAGATCCACCAGCAGAGTGGTCCAATGACATCTTGGATAACTCAGACAGACCATCATAGAATATACATATGATGCTCCATTCTGGAAACATGTCAGAAGGACACCTTTTGGTTAATTACTTGTATCTTTTCCAAGCTTCATAGAGGGATTCACCTTCCTTCTGTCTGAAGATTTGGATATCCACTCTGAGCTTACTCATCTTTTGAGGTGGAAAGAATTTGGTTAAGAAAGCATTGACCAACTTGTCCCAAGAGTTCAGGCTTTCTCTAGGTTGTGAGTTTAACCATGTCCTAGCTCTGTCTCTCACAGCAAAAGGAAAAAGCATAAGTCTGTAGACCTCGGGATCAACCCCATTGATCTTAACAGTATCACAGATCTGCAAGAATTCAGATAAGAACTTATGAGGATCTTCTGATGGAAGTCCATAAAACTTGCAGTTCTACTGCATTAGAGAAACTAATTGAGGCTTAAGCTCAAAGTTGTTTGCTCCAATGGCAGGAATTGAGATGCTTCTTCCATAGAAGTTGGAAGTTGGTGCAGCATAGTCACCAAGCATCTTCCTTGCATTGTTGTTATTATTTTTGGCTGCCATGTCTTCTTTTTTTCGAAAATTTCTGTCAGGTCCTCTCTAGAGAGTTGTGCTTTAGTTTCTCTTAGCTTCCTCTTCAGAGTCCTTTCAAGTTCAGGATCGGCTTCAACAAGAATATCTTTATCCTTGTTCCTGCTCATGTGAAAAAGAAGAGAATAGAAAAGAAGAGGAATCCTCTATGTCACAGTATAGAGATTCTTTTATGTGAGTAGAAGAAGAAAAGAAGAGAAGAATGAGGTAGAGAGAAAATAAAGAGAATTCGAACACAGAGAGGGGGAGAGGGTTCGAATTTTAAGAAGGAGAGAAGTTGTAGTAAATAATAGAAAGAGATGAGAGAGAAGAGAAATTCGAAAATATTAGAAGAAATAAAATTAGAGTTTAAAACAATTAGTTAATTAAAAAGATTTTTGAAAAAGTGGTTAGTAATTTTCGAAAATTAGAGAGAGAAAAGTAGTTAATTGAAAAAGATTTGAAAATAAATTTTGAAAAGATAAGAAGTTAGAAAAATATTTTGAAATTAAGTTTTGAAAAAGATATGATTGAAATCTATTTTGAAAAAGATTTGAAAAAGAAATTTAAAAAGATTTGATTTTGAAAATTAAAGTTGATGACTTGACTAACAAGAAACTAAAAGATATGATTCTAAAATTTAAAGATTGAACCTTTCTTAACAAGAAAGTAACAAACTTAAAATTTTTTTAATCAAATCCTTAATTGTTAGCAAGGTTTTTGAAAATATGAAATAAAAATATTTTGAAAATCAATTTTTAAAATTTTCGAAAATATTAAGAAGAAAAAAATGAAAAAGATTTGAAAAGATAGAATTTTTAAATTGAGATTTTGACTTGACTAACAAAAAACAACTAAATTTTAAAATTTTTTAACTAAGTCAACCCAAAATTTCGAAATTTATGAGTGAAATAGGGAAAATATTTTTTTATTTTTTGCATTAATGAGGAGAGAGAAAAACACAAAAATGACACAAGACATAAAAATTTTGGATCAAAACCAATGATGCATGCAAGAACACTTTGAATGTCAAGATGAACACCAAGAACACTTTGAAGATCATGATGAACATCAAGAACATATTTTTGAAAAAATTTTAAGAAAAGAAACACATGTAAGACACCAAACTTAAAAATTTTTAAACTTTTGACTCTAAAAATTCGAAAATGCATATGAAAAATAAGAAAAGACACAAAACAAGAAAATTATAAGATTAAACAAAGACAATCATCAAGAACAACTTGAAGATCAAGAATAACACAATGCATGAGTTTTTGAAAAATGCTAGAGAAATAAAAACATGCAATTAACACCAAACTTAAAATTTGACTCTAGACTCAAACAAGAAACACAAAATATTTTTGATTTTATGATTTTATTAAAATTTTTGTAATTTTTCGAAATTTTTTTTTGGAAAAACGAAAAAGAAGAGAAAAAAATTTTTTTTGAAAGATTTTTGAAAATAAAATAAAGGTTCAAACAAGAAGAAAATTACCTAATCTGTGCAACAAGATGAATCGTCAGTTGTCCAAACTCGAACAATCCCCGGCAACGGCACCAAAAACTTGGTACATGAAATCGTGAGTTCACACTCTTCTCACAACTCCGCGCAGCTGACCAGCAAGTGCACTGGGTCATCCAAGTAATACCATACGTGAGTAAGGGTCGATCCCACGGAGATTGTCGGCTTGAAGCAAGCTATGGTCATCTTGTAAATCTCAGTCCGGCGGATTCATATGGTTATGAGATTTTGATAATTAAAAGAGAAATAAAACATAAAATAGGATAGAGATACTTATGCAATTCATTGGTGGGAATTTCAGATAAGCATATGGAGATGCTTTGTTCCCTCTGAGCCTCTGCTTTCCTATTATCCTCATCCAATCATGCGTACTCCCTTCCATGGCAAGCTGTATGTTGGTGGATCACCGTTGTCAATGGCTACCATCCGTCCTCTCAATGAAAACATATCCGCTACAATTTCCCGCATGGCTAATCAGCTGTCGGTTCTCGATCCTGTCAGAATAAGATCCATTGATCCTTTTGCACACTGTCACTGTGCCCAATAGTCGCGAGTTTGAAGCTCATCACAGTCATCCTATCCTAGGTCTTACTCGGAATACCACAGACAAGGTTTAGACATTCCGGATCTCAAGAATGCTGCCAATTAATTTATGCTTAAACCACGAGGACTCTGATCTCATAGAATGGAAGGCACTGTTGTCAGGAGAGGCAACCATTCGTCGTGAACTAGGAGGCCAAGAGATACACACTCAAGCTCTCACAGATAGAACGGAAGTGGTTGTCAGGCACGCGTTCATAAGGGAGGATGATGATGAGTGTCACGGATCATCACATCCATCAAGTTGAAGTACGAGTGAATATCTTAGAACAAGATAAGCGTGAACTGAATAGAAAAACAATAGTACTTTGCATTAATTTATGAGGAACAGCAGAGCTCCACACCTTAATCTATGAGGTGTAGAAACTCCACCGTTGAAAATACATAAGTGATGAAGGTCCAGGCATGGCCGAATGGCCAGCCCCCAAAATGTGATCAAGAGATCAAAAGTGATCCAAAGGTAGTCTCAAAAATGATCTAAAGATATGAATACAATAGTAAAAAGTGCTATTTATACTAAACTAGTAAACTAGGTTTACAGAAAATGAGTAACTAAGTGTAGATAGTGCAGAAATCCACTTCTGGGGCCCACTTGGTGTGTGTTTGGGCTGAGCATTGAAGCTTTCACGTGCATAGACTCTTCTTGGAGTTTAAACGCCAGTTTTGGTGCCAGTTCTGGCATTTTACGCCAGAAAAGGGTCTCTAGTGGGCATTTGGACGCCAGTTTGGGCCATCAAATCTCGAGCAAAGTATGAACTATTATATATTACTGGAAAGTGCAAGATGTCTACTTTCCAACGCAATTGAGAGCGTGCCAGTTGGGCTTCTATAGCTCCAGAAAATCCACTTCGAGTGTAGGGAGGTCAGAATCCAACAGCATCTTTAGTCCTTTCTCAACCTCTGAATCAGATTTTTGCTCAGGTCCCATAATTTTAGCCAGAAAATACCTGAAATCACAGAAAAACACACAAACTCATAGTAAAGTCCAAAAATGTGATTTTTGCATAAAAACTAATAAAAATATACTAAAAAGTAACAAAAACATATTAAAAACTATGTAAAAATAATGCCAAAAAGCGTATAAATTATCCGCTCATCAAATATCAAAACTCAAGATCCGGTTGCGGAGATAACCGGTCCGAGCATAGAAATATATACATATAAATAAAATAAGGAAACCCCAAAGGAAACCCAAAGGGACACAAATACAGAAAACCTATTCTCCAAAATTTCCTATAAGATGAGTCATCACAGTTTGTATTATCTAGTGGAGATAAAAGTATCTAAGCAAGACATATAAACCAAAATAGAGTCCCAAGAACAAAGGATCTTCGCTAATCCGGAAGTCTCCAGCATGCCTCAGCGAGAAACCTCACGTCCTACATCTGAAAACCACAAAATCCGCATGGGTGAGAACCAGAGGTTCCCAGCATGGTAATAGTTCCCACATATATAACATGTGATATTAGAGGAAAGCTAAAGGCAATCCTAGAACTTCCTCCTGATAAAATCAAAGCTTATAAACAAGCTAACCTTTAGTCTAACTAATACTTCCCTTTCCAATTTCTTCAGACCTCCCAACCACCAACAGGAGTATAAAAATGGCAAACACAATTATATCAGACAAGAGATATACAAATAGGAACAAATAAGGCATTTAGACGATCAGCTAGTAATATGCAGTCAAATAGGCAATCTCAAACAATTCACATAGTATGCATATGATGAATGCCTGTCCCTAATGGCTGATGATATCATCTGTCGGTTATATAGCCAACCCGACAAGTCCTGGTAGCTAACCATTGGACTATCCCTCTGTCGTGCATCCCTAACTTGAGTTATACTCAACATAATCGTGATCATAATCATGATCCATATTCAACACCCTCACTGGTGTATATTTACGGGGGCGAGCTTATCCGGGTCTTTCACAGTGTCTGGCCACCCTTATGACATAGGGTCAACAGAGTCACGTGTCTCCCCCTGGAGCACGTGGTGGCTAGTCACTGCTTTCTCCCAGGAAAACTCGTGTCTCCAATGGTGGAAGTGCAAACATTCACAATTCATTCAATAGCATATATACATTTATACTTAGCCATAATCATGGCTCCGCTGTAATACGGCAATAATCCCGTCTTCCGGATCACGGTTAAATCCATAACCATCCAATTCATAAACAATTTAGCCCATCGGCTCATGGCACATACAGCACTTCCACCGCCATCCTCCGCATCTCATATAATCATCTTTGATCCTCATTGATCATCTATTTTTCCCTTGCTTCCCTCGCAAGTTACCACATCCCCTAGCTCCTTTTCTCATTGATAGGCATATCATAATGATTTAAAACACAAGTGGTGAGATCAGAGGCCAAGAATATGAAATTTGGCTTTTAAAACACAAAAATCAACTTTGGGATGAAAACAGGACCACCCGCACGCGTCCTTCACGCGCACGCATGGATGGCCTTCAGTTCATCGACGCGTATGCGACATTCACACGGATGAGTGGATTGAAAAACATCCAATCGATGCATGCGCGCCAGTTATGTGTATGCGTGGGTGCTTTTGTGACCCCACGCACAAAATTGGCACAACTCTGGCACAACTCTCGGGAAGAATGGCTGGGCATTAGGTGCAACGCATCGACATGCCCACGCACACCTCGTGCACGTGTGGATGGTGTCTTCTTGAAGAACTACGCGTACGCGCCAACTGCACCTACGCGTGGAGGGTCATTCTGCAAAAAATATTTCTAAGTTAAAAGCTACAGAATTCACAGATTCAACCCCCAATCTTCCGACGGACATAACTTCCTCATTTTAAATTGTTTTTTGCCCGTTCTTCGAACGGCATGGACATCCCAGATCCAATTTCATTGCTAAACAAATTTGGCACAAAACGGGGATCCGGAGTCTAAGTTATGTCCCATCAAAGTATGCCTAAAAACCATATTTTCATACAAAACCACAAATGCCATTTTCAAAACAAGCCATTTTCAACCCTTTTCAAAATCAACCAAAACATGCCAATTTCATCCCTTTTTGAAATTAATCAAAATATACCAAAAATAACATCAAGCCTCCTCAACTCACACATTAACACCTCACCACAATTCACAAAAATACTGTCCCATCATTTTAACCCACTTCACCCAAGTGGCTCAAACTCAAACACATTCACATATCATATACTCTTCCTCATGCCAATTTTCAACAACACCATTTCTAATTAACCATCATTGCACATAACCAATAACATACTCACCATCAACATGGTCTCACCTACAATTCAACCTCAACCAATCATCAAGCATATATCGCAACATGCATATTTATCATACATCATACCATCAAAGCATCAATAATCATAATCACATATATGACCACATCATATATCTCAACCATTCAACAACATCAACAATTTAATGCCTATCCTAGGGCCTCTAGTCTAAGTATTTCCCACCACATTACATATTAGATACGAGAAACCGAGACCATACCTTAGCTAATTTCCCAAGCTCAACCGGAGCACTTCCAAACCACTTTTCCTCAAGGTCTCAACACCTCCAAGAACAGATTTTTGCATACAAAACCCTCTTCCAAGCTTTCCAAAATCACCAATCAAGCTACAATACACATAAATCAAATGCCTAAGCCACAATATCATACCAAAACACAAGAGCTCAATACCCAAAATCACAAATTCAACATTCTCACTAGGGTTTGAGATATCTCACCTTACCCAAGGACCAAGGGAGCAAGAACAAGCCTTCTTTTTAAGCTAATGTGATCCTATAACACAAAGGAACTCAAAACCTCAACATTTTTGCTCATGAAACTCAAAATCAAAGCTTGAAATTCGAATAGAAAACTGTGGCTTACCTCAAGATTGATTGTATGGGTTTTGTAGAGATATCTGCGATGAACACATGGCCGTAAACGGTTCAGCAATCGGAGCTCTAGATCAAAAGTTATGGTGGTTTGAAGATCAAATGAGAGATAAAAGTTTGAGAGAGTGTTCTTCCCCCATTCTTCCCCCTTTCAGCGTGTTTGAGTGATAAGTGAGGAGAGAGTGTGCTAAAATGAGTGTTTTAGGGTTTAGTTATGTTGGGCCAAAGGTCCACTTTGGGTCCGGTTGGCCCGGTTTGGCTTGTTCGGTCCAATCTTGATCCGATTTCTACAAAATTGGTACCGAAATTCTCGTCTTATTCTCCTCTATCATATTTAGCCATAAAAATTACATTTTTGGCTTTCTAGATTAAATTCTTATTTATGGGTTAATTAGCCATTAATTAACCGGGTTTTACATTCTACCCACTTAATTGGGAATTTTGACCACAAAATTCAAATTCAATTACCTAAGAATAAGTGCGGATAGTCCGTTTGCATCTCTGACTCAAGTTCCCAAGTGTGTTCCTCAACACCGCCTTGACTCCATGCCACTTTAACTAATGTAACCTCTTTTCCACGTAACCGTTTGATACTAGTATCATCAATTCTGACCGGAGCTACCGGAAGCGTCAAATCTTCTCTTAACTGGACCGTTTCAAGTTCTAACACATGGCTAGCATCAGGAGTATACTTCCGAAGCTTCGACACGTGAAATACGTCGTGCAGGTTCGAAAGATGAGGTGGTAGATCCATCCAATACGCCACCGATCCAACCCTTTCTAGGATTTGAAATGGACCAATGTATCGAGGATTCAACTTCTTCACTTTAATTGCCCTTCCTACTCCTGTAGTTGGAGTAACCTTAAGGAAAACATGGTCTCCTTCCTCAAATTCCAAGGGCTTCCGCCTCTGATCGACGTAACTCTTCTGATGACTCTGCGCCGTAAGCATCCTATCTCGGATTTTCTTGACTTGTTCAGTGGTCTCAACTATCATTTCCAGCCCCAACAAGCCTTTCTCTCCAGCTTCATACCAACATAGCAAAGACTGACATTTCCTCAAATACAAAGCTTCATACGAAGCCATTCCGATGCTTGCATGGTAACTATTATTATATGCAAACTCCACTAACAGCATATACCGATCCCAATTCGCCGGATGGTCCAAAACAAAAGCTCTCAACGTATCCTCTAGTATTTGGATTGTCCTCTCGGATTGACCATCTGTTTGAGGATGGTAAGTTGTACTCAAGCTTAATCGGGTTCCGAAAGCTTTCTGAAATACACCCCAGAACCTTGAAGTGAAACGGGGATCTCTATCAGAGATTATAGTAGCAGGTACACCGTGAAGTCTCACAATCTCCTTTATGTATGATCGTGCTAGCTCCTCAAGGGTGTAAGTAATCCGAATGGGTAAAAAGTGAGCTGACTTCGTCAGCGGTCCACAATTACCCAGATAGCATCAAAACCAGCCCTAGTCCTTGGCGATCCCGACACAAAGTCCATTGCAATACTTTCCCACTTCCATTGTGGAACCTCTAAATGTTGTAACATCCCGGAAGGTCTTGGATGTTCAATCTTCACCTTCTAACAAGTTAAGCACTTTGAAACATATTCTGCCACATCATTCTTCATACCCGGCCACCAAAACATTGCCTTTAAATCATGGTATATCTTAGTACTTCCCGGGTGAATAGAGAATCCGCTTTTGTGTGCCTCTTTTAAGATATCTTGCCTCAAAGTGCCAACATCCGGCACAATGATTCTACCCTTGAATCTCCATAGCCCATCTTTATCTTCCGACCCTCATCCTTGTTTCCCTTGCTCAATAGCCGGTAACACCTTCCATAACGCTTCATCATTTTCATGAGCCTTTAGGAGTTCGGACTTAAAGTCACTTGAGATCTCTAATCGGCTCAAACATAGAGTTTCCAGATATTTCTCGAGCACCAATTTTCAAACTCTCGAATCCCTTGAGCAACTTCTTTTCTTTAAGCATCATCCAAGCCGCATACAACAACTTCTGACTTAACGCATCTGCCACTACATTCGCCTTTCCCAGATGGTAATTCAACTCAAAGTTGTAGTCCTTCAATAATTCCATCCATCTCTTCTGCCTCATATTAAGCTCTTTCTGGTCAAAGAGGTATTTCAAGCTCTTGTGATCGGAGAAGACTTGAAACTTAACCCCATAGAGATAATGCCTACACACTTTCAAGGCAAACACAACCGCAGTAAGTTCCAAATCATGCGTAGGATAATTAACTTCATGAGGTCTCAACTGCCATGAGGCATACGCCACCACATTATGATGCTGCATTAGCACGCACCCTAGACCCTTCAATGAGGCATCACAGTACACCTCAAATGGTTTGTTCGGCTCAGGTAACACCAACACAGGTGCAGTGGTCAACTTTTTCTTTAATTCCTGAAAGCTCTCCTCAAACTCGGGAGTCCAAACAAATAGTGTGTCCTTGCAGGTTAACTTTGTTAACGGCAAAGCTAATTGCAAAAAGCCTTTGATGAACCTTCAGTAATAGCCAACTAAGTCCAAAAAACTCCTTATCTCAGTTACTATGGTTGGTTGCTTCCATTTTATCACTGCCTCCACCTTACATGTCCCAAAAACTTCACCTCCTTTCTCCAAAATTCACATTTGGACAGTTTTGCATAGAGCTTTTTTTCTTTAGTATCTGCAACACGGTCCTCAAGTGTTCCGCATGCTCTTCCTCAGTCTTGGAAGAAATCAGTATGTCATCAATGAAGACAACAACGAATTTATCGAGAAATAGACGAAAAACTCTATTCATGTAATCCATAAACACTGCAGGAGCGTTCGTCAACCCAAAAGACATTACAGTGTACTCGTAATGACCATAACAAGTCCTGAAAGCTGTCTTAGGGATATCCTCATCCCTCACCCTTATCTGGTGATAACCGGATCGTAAATCGATCTTGGAGAAAACTCTAGCTCCTTGTAACTGATCCATGAGGTCATCAATCCTCGACAACGGGTACTTATTCTTTATTGTGACCTTGTTCAGCTGCCTGTAATCCACACAGAGCCGCATACTGCCATCCTTCTTCTTTACCAGTAACACCGGCGCATCCCACGGAGAAACACTTGGTTGGATAAAGTTCTTACCTAACAGATCCTCCAACTGAGACTTTAACTTAGCCATTTCCAATGGTGACATCCTATACGGAGCACTCGAGATTGGTCCAGCTCCAGGCACCAACTCGATAGCAAACTCAACCTCTTAGTTAGGTGAAAATTCATCAACATCATCAGGAAACACTTCCGGAAACTCACACACAACTGGAATTTGCTCCAATCTTTTATCATCACCCGAAACACCCGCGGTCAACAACAGAATACTCTAACATTCGGCCCCAGAATAATTCACCATCATAGAATCCAAGTAGTAACTATTCACCACAACCGGCCCTTCTATATCTCCCGGAATGAAGCACACTATTTTTGTAGAACAGTCGAGCAAGACATGGTTCTCAGATAACCAGTCCAATCCCAAGATAAGATCAAGACCGATCTTCAGCAAGCAGATTAAATTCTGGACAAATTCACGCTGCTTGAACCTAAAGGAAACTTGCGGGCATCCTAGCCTAGTTACCATGGCTTCATGGGTAGCATTATACACCTTTAGGTCATAACCTAAAACTACAATATTCAAGCCTAGCTCACTAGCTTTTTCAAATGCAATGAATGAATGTGTTGCTCCAGAATCAAATAAAGCATTTAAAGTTTGACCAGCCATTTCACAGTTACCTCGGATAAGTGTCTCGGATCCTTCAGCACCTATAGCTGAGGTGGTGAACACCCGACCAGTCTGTTGTGCTTTTCCAACACCTTGCTTCTACTTCTCTAGACAATTTGCGGCTTTATGCCCTGCTTTTCCACAATTGTGGCACAAGCCCCATCCGGCCTTGCACGAGGCTTCTAGATGGTGACTTCCACACCTAGCACAAGCTTGCTCATTCTGTGGCTGCTTCCCAAACCTTTTCCCTTGTGAGTTGTTGTTGTTGGGCCTCATGAAAGAGCCTTCCCACTTGAAAGGCGGACCTCTAGGTACAAAGCTCTTCCCTCGGTTCTGTGGGAATGATCCCTTGTGACTCCCTCTCTCAGCAATTGCCTTCTTCACACACTCCTCAGCAACCCTACACTTATTCACCAACTCGGAGAAAGTTTTGATTTCCATTGGTCCCACTGAGCTAAAGATATCGCTCTGGAGTCCTCCTTCATACTTAACGCACTTCCATTCTTCATAGTCTCCCAAAGTCCCCTGGCACATACGGGAGAACCTGAACAGCTCCTCAAACTTGTCAGTATACTCGGATACGAACATCGTACCCTGCTTCAGTTGCGGTAACTCAAGTTCCTTAGCTGTCCTAGTAGAAGTCAGAAAGTACTTCTTATAGAACTCATCCCGAAAAACATCCCAGGTGATATAGTCATCACCCTGCTATAAGAGACGTCGGATTCCTTGCCACCAATGCGATGCTTTCCCAGTGAGTAAATAGGTAGCAAACTCAACACGCTGTCCTTCAGCTACTACCTACGCTTGCAGTGCTCGCTCTATAGCCTGAAACCAGGTACCGACTTCAGTTGGACTAGTAGTTCCCTTGAACTTAGGTGGATTAACCTTCAAAAAGTTAGCTAGTGTCATCGGGCCTTGAACTCCACCTCCACCATTACCATGGTTGTTCATCTGTTTACCAAGAGCCTCAGTAGTGGCTTGCATAGTAGCAGCCATGTTCTCCAACACAGTCATAAAGTTCACCGGGTCATTAGGGTTAATCTCCGGTGCACGAGCATTAGTATGACCTCTCCCACGGCCTCTACCACGTCCACGAGGCGCCATCTAGTCCCTATACACACCGAACAATCGATATTAAGTTGATCAGTTTCAATATCAGAAGTTTTAGTGCTTCAAAGACCCAAATGCATGCTCATGAACATTTATCCCATTTATATCAAGTAGATATACTAATAGCACATAACACACATACAAAGAATGCACAGAAGCATAGTCAGTCTTTCCCTCAGGCTATACAGAAACGAACTGCTCTGATACCATAATGTAACACCCTACCATATAGAGTCTTATGCTTAAGTCATAATTCAGTGATGGCAAGGTATTACGACCTCTAAAATAAAAATTTAGTACGAATAGTATTATGAAAAATTATTATAACTAGGAGCCTTTGAAGAAAAAGGGGTAAAACAAAAATCATAACTCGAAATGCAACACTCCCATCAATTACGGAATGAACAAGGATAAACTAACGTGAGATGATATATGTACACAAGAGTGTCAAAAATAGGAATATCAAATCCTAAGATCCGGTTGCGAAGATAACCAGTCCGAGAATAGCAATATATACATATAAATAAAATAAGGAAACCCCAAAGAAAACCTAAAGAGACACAAATACAGAAAACTTATTCTTCAAAATTTTCTATAAGAGGAGTCATCATAGTTTGTATTATTTAGTGGAGATAAAAGTATCTAAGCAAGACATATAAACCAAAATAGAGTCCCAAGAACAAAGGATCTTAGCTAATCCGGAAGTCTCCAGCATGCCTCAGTGAGAAACCTCACATCCTGTATCTGAAAACTACAAAATCCGCATGGGTGAGAACCAGAGGTTCCCATCATGGTAACAATTCCCACATATATAACATGTAATATTAGAGGAAAGCCAAAGGCAATCATAGAACTTCCTCCAGATAAAATCAAAGCTTATAAACAAGATAACCCATAAATGACAACTGACTAAAGATCCTTCAGTCTAACTAACACTTTCCTTTCCAATTCCTTCAGACCTCCCCAGCACCAGCAAAAGTATAAAAATGGCAAACACAATTATATCAGACAAGAGATATACAAATAGGAACAAATAAGGCATTTAGACAATTAGCAAGTAATATGCAGTCAAATAGGCAATCTCAAACAATTCACATAGTATGCATATGATGAATACCTGTCCCTAATGGCTAATGATATCATCTGTCGGTTATATAGCCAACCTGGCGAGTCCTGGTAGCTAACCATTGGACTGTCCCTCTGTCGTGCATCCCTAACTCGAGTTATACTCAACATAATCGTGATCATAAACATGATCCATATCCAACACCCTCACTGGTGTATATTTATGGGGGCGAGCTCATCCGGGTCTTTCACAGTGCCCGGCCACCCTTACGACATAGGGTCAACAGAGTCTCGAGTCTCCACCTGGAGCACGTGGTGGCCAGCCACTACTTTCTCCTAGGGAAACTCGTGTCTCTGATGGTGGATGTGTGGTGGACGAAATTGTGATAAAAGAGTTCCAAGCACTGTTAGAGAAGCTCACAACTCCGTTCAACTTAACCAGTAAGTGTACTGGGTCTTCCAAGTAATACCTTACGTGAGTAAGGGTCGATCCCACAGAGATTGTTGGTATGAAGCAAGCTATGGTCACCTTGTAAATCTTAGTTAGGCAGATTAAATGGTTATGGGTTTCGAAAATTAATAATAAATAGAAAATAAAAAGGGATAGAAATACTTATGTAAATCAATAGTGGGAATTTCAGATAGGCGTGTGGAGATGCTAGAATCCTTTCGAATCTCTACTTTCTTATTGCTTTCATCCAATCCTTCTTACTCCTTTCCATGGCAAGCTGTATGTAGGGCATCACCATCATCAATGGCTACTTTTCATCCTTTCGGGAAAATGGTCCTATGCGCTGTCACTGCACGGCTAATCGTCTGGAGGCATCACCCTTGTTGATGGCTACATCCCATCCTCTCAGTGAAAATGGTCCAAATGCTCTGTCACAGCACGACTAATCATCTGTCGATTCTCAATCAGGTTGGAGTAGAATCCATTGATTCTTTTGCGTTTGTCATCACGCCCAGCCTTCAAGAGTTTGAAGCTTGTCACAGTCATTCAATACCGGAATCCTACTCGGAATACCACAGACAAGGTTAGACTTTCCGGATTCCCGGGATCCTACTCGGAATACCACAGACAATATTAGACTTTCCGGATCCCCATGAATGCCGCTATCTATCTAGCTTATACCACGAAGATTCTGTTGGGGAATCTAAGAGATATGCGCCCGACCTAGAGTAGAACGGAAGTGGTTGTCAATCACGCGCGTTCATAGGTGAGAATGATGATGAGTGTCACGGATCATCATATTCGTCAAAGTGTTGTGCAACGTATATCTTGGAATAAGAATAAAAGAGAATTGAATAGAAAGTAATAGTAATTGTATTGAAACTTGAGGTACAGCAGAGCTCCACACCCTTAATCTATGGTGTGCAGAAACTCCACCGTTGAAAATACATAAGTGAAAGGTTCAGGCATGGCCGAATGGCCAGCCCCCATGGTCTAAGATCGCATAAACTGATCAAAGATCAAACGTGGTTAAAAGACAACTAATACACTAGTAAAAAGTCTTATTTATACTAAACTAGCTACTAGGGTTTACAGAGGTAAGTAATTGATGCATAAATTCACTTTCGGGGTCCACTTGGTGTGTGTTTGGGCTGAGCTTGATCTATCCACGAGCTGAGGCTTCCTTTGGAGTTGAATGCCGAGTTATAGCGTGTTTCTGGCGTTGAACTCCGTGTTGTGACGTGTTTCTGGCGTTTAACTCCAGACAACAGCATGTACTTGGCGTTGAGCGCCACTTTACGTCATCAATTCGCGAATAAAGCATGGACTATTATATATTGCTGGAAAGCTCTAGATGTCTACTTTCCAACGCCATTGAGAGCGCGCCATTTGGATTTCTGTAGCTCCAGAAAATCCATTTCAAGTGCAGGGAGGTCAGATTCCAATAGCATTAGCAGTCCTTTTGTCAGCCTTTTGCAGAGTTTTGCTCAAGTCCCTCAATTTCAGCCAAAAATTACCTGAAATCACAGAAAAACACACAAACTCATAGTAAAGTCCAGAAATGTGAATTTAACATAAAAACTAATGAAAACATCCCTAAAAATAGCTTGAACTTACTAAAAATTACCTAAAAACAATGCCAAAAAGCGTATAAATTATCCGATCATCACAACACCAAACTTAAATTGTTGCTTGTCCCCAAGCAACTGAAAATCAATTAGGATAAAAAGAAGAGAATATACTATAAATTCCAAAATATCAATGAATATTAATTCTACTTAGATGAGCGGGACTTGTAGCTTTTTGCTTCTGAACAGTTTTGGCATCTCACTTTTTCCCTTGAAATTTAGAATGATTGGCTTCTCTAGGAACTTAGAATTTTGGATAGTGTTATTGATTCTCCTAGTTAAGTATGTTGATTCTTGAACACAGCTACTTATGAGTCTTGGCCGTGGCCCTAAGCACTTTGTTCTCCAGTATTACCACCGGATACATAAATGCCACAGACACATAACTGGGTGAACCTTTTCAGATTGTGACTCAGCTTTGCTAGAGTCCCCAGTTAGTGGTGTCCAGAGCTCTTAAGCACACTCTTTTGCTTTGGATCACGACTTTAACCACTCAGTCTCAAGCTTTTCACTTGGACCTTCATGACACAAGCACATGGTTAGAGACAGCTTGATTTAGCCGCTTAGGCCTGGATTTTATTTCCTTGGGCCCTCCTATCCATTGATGCTCAAAGCCTTGGATCCGTTTTACCCTTGCCTTTTGGTTTTAAGGGCTATTGGCTTTTTCTGCTTGCTTTTTCTTTTTCTTTCTATTTTATTTTCGCCATTTTTTCTTTTTTTTTTCGCAAGCCTTGTTCTTTCACTGCTTTTTCTTGCTTCAAGAATCAATTTCCTGATTTTTTAGATTATCAATAACATTTCTCTTTGTTCATCATTCTTTCAAAAGCCAACAGTTTTAACATTCATAAACAACAAGATCAAAAAATATATGCACTGTTCAATCATTTATTCAGAAAACAAAAAGTATTGTCACTACATCAATATAATTAGACTAAATTCAAGGATAAATTCGAAATTCATGTACTTTTTGTTCTTTTGAATTAAAACATTTTTCATTTAAGAGAGGTGAAGGATTAATGGATTTTATTCATAGCCTTAAGACATGGTTACTACATACTAATGATCATGAAGTAGAGACACAAAATATAGATAAACATAACATAGAAACCGAAAAAACAGAAAGAAATAAGAACAAGGAATGAATCCACCTTAGTGGCGTCTTCTTCTTGAGGACCAACAATGTCCTTAAGCTCTTCTATGTCCCTTCCTTGCCTTTGTTGCTCCTCCCTTATTGCTCTTTGATCTTCTCTTATTTCATGGAGAATGATGGAGTGCTCAAGATGTTCCACCCTTAATTGTTCCACATTGTAGCTCAAATCTTCTAAGGAAGTGTTGAGTTGTTCCCAATAGTTGTTGAGAGGAAAGTGCATCCCTCGAGGCATCTCAGGGATTTTTTTATTATGAGCTTCCTCATGCATCTCTTGAGAACCGTGAAGGGTCTCTCTTGCTTGCTCCATCCTCTTCTTGGTGATGGGCTTATCCTCTTCAATGGAGATGTCTCCTTCTATGATAACTCCAGCTGAGTAACATAGATGGCAAATAAGGTGAGGAAAAGCTAGCCTAGCCATGGTGGAGGGCTTTTCGGCTATTTTGTAGAATTCATTGGAGATGACTTCATGAACTTCTACTTCCTCTCCAATCATGATGCTATGAATCATGATGGCCCGATCCACAGTAACTTCAGATCGGTTGCTAGTGGGAATGATGGAGCGTTGAATGAACTCCAACCATCCTCTAGCCACAGGCTTGAGGTCCAGTCTTCTTAGTTGAACTGGCTTGCCTTTGGAGTCACTTTTCCATTGAGCTCCTTCCACACATATGTCCATTAGGACTTGGTCCAACCTTTGATTAAAGTTGACCATTCTAGTGTAGGAGCGTTCATCTCCTTGCATCATGGGCAAGTGAAACGCCAACCTCACATTTTCCGGACTAAAATCTAAGAATTTCCCCCGAACCATTGTGAGATAATTCTTTGGATTCGGGTTCATACTTTGATCATGGTTCCTAGTGATCCATGCATTGGCATAGAACTCTTGAACCATTAAGATTCCGACTTGTTGCATGGGGTTGGTTAGGACTTCCCAACCTCTTCTTCGGATCTCATGTCGGATCTCCGGATACTCATTTTTCTTGAGCTTGAAAGGGACCTCAGGGATCACCTTCTTCTTTGCCACAACATCATAGAAGTGGTCTTGATGGCTTTTGGAGATGAATCTTTCCATCTCCCATGACTCGGAGGTGGAAGCTTTTGTCTTCCCTTTTCCTTTTCTAGAGGATTCTCCGGCCTTAGGTGCCATTGATGGTAATGAAAAACAAAAAAGATTATGATTTGACCACACCAAACTTAAAATATCACTCGCCCTCGAGCAAAAGAAGAAAGAAGAGAAGAAGAAGAAGAAGAAATTGGAGGAGAGTGAGGGGAGATGGATTCGGCCAAGGTATAGTAGAGGGGGTAGTGTTGTGGGAAAATGAAGTAGAATGGAAGGGTATATATAGGGAGAGGGGAGAGGGTAGGTTCGACCATTTTAGGGTGGGATTGGGTGGGAAAATTTTTTTGAATTTTGAAGGTAGGTGGGGTTTATGTGGAAGAGTGGGTGGATGTGAGTGGTGAATAGGTGATTGGGAAGAGAGATTGAGGTGATTGGTGAAGGTTTTTTGGGAAGTGTGACATGGGGAAGAGTAAAATAGGATTAGGAGGTAAGGTGGGAATATAGTAGGTGGGGATCCTGTGGGGTCCACAGATCCTGAGGTGTCCTGTGGGGTCCACAGATCCTAAGGTGTCAAGGAATTCCATCCCTGCACCAAATAGGCATGTAAAATGCCTTTGCACACCATTCTGGCGTTTAAACGCCGAGTGGTGCACATTCTGGGCGTTCAACGCCCACATGTAACATGTTTCTGGCGTTGAACGCCAGTTTGATGCTTGTTACTGGCGTTCAGCGCCAGCTTTTCCTCTAGGCACATTCCTGGCGTTCAAACACCAGAATGTTGCTTGTTTCTAGCGTTCAGCGCCAGATTCATACTCTGTTCTGGCGTTGAACGCCAGCCAGATACTTCTTACTGGCGTTGAACTCCAGTTTGTGCTTCCTCCAAGGTGTGATTTTTCTTCTGCTATTTTGATTCTGTTTTTAATTTTTATATTTTTTTTCGTGACTCCACATGATCATGTACCTAATAAAACACAAAATAACAATAAAATAAAAATTAGATAAATAAAATTGGGTTGCCTCCCAGCAAGCGCTTCTTTAATGTCAATAGCTTGACAGTGGCTCTCATGGAGCCACAAAGGTGATCAGGTCAATGTTGTATAGTCCCAACACCAAACTTAGAGTTTGGATATAGGATCTTAACACCAAACTCTAAGTTTGGTTGTGGCCTCCCAACACCAAACTTAGAGTTTGACTGTGGGGGCTCTTCTTGACTCTGAACTGAGAGAAGCTCTTCATGCTTACTCTCTTTTGTCACAGAGGGATGGCCATGTGCCTTAAACACAAGGTAGTCCCCATTCAATTGAAGGACTATTTCACCTCTGTTGACATCTATCACAGCTCCTGCTGTGGCTAGGAAAGGTCTTCCAAGGATAATGCTTTCATCCTCTTCCTTCCTAGTGTCTAAGATTATGAAATTAGCAGGGATGTAAAGGCCTTCAACCTTTACTAACACGTCCTCCACTATTCCATAAGCTTGTCTCAATGACTTGTCTGCCAATTGTAATGAGAACAAGGCAGATTGCACCTCAATGATCCCCAGCTTCTCCATTACAGAGAGTGGCATAATATTTATCCCTGACCCCAGATCACACAGAGCTTTTGCAAAGGTCATGGTGCCTATGGTGCAAGGTATCAAAAATTTGCCAGGATCTTGCTTCTTTTGAGGTTGAGTTTGCTGAATCCAGGTATCCAGTTCACTAATGAGCAAGGGAGCTTCACTTTCCCAAGTCTCATTACCAAACAACTTGGCATTTAGCTTCATGATAGCTCCTAAACATTGAGCAATTGCTCTCCAGTCACATCTTCATCCTCTTCAGAGGAAGAATAGTCTTCAGAGCTCATGAATGGCAGAAGAAGATTTAATGGAATCTCTATGGTCTCTATATGAGCCTCAGATTCCTTTGGATCCTTGATAGGAAACTCCTTCTTGCTTGAGGGACGTCCCAGGAGGTCTTCCTCACTAGGATTTTCGTCCTCCTCCTCCCTTGTGCATTCGGCCATATTGATTATATCAATGACCTTGCACTCTCCTTTTGGATTCTCTTCTGTATTACTTGGGAGAATACTGGGAGGAGTTTCAATGACTTTCTTACTCAGCTGGCCCACTTGTGCCTCCAAATTTCTGATGGAAGATCTTGTTTCACTCATGAAACTGAAAGTGGCTTTTGACAGATCAGAGACTAGATTGGCTAAATTAGAAGTGTTTTGTTCAGAATTCTCTGTCTGTTGCTGAGAAGATGATGGAAAAGGCTTGCTATTGCTCAGCCTGTTGCGTCCACCATTGTTAAAGCCTTGTTGAGGCTTTTGGTGATCCTTCCATGAGAAATTTGGATGATTTCTCCATGATGAGTTATAGGTGTTTCCATAAGGTTCACTCATGTAATTAACCTCTGCCATGGCAGGGTTCTCAGGATCATAAGCTTCTTCAGAAGCTGCCTCTTTAGTACTGTTGGATACATGTTGCCATCCATTCAGATTTTGAGAGATCATGTTGACCTGTTGAGTCAACACTTTGTTCTGAGCCAATATGGCATTCAGAGCATCAATTTCAAGAACTCCTTTCTTCTGAGGTATCCCATTATTCACAGAATTCCTCTCAGAAGTGTACATGAATTGGTTGTTTGCAACCATGTGAATGAGTTCTTGAGCCTCTTCAGGCGTTTTCTTTAGGTGAATAGATCCACCTGCAGAATGGTCCAATGACATTTTCGAAAATTCAGATAGACCATAATAGAATATATCTAATATGGTCCATTCTGAAAACATGTCAGATGGGCACCTTTTGGTCAGCTGCTTGTATCTTTCCCAAGCTTCATAGAGGGATTCACCATCTTTTTGTTTGAAGGTCTGAACATCCACTCTAAGCTTGCTCAGGAAAGAATTTATCTAAGAAGGCAGTGACCAGCTTATCCCAGGAGTCCAGGCTATCCTTGGGTTGTGAATCCAACCATATTCTAGCTCTGTCTCTTACAGCAAAAGGGAAAAGCATGAGTCTGTAGACTTCAGGATCAACTCCATTCGTCTTTACAGTCTCACAGATCTGCAAGAACTCAGTTAAAAACTGATAAGGATCTTCAGATGAAAGTCCATAAAATTTGCAGTTTTGTTGCATTAAGGCAACTAGCTGAGGTTTCAGCTCAAAGTTATTGGCTCCAATGGCAGGAATGGAGATGCTTCTTCCATCAAATTTGGACGTTGGCTTTGTGAAGTCACCAAGCATTCTCCTTGCATTATTATTATTTTCGGCTGCCATCTCCTTCTCTTGTTCGAAAATTTTTGAAAGGTTGTTTCTGGATTGTTGTAATTTAGTTTCTCTTAGTTTCCTTTTCAGAGTCCTTTCAGGTTCAGGATCAATTTCAACAAGAGTGCCTTTTTCCCTGTTCCTGCTCATATGAAAGAGAAGAAAACAAGAAAAGAAGAGGAATCCTCTATGTCACAGTATAGAGATTCCTTTATGTTAGTAGAAGAAAAAAGGGGATAAGAGTGAAGAAGAATGGGTTCGGATTTTTAGATGAAGAGAGGTGAAGAGAAGTGTTAGTAAATAAATAATTAAATAGAATAAGAAAAGAGATGGAGAATTTCGAAAATAATTTTGAAAAAGTGGTTAGTGATTTTCGAAAATCAGAGATAAGATATAATTAAAATTAAAATTTAAAACAATTAAAAAGAATTTTTGAAAAAGAGAGAAGTATTTTCAAAAATTAGAGAGGGATAGGTAGTTAGTTGGTTTTGAAAAAGATAGGAAACAAACAAAAAGTTAGTTAGTTGATTGAAAAAGATATTAAAATCAAATTTGAAAAAGATAAGAAGATAAGAAGTTAGATAAGATATTTTGAAATCAAATTTTGAAAAAGATAAGATAAAAGATAAAAAGATTTAATTCAAAAATTTGAAATTACTTACTTCACTAACAAGAAACTACAAGATAAGATTCTAGAACTTAAAGATTGAACCTTTCTTAACAAGAAAGTAACAAACTTCAAATTTTTGAATCAATCACATTAATTATTAGCTAATTTTCGAAAATATGATATAAAGATAAGAAAAAGATTTTGAAAATATTTTAAAAAAGAATTTTGAAATTTTCGAGAAATAGAAAAAAAATGAAAAAGATATAATTTTTGAAAAAGATTTTGAAAAGATAAGATTTTTAAAATTGAAATTTTGACTTGACTTGTAAGAAACAACTAATTTTTAAAAAATTTTGACCAAGTCACCCCAAAATTTCGAAAATTTGGAGGGAAATAAGGAAAAGATATTTTTTTGATTTTTGAATTTTTAAAGAAAAACACAAAAATGACCCAAAACATGAAAATTTTGGATCAAAACACAAGATGCATGCAAGAACACTATGAATGTCAAGATGAACACCAAGAACACTTTGAAGATCATGATGAACATCAAGAACATATTTTTGAAAAAAATTTTTGATGCAAAGAAAACATGCAAGACACCAAACTTAGAAATCTTTAATGCATGGACTCTAACAAACGAAAAATGCATATGAAAAACAACAAACAACACAAAACAAGAAATCATCAAGATCAAACAAGAAGACTTGTCAAGAATAACTTGAAGATCATGAAGAACACTATGAATGCATGGAATTTCGAAAAATGCAAGAAAAATTTTTAAAGCATGCAATTGACACCAAACTTAAAAATTGACTCAAGACTCAAACAGGAACACAAAATATTTTTGATTTTTATGATTTCATTAATTTTTTTTGGATTTTTATTAATTTTTTCGAAAATAAAGTTTGGAAAAACAAAAAAGAAAAGAAAAATTTTGAAAAAGATTTTTGAAAAAATTTTTGAAAAGAAAATTACCTAATCTGAGCAACAAGATGAACCGTCAGTTGTCCATACTCGAACAATCCCCGGCAACGGCGCCAAAAACTTGGTGGACGAAATTGTGATAAAAGAGTTCCAGGCACTGTTAGAGAAGCTCACAACTCCGTTCAACTTAACCAGCAAGTGTACTAGGTCATCCAAGTAATACCTTACGTGAGTAAGGGTCGATCCCACAGAGATTGTTGGTATGAAGCAAGCTATGGTCACCTTGTAAATCTCAGTTAGGCAGATTAAATGGTTATGGGTTTCGAAAATTAATAATAAATAGAAAATAAAAAGGGATAGAAATACTTATGTAAATCAATAGTGGGAATTTCAGATAGGCGTGTGGAGATGCTAGAATCCTTTCGAATCTCTACTTTCTTATTGCTTTCATCCAATCCTTCTTACTCCTTTCCATGGCAAGCTGTATGTAGGGCATCACCATCATCAATGGCTACTTTTCATCCTCTCAGGAAAATGGTCCTATGCGCTGTCACTGCACGACTAATCGTCTGGAGGCATCACCCTTGTTGATGGCTACATCCCATCCTCTCAGTGAAAATGGTCCAAATGCTCTGTCACAGCACGGCTAATCATCTGTCGGTTCTCAATCAGGTTGGAGTAGAATCCATTGATTCTTTTGCATTTGTCATCACGCCCAGCCTTCAGGAGTTTGAAGCTCGTCACAGTCATTCAATACCGGAATCCTACTCAGAATACCACAGACAAGGTTAGACTTTCCGGATTCCCGGGATCCTACTCGGAATACCACAGACAAGGTTAGACTTTCTGGATCCCCATGAATGCCGCCATCTATCTAGCTTATACCACGAAGATTCTGTTGGGGAATCTAAGAGATATGCGCCCGACCTAGAGTAGAATGGAAGTGGTTGTCAGTCACGCGCGTTCATAGGTGAGAATGATGATGAGTGTCACGGATCATCATATTCATCAAAGTGTTATGCAACGTATATCTTGGAATAAGAATAAAAGAGAATTGAATAGAAAGTAATAGTAATTGTATTGAAACTTGAGGTACAGCAGAGCTCCACACCCTTAATCTATGGTGTGCAGAAACTCCACCGTTGAAAATACATAAGTGAAAGGTTCAGGCATGGCCGAATGGCCAGCCCCCATGGTCTAAGATCGCATAAATTGATCAAAGATCAAACGTGGTCAAAAGATAACTAATACACTAGTAAAAAGTCTTATTTATACTAAACTAGCTACTAGGGTTTACAGAGGTAAGTAATTGATGCATAAATTCACTTTCGGGGCCCACTTGGTGTGTGTTTGGGCTGAGCTTGATCTATCCACGAGCTGAGGCTTCCTTTGGAGTTGAACGCCGAGTTATAGCGTGTTTCTGGCGTTCAACTCTGGGTTGTGACGTGTTTCTGGCGTTTAACTCCAGACAGCAGCATGTACTTGGCGTTGAGCGCCACTTTACGTCGTCAATTCCCAAATAAAGCACGGACTATTATATATTTCTGGAAAGCTCTGGATGTCTACTTTCCAAAGCTATTGAGAGCGCACCATTTGGAGTTTTTTAGCTCCAGAAAATCCATTTCGAGTGCAGGGAGGTCAGATTCCAACAGCATTAGCAGTCTTTTTGTCAGCCTTTTGCAGAGTTTTGCTCAAATCCCTCAATTTCAGCCAGAAATTACCTGAAATCACAGAAAAACACACAAACTCATAGTAAAGTCCAGAAATGTGAATTTAACATAAAAACTAATGAAAACATCCCTAAAAGTAGCTTGAACTTACTAAAAACTACCTAAAAATAATGCCAAAAAGTGTATAAATTATCCGCTCATCAATGTGCAAACATTTACTATTCATTTAACAGCATATATGCATTTATACTTAGCCATAATCATGGCTCTACCGTAATATGACAATAATCCAGCCATCCGGCTCACGGTTAAATCTATAACTAGCCAATTCATAAACAATTCAGCCCATCGGCTCATGGCACATACAGCACTTCCACCGCCATCCTCTGCATCTCATATAATTATCTTTGATCCTCATTGATCATCTATTTTTCCCTTGCTTCCCTCATAAGTTACCACATCCCCTAGCTCATTTTCTCATTGCTAGACATATCATAATGATTTAAGACACAAGTGGTGAGATCGGGGGCTTAGAAGTATAAAATTTGGCTTTTAAAACACAAAAATCAACTTTGGGATGAAAACAGGACCACGCGCACGCGTCCTTCACGGGCACGCGTGGATGGCCTTACAGATCATCAACGCATATGCATCATTCACGCAGAGCGGGGATTGAAAAACATCCAATCGACACGTGCGCACCAGCCACGAGTACCCGTGGGTGCTTTTGTGCCCCACGCACAAAATTGGCACAACTCTCGGGAAGAATGACTGGGCATTGGGTGCAACGCATCGACGCGCCCGCGCTCACCACGCGCACGCGTGGATGGTGCCTTCTTGAAGAACGACGCGTACGCGCCAACTGTGCCTACGTGTGAAGGGTCATTCTGCTAAAAACTTTTCTAAGTTAAAAGCTGCAGAATTCACAGATTCAACCCCCAATCTTCTGACGGACATAATTTCCTCATTTTAAATTGTTTTTTGCCCGTTCTTCCAACGACATGAACATCCCGGATCCAATTTCATTTCTAAACAAATTTGGCACAAAACGGGGATCCGGAGTCCATGTTATGTCCCATAAAAGTATGCCCAAAAACCATATTTTCATACATAACCACAAATGCCATTTTCAAAACAAGCCATTTTCAACCCTTTTCAAAATCAACCAAAACATGCCAATTTCATCCCTTTTTGAAATCAATCAAAATATACCAAAAATAACATCAAGCATCCTTAACTCACACATTAACACCTCACCACAATTCACAAAAATACCATCCCATCATTTTAACCCACTTCACCCAAGTGGCTCAAACTCAAACACATTCACATATCACATACTCTTCCTCATGCTAATTTTTAACAACACCATTTCCAATTAACCATTATTGTACATAACCAATAACATACTCACCATCAACATGGTCATACCCATAATTCAACCTCAACCAATCATCAAGCATATATCACAACATGCATATTTCTCATACATCATACCATTAAGGCATCAATAATCATAATCACATATATGACCACATCATATATCTCAACCATTCAACAAAATCAACAATTCAATGCCTATCCTAGGGCATCTAGCCTAAGTATTTCCCACCATATTACATATTAGATACGAGAAACCGAGACCATACCTTAGTCAATTTCCCAAGCTCAACCAGAGCACTTCCAAACCACTTTTTCTCAAGCTCTCAAGGTCTCAACACCTCCAAGAACAAATTTTTGCATACAAAATCCTCTTCCAAGCTTTCCAAAATCACCAATCAAGCTCCAATACACATATATAAAATGCCTAAGCCGCAATATCATACCAAAACACAAGAACTCAATATCCAAAACCACAAATTCAACATTCTCACTAGGGTTTGAGATATCTCACCTTATCCAAGGACCAAAGAAGTAAGAACAAGCCTTTCCTTCAAGCTAATGTGATCCTATAACACAAGGGAGCTAAAAATCTCAATATTTTTGCTCATGAAACTCAAAATCAAAGCTGGAAATTCGAAGAGCAAACTGTAGCTTACCTCAAGATTGATTGTATGAGTTTTGTAGAGATCTCTACAGTGAACGCGTGGCCGCAAATGGTGCGGTAATCAGAGCTCTAGATCAAAAGTTATGGTGGTTTGAAGATCAAATGGGAGATAGAAGTTTGAGAGAGTGTTCTTCCCCCATTCTTCCCCCTTTCAGCGTGTTTGAGTGATAAGTGAGGAGAGAGAGTGCTGAAATGAGTGTTTTAGGGTTTAGTTATGTTGGGCCAAGGGCCCACTTTGGGTCCAGTTGGCCCAATTTGACCCGTTCGGTCCAATCTTGATCCGATTTCTACAAAATTGGTAACGAAATTCTCGTCTCAATCTCCTCTATCATATTAAGCCATAAAAATCACATTTTCGGCTTTCTAGAATAAATTCTTATTTATGGGTTAATTAGTATACGTTAAAGTTTGACCTGTTTCAAATTTTTTATTGGCCTCCATCCATGCTAAGAATATCATACATTTTCCTTCCTCCTCTTCCACGATTTCTTCAAGGTTGTCATCATCTTTAAAGATGATATTTTGCTCTCCAGACAAATGAAAGGTTAATATCATCACTGAAAGCCACCTCTAATGAATATCATAAGCTAAAGTTCTCCATATAGCCTCACATGCAAACAAATATCTGCAATCATAAAATTGTTTGATCTCATCAATAACCTGAGCATCCTCTCCACTGGAAGCTTCCTTTGTAACTCCAACTGCTACCATGTCTGGACTTTTATTCACGTACTTAAACAAATATTTTATAGCATTTGACTTGTTGCAGTACTCTACATTAACATGCGCTTGATAAGACATTAAGAGATATGCATTGTATGGAACCACATTCCTATTATCCATATGGATTCCTTTCTTCTCAGTAGGAAATTTTAAATAAAATTTTCTAATTAAACGTTCATTGTTCATCAAGATTATAGGAATTTGTTAATTTAAAAATGATTTTATTTAGTTTCGTCATCAATAGTATCAATCCTATTATTTATCGATAAAAATAAATAAAATTAAATGCGATCTAAAAATTAATAACCTTATAAATGATGTAAATTTAGAAAAAAATATTTAAAAAGAGAGAAAAAGATGAAAGTACTTTTATTGTAGAGACAATCTAAAAGATAACAATGTAAATTGAATAAAGAGAAAATTTATAAATATGGCAAATAAAAAAATTTAAATTTAAAAATTGAAACAATTAAGAAGTCATTTAATTATAAATTAGTATTAGAATTTCAAATTTTAAATTTTTAAATAGAATTTCCTAATTAGCTAGTACAGATTATAAATTTTTAAATAAAATTTTTTAATTAATCGTTCGTTGTCCATTAGGAATAGTGAAAATTTGTTAATTTAAAAATAATTTTTTTAGTTTCATCATAAATAGTGTCAATCTTATTATTTGCCGATAAAAATAAATAAAATTAAATACAATCTAAAAATTAATAACCATATAAATTACGTAAATTTAAAAAAAAATATTTAAATTTTTTTAAAATACTAAATTAATTCAATTTTATCGGAACAACATTAGAAATACAATTAAGTATAGAGGAATGTCAAATTAAAATTTTCTTTTAAATAGAATAAATAACATCACATTTTAATAAGATTGGTAATTTTATTTACTTTAATATAATCTTTTGTAACTAGCATATTTGCTTATAAATTATATAAATTTTTGAAAAATATTCTCAAACCCAATTGCTTACTTAAAAATTAAAAAAAATATATTTGAATTTAAATTTAAAATTTTAAACATAATAGTTTAATTAAAAATTAGAATTAGATTTTTTTTTAAAATTACACATTAAAAAATAATAACTAACTTAATTGTATCAACAATAATTTATATGAGAAATTTATAACTTTATAACATTAAATACTAAATCAGAAATTAACAAAATATCAATCGTGTGAATCGAATTGAAAATAAAACCACAGGTAATAACCAAATAACTTCAATTTATATTTAAAAAATTCTAAAATTTCAAACATAAAAATTGAAAAAAACCAAAAGAGAAATAACAACTCAAGAAAAGACAATGTTTTCACCAAAACAAATATATGTTTAGCATTATTCTATTACATAGATTCTAAAAGGGATTTCAAAACATGTGCATCCAAATTCTCAATTTTCATTCTCAATATTGATCTTCTTGCAAGTTGAGGTATCTCCTTCCACCTCCGAATCTTCCGACTCCGAAGATAGTCGCTTGGCTGGTGTATAGTATTTTTCAACACTTCGAATTTATCATTGTCCGCAACTTCATTGGAGAATTCAAGCAACAAATTCTACACAAAATACTACGTTAAATTATAGACTTCCTTCTCACCGTTGATTTTATCTCAATAATTTTTTTTAAATAAAATTAAGCTCTAACTTTGAAAAAACAAATAAACAAAAAAGTCATTTTTTGAACAAATACATTAACACCTTCTACTTCCTCCCCTTCAATGATTGAGGATGCCTTTGAAATTGGAAGCAAACTACGAGTGCATTCAATATCATAAAATTATAATTAGTTATTAATTATTATTTATAAATTAGATACTACTAATGACCAAGGAAGAAAAAAATAAATTAATTTTTAATAGAAAGTACACTTATAACTGTACTCACAATTTGAATAGGGTGAGCCTTTTTTAATTTATTTATGAGGTCCAAATTATCAGTCATCTTCTTAACTTTATAAGAAGGTGAAAATGTGGATTATCAGATATTTGAACTTCAACGATGAAGAAGAATGTCTTATCAATTAGGTTGAGTAAAAGTGTAGATGTATCCGATAGATCTTCTTTCTGCAGGGTATCATATAATATATTAATAATAAATAATATAAAAATTACCATTAAAAATCTTTTCACTAATATTTTTAGAAATAAATATTGGTTAGAACTTACCAATAGGAGTGGATCAAGTATCTCTATACAACTCTTTTTTAAAACTCGTTTTGCCTCCTTGTCAAAGATTACGAAACATGCATAGTCGGAGTCATCAATGACACTAAACTTTATTCGGTACTTGCTTAATTAAAGAAAAAATAACATAAAAAAAAGTTAAATATAGACTTATTCAATATTTAATCGATTGTCATTAGACTTTAAATTTAAAAAATAAATAAATAAACTTGGAGTTATAAATAAAAGGAGACAGACACAACTTAAACATTTGAAAGTTTTTAGACATTGGCCGTACCACTCGTCTGGAGTATCCATAATATGACTTATAGTAGTCAAGATAACACAAACAACATTCTGAAAAAAAAAATTTAATGATTTAAATCTCCTAAATTTGGTGAGTTTTTAAATCTAAAAGATATACCTAAATAAATAAGATGAATAAACAAAAATAATCTATGTGCAACGAATTTAAATTATTTTTTTCCTCAAATTTTTTTCAGAAAAAAAATTACCGTATCTAATTCTTTTAATTGCTCAATGATTTTGCCTTGATAAACTTTTAAGAATGCAGCCTCATTTGAAATTCCGCTGTTGTTACCCCTAGGTTCTTCAAATCTTACAAAACTAGATAAATCAAACAAAAAAAACTATGTTAAATAACACACACATGGTATTAAACTAAAGAATTATATATATATATATATATATATATATATATATATATATATATATATATCTTAAAATTGAATGACATTTGCATCTTCAAAGAATGTAGGATTGATTTCTGCAATTTTGTGAATAGCATCTATTGAAATAAATAGAGAAATTTTAAATTTTGGATATATGTAAAGAAAGGGATTGATGTACTTTAAATTGTGGTGCTATACATATCTCATAACTTATACTTTTATAGTTGACTCATAGCTAATATTTTTTAAATTTGATTGACTTTAATTTAAATTTAAATTGAGATTTACAGATAAAGTAAATAAATATATTAACAATTTTTAAAATTCTAAATTAACGTAAATATATATATAAAAGGATGTAGTTGCAATTTAAAAAAAAAATTAACAAAATTTTAAAAAATAGTGTTAGAAAGAATCAATAAATATATAAAGAATAGTGTTAAAATTTAAAAAATAACAACCTAAGTAAAACAATTTAAAATTTAAAAAATAACAACTGAAATAAAACAATTCGGATAAAGTAAATAAATATATTAACAATTTTTAAAATTCTAAATTAACGTAAATATATGTAAAAGGACGTATGTAGATGCAATTTTTTTAAAAGATCAACAAAATTTTAAAAAATAATGATAAAAAGAATCAACAAATTTTTAAAAAATAGTGTTAAAATTTAAAAAATAACAACCTAAGTAAAATAATCTAAAATTTAAAAAACAACCTAAATAAAATAATTTAAAATTTAAAAAATAAGAACCTAAGTAAAACAATCTAAACAAATAGTTTAAAATTTGAAAATAACAACCTAGGCAAATAATAATTTATAATTTATAAATACAATTCTAAAAATTTTTAGTGATGACACGTAAGCAAATAAGCTCCAAGACTTAACGTATGAGCGTCACGTCACTATATAAATTCTCCATTTGTATTACTATAAAGATAAAGATAAAGATAAAAATAAAGATGATAAAGATAAAAATAAAAATGTAGTGCAGTCATACAATTTAAAAACTATATCACAAAATTATCCTTTATATGGTAATAATTATTCTCTTATCTTAATAATTATTTTATTACTTTTAAAATTTCTCATCATCCTCAATCAATTTAGGGTCTAACTAATATCACCGGAAAAAATATAGTAACGCTGGATTGATTTGCTAAATGAAAACTTATCTCTAGAACATTTTAGAAAAATGAATACTTATTTTAAATTATAGAAAATACTAATTAATAAGTATGTAATAACTTTATTGTCTTATAGTTTTTTAGAAAAAAAAAAACATAAAGAATTAATTAGAAGTGTAGTTAATTTGAACTAATTTTTTAAATTTTAAAATATTTTTAAATTTCAAAACATAGGCGTCTGATATTTATACTGGACACATTAATTTTTTTTGTTGTTTTTTTTCTTTTCTTTCTTTGATTTTTTTATTTTTCTTTTTTTTCTCTATTTCTTCTTCTTTGCCAAATTTATCCTCTGCTGTATAAATGTAAGATCGCACCACAACATTCTTCTGCCATTCACACACCCATCGCGAACAAAAAAATGCCGCACCACAACCTCCTTTTGCCGACCGCCATCGCTCCCTTTAAGCGAGTGTAGCATCTCCGACCACCGCAACTGAGTTGCCCCGTCAACCACCCTTTGAGCAGCAGCATCTTCTGTTTGGATGTTTTCTCGCATAAGTTTCGGATGTTTTTTTATATTTTTTATGTTTTTTGTTTTTGGGATTTGGATGATTTTCTAATAGTTTAAGATATTTCTTGCTTAGTTTTTGGATATTATTTTTTCAATTTTTTTATGTTTCATTTTATTAAGTTTTGAAATTTGTAAATAATTATTTTTATTAGGTTTTGGATATTTTTTTTATTAAGAATTTGTAAAATATTTTTGAAATTTTTAAAATGATTTTACAATAAATTTGGATGTTTATTATTATTTGGGTCTAGATTTTTTTTAGATTTAAAATATTTTTTATTAGGTTTTGGATGTGTCTCGTGATAATTTGAATTGATATTTCTCTAAAGAAATTTAAAATATTTTTGATTATCTTGTTTTTTGCTAGGTCTTTTATATTTCGGAGATTTCTTTTTCTTCTTCTTGATTTTGGTTTTGAATATTTTTTTATTGATTTTGAATGTTTTTTTCTCCTAAATTTTGGATATTTCTTTGTTTTGGATTTTGGATGATTTTTTTTATTAGTTTGCAGATGTTCTTTTTTCCATATTTTTTAAATGTCTCGTTTTAATAAGTTTTAAAATTTTTTAAAATCATTTTAGATATATCTTTTTTATTAGGTTATAGATGCTTCTTTTTGTTACATTTTAGATCTTTTTTTATCAGAAATTTTAAAATTTTTAAGATGATTTTGAATGTTTAAAACAAATTTAGAATTTTTAAAATTATTTTAAAATATTTAAAATGAATTATTAAAATGATTTTATAATAATTTTAGATATTTGTTATTATTAAGGTTTAGAATTTTTTTGAAATTTTAGATATTTTTATTAAATTTTAAATATTTTTTATGATCATTTAAATTCGTATTTTTTTTAAAAAAATTGTTAATTAACTGTAATTTTCTGCACTCATTGTTCATTTCTAAACGGAATTGAATATTTTATAAACGTATCTAACATAAAATTGCAGGTGCGCTCTAACGTTTTTAAGTGACACTAGTTAAATGAAAAACAAATGTTTTTTCGTACTCGAATACTTTTTCATACCACTTGATACGCGTTTTAATTTTAGTGTTGTCTTTTTAATAATATTTTTCAATAATGTGAAAATTTGGTTTTTTTTTTTGTGAAAATTATAAATTTGAGGTTTAAATTTGTAATGACTTTTAATAAATTATTTTTTAAAATATGCAAATCAGTAAATCTAAGGGTCAAATTTATTTTTGTATTTAAAATTTTTTTAAACATATAAATTCGAATAAGGTCAGATTTATATTTTAGTATTAATTTTTTTTAAATATACCAATTAGACCCTTCAAAATGTAAAAAAAAAATATTTCAACACAAATCTCCGATTTGTTTTCTCTACTTTTCAAGTTTGCATCATTAAATATCTGAATCTTAGATTTTTATTCAAATATTGTCTCATACAATTTTAGAATTCCAATTTAGCAATTTAAATTTTAAAAAATACACCTTTATATTAAATTAAAATAGATTACTTCTCCATAACCAAAAATAATATAACTACATTGTCCGTTGCTAAAAAAAATCAGCCCTTGATATATCAAGAACTTATCAAACCCAACGACGATTATTCAATTTGAACAAAGAAAAAAGTATTCGCCACTTGGACGAATTATATAAATAACGAAATATCCTACTCACCTACTTTCATTTTGAATGAATATAATTAAATTCGGAGATAAAAAATAAACACAATAATATAGCGATACATCACATACATGAAGGTGATTTTTTTTTTGGGTGTCTGCATGAAGGTGATTATTTTAGTATATATGTATATATATACAAGTATATTTCTTATTTTTAAATATACAAACAAAAAAATAATTTAAATTGATCAAAAAATTAATTTATTTATTTGTTTAAATAAATATTAAAAATTTAAATATTAACTTATATATACAGTAATTTATTAATCAGCAATAGATCTTTAAATAAAATTTAGGGTTAAGTATGATTTTAGTTCTTAAGGTAGGGACTGAAAATTTATTTTATTTTTGGCCTTTTTTTTGCTATAAAATTATTCCAAAGGTTTAACTAAATTTTAAAATCGTTCTTTTTACCAAATTTTTTATTTTTATTCCAAAAATACCTTTAACTAAAAAAAAAGAGAAAAGAAACACGATTAAGGAAAAGGGAGGAGGGTATCAGCTGGAGGGGGTTGGGTTTTGGTTCAGGGAGAAGAGAGGCAAGGGAAGGAAAGGGGAAGGGAAGGGCCACCGCCACTGCTCCTCGTCACCGTCGCTCCTCGCCGCTGCTACTGCCGCTCCTACTCCTCACCGTTCAGTCCTCGCCACCGAATCTCACCGTGAGGGTGGACGTCGCTGCTCCTCTCCCTCGCCGACGTCATCGCCTCGCCTTCGCCTTCATCGTCGCCTCGCTATCACCCTCATCTCGCCACACCTCCTCCTTGCCGTCGCACCTCATCTCGTCATTTGTTTTGGTAATTATATTTATGGATTTTTGGTTTTTGTAATTGAAGATGAATTTGGAAATTTTTTATTATTGTAATTGCATGAGTTTTGTTAATGAAAGTGGAAGAATTTCAGTTTTGAATTTTGTTGATGATTCTGAGTTTTGATTGTTCAAGTTTTCTGAGTTCTGATTTTCTGAGTTCTGGGTGGTGGTAGATTTTGAATTTTGTTGTTCTTCTTATGATCCCATTATCATTGTTGTTGTTCTTCTTCTTATTATATTTCTTCTTATGATTCCATTATTGTTTTTCTTTTGATGATGAAGATGACCATGATGATAATGGTGGTAGGTTTTGGTTCAGTTCAGGTTTCTGTTTTGTTTCTGGTCGATTTTGGTTAATTTTAGAAAAGTTCTGATGATGATGATGATGACCATGATGATAATGGTAGTGGTGGTGGTGGATTCTGGGTCAACTTGAGTTTCTGTTCTATTTTTGGTTGACGTTGGTTGATTTTGGAAAAGAAGGAGAAACAGTATTTTCGTTAGAATAATGATTTTAAAACTTAGTTAAACATTATTGGGACCATTTTATAGCAAAATATATATATATATATATATATATATATATATAAAAGAACAAAATAAATTTTCAATCTCTACATTAAAAATTAAAATCGTACTTAACCCTAAAATTTAAAACTACAATAAATTATAATCTTTAACCGCAGTAGATTAAAGAATATCGTGAATATATATATATATAACATGTGCATCCTTTTTAAGCATTAACAACCATTAATACAACAATTACGGCTAACTAAGATTTTTATGTTGCATCGGTATATAATCAAACACTTCTTGAACGATGGGAATAAATAATAAATTTTAATTTTTTTTAGAGATTCAATTACAAATTTTTAAAATATAGAAATTAATATACAATTTTATTAAAAGTTAAAGATCAATTGTATAATTTAACTTAAAATAAATAGCCACTTAAATTAGCTAGGTAAAAGATAGAAAATTAAAAAAGGAGAAAAAATTAATAATACTACATATTTAAATTTTTTTGTTAACTAAATCCAACTAAATTAATGTAACATAACAAAAATCAATTATGACTAATATTATTATAAATTTTATTATTTAATTTAATTAGATTTGATTCATAAAAAGATTTAGATGTATAATATTATTCAAAAACAAATTCAAATATAAGAGATATTATGGAATGGATATAAGAAAATTTATCAAAAAAATATATATGATCAATCATGTTAAATATACACTAAAATTAATTATTAATATAAAATATCTATTAAAATATAAAATATATATTAAAAATAAATTAAACTACATATATATTTATATAAAAATATATAATAATAATTAATTTTAATAGTTAATTTTAATATTCTACATATGTATTTTTTATATCTGCTGGCATCGACAATGAAATAATTTATTCATTAAAAAAATACAATATGGAGTAAAAAAACATAAAAATTCATCCATATAATTGAAAAACCAAGCGATTTAAAGCGGATAAAAATCTTCCTGCATTGTCAACCACATGATAAAATTGCCGAGAAATTATATTAACAAAACCACATTATAATTCTAAATTTAATTTTTTATATACCTAAAATCAATTAGAGCATATTATAATTCATAAGTTAATACTTAAAATGGTCCTTGAATTTTGACCTCCAACTCAATTTACTTTCAAAGTTTCTATTGATTCTAATTGTACCCTAAAATTTTAACCCGCACCTCAATTTGGCCCTTCCGTCATTTTCTGTCACCGAAAAGCTGACCTAACAATTTTGGTTAACACCTAGCACTATAGCAGTTAGATGACGTGATAAAATATTTGAAGGCATCAATTTAACCTCTAAAAATTTCAAATAAAACCTTGTAACCCCAATTTCTTCAAATCGCAAGAGTCTCACCAAGAATTGAGAAGGATGTTGGAAAGCAACAGCCAAGACTCAGGAAACTCTAGTAGAGCTCGTTGGCATAGGGGCTGGGTGAAGAATGCACACCGTGATAAAGGTGGGAAGGTTCCCCATTATTGCGGTTGTGGGTTGCGTCCTATTCTTCGATGGTCTAGGACAGATTTCAATCCAGAGAGACCATTTTATGGATGCCCTAACTATAATGTGAGTTGGTTGAATTGTTGCAACTTGATTGTGTGTCTCATTTCTCAAATTCTTCTTGGTTTTGTAGTTGCTATTCCTCTCAATTTTTTTTGGGTTTTGGTTTTAATTTGTAAACTGCCGGGAAGAGATAGTGTGGCATTTTTAAATGGACAGATGGTGAAGAAGAAGAGGCCATAGTTGGGAGAAATGAAACTCCAGTTAGTGAAGATCATTGAAAAATTTCTCTGGGATGAAAAATAAGTACAGTTGAAGCTGAAATTAGAATCTTAAGAATGTGAAATATTATGTTGTTTGTGTTTGTCATTATTTTTGGATTTGTGATTGTAGCTTCTGGATTAGTGGTGCACGAAAATTAATTCCACACAACTGAACTAGCAAGTGCACTAGGTCGTCTAAGTAATACCTGAGGTGAGTCAGGGACGATCCCACGAGGATTGTTGTTTTGAAGCAAGATATGGACACCTTGTAGATCTTAGTCAGGCGATTAGAAAAAGATAATTTGTTGAGATAAACGCATAAAACATAAATAGGAATGAAATTACTTAATTTGAGTGAAACCAGTGATAAGAGAACGGTTAAGCCTTCGGAGATGCTTCATTCTTCTGGATCAATCTTTCCTACTGCCTTTCTCCAACTGTGAGTGATTCCTTCCATGGCAGGTTGTAAGTGATCAATGCCGTACAGTCGCGGCCGATGAATCTTCCTCTCTTGGGCCGAAGGCCAGGTTTAGTGTGCGCCTAATCTGAAGGAGGGTGAAGCTACTGCAGTTTATCCCCATGATGATCCTACTCAAAATTCCACAGACAAGGTCAAATCTTCCGGATTAAAGAATGTTGCGCCCTTGGTTCTAGCCTCTACCAAGAAGACCCTAATCTCCCCATACCTCGGTTGAACTGGTGTCTCGAGAAGTTCCCAACGAAGTCGTGGATTAGCCGTCTAAGAGATGTATAATCAAGCTGGTGGTTCAGTGATCTCTGGTTAGGACTCACACTGAACCCATGTAGAATAAAGATGATTGTCACGGATCATCCCATTCATAAGGTTAAAGAACGAAGATACATCTTAGAATAGAGTCACACACGAAGTGAATAGAACAGTAGTACCTTTATTAATCCATAAAAATTAGCAGAGCTCCTAACCTTAACCTAGGAGGTTTAGTGACTCGTACTGTACATAATAATATTCGAAAATAATGGGGGAGAAAGAAGATCTTAAACAAGGGTGATCTTCTCCTATATATACTAATCTAATAACTAAGGATTATAGAAATATGATAGATTAGACTTAGAGGTGCGAAAATCTACTTTCCGGGCCTACTTGGTGAGTGTTTGGGTTGAGCTAAGAGTGTCACCACGTGCTAATACCCCTTATAGGCATTGAACGCTGGCTTGGGACTCCCTTTTGGGCGTTCAACGCCAGCTTCCCCCTTTTGGGCGTTCAATGCTAGGAATGGGGTTGGTGGTTGGCGTTGAATGCCAGTTTTAGACCTTCATTTCCAAAGCAAAGTATACACTATTATATATTTCTGCAAAGCTTTGGATGTTAGCTTTCTATAGTCGTTAAGAGCGCACCATTCAAATCTCTGTAGCTCCAGAAAAGCCCATTTGAGTGCACAGAGGTTAGATCTTGACAGCATCTACAGTGCTTTCTCTGTCTCTAAATCAGACTTTTGCTCAAGCTCCTCAATTTCAGCCAGAAAATACCTGAAATCACCATAAAACACTATAAATAAAAGTAGAATCCAAAAATACGAATTTAGCACTAAAACCTATAAAAACATAATAAAACTTAAATAAAACATAATGAAAACTATATGAAAATGATGCCAAAAAGAGTATAAAATATCCACTCATCAATTAGGTGGGATGAAATATATGTAAATGTGATATCAATTATGTGAATGAAATATTGGTATGTATTTGATTGTTTTTTTCGTGGACCTGGAAGTTGATGACAAACTAGAAATGGAGTTTTATATTCTCTTGGGTAATGATGTGTACTGTGAAAGTTGTATAAAACTGAGATTATATGAAAGAGGTATAAAATTTTACAAAATAAGTTATAAAAAAACAAAAGATAGTCATTCTTGTAGTAACACATAGTAATTAATCATTGTCATTAGTGATAAGTAGCATTAACAAAAGCAATATCTGTAACACAACATAATATCCTTCATAACATAGTTTTAGAATATTTTTAGCCAAAACAGATTACCCTACATATCAGAGTCTCAAAATATCAAAAGAGCATAGTTTAATCAAATGCACTCTACAAAATATGTCCTACACAACTTCTAGTCAACAGTACAAATTATATTCTATTTTGTTGTTAGTGGTTTGAAGCCTGGGGTGGGGACGAATTTCATAAATTCTGCCAAGCGTGCAGTTGTCCTAGAGCTTGCTCCTTACATTGGGTCCATCTTAGAAGTTATTTTTCTCTTAGATTGCAACTTTTCAGGCCTTGTCACATGTTGTGGAGGTGAAGATAGAGATGGAGGGACCTAGTAAGATTTTTAACAGAATTAAAAATCAATACAACCCAATTAAAATATATCAATATATAACCAAATAACATCAATAAAATGGATCCAAGAAATATTTAACCGTGTCATGACTTAGTACTCGCAGTCCACTCTTCATAGGTCTACCAGGAACAAGCCACCAACACTCAGTCATGTTGTCATAACCTAAGACCCTGTAGTGATCTCTCAGTGAAAATACATCTAATACATCCTCATCCAGCCCAGACAACTCATCAGTGTGATCATTGTCATAAACCAAACTACCATTTGGTTTCGTGACAAAACTATCTCCATGATGATACACAATAGTTATACCTTCATCCATCTATAAATAAGATTCAAAAAGACACAATAGTTAAAAATAATACCAACTTTAATTTATTAAAAATAATAATTAAGATTACAGACAATTCAACTGGAGCCTAGTTCTAATATATTAAATAAGTTAATCATAACTAAATATCACTGTCTAGAAGGGATAGAATAGTAGAATGGGCATTAAATATCTAAGAGGTGAAAATTTAGGCCTTTGTTTTGTACTAATATGCTAAGGATTAGACAGTCAGATCAAAATTCAAAATGAATTTAGTGTCAAGTGAATTATGTAAAATTATAGAGACAAATTTAGAATAAAAACAAAAATTAAATAATAGAATTCGAAAACAAGTCTTACATGTATTTTCATAAGAATTTATAATCTCTAGAAATTTACTTCAATTTATAATTTACATGTAGGCAACAAATTTAGTGTCTAGAGCCTAGACTTGGTATCTTGGTCAAATTGTTACTAATATTCTCTTGCAACACACTTTGTGATTGACACTCTACAAAGTGTAGGATCAATTTAGTTGTTCTTATTTCTTCTTTTTAATCATAAATAAACGTATTAGCAACCATAGGTTATTAGAACCTCGAAGCAAATTAGCAAACTGACCCCAAACAAGCCTCGTCCTAATAACGCAAGTGCTAGTGGCATTAGACACACTACCACAGTATAAAATAATTCATTCTCAAAATGCCAGAAATAGTGAATAGCTAATAGGCTTAGCTTGTATAAAAAAAGGTACATCTGAACATAAGAAGTGTGTCATCTATCTCTTACAATATGTGTTTTAAATGGAGAATACAAAAAATTATATGATTCAGTTGATCACAGCCACATACATACAAAAAAAATTAAACCCTAGCATACAATAACTCTACCATCATCAACAACTGTAATCAAGCAAAGTCCCCCAAAGTTTCACTGATGAAAATAGAGTGAAAATTGAAAAACAAACCTCATGCAATATTTTACAAAAAATAGAGCATCGTATGTTGAGAGCAACCATTTTGCTACTAACCTGTTTTTGAAGAGATTGTGATTCTCAGGCAATTAGTCTTCATAATAGGGGTGAAACAAGTAAGAAAAGCTTCAAGCTTTAGTTATAGCGACACCCATGATTCTTCTCTAAGGGTACGTATACGAGGGAAGAGGAGGAAGAAGAAGGGTCAATTGGGGTTTCATTTGAAGTGGTTAACATTTGAGTTTTGGGTTAACCCCTTTCTCATGTCACACGACGTTGTTTCTAAACAATTTGGGCACCAAGAGTTAAACGACGTCGTTTTGATAATGCTAAGTGTCAACCAAAATTGCCAGGTCAGCTCTCCAGTGATGGAAAGCCACAGAAGGGCCAAATTGAGGCGCGGGTCAAAATTTCAGGGTTCAATTAAAATGAATTGAAACATTGAGGGCTAAATTGAGTCGGAGGTCAAATTTCAGGGCCATTTTTTGTATTAACTCATAATTTCATATTTAATATAGATTTAAGAAGATACTACCTTTTTCGGTTCCTATCTGCATTTATAAGCAGGTGGAGGTCATCCCATCCTCATGGAGCCTTAATAGGTATTATGGACCATCTAAGTTAATTAGTCAGTAGCTTAACCAATAGTCAGTCACTCATATAACTCAGTTAGTTAGCTCCTCTAGATTATGTACATGTATATATATACATACAATCTGTAACTAATTAATCAATGAAATTATCCATTTTTCCTTCTGCGTTCACGTGTTCTAATTTGGTATTAGAGCGAATTCTCTTTACGATTCCGCTACACTTTCTTTCTCATTGTGATTTTCTGGAAAAAAATTTCGATTTTCTCACCTCAATTTTCTTCTCCTTCCTTTCTTTTTTGAGCTACTTGCTTCACTGATTCCAATCAAGATGTCCACCATCTCTAAATCGAATCCCTCTCAAGGTAACTCGAACTCTCTGGCACAGTCTTCACCGATTTCCGAGGCTTATTCGCTTCAGTCCGGCGATCATCCAGGACTTGTACTTGTTTCTCAACCGCTACAAGAAGACAATTATTCTTCGTGGTACAGATCAATGTGTCTTGCTTTGAGTGGCAAACGCAAGATTGGCTTCATTGATGGTTCTTTGCAAAAACCAGATCCAACTGTTCATCCAGTGCTTGCAGAATCTTGGCAATGTACCAACGACATCATCATGACGTGGTTGCTAAACTCGATCTCCAAGGACATTGCTGCAAGCGTGATCTGTGTGAGTTCAGCTGCTCTCCATTGGCAGGACCTGGAGATTTTTTTCTCTCAGAGCAATGCACCTCGCATCTTTGAGCTGAAATGATCTCTCATGTCACTAACCCAAGGCACTCTTTCTGTTTCACATTACTTCACGAAGTTGAAGATCCTTTGGGAAGAACTCAATACCTTTTAGCCTCTGGTCTCGTGCTCCTGCGGTGGTGTAAAATCGATTCAAACCTACCTTAATCAAGAATATATCATGCTGTTCCTCATAGGTCTCAATGAAAATTTGGCAAATGTTAGAAGCCAAATCCTGTTATCGGATCCCCTCCCTTATATTGGCAAAATTTTTTCTCTAGTCTTACATGAAGGGAAATAACGGGCACTCACTTCTCCTCAACCTAGCTAGCACATGGCATTTGCAGTCAAGCAATCCTCGAAGTTTTCTATGCATCAAAATTTGAAGCCAAAGGATAAGAAAGATCATCCAACTTGCTCTCACTGTGGACTCATAGAACACACTGAAGACAAGTGTTATCGTCTTCATGTCTATCCACCAAGCTATCTGCAAAACAAGACTCCCAAGCTTCAGGTGCATCATGTGGCTCAAGTGGATCATGCTCAAGAAGTGCATGATTTATTACCTACCTCTACCTTGTTTCTCACGATAGCTCAATACAACCAATTGATGGCTTTACTTTATACACAGCAAGCCATTCAAGACATTGAACCTGAGATATGTGCAGGTGAAGTGTTCTCTTCTTGTTACATGGACCAAAAGGTAATTTCAAGTATCTAGATTGTTGATTTAGGTGCTACTACCCATATCATCAACTCGTTTAGTTCTCTAGTTAACCCGAAACCATTATCTAACCACTTTGTTGCTTTACTTGATCATACCAAAATTTGTGCATTAGCCATTGGTAATGTTGTCCTCAACCCCTCTTTAACACTTGTTAATGTCATATTCATTCCATCCTTTAGAGTCAATTTGATTTTGGTAATTCTCTTTTAAAATTGTCAAATTGTAGTGTCCATTTTTCTGACCTATCATTTGTGATAAAGGACAACAACTCTAAGTAAGTGATTGACAAAGGTGATGAAATTGATGATATATTTGTTCTGCAATCACCACCCTTAATGCATGCTCCCTCTCTTGATGTTGATAATTGTCATTTACTTTTTTCTGTTAAGAGCTCTACTTGGCATGCAAGATTAGGACATACGTCTAAAATAGTCTTCAATAGGTTGAATTCTATTTTGTCTTTAACACCCTTAAAATTCAATCACTCCAATTGTGATGTCTGTCCATTAGCCAAACTTAGGCATTTATCCTTTCAATCAAATAATAAATTTTGTTCTGCCATTTTTTATTTGGCTCATTATGACATTTGGGGACCTTATCGTGTCCCTACACATAATAATATGAGATTTTTTCTTACTGTTATGAATGATCACTCTTGATTTACATGGACCTTCTTGTTGAAATATAAATCTGATACTGCTAATACTCTTATAATTTCTTTAATATGGTTGAGACTCAATTTAAGACTAGGGTGAAGCAAATGCAATTAGACAATGTAGGTGAACTTTCACTCACCGAATACCTCAATTCAAAAGGGATAGTGCATCAATTCTCATGTGTTGAAAGGTCTGAGCAGAACTCCATAGTTGAACGAAAACAGTAGCTTTTTCTCAATGTGGCTCAGGCTCTATTCTTCCAATCCAATGCTCCAATTAAATTTTGGGGCAAATGTGTTCTGACTACCACGTTTCTCATCAACAGATTGCCAAGTCCATCCCTTCAATATAGCTAACCAGATGAGAAGTTATTCTTCAAATAGCCAGACTACCATTCTTTATGAGTCTTTGGTTGTCTAGCTCATGCTTCCATCTTCATTTCCAAATGACACAAATTCTCTTTACATGCAGTGCGGTCAATTTTCATTGGATATCCTTCTGGCTACAAGGGATATAAGCTCTCTGATCCAATTGCTAAAAATATTTTTATATCAAGGGATATTACCTTCATGGAGTCTGAGTTTCCATTTCAACAATCCTCTGAGACTTCCAGCACCATTGTTGATATCTTTCCTAATGTGCTCATGCCTCTTTGCCTTCCCGATGTGACACCTCACTTCACCGCCACCAATGTAGAGCCACAACTTCAACAAGTCCGAGCTTCATCTCAGGCGATTCGTACCACTGAACCTTATCGAACTTCTAGACCATCAAGACCACCTCCGTACCTCAAGGATTTTTATTGCCACAATGTTTACCACGTGAATTTTAAACATCTCTCTCAACCTCACTTTGCTTTCATTGCCAATGTTGCTACAATCCCTGAACCCGCCTTCTTCCATCAAGCGGTCAAGTTTCCAGAATGATGAAGAGTAATGGATGAATAGTTCCAGACCATGGAAGACACGATCACTTAGTCTTTGGTGTCGCTGCCCGCTGGCAAACGCACCACTAGTTGCAGATGGGTCTACAAAGTCAAATACAAAGCAGATGGCTCTGTGGATAGATATAAAGCCAAGCTAGTTGCAAAAGGATACACCTAACAAGCTGGTATAGACTTCAAGGACACATTCTCACCCGTGGCAAAAATCACCACTGTTCGAGTGCTTTTGTTGTTGGCAGCCATAAACAAATGGTCTTTGCTTCAAATGGATGTGAACAATGATTTCTTGAATGAGGATTTATTTGAAGAGGTATATATGGACCTACCTCTCGGCTATAATTCTGTAAATTCTGGACTTGTATGTAAGTTGAATAAGTCCATTTATGGTTTGAGGCAAGTTTCATGTCAATGGTTTTGCAAATTCTCTTCATCTTTGCTTAGCCACCACTTCAAACAATCGAGGCGCGATTACTCCCTTTTCACCTATGGTAGTGGAGACCAAATAGTCTATCTCCTTGTATATGTAGATGATATTATTCTGGCTAGTCCATCTAAGGACACGTTGTACAAGGTGCAAAAGTGATTAGAATCGCTCTTTAAATTGAAGATTCTTGATGACTTTGAAGTATTTTTTGGGTTTGGAAATGGCAAGATCAGATGAGGTAATTGTTCTTAGCTAACATAAGTACACCCTTAGCATCCTTAAAAACACCAATTTCGCTGAATCTAAGCCTACCTCTTTTCTTATGGAATCCAACCTAAGACTTAGTAGCTCAGATGGGGAGTTGCTCGAGGATCCCACGAGCTATAGAAGGCTTATAGGGAGATTGATGTACCTCACCATCTCGTGCCCACACATCACTTTTAGCCAATTTCTATCCCAACCTCGCACTATACATCTTCATGCCCTTCATCATTTGCTGCGGTATATCAGAGGCACTGTAGGTCAAGGCTTGCTTTTATCGGAAAGCTCAGAGAAGAGACTAATGGCTTATGTGGATGCGGATTGGGCAGGTTGCCTGGATACTAGACAGAATGTCACTGGGTTCTATGTGTTCATTGGAGATTTTCTTGTTGCATGGCGATCGAAAAAGCAAATTACAGTCTCCAGATCATCCGTAAAATTCGAGTATCAGGCCATGGCAGCAGCTGCTGCTGAACTCACATGGTTGAAGGGCCTCTTGTTTGACTTTCAAGTTGATGTTTCCTCTTTTATGCTGTTTTGTGACTCTCAATATGCTATTCACATAGCATCCAATTCCACTTTTCATGAGAGAACTAAGCACATAGAAGTGGTCTGCCACTTTGTGTGCGAAAAAGTGGTTGTGGGGTTTATTAAGCTCTTTCATGTTTGGACACAACATTAACTAGCTGATGTGTTCACCAAGCCAGTGATCCCAACTCAATTCAACAATCTCATTTTTAAGTTTGACATGATAAATTTTTATCTACCAACTTGAGAGGGGAATATTATGGACCATCTAAGTTAATTAGTTAGTAGCTTAACCAATAGTCAGTCACTCATATAACTCAGTTAGAGTTAGTTAGCTCCTCTGGATTATGTACATGTATATATATATACATACAATTTGTAACTAATTAATCAATAAGATTACTCATTTTTTTCTCTGCTTTCACGTGTTCTAATTATAGGGTATTACTTTTTAAATTTTATTTATTTTTAAAACAAATTTTGTGTTTATTTTTCTTTTAAAAAAAGCTTTTATAAAATAATAATATAAATTTATCAAATTCGTCCTTATTAAACGAAAACAATTTATGAATATACTTTATTAATTAATAAAACATTCTCAATTTAATTAATTAATTAATGTTTCAAATGAATATTCATTCTTAACTAAAGTATATATTATTTATTTTAAAAAATATTCAAGCTGATTGCATTTTTATTATTAGTTTTCAAAAAGAGAATAGATCTTCTTAATTTTTTTTATTTAAAAATAAAATGTAATCTTTTATTATTAATTTTATAAATAAAACTAAAAAATACATAAAAAATATTAAAAAAAATAAAAATTATACTTTATTTTTTTAATTAAAAAAAAAAAGAAAATTCATTCCTGTCCAGACGAAAAAAGGACATAATGCAACCTTGAGATAACATATTGACTTTAGAGTCTTTATCATATATGCGCTTAATCTGTTTACCTTTTTCCCCTTTTTCTCTACCTTATTTTTGTGATCAAAATTAAACATGTGTTTTGATAAGTCTAACGTGCTTTTCCCCATCTCTTTCGTCCTTTTATCTCATATAAACTTTTTTTTTTTATACCATTTGGTGTTTGAGAATGACTTATAATTATTGTTTTTCTATTATTGGAGTGTTCAAGGATTGGAGCAACATTAATTCATTAAGTGAGAAAAGAAGAAAGTGAAATTTGAGTATATATATATATATATATATACATGAGCGAAGTTATATAATATTTAGCAGGGATCAATATTTTTTTTAGTTTTTTATTTTAACCAAAAAAAAATTAAAAATAACTATATATAAATTTACTTAAAAATAACAACGAAAGACTTAGAATTTATTTTTTTATAAGATAACTAAATATATCATATATTAAAATAATTAAACACAAATATCTCAAAATTATTTTTATATATTGTAAATATAGGTTGTTACATATTTGTTTTTATGATTTTTAAATACTATTCAATTCTTTTTTAGACGTTTTCTACAAACTTATTAAAAAATGTATTATGTTTCATGTAAATAATTTAAATCACAACCATAACTTATGCAATGAAAAAATTAATAATAATATTATTAGAGCTGAAATGAATTAAAATTTGTAACTTATATTGTAAAATCCGGTTAATTAATGACTAATTAATCTATAAATTAAAATTTATTTTAGAAAATAAAAAATATGATTTTTATGGCTTAATATGATAGAGAAAATTAAAACGAGAATTTTAATAACATTTTTAAAAAAATCAGCCCAAGATTGGATCGAACGGGTCAAATCGAGCCAACTAGACCCATATTGGACCCTTGGCCCAACCAAGTTCAACCTAAAACCCTAAAACAGCACTCTCTCTATTCCCTTAACCCCGAACACGCTGGAAATTACAAGAAATGGGAGAAGAACACTCTTCCAAAGTTCTAACTCTCACTTGATCTTCAAACCACCATAACTTTTGATCCAAAACTCCGATTGCCGCACCGTTTGCGACCACGCGTTCACGTTGAGCTCTACAAAACTCACAACTTAGTTCTTGAGGTCAGCCACGTTTTCTCCTCTGAAATTTCAGACTTAATTTCGAAAAATTGGGTGAAAATTATTGAGATTTGTGAGCTTTTGATATTATAGGATCCAACTAGTTTGAAGGAGAGGTTTAATCTTGTCTTTGATCCTTGGGTGTGGTAAGATTCTCAACCCTAGTGAATTTATTGGTTTATGATATTTGGGTATTGAGTGGGTATGTTTGAATGTGATATTGTGGTTTAAGAAGTGTATATATATGTGTTGGAGCTTGGTTGAGGTTTTAGAAAGCTTGAAAAAGTGCTTTGGTGTGCTAAAAATATGTTCTTGGAGGTGTTGAAGCTTTGAGAGCTTGTGAAAAAGTGATTTGGAAGTGCTCCAGGTTGAGTGAGAAATCGGCCAATGTATGGTTTCGGTTTTCTGTATTTAAAATGTAATGTGGTGTGAAAACTTAAGCTAGAGACCCATAAGATAGGATTTGGACTATTGATGTTGTTGATTGGTTGAAATGAATTGTGTTTTTATGTATGTGATTAGTGAATTTTGGATGTTTTGATGGTATGATGTATGTGAGATATGCATGTTTTGATATATGTTTAATGATTGGTTGAGAATGAATTGTGGGTTGATCCATGTTGATGGTGAGGATGATATTGATTGTATGTATTGATGGTTGATGGGAAGGGTATTATTGGAAATTGGGATGAGAAAAGACATATGACATGATATTGTGTTTGAAATTGGGTTATTTGATTGAGATTGGTTAAAATGGTAGATTGGTGGATTGTGAATTTGATAAAAAAATGTTAACATATGAGTTGAGCAGGCTTGAGGTTGATTTTTAGTATATTTTGGTTGGTTTTGAAAAGGGTTTAAATTGGTTTGTTTTGGTAATGGGACTTTGTGGTTTTGTATGAAAATGTGGTTTTGGGTCTACTTTGACAGGGTATAACTTGGTCTCCAAATCTTTGATTTATGTCAAACTTATTTAGAAATAAAATTGGATCCGGGATAGTTATGCCGTTCAAAGAACGGATGAAAAATGATTTGAAACGGAGAAGTTATGCCCATCGGAAGATTGAGATTTGAAACTGTAATTCTGGATTAGGGAAGATCCTTAGCTCTTGGGACTTTATTTTGGTTTTATGTACTTACTAATATACTTATTATCTCCATGGTGCACGAAATTGCAATCACACTTTTGCAATCCGCACAACTAACCAGCAAGTGCACTGGGTCGTCCAAGTAATACCTTACGTGAGTAAGGGTCGAATCCCATGGAGATTGTTGGTTTGAAGCAAGCTATGGTTATCTTATTAATCTTAGTCAGGATACCAATAGGATTCTTTTGCCTCGATTCTAAAAGATAAAAGAGCATGAAATAAATACTTATTATGCAGTAATGGAGAATATGTTGGAGTTTTAGAGATGCTTTGTCCTATGAATTTCAGCTTTTCTCTTGTCCTCCTCTTCACACATGCAAGGCTCCTTCCATGGCAAGCTGTATGTAGAGTGTCACTGTTGTCAATGGATACTTCCCATCCTCTCAGTGAAAATGGTCCAAATGCTCTGTCACAGCATGACTAATCATCTGTTGGTTCTCGATCATGTCGGAATAAGATCCATTAATCCTTTTGCGTCTGTCACTACGCCCAACACTCATGAGTTTGAAGTTCGTCACAGTCATCCAATCCCAGAATCCTACTCGGAATACCACAGACAAGGTTTAGACTTTCCAGATCCTCATGAATGCCGCCAACAATTCTAGCTTATACCACGAAGACTCTGATTAAGGAATCTAAGAGATACTCATTCAATCTAATGTAGAACGGAGGTGGTTGTCAGGCACACGTTCAAGGATTGAGGAAGGTGATGAGTGTCACAAATCATCACCTTCTTCATAGTGAAGCGCGAATGAACATCTTAGATAGGAACAAGCATGTTTGAATGGAAGACAGAAATAATTGCATTAATTCATTGAGACGCTGCAGAGCTCCTCACCCCCAACAATGGAGTTTAGAGACTCATTCCGTCAAAGAGTATAAAATTCAGATCTAAAAATATCATGAGATACAAAATAAATCTCTAAAAGTTGTTTAAATACTAAACTAGTAACCTAGGTTTACAGAAAATGAGTAAACTAGGATAGATAGTGCAGAAATCCACTTTTGGGGCCCACTTGGTGTGTGCTGGGGCTGAGACTTAAGCTTCTCACGTGCCTGGGCTGTTTCTGGAGTTGAACGCCAGGTTGTAACCTGTTTCTGGCGTTGAACTCCAACTTGCAACCTGTTTCTGGTGCTGAACGCCAAACTGCAACATGGAATTAGCGTTGAACGCCAGTTTACGTCGTCTATCTTCATGTAAAGTATAGACTATTATATATTGCTGGAAAGCCATGGATGTCTACTTTCCAGCCCAATTGAGAGCGCGCCAATTGGGCTCATGTAGCTCCAAAAATTTCATTCCGAGTGCAGGGAGGTCAGAATCCAACAGCATCAGCAGTCCTTTTTCAGCCTAAATCAGATTTTTGCTCAGCTCCCTCAATTTCAGCCAGAAAATACCTGAAATCACAGAAAAATACACAAACTCATAGTAAATTCCAAAAATATGAATTTTGCCTAAAAACTAATAAAAATATACTAAGTACTAACTAAAACATACTAAAAACTATATGAAATTACCCCCAAAAGCGTATAAAATATCCGCTCATCACAACACCAAACTTAAACTGTTGCTTGTCCCCAAGCAACTAGATAAATAAAATAGGATAAAAAGAAATTAAGAAACAATAATATCTCCGAGTTTCATGTGAAGCTCATATTCTAATTAGATGAGCGGGACTTAGTAGCCTTTTGCTTCTGAACAGTTTTGGCATCTCACTTTATCCTTAGAAGTTCAGAATGATTGGCATCATAGGAACTCAGAGTTCAGATAGTATTATTGATTCTCCTAGTTTAGTATGTTGATTCTTGAACACAGTTACTTTATGAGTCTTGGCCGTGGCACTAAGCACTTTGTTTTCCAGTATTACCACCGGATACATAAATGCCACAGACACATAACTGGGTGAACCTTTTCAGATTGTGACTAAGCTTTGCTACAGTCCCCAATTAGAGGTGTCCAGAGTTTTTAAGCACACTCTTTTGCTTTGGATCACGACTTTAACCACTCAGTCTCAAGCTTTTCACTTGGACCTGCATGCCACAAGCACATGGTTAGAGAGACAGCTTGATTTAGCCGCTTAGGCCTGGATTTATTTCCTTGGGCCCTCCTATCCATTGATGCTCAAAGCCTTGGATCCTTTTCACCCTTGCCTTTTGGTTTAAAGGGCTATTGGCTTTTTCTACCTCTTTTGCTTTTTTTTTTCGCAAAATATTTTTTTTTCATTTTTTTCTTTCGCAAGCTTGTTTTTCACTGCTTTTTCTTGCTTCAAGAATCAATTTCATGATTTTTCAGATCATCAATAACATTTCTCTTATTCATCATTCTTTCAGGAGCCAACAATTTTAACATTCATAAAATTTAATATAAAAAATATGCACTGTTCAGGCATTCATTCAGAAGACAAAAAGTATTACCACTACATATAAATAATTAGAATTTTTCGTATTAAGAACTCGAAAAATTATTGCCTCTTTATTCTAAAAATCTACTATTTTATTCATGTTTGATGATGATGAGAAAAATAAATCATAGCTTAATTGGAGATAAAATCAAAATAGATATACTAATTACTATTACTCATATATAACTTCTAAGATAAATTCCTATAAGAACAACTATCACAGAGTTAAGGCTAAGATTAGGACTCAACAACCTTTATTTTGGGGGGTAGATGCTCCTTTAATCTGTGGGGTGCTTGGTCCTTCAAGAGACAGCTTCTTCGAGCTTCAGCTCCTATATCTCTAGATATTCATCTTCTTTCAGATCGAATTTAACTTCCGGGATCACTGATCTCAGACCCATTATTTTGTGGTACTGGTCTGCATGTTCTTTGGTTAAGAACTTCTCTTGATTCCAAAGTGGTTTTGGAATATTCTCTTTCTTGCCTCTTAAAGTGGTTTGTTTTCCTTTAGGTGCCATGATCTTGATGAGTTTTAGCTCATTGATCACGGAAAAACACACCAAACTTAGAGGTTTGCTTGTCCTCAAGCAAAGGAAAGGAAAGGAGAGGAATAGAAGGAGAGGCAATTTCAAAAATTCAAAAAGATATGATGAGATTTTGAAAAAGATTTGAGATGAATTTGAAAAGATAATTGAGTTTTAAAAAAACTTTTGAAAAGAAGTTGGATGGGATTTGAAAAGGATTTGTGTTTATGAATTAAGATACATTTGATATTTTTGAAAAAGGGATTTTAGAAATTAGGATTAAAATTTTTGGAATTGAAGGATGAGAGTTTGTAACATGTTTATGCAAGAAATCATGAATTGAAATATGAAAATTGGAAAAAATGTGAAGTAAAAACGAATTTACCTCCTCCCTACAATCCTGGCGTTAAACGCCCAAACGCTGCACATCTCTTGAAGAGATATGGTTCATCCCAAAGATAGTACTTTGCATCCGTGATCAATTTCTTTGTTTGCTGCCTACTGTACTCTTTGGGTATGAATCTCACTGCCTTATAGTTTGCAATGTCTGCAAACCATGGCACTTCCTGGATGGCAAAGAGTTGCTCATCCGAAAAGTTTTCAGAGATCTCAGTAAGAGGGAGGGACGCCCCTTCTACTGGTTCTATTCGGGACAGGTGATCTGCTACTTGGTTCTCTGTCCCTTTTCTATCTCTTATTTCTATATCAAACTCTTGCAGAAGCAACACCCATCTGATGAGTCTGGGTTTTGAATCCTGCTTTGTGAGTAGATATTTAAGAGCAGCATGGTCAGTGTACACAATCACTTTTGATCCTACTAAATAAGATCTAAACTTGTCAATGGCGTAAACCACTACAAGTAACTATTTTTCTGTGGTTGTGTAGTTCTTCTGTGCATCATTTAAAACACAACTGGCATAGTAAATGACGTGCAGAAGCTTGTCATGCCTTTGTCCCAACACTGCACCAATGGCATGGTCACTGGCATCACACATCAGTTCAAATGGTAATGTCCAGTCTGGTGCAGAGATGACTAGTGTTGTGACCAGCTTAGCTTTCAGAGTCTCAAATGCCTGCAGACACTCCTTATCAAAGATAAATGGCGTGTCAGCAGCTAGCAGATTACTCAGAGGTTTGGCGATTTTTGAAAAATCTTTTATAAACCTCCTATAGAATCCTGCATGCCCCAGAAAGCTTCTGATTGCCTTAACATTGGCAGGTGGTGGTAATTTTTCAATTACCTCTACCTTACCTTGATCCACCTCTATTCCCTTGTTCAAAATTTTGTGCCTAAGGACAATTCCTTCAGTCACCATAAAGTGACATTTCTCCCAGTTTAAAACCAGGTTAGTCTCTTGGCACCTCTTTAGAACAAGTGCTAGATGGTCAAGACAGGAGCTGAATGAGTCTCCAAATACTGAAAAGTCATCCATAAAGACTTCCAGAAATTTTTCCACCATATAAGAGAAAATTGAAAGCATGCACCTTTGAAAGGTTGCAGGTGCATTGCACAGACCAAATGTCATTCTTCTGTATGCAAATACTCCAGATGGACATGTAAATGCTGTTTTCTCTTTATCCTGGGGATCTGCTGCAATTTGATTATAACCTGAATATCCATCCAGGAAGTAGTAGTGTTCATGACCTGCTAGTCTTTCTAGCATCTGGTCTATGAATGGTAAAGGAAAATGATCCTTTCTGGTAGCTGTATTGAGCCTTCTATAGTCAATACACATACGCCACCCTGTAACTGTTCTTGTAGGAACCAGTTCATTTTTTTCATTATGAACCACTGTCATGCCACCCTTCTTAGGGACGACTTGGACAGGGCTTACCCAGGGGCTATCAGAAATAGGATAAATAATCCCAGCCTCTAATAATTTAGTGACCTCCTTCTGCACCACCTCCTTCATGGATGGATTTAGCCGCCTTTGTGGTTGAACCACTGGCTTAGCGTCACCCTCCAATAGGATCTTGTGCATGCATCTGGCTGGGCTAATGCCCTTAAGATCACTGATGGACCACCCAAGAGCTGTCTTGTGTGTCCTTAGCACTTGAATTACTGCTTCCTCTTCCTGTGGCTCTAAGGTAGAGCTTATGATTATAGGAAAGGTATCACCTTCTCCCAGAAATGCATATTTCAGGGATGGTGGTAATGGTTTGAGCTCGGGTTTGGGAGGTTTCTCCTCTTTCTGAGGGATTTTCAGAGATTCTATTATTCTCTCTGGTTCCTCCAGATCAGGCTGAGCATCTTTAAAGATATCCTCTAACTCTAATTCGAGACTCTTAGTCATATTGACCTCTTTTACCAGAGAATCAATGATATCAATGCTCATGCAATCATTTTGGGTGTCTGGATGTTGCATGGCTTTGACAACATTCAACTTGAACTCATCCTCATTGACTCTCAGGGTTACTTCCCCTTTTTGGACGTCAATAAGGGTTCAGCCAGTTGCTAGGAAAGGTCTTCCTAGAATGAGAGTTGCACTCTTGTGCTCCTCCATTTCCAGCACCACAAAGTCAGTGGGAAAGGCAAATGGCCCAACCTTGACAATCATGTCTTGAATTACACTTGATGGATATTTAATGGAGCCATTAGCAAGTTGGAGACATATCTGGGTTGGTTTAACTTCATCAGTCAACCCAAGATTTTTGATAGTAGCTGCAGGTATTAGGTTAATACTTGCCCCAAGATCACATAGAGCTTGCTTGGTACAAGTACCTTCTAATGTGCATGGTATCATTAAGCTTCCCGGATCTTTAAGCTTCTCAGGTAAGCTTTTCAGAATGATTGCACTGCATTCTTCAGTGAGAAAACTTTCTCAGTTTCCCTCCAATCCTTCTTATGACTTAAGATCTCTTTCATGAACTTAGCATAAGAGGGTATTTGCTCAAGTACCTCTACAAACGGAATCTTTATTTCAAGAGTCCTGAGATAGTCTGCAAAGCGGGCAAATTGCTTATCCTATTCCGCTTGGCGGAGTTTCTAAGGATAAGGCATTTTGGCTTTGTATTCCTCATCCTTAGTTGCTGCAGGTTTATTACCTACAGATGTGGGTTGAGAAACCTTTTTAGAAGGGTTGTTATCAGCACTTGTATGTGTCTGATCTCCTACTGGCATTTGAATGCCAGGAGTGGAAGCTGGAATGGCATTAGACGCTAACTCCTTATCTGTTTCTGGCATCTGAATGCCAGAACTGTGCTTCCTTTGGGTGTTCAACGCCAATCCCTTGCTTGTTTCTGGCATTGAACGCCAGGACTGAGCATGGTTTGGGCGTTCAACGCCAGCTTTCCACCCATTCTCTGGCGTTTGAGCGTCAGAATTATTCCTCTCTGGGCTCTTACTGTCCTCAGAGGGATTATGGTTAGCTTGCTCATTTCTTGGCTTCCTGCTATCTTGAAGTGAGGTATTTAATGTTTTCCCACTTCTTAATTAAACTGCTTGGCACTATTCTGTTATTTGTTTTGATAATTGCTGTTCTGTTTGCTTCAACTGTACTTCCATATTCATATTATCCATTCTTGTTTCTTGTAGTATCTCCTTGAATTCGGCTAGCTATTTTGTTAGAAAATCCAGTTGCTGATTGAATTCAGTAACTTGTTCTGTAGGACTGAGTTCAGCAGTTACTGTTTTAGCCTTTTTATTGATAGAAGGTTCACTGCTTAGGTACAGATGCTGATTTCTAGCAACTGTATCAATGAGCTCTTGAGCTTCTTCAATTGTCTTTCTCATGTGTATAGATCCACCAGCTGAGTGGTCTAGAAAAATTTGAGCTTTCTCTGTAAGCCCATAATAAAAGATGTCTAACTGCACCCACTCTGAGAACATTTCAGAGGGGCATTTTCTTAGCATCTCTCTGTATCTCTCCCAGGCATCATAAAGGGATTCATTATCTCCTTGTTTGAAGCCTTGGATGCTCAGCCTTAGCTGTGTCATCCGTTTTGGAGGAAAATAGTGATTCAGGAATTTTTCTGACAGTTGTTTCCATGTCTTTATGCTGTCCTTAGGTTGGTTATTTAACCACCTCTTAGCTTGATCTTTTACAGCAAATGGAAACAGTAACAATCTTTAGACATCCTGATCTACTTCCTTATCATGTACTGTGTCAGCAATTTGTAAAAACTGTGCCAGAAACTCTGTAGGTTCTTCCTGTGGAAGATCAAAATACTGGCAACTTTGTTGCACCATGATAATGAGCTGAGGGTTCAACTCAAAACTACTAACTCCAATGGAGGGTATACAGATACTACTCCCATATGAAACAGTAGTAGGGTTAGCATATGACCCCATAGTCCTTCTGGACTCAATTCCACTTAAGTCCATAATGGAGAAAGGGAGATGATGTGAATTTATTTTATTTATTTTATTATATATAAAAATTTCGAAATAATAATAACAAAATAAAATAAAATAAAGACGACAATAAAAATAAAAATAAATAAAAATAAAAATAAAAATAAAATAAAAAAATTTAAAAAATATTTTATGAAGATTTTTGAAAAAGTGAGGAGAGAGAAAGTGGTTAGGATATTTTCGAAAAAGATATAATTTTTTTAAAATCTTAAAAGGATAAGATTTGAAAAATTTTGAAATTGAAATCTGAATTTTTATAAAAAAAATTCGAAAATATGGCTTAAAAATATTTAGAAAAGATATTTTTTTGAATTTTGAATTTTATGATGAAAGAGAAAAACTCACAAAAGACACAAGACTTAAAATTTTTAGATCTAATGCTCCTTGTTTTCGAAAATTTAGGAGGAAAAACACCAAGAAACACCAAACTTAAAAATTTTAATATCAAAACATAAGGAAGACTCAAGAACACTTTGAAGACTCACAAGAACAACAAGAACAAAAGATAGAACACCAAACTTAAAATTTTTAGGAAACCACAATAAATTTTTGTAAATTAAAGAAAATTAACAAGAGAACACCAAACTTAAAGTTTGGCACAAGATTTAATCAAAGAAAAATTATTTTTGAAAAAGATTTTAAAAAGAAGATGCCCAATTGCCAAGAACATAAGCCAACGCTCTAGCCAACTGAGCTATAAATTTAACGTGTTTTAATATTATATAAAAAATATATTTTTGAAAACTAATATTTTGAAAAAGCACAAGAAAAACACGAAATATACACAAAATAGGAAAAACCAAAGATCAAACAAAAAAATTTGACAAGAACAATTTGAAGATCAAGGAAAAATAAAGAACACAAATTCGAAAATTTAAAGGAAAATACAAAATATGCAATTGACACCAAACTGAAAATATAAAACTAAACTCACATAAAAATTAAAAATTAATAAGGAAAAATAATATTGTTGAAAAAAAAAATTGAAAAGAAAATAAAGGACTCAGATTTAATGACTCTGTAGCAACAAAAGTAAATTATTCCTAATCTAAGCAACAAAATAAACCTTTAGTTGTTCAAACTCGAACAATCCCCGGCAACGGCGCCAAAAACTTTGTGCACGAAATTGCAATCACACTTTTGCAATTCGCACAACTAACCAGCAAGTGCACTGGGTCATCCAAGTAATACCTTACGTGAGTAAGGGTCGAATCCCACGGAGATTGTTGGTTTGAAGCAAGCTATGGTTATCTTATTAATTTAGTCAGGATACCAATAAGATTCTTTAGCCTCGATTGTAAAAGATAAAAGAGCATGAAATAAATACGTATTATGCAGTAATGGAGAATATGTTGGAGTTTTGGAGATGCTTTGTCCTCTGAATTTCAGCTTTTCTCTTGTCCTCCTCTTCACACACGCAAGGCTCCTTCCATGGCAAGCGGTATGTAGGGTGTCCCCGTTGTCAATGGCTACTTCCCATCTTCTCAGTGAAAATGGTCCAAATACTCTATCACAGCACGGCTAATCATCTGTTGGTTCTCGATCATGTCAGAATAAGATCCATTGATCCTTTTGCGTCTGTCACTACGCCCAACACTCGCGAGTTTGAAGTTCGTCACAGTCATCCAATCCCAGAATTGTAAGACCCAGAACTTTTGAAAAGTCTTATTATGATCAAGTCTCAAATCATATGGTTATTTATAGCCTTAATTTTAGAAATTATTTTATTAAAGATAATTAAGGCAAGTTTTGATTTATTGAATTTGAGATAAGTTATGGTTATTATACAATTTTACAATTATTGGATTATTTTCTATATTTAAATCATATAGTTGGTAGTTGTGAAATAAAAAGGATTTTTATATGATTTTGGACTAAATAATTAATATTTTAGAATATTGATATTACTATTTTGGAAAATGAAGAAATTAAGTATATTATTTCTAATTTTTGGATTTGAACATTTTATTGAAAATAAAGTGCGAAATTGATGAGCAAATAGTATTTTAATACATTATTATTGTTGGATTAGAATTTAATTCTAATTACTATATTATCCCTATTTTTAAGTGAAAAATTACCAATTTACCCCTAACACTAATTTTCAAAATAAGGAAACCCTAACCCAGTAACCCGTTACCATGACCCAGTTTCCTCCACCCACGCTCAGCAGCAGCAGCTGCTGCCTTCTAACCTAAACACACACACAGCCGCACCCTTCCCCAATTCAACCAGCAGCAACAGCTGCAAAAGTGGAAGAAAGAAAGAAATAGAGAGGGAAGGGAGAAACGGATCCGTGTAGGAGAAGAAGGAGAGGAGGGGAGGAAAGAGACTGCGCCGCGCACTGGGCTTCTCCACCATCGCGCCATCGCCTGGCCGAGGAGAGAGGAGACCGCCGCGCCACACTGCCTCACCACCGCCGCGCGAGGAGCTTCCATGGCCACCGTTGTCAAGCTCGCAGGTGGAAGAAGCAGAGATAACGCGAGGAGGAGAGGGAGTCATCGCGCTCTGTCGCCGCGATCCCCGTTGCACCCTGCGCCGCCGTGGGTTCTGTCCTTGTCAGAGCCGTCGCCCTCACTGCGTCCTCACCAATCTGCCGCCGTTGGGGTCGCGCACAGTGGAAAACGTGAAAGGGAGTCATCGTGGAGCCCGCTGCCGCCGCCACTGTAACCGCACCGTCGCCTGAGATGAACCCGATGGGAGAGAGGGGGAAACCACCTGCGACGTCGCCGGAGCTCCCTTTGCCGTCAGAAACTGCCGCCGTTCAACCAGCTGCTGCAGTGGTTGTCGCCCGTTGTGAATGGCTGCAAGAGAAGCTGTTGTGGCCGCCGAAACCACACCGGAGTTTCTGCCCGTTTTTGTCACCGGAGAACCTCGCTGCCATCGCCGGAAGACTCTTCTGGTAAGGGTTTTATTTGAGGTTTCTGTCCTTTTTGAATTCCGAGAATATTATAGTCACTGCGTGATGGTTCCAGTTGTCGTGATCAGAATTTGTCGTCGCTGCTGCTTGAAGTGGCTGCCGGGCTACCGCCGAACCGGCCCAGAGACTGCTGCTATTTCGGTTATGCCGTCCTTTCTTAGCTTCGGTAAGTATTTATGTTTCGAAAAGCCTCGCGTTAGTATTCGGTCGTGTTGCTTAATGAATGTGGGTTTTGATAACGTGTGATCAAGTCCTGATTATTATATGTTGCGATTAGTGTTGCTATGGTTATTGCAAAAGTGGTTGGGAGCTGAGGTTTTGGTTTTCGTCAGTTTGGTTTGAGGCGAAAAGGACTTGATGAGGCATTTGGGCTATGGTTTTGCGTTTTGAGGTAGGGGCGCTTTCCAAAAACTGTGTTTTATGTATTGGAATTATTACATATGGATACTGATGTGAGATATTGTGTATTTGGTGATTGTATCTGCCTTATGTATTGTTTGATTGACTCGAATGATTATGGATGTTTGTTTGGCTGAATTGTTGTGCGGCTTTGTGAAATGTAATCTTTTGAAGTTGATTCTTTAAAGATTTGAAATGAGTTTAATCCGTTGAGGATTGGTTTGAATTGGGTCAATTATTTTGATGATGTGAAAGATAGAATACTCTTGAAATTCAGCCTGGGTTGCTTTAATTGATTTGGTTTTGATAAATGATTTGTTGCTGAACCGATTCTTTTAAACTTTGGAAATGAGTTAAATCGGTTGATATTGAGTTGAATTTGAAATGGTTTCCTTGAGATATGCCATTGAGGCGACTGTTGGATTTAGCTTGCTTTTGAATTGATTTCTGGTTTTGAGCTGTTGAAAAAGGAACGAGAAACGGTTTAGTTGGGACCCGAACCGGGTGGCAAAAGTCCATGTTTTAGGGGAAATACTGCCGGAATTTCTATAAAAACTGAGTCTTTATTGAAATGTTGTCTGGAAAAATGATGAGTTAAAGACTTCAACTATCATATTTGAATTATCAAGAAAGGGATGATTCATGCTTTTGAAATGAGTTATTAAAGAGGAAATTGTGATTTAGTCTTGCTTTTTAAGAAAGGCATGATATCTCTTTCAGGAGAAAGTTTTTTAGATGAAACTTATGTTTTAAAGCTGTTTTAAATGTGACAAGGGTATTGCCTTTGAATTTGACTTGAGGGTCTCAATCAGAAGAGTTTCAATGACTTTGAAAGAACCTAAATGTTTATTGACAAGTTTCATTTTGAAAGGTTTTGAGAAAGGTTTTAAATACTCTTTGAATTCTGAATTCTTGCAAGACTAAAGCAATTTTGAACCGTTGAAACGTTCTAGAATTTATCATGGGGTTGAAGTTGGTTTTGCCTAAGTAAAGGAAATGGATTTTGAAAGGAGTGAATGATTATATGACTCGATTTGGCTTAGATCCTATTTTATTACTCAAATCAGGAAGCCAAGGTTTTTAATGAATTTAAATGAATTTGGCGAAATGAGTTATGTTATTCTCCCCTAAAGACTTGGGACTCTACCAGAAAACATTTGTTATAAAATCCCATTGTTGGATGGGTGGTTTGGAATACTTTGAAATAAATCCTTAACTTGCCTTGGTTTTGGAAGTTTTGGAAAGAGAACGCCGAGAGTGGCTTTGTTTTAAAAAGGAAACTCACTTTGAGTAAATTTGGCTTATGAGCCTGAGATGATTTGAGAAATGAGATGTTTAAAGCCAAGGCTGAAACGAGTTGAAATTTGATTTCAAAGTGAAATGGCTTGAGAAAAGTGAATTATGGCTTAAATGCCGGTTATATGAATTTGATGATGTTGAATGGTGGAAGTGTTGTTTTGTTATGGGCCGGAATGGCTATGTATGATTACGAATATTGGCTGGTTTTGGATTGAACCGTGAGCCGGAATGGATGTGTATGATATTGATTTATGGCTGATTGCCAAATGAATTATGGGCCGTATGGCTGACTATGAATTACGAATTTAAACCGGATGGCTAAGATGGATGTTGATCCATGGCTGGGACTGAATGAATATATGCTTGAGATACCTGGGTAGTAGCAAGGGTTGTGGTTCGTCCCACTTGCTCTAGGTCAGAGACTGTGACGCTTGGGTAGTAGCGGTAGTAGTGGTGATTCCACTCGCTCCAGGTTGAGCTTTTAAATACCCGCCTGGGTAGTAGCCGCAGTAGTGGTTATTCCACTGGCTCTGGGTTGAGTGGGTAGTAGCAATAGGGTTGTAGCTCAAACCTACTTGCTCCGCAATGGGTGTTTCTGTCCATGGTTAGCTACCAGGACGTGTCGGGTTGGCTATATAACCGACAGATGATATCATCAGCCACTAGGGACAGGCATGCATCATATGCATCTATGTGACATTGTTTGGGTGTGCATATTGTACTTGATTTGCTTATGTGATTATCAGCTAATTGTTCTACTTGCAATAACTGTTTGTTTGTGTTTGTATCTTCCTACTTGTGTTTGCATCTGGAACTCTGTTGGATTGTGGTGGATTGGTTGTGGTTGGATTGTTTGGGCCTAGGGCTGTTATTGAATGAGATGGACCGATGGTTGATTTTGGTTTTGTGTTTCTGGTTTGGAATAAGATACGAAAGGTTATTTTGGTTCAGTATAGATAAACCTTTTTGAAAGGCTTTGATGTTTTGAGAATTGAACGGTTCCTCTTTCAGAAAAGATTTCCGACTTTACTTTTATTGAAGACCGTTATTTTTGAAAAGAGGCATAAGACGTTTATTAATCACTGGTACGGTTTATCTTCATGTATCCTATTACAGTAATTCCCAAAAACCCTCTACTGAGAACCCTTTCGAGGATGATGTTTGATAAACCCATATTTCATGAGTTCTTTTGTGCTTAATTTGAGTGATTTATATAATCCTTCACCTACTTATTCACATTAATTGCATGGTTTTACTTTCCCTTCCTTATTATGTCGTATTGTGAAAAACATGTTTCCTAAGCTTTAAAAATTAATTATTTTAATTACCTTTATTTCCATTCGATGTCGTGATTAGTATGTTGAGTAGTTTCAGATTTTCTAAGGCAGAATGACTTAGAGGATGGAAAAGGAAACATACAAAAATGGAAGGAGAAAGCAAAACGGAGCTTTAAGGAAAATGGTGTTCACGCGATCGCATGGACGACGCGATCGCGTGCCAGAAGTGAAGATTCAGCGACGCGGCCGCATGACTGATGCGACCGCGCGCCTTAAGCAGAACGCACATGACGCGGTCGCATGACTGACATGACCACGTGGCAAGGAAAAGCTCCGAATGACGCGACCGCGTGACCCACGCGGACGTGTGACAGAGGCCACGCACCAGAAAATTACAGAACACGCCCCAGCGAGTTCTAAACCCCTTTTTGGCCCAAATCCAAGTCCAGAAAGCATAGAGCAGAGGTTATAAAGTGGGGAAATGCATCCATTCATAATCATGCTCTCATAATTTATTTTTTATATTTTAGATGTAGTTTTAGAGAGAGAGGTTCTCTCCTCTCTCTCTCTCTTAGGATTAGGACTTCTCTTAGTTTTAGGAGTGACTCTCAATCCCAGGTTCTTTATTTTTATTTATTTTCAATGTTCCATGTTTAGATTGATTTTCTTAATTAATGTTATCTAAGATATTTCAGATTGATGATTGCTTTTTCTTTATTGATATAAATAATTTGGATTTTCCTGTTGCCCAATTGGCTTATGAATATTTTCCATGTTAGATTTTACTGCTTTGAATGAATTGAAGTTATTTCAGATATTTATAATTTTAATTTAGCTTTTTACATTCTTGGCTGTGGTTGATTAATTGGTGACTCTTGAGTTATCAAACTCATTGTTAATTGAAAATTGGAATTCATCCACTTAACTTACCTTCATAGTTAGAGGTTAACAAAGTGGGAGAAAAATCCAATTCTCATTACAATTGATAAGGATAACTCGGATAGGACCTCCAGTTCACATACCTTGCCAAGAGTTTATTTTACAGTTATTTATTTATTTTTATTGCTTTGAAAATATGCTTGTGCCCATTGCCCAAATTCTCAAAACCCTCAATTTACAATCTCCATAGCCAATAATAAGAACATACCTCCCTGCAATTCCTTGAGAAGACGACCCGAGGTTCAATACTCGGTTATCAATTTTAAAAAGGGTTTGTTACTTGTGACAACCAAAACGTTTGTACGAAAGGGATTTCTGTCGGTTTAGAGACTATATCTACAACGCGACTGTTTTTATGACATTCTTTACTGGCAAAAATCCTAACGTCAATGTTCTCACCTCCCTACATTTTTTCCCTTTCAGTATATGGGCACAGAAGCTACAAAGAGCTTATTTAATTGTTGTTGTGATGCTCTTTATTGCTTTAGATTATTATTCATTATACCCTCACCTTTATATTGGTATATTTTGTAAGAGGGATAGGAATTGTATTGGTTCATGCTTGTAATATTATTGATATATATATATATATATATATATATATATATATATATATATATATATATATATATATATACATGGATGTACTCTTTATGAGTTTTTGTAAGTTGTATGGTATGTATGGATGTACGTTGTATAGCAAAGTAATTTAGAGGAGCGGTATCGCGGTTTAAAGTCTTAAACAGGTTCATATTTTAGTATTAAATAGTATAAGTGTCATCGTAATGTCCGAGCTATCAGAGTTGCGCAGCCGGAAGCGTGAGCTTTGGTAGTTAGGGTGTTACAAGAATCCTACTCGGAATACCACAGACAAGGTTTAGACTTTCCGGATCCTCATGAATGCCGCCAACAATTCTAGCTTATACCATGAAGATTCTTATTAAGGAATCTAAGAGATACTCATTCAATCTAATGTACAACGGAGGTGGTTGTCAGGCACACGTTCATGGATTGAGGAAGGTGATGAGTGTCACGGATCATCACCTTCTTCATAGTGAAGCGCGAATGAACATCTTAGATAGGAACGACCATGTTTGAATGGAAGACAGAAATAATTGCATTAATTCATCGAGACGCTGTAGAGCTCCTCACCCCCAACAATGGAGTTTAGAGACTCATGCTGTCAAAGAGTATAAAATTCAGATCTAAAAATGTCATGAGATACAAAATAAATCTCTAAAAGTTGTTTAAATACTAAACTAGTAACCTAGGTTTATAGAAAATGAGTAAACTAGGATGGATAGTGCAGAAATCCACTTCTGGGGCCCACTTGGTGTGTGCTGGGGCTGAGACTTAAGCTTCTCACGTGCCTGGGCTATTTCTGGAGTTGAACGCCAGGTTGTAACCTGTTTCTGGCGTTGAACTCCAACTTGCAACCTTATTCTGGCGCTGAACGCCAAACTGCAACATGGAACTGGCGTTGAACGCCAGTTTACGTCATCTATCTTCACGCAAAGTATAATAAGAACATACCTCCCTGCAATTTACAATCTCCATTGCCCAAATTCTCAAAACCCCCAATTTACAATCTCCATAGCCAATAATAAGAACATACCTCCCTGCAATTCCTTGAGAAGACGACCCGAGATTCAATACTCGGTTATCAATTTTAAAAAGGGTTTTGTTACTTGTGACAACCAAAACGTTTGTACGAAGGGATTTCTGTCGGTTTAGAGACTATATCTACAACGCGACTGTTTTTATGACATTCTTTACTGGCAAAAATCCTAACGTCAAAATGGCGCCGTTGCCGGGAAATTGCAAACGTGTGCCTTATTATTGGTTATTGTAAATAATAATAAAAAAATTATTTTGCTTGTTTATTTATTTTTGTTTTTTTAATTTTTATTAACTACTATGAATTCTCACCCCTCTCGCTTTGAGTTTGGTTCTAACTTTGTTGAAGGAAATAGAAACCATAGCAGGAATATACATCAAGGTCAGACCAATCAAGGATGGATGGAGCCAAGAGGATCTAATCAACCCTTTAGGCAACAACACCCTCCAAGATATCATGGACAACGACCATTCTACAATGCATACCCAGCTGAAAGATATGGTGGACAACCTTGTAACTACGAACAAGTCCCACCCCTTGCCTATAGACCATCCTCTCAACATAACTTTGAACCGCCACACTCACAAGCCCTTTTCCACCATTCACCTCCATATGACCCCAATCCTTATTCACCATACCAACCACCTTATGAGCCATATGAACCATATATAGAACCACCCCAATTCCAACCCAATTACTCACAAGAACCACCACTTCAATATTCACCATCTCCATATCCATCAATCCAAGAGCATTATGATCCTATTTATGAAAACCGAGTGCATCAAGAGGCAAAGGATCGTCTCAAGGAAACAATGGATCGATTTCAGGCAACCACTCAACAACTGGGGCAAATATTAATTCAATGGGCTTCTAGACACTTAAATACACAAGGATCAGCCACAGCCCCATGCGGACAGTCTAGTGAAGAGCGTAGCATGAAGGAGATACTAGAAACCCCAGTGAACAAGACAGAGAATGAATTCGTACTAGAACAAGTAGAAGAAGCTGTCATTGTTCAAGAAGAAGAAGAAGTGGTTGAAGACTTAGGAGATGCAGAACCTCCATGGGAAAGTCAAGACATCGAGCCTCCTTCCAAGACGGTTGAAATTGATGCTGAGGAGGGTGTACAACTTCCAATGCATATCACAGGTGAAGACTTGGAAGAGGTTGATCAAGAGATAGAGATTCAAGAAGAAGAAGCACAATCTCCCATGCCCTTGGAAAGCAATGAAAAGGAGATTGAATTGAAAGAGAGCTACCAAGAGGAAGAGGTTGAAATTGAAGAAGTTTGCAAAGAGGTGGTAATTATCAGAGAAGAGCACAAGGGAGTGGAGCTTGCAATTTCATTAAAAACACCTCCCCCTAAGTTGCCATCATCCTTCATAACATTCAAGTGGGTAAAATTCATATCCCTTAGCTTTCTAATTCCACTTGAATATGGGCTACTGGAGACGGATGGTCAACTTAGAGCTCTTTGTGGCATTAAGAGTAAGAGGAAGATGGTCCGTGGTAAGAATTGTCCTGCAAGGTTCATTATGGTTGGAAGCTCAAGGTTTAAATGCAAAGGTTGGTGCAAAGCTCAACTGAATGGGTCTAGGAAGTTGTTTGGCCTCTTTAGTGAGAATTCAGATTGCCTGCCACCCGGTTGGAACACTAATGATCAACAAGAAGACGGGTGCAAAGGCAAGGTCTGGGACCCCGGAATCCATTCTACCAATCACCACTCTTGGGGTCTTGTCACTTGCTTTAACTTGCTTGAAGGCTTTCTGCGCCTTGTTTGGGATCCCGGAGGCTATTGGAAGTACAAACATTGGTGGGGATTCCTGGATCAATACAAGCACAAGCCACCCTAGCAGGAAGCTCATCAAATGTCCAACTTAAGGACTATAACTAAAAGTGCTAGGTGGGAGACAACCCACCATGGTATGATCGTTCATTTTTCATTTTTATTTAGTTTTATTTGCTTTTGAGTTTTATTTTATTATATTGAACCTGGAGTTTTGCATCACATTCATATTAACACTGCATTCTACATTTTTTTCAGATTATAAAAAAAAAGCGAGCACGCGACGCGACCGCATCAGCGACGCGTCCGCATCGCAAAGAGATGAGAGAATAATAAAGTGAACAGAGAGTTACGCAGGAGCAGGGCTGGAGGCGCACTATTAGCACAAATTGACTCCACGCGAACGCGTCGATGACGCGTTCGCATCATTTGGAAAAATAGCCTCCCACGCGACCGCGTCCCCACGCGCCCGCGTGACCTGAAATCGGCGTAAAAAGGGTGTATGGCCGAAAGTTGAGTTGGAATTGGGCTGGACCCGTGCTAGCAGCACAAGCCCTGCCACGCGACTGCGTCACCCACGCATCCGCGTCATATTGGAAATAAGGCCACCCGCGCGATCGCGTCGACCACGCGACCGCGTCACCCTGGATTTTGGTAATACCAAGTTTCGAACAGAGAGTTGTGCGACCGCGAGGCTGTACTCGCGCCACTAGCACAAATCGAGTCACGCGATCGCGTGCCCCACGCGTCCGCGTCATCCAACCTTATCGCGCACCACGCGACCGCGTCACTTACGCGGCCGCGTCGCCAGCATCGCACAACCTATCGAGATTAGTGCCAATTTTCTTATCCTCTCTTTTATAATCCTAATTTCTTCCTTCTCTCTCCTTTCTCACTTTCTTTTTCTTCTTCTCCTCCTTTTTCCGTCTTATTTTATTTTATTTTATTTGCATACTTTCATTCATTGCATATTTTTATTTTTCTAAATTTATTCTTTTACCATTGGTATTCAAATGTTTTTATTCAACTGTTATTTCTTTTCTGGTATTATCTTGGTGCTTATGACTTGTTTTATTCTGGTTAGGTAATATTATTTAAATCAATGCCAATCTTTTATACCTGTATTACTTTTGTATTGATTTTTAATTTATATTATCTTTCCTTCCCTACTCTCTTCCCCATTGTTGCATATTCTGCACCACTGGTATGCCATGACTTCTATTGTTTTCTTACATGTTGTAGCTACCATGTAATTGAGACCCTTATTTTTGGCATTAACCAACCCCTATTTTATTTGTTTTCTATCTTTGCTTTGGGTTACTTTCCTTCCCTTTTTCTTTCAGGATGGCAACCAGGAAGAGATCGGAAGATGTTTACATGGGAGAGACAAACAAGTTCCTACGCACATTCCTTGATGAGAAAAGCATCAGTTGGAGCAACCCGTCCACCTGCACATCTCAGCATGCACTGAGGACGGTGCAATCTTTAAGTGTGGGGAGGTCGATACCGACTTCCATGGGTTAGTCACTTCATATTTTAGCACCAATGTTTAAATTTTCTTTGTAGTTCATTATTGTATTTGCATGATTGATTGCATATTTGTTTGAATTTTTTTGCATATTTTACCACTTGGTTGAAGTAATATTTTCTTTTTCAAGAAAATTTTTAGAGAATTTCACTAATTTGAATATATTTTTTTTTTGTTACACTTGTTTGAAGAAATATTATTTTGGAACATAGTTTAAAGCTTGATCACACAAAACCAGTGAGATTTTGAGCCTATTTGATTGGTTGCATTTTATCAACCAATATTTTATTTTTGGTGTGTGTTTTTCTCTCTAAAATTGTGATCTTTGTCTTGCTTGATTCTATATTTCTATTGTTTAATGTATGCATACTTATATGATTGAGGCCTTGTTTCACTGAGCTTACATACCCATATGGCCTTAACCTTTTCATTATCTATTGCAAACCAATTTTGAGCCTATTTTACCCCTTTGTTCTTTATTTTAGCACATCATTAACTCTAAGCGAAAAACAATAATGTCCTTAATTTGAATCCTTGGTTAGCTTAGACTAGTAAGAATGCTTATGAATTA